>NW_026294617.1:5616164-6851164 GCF_007827085.1 Peromyscus californicus insignis | reverse complement strand
GGTTTGGATCATGGCTGATGTCTCTGAGAGCAACACTGTCCACCTTTGCTCAGAGATCATGAGGAAATGCATTAGAGAAGCCGCAGTGGAGTTGAGGTGAGGCTCAGGTGAGGTAGAAGTCGAATGCACTGCGGCCACAGGATTGCATGGACTGCGGCCACAGGGAACGCACGGACTGTGGCCGGGAAGCATTCACTTCCGTTACAGTGCTGCCCGGACACACCACACCAGAAGAGCAACACTGTGTCAACAATCCAGACTTCCAGCCGGTTTACGAGGTGTGTCTTTACTTTGGGAGTGGTTCTCTAGTTCTACCGAGAACTCTGTAGAAATACCACTGATTTATCCTCATGATCACAAACTTGCCTGCAACATTTTCCTAACAATGTTGGGGATGCAGGCTCTTTAATTCCATAACTTTTTCAGTTTGTGAAAGCTGGTTACAAAGAGGAAGACATTCTGATCCGGAAAACTCTTGATCATGATAAAATTATATGATTTAAGGAAGGAATAAAAAAATGAGGAATTTTGACTTTATGTTTCAGAGAAAATAAGAATACATTATCCTTACTGGTAAATGATGGCTGTGCAAAAACAAACTTATAAATTCCAGTGAGAAGCAATTTTTAAAGGTCTATTTAAAAACAATATATTACTCCTCTGTACATACGTATTTACTCCTGGGAGTTGCAGTGCACAGGAAAGACAAACTATGACTCTACCCACTTAAGTGTTAAAGTAATTGATATCTGATCCAGAAAACTTTTCTATTAAACATGCCTAAGCACAGATCCATTACTGAATATTTATTTATTTAGCAAATAAATCTTGATATTTTCATCAAGAGGAGACAGGGTATGCTTATTGTATTACTTTATTATTATTAAAATACAGCCATGCAAGAATAAGAACTGCATGGAATTGCATTATTTCATTGGAATATATGAATAAAAATCACAAGCAAAATCTTTATAAATGAAAGCATAATAATTCCAGGGCTGGTGAATTATTATTTGTTTTATATACCCCGACTACACCACATGAATCAAACTGGATGTTTTCTTAAATAAGAAAAATGGATAGCTATGCTATAAAAAAATCAGTAATTTTTCCTCCATAAAACACAGTACAATGAAGCTCTATTATAATATGGCTTGAAGATTTTGGTGGGTCCAATCTAAAAATGGATGTACCCTGACTTCTGGTGCATGCTGGAGCCTGGGCATCCTACAAAGCTGAAATTTAACTCTCTCCTCATCAGTCTGATAGAAATGACCTCTTCCACAGAAGGTCAGTGAGTTTCCTCATGATAAATCAGTGCCAGGCTAATTTCTCATTTAACTGGTTTATATGGAAAAAAATTAAAACCTATACTTAAATTCCAAAATTATTTTAGATTGAATTACTTTTCTACCTTCCTCCTATGCCTCTAATTTTAATGTAGAAATATCTACAGAGAAGATGGGTTGGAGAAAACGCGTTGGTGGCTGGGGGACCTTCCTGCTCATGGTCACCTCTGCTGACTACAGCTGGGTTTGCTGCATCACCGTGACCAGGGAGTGAGGCCCTCTGTCCCGGGGAGGCTCCGTGAAGGTGACCCAGAGCTGGGCAGAGTTTCTGAGGTGGAGGTCTGTCTGCCAGCCTCCACTGGCTGGATCCAGAGTACTGGTCTCCAAGTTTTAATGATTAGCAACAGCTTCTCCAGCAAAGCTTTGTTAGATACCCCTTCCTGCGACTCTCAAGGTTCCTGGCACACCACCTGATCTATTGTGTTTCCTCAGACCATTTCTCTAATTCCATATTGTGCAAGCATGAGGACCTGTGTTCCCTCCCATGTAAAAAGCCATGTGTGGTAATAATCACCTGTAATCCCGGTGCTGGAGAGGAAGAGGCAGGAAGATCTGTGGGGCACACTGACCATCCACCTTAGCCTGTTTGGTGACACTCTCAAAACAAGGTGGATGGCTGCTGAGGAACAACAGCTAAGGTTGACTTCTTTTCTACACACACACACACACACACACACAAATGTGCACATACAAATGTGCACACTTCTGTGTGCAAAAGTGAGCATACTTTCACATAGACCTGCTGCTGGGTGTGCACACACATACTCACATACACCCAAAATGTAGGTGGTAAGTAAAGAGAAGAACGTATGAAAATGTTGAGTGTTTCTGAAGATGGCATTGGTAGGACATGGAAGGGTGTTTTTCAGTCATTCGAATGGGGTGAGTGAGGACTTGAGTACAGTGGTAGAGCGTGCTGATTCAGCTTTCGTTTTCACTTATCAGCACGTGACTGTGCCGTCACAGCCGCTGCACAAATGTCTGTTGAAATAAGTGGACAATCGAATTTCCAATAGGGTAGAAGCTTCTTATAGCTACAGCTGGGCATGGTGGCAATCGTCTCAGCAGTTCAAATGACAAAGGCAGGAGGATTGCTGCAAGTGTGAGGCCAGCTATAGGACTTCCAGGGATAGACAGTGATACCTGTTTCAAATTAAAAAAAAAATCTACAAAATAGATGAAAGTCAAATGCTTATTTTGGGGACACGGCAAGAAAACACAGTGATCCATTCCTTGGTGTGACTCACTCTAGCTGGCTACAGGTGATCCTGGTGCTCTTTGTAAATATTGTTCTGCACCTCCTGGGGAGAGGTGTTGAAGACAAGCTGACCTTTGTTCTTTCCATGCTCTGTACCCACACTCACCTTGAAGGGGTAAAGAAGCCACGCCTCAAAACTGCATTACCTCTAGTAACAGGCTACTAATAATTGTTTCACCCTCACCCCAGCTAACAAGTTTTGGGGAAAACCCCTGCTTTTTTTGCCCCAGAGGCAAATGCTGTCACCAGCCACTCATTTTGTTTGTCCAAAGCACAGACTCCACAGAGGCAAAGAGCTTTAGTAGCCCCAGAGAAATTTAAATTCTACACTGCCTCCCTACTTCACACCCCCTTGAGATGCTTTGTCTTCCTACTTTAGGTTCTCACATCACACCGTCATATGCCAGCAGTTAGTAACTCAAAAATAATAGAAACGATCATTAGTGATGTGTAATTATCTTCTCTCCGAAAGTGTAAGATCTTTAGCCTGATTTGCCTTGCCAACAGATCATAATTCATCTTGATACCAGGTTTGATGGAGTTACAGGAGATGTGAGTCTGGCTCATTAATGTTATTATTGTTTTTAAATTCTCAGTGGCAACAATGCTTCCTAAGTATTAATTCATTGTCATGACTTCTCTGGGAAGTAGGTTAATTATAACTAAACTAATTCCACCAGAAGAGAAATTGGCAAATTGGCAACTTGATGAATCAATTCCTCTGCTTTCTAAGTTTTATTTTATTATTTTTTTTCTTTTTTGAGACAGGGTTTCTCTGTGTACTTTGGTGCCTGTCCTGGATCTTGCTCTGTAGACCAGGCTGGCCTCAAACTCATAGAGATCCACCTGGCTCTGTCTCCTGAGTGCTGGGATTAAGGGCGTGGGCCACCACCACCCGGCAGTTTTCTAGGTATTACAATGGAAATAGCTGACCTGGATTCAGTTTTCCATGGTGATAAGTAGGTATGACTTTTATGTGCTACCATTGACTCTTCTTAAAAAACAGAAAATCTTTGAAATATAATGAAATAATTCAAAAAAGTTATAGCAAACAACCAAGTCTAAGTTCTGAGAAATATTAACTGCTTTTTAAAAATGTACTTTTTCTTTTGTGTTTTAATCTTTCTTTAAAAGTTGAATTTTGAGCATGTGTGTGTATGTTTGTATGTGAGGCACACGTGCAAGCACATGTGTAGATAACAGAAGAGAATCATGGGTGGGAGTCTTGTACCACCTCGCTTGAGGCAGAGTCTCTCTTGTGTCTGGCTAGCTGGCTTGGAAGCTCCCCGGGGGGAGCGGGGAGTCTCTTGTCACCGCTGTGTGTCATCAGAGCCCTGCTAGAATTTTAGACACTTGCTGCCGTGCCCTGCTTTTCCATGGGTTGTCCAGCTTGTGCGTTGACTGCTTTTTCTTGCAGAGCCATTTCCTTGGGCCCTTTGTCGAATGCTTAAGAGAGTGTTCGAACTCAATACACCAGTATCAACTCGCACTATAGCCTGAATTCCACATTCGCTTCTTCTTTTTTCTTCTCAAATTCCCTCTGGTCTTTAGGGATTTATGATTCAGCTGTCAATAGTTGGCTTTATTATCTTTCCTCTGGAGTACCTAGGGCATTATGGATAAAAATCAGCAGTCTAGAAGTCTGTAGCTCAAGGGCCAGGACTGGGTCCACATCTGAGGCCTGCTGTCACCAGTCTGGCAAGGGACCTTCAGAGGGCTATTTGTCTTTCCTTGTTACTGTTTGTTTCTAATGTAGATCATCTTTCCTCATCAATTATGAGAACAAGAGGACAAATGCAGAGTACCTGATACTCTAAACGTGATCAATAATAGACTTGTTATTAACCTCATAAATCAAAGCCTCAGCCCCAAGGAAAGGAAAGAGAAAAGATTATTTCTTAATTTGATACCGGGATACCAGGTGCATGCCTTTGGAAGACTTGCTTTATCTTGTAGTCATTGTTGAGCATATTTTTGTTTGGTGTGTGTGTGTATAAAACTCCTCTTAATCCAAAACAACCCTTGGTACATAGTGGTTAGGAAAAATACTTTGGAGTGAGTGAACAAAAGCAAGAGACTTTAGAAATGAAGAAAAGGGAAGACTGTGATCCCAATGTTGTGACCTCTGCCATACTGCTGGGATTTGGATGTGAGACATCCTCCACAGGAGTATGTGTTTAAACACATGGTCTCCATCTGGTGGTGCTGTTTTGGGAGGCTGTGAAACTTTTAGGAGGTGAAGCTTAGCTGGAGAAGTGAGGAGGAGAGGAGGGCCTTGAGGTTTATTACACACCCCTCACATCTGGCCCTAGTTCTTCCTTCTAAGTTGGACTTTATCTCTTGAACCATGAGCCAAAATAAACCTTTTCCTCCCTTAAGAAAAGTAATTCAAGCAGGTACCCTTGGTTATCTGGAAAAAGAAAGAGAGGCCAAGGAGTAAGGTGGGTAGTGGATAGGAAACTCAAGCAGCATGCCTTGGATAAAAAAAGAAAATCCATCTTCAGGAAAATACTAACTGTTCGGAGTATGGAAAGGGACTGAGGGGAAGGTAGCTTTTTGTCATAGGTCTTTACTTCATTTTTTTCCTTTAAAACTTTGAAAGTTTCTACATTTATTCTTTAAAACGTCTAAAATTGTGACCACACAAGGCATATTGTATTGAAACGAAAGCTAGCACTACTTACAGTCTTAGAAATAGGTTCACATTTGAATTCTTTAGATTAAAGCTTCCACCTGTGAGTAGAAGCAACAAACAAGGCCCAAAGGGCCTGTGATGGTTGCCATGGCAGCCAGCATCAGCCACCTGCATGAGATGACAGACTTACCTGTGTAGATACAGTCCACATATGCAGGGTGAGTTCTGATGAACACCTCTTTCACTTTTTCGATTTTATCAGCCCTTATTTTTGTCGCAAAGGGTGTGTACATAACTGAGAAAGCCTCGGCTCTGGTGATGGCTTCTTCAATCATGGCCTGTCAGGAAGCAAGCGACCCACTTAGCAGAAATAATAGGGTAAGACTTTTTGAGAATGTAAAAAATATAATTACCTTTATGGATGATTTAAAAAATCTATATGCTGTACAGCAAAGATAACATACTTTGGTCTTAAATATTCATTAGAACAAAATTTAATTAGTTTTGAAAATACTATTTCACGTTGAGAAATCCAATTAACTGAAGAAAGTTTGTAAACAGCCACCTGTACTCTGAGCCTGTCTTAAGATAAAAATAAGAAGTCTGTCTTTCAAGGTGTCATTTTCTCTACTTGATTTAGATAGTCAACCTACTGATGAATAGAAATTGGTAATATATATATATATATATATATATATATGTATGTATGTATGTATTTAAAATGCTCTGAGCCACCTGTACTGAATTATTTGTAAAAGAAGGCACATGCTTTTCTTCTTCCACTACTGGGGAAAGTCTTTAGCAATAAGAATCTTTCTCAGCTTTCCCCCTCAAAGCATCCTTACCTCCGGATCACAGGTGACAGAAGACAAATTCAGCTGTGCAAAATGTTTCTTTAAATTACATTTGTTCACATACCGTTCTTGCTAGGGCCTGGCCCTCACTCAGAGCTTCCCGTTTAAATAGGCCACAACCACACTTGTAACAGATTAAAAAAAGAACCATCTCAAATTTTAAAGGGCATTTATTCTTTTCCTACTACTTTTTCTTCTGAAGGAGTCTTGAAGATTGAATAAAAAGTATGTCTAGAGCTACCTCATTTTTTTCTGAAAATAGCATAAAAGCCTATTTTATTAAAAGTCCATATATATTTAAAAGAATACGAAGTTCCCCTGGCAAGACTATCTATAACGAATAAGAAAGTCAACAGATTGGAGTTATGTAACAGTGGGGGAAAACCCAACAAAAAATTATATCATTATCAACATCATGTTTTGAGAACATCAACAAGGTAAAAAGCAAGAAGTTGATTTTTTTCATTTTGCAGTGTTACATGGTCCATTTTAAAATATATTTAACAAAATCTCTTGATTGAACTTTTGGGAAAGTCACATCATGCACTCCAATTCCACTCACTTTCCAGTCTCTCCATATCCTCCCCTCCCCCTGCATCAGCATCCTAAATGAAAATTAAGAAAAAAAATCAAACCAAACCGAACCAAAACAAAATACACACACACACACACACACACACACACACACACACACACACAGAGAGAGAGAGAGAGAGAGAGAGAGAGAGAGAGAGAGAGAGAGAGAGAGAGAGAGAGAGAGGGAGGGAGGGAGAGAGAGAGAGAGAGAGAGAGAGAGAGCCAAAACAACAACAAGAAAACACTCTCTTCTCTCCTTCTTCTTTCCTGCCTCTCCAATCTCTCTTCATTTTTACTGGTGTCCTTGGGAGCCACGGCATGTCACACAGTATATACCCTTTTGTCCAATCAGCTTTACTTGCAAATGTTCATTGGAATGAGTCACTGGTCTGGTTCAAGGCCTCTGGTTTCTGGTCCACTATCATCACTGGATCCTCACAGAAAAACCTCTGGGATATCCCACAGCCACCCTGAGTCATGGAGATCCTGTGGTTATCATTCCACAGGACCAATCCCTTCACGAGTCCCAGCAGGCCCTAGATGGGGTAGATGTTAGGGTGGCCTAACTTAAGGCCCAGGATGGACCTGGTGGTAGCTGAGTTGGTCAGTCCAGGCCACCAGGGCTGCCTCTCTCAGGTGAGTGGCAGAGTCAGCTCCTCTACAACCTACATGTGCCATTCTCATACAAGTATATGCTATACTGTGAATATCCCACCCCCACACATGCCCTCACTTTGTGCCCTACTTTGCGCTCCTTATCTCTTGTGAATCCATTTATTCTTCTTTCATGACATCAACAGTTTACATGATTTTATGTTTCTTGACATCTAGGACCCCAAAACAAGAGAAAATGTGACATTTGTCTTTCTGAGGCTGATTCAACTCAACACGATCATCTCCAGTCATATGCATTTTCCTGCAAAAATCCATTGTGCAAAAAATAGCACATTTTCTTTATCCAGTCTTCTGTTGTTGGGCAGAGCTTGTTTCTATTCCCTACCTAGTGTGAATAGTGCTGCTGTAAACATCGATTTGCAGTGTCTCTGTGAGCACTGGGAAATGGCGCAGCTGGTTCACACAGTACTTCCATTTTTAGTATGTTTTGAGTGACCTCCATACTGACTTTCATAATGCCTGGGCAATTTTACATTCCCACCAGCAGTGCGTACTCCTCTTTGTCCACATCCTTGCCAGCATTGGTTGTTATTTCTTTTCTTGATGGCCGCCATTCTGACTTGGGTGAGATGGAGTCTCAATGGAAATTTATCTGATGGTTAGTGAAGTTGAACATGTTTTCATGTTTAATTGGCTGTTTGTATTTCATCTTTCGAGGATTATCTGTTCATTTCAGTAGTCTGTTTATTGATTGGGCTGTTTGATTTCTCGTTATGTAGCCTGAGTTCTTTGTATATTTTAAATACCAGTCTTGTCAGCTGTATAGATGGTGAGGATTTTCTACCATTCCGTAGAAATTCCGTCTTGTCTCTTCACTTGCTTGCTTCACAATGTGCTGTGAGAAGGTTTTAATCTCATGAAGTCCCACTTGTCAGTTGTTGGCATTGTCGAGTGACTGGAGTCCTAGTCAGGAAATGCTTGCATATGCTGACACCTTAAAGTCTTTCCCCTAATTTCCCCTCGAACGATGTCAGAGTTGCAGGTCTTTTTAAAGGCCTCCGATCTATCTGTAGTTGCTTTTCATCCAGGGTTAGAGATAGGGATCTAGCTTCATTTTTCTACATGTGAATGTCCAGTTTTCCCAGCACTATTTGCTAAAAAGGCTGCTTTTTTGTTAATTTATGTTTTTGGCATCTTTGTAAAAACTCAGGTGGCTGTAGCTATGTGAGATTATTTCTGGGTCCTCTATTATGCCCCCATACTGGTCTGTTCTTATACCAATACCATGCTGTTTTTTATGACCGTGGCTCTATAGTATAATTTGAAATTGGTATGGTTCTCTTTATGATCAGGATTGCTTTGGCTATGTGGGATATTTTGTGTGTCTACATGGAGTTTAAGATTGCTCATTTCTATTTCTGTGAAGAATGATGTTGTGATTATATGGTGATTCTATTGAATCTGTGGGCTGGCTTTGCAGAATAGCCATCTTCACAATATTAACTCTTCAAGCCCATGAGCTTCCATTATGCTGATTTTAAATTAAGTACCCTAATCGAACTTAGTCATTGCTTGTTCTGTTCCTCAGTGACTTCACATGGCCTCTATGATCATCTATACTGGCTACAAAGAAAGAACAATGCTTCTTATGATGCAGAATGTTCTCTTTTCTATTAGATTGTCATAACATTGCTTTTCCAAGTGCAGGGCACCGAAAGGGGTTGTAGAATGGAGCTGTTAGATGTTATTCAAATGGAATTGCCCTTGACTGTGGTCGGATCTGGGTGCTCTGTCCTGGATCATGATTTGGAAGCCTAATCATGGCAACAAAGGCAACAAGTCTGGAATTCAGAGATGCAGATGAATAAAGACTCTTGGTCTTCAGTAAGAGAAACAGTTCCTTCAATGTTGTTCTCCTACATGCTCAGAGCTGGAATCAGCCCTGGGAGGGCTGTTATAGACCAAGTGGATGTGAAGTCACCTGAAGATGTATGTGGAATGACGTGGAGGAGAGGAAGGATGCTTCAGACCTTGGGTTTAAGGACAGAACTTGGCTTTACTGTTTATTTAAGCTGTTGGCTCCTGTATTTTTTTTTTATTACTAAGAAATTTTCTATTCATTTTACATATCAGCCACAGATTCCTGTCTCCTCCCTCCTCCAGGCCCCCAGCCTTCCCCGCAACTCACTCCCCATTCCCACCTCCTCCAAGGCAAGGCCTCCCATGGGGAGTCAGCAGAGCTTGGCACATTCAGTTGAGGCAGGTCCAAGCCCCTCCCCATGTACTAATGCTGTTTAAGTGTTATAATGCTGTATAAGCCCACCATAGGCACTGGGCTCCAAAACGCCTGCTCATGCACCAGGGACAGATCCTGATCCCACTGCCAGGGGCCCCTTAAACAGTTCAAGCTAAACAACTGTCTCGCCTATGAAGAGGGCCTAGTTCAGTACCGTGGGGGCTTCACAGCTACTGGTCCACAGTTCATGAGTTCCTACTAGTTTGGTTTGGTTGTCTCTGTACATTTCCCCATGGCTCCTGTATTAATCAGCCAGGGCTAGCATTAGAGAGGACCACAGGGCAACTGGCCAGAACAACAAGAATTCGTTCTCCCAGCTGGGGAGGCAGGAGGCCCCAAGACTGAGGTGTCTATCAGCAGTGCTAGCTTCCTCCGAGGCCTCCCCCTTTCTCTTGGACATGGCCTTTTCTTCCCTGTGTCTTCAAAAGTTGTCTTTCTTTTCCTTTCTTTCTTTTTATGAGTCCGTGTGTGTGTGTGTGTGTGTGTGTGTGTGTGTGTGTGTGTGTGTGTGATGTTGGGATCGTATCCAGTGCCTCCTGAATGTGAGGCATGTGCCTGATGCCTGTGCTACATTCCCAGCTATCTTTTATGTTCTTAATCTCCTTTTTATGATTCCACTCACACTGGACTGGTCCACCACAGATCTCATTTTAACCTAGCCCTCCTTACAAAGAGTCCATCTCCAAATATAGTCTTATTCTTAGACACTGTGCATTAGCACTTTACTTAAATATATTTGAGGGGAGGACAAAGATCTGTCTATCAGTTTCTAACACCTAGGAGGCTTCCCATTGCTCTTTCTGATTAGCCTGGAAGTGGGCATTTTGTCTTAAATTCTGGCTGAAAAAAATTAGTGAAGGTATTTAATCTTCCAGCTTGCTTCTAGAAAGACATTAGCAAGATCACAGTCAGGACAGGATGGGAGGAAACACTCTCTAGTCCTTTTCTTTTCCAATTGATGGTAGTTTAAGTGACTGCTGGCAGGGTAGCTTGGCGAAACCATCTCACAGCAGGGATGGAAAGGCACATGCCCAAGAACACTCACCAGCTTTTCTGCAAGTGGCAGAAGTGTGGTTTTCATGTGGCGGCTTGATCTGCTCATTGGCAGATCTGTGTCCTTGGCACCCTGATTCAGGCCGTGCATTCAGGCCTTCTTGTGTGTATTTGCAGGAGAGCAGACTCCTTTCCACTGGGAATCAACCCAGGTCATTCTTTTGTCTACATGCTCTCCATCCTAGCGATGCCTAAGGGAGTGGGTGAGCAAGCCGCCTGCTTACACAACTCATGAATAAGAAAGAAATGAATTCTCCAGCTAGGCATGGGGGTACATGTTTGTGATCCCACCACTTAGGAGGTAGATGCAGGAGGAACAAGTTCAAGGACAGTCTTGGCTGCATGAGAGAGATCTTTTCTCACAACAAGACAAAACAAAACAATGAAGGAAAGAAAAAATTTCCGGAAGGATTAATGCTTGAAGAAAATTATTATAACCCTAAGGAAAAATGATTATTACCATAAAGTACAAATGAGAATATGAGTTGTCTTTGCATTGGATCCTGAAATATCCTTGCTGTGTTTCGTTTTTTCTAGGACTAGGCAATCTTTTAGACTTTGAACCTGCCTCATACTGCTCTGGCAAAGGAATAGAGCAACATTTCATATACTACTCAGTGTAATTACATTATTTGGTAACTGGTTAATGGAACAATCTAGGAAAAATTCAGCCTACATACTTTATTAAAAATGAAAATTTTATTTTCTGGTACCACAGAGGCTAGACCACAGGAAAGAGGCTTTTAGATTGCATCCAGATCGAATCACTTGAGTTCTGCATCCTAAGTGTGCCTTGTTTTCCACAATAGGGCCCTCACTCCAACCTCAGAGAGGCAACTAAGACTACATAGTAGTCTCTATTGTTTTGGGAGTCACTTGGATACATGACCAACCATTTAAAAGGAAATTTCTTTGCCTGATACTGAGTTTTTTTTTTTCGTTTTTTTTTTTTTTAGTCCATGGTTCTTGTGGGGGAGCAGTATATATATATATGTTATTGTGTAGGATCTTAGATAAATATAAACTAATATGATTCCTTGAGGCTTTATTAAACAACCAGGCTGTCATTTGCTCCTCATCTCTTTTTCTCAGTCTATATTGATCAAACTGCAGGAAGAGGGAAGCAATTAAACGGTCATACCCAGCTGCAGTATTTACAAATCGTGACAATGACCCGCATGGCAAGGTCTCAGTAAAGGTGCAGTAAGTGGCACTCACATGTTAGAGGTAACCAATAGATGTCTAATGGGACTCGAAACCCACTCAGCAGGAGGGAAGTCATGGCTGCGACTGTATGTATTGAAAAGACTGTCCTTTCTTCACTGTGGTTTCTGAGCACCTTTATCAGCAATGAGCTGGTTGTAGACACGCAGGTTGATTTTCACCTCTCTCTTCTGTTCGTTGGTCACTCTGTCTGCTTTTATGCCAACACAGTGCTCTTCTAACAGCCACAGCCCGACGCTCCATTTTGAAATCAGGTGGTATGATGCCTCCTAGTTGCATGCAGATGGCTGAATAAAAATTTTCAGATTTCTAGTATTTTGATGGGGATTTCAGGGGCTCTGTACTTTTTGGTATTGTGGACATTTTCAGCAATATTGATTCTTTCAGGACATCCACACAAGATATGCTTCTTTTCTTGTGATTCCTCTATTGCTTTCATTCACATTTTAGACTTCATTGTAGAGATATTTCATCCCTTTGGTTAAACTTGTTCTTAGGAATTTTGCTTTAGCATCTGTATCTGTTGTAAATGGTATGGCTCTCTTCATTTTCAGTTTGGACAGTCTGCTACTGGAGTATAGTGATGTTACTAATTTTGTACATTCTTTTTTAACTTGATGATTTGCTTTATTAGCTCTAATTGGTTTCTGGCCAAGTGTTTGCATCATTGGCAAACAGTGATATTTATTGAAGTTAACACATAAGCTTTGTTTTTAGTCATCAAATGCTTAAAATATTCTTCTTATACCTATTTATTTAATGCATGACAGAGACACACACAGAGAAACAAGACACAGAGACTAGCACGTGTGTGGAGGTCAAAGGGCAGTTTTCAGGCAGGAGTCAGGCTTTAGTTCTTTTCTCCATGTAGATTCTGGGGACTGAACTCAAGTCTTCAGACCCCGCAGCAGAAGCCATCCTGCTAGCACTCCTAATTATCAACATTAAAAATTAGTGTAGCTATTTATTATGAACTTTTCACAAGTATGTGTAATAGTGCTTTGCTCATTTTCACCCTCTGTTGCCTTGCTTCCCCCTGCTGGCCTCTCTCTCATCACTGAATAACTCTGCTCTGCTTTGCTCTCCCTCCCCACCCCCATCGCTCTGACAATATGTTGTTACAGCTAGATTCCACAGACGAAAGAAAAGATGGTGTTTCCTCCTCTCCCGTTACCCTTCCTATTCTCATCTACCTCCTGTTAGACCCCTTCCTCCTCCCACAGATTTCCCTGTTCTACTTTCAAGTCACAAATAAGTTTAAGTCTACGTTACACATATGAGGAAAACATGCAATGTTTGTCTTTCTGAGTCTGGCTTATTTAGTTTAACAGGAAGATCTCCAGTTCTGTCTAGTTTCCTGAAAATGAAGTAATTTCATTTTCCTTACAGCTGAATGAAAATGCATTGTATATATACACCACATTTAAAAATTCATTTATCTGCTGACTGGCATTTAGGATAAGTTTTGTGTTAGTATCCCTGTGTTGTGTTAATCTAAATTCCTTCTGATATAGTCTCAGGAGCAGTGTAGCTAGATCATATGACAGGATAATTCTGCTTTGCTTTTCTTGAGGAACTACTGTACTGATTTCCATGTGACTGCCCTGATTTAATTTTCCACTGGTTAGTATGTCTTCATTCTGTTGACTGGCTGTATCATATTCATTGATTTGTATATGTTGAGCCATCCTTGCATCTCTGGAATGAATCTCACTTGATAATGGTGATTTTTAACACGTTGCTGTGTTTAATTTTCTAGTATTTTTGTTGAAAATCTGTGTCATCAAGGATACTGACCTATAGACATTTTTATTTGGTTTTAGTATCAGAACAATACTAGTTTTATATATTGTGTTTGGAAGAATTTCTCTTTCTTCAATATTTTTGTAATAATCTAAGAAGAATTGATACTGGCCATTCTTTAGTAGAATTCATCAATGAAGCCTTCCTCCTCCTCCTTCTTCTTCACTAAATGAGAGACTTTTTATTATCTATTTGTTTTCAATAGTTCTTGTTGGTCCAATTGAACTCTGTTTTCTCTGGTTGGGTACTGCATTTGCACAGGAATTGGTCATTTCTGTGTGATTATCAATTTTGCTAATGGTTATTCTAATGTAGGTTCCATTTTGTCTTTTATAAGACTCTAAGACACATAAACCAGTTTAAAAACTAGAATATTTTAAGAGAGAACATTCAGTGATTTTGTTTCTGAGTCTGGGCTACCTCATTCAATAGAATTCCTTTTCTAGTTCCATTCATTACTCACAAATTCCATAATTTCATATAATTTTCTTTATAGCTGTATAAAATTTCATTGTGTATAGATACATTTTCATTACCCATTCATCAGTTGATGGATATTTAGGTTGGTTCACTTTCCTAGATACTGTCAATAGAGTGGCAATGAATATGGATAAGCAAGCACTTCTGTGGATATAGAATCCTTTGGGTATATATCCAGGAAGAACACAGCTGGGTCATATGGTAGTTCTGTATTTAGCTTTTTAAGGACCCTTCACACTGGTTTCCATAGTGTGTGGACAAGGAGAAGCCAGGAAACTAGAAAGGAGCCATTGTCGGGGTGGTGTGTGTGTGTGTGTGTGTGTGTGTGTGTGTGTGTGTGTGAAGACCTTAAGGGAGAGAAGGGAGAGATACAGAGCACAGGTAGTATGAAGGGGGATGGAAACAATGCAGGGCAAGTTTGGCAGAGGATGGGATGTGGGCAGTGATAACCAACACTAAGGATGCTGAAAAAGTCACATGGACATCTATTATATTAGAAGCTTTTACACACACACACACACACACACACACACACACACACACACACACACACACAGGTTTGTAGTTACCATGCCCAGGTGAGAGGGATAATGCTTCTCTTACAAGCTGTAAGTTATCAAAGAAAATCCCTATGCCAAGTGAAGGTTATTTCCCTTCAAGTTATTAGTCAGAGGGTACCAGAGACTCCCAAACAACACAGGCTCCAGCCCCTGCATTTGGTTGCCCACCAGAATTGGATGCTAAGACCTTATTGCTGGAAATGTCATACGCTTTGGTTACAGGACATGAAGAAATCAAGCTGGTACTGACTCTGAAGCTTCCTCTCTTCTGGCTGGCTTTCTTAGTGCTGAATGGCACTATGCAGGCTTCTGGGGGAGAAATGTCACCAACATTCTTACCCGGCTGTGAACTGGGAACGAGATAACCAACCACTTTCTGATTGGATATAAGACCCACTCCATAGGTTGCAACTCATGCTTGGTACTATAGACCTAGCCAAGAACTCATGGCTGGCAAGGCCATAGGCCCTAGGAGAGAACCTACTACTATTATTTTGCTAGATGAACATTGTTGTATTTTAAAAATGTCGGGAAGGAGTCACCATACAACAGGCCCATGTGGGGGGTTTATTGAGGGGAGGGGAGAGAAGGGGGCAGAGACCTGTCCTTGGGGGTGAGAGGGAAGGAAGAGAAAGGGAAAGAGATGGGAGGTAGGCAAGGCACTTTTTTTAAAAATAAGGAAATAGTAGGGAATGCGCACAGGGGGTGCTCTTAGTGGCTGCAGTGAGGATATATCCTATTAGGACCCTAAGGGCAGGTGAGTACAGATCCCTAAATGCTAACAGAAATAGTATCAAACTCTCTTCTAAATATCAACCTTTATATCTGTCGATTAGTACAGCTCTCAGCCCTCAACAGAAGCTTTTTGTGGGTAGTAGTTAATACAGAGACTGATCACGTGCAGAGAATAAGTGAATATAGGATACTCAGGACTAAAAGGGACATCTGGCTCATTCCCACCCAATGAGGCCCAGGGAACAGTGTGGAAGAGGGGCTACTGATGTCAGACTTGACAGGGCCATTGTCCTCAGGAACTCACAGCAGCTGTAGTGCCTGCACCAGACTCACACAAGATCAAGCCAGTCAACATTCCCGTCGTCCCTAGCTGAGGCGCTCCTGGTGGTTGGTGACTGCTGAGGGAGGGCAGCCACGTTTTCTTCGGTTGCTGACACCCAGCGGGTGATCACAAACCCATGTGCATGTGAGTAGTTCTAATGGGACACAGTGGGTTACGAAGAAGAAAAATAAAAAAGATGCCAAGAAGCAGCAAGGTGGATGAAGGCATGTCTGGGGGTGGAGTCAGTGGAGAGTAGGGATGGATGTTATCAAAATTCATTATAAACATGTATGAAATTACCAAAAAGTAAATAAAATATTATATTAAAATTAGAATATTTTGATATAACTATTGATATGAAAATGAAGATTTTGATGATCAAACATGTTCACTGACTTTGAAAACAGAGACCAGATGAATATTTAACTGCTTGTAGAAAAAAGAAACTGTTAAAATGGGAGTACATTTCTAGAATATTTCACTTTGACTTAAATGTTGAATTGACTGTCCTTCCCTGGTATGTTCCTTCAATGTCAGTAAACGTTGCTTGTGTGGGGATGGTGAAGCAATCAGCTCCAGGTCCTGCTGCTGAATGTACAACGTTGCTAAGTATGTTCTCCACACTGGTCCTCCGAAGGAAGCTCTGAAGTCACGTGCCTGTATCCGTAGGTCCCAGTGAACTCTTCTTCACTGTCACTCTTGCATTTATAAGTTTTTAAAATGTACAGTTCCAGCCAGGTGGCGGTGGTGCACGCCTTTAATCTCAACACTCGGGACGCAGAGAGAGGCAGGCAGATCTCGGTGAGTTCAAGGCCAGCCTGGTCTACAGAGTGAGTTCCAGGACAGCCAGGACTGTTACACAGAGAAACTCTGTCTTCAAAAATCAAAACAAACAAACAAACAAACAAAACCCTGTTTCTGAATAAGTGTCATATAAAATGTATAATTCTGTAAAGCAAGAGTATATGTGGGCAGCTCATGTCCACTACAAACACCAAGTTACAGTCATTTCTCTTAGTACTTTAGCTAAGTCAAAGGAGCCACTCACTGCCCTAGATGTCAGCTTGCCCAGGATGACTGTGAGACAGATTACAGAGGAGAAGGGAGGAGAGGGACTCCATCAAAGAGGAAAGAAAAGTGAACGTGAATTGTTGAGAGGAAGGCAGGGAATTCATCCCCCTGTTCCACACCGAGAGGGCTAAATTCTCCTGGCAAAAATTCAGGAGTACTGAAAGTATCCCAGTAAAGCTGGAAGGAGCTATGATACTCAAAGTGTCTTAGGGTGGTGAGATTATTTTACCCCCATTTCTTGACTGGTGCCTATGGAAATGGGACAGTGAGAAGGAATCCTGCCACTTCTACTTAGAAAGTGCAATCAAATAATTTTAGACTATCAAATTATTTCCTTATTGCTTCCAATATTAGTCTTGACCACAATCACAGTGATTTAATTTATTAGAAAATTTGATCTGGAGAGCACCTCAGGACTTTCCCAACCTAATTCATTCAGATTGGGGAGGCTTTAAGAGGCTTTCGGATGAACAGCTTTTTAATTTTATAGAACTTAAAATTAGACTTTAATATTATAAATCACTTCCTTTTGAAAAATTAAGGTTTTACCCACTGGGAACATGACAGGAATTTCATAGACACTTGCAGGCTATTATGGAAGGTAGGCAGGAATAACTTCTGTGCCTGGTCTATGAAGCGCTCTTTAGTGTGGTCTTACTATACTTTCTCCCGTTGGGGATTGAAGAGAACTCTCAACCAGGCCTGGTAGCTTAGTCCAGGCGTCCCAGTCATTCAGGAGGCTGAGGCAGAGGACTGAAAGTCCAAGGCCATTCTGGGCCACAGAGTGAGTCCAGGGCCATTCTGGGCCATAGAATGAGTCCAGGGCCATTTTGGGCCACAGAGTGAGTTCAGGCCATTCTGGGTCACAGAGTGAGTCCAAGGCCATTCTGGGCCACAGAGTGAGTCCAGGGCCATTCTGGGCCATAGAATGAGTCCAGGGCCATTTTGGGCCACAGAGTGAGTTCAGGCCATTCTGGGTCACAGAGTGAGTCCAAGGCCATTCTGGCCCAGAGAGTGAGTCCAAGGCCATTCTGGGTCACAGAGTGAGTCCAAGGCCATTTTGGGCCACAGAGTGAGTCCAGGGCCATTCTGTGCCACAGAGTGAGTCCAGGGCCATTCTGTGCCACAGAGTGAGTTCAGGGCCATTCTGGGTCACAGAGTGAGTCCAGGGCCATTCTGTGCCACAGAGTGAGTCCAGGGCCATTCTGGGTCACAGAGTGAGTCCAGGGCCATTCTGTGCCACAGAGTGAGTCCAGGGCCATTCTGGGTCACAGAGTCAGTCCAAAGCCATTCTGGGTCACAGAGTCAGTCCAAGGCCATTCTGGGTTACAGTGAGTCCAAGGCCATTCTGTGCCGCAGAGTCAGTGCAGGGCCACTCTGGGTCACAGAGTCAGTCCAGGGTCATTCTGGGTCACAGAGTGAGTTCAGGCCAGTCTGAGTCGCACAGTGAGTCCATGGCCAGCTTGGGTAACTTCTTGAGATGCTGCCTCAAAATAAAAGGCAAAAAGAGGGCTTGTAATGTGCTTTTGTGGATGTAGCTCAGTAAAAATGAGAACTTGTCTAGTATGTAAGGGGCTCAAGGTTCAATCTTGTGGGTAAGGGAGAGTGAGGGAGAGAGAGAGACAGAGAGACAGAGATAGAGAGACACAGAGAGGGAGACAGGGAGAGAGGATAGAGTTGTTTGTTACAGTAGTTAGTCTATCCTAATACAAAAATAGTAATAAGTGAAAATTTGAAAATCACTCATAATCCATTACCATCAATTTATAAAAAGTAAAGAAAAACAGCATTTAAAGATAAAATAACAATCTTTCACTTAGCACTGTAATACAGGCTTTTATATATGCCATTTTCTTTAATCCTTATAGAATCCATCTAGGTAGGTGTTATTAGGGACTGAATATTATGGTTCCATTGTTCTATTTTCAGAGTAACTGTTATTACTTTCAAAGGAAATTTCCTATACTCGGGACTTATATAGTTGAGATGGTACCTAGTCTTTAATGGCTAGCATAACTCTTTGTTATTGTATGAATAATAATATAAATTTGAATGATGAGTATAATTTACTAGAAAATGGAAAAATAAAACTCCATAAGTGACATTTTAAAAATTTAATCCCTGTAAATATATATAAGTTTAATTTGGAAGGTTTCAATGCCTTGAAATAGAGAGCAGATTTTCCCAAATGGCTTTCCTTGTGACTGCCCTGTGACCTGTTCACCGTGTCATGTATGCGGTACCTGGGATTGACATTTCTGTGATTATATCATTACTGCAGTAGTATATTAGAACAGAATATGTAATGGTGGACTGCTATCCCTTGCCCCAGTGCTCAGTACTTTATGCTGAATCTCTGTTGTGCAGGACAGGAGTTCTTTCGTGAAGCAACAGCCATTGACTGTTCCTTCCGAGTATTTGTCTTCTCCAAGGAGCATGCACAGCTTTGCTGCTGCATCTGTCAGCCCAGGGATGGGAAGGTCATAGATCTCCTCATGTGGTATAAATAAGGCATTTAAATTTCATTTTCATTGTCTGTAAATCACCAAAGATTGCATGATCAGGTTACTGGTATCTAGGTAAACAGATTTTGATATAGCTGTCTTGAATTCTCTACTTTGCAATTTTTGCTGCCTAAAAACAGTAGCATTTTAAATTCTAAAGAAATTTCATTTCCTTTAGTTTTTCACTGTATGCAGATGCTGTAGATTTTTAACAAATTATGCATAATACATAAATGTGTTTGTGTGGATATAATACACTCTTGTTTCCCATTCATTCTGGTTAAGGTCTCTCTCCTCTCCCTTAGGGGCTCACTGTTTTTGCTGTTGTTTTGAGACAGGGTATCTCTCTGTACTCTTGACTACTGGAATTTGATATGTAGACTAGGCTGGCCTCGAACACACAGTGATCTTCCTGCCTTTGTCTGCTGAGTTCTGGGATTAAAGATGTATGCCACTACAGCCAGTGGGTCTCACTCTTCAGTCTAGGCTGGCTTCAAACTGGTAATTCTCCTGTTTCAGCCTCCCAAGTGCTGGGATTACAGAAGTGAGCCACGATGCCTGGCTTAGTTTGGGTTTTGATTGTATAAGATGCTTCTATTAATTAATTATAATTAATTAATAATACTTTATAACTAAAGCTTTCCCTGTGCTAATTTTTAATCATTTGTATTTTGTAGCAGGAATTATATGCATGTACTTTCAACGTGGAACTGAGGAGAGGGAAAAGATCTATGGTACAATTTCATACCAACTTACAGGTAAGTAACAAGTGTGTAAATTCTGGTGAGTCATCTGAGGTCACAGAATTAGAATGGTAGCAAGGGCTTGAGTCCCCTAAGCCAATGCTTTCTCCTATACCAAAAGCTTTCATTTCTAAAGTTAGATTGTAAATTTCTGGAAAACCAAGCATTAATTTCTTCCTTTTTTCCCCCTCCAGCAGAATCTTTTTTTTCTTTAATTTTTGAGACAGGGTTTCTCTGTGTTGCTTTCGCTGTCCTGGAACTCACTTGGTAGTCCAGGCTGTTCTCAAACTCACAGAGATCCGCCTGCCTCTGCCTCCTGAGTGCTGGGATTAAAGGCGTGCGCCACCACCGCCCGGCTCCAGCAGGATCCTATTCTTGCTGTCATGAAAACTAACACTAACAGTTGAACAAGTGGGCTCTACTGAACCCTGAGCACACCAAAACCCTCTTCGTAATAATCTTCACATCACAGTTTTCTCACCTACTGGTCACAGTAGGATAGTTTTGTCCATTGGCATCTCACTAGGTTAGGATATACTGTCAACTAGCATGCCCATCTCAAAGAAAAAGTTTACAAAAATTATATGAAAGGCTTCTTAGTAGGGTAGCTTCCATATCAATATGCTTAGGTTGGTTAGCTTATTCAGTGACAAAGCACATATAATTTATAAATAGAATTTAAATTATGTTCCTCTTCTGAAGACTGTGAGTAATTTCCCACTTTCACCTTGGGGAACACCAGCTGATCAAAACTCACGAGTTACACGTGTGGGTTTCAGCGGCCTCCAGACTCTTTAGGCTGCAATAGCGCTTTTGTTCTTGATGACTGGAAATGAATCACTGGAAGGTATTAAAGGAAGAAATAACTGCATTACCTGCAATTATTTTTTAAGGACAACTGGGTACTACTAATGGGTCTTAGCCTCTGAGTTTGTCAAGACAGGTTGGGACTCTTCTTGTTATGTATTTCATCTTCACAACTTATGTGAAGGTAAGTATTATTATGCCTAACTATGTGTTGTTTAATTAAAATAAATTAATATGTTTTGAGACTACATATCCCAAGTGCCCTTGAATTTGTAATACTCCTATCTTGACTATCTGAGTCCTGGGATTATGTTGTGTACCACTGTAACTGGCCAGTGTGTGCTGTTTTTCATTGTATTCCTTGTCTAGTGGTTTCAGATTGGAAGACAGCTTGTTATTGCATGAATGTCATTCATGTCAGGGTTGGGACAAGGACCTGGCTATCCTTTTTGTAAATTTGTAATGCCCTTTCTACAAAGCATTTGTTTTATATGTTAGGCTACTAGTAGGTGACATAACTGAGTGGAAAGGCTGGGGTTGGCCTTGAGGAAGCATCTACTGAAGACACTGAAAGGCTGTGAAGTGAAGACTATTGGCTATCATCAAATGGCAAAAAGCTGTGTTTGTGTGGGCTTCTGTCAGTTCATGGACACACCCACACATCACTTATTAATTAGATGGGTGTTCTCTGTGCATTTGGTTAAATGTTTGCTAAAATAACACTAGAAACTAGACCTGCTCCCATTTTATAGATGAGGAAAACAGTTTATCCTATATCACATTATTCTCTAGCATGGTGTGATGTTCACACAGCTATCTCAAAAGAGAGAGAGAGCTTGGACTGAAATCAGTTATATCTACATCAGGGCCTCAAGCTTTGATCCATTAGACTCTAGAGATTCATAAATGAGTCTATAGCCTCGTCCAGCTAACCAAGATAGACTTTCAGATATGGGAAGATTCCTCGCCTGTGGCTCCAGAGGACAAGTGTCGAATCATAGATGAAAGACAAAAGTCCACCCGGTCTTCATCCAAGGGCAGCATTCATCTTTGAGATGAGCGGCTCCTTGTGGAGTTGCATATCTGTTGTGCACAGAGAAGAGGAGTGACAGCGTGTCTGGAACCCATCAAAAGAGATGGCCGCACCCACTGACATCACTCAAAGTTTGTCTTCGCTGTTCTGCATCCCTGTAATTTCTGTCTTCCCTCAAATTTCAACTTTGTCTGGCAAGCAGACATTTCCTATCTTTTCTCATTTCTCTTATTTGCCTGCAATTAATCTCTTCCAGGCTATGCCATCAGATTTCAGGAATCTGATTTTATGGGGCTGCTGGCTTCCTATATATGACTATTGATCATGTCACCTAGCATCAAGATGTCTCAGAGGGGGAATAATTATGTCTATGATAAACTTAATGGCTTTGCAAAATTGGTGTGTGTGTGTGTGTGTGTGTGTGTGTGTGTGTGTGTGTGTGTATATATATATATATATATATAAATAAATAAATCAGTATGTATTACATATGGGTATGTTTCTATGTGCTCCATTACAACAGCAAACTGCAGCTACAAGTGATACTAGTACATACATGTGCTTCCTTCATGATCTCACAAATGAAGTTTATATGGCCTTGTTAGACGCAATGAGATGAGCTTCTGAGGGCTGAGGAATAGGAATGGAAGATGCGCGTTCTAACTGTGGTGCTTTCCATATCTCTGGATGCTCTGGAGGTTATTGTTCCTCGTAGGTTGTTGACTCCTACTTTAGGCTGCACTACATATAAGAACACTTAAGCTTTCTTGTAAAAAGAAATAGGTTAGCTTCATAGTTAATTTATGATCCTGAGAAAAATCAAATATGTCATATGCTAAAGGTTGGCATTTGAAATGTCAAGGTCTCATTATTTAGGAGAAGGGAAATTGTTATGAAAAAGAAAATTATTCAACCCAGGTACAGGTAGAACAGACTGTCTTCAAAAATTAGTGAAGAAAATACAATCCTATGAGTTGAAGAAAAGAGAACTTGTTTTGTAATTGGTGTGTTGTACTGCCCAAAGGATGACTGGAAAAACAATAAACATTAAAAGCTTGAGTTCTACAGATTATTCTACACCCGGGTGAGCACAGCTTAAAAAATGCAATGATTTCATGGGATAGTATTGTACATCTCCAGCTGCTAAAAAAAAAGTGACCTCAATTTCTCTGCAAGCTTGTAAATCAATAACCCATAAAAACCTGTGGGAAATATAAAAGATAGCCATAAAACCTCTAAATTTGGTTTTGCTCATAACAGTTTTTGATTTTTTTCAGATGCAAACAAAAACAAAGGAAAAGGCCTTTGCAGATTTCAACTGAAAAGTGGAGTCTTTGTGTCAACCACCTCCTGCTAACCTAGGAGGGGAGCTGTAGGAACTGGGGCACCGAACAGTCAGGGTTACATTTGCCCAAGTAGAAGGAACCTCAAATTGGGCCCATCTCTAGAACCCATAGCATCCTCAAACGAGAGAAAATGAAAGGAAATTTAGAGGTTACCCTTCCTTTAAAAGCCGTTAAAAAATTCCCAAAGCCTTTCCTGAAGAAAGAGAGAGCAGGGGGAGACAGAGAGAAAGTGTGTGTGTGTGTGTGTGTGTGTGTGTGTGTGTGTGTGTGTGTGTGTGTGTGAGAGAGAGAGAGAGAGAGAGAGAGAGACAGAGAGAGAGAGAGAGAGAGAGAGAAACAGAGAGAGACAGAGAAATAGAGAGAGACACACACACAGAGACAGACAGAGACAGAGAAAAGCTGACTGTGCGCTTGCTGGGTCATTGACATACAGCTGCAAACCCAACCAGGGCTATTAACAGCCCCGCACATTTCTGAAGGCTCCGACACTGTGTTGCTTGGGAGAGTCTGAGGACTAATTTTCTCCCCACTGTTCTCTACGCAATCTCAAAGATCCATGTGCAACCTAAGATCTATACCAACACAGGAGAGCAGTATGCTGCCCCCTGCAGAGCACATTCTGAGGCACTGGCAGGGATTCCTGCCTGCAGGTTCTTGTGTGATCCCTGAGGCTGACAAAAGAGCTATTTATTCTGCAGAGACTTAGGGCATCAAAGGCTAGCAGCTTCTGGAGAGATGACACTGAGGCTGAATCCCACACCGAGGTGAAGTCACTACTGCACTCTGTTGGGAAGAGGTTTCTGCACCAAGCATGCAGGCATGTGATTGAAGAAGTGGGGTGATATGTGGAGAAGGGAGAGGGAGAAACAACCCCCCCTTACTTGACAGTGTGTACACATCAAATGCATCACATCTTACTGACATATTAATGTGAGTTTCCATATGTGTATGGTTCAGATTCTGCTCCTCTTTCTCTCCTCCACTCTCTGCCTTTCCCTTTCTTCTTCTCAGCCTAAGGCCTAAGAAGAACACCACTGAAGAACTAGACAAAATCACACAACCAGCAATGTCACGGTCACTATCTCCTTCATGGGAACACTCAACCTTGGATCAAACATATGCCCTCATTACACCTTTCAGTTAAAAGTGAACCTCTCCTACTGGCATGCCCGCCTCAAATAGCATCAAAGCAAAATGAAACACAGGCAGCATTTAACAACGCTGGTAACCATGGAAACATGTCATTAAAGAATATATAAACAGGAATGAATAATTAGATGAGAGATTCATTTCCATATTTATCTTTTTTTTTTTCCCCAAGAGCCAGGAAAAGCAGCTCTCATTTGCCTGGCATCTCAATTTGGACACCTCCTCTTTAGCTTGCCTTCTAATTGAAAAAAACAGGACATTTTGGGAGTTTCAATATTGCCTATTTTAATAGACAAATCTCTTGGCAGACAAGTGACTTCACAACACTTCAGTGTCCATTGTGGTCTAGCAAGGTCACTGAACTGGGGCAGGGAGAGCAGTTACTTCTAGTTAATGGTTGGAAGCATGGGGGGCTTAACTCAGGGGAGGACAGACCGTGCACAGACAGAGGCAGCCTCTCCAGCACCCTCCCCTCATGCAGCTCCAGGTAAGCTGCATGGTAGGCTAAGCTGGCCATGAACTTAGCAAATTTGAAATGCGCTTACAGACCTTTAGTCCAGGAGCAATGTACGGGACTCGCTTGGTGGAGGCAGGACTGTTAGAGGCCCCCCACTTCTGATGTTTAGATCTAATTGTTAACTCGCCCACCACAGAACCATCTGGGGAAAAGAGCCTCAGTGAGGGATTGTATGTGTTGAGAGCTGGCCTGTGGCGGGATTGTCTTAGTTTACCAGTGTGGGAAGACCCCACCCAATATGGGCACCATTCCCTGGGTGGTGGTGGGGGTGCTGAACTGTATTAGAGTGTGGAGTTGAGTATAAGCAAGCAGCAAGCTAGTACAAATGCATGCATTTTTCACGTTCTTGTGATTAGGGGCCTGATGTGTAGCTGTTTGAAGTTCCAGACTTGACTTATCCATAAGGATGCATGGGAATATGGAATTGTAAGCTGGAGAAAATGCCTT
Organism: Peromyscus californicus insignis; assembly: GCF_007827085.1. Taxonomy (NCBI): domain Eukaryota; kingdom Metazoa; phylum Chordata; class Mammalia; order Rodentia; family Cricetidae; genus Peromyscus; species Peromyscus californicus. The sequence continues at coordinate 6,825,787 of NW_026294617.1, read as the reverse complement.
CTTCCCCCAAGTTGCTTTTTGTTAGGGAAGTTTGGTCACAGCTACAGAAGTGAAGCCGGATCACCACTTAACCCAGGTGATTCAATGCAGCTGGCCACTTGAGGGCGGTGTTTGACACCCACTGAGGGAAGCCTACGACTTTATCATAGAGAAGTCTGAGTTAAGAGAGCATACCTGCCGGGCGGTGGTGGCGCAAGCCTTTAATCCCAGCACTCGGGAGGCAGAGGCAGGCAGATCTCTGTGAGTTCGAGGCCAGCCTGGTCTACAGCGCGAGATCCAGGAAAGGCACAAAGCTACACAGAGAAACCCTGTCTCAAAAAAACCTAAAAAAAATAAAAAAAATAAAAAAAAAAAAAAGAGAGCATACCTTAGCTCAGGCTTGTATACTTGTTGGCTTCCTCATTCTCCCCTCTTGGGGCAATACTGTTCTCGTAATGTAATTGCAGCAATATTGTATTGTGCAGTGGGCAGAACTTCCTTAGCACTTGGCTGTGATCATGTGGCTTCCTTTGGCTCTCTTGCTATGAGCACACTTGGAGTAGAGGATTAAAGTGACTGTATGTACTCTGGTTTTCTCTTGGAATGCCACATTTTCTCAGAAACACACAGCAGGAAGCTATCAGTCAAAGGAGGGTAGAGAGATGTGTGGAACACACTTGTATTCTCTCAAGCTTGGAGCTGTAACCTAACGAAGACTAGCCTACATCATCTGAATCTGAGCCAACCTGATTACTGGGAGTTTTTATAGTGGTGGTCACGTAACACTATCACAGCATTAGCTGATCTGTACAGAAATGAAGCCAGGTTTCAGCAGACCCAAGACTGCAGCTCTTGGTCCTCAGTCCTCTGGCTGCAGGGCATCTGTGTTGCTTTCCTGCATGGAGTGAGCAGCAGTCAGCACCAGGACCACTGCCTTCCCAGGGTCCTTTGCTCCCATAGTGCTCAACCTCAGGGCACACTGTCGCTTTCTGCAGTAGGCTTGCTTTTTCTCCTATTCTTGTTCATTTCATTGATGTACTTTCACTTTTCCAAAGAGACGAGATAAACCCATTTTCATCATTGTATCCAGAGGGTCACCCGTTGCTGAGTTAAGCTCTCCCACATCAAATTTATTTTGCATTTGACCCCAGGACCGACTGGAGAGTTGATGCCAAGTAGTGGGAGTTTAAACACAATGCATGGCATTTGATGGAGAAATATCTCTGGGTAAGTGGCTTTGGTACTTTTCAAATTATGTATAATTTGAATAATCATCAGTAACTAGGCTGCTTTCAGACACTAGGCATCCATTTTACAAACTCTCTGTCTGACAAGGCCAAGTAAATAAACATATAATGAATATTGGCCATTAAGTGAAATACTCACATGGAATTTCTATTTTGTACCTTTCTGTGGGAAACTTTCACATGGAGGCACATCTCTAGGGAACACATTTTTTCTTCTCTAGAAAATGTAGGTGTTTTATTCAATATAATGATAGCTGTTTCTGGTTCCTTGACCTTGCTTTACCTGTAATTTCATGTTGAAGGTTTTATTTTTGTTCTGAGGTAGAGATGTAAGTTTTTACCAAGTAAGTGAGTAATATTGGGATGACTTTGCAATATCAAGAAAAAAGAAACAAAGAGTAGAAAGTTAGGCTTTATTATTGGTTTGAACTCCCAACTCATTCCATTATTCTACAAGATTCGGTGGTCACTACAGAGACTTTTATGAGATTTCAGCTTTCTTTGTGACCATCTTGAAGAGAAGTAATGAATAGCCAATACCTTGGACATTTGTGGAGCATGAAAACCAAGCACTTCAAAGAACCTTGGAAAAGTCAGCAGCCTTTTCAAGATAGTTTGACAAGTCTCAAACACAATGAAAGCCAGAGTTGTCTACAACTTTGAGCTTAAAACACATATGCATGTATACAGGAACACGTGAAATGAGTTCCTGACTCCTCTTTTTTTGTTTTTCATGTTAAAGACTGTGTAAGCTAATTCAGAGAGCTGGTCTCACTTTACAGATAACCACTGGTAACTGTGTAGTATACAATCTGTGAGACTACTTCTTTCATATACATATACATATGCACATGTATGTAATTTATAATCAGCACATAATTGCACATATATATATAGGGTACAATGTGATCATTCAATCCATATATACAATACACAATGATAAAATCAGGGCAATTAGCACTTCTTTGCATAATCATTGAATTCCTTAATTACAAAACAATGATGGTAAAAAATATTCTCATGTTAGATGTTACTGGTTTTGGCTTCATCTCAAACTAATTTTTGATTTGATTGATTTATTTAACAACTTATTGAGTGGCATTTTGCAATGTGCTTTGATGGCACTGTGGAAGAAAGACAGAATATTAAGTGGTGGTATGTGTTTTAATTATTTTACAGTTCTATAATTCTTTCTTGTAAATATCTTATGGTAGAATATGGTTGTTTCTCTTCTAACTCATGATGGAGATGTTCCAAAACTCCCAACAGATGCTTGAAACTATGGATTGTACCTAATCCTACATAAATTAGGTATGTTCCCTGAGGCAAAGATTTATCTTAAGACTTAGTTTATAATTTAGGTGCAATGAGAGATTAGCAACAGAGGCTAGTAACAAAAGAAGAGTTATAACAACAACAACTGCAATAAAGGTCATGTGGATGTGGTTTCCCTATTTCTCTCAGAATATCGTACTGCACCTCCACTTTTTTATTTGAAGGATGCACTTCACATAGTCCCTTTGACATGTGTGAATCACTACTTCTGTACTTTGGGCCAATTCCTAAGGATATGTGCCAACTTAACCCAAGTACTGTATACTATGATCAACAGTCTGGTGCATGAAATGGCTACTATGGGATTTAACAGGTGGGATATTTCATCAAGTGACTCGAAATGGCATACAATTTAACATTCGTTTAGCCCCTTCCTCCTCCTCCTCCTCCTCTTCCTCCTCCTCCTCCTCTTTTTCTTCCTCTTCCTTCCTTTCTGTTTATCTTACCATATTTCTTTCAAGAAGGTCTCACTAGGTGACCCTGGTTGGACTGGATCTCACCATATAGATGAAGCTGGCCTAAAAGTCATGAAGATCCACCTGCCTCTTCCCACAGAGTAGTGGGATTGCAGGTGTGAGCCAATGCCTGGTCTCCATTTGGTATTTTCAGGTCTCTGTTGACTGAGTGGGTAACTGAAGCTGAAGAAAGAGATACTGTTGATGAGGAGGAATGCAATGTGTGGTCTCTCGAGACAGAGTGATACCTATTTGTTTGCTTCTGTTTCCCTAGCATGTAGTGTTGTGCTTACAAATAGTTAATTGCAAGTGAGTGTGACTGATGAAGGTAATTTCTGAGTATATAAGAAAGGTTTTCACCAACTTCAAAAGTGTCTGCATGACTGAATTGTAAAGATTTCAGGTTTTAATGACTATAGCAAAGTTGATGGAAGCACATTATGACAAGAACATGCTTGGGGATATTTTTTGTCTTCAGTGCTTGAAGCAGCAGGTATCTCTTCTAGGTCCAATATCAAGGATGAAAGGGGTCGTGGAAATAGAGTGCTGTAGGAAGAGAAGAAGTGGATTGGTGGGCTCACTCCCTCATGTATATGGGAATACCTTAGGGGTCAATATAGTGCACTAAACTATTTGGGCATGTGAGTAGGAAAAGTCCAGTTCTTGGTTTTGGCCTTTGAGAGTAGAAGAAACACACCCAAACAAACAAACAAACCCAAAAAACTTTTTAGTGAGCTTTCTTGGGAAGCTATGCAGGCCATTGATAGTTTTGAGATGAGGAACATTTCAATGCCAAGTACAACTTGAGTTGGATGGGACGTCTTAGTGTTCTCTGCACAGATGGAGGACCCGTGAAATTGGCACTGCCTCCCTCAGCCTTTGCTGTTCCACTGCAGAGAGAGGCTCCACATGTCAGGCTCTCCACACAAGCCTGTGTTGGTGTCACCAGCTTTTCCAACAATCCCCGAAGAGGGCTCCCTCCTGCTGTGAAAGCCCTTGGCTTCCTCACACAGCCAAGCCTTAGAGCATTTCAGGAGCTCTTTGTCTAGAGGCAAGAACCCACTATGAAGTGCTTTTTTTTTTATTAGGGAAGTTTCTATGAAGAAAGGGGGTTTAGAAAGGATTCTGTTTGGTTACTATTTTTGCATTTTTTCAAAATAAAGAAAATGTAGCATAATTTGATAATGGGTTTGTTGTAGAACACAGCTTTGTGATGACTGACTTCTTAGCCTGAGAGTGAGGCGACACTTCATCATGAAGATGCTGAAGTCAACTATGAGCAGTTCTGCTGGGGAACCTCCCTCTTGTCCTTTTTCAATCAGAAACTTTAAATAGAATGCCTAGAGTCAGATAACTAGAAACTTTGCTGCCCTGGAGCTGAGACTGGCAATAGCCTGAGAATTTCCAGTGAGAACAGTCCACAGACACACAGCAAGTTGTTTATCTTAAAACTGGAAGAAATTGCTGGCATAGATAACCTTGATGATGTCATCCTAACAAAGACCTCAGTAGCTCAAGGAGAAGAAGTGATGTAATATGAATTCAAATAGAAGATGTTGGTATTTCTTGATTGGTGTTTACACTCAAGGTGCTGTGAACTACAGGAGCTCCGACTCCATTTGCAATTGCTGATTTTGTTAGCTCAAGTTTTACTATTTGCTGCCATTAAATTGAAACTGATGTTATGTCAAACATTTCAACTTCTTATACCAAAAAAATTACAACCCTCTAATAATAGAGTCCAAGTCATAATTCTTTCTCAACGTTGCTTTGGTGTTTGTGACTATGTTTAGGTCAATTTCTAATGCAATGAGATAAATAAACACCCTCTGTCTGTCTCTGTCTCTGTCTCTGTCTCTTTTTTTTCTCTGTCTCCCTTCCTCCCTCCCTCCCTCCCTCCCTCCCTCCCTCCCTCCCTCCCTCCCTCCCTCCCTCCTTCTCTCTCTCTCTCTCTCTCCTCTCTCTCTCTCTCTCTCTCTCTCTCTCTCTGTTGTCTCTCTGTGTGTATGTTTGTGAGCATTATTCAGGGTTGTCAACTGAATCTGATTTTCAGGAGGTACTGAGATTGTGATTTGAAGGCCTGATTGATGAAGAAAATTGAGAAAACAAAAATTAAGTGGGGAGCGAGCTGAAGATTGGACAGCTTGTTCCCGCTTAGTGGGGTTTCTCTCACTTCTCTTGTAGCTATTTTACAGTAAAATCTCTGTTGCTGTCTCCTCAGGCTCCATGTGATGAGCAGTGCGGAGAGGGTTGGTTTCCACAATCTCATTGCACCAGACAAGGCCATACAAACTGATGAATGTCTTGTGAACACATGGCTGAGTGTAACACAGGAGAACTGTCTGGCAGTGGGAGAGCACGACCTCCTCGTTTATACGATCCTAGACAATTTGACCTCCATTGAGGACTGGGTGCTTGGGAGGTAGAACAGACCTTCTCTAGAGCAGACCTTCTAACTAGATAAAGGCTTTGTATTATTTCGGGGGTAGGAGAGATATCTTGGTGGTAAAGAGCCCTTGCTGTTCTTCCAGAGGACCAGAGTTCAGTTCTCAGTACCTACATTGGGCAGCTTACAACTGCCTGTAACTCCAGTTCCAGGACATCTAACACCATCCTCTGACCTCTATAATGCACACATGCACATGCATACACACCATAAGGCATCTGATTCAAAACAACCAGTTTTCAGCCCACCTAAACGCTCCCATTTTGCTGATTAGCTCAGCCTTGTGATGAAGTTTCATGGCGTTCTCCACAAAGATGGCTGGTAGCTGAAGACGGGGGATCCTGCTGCAGGGACAGTGTTTTCTAGTGCAGCCATCGTAAGTTATTTTCAACCCTCTCTACCTCTGCAGAGGTGATGCTATTATAGAATAAGATGTGCAAACACTTTTATTCTGAGTGATGTCGCTCAGTGTGAGCTGTCATATGGCACAGACTGTTACACCATTTCCGCCCCTGATGGAGTAATGATATGGAAAGTGTTTCTCATACACTTGAAAGATGTTCCTGAGTTAACAATGGCAGAGATCAGCTCTTTTGTACTTGTGTTTGTAGGTCAATATATGCAGAGTGGATGGGGACTGGTACTAAAATCTTTACATTCTGATAGTTCCCATTTCTGTGTCAAGACCTCCAAAGAGACTAGCTAACCAGAGGAGTAGGGGTTTTATGCATTTGAAAAGGGAAGTAGCAGATGCACCTTGGACTTATGGTGGCATTATGTTCCAATAGCTTCACCCATCTAAACTGAAATGCCTTCACGCATAGCAAACGTTTCAGCTTGGACTTTCCTACCTTGAACACATTCAGAACACTTACATTAGGTATCATTTAGGCAAATCTTCCAGTACCAAGGCTATTTCATAATAAAACATTGACCATCTCATGTAAATGGTTGAATGCTGTACTGTGAGTGAAAACAAAATCAAAAGCCAAACAACTGTGCAGTTAAAAAATATCCCTAAGTCAAACCATTTTACATTAGGGACTACCTGCAATGTAGTGACTGCTTTTTCATTTTTTGAATCAGCTTAAATAGTAGAAGGTTTCATCATAGCATTTCCATATGCCATTATTTTACTCCCTTTCCTGTATACAGCATCTTCTTATCTCAGAAAGGAGAGGAAAATCGTGCCCATCTATGCCATTTTTTTTGAGGCAGGGTCTTGCTGTGCCCCCATGGTACTCTTGAGTTTTCCTGCTCAGCCTCCCAAGTGCTAGAGGACATGCATGTACCACATTCCTGGGCTCTGTCTGCCAACCTTAGTGGTTGATAACAAATAGATGTGTAGATGTAATCTGTATATCTCTATACTGTGATGTCAAGGAGCATTATGAAACTGATAAGTGAGATTGCCAGGGTGGATTGGATAGCCAGGCATCCCTGACTTTACAGTGGCTTCATTTTTCTTAAAAATTCTGATGTCATTTTTGGATGAGTCTAAGATTTTGGATGAAGTTTTAATACTGAAATGGGCTTTGGGGATAATCTCAAGCGCCGGGTGCCAGTCATGCCTTACTTTCTACTGAAGTGTCTTTGGCTGAAGCCAGAGACTGATTTTAGCTGGGGTCTATTGCTAGTTGACGTTAGAGCTCATCTGAAGCAGGCCTTGCCTGCAGTCAAAGACTCTTTTCGCTACACAGGTTGCTTCCAATGAAAAGAATACAATGAAGAATGTATTTTCTTATCACTTATTAATATAAAATAACAAAATAAAGGATTTTTGATATTAAGTTTTGTCATTGCAAACATGTACGTTTTGCTAAGTGGAGATTATTTTCTTACTTTAAGATGAATAAAATGAAGATATTTGTGTTTTTTGAAAACTAAAGGAAAGAAAACTCTTGTATATCAGGCTTATACTTTGTCTTTGTTTATAACTATAGTGGATGCATTTCCCCTAATTCACTGTAGGAAGTGCAGCATGCACACAATATGTATTTGTTTTGTGAATGGATAACTCAAATCAAACCTTTGTTAGGAACCTCCTTCACATCAGACTTGTGGATCGCTTCCTGAGATTCAAACCCTCTCTCGTTTCTTTTAGGATATCTTGGAAATCCTCCAGTCAAATGTCTGCTGCTGTATATCATTATCGCTTGCTTGTTTTTTGTATCTACCAATTCTTTACAGTTAGTTTTTAAGAATATTTTTCTTTTAAAATTGTGTGTGTGTGTGTGTGTGTGTGTGTGTGTGTGTGTGTGTGTGTGTGTGACTAATGTGAGTGCAGATGCTGTCAGAGGCCAGAGGAAGGTGGTGGATTCCAGTGGGCTGGGTTCTCAGGTGGCAGTGAGCTGTCGGATACTGTGAACTGAATGCTCTTACCTTGACTCCAGCCAGTCACTGTTTTGTTTTGTTTGTTTTGTTTTTCATAGTTATCTAGTTATTACTAGGGAATTCTTTTGGGGATTAAAAGTGTTTATTTGAAACTTGCCTTTTTTTTAATAGATGATGGGTTTCAAGTACAACAGGGCTACTTTAAAAATGTAAATTTTTTTATGGTGGGTAAATTGAGCTCCAAATATTGAAACGGGAACACATAAGTTACTGAGAATTTTACACAGAAGGAGACTGAACTGGTGATGCAAGTTTTCCTTACAAGTCTGAGAAATGATGGCTTCTCCTTGGCACTAGCGGGCCTCTGAGAGGGACATCCTGCTGTCATTTGAGCAAGTGACAGAAGATTTGCTGTTGCCCAGTTTTTAATGCATTACCCATGTTCGCTCCTCATCTTTTCGTTACCCTCGATTATGCAATTAATATCACTTCAGATGTTTGGTTTTAAAGCCTGTAACTCAGAAAGAATGGATGAATGCATAATGTATTTTAAATGTGGAAAAATAGTTCCTGGGATGTCTAAATTTTATATTGAGTTGTAAAACTCCAGTACAGGCCAAGGGTTAATGACTCTGGATTTTGCCCTTAAAATTAGTTTCAGAAATCTCCTTCATTATAGACACATTACCACTGGGCAGTGGCTGTCTGATTGATTTGCCCAGAGCTACCTTTTCAGTGGTCTTTTAAGCACTCATCCTTCATTTTGGTTCTGAAAATGAGATGCGCTCCTCCTCCCTGGTTGGGGCATCAGTTTTTACCTGCCAATACAGTTTGATGAGCTTGCTTACACAGTGCTCGCTTCCTCCACAGAGCCAGAACATGTAGTCAGCAATCATGGCACTCCTTGGAACAAGAACAGATGTAAAATACCATGAATTTATAAGGCAGAGGGAAAGCTGTAACAGGCAGCATGCACACACACTGGAGAAGGCTTTACAATGTGCATACTTAACTTGACAAGATTAAGCAAAAGAAAACACATTTTAGGATACAGAAAGTAGCTGACTTTGTTTTTCAAGCTACACTGAAACCATAGGAGTAGGAATGAGCTGTTTGTCTTCTACAAGGATCTTCCATTTGTAGAGCCCAGGAATACTTCATGGCTAAAAGGGATGCTCATACTCTGTTTTTGTTCCTTTGTCTGAGGCCTCCAAAGATGCACAGAGTTTCACATCCTAAAGGCCCATTTTTGTGGGGCCATACTTCACACCACGCACATAGACTTGACGATGTCTCCAATCCTAGCATAGCTCTTAGCTATTAGGTGGGCATTTAAGCACACCTCAGGCTTTACCTGAGTTAAAAGATTATTTATGTCTGATTAAATTTGACTTTTTACAACTGAAAATTAAAAAAAAAAAACCCTACAATTCAACAGATAACCCCTCCTCCCAACCTTGCGTCTAATTGAATTAGTTTCCGGATCCAGTGCATACAGTCACTGCACTGGTCTTATTAAGCTGGGGGATATTAAAACTATTGTGGAATGGATATTAATTCATTACTTAGCACCCCTTGGAAAACAGTTTACTTTTATGGCTGTTTCTTTGCTAGGATTCTCTATTTCCTTTTTCCCCAGAGATTGCAAATCCAATTAAATGTGACTAGAAGTAATTCCAAATTGTCACGTTAGCCAATTAAACATATAATAATCCTGTGTACCTAATCACTAGTACCAAAAGTTTATTTATTTAAGTAGAGCTATCACTGTGTACTCCTGCGTGTTTTTCTTATCTTCGCCTGCAGATACGTGTTGTTTCTTGACATCACTGTAAATTGAATTAGAAATGTTCCTTCCCTAAATATAGGTTGTCTGAGGCCGAGAAACTATAAACCTACTCCAGCACTTTTCTCAAAGAATTAAAACATTTACATTCTTGCTCAGGACAGACAAAAATTAGGACTTTAAAAATTAACATTGGGGCTGGGGAGATGGCTCAGTGGGTAAGAGCATTTGCTGTGTAAACATGAGGCCCTGAGCCTGCATCCCCAGCATCCGTATAAAAACCTAGACCTGGTTATGCATGTATGTGACTGTCACCTCAGAGCTATGGGGTCCCACAGACAGGAGCATCATTGGGGCTTGTTGTCAACTTAGCTCCACATTCAGTGAGAGACCCTGTCTCAAGGGAAGGAGGCTAGAGTGACAGAGCAGAACATCTGATGTCCTCTTCCAGTGTCTGCAAGAATGCACAAGGATGTTTGTATGTTCATGTGATACACAAACACACACACAATGGGAAAAACAATAGCATTTAGAGGATTACTCAATTCAATGGTTTCTTCATACACATGGAATTTTGGAAAGGAGCTGTATACTGACATTTCAAATAAATGACAGCTATCTCTTAAGAATCCTGTCATGTTTCCCAAAGGCTGTAATAATAAGATAAAGTACGCTAGGAGGCTTTGATGTGTGTTAATATGTATAGCATATGGAAAATTATAAAAATCATAGATGTGAGGAGGCAAAGTTGCATTTCGGATGTTTGTATTTGGTAGAAGCACTTAGAACGTCTTCTCATAGTGACCCCAAAAGCAAGTCAACCTGCCAGGAAGGTGCCCTTGCAGACACTCAGCGATCAATTCTGAATTTAAAGGATCAATGGAACAATTGGAAAAACCTGACTCCCAAGGGCAGCACATGCTGTTTTTATAGGAGTTGGGGACTCTGTTGCCATTTTTGTCTGTATCCTGATTTCCCTTTCCACTGGAATTTGGCTGTATGAATAGGGCTCAGAAATGGACTCAAATTAGGAATGTAAGTCAGAAAGCCATTTGTCCCCTGCATCTGCTTCCCCAGGGAAAGGGCAGCCATGTTTCTTCCATTGGCCTCCCTCTGCTCCACAGAGCACCCTGGGGAGGGAATCAGTGTAAGTCCATAAAGAAATACGACAAGTGTGTGGAAGCATTGCATCATGTGACGTTTGCGAAGCAACAGACAAGGGATTTTATCGTGCTGAATTAAAAAAAAAAAAAGGCAAAGATAGTTAGCCAGTCCGTACACTGGGCATCTTTAAGGACTCAAGGGCCATGTGAGATCCAGGCTTTGGCAGACTTGCCATACAAATCAAATGCAAACATTACTGACTGTTCTTCCTACTCTTCTTCAGGTATGTGTTTCTAACAACCCTGAGTACTGAACATTAGTCAGTGTGACTCAGTGTTACTACTGTCTGTTTTATGTGGGCATTCTATGAATCTGACTATTGGGGTTACTGCACTCTGATCGGAAGATCATATCAGCTCGTTCCCTTTAATGACGTGAGGATGTTACCAGCTGTCAATCTGTAACTGCTAAGCACCATGTCAAGCCCTTTACATGGCAGAATGTAAAGCTGACACACCAGTTTCCACACGTGATCTCAGTTGAGGCAGCCATGGGAACCGCTCTACCAGTTCTCCATGCTCTGGTTGCTCTTCTCTTTCCAGTTTGCCCTTTCTCCCAGAGTTTTCTGCCACCTCCCAAGTATGTTGTCTTCGCACTAGAAGCCCTCTTGCCTCTCTCTCCGCCCAGTTACTACCATCATTTCTTGTCCATTAAAAAACTAAACAAAGCCAGACAAGCCAACAAAACCCTTAAAAAACAAAAAAAGCCGTGTGTGCTCCTTAGGTGAAATTACTCTTCGAGTGGATGCAAGTAGGACTCTGTCCCTTCCAGTGCCTCCAGTGGTTCCATACTGCTGAGGGTGGTGGCTCACCTCTGTCCCAACATGACGTGCATTCTTGGTTCAGGGGACAACACTACTTCCCACTTGGCTTTCTTTCTGCCTTTTTCCTATGTCCTCGTTGCTCCCTTGAGTCTCGTTTTCCTGGGATCTCTTCACCTTCTTGAATTCCTACTTTTGGGTCCTCCCTGGGTGCGATGCTCTGACCTCCTGACTTTCCTTCTGTTCGCCCTTCTCGGTGAGCACATTGGTTTCATGGTTTTAGGTACCAAATACATATTAGCAATTCAACCCTGATGCCACGTGTCTAAACCACTTTCTGAATCTCCAAAATCTCCGGAAGCTAGCTTCTCAGCCTTGCTGCTTCCTGACATCGTTAGATGCCCAACTGGTGTCTAATGGAACATAATTGTGTGCAAGGCTCTGCTCTCCCTTCCTCTCCCCCCAGTACCTAGTAGCCTTCTCAGATTTTCTCTTCTGTGCCTTTGTTTTATTTTTAATCAACGTAATTATACAAGTTATGGAGGACAATGTGATATATATGTGTGCGTGTGTGTAATAATCAAATCTACATGATTATCATCTATCACCCAAGCCCCTATTATTCTTTGTAGTGAAACATTCAAAACTCTTTCTTTTTGTGATACTGAAATTATACTATATTACTAATGAACGCAGTCACCATACTATGTATTAGACAAAAGACCTTATTTTCCCATCACTTTGCACCCGGTGACTGACTCTTCCCACCCACTCTTTCCCCCTCCTCTTGAGCTTCTGCTAATCATCCATCCAGTCTGTATTCCGGCAGTCAAGTTCTTCAGCTTCCATAAGGAAGGGCGTGTGGTATTTCCTTCTGAATCTGGTTTATCACACTCAGCACATGGCCTTCCAGGTCCATCCACACAGCTGTAAGCAAGGTTCATTGTTATGTACCTGAGTAGTACACATGTGTCTGTACCAAGTTTTCTTTCTTCCATCCATCACTGATGGAAGCATGGGTGGATTTCAAATCTGGCCTTTTGTGCTGGGATCAACATAGGGCTGTGGGTATTTTTTGGACACACTGATTTCATTTCAGTTGCTATGTACCTAGCAGAGTCATTGCTGGGTCATACTGTAGTTATTCCTAAGTCCTTGGAATCATCACTGACTCCTCCTTCTCTCACATTTCCTATCCAATAACCTACTTCAGAATATTGCCACCCCTCACACCTCCAGCATTTTTATCTGGTCCATAATCTTTTACCCAGCCTATTGCAACAGCCTCCAAGCTAGATTCCCTGTTTCTCTGTTATTCTATTTTCAATCAGGATTGAGAGTGATACCATTACAATCACTGGATCAGAACAGGCTTCTCCAGGGTTTGAATCCCTTGAAGTTAAAACCAGACTTAAAGGCATCTACTTCTGTGCCATCTAACCACTTCTCTGACCTAAGTTTTTAAAAGAAAGATTAATTTATGTGTATATATGTGCGTGCATGCATATGTGTGCGTGTGTGTGTGTGTGTGTGTGTGTGTGTGTGTGTGTGTGTGTGTGTGTGTGTCCTTCAAGACAAGAAGGCATTCGGTCCTCTGAAGTTGGAGTTGAAGGTGGTCATGCTGCCTGGTGCGGGACTGGGAACTAAACTCCCAGGCAGACTAAGGCCCATGGAACTGTACCTGGCCAGTGTGCCGAGCCATCCTTGTGAGGCTCACGTCCTCAAGGTGTCACTTACATCCTGAAGATACCCTTTCTACAATGCACGGACATGTCTTCCTTTTTCCACAGTGCTTGTCACATGTATTTTTGTTAGTTTAAAATTTTCCCCTCCCACCCTCTCTCTCTCTCTCTCATCTATCTATCCATCCATCTCTCTCTCACCTATCTCTCTCTATCATCTATCTATCCATCTATCTATCTATCATCGATCTATCTATCTATCTATCTATCTATCTATCTATCTATCTATCTATCATCCATCCATCCATCCATCCATCCATCCATCCATCCATCTCTTTACTTGCATGCACACACCATGGCACACATGTGGAGGTCAGAGAGCACTTTGCGGATGTCGAGTCTCTCCCTCCTGAATGTGGGTTTCTGGAGACTGCATTACGTTGTCAGGGTTGGTGCAACTTTTACCCACAAAGTCACCTCCCTGGCTCTGCTCTATTAGTTCTACATTTCTGCTGTCCTCCACTGCCACAGGGAGCAGGCAGCACACTGTAGTGTGTGCTTTAGATCTGTCCCAGCACTGTCGGTAAAGGAAATCCCAGGACTCCAGTGATGCTTGCGCCGGTGTCCACGGCTTACACATCATCTTGCTGCAATGGGGGCACCGGAGCCTATGACAGAGCCTGTTTTAGCATTGAACCTTGCATGTAGTCACACAAGTATTCAGTGAAGTAACAATAGCACATTATCTTATTTGTTTATTTGTTTCAACCAAAAAAAAAGTAGACTCTGTGCTACAGAGATCCTGAAGACGACAGCCTCCCAGGGTTCCAGCTTGAACAGCCTGGCGGTAGGTTGACTTCACTGTCCACATTTGACAGAATGATTTTCCAGTGGAGGTGTTGTGACAATATGAATTCCAGTTCAACTTAGCTCACAGGAGAGCTTAATCAATGCTAATGGATGCTGACGTGTTTATTACATAAATTAAAGAGGGAAGGCAGGAGGCGGCGCACTGGCCCAATGTGGTGTATCTAAAATTATGTTTGGTGTGAAGCCTTCAGTCATGTGCCAACTATTATTGCTTTCCTGCAAGCAAATCTACTACTGCTTTGATATTATGTTTGAATTCATTTGATGGAACTGTCACTGAAGTCACATTTATTTACTCAACACATCTGTTAAATGTAAAAGGGTCGGAATCTGGCATATGCACAAATATATTCATAAGTAAAAGGTATTTATGTCATGAACTCAGCTTATTGTGGCTCAAATCCTGTTCCTATGGAATAGCATATGCACAATCAGAGAATTAGGCATTATTCTTGATAACACAGAAATTAGCTTTTATTTCTAAATTATGGTCATGAAAGGTTCCAGTGAAAGCACATCTATGCCAGCCAAGTTTGCAGATGGCTGTCTTCAAAGAGACCATGCAATTCTGAGAGCTTGTGCATATACGATTGCCATATCCCAAGGCCTATGTTTGGTTTCAAAATTTCCAGCATTTCTACCCGGTGTGGCCACATGGTGGTGTGAAACAATAAGGTATGGGTAAACAAAAGAAAATGCCAGCATTCAGTCCTTATTGTGGGCTCCCTGGGTTGACTGGCTGGGACCTTGAGAACTCATTTTGTTCATCACCTTGCCTTTAGGCAGGATCACACTTAAACCTTTCAAATGAGACTGATGAGAATCTATTCTGTTTTAAAGACCTCCACAGAAGGACACTGCTCTGAATTCCTCACCGATTCCACAGCTTTGCAGTCATAAATAGCCTTCTACAGCTCTAATCTCCTGGCTTTAGTGCTCTTTCCATGACTAACACAACCCAACTGGCCCTTGTCTTAGAAGAGCAACTGTAAATAGCCCACAACCATTTGTTAACATTCTCGTTGCCAGGTTAATTAATCAACCTGTCTGTTTTGATCTCTCTGCATGGCCCTTTTCCCTCACCATTAGCTGGTTTCACGGTTGCCTTTTCAACTCTTTTTAAGTCCCTCCTCTTCTTCCTGTTACAACTGGAAATTGGCTCTGCTAGAGTCTAAGGATGACTGTGCGGGCTTTGCATGCAGCTACTCCATTTATTTCTTGGGTACAGATACTCAGAAGGGTGCATGCATGTTGGCTTATTCAATTCATTTTAACACACTTAAGAAGTTGTTTCTTCCTCCCTATACTTAAAAAATGCTCAGGATGATACACATTACATATTCATATGCATATATGTTATTAATTTTAGATGAATTAATATTGATGCCCAAATGTATATGCCTTTTGAGTATAAATACATACTAATAAGGAGATGTTATTCTGAGCAGAAGAGGCAAACAACCAGGTTTACTCCAGCACACACACACACACACACACACACACACACACTCACACACACTCACACATACACACACTGTTGCACACATACACACTACACACACACACTCACACATACACACACTGTTGCACACATACACACTACACACACATACACACACACTCACACATACACACACTGTCACACAATACACACTACACACACACACACACACTGACACACACACACTGTCACACACATCCACACTACACACACACATCCACACACATATATACTCACACACACACTCTCACATACACACTCACACATACACACTCATACATACACACTCATACATACACACTCACACATACACACTCCTACACACACACTCACACATACACACTCACACACATACACCCCAAGCATCTTTTTGTCGACGTTCATGTTTTCCGTATAGCAGTTGGCTCCAGCAGTCTTTAAACGATGTGAAATGCAAACGGCATGCAGGGAAGTCCTAGCTCCTGGGGTGACCTTCAGCTCTCAGCTGCCTCTGTTTTCCTCCCAGGACTCGGCTCACGGCCTCCTCTGTCTGGCACTCTTCCACCCGAACCTTAGCCTTTCCTTGCTGGATTCCCTATTTGATCGTGACTTGCTGGTTTTCTTGACGTTGCCTTCCTTCTCTAGACCTGTGCTGAGACAAGAAGGAGTCAGAGAAGCAAGTTCTAAGACATGAGGACAGCATCAGCCTTCTGCTTGTTGGCAAGCTTAATATGGATGGCATGGCAAGTCCTGTGAGAGCCTTAGCGTTTGCCCTGTTCATGGAAAATGCATCAACTAAGACCCTAGAAAACCTAGGTCCTGCAGCTGCTGTGGAGGTAGGGCAGTTCCTCTTTAAACAGAGAAGGGATGGAGATGTTTCTGAGATCCCAATGAGCTTATCAGAAGATGTTGGAAGCAAACAGCACGAGAGCTTGATTGAGAAAGTTTGCCACCACACCAGGAGAAGACACTGAGCCTCCTCACTGGCATGCCCCGAAGCCCTGGCACATATATGGAAGTCTGAGGACAACTTTTGGGAGTCAGTTCTCTCCTACCATGTGGGTTCTGGGGATCAAACTCAAATCATTGGGCTTGGCTGCAAGTACCCCAAATCATGGAACCATCTAGTCAATCCCTGTTGCCACCTTTTGAGGATCAGACTTGTTCAGAAGCTCCTGCCAACCTCCAGATTCTGGCCATTCTTGCTTCTGCACAACTGTCTTCCAGAGTATGAGAGCTTTGCATCATGTTCACTACCCACCTGCTGGTCTGAAATTCCAAATACTGCACATTCCTAGATTGACAGTTAGTAGCCACAACACACAGTAGGAATAGTACCGCTAGGGCAGCTGTTGCTTGTAACACCAACCGGTGTTCTCTGAGGGCTCTTACAGATCATTTCATTCTTAACACCAAGCCATGAACGAATAGGTTTAAAGAGGTGAAATTTCAAAAAGTAGTTCCTGGGACAGAGACCAAAGGTGGTCTGACGTCACCTCCAGGGTTTGCAGCCATAGACTTCACGTTGCTGGGTTCTTCCTGCACATCCATCTCTCACAGGACTCCTTTAACTCTTGTTCAACTTCCCTGGGGTTTCATTTTCTGCCAAACTGACAATTGTTGGTCTATTATCTAAAAACGGATATCCCCTGTGGTTGGTCAAACCAGGTGGTGACACTCTTGCTTCTGCCTAGACCTCATCCCTGCCCATCTCACCATATGACGTGTTTTCTTCTGAGGTGGTTTCTTACTCTGTCAAAATCAATTTTTCTCCTAGGCCATGTCAAGAAAGGCATCATTACTTCTATTAAAATATTCATGTCTGTGAAAATTGAAGGGGTACTATGAGAGAGAAGGAAGGGGACTCAGGGGTAAGGGACAGTGAGCAAGGTGGTCATGGGGGTGGATATGATAGGCATGGATGAAAATGTTACAATAAAACCCAATATTCTATATAATGCATATTCACTAAAGAAGAAATCAAATGCCTTCTTGAAGAGGTCTAGAATAGAATTAAGTTCAGGTTCTGTGTGAAGGTTTTATTTGATTTTGCCACTCATAATCTGACTGCATCAGTTATTTTTCTTAATTCTGTGACAAAATTCCTGACCCAGTAGCTTGAGGAAGAAAGGACAGGCTTTACTGTGTCTCACAGGTCAAGGGTGCAGTCCAGCATGGCTGGGCTGGCATGGACGCAGAAGTGCTGGCTCTCAGCTCCATGTCTCTTTTTAATCCAGTCCTGAATCTTGGCCCCATTGCATGGTGCTGCCCACATTTAGGGTGGGTCTTTTTACTTCAGCAAATCAAATCTAGAAACATCCACAAAGACATGCTTAGAGATGTTTCCATGGTGATTATAAATCCCATCAAGTTGACCATCAAGATTAACTATCAAACCAACTATCCCAAGTGTTTGTAGTTTTATAGGAGGGTTTGGAGTCATGGCAACATGCAAAAATACAAGGACACGATACTGACCTTGGTGACTCCCCAGTGACTACTGATGTGACATCGGATTTGAAAATAGTAACCAAGTGAAAGGTATTTTACAACTGTAGATAGCTAAGCAAAATATCAAGTACATAAACGTAGCTTATCACAAATCATAAATGCCATAGACTTCAAATGGGAAAGTGATTGCTTTTACTCTTCAGGAATGGTCTTGCATGGGACCTGACAAAAAGCTGGTGTTGTTTAAGTGAGGATGAGAGAAGGAAATGGGCCCGGGTCTTTTTTTGCCAGTGGCACATTACATGTAAGAACATTGAAGTTAAACAACATGAATGGAGAATCTGAGGATGGATGGATAAAGGGCATGTGTTGAGGAAGAGTGAGAGGGTCAGAAAATGACAGGGAGGACAGAACCGGACAGATCTCACAGTCCAGGCAGATGGATTTGGATTCTGTCTTCTAGATGTGGGAAACAACTGAAAATTTCCAGCAGGGGGAATACCATGGAACTTTCTGTTTTTGAAATTCCAGACACTGCTTCTCTTAGTTCAGTGATGGGAAGGAAGTCGTACCCAGCTCAGGTCTCTTGGGCTTGCACTTAGTAGGGATGGTGACCACTTCTGGCCCCATGGGCTCATAAGCGGTGTCCTTTTCTCCTTGAACCCTGTGCTGTACAGGATCATGAAGGTACTGTGAAGAAGCAGGGATCTAGAAGGAACCTCAGTACACGATTCTGGTTCCCTCATTTGCATACTTCATGAATTCATTAAGCCCACAAAGATGGGACTCTAAGATGAATAAGCCATTTCCTATTATTAGAGTCTAATGAGGAGGCAAACATGCACCGAGATAATTATATCACAATGAATAAAGTGGAATAATCAATATACACATTAATGCAGCTGAGAGGCCTGATAGTGTTAGGGAGGGACCTGCTTACACCGGTGAGTGACACAAAGGAAGCACAGACTGAGAACCTTATTCTAGTTATCTACACAACAACCCAGGTGCAGGTGTTGGGAGCATGGGAAACCCAACCGTGCCATCTGGCTAACGTAGAAAGGCCCGGGGAAGCCAGACCTTATCTGGAGGGACATGGTGGACCCTTGAGGGTTTTCAGTGAACAGTGATGTGTCAAGCTCAGTGGCCTTCAGAGAGAATGTCAGCAACTCTCAGGGACCACATTTGAAGGTGAGAAGATGATGGGGAAAGGTATTTCAGGAGCTACACACCTGGGCAGTGATGGCTGGCAGACTGGAAGCCAAGATCCTGGAGCCGTTTCTAAGAACAGCCTCCAGTGAAGCAAGATGGAGAGAAGGGATTCAAGCCAGTAAACATGGCAAGATCCGATCTCACATCGGGGATGGCTTCCACAGAAGTGTCTGAAACAAACAAACTAAAATTGTTTTATGTCCCTTTCTAGATGAATGAATGCATATCTAGATGAATGAATGCATATCTAGATGATGAATGAATGCATATCTAGATGAATGAATGCATATCTAACGATCAAAGAAACAATGAAGACAAAGCAATGTTGAGCTTCAGCGGACACTGACTGTCATGCACCAGGTCAAATTACACGGAGTCTCTGGAGATCATGGATGGAGCCTGGAGAACCACAGAAAAACTCTTTCCGCGTGGGGTCCAGGAGGGTTCCCTCTGGAACATTTCTCAGGGAATGTTCCTGTCAGCCACTCAGTCTCCTGAGTTCAGGTTCCCATGACCATAATGGATGCTCATCCTTGGGTCACTCCTCCTTAGCAGAACACCATCATCTGTGGTATGTATGGAAATGTGCAATGATTTTAGGCTTAGACAAGATCATAATGTTTTATCCAATTTCTTGCAGGACTAAAGGAAGGAGAAGACTTGGGATAAAATGAAGACTACGATCTCGGCTCATCCCAGAGGGGAGCCCAAAAGCTAGAGCCCAGCGTGGCTGGTTCAACCCAGGCAGTCCTGGGTTGGATTTTGCTTCCAGCAGTTCATACCAGCAGATTCCGAAGCCAACACAAAATGTAAAGCAGTTGGAGATAGGAGCATTCAGAGCAGAAAATAAACCCATTCACAGTAGAGGGACAGCTTACAGTGGAAATAGCCAGAACCAACTGTCATCCTCCTGCCTGCTCCTCCATCTCCAGTTCCCTGCTTCAGTAGGAAAAAGCCTCAGAATGGACAGGTTTGTACAAACCGATAAGATATCTTCATTGTTTAGCATAATGTACGAATCAATCATGGTCTTAAGCACAATTGTTTACTTTTCAAGAGCCTGAGACCTAGTGAGGGGAGAGGTAAAGAGTGGTTAGTGGGTGCAGGCAGACCTCAGTTAGATACGTGTACACTGTGATGTTGTCATGGCAACTACAGTCAGCCACGTGAAGTCATGTTTACACAATGGTATGTTCTTCACAGTTTTACACAGTGTTTTATCAATTAAACAAAACCAGACGAAAAAGTAAGGTGACTTAATAGTTCTGAATTTTCTAACAGTGAGCCAGGCATCCTTTTCAGTGTTTCCCAACAATGGGCACTCAAGGTGACTGTAGGTATTTACATTTAGTGTCCTGTGGGGTTGCCTTGTATATGGTATCGGGCTCAGCATAGGTGGTGGTTGTGCTGATTATCCTGATGGCGCAAACATCAACCCTCACTCTCAGGAGAGAGAAAGGAGCTGAGAATCATTCGCTGAGATTGAGATTTTTGAGGTGGCCTGTCATTAGAATGGCAAAGAATTCTTTTGGGGGTTACAAGTGTCATTGTGATAATTGTGACTGTATTAGTAGTTTCCTTTGTCACATTGTGAATTTAATCAGACTAGGGGAACAAAGTGCTCAGTCTCCCGTCAACAGCAGCAACAGAAGAGATACTACAGACTGTTCACCAAGGCCAGCAGCTCGCTGGCGGAGGGCTGGCTCATTCTTCCAAATTAGCAGAGGCCTTAAAGTCACACAGAGCATTTGGTGACTTTGGGAGGAACAGGATGTTTAAAGTGGACACCAGACAATGTTCAGAGGTGTTCAGACTTGTTTTTCTAGAAATTCTAGATCCTTGTGGGAAGCACTCATCACCTCTTTTCTTTCTTCGCAGTGTAAGCCAAGTGGCTTACTTTCTCAGGTGAAACCCACCCAGGCCTAGCCTGGTGGCAAGATGGCAAGATTCAACAGTTTCCTTTCTCAAAATCTTCACTCGATGTCCAAGTTCTTCAAGGTAACAGTGCATCTAGAGGTAAGCTATCGCCAGGCGGTGGTGGTGGCGCACACCTTCAATCCCGGCACTCGGGAGGCAGAGCCAGGCGGATCTCTGTGAGTTTGAGGTCAGCCTGTTCTACAGAGCGAGACCCAGGAAAGGCACAAAGCTACACAGAGAAACTCTGTCTTGAAAAAATTAATAAATAAAATTAAAAGTAGAGATAAGCTATCAATTTGAGAAGCCTCGGAAAACAGCCTGTACCTAAATTGTTTCCTCAAGAACAAAATACCATAAGAGAAGACATTTTCCTTCTTTCTTAAGGGAACTGCACATTTGTGCTTCCTTGGAAGGTTAGGGCATCCACAGTCATTGACCTCTTTGAATAAACCATTTTTCATCCCAGTAACAGAATGGCAGTATAGCTGGAAATGGGTGCCTAAAGCGTAGATGTAGGCGCTAGACTGCCTTAGTTTGAATCCCAGTTTCCTCATTTGCAAGCTGTGTGACTTTGGACAAGCTATTCAACCTGTCTGTTTGGGATTTCTAGCATGACAATGCGGACTGGCAACAGTTTCCAGCTCTTGTACTGTCAAGGGATTAAATACTCTGTCCTATGTACTGCATGGCAGATAGTCTCTATGTCTACAAAGAATTCAGTAATTAGCATTCTGTCCAGGCCTCGACACTGCTAGTTAAGAAAATGAAACACACATGGCTGTGCTCAGAAGCTTATACCCAACCAGGCTTACTTAGACTTCTTCAAAAGGATATTGATTTTCTCATTGCTATTAAAAGTAGTGGAGGTTTGGGAGCCTGAAGGGCAATGCTGCTCTTTTGGTGCAGCCTCTTCCTCCCCCTCTTCCTCTTTCTCCTTCCCCCCACCTCTTCCTCCTCTTCTTTCCCCTTCTCTTCCTCCACCTCCTTTTATTTCTTTGTTGGTGTTTGGGGAGAAACCCCAAGTCCGTGCTAGGAGAGCATTCTACCATGAGCTATCTGTCTGGCTCAGATACAGCCTCTCCACTCTTTCACATAGTCCCGCCTTCCACCCTGTCATAACACTTGACTCATGCCTTCCCTGAGACAGCCCCTTTATTCTCTCCTTGATTAGCTCTGTGCAGTTCCTTAAAGGAATCTTCAATACAGTTGTCTGTGGAGCCCAGGGCTCATCTCATCTAACTAGGAATTGCAAAAGACCCACTCAGGATAGTCACTCACCACATGATATGAAACAGATGAGTTAGTATAAGCTCCATGGGGGCAAAGGTTTTCACACGTTGCCTCATCCCTACCTGCACATTTGAACAACAACTACACAGAGTATGTGAATATATATTTGTGTGCATTGGAGAAACCAATTCTGATACTGGGGCAGGATACTTGATAACTCCTTTGGAGCTATTTCTCTGGGGCAGGGAGGACAGTGGCAGTTGTTATCTATAACCTTTATTCTCCTGTCTGTAGCTGTACCTACCCCTTCCTTCATTTAACCCAAATCTACTGACCACTTACTTTCTGAAGGGCATCGCAGCTGGTGATGTGTGGGACAAGCCAGACAGCATGCCCAAACACATTGATCACAGAGCTTAAGTCTGAATTGTTTGAGTAGTTGGGGTAACATGAAGTCCTCTGGCCAACTGTGAATTAAGTGTGGTTGTCTCAGCCAATGTGCACTTCTAAGAGAGCCGCCTTACACCCGCATAAGGAAGCATGCCTGGCTCGTCTCACTCTGCTTTCTGTTTGGACTTGGGTAGGCAGGTAAGTTTTAGAAACGGAGATCACCTGGTCCAAAATTCTTAGTTGAAACCAAGATGACTAGTGGTGCAGATTCGTGGGCTAGGACATTCAAAAGGGAAACTGTCCCCAGCAGGATGAGGAAGACGGGATTCCAAACGGGCTCAGTCTTCTGTAGTTTGTATCTGTCCTTCGTCTGCTGCTCAGATGGACAAACATCAAGACAATATGTTGATTAGAACTGTTCTGCTTTCAAGCAAACTTGAAGAGAGAGAGAGGTCAGCATGATGATGTCCACAATCTTGGACCTACGAGTGGGGTAAACACGTATTTGGGTTTCCCCAAGATGGCTGTAGTTCTCCCTGTTGCTGTAGAGTGACAGCCCCCTCACTGTCAAACTGTCATGGATTAGATGATAAATACCATAGTGTCCTGTAGTTCTCTCAGGGCAGACATACATGTATGCCTATTGCACAGCCTTTCTCCATGGTTTAATGCACCTGTTTAATACCCCGTAGAGAGAATTAAAATCCTTTCTCTAATAGGATTGTAAGCTCCTCAAGGGCAGAAATCTCATTTTCTGCTTCTTTTATTTCTCCTTCCTACCAAGAGCTGATTATATAGAAGGCTGTAATATATTCTTGTTGAATTATATTGATCTTCCCCCTGACTTGGGATATTTAAAAATTCATTTACATGTGCACTTTTTTCTCCTATATGATATATTTTCTTAGAGATAAAATATATTTATCCCCAGTCAGCTAAACTCACTGAATGAATCCCCCACTCTACATTTTTCAGTTGGATTCCATAGAACTTCGATTTTCATGCTTACATTGTGCTTTCAAAATGTACAGCTTGTAGCTTTTAATTTATGAATAAGAATCAAAAAGCCTAAGATACACAAATTACATTTTAAGTAGCTTACACATTACATAGTACACACAAGTACCCTGATAGAGTAGGATTTCTGAACACGGGTCCTTAGATAAGAGAAAATAAGCGACGAGAGAGAGAGAGAGAGAGAGAGAGAGAGAGAGAGAGAGAGAGAGAGAGAGAGAGAAAGAACACAGCTTAGGATGGTAGAAAGTGAAACAGTGTGCACACGAAAAGCACACAGTTGCTTATTTATTGCACGCTCATTGCCGATCATTTACAAGCAGTTCTGACATCACTGTTCAGCTTTTGAGGAAGGATACATGAAACTACTTAGAGCTGACTCTAGAATCTAGCACCCTAGCTGTTGGGCTCACAAGGTCAGGGCCCTTCCTGTACTGGAAGAAGCCTTGATGCCCTTGAACTGGCTCAAGGCTTTGGCCCTGGGCTCTGTTTACCATCGAGGGCACAGGACACCAGCCACTGGGGACTCAGGTGCTGCCTGAAGATTTGCTCAGGCAGAGGTGGTGGTGCTCTTTCTTCGTGCTTTTGTAACAACTCAGGGTCAGTGGTATTTGCCTTACTTTTTACTTTTTATAAATGTACCCAGAGGTATTAACTAATTAATTGTAGCATTTTTATAAATCAAAGTGAAAACAGATAATTTTAGAAAGCAGTAACAGCTGGCGGAAATGTTTTCACGTGAGCTGTTTTTATGGAAGGAAACAGCTCTGTGGACACGAAGAAAGCCACTACACTAATTCACAGAAAAGTAGACAGCATCCCGAGAGAGTTTTCAGAAGATCCGAAGAGAAGGCAGGCAGAGATGGAGATACAGAGACGGGGAGTGTGCGTAGGCGGGAGGAACAAGAACTCAGGGCTAGCTAAACACATTATAAAAACACTGTGGAGAAGGCCTTGCTTCTCATGCATGCACACGATCCACTTCCTTATGGGATGAAGAGAGTGAATAACACACCATAATCTACCTTTGAGCGGCTATTATCATCCTGGTGGAGGTCACAGAGGCCTCAAGGCCTTGTCCAAAGGGGATCCGTTTTAGCTCTTCCTGATTCAAGGAAGGATTCCTCCTGTCAGAAAGCTGGGATTTTAACAAAAAGTTGGAGTTTATATCCCTGAACTGACAACACAGTTGTCTGTGCCCTAGGGAAGGGTAGACATATATGAATTTACTACAGTGGTGAGGAGTTCACAGAAGTATACGAGGAATGCAATGCTGTGGTTGATATATTGTGCACCCCAATAAACTTATCTGGGGGTCAGAGAACAGAACAGCCACTATATTAAAGATAGAGGTTAGGCAGTGGTAACACACGCCTTTAATCCTAGCATTCTGGATGGATCTCTGTGAGTTCAAGGCCACACCGGAAACAGAGCCAGGCATGGTGACACATGCCTTTAATCCCAGGAAGTGATGGCAGGAAGCAGAAAGGTATATAAGGTGTGAGGACCAGGAACTAGTAGAGGCTTTTAAGTTTTTAGGCTTTTAGCAGCAGTTCAGCTGAGATCCATTTGGATGAGGACGCAGAGGCTTCCAGTTTGAGGAAACAGGATCCGCTGAGAAGTTGGCGAGGTGAGGTTAGCTGTGGCTTGTTCTGCTTCTCTGATCTTCCAGCATTTACCCCAATACCTGGCTCCTGAGCTTTTTTTTTTTTTTTTTTTTTTTTTTAATTAATAAGACCATTTAAGATTCATATTGTACAATGCCTTCCACAGAAATCTGTTGGTAGAGACAACTCAAAGGCAATCTTCTGAACAATTAATTGCATGTAAAACAGAACGGGCTCACAAAAAAAGTGCTGTGCATGCCTTAAAGACATCTGACAGTTCCAGCAAAGACATTCCTGCAGCAGGCCCCTGCTTCCACACACTGGCTGAAGCTGATGTTTCCCGGTTCCTTGTTGAGGAACCCAGAGGCTGAAGACAGATGAAAACCCAGCAAATGGCAGGGTTATGTTACACATGCATTTAGCCTATTGGTTTGCAAAATACTGGTAAAGAAACAAACAAGGAGGAAAAAGAAAATTGAAACAGTGGCAAGTGCCAACATGCCATGCCTTCTAGTCTATAAGCTAAAGCTCACAGGCAAAAGACCGAGCGAGCCAAATCGGTAATCATCGCAAGTTTGAAAACTGTTTTCAAAATATGAGAAAGGCATTAAAGGTTTCTCTATCAATAGTAAAGAAACCAGACATCTGAGAACAAACGGCTGGCCCTTCAGGCTCAGGGAGAAAAGACAGTAAGTAATTTCAGGCCGAGGATGACTAGTCCAGCAGACGAGCTGTTGTCAAAGACGAGATGGTGTTGGCAAACAGGAAGGAAAAATTTGCTGAGGAGCTATAAACAAAGAAATCCTCGAGTGATAGCTTCTCAGCTCAATCTCCCTGTGAAGTCTGGTACTAAATGTTACAATGTGCATTTAACGTTTGTGTGAGCACGCTTGTGCGTAGATTGTAGGAACAAAAGCGTACATGATAATGTATGCACAACATTTCCAGGTATTTTAAACAAGACCTTCTTTGTCACCATATTTTCCTTAGCTGAAGTATACAGAGCTTGTCTCCAGGAATTCCAGAAAAATGTATGTGTGTGTTGGGTGGAACATGTGTCTTGTGTCAAAATGGAGGACATACAAGCAAGCTGTTGCAGGCATTATGACTCACTTTGTGCTCAAGGGTTGATAAAACTTGGAGAAGCAGAAGTCATATAAGAACTAGATTTAAAAAGTCAACATAAAAGTTTTTATTACTGAGTCTGTAATAAAATGTAAATACTTTCATTGACTTTTACTTCTCTTTTATTCTGTACTTGGACACCTCTTCTAAGGAAATCTTATCTCTTCATTTAGATTTAAGATCCAGATGTATGTTAATCAATGTAAGGGCCTCTTCACAATGTTGATTTAAATTCCAGTGGGCTGTTCTGTGCACTGAAATAGCAGTAACATCACCTCTCATTTCAGAGAACTCTGTGGCATGTTAGATGTTTTCACCTATGCTCTCATTTCAGATCTACGAATATTTATATCCTGAGTAATATGCTGTGGTGATAAAAATTGGTGCTCAGGGTAAAAGGGGTGAGCTGGTCAATTCTCTGTCTTCAGGAAGCCAATGGTTGCTTGAGAAGAAATTGATGCTTAAGGAAATAATTATGACATAGAATGCGTACAAGAATTTGCATAAACAAGACACAGAAGTAGTATAAAAAAGTGCAGTTACTATATTGGGAGAAAGTGGGGCCAGGGAAAAAGTCCTAGAAGAAAAGGGTCTGGAGCAAGGCATCAGAGATGACTAGAGGAGACACAGCTCTGAGCAGAGACAGGGTCACAGGCACGTGAGTAGACATTTGATACAGAAAGCTGCCCTGGGTGAACATTCAGGATGGAAGCGCACGCGCTCGTGTGTGTGTGTGTGTGTGTGTGTGTGTGTGTGTGTGTGTGTGTGTGTCCATGAATGTATGTGATGTGTGCAATGTGTTTGAATGTGCAATGGGCAAGGAGGCCAAAGAGATAGTCTTAGTTGTAAAAAACTTAATCCCCCCAGGAATTATTTTATAGATTATGGAGAGCCCTTAATTCATTAATTTAGAGGGTTTTGTTCATATTTGCACCATAAATAAACAGACCATATTTATATATGCTCCGATTTTAAAAATTAACATAATGATGAGGGTATCTTTTATATTTGTACATACTAGTTTGTAGCATTAATTAAAGTTCTTGCATTGTATTCTGTGAATATTTTCATTATTTAATTCCCTGTGTTCCACAATCAAAATACTGCAGAGTAAAATTTTGAGAGCAGATGCTTATGATACAGCTAGATAGTGATGCCTTGAAGGGAGTAGAATCCATGCATGTGGAAGTTGAGGACAAGACCTGAGAGAGCACAGATACTTGAATATCACTGAGGTATTGATTTCTTAAAGTCAGGAGGGAAGACATCACTGTAATGGAAAGGTAAGTGCAAAATTTTCAAAAAGGAGAAAAAGGCGAAAGAACTTCTAGAAATATCCTTTTCTGCTTCTTAAAATATATACACATATGAAAGAAATCTAAATGGAGTCACCAAATAATGGAGACAAAGTGAACAGTTTTGGCCACCAAGTGAAACCTCCAAGATCTGGGATGGGTTACATTGAACTAAGTTGTTGGCCAAAGAATCTCCATAGAAACTCCAGATAACTCAGGTCTATTGTCAAGGTTACTGGTTGCTCTTCACACACTGATGGTAAGACACTGTTGCTAAAGACAACACCTCCATACCTCATCAAACATGGAGAAGTCAAGCTGATGCCTACATAGAGCCTTTATCCCTACTGACTCGTGTTCATGGAACTAGAAGTACTATGCATGCTGCCAGAGGAGAAAGGGGCACAACACCCCATCTTTAACCTGCAGTGGTGACCTGTATGAATAATACAATGGTACAACAGTGGCGCAAAACTGATGGGAGTAACCAACCACTTTCTGATTGGATTTCAGACCTACTCCATGAGGCGGAACCATGGCTGACCCTGCTCAGGTGGCCAAGAGCCTGGCCTTCAGGGGTCAGGATGCTATGGAGAAGAGGAGGCTGGAAGACTGCAAGAGTCAGTGAGGATGGGTGACACACACGTGAATTCAGAGACCACAGCACGCACAGGGCCTGTACAAGTCTAAACCAACGGGTCCCAGCACTGAGAGCAGAAAGTGGACATGATTTCTTATTTCTAACTAAGAACTAGTTGATGACTGCTTGCAAAGGAAAATTTAGCTTTCTCCAGCGGGGTTTCACTAGGCATAGAAGCCACACTTCAGGGCAGGCCCCATGCCCAGCAGTAGAAGGCCAACAGAAAATGAACTCAATTGTATTTTTGGAAAAATTTCATCTCATATTGGGCATTATTTTACTCTATTGTTCTTTTGCATGTACGTTATGGTCGCACATTTTGTGTTTTTATTGTTGTATGTGTCTTTCTCATGCTTCTTTTTCTTTTTTGCATGCTCTAAAGAGAGAGAAAAAGAATGCATGAAGTTGGATAGGTGGGGAGCGGGTAGTGTCTGGGAGGAGATGAGAGAGTGGAAACTGTGATCAAAACATACTGTATGAAAAAATTATTTTGTTTTTCTAAAAGATGTATTTATTTATTTTATGTATATAAATGCTGTCTTTATGCACACCAGAAAAGGCTATCGGATCTCATTACAGATGGTTGTGAGCCACCATGTGGATGTTGGGAATTAAACTCAGGTCCTCTGGAAGAGTAGCCAGTGCTCTTAACACCACTGAGGCATCTCTCCAGCCCTGAAAAAAATTTATTTGCAATATAAATTAAAATAAAGAAGAAAGGCAATAAAAAAGAAATACACTGGAGCAGAAGGATAGCAGTTTATAAGATATTAACTCCATGAATATATTCAGGAAGGAGAAAAGGAGAAAGAGTGCAAAAGATTATTACCTACGTAAAGAGCAACGTCAAAGTGTTTATATGATGATAAAATTTGACAACTCATATGCAATAACACCAGTGTTCATGATTCCCTCAAATGTCAGAGGCTAATGAATTCCTTTTTGAAGAGTAGCTTTATTCTTCTTAATAATAAAGAAAAGTACATTTTTCAGCACCAAGTTGAGGAATGAGAGATTGGGAGGAAAAGTCAAGCAGTGGGAGAATCAGGGGATTTGAATATGAACTCAATGGGGAAGAAAAACCGAGTTAGGAGATCCGAATATGAACTCAACGGTGTAAAAAGAGCGGGTCAGGAGATCTGAATATAAACTCAACGGTGAAGAAAGAGCGGGCTCTCCTGCAACCTTTGGAAGAGGACTAAGTGGTCCACCTTGACTTCTGCCTTACCAACAGCAATATGCTTCCAGGTGATGAAACGGAGCTACCGATCCTGACCCCCTCATTTCCGCTTTAGTGGATCTAGCCCTAGGCTTTACTCCAGTAATTAAGCAGAGTACAAAAGGATAGCAGAAGGAGCTTCAGCAGCTAAAATTGAAATGAAATCTGTAGGGTACGGAAAAAGAACACGCTCTGAAGTTATAGCAGGCAGGGAAGGATATCCCAAAATAGGCTAGGACAGAAAGCTGATAAAAATGTCTCAAAAATGCTACGTCTTGGCTTTCAAATTTGAGAATATGGTGGATAAAATGATTAGAAAAACCCTGGTGAGGAAAGCAGACACAGAAAACAAACAATACATTTTTCTTAAACAAAAACTTATTTTGAAGAAATTTTAAAATTATAGAAAGTTTGCAAAAATAGTAATGCATAGCTTTCCACATAGCATCCCTTAGCTTCATCTAATTTGAACAGTTTACATAATTGTAGTACAATGAATGAAATCAGGAAATTAACACTGGCATGCAAACACCCCAACTTTCTTCAGAGTCCTCCCTTTGCTTGAGTATCCGGTCTCCTTGTGCCTTCTGCTTAGTCATGCCCACCTTCAGCGTTTCTTCACTTTTCCTTGTCTTTTAAGTCCCTGAAATTTCTTCCAAGTGGGTGTATGCATGCATGTAGTGTGTGTGTGTGTGTGTGTGTGTGTGTGTGTGTGTGTGTGTGTCCACACATGTGGGCGAGTGTGTCTATGGGCGCATGAGGGTGCACATGTGTGTGCACACAGAGGCCAAGGGTGACTGTGGGAATCTTTCTCTGCTCTTCTTTGAGATAGGGTCTCTCAGTTAAGCCCAGAAGGCACAGATAAGCCTAGCTTTACTTAATCTAGCTCCAAGGATGCCCTGCAATCCAGTTCAAGGCTGGAATTGTGTGTGGGCAGCTGCGCTCCCTGGCAGTGGTGTGGGCTCTGGGGACTTGAATTCTGGTCCTCTTGCTTGCGTGGCAAATACTTTCAGTGTTGACTTCTCTAGCCTGGTCCTTGGCTTTTAATCAGCACTGGCTAGTTCTCACATGACAGAGCTCCCAAGAGGTTTGTCTGATGTTTGCTCGTGATTAGACTGAAATGAAATAGTGCAGGAAACAATGACACAGCAATAATTCTGTGTTTTGCTGCATACTATCAGGGGTAGCTGATATTGTACGGTTATTGCAAGTAATATTAACGTCAGTATCATTTATTATTATTATCAAATGACAAATCACTTGATTATGTCCATAGTGTTGCGTTTCTTAACCAACAATAATTTATTGGTTGTTCTTTTCCAATTGGTGAAGACTCAAGGGGTATGGAAATGGATACACTTTATTATTTAGAGCATTTTCAGTTCACAGAAAAGCTGAGCAGAAAGGGCAGCATTCCCACATGTCCAGTGACTTCCCCTCCCAACACTACATATCAGAATGGCACATTTGTTTTCTAGGATGAACCTGTATTTCTATATTATCATCTCCAAAGGCTCATAGTTAATAGCAGGGCTCATTCTGACTGTGTGAATCCCGTGACCTTTTACAAATACATAAAAAATGTGTCTAGCATTTAGTTTCATTTAGTTTCCTAAAAACCCTCTAGGTGGCCACTCCATCCCTTCTTCCTAAATAATGGCCACCACTAAACTTTTTACTAATATTGCCTTTTCCAGAATGTCGTAGAGTGGAATGTTATGACATGCAGAGTTTCAGATTAGTTTCTTTTACTTGGCAATGTGACTTTAAGGTGACTTTCATATCTTTTTGTGATTGTTAGTTCATTTGATTTTTATCACTGGCTAATATCCCATTGTACTAACCCACTGAAGGACATCTCACTTGCTTTTGAGGATTAGCAATTAGGGATATAGTTGTACATTTTGCTTTTCCACCAAGAGAGATGAGCACTCTTTGTGGTCCCTAGTTCATCACCACTTCATGATGTCAGTGGTCAAGTACTCATTCAAACACATGTGTAGTGGTATCTTGTTATCTTTTTCGGATATGAATGTCTGGTGACATACGATGGTAAGCATCTCTCCTTATGGCTAGTTCTCATTGTATATCCTCTTGGTGAGGTGTCAATATTTAGGGCTTATTTTTTTCTAAGTTGGGTAGTTTGGCTTCTTGTTGTGTCTTAAGAATCCTTTGTATACTTGCTTAGATATGTATTTTGTAAATTGTTCCTGGGGTACTTGGGATCAAACTTAGGGCCTGTATGAGTATTTTACACCTGAACTACACTTCCAGCCATTTTTATTCTTTTGATAGTGCTTTTACAGATAGATGTGTGTGTCTATGCATGTGTGTGTGTGTAAATGTGTGTGTATATGTGTGAATACATATGCATGTGAGGCCAGAGATTGATATCTAGGTCTTTCTTGGTTGCTCTCTACTTTACTCTTTGATGTGGATTCTATCACTGAGCCTGGAGCTTGCGGACTGGCTGCTGCACTCTTGGCATTTGAGTCCTGGGGATCTACACTTCTCTGGCCACCGCTACCAACACGGCTGGGAGCAGATTTGCACCACTGTGCCTGCTTTTACCTGGGTGTGGGGATCCAAACTCAGGTCCTAGGGCTCAGGAAACAAGCACGTTACCATCTGAGCCATCTCCCAGTACACAGATGGATATTTTCACTTTTAATGAAGTTCAGCTTGCAAATTATTTCTTCTATGGATCACACATTTGGTGTTGGACCTAAAAAGTCATTCTTATGCCTAACGAAGTTTTCACAGGTCTTCTCATTTACACCTATAATCTATTTTGAGTTAATTTTTGTAAACTGTGCAATATTTTTGTTGAGATTATTTTAGATACAAATGTCCGATTGCTGCAGAACTGTTTGTTGAGGTGGCTATTTCTCTCTCTATTTTATAGCATTGGTCCTATTGAAAAAGATTAGTTGGCCTAGATAACAAAATAAAAGACTTATAAACAGGAAAGAAAGTAAAATTATCTATATTTCCTGGTGATACAAGCTCATGATTAAAAGATCCCAGCAGAAGACTCAGAAGTGGTCAACACTGTGAGCAGAGCAGCAGTATACAAAACCAACAAATAAAAAGCAGAAGCTTTTCATCTACCAAACTTTCTGAAAAGCAATCAAGAAAATAATACAACAGTCTCAAACAAACAACATAAAATACCAAGGAATAAACTTAACCAATGAGACTAAAGACTTCTAGAATAAATCTCTAAACCACCGAAAACAGAAATTGAAGAAGACACAAGTGGTGGAAGGCCTTCCATGTTCATGGATCAGAATTTACATTGTGAAAATGGCCCCTTTGCTGAAAATGACCTGTAGATTCAATGCAACCCCTATCCAAAGTCAATGTCATTTTTCACAAAACAAAACAAACTCCATGATTCATATGGAAGCACAGGAGATTCCCAATGGCCAAAACGATCCTGAAGAAAGCAGCACTGCAGGCGTCCCAGGACTTGACTTCAGATGGTACCAGAGCCAGGGCAACAGAAACCAGCCTTGTGCGAGTACAAATGAAGTGAGCAGAAGACCCAGACATAAAGTCCCACAGCCACAGCCATCCGATTCTCGACAAATGTACAGAAAACATGGACTAACAACTATTGCTGTGGAAATTGGATACTTCATGTAGGAGTCTGCAACTAGATCCCCATCTTTCAATTGTACAAAGAAGCATTTCAAAATGGACCTAGAGCCTTAAATCAGACCCTGAGCTTGGAAGCTATTAGAAGAAAATGGGAAATGCTTCAAGATACAGGGTTATGCAATGGCTTCTGAACTTCTCCAGAAATGACTCTAAAAAGACCAGGAAATAACACTAGTTGACAGGAGAATTGTATCAGGTTAAAAAGCATCTGCAGAACAAAGGAGATGGTCCAGAGTGAAGAGGCAGGCTACAGAACGGGACAATCTGGACCAGCTAGTCATCAGATAGTGGGTTAAGACTAAAGAATTCAAAACCCCAAACACTTAAAGAACAAATATTCTAAACCTATTCAATAAATGAATAAATGAGTAAAATAGAACCTTAAAATTTGTGTATGTTAATTGTAGAAAATAATGGATTTCAACACACATTTTGTGTGTATCAGGTGATCATATTCACCCCATCCTCCTCTCGTTCTCCCTCTGAGCCTTGTTCTTTTTTTTCTAGCAGCACCCTTCAGTTTCATTTATTTTCTCCATGTGAGGAGCATATAACGTTGTGAACATTATTAAAAACAGTGTAAGTGATAAATAAGCACACGAGAAAGTACTCAATATGCTTAGTCATCAGGAAAATGAAAATATAATCGACACTGAGATTCCATGTCACCCAGTCAGAACGGCTCTCATCAAGAAAACAAATAGCAATAAATGTAGAGGCCGTGGGGAAGGTTCTGGGTACCCACCCTATGTGGAGATACTCCAGGCAAGTCCATATTAAAAATACAATTATATACCAACTTCTTTTAAAATAGAAGAAAACTGTTTGAAGGTTTAATGAATTTAAACACCTGGTCATACCAGGGCTTCAGTAACACACTGAAAAGCACCAATGAAAAGAGATGTTCTCGCCTTGTTCCTGGTCAGAGGAAAAGCTTTAAGCTTCTGACCATTAGGTATTATACATATTGAAGGGTTTGTGTGTAGACATTTGTCAGGAAGATCTCAGTTTGAAATTTGCAGGCAGGCATACAATCAGTGTACATTGGTTCTTGTCAAATGCTGCCCTGCATCTACTGATATAAATCGGTAATATCCTCTTTAGCCTGTTGTTACAGGCACAGACTTGAGTCCTGGGGCAGTTTCTGTAGTTATCCAGGTTCTGTGCCCCACAGAGTCCTGGACTAGGAACACACAGTTAGAAGTAAAAAAAAAAATACAGTTTATTAAAAGAGGGAAATAAGTACTCCTGAGAATGGGGACAGGACAGTGAGTTGAGGAAAAAGCTACAGAAGTGCTGGGCCCCAAGCCTCCAAATTCTCAGTGGGGCATTGACATAGCACCTGCCTCTTCCTGTGTGTGGACCATTGGCTTTTCGAGCATCATCCATTTGTTGGATGACTCACAAGTGGGGGAAATCCCAGTAGTTCTCTGCCAATGGACTACTGTTTCTTCTAAAACATTTTTATAACACCTATCTAATCTAATTTATCTTTATCTTTATCTATCTATCTATCTATCTATCTATCTATCTATCTATCTATCTATCTATCTATCTATCTTGAATTAGCTCACTCCATAACATTGTTATGTTAATCACTTTTCTAGGAGTGAACTAGACTTTCCTACCTGGATTAATTCCACTTGGTCATGAATACAGTTCTTTATATTTTCTTTGATTTTGTTATTAGAGTAATGTTGGCCTCATAAACAGAGTTAGAAAGGATCCCACTGTATCTTGTGGAAGAGACTATAAACAATTGGTATAATGTCTTCCTTAAATACCAGAGTTCACCAACAAACCCAGCTGGCTTTGTGCTTTCTGTTTTGAGAGACGGTATTGACTTGGTTTCATGCAGGATTTGAGGAATTACTGTTTGGATATGAATTTTGGAAGATTTTGTCATCCAAAGACAATCCAAATCAACTAAATCATCAGATCTGAGATGTAGAATGCTGACAACACCCTTCTTTGTCCTGTTAGTACCACAATGTCTGCAGTGATGTCCTTCTTCCGCTTCCGACTACAGTCATTTCTCTCATCTCTTTTGCTTTACTCACTTAAAGACTTACTAATTTTACTAGTCTTTTAAAAAGAACTATATTTATTTTGGTAACTTTTTTCCAGTGTTTTCCTATTTTCAATTTTATTGATTTCTGCCTTAAATTTTTAATTTCTTTTCCTCTGCTTAATTTGTATTTAATTTGTTCTCTTTTTTTCTAGTTTCATAAGCTAGAATCTGAGATAGGTGATAGTAGATATCTTTTTTCTTTCTGAGTACTACTCAGTGCCTTAAACTTCTCTTTGACTATTGCTTTCACACCTTCAATAAATGATCATTTTCACTGAATCCAAAATATTTTTAAATATTTGCTGAGGTTTTGACTTATGTGTTATTTAGAAATCTGTTGTATAATCTTTAAGTTTAATTTTGGGATATTTTAGCTATCTTTATTAATTTCTAGTTTAATAACATCATGACTTGAAAATACGTATTGTATGATTTTTAGTGTTTTAAATTCACTCAGGTGGGGGTTGGAGATGTATCTCATTTGTAGCCTGCCTAGCATGCATAAAGCTCTGGGCCATATAAACCCAGCATAGTGGCACCATCTGTAATCCCAGTACTTAAAAGGTCATAGAAAGGTCAGAGGTTCAAGGTCATCCTCTGCTATATAGAAAGTCTAAGGCCAGCCTGAGATACATGAGACTTTATCTGAAAAAATATTACTAAAGTGTAACTTATAATCTGATTGTATTCTGTCCTTGTGAAGGTTCATGTATGCTTCAGGAGAATGTTTTATCTACCACTGTTGAATAAAGTAGTTTATAGATGTTAATTATGTTCAGTTGATTAAAGGTGCTGCTAACACTGAGTTCATTACACCCTTACCAATTTTCTGCTAGCTAGAGCTATCCATCTCCAATGCAGAGGTGTTGAAGTATCCAACTATAGCATGGATTGGTGTATTTTTTTTACTTATGTTTTTATCAGTTCTTGCTTTACATATTTTGACAGTGCTATGTTCATACATGTTAAACATAGTTATACCTTCTTGAAGAATCCATTCCTTTATCATTATGTGATATCTTTTTACTAAAAGTGACATTCCACTCTCCTAGGGGTTTTTCTTCCCAAAATTAGTTCAGATGTCCTTGCTTCCTTTTGATTAGTTATCATGATACATATTTTTCTATCATGATATATGTCTTTTTCCATTCCTTTTTTTTATTTTTTCTTTTTGTCTTTATGTGGGAATTTTATGGACAGAAGGTAGATCTTGTCTTTTTCTCCATTCTAACCATCCCTGAGTATTTAGAGGGCTGATATGAAGTGATTATCTGTATAACGGAATAAACATCTATCCTGTTGGTTAGTTTTCTGTTTATTGCTCTTGTTTTATATTCCTGCTTTGGTTTTCTATGACTTTTTTGCCTTGCTTCTGACTGAACATGTTAGATAAGTCCATATTCTCTCTTTAATCATAAAGTTCTTTAGTGATTGCCATAGAGTTGGCAATGTATTTATTTACAGTGAATCCAAGTCCACTCTGAAGTAGAACTACACCACTTCATGAGTAGTGCATGTTGCTTTGTAAGGAGACCCTTCCTTCTGGTTCTTTCAGTGTTTACGTCTTTCATTTTCTTTACCATAAGTACACCTATGTGAGAATGTATAATCCAATACTTTGCTGTTATTATTTTCAACAAGCTGTTACTTGTAGTTCATTAGCAAAATATCCCCAAAGCTGCACTTCCAGGAATGACCTTGGTTGTCTGGTTAGGAGTTCCTGAGGGAGTTCTGGTTTCTACTAAATGATCGCCCCTGTCTGGAGGTACACATGGGGTTGAGTGGTGGGTGGGCATGAGATTCAAGCTTCGGTCCAGAGGTTAATCCCTTCTAGTGAGCAGCTTTTGAACTGGATCTCAAGATTTTCAATAAGTGTGGAGTATGTCTATTCTCCAACTTTCATCCATCTTTTCTATGATTTGGGGGTTACCTCTTCAAAGGGCAATTTATGTATAGTAGTGGAATACTATATGAAATACTACTGGAATCAATCTCTACATGGGAGACACACTCTTGTCTCCTCTTTTTAAGATTTAAGCTAATCAGGCAGGTCAGTTGTCTGACCAAGGACCACCCTGGTAGGAAGCCAGTTTCTCTTACATAAATCTATTTTCTTTCCCATAATCCCTGCAACCCCAACATAACCTTCTATAGAGCATAGTTTTGTCACTTTGTACTTCTTTTTCTTCTATCTTTCCCTTTCTAAGCATGCTTTCCCTTACATTTAGAGCAAGCTTTCTCTAGAGCCCCTTCCTCTACTCTGTGACTGACATACATTTGGTTTAACTGAAATGTCATTGCCCCCACTCTCTCTTCTTCATTCTTCTCATATGGCCAGCTACTAAAATTTACAGCTTACATGCTCTGGAATTTTCATTTTGAAATTCTAATAAACTTGTCCTCAAGCTTAAAAAATAGAATTAGAGCTGACCCTGTTGGTGGGGGTACAGGTATGCTGGCCCTGAGGGCATGAAATCAAGAGAGCTGACTCCACTCCTCACCTGTCATGAGACGGTATGCATGAGGGAAAGATGACCTTCCTCCACCCCTTCCCACCTGTGCCAGGCAGAAGAGCTGGCCTTGGGGGCACTAGAGCAAGAGAGCGGGCCCTGCACCTCACTAACTGCCACACTCAGAAGAGCAGGCTCTGCACCTCACTAACTGCTGCACTCAGGAGAGCAGGCCCTGCACCTCACTAACTGCCGCACTCAGGAGAGTGGACCCTGCACCTCATCTGGGCAAAATAGTAGAGCTGGCCCTGGTGCAGGTTAGCCTACCTGAGGGTGTGAGAGCAGGAGAAAGCCCTGACTCCTGTTGCCTGCTATACTGGGTGAGCTAGCTGGGGCAATGCTGGAGAGCTTGACCTGGTAGTGTCAAAGAGGGAGAGCTGGCAGGCTGACTAACCCAGCTGCCACCCAGGCCCAAGAACCAGGGCTATCAGTTGGCTTACCCCAACAACTACCTCATCAATGAACTACTGGAGAATGTGAAAGGACTGGACCTCCAAAGCTGCAGGATCTCCATGACACAAGGAAACAACAGGATATCCAAGAGGAGTCCTAGAGAGGAAGGCCCAGTATCCAGGGTGTAACAAAAGCCAGAGGCCTCAAACCAGACCAATGACTCATTGCAATGAATACTTACAAGTAAAGATATATGGACTAAACTGCAGATTCTGTGCTGGGACATTTTTGTATGTTAGGTTTTTTTCTTTTAAATTTTATTTTATTTTTTTCGGGGCAGGGAGGTTGCAAGGGCAGACAGTGGATATGAATGGATGGGGAGATGCATGGGATTGGATTGCATGATGTGAAATCCAATCAGTAAAAAAAGTCTAAAAAAAGAAGAAAAAAAGAAAACAATTATTTTTTCTATTATGATCATTTCTCAGTCCTCTTCCTTCATACAGATTTGAGTTCTAAGCCCAGATCATTTTCCTTTTCTCTGAAAACAAAACAAAATAAAACAACACATTTCTCACAAGGCAGATGTATTGGCAACAACTCTCTTCGTTTAGTTCCTCCTAGTGTGTTTTTTTCACTTTTGCAGAATAATTTTACAGGAACAGAATTCCAGGTTGGTGATTGCTACAGTTTAAATGTTTATGTTCTTCCAAGATTCATGTTGAAACTCAAAACCCAATGCAATCATCTTAGGAGGCTTGGGCCTTTTAAGAGCTGATTAGCTCAGGAAGGCTCTACCTTCTTGAATAGGACTAGCATTCTCAGGAGAGGGCTTGAACCAGTGAGTCTGTCTGTTTCGTGCTCTCTACCACCTCAGTGCACATATGGTGTCATCTGCTACAGGTAGGTCTTTGCTAGACATAACCCTGCTGGTGTCTTGATCTTGGACTCTTTTGGCTCCAGAGCCTCAATGAATCAATTCTCCGTCCTTACAAACTACATAGGAGCCTGAGCAGATTCAGGACAAAATTGGTACAAGAGTGGGGTACTGCTATAATAAATACCACAAAACATATTGAAGTAGGTTTGGAATTAGATAACAGGCAAAGGCTGTAATATTTTAGAGGTGAATGCCAGAAAAAGAGATAGAGATTATTCTGGCAAGGATTCAGAAGAAGTAAGCTGTAGAGAAAGCCGCAGGTTGTTAGAGGGTAATCGAGCGGCTATGAACACAATATTGACAGGCATAAGAACAGTGAAGACCATTCTGATAAGGTCTCAGAAAGAATATTCCATATTCTAGTACACAAATCCTCAGTTCTCTATGTACATGCCAAATGGATCCAACTGTACTATGGGCATCCCTTCCAGAAGCAATAGAGTGAATTCTGGTGCATCCACATGGTGATACCTCTGAAAATGTGAAGAATGCGAGGGCTGTATGGACAAGGCTAGCTTTTCAAGTTTCAAAGTATTTCCTGGAGAGCCTTGAGACACAGATAGTGAAGTGTCATAGGGTTGAACCATTGGATCCTTTACTCAAGGCAAAGACCAGCACAGCCTGTGAGGACATGGCTTCTTTGAGGACTCAGAACTGAAGAGCCACCAATGTGTGGTTTCAGTGTGACTTATAGGAACACCTGAAACAAGGACAAGCACATGGTAGGGCCTGTGCAGGACCATGGAGTACATATATCTAGATTACATGGGAGTTAACATCCACCATCATGCACCCAGAAAGTAGGGCATGAAGGAAACATTATTTTTCTGGGGCCTTAGTATTTGAAGTCTCAGTTGAGTTTTGGACTTACTTGAGACCCATGCCTCCCTTTCTATTTTGTTTTTCACTTTTAGAATGGGAACTATGAATCTTAGGCTAGACTTGGCTTTGTGCTTTGGAAGCCTTCTAGCTTCTTCAGCTTCACAGGCTCACCGTTGAAGGGGAATTTGTCTCCCACAGAACCCTACCTTAGCCATATCTAATGCAAACAGCATTTAGATGAAGTATTGGATGCTAGACTTCTGAGTGGATGCTTAAGTAAGTTAAGAGTTTGGGGACTACTGCAATGAGTGCCTTTTGTATGTGGAAAAGGGATGATCTTTAATGGCCCTTGGAATTCTTGTGCCTCTCCAAAGTTCTTGTTGCTGTTTCACTCCCCAGTGTAATAGTGTTAAGAGATGAGGCTTTTGGAAAGCTGGGGGAGGAAGAACTCCGCTGTCCTTTGAGGTCTCCATCTTTCAAGAAGCCTGTGTGGATGGACTGTGAACACCACCAGTTGCTTTTTCATTGTTGATTATTTCCCCTGTTAACCCTTAGGGGCAACAGGATGGCTACAGAAAGGTAAAGTTGGGTATTTC
Source organism: Peromyscus californicus insignis (assembly GCF_007827085.1). Taxonomy (NCBI): domain Eukaryota; kingdom Metazoa; phylum Chordata; class Mammalia; order Rodentia; family Cricetidae; genus Peromyscus; species Peromyscus californicus. Next base: position 6,785,154 of record NW_026294617.1, on the reverse strand, counting down.
TGTTGCATAAATGAGACTCTGCTAAAATCCGAGCAGGTTAGTGTCTGACCAAACAGTTTCTTCTAAGGGTAGCTCCTGCTAAGGTCAGAGAGCTCTGCTGTTCTTCCATTTGGCTCATTTCCTTGGACTTTGTGTCCCTGATGGATTTAAGAAGACATGTTGATTTTTCAGTTCATCAGCAATTTCTTTGTTATTATCATGGAGTGGTGACTTCTAAGTTCCTTACATACTGGACTGGAAACCAGAAGTCCATTAGTGAATCTTGCCCACAGCAATTATTACTGCGGTGTTTGCTCATATTGATTTTCTCTCATTCTTTCTACATTTATTAACGGGCATTCTTCTGTAAGGAAATGTTTCTCTTTATGCTTGGTATACTTATTTATTAAGACATTTTTATATTACTATTGAATCATGGGTGTTCATTGAATTGCAAGAGTTATTATCTGATATTATCAATATTTAGTTTGAAACTCAATTATTTCAGCATTGGCTCTTGCACATAGTTTCTGCTTACTTCCTATGTCTATGAGGTATTTAAAAAAACCTCATATAGAATTATACTGAAACTGGTATTTTCATTTTTCCTAAAAATATTGTTAACCCTTAGAGGTTTAGTAACTGTGTGCTAATACAGCATACAAATAGGGAAAGAGAGACAAAGCCTGGAGCCTGAACTGAATGTGGATTTTAAAGATCATTCACATTAATGTTTCCTGTAGTAGTAACAGGCTCAGTGAAAGAATTGGGAGAAAGTTTCAAAGAAACTATTGGACTTTTCACATTAATGTTTCCTTTAGAAGTAACAGGTTCAGTGAAAGAATTCAGAGAAAGTTTCAAAGAAACTATTGGACTTAATGCCAGTACTGGCCTTGGATCTTGGGAAAACACATCAAGTCTTGCTTGAGAATTTCTAGTCAGAGCTGTCAGCATCCTGGCTTGCAGTTCTAATAGTTTCTACAGCACACATGAAAGACCAAAGGAGAAAAATGGACAGGGCATTCTTGGAAAAAAATCAGCTGGGAAGATTGTTTTGTTTTACCTGATACCAAGATTATAAAACTTGTTTTTATAATTATAAAACTGTCTTATATTAGATACTGTAGTCTTGGCAATGTAATAGACAAATAAATGTATAAGCCAAATAGGACCAGAAATCAATGTGTTCATATACAGAAAACTGACATTGACAGAGTTGATTTTGAAGATGAATAGTAAAAGAATTCAGTGAGTTGATGCCAAGGTAACCTGTAGCTGGAGAGTTTTCTCTCCGGGTCCTACCAAGTCCCACCAGTCCCAAAGCCCACTTACAATAAACATACAGACTCTTACATTATTTAAACTGCTTGGCCATTAGCTCAGGCCTATCATTGTCTAGCTCTTACTCTTATATTCAGCCCATTTCTATTAATCTATGCTTTGCCACATGGCTCATGGCTTACCGGCACCTTACATCTTCCTTGTCCTGGCGGCGGCTGGCAGTGTCCCCCCCCTGCCTTCCTGTTCTCTCAATTCTCCTCTCTGTTAGTCCCACCTATACTTCCTGTCTGGATACTGGCCAATTAGTGTTTATTTATATAGAGCGATATCCACAGCAGTAACCGGTTCTCTGACAAGGCAAAAACACAGCTGTTTTATATGTCACAACATATATGAAAACCAATTATTATATCATTAAGTCAAACCTTCAAAGGCGAAGGGAGAACTTTAAAACTTTCATAATCAACATAGATGTTAACTTCATTTTTTAAAATTTCTTTATTTACTCATGTATGGGCACACATACCATTAGATCACATGTTTAGATACCAGAGGAGATCTTTTAGAAGTTGATTCTTTATTTCCACTATGTGGGTCCTACAGGTCCAGTTCAGGTCATCATATTTATCATGGGATATGTGCTGGTTAGTTTTTTTTTTTTGTCAATTCGACATAAGCTTGAGTTATATGGGAAGCAGGCACCCCAAATATAGAATTGCCTCTATCTTACCAGCCTGTAGGCAAGTCTGTGGCAGCATTTTCCTGACTGGAGATTGATGTAGGAAGTCCCAGTTTACTGTGGGTAGTGCAACCCCTGGGAAGGTGATCTTGGGTTGTACAAGAAAGCAGGCCGAATAAGTTGTGGGGAACCAGTAAACAGCATTCCTTCACGGCCTCAGCCTCGGTTCTTGCCTGGAGTTCCTGTTCTGACTTCCTTTCATGATGAATTGTAAGCTGTAAGCTGAAATTAAGCTCTTTCCTCCCAAGTTGCTTTTGGTCATAGTGTTTATCATAGCAATAGAACTAAGTAGGAATCTTAGAACTCAAGCATTGAAAATCATAAAGGAAGTTGATCAAATTTGACTACCACAGTGTCAAACCATTAGACTTATCTGCTGTGGGATGTCCTTCTGTTCGCTGTGAATGTGTGTGGCTCTCACTGGCTGATAATAAAGCAGTTTTGGCCAATGGCGAAACAGGATAAAGTTACAATCAAACTGAGGACAGAGGTGAAGAAGGGCGGAATTGGGGCAGACGTCAGCCAGCCACCGAGGAAGCAAGACGTGGAGAAAATGAGGTAACAAGCCACAAACCATGTGGCAAAGCATAGATAAGAAATATGGGTTAATTTAAATATAAGCTCTAGCTAGTAATAAGCCTGAGACATCGGCCAAGCACTTGTAATTAATATAAGCCTCTGAGCGGTAATTTGGGTATAATCGGACTTACAGACAGCAAGCTCTGCCTCTGTTTACACTTATCCTTAACAAAAGAATGTCTCTTATAAATCAGAAGAAGCTGCCTACAATAAATGTTTCTATAAATTATTAGCTATCCAGAATTCACTGAAATCTTAAGATTCAGTGATAAAAACACAAATAACCTCATAAACATTGTACCAAAGATGAATATAAAAGTGGGCATTTCATAGAAGAAATGTGATTGGGTGATAGCTGTATTAAAAAGTACTAAAAGTGTTCACCAGTAATTAATAAAATGGAAATGAGAACAAGGGGACAGCACTCTTTCAGAGTCACTGAACGCCGAACACACAGACTCTGATGGCATGAGCTGCATGCTTTCATGCAGGAGTCCAAACAGTTAACAGTGACAAACAGTTAAGCCCAGATTTCAGATTTGCCTGTGATCAGCAATGTCATTTGACACCTTCTTCAAAGCTGCACAGTAGAAAATGACATCTTTGCAGTTACGAGGAATGACCATACTGCACACAAAGAAATGAACATAAAGTTTGCAGAACAGAGGGTCATAGATGATGGCTGTGGAAGTTCACATAAGCTTGCGGTAGCCACAGGGCAGTATATCAGGGCTCAGATACTTGTCTTTAACGCTTGGCATAATAATAACAGCAGTAACCTTGACTGAAGGCATACTATGTGACAGACACTGTTTTGTTTGTTATTTCATTTATTTCTCAGTATTATTTTGTAACATAATATTTTTTGTCTGTGTGGATATGTGTTTCTGTGTGGATGGCAGAGAACAATGTTGGGTGTCTTTATTGACCACTTTCCATCTCTTTATTTGGAGACAAGCCTCTTACTGAGCCTGGAGCTTACTAATTCCTCATTCGTGTTATCAAGCCCAGGGATTGTTCTGTCTCTGTGTCCCGAGTGCTGCGACTACAGATGTATTGCCACATCTGGCTTTTATATGGGTGCTGGGGATCTGAACGTAGGTCCTCATGCTCATGTGACAAGCACTTTAACAGCCAAGCAGTCCTAGCTAGTGTGGCATAGTAGCCTTATTTCTCTTTTGTGGTTGAGCAAACTGAAAGTTGAAGATATTGACTACCTTGCCCAAGGTCATTTCTAGCCCTGGGAGTGGGATACACTTCTCTCTGTCTCCACTACAATTCTCTAGGGTGGATCATTTCTGAGCACTCGGATCTGGAGGCAGAGCTTTTGTTTTAGAAGCAATTTTCATAATTAGTGGAATCAAGGTTAATTTATGTGCATAATAGTTTGATGATCTGATGCCAGAATTAAAAACTGGGGTGGGAATATCAGTTGGTGTTCCAGACTGTGTGTTGCTAGAGTTTCCAACCTGAGTTTTGGTTAAGGTATCTTTGTGTTTTGACCAAAATGATGTAAAAGGAAGATGAGTTGGAGCCATAACCACCTGACCTGAATCCTCTAATCCTTTGAAATTCCATGTCTCGAACTTGGGAAAGTCCATATTCTAATGATCAACAGGAATCTATGAAATATCACTCAAAATGAAACAGGATGATAAAATTCTTGATATATTCACACACGTACACACACACACACACACACACACCATTTGACAATAGGTAGCATTTGCCTTGCCAATTTCTTCAACCAGCTGGCACCATACCCTCTCAATCTCTGTGCTCCAGTGGACTCCCAGAGGCACCGATCCTGAGAGCATCGGTGGATTTAATAGTTGAGTTGCAGTGCAGCTCAGTGATTGCTCAGCTCACTTCGGCTTTACTGTCTAGAAACTCATCCTCTTTAAAAAATATTTATTTTTGCTGCTGCTGCTGCTGCTGCTGCTGCTGTGTGTGTGTGTGTGTGTGTGTGTGTGTGTGTGTGTGTGTGTGTGTGTGTATGTGTGTGTGTGTGTCCACAGTGTCCAGACCAAGGTATTAGATCCCCTGAAGCTGGACTTACAGATATATGTAAGAACCAAAATCTGGTCCTTTGTAAGAGTAGCAAGTATTCTTAATCACTGAACCATCTTTTCAGCCCCATCACTATCTTGTGAAGTAGCTTCATCTGTCTTCCAAGAGCTTTTAATTAAAAATACTTATTTTTGAGTGTTGTGTATTGATGTTCTATTTGCACACCTGTCTGTGCAGTGTGAATGCCTAGCACCTGTGGAGGAGAGAAGAGGGCAGATCCCCTGCAACTGGAGTTACAGATGGTTGTGGGTCCTATGGAAGAGCAACCAGTGCTCTTAACTGCAGAGCCATCTCTCTAGTCCCAAGATCTCTGATATTTTTCCTCTTAAAGATTACTTATTTTTATTTTATGTTCATTTGTGTTTTGCCTAAATGTACGTCTGTGTGAGGGTGTTGGCTCCTCTAGAACTGGAGTTACAGACAGTTGCAAGCTCATGTGGGTGCTGGTAATTGAACCCAGGTCCTTTGGAAGAGCAGTCAGTGCTCTTAACTGCAGATCCATCTCTCCAGCCCTCCAAATCTTTCATTTTTAATAATAAGAAAAACAATGGTAGTAGATTATGTTTAAGATGAGATTGTATTATAATGGGCTAAGTTCTGTGTTAAATGCTTGATATGAACTGTCCCACTTAATCCTCATAATTATCTGAATCATAGATGTGGTTCTCATCATCCAGGCTACAGAATGAAGTATGGAGATGAATTCTGTCTGCCGTACTTTTAGCACCTTCAGACTGAGCCCTAGTGTGCTTGGCAGCCTTCAGAAAAGCCCACGCAGCCCCCAGACTTCAGCCTCATGCCCCTCTGGCTGAACATTTCCTTATTTAATTGACTCTTTACATCTCATTTTTTGTAGAAAATGTGGAATCATGTGGACATTGACTGAAGGAGAAAACAGTCAGAAGCCATCAGTTTTTACATTTAGAACATGAAACATGGGCACCTTTATCCATCGTTCTTCGTTACTTTCACCTAGGTATGTGGCTCAAGTGTGTAAGGCCCGAGGTTGACATCAACTGTCTTCCTATCACTCACTCCCCACATACTTTTTTTTTTTTTGTGACAGAGTCTCTCACTGAACTTGGAGTTCACTGACTTTGGTAGGCTGGCCGGCCAATGAGCTCCAGGGCTCTACCTGTCTCTGTGTTCTCTAGTGCTGGGATTAAGATACATGCTGTGGTTGGCTTTTTAAAAATTACATTTATGTACTTATTTGTGTGTGTGTGTGTGTGTGTGTGTGTGTGTGTGTGTGTGTGTGTGTGTGTGAGAGAGAGAGAGAGAGAGAGAGAGAGAGAGAGAGAGAGAGAGTATGTGTACATGCCATGGCATGCATGTGGAGGTCAAAAGACAAATTGTGGGAGTTAATTCTTTCCTTCCACCATGTGGGCTCCTGGGATTGAACTCAAGTTATCAGACTTGGCTGATAGCACCTTTACGCACTGACCAATCTCGTCAGCCCTGTGTCTGGCTTTCTATATGGGTTCTTGGGATCCAAACTTAGGTCCTAATTCTTACACAGTGGACACTTTCCAGACTAAGCCATCTTCGCACCCCCAACCCGTCTTTAAAAGTTATTATTTTATTATTATTATTATTTTAAGATGCAAGGTTAGATTTACATGAGGAAAATTTTTTTCTCTGAATTCTGTTACTGTGCAGACAAATATTTTCAGGTACTATTTTAGTCCATGAACTATATATTTATAAATTATTTTAGCAGTGTTTAAAGATAACCCCAATTCGTAGCATGTCATTACTCTTATTATCACTGTAAACATTAGTGCAGAGTGTTTGCCTTTCTCTGATGAGTTTCTCAATGGCTATACCATCAGCCAGGGCTTTCAAAAGGACTTTCAAAAATGTTTTTAAATGCAAACACCGACCCAGCTACAAACCCTTCAGTCTACAATGGTATTCTGCCTACAAGATATGACAATGGACAAACAGTGGCACAAAGCTGTGGGAGTAGCCAACCAATATCTGATTTGACTTAAGGTCTGCTTTGCGAAATGGAACCACTGGCTGATACTACTTGGGCAGCCAAAAATCTGAGACTAGATAGTCCAGGCACCTAGAGCAAAACCAAATATTATTGCTCTGGAAAAAAAGTAGCAATAAAATGACTCTTAATGACATTCTAAAAATATTTTTATAGAATAAATTATGAATTTCTATAGTAGTTTTCTCATAATTTAGAACATATCTGAAAAGCCCAACACTGAATTTAGCTTGCTTTTCTTTAGCTATCTGCTATTTCAGTAATAATATTTTTGTTTTACTATTAGATAATCACAATTCTGTAACTTTATTTTTTAAATATCTATTTTGAATTATGCATCTGTGTGTGGGCTTGTGCACATGAAGGCAGAGATGCTGGATTCACCAGAGCCGGAGTCACAGTGGTTGTGGGACGCAGGACATGGGTCCTGGGAACTGAGCTCAGGTGCTTTGCACAGGCAGCAAATACTCTTGTCCACTGAGCCATCTCTCGAAGTCCCAGTTCTGTAAAAGTCCTTAGCACAAAACATGGGTTATGAACTGGAGGCTTGACTGTTTAAGTTCGATGCATCCCTCTGAATTGTGCTCACTACACTTCTACTGTTGAGGTAAAGATACAATGAACGGTGAGAAGTGAGATGTTTGACTTAGGCCATGACATACAATGAGCTTTGTCTCTACTAATGTTGGCTTAGAAGTTATACACCATGAACAACATTTTGGCAGCACATAAATGAGGATTCACACAGCTTTGTGATACCTACACATGGGAAAGTCACTTAATAGAGGAATCAATTATCATAATCATCTCCCAACATATGGCCCCAGATAGGCATTTTCATGTGATGAATGCCAGACCACACACAACTGCTCTGTCAATGGCAGAGTGGCCCTGATGAAGGGAAAGGTGAATAGTTTATGAACAAAAATTAGCCCAGAGACTTTATTTAACCTATTTCCCTGCATATGTAAGAACTGATTTACCTTAAAAAACCTGATGCATTTTTAATGCCTTGTGTGGAGAATGAATGGGTTTTACGCTTCTAATTGAGTCAACTGGGTTCCAATAAACTCCCAACACTACTATCATCTCTTCAGAGTCACTTCAGAGTCTGGAGTCTTCCTGTCAGAATATTCTCCTCCTTTGCAAGACACATAATAATCTCATTTAAAATCACAGAGTTCTGTGACACTAGGAAAGCTGACAGAGGTTCCCCGTGCTTGCTGTTATGATCCTGCTCCTGAGTGACTGCTTATCTACAGTCACTGTTTTATATCGCTCGATTCCTGAACACTCAATTTATTTTTGGATCACTCCTTGGCAGACGCTGATTTATATATGAATTGCTTCCAGCAGGATCAACCTCGAAGGAAAGAGCGAGAAGAAACAAGAGAAGCAGGAGCAAGGCAGGAATAAAACCCCCAAGCAAATTCCCCATGTTCCTGCTGGTCCTCATGAAACCCACTGGCTCCTGCCTCTATGAACCTCTATTATCCATCTTGTCAGTGAAGGAAGCCATGAATGAATACATCCTGAAATACTATAAAGCAACAATCACGATTGTTTAACCAAACAGGAATGAGTCTGAGGTCTCTTGATGGCCATAGTTAGACCAGACACAAATTTTGTACTTTACCGAAAAAAACTGATATGCTAATGTGTCATACTTTAGGCACAGCTGACCATTTATTCCTAAAAGACTCTGTGTTAATGTATTTGCCTTTTGAAGTTATTGTTGTGCACTCATCTACAGACCAGATTTCTAAAGCATTCAAGTACCTCAAATTATCCCTAACCCAGTGTCAAAACAAAGAAAAGAAAAACAGCTGTAATCACTAATCAATTAAAAAAAAAGGCAACCACCAAAGAGGACGGATGAGTGCAGATCCACTGAGCGCAGCAGACAATGCCCACACAGGAGAAGGATGCTAATTTCTGTGGGGCAAGACAAGGGAGGGAGGACATTGGTGAAAGACGCCAGCGGCCTGAAACATGTCACAATGAACGTTCAGTGACTTGGCCTATTTTATACTGTTCAGCGGAGTAACTAGGGAATACATTATGTGAAGAATAGAGGCTGAGCAGGCCGATGTCAACAGCCTTCTTGTGGAAGGCTTAAGGGCGAGAAAACTTGTACATTCTCAGATGCCAGGGTGGAAGGGAGTAGACAGAGCAAATCCATCTTTATTAGGAACATCCTGCCTCAGTAACTAACCTATGCCTGCAATGACAGCATCTATCTACTCATGCAGGGTTACCCTCGTGATCCAGCCCTCTAACTAAAGTCTCTATGGTTCCACTTTCAAGACACCAACCCTGCTGCATTAGCTACAGTTTCCAATGCAGAGCTTCCATGCGTCATTGGCAGAGGATGAAGCGGTGGCCTGAGATGGTGAAACAGGAGCAAATATAAAGTGTCAAGCTCAGAGGGCAAAGAGTAGAGGTCAAAGCTGAGAAGTGGGCAAGAGGGAGAAAGCTAGTACAGCAACAACTGGCATAATTTTATGTCATTTTATCTATTGGTCATATTTTTATCCCAATATAAAATTGTTCTGAAATCCAGTGCTTGGGTAAGGACATTACTTTTAAAAGGGCAGGAAGAAGACAGTTTGGGATCACCTGTCAGTCTATTTCTTCATAATATAGCACACAGTGTATGATATTAAATAAGAGCGTTGAAGGGCAGTGAGATGGCTCAGCAAGCAAAGGCACCTACTGCCGAGCCCGGCAACCCGACATCTGTCACTGAAACCGCCATGGTGGAAGGAGAGAACCCGCTCCTGAGAGCTGTCCTTTCACCTCCACACGAGTACCATTGTTTAACATTAGGCTACCCGGAGAGTCTGAGAGTAGGGGACAACCACAAGTTAGGGGGCCTTAATATACCACAGTTTCGGGTGAACAGTGTATCGGGGTGCTGTTGTGCAGAAGGAGGGAGACAGACTCTGACAAGAAGTGTAGATGCCAAGAAACTCCATCAACTCAGGCAGCGGAACGCGTGGGCACAGCAACCCTGCCCTCAGTCCCTCAGTGGTGGGGAACAGATCTCTTCTACCTACAATAACCCTGGAATGTGAAAACCTTGAATCTGAGGCCAGTGGGTAAACCATCCTCTGGACCTCTGTCCTCTCCTGTCCTCCACTGTAGAGCCCACGACTCTGAAGGTCTGATGGTTTGTTTTACATTGAAATTGCATCCCTGCAGTGGACTGACTGATACTCAGGTGTCTTGACAATAGAGAAACCGTTCTCCTGCCTGTCTCCAGTACTGTTGCTTCTCACACCCTGAATGCCCGTAGGAGACCCCCTCCCTGAGGATGCTTGCCACCCCCTGTGTCAGAAGGATGGGAGCATTTGCCCAGCAACAGACTGCAAAGCTAAGTGTGGCCAGCAGAGGCCTCTGCTGAGCAAGGCCAGCTCTGGGGGTCAGCAGCCATAGCCAGCCTGGCTCACCGGCAGCCACCAGCATAAACCACAGCAGTGGCCAGAGAGCAGGAGTTCAACCACCCCGCCCCACGGACATAACCGACAATCTCAAATCTTTGAGGACCCAGCAAAGCTGCTCGCACATTTTATCCTCTTTCCTGCATTCTGTTAAAATTCTAACATAGTTTGACAATTTTTCATTGTGTATATTCATTTTACATGATGCTGTGTTACATAAAACATTTCCACACATGTATATACATCGAGCATATTCTCTTCATGCCCATCTACTCTCTCACCCCTGTTCTTTCTTCTTCCCCCCACAACAGTTTTGTTTCTACTTTTATGGAACACATACACACGTCGTGTCTTGTATCCATGTAAAATCTCGGAACCACAGATGAGAAAACAAATACAGTGCTTGCCTGTCTGAGTCTGGCTTACTTTGCTTATCTTCAGGGCATCATCTGTTTTCCGGCAAATTACATAATTTTTTTTAGGGCTGAAAAATTCCACTGTGTATGCTTGCATGTTTTCTTTATCCATTCTGCTGTTATCACACACCTAAATGGGCCCCATAACTTAGTTCTTGTGAATGGTGATTCACATGGACTTGTGTGATTTGGTTAAATACCCAGCAGTGGTATAGCTGGGACAATTTTAGCTTGTTATGAGGAAGCACCATACTGCTTTCTATTGTGGCTGGACTTGTGTAGACTCTGACTAGTGTAACAACAGTTCCCTCTGAGTCACACCCTCACCACCTTTTGTAGTTTGTTTTCTGACATTCTGAGGAGAGAGATGGAACTTCAGTCAGTGTAGCTTTAATCTGTATTTCCCTGATGGCTCCCCAGGTGGAACATTTCGTCCATTTTTATTGACTATTTGTATTTTACTTTTGTTAGACTGTCTGTTCATCTACTAATTCATTTATTGATTTGGTTAATTTCCTGTTTAGGTTTTTTTTTTTTTAGTTATTTGTGTAGTCTAGACACTAATCCTCTGTCATATGTACAGCCAGCAAAGATTTTCTGCCATCTTTCCCTTGGATTATCTGTGGCCTTAGCTCTGAAGAGACTGCGGTTTCGTGAGCCCCATTTGTCGGGTGTTGGTGTGATTTGGCCACTGACCAGCATCGTAGTCGGAAGTTCCTGCCCATGTCTTCCTCACCTTTTCCTCTAACAGTTCAGAGGATCAGGGTGTTACAAAGAGGTCTCTGGTCCATTTAGAATAGATTCTTTATATAGGATGAGCAACAGGGATCTAATTTTATTTTTCTACATGTTGATATCCAGGTTCTCCAGTGCCATTTGTTGAAAAGGTTGTTTTCCAATGTTTATGTTAGTATCTTTTCCAAAAATCAAGTGGCTGAAGTTGTGTGCGTTTATGCCTGGCTTTTCTGTTCTATTTCACTCGTCTGTGTCTGTTCTGTGCTAGCACCATGCTGCGTTTTTGTGGTTTTTTTGGTTACATTTTGTTTTTTTCTATTGTTATTATTATGACTCTACAGTTTAAACTGAAATCAGGTATGGTGTTAACACCTGCATCATCATCATCTTCATTATCATCTTCATCATTATCATCATCTTCATCATCATCATCTTCATCAATTTGCTCAGCATTGTTTTAACTCTTTAAGGCCTTTTGTGCTTCCACATGAATTTGAAGACTTCTGTTTCTTCAGAGAATGGCATTGAAGTTTGGATGGGACTGCACTGGATCTATCTTGCTTTTGGAAATATAGCTGTTTCTACCACATTAATCCCTACAGTCCATGAGAATTACCACCTCTACATCTTCTATTTTTTTCTGACTTTCCTTACTGATTTCAAGTTCTCCTTAGAGGGGTCTTTTGCTTCCTTGGTTAGGTTTATTCCAAAGTATTGTTTATTTTTTGAAGCAATTGTAGATAGGATTGTTTCCTTGATTTCTTTTACTGTATGTTTGTTATTGGTATACATAAAGGCTACTGATCTTTGTATATTGATATTATGTACCATTACTCTGCTGAAGATGTAAGAGTTTTCTGGCAATGTCTCTAAGGACTCTTTTGTATAGAATCATGCCATTTGTAAATAAATATCCTTTGATGTTTTCCCTGCTAGTTTACATCCTTTTTATTTCTTCTTTTGTCTTATTGCTGTATCTAAGACTTCAAGCACAATGTTGAATAATTTCGGAGAAATGAAGACCCAGGTTTCTAGTACAAATGATTTGAGCTTCTCCCTATTTAATATAATGTTGACTGTAGCTCTGTCAGAAGCAGCATGCGTCATGCTGAGATAAGTTCCTTCTATTCCTAGTGCTTTAGGGGTCTTTATGAAGAAAGGGTGTTAGATTCAGAGAAGACCCAGATTAATAAAATTACACATAAGAAGGGGTGGTTATTATCTCTAACAATAATAATATTTCATCTAAATTTATAGGACATTAGTGAATATTGTTAAAATTTGTAATAAAAACCGGAAAGTATAGAACAAGTGAATAAATCCCTACACACATATAGCTTACAAATTAAGTCAAGGAGGCATAACAGTGTAGACAGACCCACAGCAAACCATTAATGCAGCAGAAACAAGGAAACGCCTAAGAGTAGATGAACTCCGGGCTAAAATCTGTGTATGCTTTAGGTAAGGTCCAATGGTAACACTCTCCAAACTGTTCCATAAAACTTGTAAGACTAGCATTACCCTGAGATCAGAACTGAATAAAGATACCCACTAAAAGAAAGCTATTGATCAATTTCCCCAATGAACATAGTTGCAAAACTTAATAAGATTCTTACAAACCAAATTCACAAAGGCATAAAAAACATCTTTCATGATAAAGTAAGCTACAGAATGCAAGGATGGATCAAAATTTGCAATTTAATAATTACAGTAATCACAGAAATGGATTCAAAGATGAAAATAGTAATATAATCTTAATAGGTATAGAAAAGGTATTTGACAAATTTCAACACCCATCACAACAAAAATCCCCAAAGAACATGTGAACAGAGGAATATATTTTAACAAAGTAAAGGCTGTACATGAAAAACCATAGGCAACATTATATTAAATAGGAAAAAACCTTGAAAGCATTTCCCCTAACATCAAACATAAGATTGTTCACTTTCTCCATTCTTACTCAATGTATTTCCAGAATGCTTCACTAGAGCAGTAAGATAAGACAAAGAAATGAAAGAAATACAAACAAGAAAGGAAGAAGTCAAACCACAGTATTTTCAGAGCCATGGTCCTAAACTTCAGACGGTAAAGATTCCAAGAGAAAACTTTCACGCCTTCCTCATAAACACTTTCAGTAAAGTAGTTTAGATACAAAATTAAATTTCAAAACCAACAGCTTTCCTATATGCCAGTAATGAACTTGTTGAAAAATAAGGATGAAGAAATTTGTTTACAATAGGTTTAAAAAAAACCTACAAAAGCCAACCAAAAAGACTCTCAAACACAGCCTAGGAGAGGTAAAAACACAAAAATACTCCTAACTTAAGGAGTAAAATACTTTTGCAATGAAAATTTTAAGGTATTGAAAATATTGAAGAAGACCCTAGAAGACCAAAGGACCTCCCATGGTCATGGAAGTCAGAATTAATATTTTGAAAATGGCTATATTACCAAAAGAAATCTAACAGATTAAAGGTAACTTCTATCGAATTTCCAATGAGATTTTTCATAGAACTAGGAAAAAAAATCATAAAATTCATTTGGAAGCACAATAACCCTTGAAGAGCCAAAACAATCCTAAGTAGAAAGAAGGATAATATCTGACCTCAAATCATACTACAGGGCTGTGGTAACTAACAAGGCATAACACTGGCACAAAAATGGCAACCACAGCAGAAGACTCATATACAAACTGCACAGACAGCCACAGAATATTTGAGTAATACCTTAAAATGTACGTTGGAGAAGAGACAGCCTCTTTCACAAATGGTGCTGGAAAAATTGGATTTCCAATGTAAGAGAATGAAACTAGATCCTCACCTCACGCTTCATGAAAATAAAATTTAAATGTATTAAATAGCCTAACATAAGACTTGAAACTTTGAAAATGGTTACAGGTACAGGTAAATACAAGGGAAAACACTTCACAATACATGTACAGACCAAAGCGTTCTGAAAATAACTCTAAGAGCACAGAAAATAATACTAGGAATTGACAAGCAGAATTAAAAATCTTCTTCACAGTAAAAAAAAAAATCAATCAGCAGAGTTAATCATCAGCCTCAAAATGGGAGAAAAAATTGCCAACTATGTATTAGACAATATGTTAATATCTAGAATTTGTAAGTAACCCCAAAATTAAACAACCAAACTCAAACCATTAAATAGACAAATGAGCTACTGAATTGAATAGATAGTTGATAAAGGAAGAAAACAAATGGCCAATAAGTATTTGAAAAGGTGTTCAATACCCATCTGTAGATACCAGAAAAATGGAAATTACAATTACACTGTGATTCTATCTAACCCCACCCAGTTAGGATGGCTATCATAAAAATCAGTAAGAAACACTGTTGAGGATGTGGGGAAAGAGGTTTTTTTTTTTTTAACCACATATATCTATATTTTTATTTGTAATTTTCTTTCCAAGTTCCACAAATAGATCAAATTACACAATGAATTTTATTGTATGATTACTGATCTGCATTCTTCTTAAATTGTACATAGTTACTATGAGTAAAAGATAAAGGTAACAATTGCTGGTCAGGGTGTAAATTGGAAACCAGTATGGAGGGTCCTCAAAAAACTGAAAATAGAGTATCTGTCTAATTGAGCCGTGCAACTCTGGGTATATACCTGAAAGATATATAGGTGTCATACATACAACAGAGATACATGCACTATCCATAATAGCCAAAATTTGGAGCCAGCCCAGAGGTCCATCAACAGAGGAACGGGTAGGAAAATGTGGTGCATATGTATAGTGGAATTTTATCAGACATGAAGAAGAATGAAATTATGACATTTTAAGGAGAATGGATGGAAAATAAGTCAGTCTCAGAAGGATAAACCTTGCATGTTCTCATATGTTGAATTTCAGCTTTGCATATACGTAGTAGGGAAGAGTGGGGAATAGAATATATGTGACACAGATACAGAGGAGGCAGTATTGAGGGGAGTGGGGTAAAGGATGGGCAAATAAAGACAAAGAACAATGGCACATGTGTGAGAAAGCTCAGTGCAAGCCATTGCTAAACAAATTAATAGAGTATATGCATAAGAAAGTAAGTTTATGTCACTGAAATACATCTAACAGACTATTTCTTTTCTCTCTTTCCTTTTTCTTTTACATATGGTCTCACCAACAGCTGAGCCACCCTGTGTGCACCTCATTTCTGTGGTATAGGGTCTCACTGCTTTACCCAGGCTCCCCTGTTCACTATGTAGTCTATTCTACTCTTGAGTGCATGACAGCCCTCCTGCCATAGGTGTGAACTTATTATATCTTGCAAATAATCTTTCTTAAAATAGGTTTTTAATGAACTTTAAATTTGGAAAGCTCTGCATACTGGTTATTGGAAAACTCATTATTCAATGGCATATCTTTGCATGGAAATATTTCAACTTTTAAATTTTCATTATTTGTGTGTGTATTTTAGATAATTGCTTTTGTATTTACCTATTTTTTAAATTTACTTTTATTAATTTTAGTTATGTTCTTGTGTGTGGGTATATGAGTGCAGAGGCCAGAGGTGTTGGGTTGCCCGGGAGCTGGAGTTACATGTGGTTGTGAGATGATGGAATCAAACTTGGGTCCTTTGGAAGAGCAGCTCGTGTTCTTAACCAGTGGGCTATCTCTCCAGCTTCACCTCAACTTCTTGTTTTTTTTCTCCCGAGACAGGGTTTCTCTGTGTAGCTTTGTGCCTTTCCTGGAACTCACTTGGTAGCCCAGTCTGGCCTTGAACTCACAGAGATCCGCCTGGCTCTGCCTCCCAGTGCTGGGATTAAAGGCGTGCACCACCACCACCCGGCCACCTCAGCTTTTTAAAGTGACAATGTATTTAAAATACCCCCTGCAATAAGTGACAACGTATGTACATCAAGAGCTTTCTTGGAAAGTTGTGTTTCAAAGTCTCAAGAGATCTTAGAAACTGAGCCTCCATCTCAATATAGCCTCTTTATATAGATTTAAGCAACAGGTATTATCTTTGGAAGGACCTGTGGGAGGATGACTACATGCTTTGTATATCTTTGTCCTGCATTCTAGGTGTGATTCTTAAAAATATACACTTTAATTATCATGGTGTCAAGTTTGAAATAAGTTTTTGTGACCACTCTAGTTTATTAATCTAATATATAGAATGTGGTGGTTTAAATGTGAATGTCCCTCATAGACTCAAATATTTGAATACTTCGTCCTCAGTTGTTGGAACTGTTTGGGAAGGATTAGGAGGTGTGGCCTTGTTGGAGGAGATATGTCACTGGGGATGGATACTGAGGATTCAAGAAACATGGCATTCCAAGTTAGCTCTCTCTGGCTTGTGCATGTGAGCCCACGGTTACTGCTCCAGCATCATGCCTGCTGCCTGCCTGCTGTAATTCTCCCCACCATAATGATCACAGACCCTAACCAACCCTCTGAAAATGTAAGCCTCTGAAAACTCCTTCTGTAAGTCATGTTGGTCATGATATCTTGTAAGAGCAATAGAAAAATAACTAAAACATATCTATCTATCTATCTATCTATCTATCTATCTATCTATCTATCTATCTATCTATCATCTATCTATCTTCTATGTATCTATGTATCTATCTATCTTCTATCTATCATCTATCTATCATCTGTCTATCTATCTATCTATCTATCTATCTATCTATCTATCTATCTATCTATCTATCATCTGTCTATCCCCCCTCTCTCTTTCTATTTATCTACATTTGTTAATTGTTTTGTTTTGAGATATGGTCTTATATAGCCAAGCCTGATTTGGAACTTGCTATGTAGCCTAGGCTGGCCTCGAAATCATGATCTTTCTTCCTTTGTCTTCCAAGTACTGAGATTCCAAGCATGTGGCACTACACCTGAACATCCTTGCATCTTGTAACTGACTCTCATATCTTATAATTGAAATTCAGATATGACCACACACACAATCTGCCTGGCTTTGCAAGCCATTTAGTGTGGTATTGCTGCTCTGGCTCAAAGATTTGGAAACACACAGCTAATTCTTCACTGATGATGGTGATGGGTATGGAGGCTTTGTGCTCATTTGTCTTTCGAGTACCTGCACTTCGGATTTTCATGCACAGTACAATACCGTTTTTGGTTTTCTCTTTGCATATTTTCACTACAGGAGGTGGCATATATCACATGATCTTCAATATTGTGTGTACATTCTTATCTAGCCTTCGACCAGGCCCTATCTTCAGTTTAATGCAATATCTCCTTGCTGACATAACTATTAAACAACCACTTACGGCCACAGACTAGATAACTAGCTATAATAATACATTAACCCCTAACTGGCGCATGGTGTTTTCTAGGCACTGAGCTACTTTTGACCACACAGTGATGGAAGATACCAGGCCATTCATCTGCTGTCAGTTCTCTTCAAAGAATTGGATTTTTTTTTTTGGTTTTATGTCTCTGAGTATTTAAAAAAATATTATCATGTTCCCAATAAAGGTAGTACCAAATGCAGTGTGGATGTGTGTACACACATACTCATGTGTGTTAGGAGAGGAGGGCAAGATTTGAAAAACATTCTACGTCACTGTAGCCATTCTTATATGTATAGACACTGAGAGATGTTATAGTCACCACTTCTGGTAAAGCCGTAGACATTCTTATATGTATAGACAGAGAGAGGCATTATAGTCATCACTTCTGGTAAAGCTTTTGAGAGTGGCTGCTTCTTACAGGGTGGGTTGGAATGTTGGTGGTTACAGAAATTTTAATTTAGTTTTGTTGCAGAAAGTATAATTTTACCAATTAACCAGTGCCAGCTGTTTCCTCTGTAAAGACCAGAATCCGTACCGAGCTATACCGTGAGAAATAGCCCTAATTTAATTCTCCCAACCAAGACTGTGCTCTTGTTCTTTCATGCAGTGGGATGTTTCTGGATGGCCATGGACACATATGATAAAGGGACCTGCCTATCGTAAACCTGACTGAGCTCTCCAGCTAATCACAGTAGCATCCTCTGCCTTGCTGGTGGGAGCCGGTACCTTGGGAATCTTTCTAACCTAGTTCTTTGGAATCCCTTACTCAGCAAAGGTGGTTAGGCTCAGATAGCCTCAGTTATTCAGCTTCCAAGGGTTTCTTGTAAATACTACATTGATGAAAAACTAGCTGAGTAATACAATTATTGGGGATTAGAGGTTTTATTTTGACTACTTCACATAATCAACATTTGCTTTTATTTGGTTGATGGCTGTAAAGCCCAGAAATCTGGCTACTTGACATCTTACAGGAAATCTTGGTTAGTTCAACATTTGTGCCTGTAATTCTGGAAGCAAACTACCCAGATCTCCTGGAGACTTGCTGATAACAGTGAATGCTGTATGTGCTGGTGTATATGAGGAAGCAGGCATCGAAGCAGATACTAAGACGTCCATGTTCCCTTTTCAGTGGTGGTGGAGAGTGTAGTGCACACTTTGTACTGATGGCTGTGATTGCTAAGGACATTGAGACATTTCTTGCCTCTGATGAGTGACTGGACAGGATAGCAACTGTGTCTACTTCTTTGTTGGGAAAACGCACACCAGCATAATGTATGATTATAGGAAGGCACCTGGAGCGCCTTGTCAAGCCGTCATCAAATGATACCAACAGATGCATCTGTTTCATTGCAGGGGACACGGCAAGACCAGTGGAATTGTTGGTGCTGATGTAGCATGGCAAATGTTGACACATTCTAATTTCCTTCCTCATTCCTTCCTTTGGGACCCAGAGTGACTTTGGATCACTGCTTTGGGTCAGGTAGGTTTGATAGATTTAAGATATAGCCAGTGGTTTGCTGTCACCTCCGTCTTCTATGAACAATAAACCAACCAACCAACCAACCAACCAACCAACCAACCAACCAACCAACTAAACAAACAAACAAACCTACCTGGATTTGTGCATTTCTTGACTTCTAACATATAAGGTCTCCCCAAACGTCTAATTTCTCCAGTTGTTTACCAGTTGCCTCCCTCTAAATTTCTGTTCGACCACCTGCTTTCTG
Source organism: Peromyscus californicus insignis (assembly GCF_007827085.1). Lineage (NCBI taxonomy): Eukaryota > Metazoa > Chordata > Mammalia > Rodentia > Cricetidae > Peromyscus > Peromyscus californicus. Next base: position 6,765,904 of record NW_026294617.1, on the reverse strand, counting down.
AGTTAGCACAGGAACACCCCTGGTGGGTTTTGTCCCTGTTGCAGTCTGGGCCTCAAGTTTTAGCTAGGTTTCTATGGATCTTTAGATTGGATTCACAACACGTTAGTAAGCCACCTTTTATAGGATGATATTATGCTGGAACTTGGTATTAGATTCTTTTGTAGTAAGCTAGCAAACTTTAATAAATTTGTGTGTATGTGTGTGTGTGTGTGTGTATAGTATATGTGTTTTTGTGTGTGCACTTTTATATGTCTCTGTGTGGGCATCAGAGGTCGACACTGGGTGCCCTAAATCATCTCTACCTTCTTTTTTGAGATGAGAGTGTTTCTTACTGAACCCAGAATTCATCACCTCAGCAAGGCTGACTGGCCAGAGAGCTCCAGAGACACACTAGTCTCTTCGTTCTCTACCTCTGGGATTTGTGCAGTGAACCTGCCACACTCAGATTTTTTTACCTGGTGCTGAGGATCCAAATTCAAGTCTTCATGTTTTTATGATAAGAACTTTACAAATTAAATCATGTTCCTAGCCTTCAACCCCCCTTGTCTTGAATCATGTGCCAAAGGATTCTTTTGATTAATAAGAAGGTATATCCAAGTTCAATAGAAAAAATACATTCAGCAAACAGTATATGGAAGATGGAGTACAAAGAGGGTGATAAAGACCTGTTTTCATATTTTAAGGTGGATTATAACCCACAAGTAAAAAGATGATGTGTTGTGTGACCGCAAAGTACAAGCAGTTGGGGTTAACTCTGCTGTTCATAGTCATCACTTAATTGAGCTTCTAGCAACATACAGACCCATGTTAGATGGGTGGACTTCCATATCATAGTGTCAATGTCTTGGAATAATTTTATTTACTGCTCAAATAAAGCTTTATATGCAAACATTCTAGAGACAATAGCCACACAAAGACTAGACACCTCATCCTTATTAATATGGATTTGTCCTTATGAGTTGTGCTTGGAGGAATTCTAGAAACTACCCATATTTTTTTTTCCCACTGAATTCCAGGAAACAGTCATACTGTTTCCAGGACAGTAGGTTTCTGTACTTTAGGAAAGAAGAAAATTCCACAAGGAAATTTGTCACTCAAAGAGAAAGAATCAGCATGGTGAATTTGACTCTGGAAGAAAAAGAGCCTTGCCTGTCTGACAAGTGGGAGGCACTTTAGAGGGGCGTGCAGGCTGCTGTGAGAACCCTCCCCTCTGCTGAAAACCTAGATTCTGGGAATGAGGACATTAGACACTGCTTCTCTCAGTTCCCTTTAACCCAAGAGATAACAATCTGGACACTTCAAAACCCTGGGCTACCCAACAGATGCTATCTCTTTAGAGGTGGGCTTCTGGGTTGCCAGGGTCCTTTCCTCCCAATTGGACTTCATCTCCACAGCTCGGGTCACTAAACTGTGTTGTTACAGTCAGAACATCCTCGAGACTAAGAGGTCAAGCTCACTTCTGATGTCTTTGGAAGTTTTCCCATCATCATTAATGACCTCATGGCTGGAAACTTTGAATTTTGCTAAGAGCTATGAACATGGAATAGCTTTAATTAAAGAAAAAGATACTCAATAATTGTTGGCTTGACATTTATAAGACAATAATTCGGGTAAAATCATATTCCATGAGAGAAATGGAATGTCCTCTTATGCTATTACCAGAATCTGAGGGTAAAATTAATTTAACTTTAAATAAATCTTCACAAAGTTATAACAAAAATACCGGGCGGCTTCTGAGTATCTCTCCAGACATCTAAACACGGCTGCCTGACGAAGATGGTTTCGGAAATAGGCTGGGTTTAAAACAATACTCCTGTAAAAAGATCAAAGAAATACAATGCCATTAGATCCTTAAAGGACAATTACCAGAAGTATATAGGAATGTAATCACATGTATTCAATTTTCTATATCATCTTAAAGGATGCTAATGAATGAGATGAGGTCCCTCATGTGATTTGTCAGGGAAGACAAACAAGCCAGCATGATTGGAAAACAAATTAAGTTTGCATCATAGAAGCTACTTGGCAGTACTGAATTTATTTTTGTAAGTCTGGTCATGATAAGGAACCCAAACCTAACTTATACTGTATATACAACACGGTGCTATTTGCTTATGTCGGTGTGGCAGGCGACAGTCCTAGGTCATTTCCGGCATGCCTTCTTGTATACGTTGTACACTGCGCGTGTCCTTACAGCTCCGTTCTCTCCTGCCCCTGTTCCCCTTCTGTTTTCATGTCATGTCCTCTGGGATGGCAACTTTAGTGAAGGGAGTGGCTGTAAACTGTCCAAGTTTGGATAAAAGGAGCTGTAACAGGGGGACAGACTCATGGGGAGGTGTAGTGCCGTGGGGTAGCCGTAGATCTCTATTGAGGAGGCTGGTCTTGGCCTTGCCTCTTCAGGTACGGGACTTTCTCGCTTGGCTTCCTTTTCTCTTCAGTGCAGTCACAAGGCCCGACTCACCGGTAAGCGGGCAGAGTCTCTTGAGGGGCTGGCCGTGCAGTGGTGTCCTAGAGTTTCAGCATTTCAGTCCAAATTGAGATGAGCAGGTCTCTTCTGGCTTCTTCCTCCAGAGACAAACTGCAGCATTTCCTCTTCCTTGCCTCCTCCCGAGCTCTTAAGGCGACAGTAGCAGAAGCAGTTCACACCCATCGTCAGGAACAGGGAGCCCTCCGTTGGTGAAGGTCAAAAAGCAGCTTCTGCTACACTTAGAGACGCGGGAATTCAGATGTTATGGAGCCAACAGGAGATTACTAAAGAATGTTCTAAGACTGCCCAAAGGCTGAAGGCGATTACTTGTAACTGTTTCGTTATTGAAGTAAACAGTTTACTTTCATTTTGAGCAGTACTCAGAGCTATAAACTATTGTCTTAAAAATGCATGGAAACATAGATACCAACTTTAGAGAATTCATGAGATTCTTTTTGGCGAATCATGAACTTGAAGTTGAAAAATTCACAGACTAAAACACTTTAATTCCCAGAAACATGGCTTCTAAAAGGGTCAAAGAGAAATAACTCCCTCTATGTAGCCCATGATGGTTGCTATTACATATGACAAGGTGACTCATTCTATTCCACTTTAAATGCAGACAGAAAACAGAGAGGTTAAGGAAACCCAAATCCACTAATAGCCACAGACCTGTGTTGCACACCTTTACTGCCTCTTCTGCGATGGCTTCTCAATCAGAGGGGTCCCAGTTAATGAGAATGGGCTGTACTCCACAAGTAATGATTTGTGAAAATGGATATTCATTTCCCAAAGAATAAGAACATTTGTGTTGTGAGACCTTAATAAAACGTAGGATACTTAAGAAGTCTCATAGGCGCTCACTTGATGTAAGTGAAGCTACTAACACACACCAACGACTAATGCTCTACCAGCTCAGATAACAGTGAGTCTCGAAAGCATGTTTGCTATCCTCTCTTCTGAAAGTCCTCAAATGCAACTCCAAGTAACCAGCACCACAGTTCTGTCCAGGGACTCGGTCTCTAACTGATCAGAGGTTTTTTTTTTTTTCCTCTGAGTCCCAACTATTCCATTCCTCCATCGACACGTGTACAGCATTCATCTCCAGATGTGAAAGCACGTTCTCTAATGAGTGTGTATTGCTAGCCTATGGTGTGGTTTCCTGTTTCTGCTAAACTGTTTACCAAGAATCTTGCTCTGAGAGACAAATTCTTTTTGACAAAAAAAAAAAAAAAAGGATGAGGTTGAAGATGAAGGGCTGTAGGAAGGAGTAGTGAGGGAAAAGTTAAACAGAACGAGGGAAGAGGGACAGGATGCCTTAAGAATGGCTTTTGGCCCCTCTCATCCCCAGTTTACTCATGGAGATCCCCTCTGTTTCCCCTCCTCAAGGCGATCCATGTGTCCCTCTTAGGGTCCTCCTTGTTTCCGAGCGTCTCTGGAGCTGTGAGGGAATGGGATGGTCGAGCTGGGGGAGGGATGAAGTGGAAGAGCAATGAAAGAGATATCTTGATAGAGGGAGACATTGGAGGCCTTACCCTTTTGGAGGAGGGGATGAGGGATGGGTCAGGCAGAGGGGAGACTGGGGAGGGGAGCGGGAGGAGGAATGAGAGGGGGAATCTGTGGTTGGTATGTAAAATATAAAAATATTATAAATAAAAAAATTTAGGAAAAAGGATGGTTTTTGGTGTGGGTAAGCTGAGAGATCATGTAGAGGAGACAGCAATGGAAACTATTCTGATTTTTAGAAATCACTTCTAATTATGAGCCTTCTGTGTTTCTGAGGAAATATTGGATGTCTGTTGTTAGACTGGACTCTGCTATTTTAACTACAACCTCACTCTCTCTGAACCATGTGATTCCCACTTGAAAGAGTGCCTTCTAAAGAGGATCCAGACCCAGTCTCCCTCATGAAGGTGAAGCCACAAGGGGACATTTAGAAAGGTTGGAAGAGAGGTTACATCTGGCCACCCATTATTTTTGACTCTCTCATAGTAATTACAGCTGTCACTATGTGTTCCTGTTAGATATTTGGCAGGCAAATGTTAGTTGTGGTTGTAAGGCCTTGGTTCCTACACTTTTGTTAATTTATTGATGCTTCTCCAAATGACATGTCCTTTTAAAGATCTATTTTAGGTTGTGTGCAACTTGTTGAGGGAATGATGATTTGTCCTCTAAAACGTCTAATCATTTATCATTTGACTCTATTTGGAGAGGCAGAAGGCTGACTATGATCAAAATGGACCATCTCCCCAGGGCTACAGTGAGGAAAGTGTAATTGTCATCAGAAAGCGGCCTCCGCACTGATTAGTCTGGTTCTCAGCAGAGGAACTGACTCTGATTTAGGTATGCTGATAGGGCTGCTAAGAAGCCCGTTCTTCCTGTCGGAGGGAATTACAGGAAGTCTGAGTTTCTGAGGGAAGAGTGGAGTTGGTGAGAGCAGCAGGATCTTGGTGCTCACTTTGTGACAGGCTCATGTTTAGCGCAGAGGATCATGTAAAATAACAGATTATGTAAGGTAGAAGCTTTTTTTTTTTTTTTTTAAAAAGTAGTTTGTAACCTCGATATCCTGGTGCTCTTTCTGATTTCTGTTTGTGGATGCCTTAACCTTTATCTCTGTCTTAAAATCCACGTCATTTAATGCACATACACCTTGATTGTAAAGTTCTCTGTAAACAGTGAAGTCAGAGTATGGGCCTGTCTCAGCCTTGTCCCTGGCTTCCTGGTTCAGTTGGCAAAGGGTTTATCCTGCTTCACTGTTGTACACTGAGTTCACAGCATGTGCGCATCTGGGGTGGGTGTGATGTTTCCATGCCTGATGAGGTCTGTCGTTTACTGTGATGGAAACTGAATCCTGAGGCTGAAAAAAATCCTCTTCAGTTTCTGGAAGGGAAAGAGATCGATAGTGTCTGCTTTGTGAAGAAATGTGTTGGTTAATATGACAAACTTATTTTTTTCTGATGAAGTTTACAGTCTTTATCTCCTTAAGTTGAAGAACATGACTTGAACCCGGGATGGAGGGGAGGCTGGAACAGTGCAAGCTGAGGGCTGTGCTGGGCTGTGTCGAGAGACCCTGTTTCAGAACAAACACATAAGCAAATACAAGGGAAAAACAAGCAAAACCCTGAACAAAACAAATAAAACCCAAACATTATTTGATGACTTTCATTACTGTGAAACTAGATTTTGGTATAGTGTCTTCTTATCCGAAATTTTACTATAATTTATTTACTATAATTATAAATAATTTACTATAACTTTATCTTTTCTCCTTTCCTTTTACTCCATCCAAAGTCTCCCATATACCTTGGCCTGTTTTCATCAATTGCGGTTACATGCACATATGTAAATATATATGCATATACATACATATTGCTAAATATAACTGGCTCAGTCTGTATAATGTTACCTGTACATATGTTTTCAGGGCTGACCATTTGGTACTGGGGAACCAACTGGTGTGCTCTTCCCTGGAGATGACTATTTCTCCAGCTTCTAACATTCCTTCGTTGCCTATAGTTCTCTGTGTGGAGTTGAGGTCTCGGTCTTCTCTGCTGTCCACTTTGGTATGCCTACTGGTGTCATCCTTTGTATGTCTACTGGTGTCAGCTCATAAGTCACGTGGGTAAGACTTCACGGGTGTAGCTCCTGACACAGTCCTACAGCAAATTCCCTGATCCTCTGGCTCTTAAAATCTTCTGCAGTGACCTCTGAGCCTTAAGTATATGAGCTGTGTGTAGATGTAGTTGTATTGTAGATGTCGCCATCGGGCTGGGCCTCTCACCTTTTAAAAATAATTTCACCAATTCCTTGTTAGTTCTCATGTTTTAAAGTTGTACACAAAACATATGTACACACACATGCTTATCTGAGCAGGTATGCACAGCTGTACCTCACAGCCCAGAGAATGATCTATGGCAGCACGGAAAAGGTCATTAGAACCACAGCCTTGATTCCTTCCTCTCAGGTGTAGAACCTTCGGAACCTGTGCTTACCAAGTCCTACAGGTAAGTGCTGAGGCAGATCTGAGTGCACATCCAAATTTAAGGCACTGCTTCTCACTGCTCACACCTGAACTTACTTTGTAGTCTTCTTACTTAATATCAATAATAACAATTCAGTTCTATATTATCTGCAAGAATAAGTTACTGATTTCCAAAACAATACATATCTAGTTTCCTTGTCCTTTTGTGTAGACTAAATTCTTTTCACAAGGGAATTAACTGAAGGAGATGGTCTAGGGTCGCTTCAGTGTTTCACTGACATTTATCATTGTATGTAAGTTTGAGAAGAGTAAGAGCACTCTGTTCTTTGACCTTTTGTAGTAAAGAATTAATGGCGATTCATAAAAGTCATAAAAACAAACAAGATATTGAAGCTAAAGATTAAGGAAGTTATACTTTTTTAAAATAAAATGTTATATTAAAGTTGAGCTGTCATAGATTTAAGTTTTATTATTCTCCTTAAACTCATTTTAGTCATAGTTATTAATTTTGCTGTCTGGGTGTTCAATTTGCTCAATTTTCCTTTTTAAAAATCACCTCTTATTATCCACGGGCCATTGGTTCCAGGACCCCTGCGGATTCCAAAGCCTGTGGTGCTCAAACGCCTCATGTAAGATGCTGTGGAATCGGCATGCAATGTATGCACGTCTCTGTCACTTTAAATCATGTCTAGATTACCTGTCATGCACACTGAAATGTCATTGCTATGTAAACAGCTGTTGCAGTGCATCGTGTAGGGAACAGTGGCAAAGCAAAACATCAGCATGTTCATTACAGATGTGTTCACTGCCTCTGGATGGTTTTCTATTTGTAATTGGTTAAATTAACAGAAATGGATCAAGGGAAAAAGAGAGCTAACTGTATTGACAATCAAGTTTTGTCATCTCTGCAACTTTTTTCTTTTATTCTTACTATATATGAATGTGTGTTTTCTCTCTAGCTTTCAATTATCTATCCCCCGATTAGCTTTGGTTCACAAGAACAGTGAGTATATTTTATTCTGCTTGCCTATGTCTTTTTTCTCTAGATTAAACTTTAAGTAGCTTTACTCAGCTTTCTGGAGAACTTTATAAAAATGGAACCATATAGTAGATACATTTTGTTTCTTCAAGGCTGGGGTGTGAAGCCAGGGCCTGGTCCGTGCTCAGCACTCCACCATGAGCTCGGTTACAGTAGAGAGTCTTGCTTTGTACAGCAGCCTTGTTGTGACGCTTTTGTATCCACAGGTGCATGGGTAAGTTTGCTCTCCTTTTTTGATCTTTTAAATTATCAGTGCATCCCACAGTCACATTACTTATTTAACAACAATTTCGGTTGGTTTTCATTATGAATAAAATGGCTTTAAGTTTCATTTTTCTTAGGAAAACACCTGAAATGAGAATGGTGGGTCCTGTGGTGAGCAGATGCTCATCTTCTCTTGCCAAGGGTGACTACAGTCCTCCGCGTTCCCACAGTGGTATCAGATACTACCAACCTTGAGCTTGCGATCCTCCTGCCCTCTGAGTGACGAGGCTAGAGATGAAAGCCTCTAGGCTTACACCATCAACAAATCTGGCGTCACAAATACATCCCTCTATTGTTTGACATGAGTTTGTTTCCACCAACTCATTTTTGTTTTTGGAAAATGGTCTCACTCTGTGTGTACTCCTGCCTGTCTTGGAACTCAGTGTGTAGAAGAGGCTGGCCTTGAACTCACGGAGATCTACCTGCCTCTGCCTCCTGAGTGCGGGGTTTAAGGGGTGCTCACCATGCCTGGCTTACTTTTTATTATCACTTTGTTTTAATTATTTATATTATTAATATATATGTAAAATTTCAGTGCTAGGAATTAAAACTAGGGCCCTGTACCTAGGTAAGCGGCACTCTAGCCCATAGCCACAATCTTAAGCCCAGGTTTGTGTATGGTATAAGGCAAAGGTCTTAGACATTTATCTGCACGTTTGGATCTGCAGGTTTTTTCTCTCTAAACTTCATTTCCCCCTCACTATTGCTTAGAACTTCGAAATACTTTACTTTTTCTAAAAAAATGGTATATTAGTTGCTAAAATTGTCCACTGAGATTTTTAAATCTTCACACAAAATTAGGGAGTTTTGATATTCTAACAATATGCATCATGTGATCAGTAAATAGATTTCTCCACAATTTAGGCTTCATTTCTCTTGTTGATGTCTTAGAATTTCTAGCATGAGAAATCTTCCACGAACGTGTTAGATCTGCCCCCAGAGTACTTGATGTTTTCTGTTTCCATAAGGGAAAGTGATCTCTAAGTTTGATTTCTTTCTGCTCATTGCTGACGTGGGGAAATGTACTGACAACATTGGACATTGATCTTGTACTCTGTTATGCACTTCTGAGAAGTACCTCTAAAAGCTTTTCCAAAGATACTTTAGGATTCTCTACATGGATTGTGATAACTTTTGTAAATAAAGCACTTCTTTATTTCCAGTCTATGACTTTTATTTCTCTTATTTTCCTTATTGCACTTTTTAGAATAGTGTTATTTTGTTATTGTTATATTTTGCTTTTACTGTATAAAATACTCAGGTTTTTTAGACATGCTCTTTTTGGCTTTTCCCCTTTAATTTTGGAAAATTCCTGCCAAATTCCCACCCTCACTGATATTTTCCCCTCTTTGTGGAACATTTCTTCACCATCCGAGTGTGTTGAACATGTGGCTCGCTCCATGCGGAGAGCATTTCATGTTCCCTGTTGATGGTCATGAGAACCTTTGATATCTTTCCCGAGTGAAGAGAGGGCAGCCTACCCCTTTCTCCTGAGAGGGGCTTGCTTATCCACCAGAAGCCAAGGCTTTTTCCTTGCTCTGTGAATGAGGACCTTTGCTACCATGTCTCAGAGGGCTTATTGATTTACACTCCTGAGACAAACCTGATTTACTGTCCCAATAAGGTGCTGACATCTTTAAAAAGAAATAATTGGAGGCACTAGAGAATGTCAGGAATATGAACTGTTTTCATCCAAGCAGAGCACAGTATCCAGTGGGAAATATGGTGACATTAATGCTGGTGAATTACATCATTTAGTAGATGATAACCAGTCAAAGTGTGAGCCAGATCATCACAAAGGAAGGCATCTCAAGCTCATGGCCTGCCTTAGCCATTTCTGTAGCCATTTCCATTTATGACTAATATTAAAATATTGAATGGGTGGCTATAGAATATTCATATGACATAAATATTATACAAGCATGAACCAATACCACTGCTGATAGAAGCAAACCCCCAAGTGATCGGGGATAGTTCAATGACAAGATTATGTTATGGTTTTAACAAATTGTGCCTATGAATTGAGTCATAGTTTGAGTTTGCTCAAGAAGAAAAAGTTTGGATATTTTAACTGACTGCACTTTAAATGTGACACAACAATATATACACAAACTTATATGTAAAACCTTATGTTAAATCAATAGAAGGTATTATTTCCATATGGCAAGTACTATTTTCACTTGGCCACGTAAGTCTTTTGAATCATCTAGCTCTGAGCATGTGAACAGATCATCACCATATTGATATATGTCTGGAATGCCTAATTGGTCTGGAAAACAAGATCTGGAAAGAAAAACGTCAATATGTTTAGATAATGAAATAGTATTATTCTGAGACTCAGTAAATCCAAGATGTTTGATGTGGGAAGCAGGATTATTATTCTATATAATACCAGCCAAGGCAAAGCAAAAATCAGTGTCAGGGAATTGCAAACAGGCCAGTTCATCTGAAGAATGGACTTCACAAGCACCTATGAAACAGGCTTTGAAAGATTTTCTTTCAGTGAAACGTTTAGGTGATATTTAGAACACCATCTGTCAGGACACTAACAAGAAATTCCTCACTAAGTGGTAGATTAGGCAAAATTATTTTCAAATATAGTCACAAAATTCCTTGTAATACTTCCTTCAACACTGCAGAGGGTCTCAGAGTTTTCTCTTCTTGTAAGTTCCAAGTTTTCCTGATGTAGTTCTATGGATGCTGGCGGGAGACCCGAACCTCCCGAGTCAAAGACAGAGGATAGGCAAGTACTCATTGGCTCACAGTGAGCAAGAGTATTGCTTTGTACTTCATGGAGCTGCTGGGCCATTGTCCTAGATGGCAATGCCAGATGATTTCTTCACATATAGTAGGTAGCACAGCAGGACTGAAGAGCTAAGATCCGGGAGAGAAGTCTTCTGTTATCTTAAATATGGAAAAATATGGATGCTTTTTTTTTTGAAATGATCTTTCCAGACATCAACCCTCTTGACTTAGTTTCACAGGTGAAGAGACACCATCACACCCCACCATGTCCAGCCGCCACCGCCTGCCTGCTGTATTTGGAAACTCCATTTTCATGTTTTAAGGCTGCAAGCTGACTCGCCTTTCCTCCAAGGTATTTGCCATGTAGCCGCCTTTGAAAAGAAAGGAGCAAGGGCCAATCAATGCACTGTTGGAAAATGAAAAGTGTGATGTGTGTTCAATTGTTGCCTTATATAGACATCTGTTCAGACGTGACCACACGTTTATATCCAAAGAATAGTAAGAAGGGTCCATTGCAAGGCAGGGTTTAAGGTATCATAGAGAATAATGAGATGCCCAAGATTGAGGAGAGGGTGGGCATAGAAATATTCTCTCCTAGAACATGGTTCAGGTTAACTCAAAGTAAAAAGAACTCAAGGAAACAAACAAAACAACCCATACATCAATTGTATGGTATAAGTATCAAAATTTTTGTGCATGAAAAGGCCAAGAAGGCAGCAGTGGAAGAGTGGGAGGAAATGCTTACAAAGCAAAATTCTAATGTGGTATCTGACTGGATGTGTTCAAATGCAATAGACTGCACTACGGGGTGACAAGTTCTGAAGGTGGTGGCACAGCATGTGAACACACCAAGCAGGACTCAACACTGGCTGCTGATAGCAAAGATGCTTTCCATTACCAGTCCTTAGGAAACAAGATCACAATGAGGTAATCCAACATATAGAATAGCGGCCGTTAGGACAGACAGGCAGACAGACAGACAGACAACAACAAGTGTTGGCAAGGATGTGGGGAGACTGGAATCTGTGTGTACTGTTTGTGAAAATGTCAAATGATGCAGCTACCATAGGAAACAGCAGCTCTTAAAACAAAACTAGGATTACTAGAGGGTCCAACTAGTTGTCTTTGTGGATGTACGCCTGTGATAATTGGTTTTAATTCTTACCTCGACACAACCGAGATTAACCTGAGAGAAGAGCCTCAGTGAGAGATGGCTTGTAACTCCTTGGCCTGTGGACTTGTTTGTCATGGATTTTCTTGCTTGTTAATTGACACAGGAAGACCTAGCTCCTGCGAGCAGCATCCCTGTGTAGGCAGGGAGCCCTGAACTGTGGAAGAGAGGAGAAGGCGAGCAAGCCAGGATGCATTTATTGCCTCTTTTCTCTTGTGAGTTGTGGATGTGCTGCAACCAGCTGTGTGACTTCCTGTTGTGACTTCCCAAAATGGTGGTCTGTGACCCGGAATTCTAAGTCAAATAGACACTTTCCTTAAAAGTTGCCTTTTGGCTTATATTTTATCACAGCCACAGAAAAAAATCTAGAGTAATATCCAAAGAATTAAAAAAAGTGTTTTGAAGAACTACATTACATGTTTATTCTCAGTTATCAAGGGGTTCAAACATTCAAGCATCCACTGCTAGATGAGAGGATAAGAGATGCGGCACACACACAAACACACACGTATACACATAGAAACACAAACACACACATACACAGACAAACACACACATGCACACACACACACAAAAACCAAAAACACACATATGGGCACATACACATCTACACACATGTCAAAATATGCACACATGTACATTATATATATATATATATATATATATATATACACACAAATATACACACATACTCACATATAAACACACACATACATATATACATACAGGAACATATACATACAAATATACAGACAATACATACACCCATAATACTACATGCACAGATGCACACACACACACACACACACACACACACACACACACACACACACACGTCATTCAGCTTAAAAAATCAAAAGGAAGCACATGCTGTGATGAGGCGGAAACCTGAGAAATAAGCAGAGCCCAGTACTGTGTGATATCCTTGTTGTCTCGGTCTTTGTGCTGCTCGAACAATTCTGCACACCGTGTAGTTTCTAAACAGCAGAAGTGTATTTGCCTCTCGTTTTTGGAGGCTGTAAAGTACATGATCAGGCGGCTGTATGTAGTGAGGGTGCATTTGTTTGCTCTAACACAGCAGCCAAACCCATCCTTCCGTCAAGAAACCATGTCAGTGAGAATTACTCATTATAAAAAATGGTGTGTGTGTGTGTGTTTGTGCCTGTGTATGTGTGTGTGTATGTATGTGTGTGTGTGCCTCTGTGTGTGTGTATGTGTACCTGTGTGTGTGTATGTGTGTGTTTGTGCCCGTGTGTGTTCCTGTGTGTGTATGTGTGCCTGTGTTTGTGTATGGATGTGTGTGTGTGTGTGTGTGTGTGTGTGTGTGTGTGTGCCTGTGTGTGTATGTGTGTCTGTGTTTGTGCCTGTGTGTGTATGTGTGTGTTTGTGTGTGTATATGTGTGTGTTTGTGCCTCTGTGTGTGTATGTGAATGTGTGTGAGTATGTATGTGTATGTACGTATGTGTGTATGTATGTGTGCATGTGCCTGTGTGTGTATGTGTGTGTATGTGTGCCTGTGTGTGTATGTGTGTGTATGTGTGCCTGTGTGTGCCTGTGTGTATATGTGTGCCTGTGTGTGTATGTGTGCCTGTGTGTGTATGTGTGTATATGGATGTGTGCCTGTGTGTGTATGTGTGTGTATATATATATGTGTGTGTTTGTGTGTGTATGTGTGTGTGTTTGTGCCTCTGTGTGTGTATGTGTGTATGTATGTGAGTGAGTATGTATGTGTGTGTATGTGCATGTGTGTGTGTATGTATGTGTGTGTGTGTATGGTGAGAATAAGTGTGTGCACCACATAAGTGCAGACTGCAGATGCCTCCACACATCAGAAAAGGGAACTGGAGGTACAAGTGACATGAACTGCCTGGCTTGGGTGCTGGAAACTAAATTCCCTGTGAAAGCAGACTGCTCTTAACTGCTGAACCATCTCTTCAGACCCACGACTACTCTATGACAAGGACATTAGTCTGTTTATAGAAGCAGTCTGTGCGATAAAATAATGTAAAGGTCCTGCACCACAACAGCATGGTGCTGGAGATTGGGTTCTGTACCATAAGCACTAGGGTGAGTCAAATCACGGCATGTGAGGAAACTACGTGGTCAAATTTACAGGCATCGAAAGCACAGTGCTTTTCCTGAGTGTGAGACAGGGAGGGAGCGAAAGGCTGCTGCTTCAGGTGAACAGGCCTTTGGTGTTTCAGAAAGAAAAGGGTTCTAGGGGTGTTTTGCACAGTCATATGAATGTGCTTCACAGTCCCGAACTGTACATTTACAACTGGGGAAGTCTGTAAGTTTTATGCTATATGCATTTTGCTGTAGCTAAAACATAAAGCAAACATACAGTAATTGAATTATGGAAGCAAGATTTGGAACAGAGACCTGGAGACAAAGCTGAATGAGGTTAGGCCAGTGTTCACATCATGGCTTTCTGAATCTTTGCAGGAGACGGGTGATACGTTTTCTTCTTGTTTTACCAGCAGCCAGTGAAAAAACACAAATCCCTTTAAACAGGCTGTTTGCTCAGTCCCTATTGTTCTTGTAGTATAATCAGAGAAGTCAGTTTATTCAAAGATGCCCAATAATGCAACAATCTGTTTTCTCTGAAATAGAGTTATAAATAAGTCAGCAAGTGCCCCACACAGTCGATTCCTTGAGACTCATTCGACATGACCACTGGTGTCAGTGAAACTGGTGGGGTGGCATGAAAGCTGTGTAAAGGCATCCACCAAACGCTGAGACGGAGAAATCGCAAAACAGAGAAACAGGTTTCCTTTGGTCACTTGTTTTCATATTATAAAAGACTGACAATTAGAACTAGAAGCAAAACTCAAACTTAAAGCCTTCCACTTACTGATAAGAACTAGGGAGTCTAGGCCCTCAGTTTAAATATCTCCCATCGGTGATCCAGACAGAAAAAAATGGCAGAACCCAGTTTAATTTACACGGCCGGAATGGAACTATTTCATAAAGTATCAGAGCATAAAATTAGAAATGAAGGCGTCGGTTTTTGAAATAAGGAAGCTGCAGTAGATCACTGTCAAAGAAAGCGTGGCTCTTCCAGAGTGGGAGCAGAGTGTGTGTTTGCAGCAGCGTGAGAGTAAATCCTAACTGACTCCCCAGGAAGCCACCACCAGGACTCACACGTGGCTGCTTCTCCGGGTCTTTGTGAAAGCACATCTTGGAGAAAAAAATCAGTTTTGGAGAATTTAAGTAACTTGGAAATCATTTCTCATGTTTTTGCACATAAAATTATAATTAACTACACAGCTAATTGCATGTAGAAGAATTAAATTATGCTATTATCTCAAATGAGCAATGCTTTATTTCTTGACATTATCAAGAATCCCTGAGATAAATACTTACATTACTATAATGTCACAACACCGAGGAATGCACAGCCATATGGAATGTTGCATGTCCTGGTCTACATTTCAGATACAGTCTCACGAGGTGGTCCAGGCTGTCCTCCAACCTGGGCCTGCTTAGTGAGGGGATAGAGCAGGGATTAGCATACTACAAAGAACAACCAGGCTCTCTGTGTAAGTACATTTATTTATACTTTGACTCTGAGATTGGCCTGCTTAGAATAGAATGATGACTAAGGATGCAAGAGAAGATTTAATTGCTCATCAAGTCCAAGAAATAGGAACCTGGAGGAGGTCTCCTAGCTTTAGGTCTTTTGGACCTCTTCATCTTAATGAGTTTTCTTAGTGAGCATGCATTACACCACCATAAAATAAACATGCTTCTCTACTGGAACTTCAGAAATATGCTAGGCTATGGCTTCTTGACAGCAGAGAACTTTCTTCTCTTCATTTCTCTGACTACTCTACTTATTCATTATTTTTTATCCACTGAAATTTCCTCCATTATAGGGAGAGATGCCCTTGCCATTCATTTTTGTACATGGGCACTTTGTGAATGGTTCATGAACAATGGACACTTGAATATTCATGCAATAAAAATGCTAATAAGGTGGCTAAATAATGCACTTCTGCAGGAGTTGCCAGAGACCCTAATCTAATCTGAGCTTCCCCAATGAGATCTATATATGTTATTTCCAAGTTGTTAGGGCAAGAGACTAGGCCCCAGTAGTCCTGATGATTGGGCTTAAGCCACCCACCCACTCACAAAAGAACAATCAAACAGGTAAGTAATAATGAAAGCTGACAAGGATTTATTCAGTGTGGTCATACTGGAAAGGGAACAGAGAGGGTCCGTAACATCCCTCCCCGTCAAGTCCTTCCTTCTTCATGGTTCTGGCATGAGTTTCAGGTTTAAACAGAGGACGGCAAGTATGTATAATCAAGCACCCCTGGCCACGGTGTGTCCTGCCTATCATCTCTGCTACATTCTTCCTTGCAAGGTGGTCTGACAAAACTGTCAAATCTGCATGAAATCATCTTTGGCACAAAGGCTCCAGCCTTTTCCTTTCCTAGCATGGGACTCTGGAGAAGTTTCAGTTTCTCAGGTCCATGTTCTAATAGTTTGCTAGCCAAAGGGAACGCCACGAGTGAATCTTTAGAATGCCTTCATTCTTGCCAGAATGATTACACAATTGTAATCTAATTATATAAAGGGCCACTTTTTAAAAGCTATACTCCAGTTGAATGTCAAGTTCACACACTCTCACGCTGCCCTGTCTTTAAGCAGATGTGACCAGGGATGACAGTCAGCTGGTGTTATTAGTAGTATACAAAAGTAGAGACAAAGTAGGACCTTTGAAAACATTCCCCTCAAAAATTATTTTTCACAATTTGGAAAATGGGAAAAGAAGCCTACAATCTTGTAGGCTATAATTGTTTCTTCTCATTTTTTCCTCCATCTGTCAAATGTCTAGAGAGAATAAACAGGAAATGGATTCCCATTTATTTTTCATCTACATTGTAATCCAAAGACTGTCCAGTAAAGGCCTTTTGTAAATCACCTAGCCAGTTCTGCCAACAGAATAGTCTTTAAGTAAAACAGTATATCTTTTGACATTTTCATTTTTTTGTTCTTGACATTTTCCCTTAAAAATAATGCACTGTTAGCCCTATTATCTTTACTTCAGGGTCTGTGATATAAATATCAACTATCAACTCTTGTAGAAAAGCAATCAAGATTCAGAAACCTAAGACGCCTGTGCAAGGCCCTGTACATCTGTCGGTGTAATGGTGAGGGGGAGGGGGGTAGGGTTGTGGTGGCGGTGGGTCAAGAACAGAGTGCCTAGTTGTTCATGCTTTTTCTATTCTCTGTGTTACTTGGGTGGGAAGTAGTTTAGAATGATGGCTTTGAAAAGTACAATTAATAAATTCCCCTCTGTTCTAACCTACAAGAAATGACTTATGATTCATTCAGCAACAATTATTGGGTGTAAACCATGTTCCAGACACTGCATAGGTTCTGAGGAAAAGAGCCAGAGGGTAAATACATACTTCAAGTGGCATTTTGAGGGGCCTCATTGCATGGGAACACTAAACGTCTGCTTGAGTTCTATTGCTTTCCACACTGTCTTCAAATAGCAAATTATGCAAGGCTCTTTTAAATGAACTGGAATAAATGATATTGGATTCCACTACACAATTTTACTGGATCATAACATGGGATATTTATTTCTCTTAGAATATTATAATTAGAGGGATTTTTATTTTAGAATGTGAGAATTAGAAAGATTTTTTGATCGAGAAAATGAAATCATTTTTATATTATCAAATACTAAAATTGCTCATAATAACATCCTGAGTTTTTAAGTTTGTGGACAAACTACATTCATATACCAATATTTTATCCACTATCAAGCCTTTTGTACATTTCTACAAAGGAAATGTTGGATATTTTATGAAATATTAGGACTCCTGATGATTATCTGTGGGTCTTCTCATTACTTACAAGAATTAATTAATTTGTACCATAATGTACACTTTATTTGTTCATATAATATAAAGTCCAAGTAGACTTCTAGGTGATATGCTATATCCTGCAAATTGAAAGTGAAAATAGAATTGGACACAGACTTTGGGGACAGAGATTGAACTCAGGGTCTTTGTATGCTAAACTAGTACTCTACCCCCAAATTACATTCCCAAACCCTGGCTATGAATTTTCCTATGTTTAATGCTTTCAATGTTTAGTTATAAGTCAAATTACTATTACTCAGAGATATTCCAACTTTAGAAGTCCACTAACACTGGCAATATAAATAAGAATATTAATAGTTTTCTTTTTGAAATGCATACTCCATTCTTTTGTCAATAAGAATCTATTAATATTCTTATTTATAACATCAGTGTTAGTATTGATAGATGATCACATTTCCTGTTTTGACATCCTGTCCTTTTGGGTCCCATGTGTTGAGTCTCAACCTGTTATGACTTGCACCAAATAAAGTGCCATAACACATTACTTTGTAAGTAATATATTTGTCGATTGGATGTCTTTAGAACTGCTACCATTCTGTGAATAAAATGAAAATGATGTATGCTGTGAAATTTTATTTGAAAATTCTATCAGCTAATAAGCAGCAAGCCCTCAAATGAAGGTGTTCCTAGACTTGTAAATTCTGTCCCACAGCATCATCAGTTAGCAAACTGTACCCGAAAGGGTTAAATTGGGGGATGCTTACAAAGTCAGTGAGGATGACAGAAGGTCTGGAAAATGACTTTACAGTCAGACAAGAGGCTGATGCAGAAAGAACTCAGAAGGACATATGTATGGATTGAGATTCACTTATTAAAATACAACATTTCTATCAAGCATGAAAATTTCGTACAAAGTATTTTGATCATATCCATCTCTTGTATTAGTTACTTTTCCTCTGCTGTAACAAAAACACCACGACTAAGGTAATTTAGAGAAGGACACATTTTTTTGGGCTTACAGCTCCAGAGGTGTGAATGGGAAGTGTGGAATTGGGAAGCAAGGTGTTAGGAACAGCTGAGAACACCCATCTGGAACCACAGATAGGAAGCCAAGAGGGCAAGCTGGGAATGGCATGTGGCTTCAGCCTGCAGTGGCACATTCCCACCAGCAAGGCCACAGTCCTAAACCTACCTAGACAGTGTCACCTACTGAGGATCAAGTACTCCAATGTCCAAGACTGCGGGGGTCATTTCACTCAAACCACCATACCCATGCTCTTTCTATTAATTCCTGTGTGATCATCCCTATCTCTCTGCTCCTCGTCTTTTAAATAACCCATAGAGTCCAATCTATATTGCTCATATAATCTATCTACTGGAGTGTGGCGGACTTATTAGGAGTTATGCTTTTAAAGAAAACTGATTCTCCTTCCCCAAGAAGCCACTAATTGTCACTAGTCCCTCTGTTAGGAGTGGAGCTCATGAGCCCCTTCTCATCCCATGCTAGAATGTTAACTGGCTTAATCTTGTACAGATCTTGTGTGGACACACAGCTGCTCTGGGTTCATGAATATAGCAGTCCTGTGTCCAGAAGACACTCTTCTACCCCTCTAGTCTTCCCTAGCCTCTAGATCCTACAGTCTTTCTCCCCTGTCTTCCACAATGCTCTCTTAGCTTTGGGGTCACATGATACAGATTTTCCACTTGTAGCCGAGCACTCCAAAGGCCCTTACTCTCTGCACTTTGACCAGTTGTGGGTTTCTGCTAAACCCGCCATCCACTGCACAGAGAACCTTCTTAGATGATGTCTAAGAGACTCACTAATCTACAGGTATACAGATATACATTAAGAGGACAGTTTGATATTATGTTCAGTTAACAGAAATAGTAGTAGTAGGTTCATGCTGGGTCTTGTGAATTCCTCAACCATGATTTCTTGGCCAGATTTACAGTACCAGGCACATGTTTTCTCCTTTTGTGTGGGCCTTAAATCCAATCAGAGTGTTTAGCTACTTCAATAACATTCCTGCCACTATTACAACCATGGTTTTGCCTTGTCACACCTTACCATATCTTGCCACACATATTGTAGTTCATAGGGGTCACAGCTGGTTAAGACTGTTGAAGACTTTTTTCTCTCAGTAACCTTCACAGCATGTTTCGGTACTAGAAAAACTAGGTGTCCAGGAGGAAATTCCCCAGTCAGTACTAACTTGGATTCTCCATGCCTTGGGACCAAAGTGAGATCTGCTTTCAAATGGTCACATTTAAGGAAGGAAATCAGAAAACCCAGATAAGGCGAGTAGTCAAAAAATGGCTGGGGTGGGAGTTGGAAAATTTTGTTAAAAATCTACCATGGAAATTTGCTTGATGAAAACAACAGATTAATCATCAGAGAAAGTAGGAGTCGATTAAGGGGTTGCTCATTAGTGACAGAATTTTTAATTTCATGAAAAAATTACTAATGCTTCAAGGATTACTAAGCAAGCACATGGTGGAAACACTTTCACAGGATATAATCATGAAGACTGTTCTGAAGAAAGATGAGGGCACCCAAGCTGCGGTGCTATCAAGGATGCCATGAATTAATAGAGCAGTTCTCAAACTGTGGCCTGCAGGCGGCCAAGCAGTCCTAGATGCTTCTCCATTTCACAGGTTTGACATTTGTGTTTATATTGCAGACACTATGGGGGCTTTTTAAATTCTGGAAATTGTAGCAGCGATAACTACTCTACAGTTGTGGAGGGTCTGTTTCAGCACTAACCACTCCGCCCCCAGAAAATGACTTCTTTCTAATGATAAATCTTCATCATCAAGGGAATGTCTTTTTATTATTCATTATGGTAGGTGGAGTAGCATCGGGGGCTTCTACATAATAAAATGTGATGGATGTCTTGAGGAAAAGTGCTTGTGCCCTTGTTTACATGTGGCGGTCGCGACACAGCCTGGCTCTCCATGGAACACTGTGTTTTCCTGGGAGGATGACATACAGACCATGATTATCAGACTTGGAATTTGGCAGACATTTTAACTCAAGTGAAAAGAAGTGTGCTGTCACTTAAGAGAAAACAACTGACGGCACCTGCTGCCAAGGATAGAAGTTTGAGCTTTCAAGCAAATTTAGAATTTTGGAAAACTTGCATCTGTCACTGTGTTTGACAGTCTCCCAATGCATGGAGGTTTTTCTGATGTGATTTGTGATATTAACAAATGTTATTCTTTTTTTTTTAAAGTTGCTATTGCATAATGAAGCTTGTCAACATTTGGAAGTTTGCATAATATTTTCCAAATGACCAGTGGATAACATTGCTAAACATATACAAGTGGGCGAATAACCCATTCACAATGTAAGGTAAAACAATGGCTTAGAAAAGTGTGAGGGGTGGAACACAGTCAATTGATACGAGTTAAGAGCCCACATTGTTGTTAATCTTTAAGAAACCCATTGTTAAGGCTTGGTGTTGTATCAAAGAACAATATTCAAAATTATCTGCAAAGGCTATGCAAATTATTGTCCTTATCTAACTACATGTACTTCGTGTGAGACTGAATTTTGTTCATATTGCTTGACCATATTGTAACAGATTGGATGTAGAATCAGATATGAGAACCCAGCTTTCTTTTATTATGCCAGACACTATATAGATTTGCAAAAAATGTGTGCTATTTCCCTTATGCATACTTTAAAAAAGTCTTTTTTATAAAATGTGCATTTATAGTAACATTCATTGGGCTTATTGTCATTCTAAATGGATAAGAATATCTTTAATTTCTAGATTTTAATTTCTATGTAGCACATATTTATAGAGATGACCTAAGAAAACCATTTGGGATCTTCAGTACCATTTCAAATAGAGTGTGGCTGCAGGTTTGGAGGACTGCTGTAGAAGTTCATTGTCAATCAAGATGGGGGCTGGAGAACCGACTCAGTGGTTAAGAACCTTTACTGTTCTTGCAGAAGACCTGAGATGGGGGCTGGAGAACCGACTCAGTGGTTAAGAACCTTTACTGTTCTTGCAGAAGACCTGAGTTTGCTCCCCAGCACGCACATGCCAGGTGCTTCTCAACTGCCTGTGACTCCAGCTCCACAAAGATTCCATGTCTCCGGTTTCCATCTGCTCATACCCACATATGGACACAGACATATAAACACAATTAAAAAATAATAAAAGTCAATTTTTAACAGAATGAAGATGAGCAGGCATAGAGCACACATGTGGCCAGATAGCCTATATTCTATTTTCCTGTTCTCTGTCCTTAAAGGCTTTTTGGGCACATGCATGTGACATCTCAACACTAGCTGATGTTTTTTTCTTTCTACAGACACCAAGAACTACTTATTAAAGTTTATATGCGTTGAACAAATTCTATAGAGGAACATTAACTGAGACGTCAAAGTTCACAGCTCACTTTAGGCCCGTGTATGAAAGCTTATGGTGGTCTACATAAGCAAACAGATTAGATAAATATATAGTTACATTATATATTCAACTTGTTTCATCTGTTAATATTACTGTTAAACACACATCTTAACACTACTATTAGTTTTTCTTCTTTGTCAATAAAATGTGCTAGCAGAAGCTTTATAATCATCAAATAATAAAAACATCTCGTTAGTATATAATAAATATTATAAATTATTTTGCATAGATGACCCAGGAAAGTTGCATCACACCAAGAGCTACTTATTTAAAGTTTTTATATGTTGAACATCATACAAAATTAATACATATTTTGTAAGGAAAATGTCATAGGAAACATGTATATCACAATTATAACTTAGAAGCAAAGTTTATAGTCAGTGTCCTTCAGAAGCCCTTTTTTTCAAACAAAAGATGTCTTATATATAATGTGACACATGGCTGCTTATCAGAATTCTGGGAAAATTGAGAAAGTTCATTGGCTCAAGAAAGGGTGAATTTAAGACATTTTTTCCATAGCAACAGAAGAGGGGATAAGGGAGGGATTGTAAGTCAAAGCATTTGCAAAATGCTCATTGAGGCTAATATTATGTTTTCAATGATATAACGTATCGATGGATTTTCTACAACAACATTCACATTCATTAACTGCATCAGGTCTGAGAAATACCTGTGACTGCTGTGTGAGGTAATGAGCTCTACTAGGAAAGATTGCTAACGTGAGCACAGGCACACCTGCTAAACAAAGAGAAGTTCAAGCATCAGACACAAGCCATGCTTTCACCCTGTTCCAATGAGAACTGGCTCAATCCTGGTTTGCTAGTGTATCCCTGCGTGTAGTAGCCTTTACAGTGGCTTCTCCATGCCCAGGGTACCAGAGAAGATCCCGTATGCTGCTGGCGGGTGAAAATCTTATGTGGAAGTTGCCTTGGGAACAAGGCATCAATAACAATACCAGTTTTACAGCTTAGCCTAGGTGTTGAGAGTCTGTGTGAATGAGCTTTGGTCTCTTCAGATTGTTTTGGCTAGATGTGGAAAGTGCATAGTCTTTCATTTTTCTTCTGAATTGATTGCCTTTATCTTTGTAAATTAATAGTCATCATAGTGCATGCCCATAGATTTCTTCAGTTTTAGTACTGGTCCTTACAATTACTAGTTTTAAACTATATGTCTGAAAATGTTGTATTGCTTTTATTTTTCAACTTTTCATGTGTATGCAGTGTACATGTGCACATGTGTGTATGTGTGTGTACATGCATATTTTTGCATGTATGGGGGCACACATAAGTGGACATATGCTGTGGGATGTTCTGTATGGCAAATGTGGCCATTGGCTAGGCAGGAAGTATAGGCGGGACAAGAAGGAGAATAAAGCTGGGAAGTGGAAGGCTGAGTCAGAGACACTGCCAGCCGCCACGATGACAAACAGCATGTGAAGATGCCGGTAAGCCACGAGCCACATGGCAAGGTATAGATTAATGGAAATGGATTAATTTAAGCTGTAAGAACAGTTAGCAAGAAGCCTGCCACGGCCATACAGTTTGTAACCAATATAAGTCTCTGTGTTTACTTGGTCGGGTCTGAGCTGCTGTGGGCCAGGCAGGAGAACTCGAGCTACAGACATATGTGTGTGTCCCATGCATGGGCGGGCCTAAGGTTGATTTTAGGAGTCTTCCTTGAGTTCTTCTACTGTACCCATTCAGGCAGGGTCTCTCAGACCCAGAGCTCCGCAGGTGGCCAGTCTTGCTAGCTAGCTTGCTCTTGGGATCCTGTCTCTGCTTCTGAGGCTGGATTACAGGCTAGCTGCCATGCCCATGCAACACCTGTTGGGCTTCTGGGAACCTGAACTCTGGTTCTCATGCATGCATAGCAAGCGCTTAACCAAGGCAGCAAGTTAAAAGCCTAAAAGCAAACCTATCCATCAAAAGTAGTTCCTTTCTTTGTTGATGATAATCAGAGCATGACCACTGCCATGTTAAGCAGAGCAATGCTCTCACGAATGACCACGAGTTACAGTTAGCTGATATGCTGGAAAATAAACCACAGTGGTTACCTTAAGGCCAACACTTACACCATTTTCAAAACATCTTCATGTGTGCAGGATCTCTTTGCTCCCATGACAAGTATTGGTGATGTTTATTTGGAGATGCTGGGACTGAAGCAAAGGGAAGTTAAGTAACTAATGAAATCAAGACCAGCTAGTGATGTGGGGACTCAAACCCAGACTTCTGGTTGCAGAAGCTTTTCCCTACATGCCAAGGACATTTGTAACTCCAACTCTTCATCTGCAGTTGCAGAATGAATTGGGGATAGCCTAGGACTTTCTCTGCCCCCTGATTGGCTGTCCTGTAGGAAGATCAGGGAATGGAAACAAACATGGTTCTTCAGCTTTCATCATTCACACTTACGCGTTCTACACTATTTGGAAACTCTGAGTGAATGAAGCACTGTTCGCCAGTGCTTGCCAGGAATTCCTGCACTCCAGAGCTGGTGCCAGGAGGAGCAGGAATTCAAGATTATACTTCAGTGCCCAGTGAGTTTGAGGCCAGCCTGGACTACAGGAGACCCTGTTTCAAAATTAAAGAAAAAGAAACAGGAAGAAATGTACCCGCAGAACCCGCAGATACAAGCTTCTCTCAGGCTTAATCAGAAAAGCTCTCTTAGAGCAAATGGAGGGGAATTCAAGAGACTCGTGGCTACACAAGATGCTGAAAATAAAGGATGGTTAAGGGCTCATCCCTCAAATAAGACATTTATACCAACCCTCAAGGCTCGCTGCTGAGGAGGGGTGGAAAGATTGGGAGAGCCCAAAGACAGAGAGAAGGGCTCAGAAACATCGGCTTCTAAGAACAGCATGGCCACCTCGATTATGAACTCACAGCAGCTGTGCCTGATGGCAATGGGCCCATGCACGTCCAGCTCACCTAAAAGATATGGCTCTCAGGGATCTACCACTTTTGACTGATACTGACAGCTAACAGATTCTGGGAGACAGGGAGGCATAACACTAGTTGGGCACCAGGCTTCAGTGGATCATTCCAAACCCATGATCATACAGATGGGCCTAGTTAACTCCATGGGACACAGAACAAAACAGAAAGTCATGAACATAGGAAAGAGATTTGTGAGGAGGAAGGAACTGGCAGAACTGGGATCAAAATGAGAGGGAGGTGGGAAGAATAGACAGAACACACATGCATGACACTGCCAGGGATCAAAATTTATTAATGAACAAAGCATGAGTGAATGAAACATTTTATTACCCTGAGAGAATTTGTAGTGAAAGAGGGTACAGAAAGACTAAGTGACTTGTTCCAATCACAATCAGAATGGATTTTACGGTCGTGGGAAACAAATACTAAAATAGTGTAACATAACCCATGAACAAAGTACTCCAGGAAAAGTGTCTGTTACACGGCACTCACTGCTCTTGATAGAATGACCAGCATGGAAACTGTGTGTTGGTACCCCTGACCTGCTCTCCGACGGTCATGGGGAAATCAAGAGCCATGAACAAACCAATATAACTAGCAATTACAAGAGAAAGAAAGGACTGAAATACAGACATATTGTTGCATATCAGTCATTGTCTACCACATTTATAATCTGTCTTCTTAGTTGTCAACCACTTTTATATCTATGCAAGAAAATGGACACTGGCTTCTGAGTTAAGATTAGGATAAACTTTCAGAGAAGAAGAAGCCAAGGATGAGATGAGAAATGAAACATCAAGAGCAATGCTTGTAAACTAAGATGCAGTCAACCTCAATATAAGGGAAAAGAGTCCTGGAAAGACTGGAAAATGGAACAGGGATAGCACAAGACAGCTGTTGGCCAGGGATGTTTTAATTGGTGTACTAGAAGGTCTATAATAGTGAAAGCTTACAAATTTGAGCATTTGAAAGATAGAAAACATATTTCCTATGAACAGAGGGTGATGTTTACCATATCTTTGGCAATTTGGACAGGCTCAAGGAAGCTGATTCAGTTTCAGAACCTTCCTATAGTTGAAGAGTCAGGAGAGGCTCAATATATCCTATCCTGCTTTTCCTGTGTTTAAAATCTTTCCTCTCTTAGCCAGGCAATGTTGCACATGCCTAAGCACTGTGGAGACTGAGGCAGGAGGATTACTAGAACTCAGGGTTTGAGTGCAGCTTAAGCAGCAGAGCCAAAACTTTGTACTAGAAAAAAGTTGACTTTTTCATAGACTATTTTTTTACATACTCACTGTTGTCTTCCCCTTCCCCCTCTCCATTCAAAACTCCTGAGAAGATATTTGAGCTATCTGATTCCTGTCTATTGTGTTCTTGTTAAGGTAAGTAGATGATGGTCCTGAGACACAGAGCCATTTTTAGTCTTTGGGTATTGGATGGCTAAATTTAATTATTTTTGGAATTGGTTTACTTTGGTCTTAATTATCTTTTAAATACATTTTATTTTACTTAATTTAGTTTTAAAAACACATTTAAAACTTATTTTGACAATTTTATGCATGTATATAATGTATTGTGATTTTATTCATCCCCTATCACCTTCTTGTCCCTTCTTTTTCCCAACATTCTTCTTCCTACTTAACCTCTACCTTGGTCTCTCTCTTGCTCTCTGTCTGTCTGTCTGCCTCTGTGTGTGTGTGTGTGTGTGTGTGTGTGTGTGTGTGTGTGTGTGTGTGTGTGTGTGTGTGTTCCACTGAGTTTACTTTCAGGAGCATGAGTGAGGTCATGAGAAATTTACCAGGGGCTGTATCATTGCAGAAAATGACTCTTAATCCCTCACCATATTACGTACTTTTCGGTTGCTCAGAAAAAATACCCTGACCAAAAGATGTGAAGAAGGGTTTATTTTGGCTGTGGCTCCAGAGGGTTAAGAGTGCATCATGTTGGGGAGGCATGGCTGCAAGCGGTAGGCATGGCAACGGGAGTGGGAAGGCTGAGAGAGCACATTTCCACCACAAGCATGAGAGGAGAGACAGAGAGACAGACAGACAGAGAGACAGAAAGAGAGAGACACACACAGAGACAGAGAGAGGCAGACAGAGAGATAGAAAGAGAGAGACACCCAGACACAGACACAGACACACACACACACACACACACACACACACACACACACACACACACAGAGAGAGAGAGAGAGAGAGAGAGAGAGAGAGAGAGAGAGAGAGAGAGAGAGAGAGAATATTTTAGAAGTGGAGTAAGGCTATATTCTCCCAAAATCTACCCCCAGCAGACTTTCTCCATCAAGGCTGTACTCCTAAACCTTCCCAAACAGCACCATTGATAATTGCAGACCAAGTGATCTCATAGTCGATATTTCTCATTTAAACTATCACCCTCACTGACATACCTCATGGAGAGGTGGGACCTCACAAGGTCCTCTGTCCTCTATGGTGAAATGTTGACAGGGCCAATGCTGTGCAGGCCTTGTTCAGGGAACCAAAGCTGCCCTGGGCCCATGAATACAATGGCCACAAGTACCACATCGAGAAGACGGCATTTCACAGTGCTCCTCCGCATCCTCTGGTTCAGATATTCTTTCTCTCTCCTTTCCCAAGATGTTCCCTGAACATTGAAAGGGGTGATGTAATGTCCTGTTTATAGCTAAGCACTCAGAGAAGTCACTTATCCTCAGCATGTTGACCAGGTATGAATCTTTCCATTAACTGCTGTCCACTGTATGAAGAAGCTTCTCTGGCCGAGCTTACTGCAGCATTAATCTGTAAGAATGCCTATAAATATTTAGAAGGATGTTCTGAAAGGGTGTCTACTTAGCAGAATAATAGTTTCCCACCTTGAATTTCCACCTTGTATATAAACATGGCTACATGTCCACATTGCAAGGCTGTCTCACTAATTCATGTGATAATCGCAGGGGAATGGCGAGGCCACAGGAGTCAGGGAGGGAAGGAATGTGATCAGTGAGTGCTTTAGAACTGAATCTGGCTATTCAAGACTGTGTTGCAGTAGCACTGCAAACAGGTTTCCTAAAAGTCTGAAAATTTGTCCATGAGGAAAGTGGGAATCAGTGATGTAGTAACTTAACTCGGGTTTTTAAATTCCAGAGAAAAATCCCAATACATACCAGTGGTACCCCAACTGCCAGGAAACCCCACCGGATCAGAGTGATGGTATGATTTTCATCATGTTCAAGATAAAGTAAAACAAAAGAAATTTTGAGAGAGAAGAAAAATGACTGTGATATCAAAGGTATACCTGCTGCTTCCTGACCCAAAAGACGGTGTAAGAAAACCATTCCTGGAGTACATGAAGGACTAACTTAGGATCTCTCCCCTGCTTTTCACTAAGATTATGTGAAGGGACTAACTTAGGATCTCTCCCCTGCTTTTCACTAAGGTTCCCTGAGGGGACTAATTTAGGGAGCTTAAACGTGCTCCATTCCTAACTATCCCAGGGGAGTCAATGAATGCTTGTTCTTTTCACTGCCCAACTACTATTATGTTTCATAATGTAGTCAACCTCATAGTTCAAGAAACTGACATGGCTGTTCCTTACACCGGCTCAGTGCACATCATCTCTGCTCTTCTACAGAAGATTGCCATGTTTTACATCCCTTCTAGAATTTAAAGAGAAACTTGGAGTCTTTAACGTCACCTTCAGTGTGAGCATCTTTTTATAGTAGATTTACTTTCATGAGAATACAATAACAAGAAGCATAGAAATACTAATGACCCACAGAACATTTTATGTGCCCAACTCCTTGAAGACACAAAGTGTCTACCTTGCCAAGAATCCTAGTAGGCATCTTAAACATGTCAGTACTATAACTTATCTTTATCTCTCTCCACACTTGCAAGTCTGTACAAACATAAACACTGACACACACGTCTATGTATAGGATGTTATTTTACCAGATTGAAAGGAGAAATCAGTAAGCTAGGGATGGATGTAAGTAGGAAGAAATAGGATTTTCCAGTCTAGGAGCTGGAATATAAAAAAATGAATATAGGCAACATAGTATCTCCCCAAAATTAATAGTGATATCATCAAACAAGCAGCCACGTGCTTCCTCAAAGCAAGACACTATGAATTATCCAGAGACATAGATATGTACACATGTCTACCTTTCTGTCTGCTTATATGTCTATTTATCCTTCCACACCTTTTTGTGTTCCAAATGATTGTTTCCCATATACAATACCAACCTTGATAGTCAATAAGCTCTCCATTTTCTCACATCAAGAAACGGGCACCAACAATGTTCTCTTTTGTCTTACTGTACTTTACTTTCATTTAAATTCACTTAAAATTATCAGTTATTTTTATAGAATACTATTTACATATAATTATTTTTGTTTTAGGATTTTATACACTCATATAATGGTGTTTTGATCAAATCCACTCTTTATTAATTCTCCAGTTCCTCCCTTATCCCCCAACCAGCTTTCCTCACAACATCATGTATCCTTTAAAAAGATCCACAGAGAACTCTCAGTGCTGCTGCTGTGTGTCTGGGTGGAAGAGCCTCTGCTGGAGCACACACAGCCTCCTAGGGGCTGTGTCTCCCAAGAAAGACAAATCTCGTCCTAGCAGACATCAAAAACCAGGGGCTCCTCAGCTACCAGTAGGACTTGATGAGCCCCTCCCCTACCCAGTGGCTTGGTCCAGTGCAGGCAGAGGTAGCTACAGCCTTTGTGCACTCATGTGTGCAATGACTTTGTCAAGTCCAATAACCTCTGGCTCTACAATCTTCACACCCCTCCTTCTATGATGATCACTAAGCTTTGAGTAAGGGGGAATATAAAATGCCCCATTTAAAGCTGAGCAGTACACAGTCTCTTGTTCTCTGCACATTGACCAGTTGTGGGTCTAGCTTTTCTGATAAGGATTTAGAGATACACTGATCCACAGGCATAAAGATAAGAAATTATGGGGCAGTTTATTACTATGTCAATTAAGCGCAATAATAGTTTTAGACCCTACTGATATGGACTTATGACCTCCCCAGCTAAGGGTTTTGGTCCAGTTAACAGTATCAGGCATAAGTTCTATCTTGAGGGTTATGCATTTATATCCAATTAGAAAGTGGTTGGTTATTTCCACAACAAACCTGCCATTATTACACCAGTGAGCATACCTTACCAGACTAGTTATTATTGTAACTCATAGGGTTTATAACTGGGTAAGAGAGTTGATTGTTTTTCTCCTTGGTAGCATGAATAGAACATTACAGAACTACAAAAACTAGTCATTGGGGGATGTCTTAGGGTTTCTATTGCTATGAAGAGACATTATGGTTACTGCAACTCTAATAAAGGAAAAACACTTAATTGAGGTGGCTTACATTTTAAGAGGTTTAGTCTATTATCATCATGGTGTGAAACGGTGACATTCAGGCAGACATGGTGCTGGAGAAGGAACTTAGAGTCCTATAATATCTTGAACCGCAGGCAACAGGAAGTGAACTGTGACACTGGGCATAGCTTGGGCATAGGAGACCTCAAAGCCCACTCCCTACAGTGATAGACTTTCTCTGACAAGGCTGCATCTACTTCAACAAGGACACAACTCTTAATAGTGCCACTCCCTATGAGCTTATGGGGGTCAGTTACATTCACACTACCACCGGGGTTAAGTTCTCAGGATGGTTGTAGCTTTGTTTCTCCTGGTCTCATAACTTAAGTATGTAGTATCTTCAACTCATACTTACTTTCATTACTTTCAAGTTTTAGGAGGTTACTAAGAGAAATAGCAAGAGCCTATAATATTTGGGGACTTATAGGACCTCCACTGACCAACATTTCAAAAAAGGGTAATCCATACTCGGCATTAGGCTTTTAATTTGATAACCTGTGGTGTCTGGGAGAAGCATTCACTCCCCATTATAGGGTAATTCCACGCAAGCTCATTTTCTATCTGTATCTGTGTATATTTTAGGAAACTTGAACAGTACTAGTTGTCTGTAGGGAGGTTTCAAAGTTTATTCATATCAGTTGTCTTCACATGCCTTTCTCTACCTGTCCCGCCCCAATTATTCCTTTTCCACCACTTCCGTTCCCCAATTCTTACAACTATGTTCCATCCTTTTTACCTTGTAATCATCCCCCATCATTTTGGGGATAATCTTTAATATTAGATCTAATGGTATTTATTTTGTGAAATTGAGTGTATCTGTGTTTCATGCATACATGTTTATTTCTGCAATCTGCTTTTGCTTAAATTTATTTAAAATTACTAATTATTTGTATCTAATGCTATTGACCTATTGAATTTAATGGTCAAATTTTCAACTTTTAGATAAAAGGAAGAAGGAATCATATTTAAGAAATATTCCTTATTTCTTGTGATCAGCAAAGGATTTGCAAACTTCCTATTAGTTCTCTTACACATCAGCTTACTTAAACCTGTCATGTTGTAAGCTGATGCTACCTTCTGAGCATTTTAATTATCTTCAAATCAAGGAGATGTATGTTTAGAAGTTGTATTTTCACAGACTTTCACAAAATATCTACTTCATTAAATATCTGGAGGCTCAGAGAAGGTATCTGAAAATAAAAGTTTCCCTTTTGGAAATTAATTTTATTACTATGATAACGTTTGCCTAGAAGACTTGCCTTTGTTGGGGTAGAAGTGAAATAAAACACATATAAGATAGCTTCTGAGATTCAGAGATGATTTAAAGCAATTTAGTTGGCTTTATAGATAAGAGAACACACAAAAAGAAAGGTAATTTGTGAAAGTGAAAGCCAGTAAATAATTAGATAGATTGAAGTCCATTCCTTGGGTTATTTTATTATCTTACATTTTAACCCATGAGTTACCTAGGTACATAGGGTTTGATTTCTAAATATTTAGAAGCAGCTGTTACTGATTTCTAATTTAATTGTGAATGTAGAATGAATCAAAGGAGAGTTTAAAAAAATTTTAAGCTACATTGAGCCTCATTTTTGTCTGATTGTTGATTTTTCTTTAAATATACTTGGATAGTAATGGCAAATTTAATGTGAAATGACACTTTATGTTTGTTGTGTGATGCATCACTATTTGGGATATGCATGCCAATCAACTGTTCACTGCCAAATGGTCAGCACTGAAACATATAAGTTACATTATAGAGACTCAACAGGCTATATTTAGGAATATATATATATATATATATACATATATATATATACATATATATGTATATATATAAAATTAGGAATACATGTATATATATGCTCATACATTTATTTATACCATAACAATTAGTGAAAAAAAAGAAGCTATGAATTTGAAGGAGAGTGGGAGGTGTGGATGGGAGGCTTGGAGGGAGAAAGGGAAAGGAGAACATAATTATATTATAATCCAAAAATAAAATTAAAAAAACGTGCTTCTCACAAATAGCATGTGGATGACCACACAGTATAATCCAGACTGACAGTCTCAGGGCAGGAATGGAAGCCTAGTGAATGCTGGGAAATTATGCATTTACTTCCTTCAAGGATTATTCTTGTTCCGAAAATGGTTTAATGCCTGAGAGGAATTATTTCATATATTTTGTCCAGTTTTATAGTTTTTTTTTTAACAGTAGGAAGGCAGATTTGGTTGAAGGAACTGTATTATATCTGGAATAACACAAACAACATGAATTCATGATTAATTATTCATTTATACTATGAGACAATAATTAATTATTCAAATATACTATGAGATAATAATTGTAAACTAGGTATTATTATTATAACCCAATCTTATTACAAATTAAATTCAAGCTAATTTGTGGGAAGGCCAGTCAGAATTTAAATGCAGGTGGTCAGATTCCAAACTCTTGTTTGGTCCAACATACTGTGTACTGCCACTGTCTTGTAAAATTATGCTTATTTTCTTCATGACATTTATAATGTCTATTTGCCTCATATATTTACTATGTTCATATAGTTTTTACTTTCTGTTAGAAACTTCTGTGACAAATAAGAACTATCTATTTCCTCGTTATAGACATCTGTCCATTCTTCAGCCCAAGAAAAGGTTTTCAGTGAGTATTTGCTTGAATGTTTGAACTAATAGGTAGGTGTATGCCACTGTTACAAGGTGTTAAAAACTTGATATTTTCTACACATTTAGAGTGTTAGTATTCATATTTTCTGCCACATTATGGCAACAAAATTGGGGAATACCCAAAAGGTGATCTATTCATTAGAGTTTTTACAATTATACATATAAAGTATCATTATAGAATAGCAAAAGTATTGCGGCAGGACTTGTGTTTTTAATAGATGAGTAGTGTTAGGAACCAGTCTTAGAGATGGGCAAAGCCCCTTCTGATGAATGACCGCTCTGGTCTGATACAGGAGGGAAGCTGCTCTGTCTGCTGTGTCCAGGTGGGACTCTGGGTTGAAGTAAAAAGCGGTGTCTGTGTTTCCCAGCGTGTATTTGTTAGAAGAAAAAGGGAAAAGCAAATTTTGTTAGCAGTTGTTTCTAGAGCCTTTTTATGCCTTATTTACCTAACAATACATGCTGATTGATTTTTCAAGTATTTCTGTTGATTTTAGAACCACACAGTCACAGTTTTGCAGTCACACGACAAAGCATATGCAGTTATTCCTATCAGAAGCAGGACTACCTGATGGTTTTCAGGCCAATTTTTGTGTTTAACAAGATAAATATATGCAGTAGACCTCTAATTTACATAAAATTAAAGGAAAATGCTTCAGCAAATGCAAATAAATGCAAAAAGGAATATTTTAATTTTGATTCATGATTAGTATCAACTATCACGATGTGGTAATAACACAATACAGAATTCTGCAGAGTATAACTAAGGGTTGTGAGCTATTTATAAACAAAATATCCTGATTAATTAATTAATTTTATGAAATGTATTTGTTGACTATATGTCAGCCTATGTTTTTTTAAACCTGGGAACTTTGCAAATCTTTTACTATGAAAACCATGTGTACTATCTCTGTACTTCCCACATGACATGCTCAGGAAAATGACTGCTTTCTCTTGATACATTATTTATGGTCTGAATTGACCATTTAATCCCTATTGACTCACATTTATTACTTAATGTTCTACTTTAGAAACAGAAATACAAACTATATTACAACAGAAAACAGCAGACAAAAGTTAATGTCAACATATCACATTATTTATTATCATCAACATGTTTTACCCCAGTAATTTTCATGGTCTTGAAACAGCATCCCTATTTTTAAATCGGAAAACGTCATATTCTAAACAGTGAGCTGATTCTTCCACCACCAGGACTAGTGGTGCCCTTTTGTCCTTCCATCTGAATTACAGAATCTTGACTCTTTGTTCTCATTACATATTTTAATCAACTGAACAGAATTTTTATATGACCATATTATCTGAGGTACTTTCATGATTGAATGTGATGTAAAGCCTCTTCAGTCCATATTGACATACAAAAGATATTTTCCATAGTGGTTGTCCTTTTGGTGTATGATAAAGCATGAAGGAGGTGACATATAATTACTTCCTGCACATCTCAACTTATTATTGCTCACATGTACCTAAGGATTTCTAGACAACTAATCTCAACTGTAATGAGTTTCTCACATTGTACTCCCAAATAATCCTGACGTTCTAATATTTAACAGACTGAAATACGTGTTTCCACTACTGCCTCTTTCAAATGGAAATAGAACAACATTCTTTGAAAGGCCACGTATCCTGATATTGGGACCATGACTGCATAAAAATGCTGTTAGATAGACTGGTGGAGGAAGAATTTCCCTTTGGGGACCAAAGGAATATGATTTTAGACTCTGCCTTTTCTTACACGGGAGGTTTTTTCAAGAAGGTTATCTTATGAGTTTCAAAGTGCTTTGGTTGTCTGTAGGTTGTAAGTCAAGCCCACTGTTAGAGCTGTAAAAACTTGGGTGCAGCATTTCGTGTGCTTTGTGCTGGACTTTCCTCTTGTGGGCAGGCCTCCCACTTACACGGACTTCAAGATAACCATGTGGCTACTAAGATGAAGGTTTGGCTTCCACACTGACATTAGTTTTGCCATTTGCAAAAAAAACAGCACAAGGGGTGTAAGATTAGAAAATGGGAAGCACAAAAGATCCCAGCAAATTGCTGTGAGCCAGGCAAGAAGGAACAGTCATAACTTCAATGAAAGGGACAGCTGAGCAATACAGCACAGCCCACACATCTTTGCTGCAGGTTACAATGGGTTATTCATTGTGAGAGTAAGACCTGTAGGAAACAGACTATGGCGCAGGTGCATTTCCATAGCCTGTAAGGTAGGCCCAGTAACCATGGAGACTCTAGGAATCCACACGGTTACACAACCACACAGAACTCTGCAGAAGGGCACCAACATGAAATGCAAATCTTTTTAGAGAGATAACGATATTTTGTGCCTTTGGAAAGCTGTCTGGAGGATGCCAGCATCCTTTGAAGCCACCATACCGACACCAAATATCCAGGGTCTGAGTTGTTGTGTGCTCCCCATCTTTCCTGCTCCTCTTTCCCTCACCAGAACCACTCTTCCTTACCTTCTGCTTGTCTTCCTTTGCTTCCTCATGAGGTTTGCCCTTGCATTGTGAACAGTCACTTCTGGGTCTCTTTCTTCCTCTAGGAATTGAGATCCTCCCTTGTGGCCTTCATGATTTGCTCAGATTTGCAAATCAGGCAGCATATAATTTTTAGGATTTGTTTTTAAACTGAAACACAGTGGAAGGTGACCAGGTAAACCCAGACATGTGTGCACAATTCTCACCTGTAGACATTAGTACTCATTTTACCTGTGTGCGTGATTCAGGGCAAGGTCAGGCTTCCTCATACGTAGGTAGCATGTGACGAGCTTGGTCTCAATGAAACTTGCCACACTTGCTATATCTTCGGCATGTGCTTCAAAGGGTTTCCCTAGAGCTGCCCCTTTGCTGCAAAGCTGGAAAGGAGTAACACTTTAAGCCTCCTGATACTGCTGCCACACAGGTTATCTTTTTAATAAGCAAGCTGTACACATGTACATATAATTTTCAGAACTACGTAAAATCTTAATATTTTGATTGTAAGTTAAATGATTCCTGTTCATTATTGTGTGGCTGTAATAAAATGTCATATTTTACTGTAAAATGTTACCTATAAAATATTTTAAAGGTGTGATAGATATTGAAAAGTGCCATTTGCAAAGAATGTCTGTTTTAAAATGAAAGCACACAATAAGCAAAGACATGAGGAGAAAACTTGGCATAAATTATATTAAATACCAGTGCTTTTATGAAAACCCAACGGAGCAATAATCTAGCTCACTATCAAGTTTGATTTAATATAATAAGGGGTATCGGAAGTAAACTCTGAGGAGCCATTAACGTGATCGGTGATTAATTTGAGTCTGAATCAGATTCTCTAGGATGTTACTGAAAGAAAAGTGAAAAATTTATTAGGATTTATTGGCAGAAGCCACAGTATCTGAGAAACATGGCAAGAATATGGAATTCTTAATAAAAATTCCAGGAAACTAGTGGTTTCTGGGCAACCTAGACAAACTATAGGAAGAAAATAATGAATATTTTGGGTGAACTACAAACATTAACGAAGTGTCAGTGGCATGACAGAGTTCGTCAGCACTTCTTCCCTCCCAGAGTTCTCGAAAGTTCTTGCCAGGGAGGCTCATGGGGAAGGGGAAACCACACCTTCTGCCCGTTGACTTTATTCAGAATACCTGCTTCTTGGCTCTTTTGTATCTTTATTTAAATACTTAAACTGGGGAAATGCTCTCACTGGATATAACAACACAGACAGTCTTATATAGTCTTGTGTCCAGCTTGTTATTTACATTAACACTATTGTCAATTTATTTTTTAAAATGTAACTTTGTTGACAGTAGCTATCTTCTGTTCTAAAGTATTTTGCCTTTTTAGTTTTATCCGAAACTACAAACACTGCACATTCTCTCTTATTTGTAGATCCTATCTCTGAATCTCTAGACAGGAATAAGCTCAGAAACCAGGGAAGTAGAAAGGCCATGGGTAGCAGGAGTAGGAGCTCTAAGAGGGTTGGAAAATGGGGTGAGGGACTCTTACCCGGGAAGGAGGAGGAGGGTGATAGAGCAGGAGTGGGAGGGAGGAGGGATATGTAACACTAAGGAGGTTTGAAAAAGCCATAAGGAAATAAATTATTTTATGTTTACTTAAAATACATACTGGAAATATACATGCATATAGTATAAATTAGTTAAATTATGCTAAGTGGGTGATATTGTTTTTCCATGAGAGCCATAGACTAACAAAAATCCCAGGCCTAGTAAACCTCCCTTCCAGTCATTGGTCAGGGGAGTCCAAGAGACTTCCAAAACAATACAGGCTAATGCTGGTGCCCTTGGTTGCCTCCCTGAACTTGACAGTAAGACCTCATTGCGGAAGACATCATATACTTCAGACACAGGACTTGAAAGAGTCAAGCTGGGATTGACCTGGAAGCCTCCTCTCAGAGGACTATCTTTCCTTGTATTTGGAGGTTCTGTGGAAGCTGCAAATGGAGCAAAGCGATCTGTAGTCCTACCCATCTGTGAAGCTCGTGAACCACAGAACACTGACCAGCCCAGAAAGATAAACTTAAGGGTGCAGTAGTGGCATGTATTGCCACATTATTAAGGTAATAAAACCAGCTTCACTGGGCTCAGGACTCACTCAAGAGGAGGAAATTTATGCTTGGTACTCTGAAGCCAGCCAACTACCCAAGATGTGAGGTCATGAAACCTACCGCATCCACTTTCCCAAACCAGGATAAGGTTTAAATACAGACACGCAAAGCTCCAACCCTCATCAAGGAAGCTTCTTTTTACAGTAGGCACTTCCTAAAGAAATGCACAACTGGCCAAAATGCTGAGGCCAACTGACTGTGCACAACTCCAGCTGATAGATCTACCACAAAACCTGTACAGGGAACATTCTGGAAGATGGGACAGAAACATTTTAAGAGCCAGAGGACTAGGACATATGCTATGAGATAATGTCTTCCATGTGTGATAGGGAAGCTGCACTGAAGAAATGTCAACAATACATTCACCCAGACAAGACCAGCACAGGGACACCACCAGCTGATATGCCAACGCAGACAGGAGAATTGTGACAAGGCTCCCCGAGATGGTGAACTACAGGCAATTATTGGCTGTGAGAGAAGGAGATTCAGTTTTCTACAGGGAGGAGCCCCGATACGGTTATCCATCCCATGTGACCAGCTCTAAATCATACGCATATGAGCAACACTAAATGGCCTAAGCATGGTGTGCACACATGCACATATGTACATGTATATTTGTGTGCATGTAACAAAATTTAAAAAGATCATCAGTTTGAGAGGGAGCAGGCAGAACAAGGGAGGAATTGAAGTGAAGAGCAAGAGAGGTAGAAATGCTGGACATAGAGTAATACTTTCACACATGTGTAAAATTATTTAAAAAAGTTAAACAAAATAAGTTATCTGAAAAAGAATGTAGAATACAGATGCTTCATATTCTTAGTTCAAATAGCTAGTTAGCTGATACTATATCTTTTTTTATAGAGAGTTTGATGGGTAAAACATGCATATTCATTCAGTAAGTGAATGCTTACTGAGGGCCTGTTACTATATGCCAAGCAAACATTATGTAGTCACATTTAGATATGAATTAATTGGGCCTTTTTCATGAAGGCTGAATAACTGTAACTCTGTGAATTTCTGTTTCAAATCCTTGCCTATTTCCTTTTCCTCTTACTTTTTCCTTTTTAATGGACATTTTAGTACAGAAATTATTATATCTTTTCTAACAATAACTATATATGGGCCCAAACATAGAAGTTTTACCTCCAAATTACCTTTCACCAAAATGTCAACTTTCATTCCTCTCTTTGTAAGTGACCTCAGAAAACATTTAAAAACCATTTCAATTACTTTGAAGACAAAGAAAAACAGAGTATCTGTAGAGGATGTCATGGAAATGACCTCAGTCAGTGTTAAATTTTGGCAATTCCTGGAGATAACTTGATGAGCTTGGCAACGGAAGAGACAAAGAATTTGACACAGACCAAGTGTTTGTTCCCAGGAGTCTGACTTCAGAAACGCAAACAGACTTTAAAACGGGATTGTAGAAAACATGGCCTTTGGACATGTCATCTGACATAGCTCTCTTCTCCTCTACCAAACTGACCCTGACAGGACCCCGAAATAACTAAACAGAATTTGCCAGAAAAAAATCAATTGTATGGCATAACTATTAGTGCAAAACATTCAACAATGGGAAAGTTACTGTAATTCATGTATAATAACTCACAATCTCCTAGCATTAAAATCGTAAACTTTTTATCTCTTAAATAAAATCAGAAGTTTTACTCATTTTAAAAATCTTAAGCAAAAAGAAACAAGTCGAACATTTTCTGTGTTCTTCAGCTCTCTATGTGTGGACAGGCCTTCGTTGTCAAGCACATCTTGACAAATAGATGTGTAGGTCCCCCAGAGAAGAGTCTCTGAGCAGTCCATTAGGACATTTAGATCCCTCATGACAAGAGGAAGTTGACCTTCAGACTTCTTCATATTAAAGACTGTCTAAGAATACCAAGAAATAGTGAAGGAAAAATACTCAGTCTTCCAATGTCTGCAACAGTCTCCACTTCCTGACACTCAAGGACAGAAAAGCAATAAAGACGACCGTGCATAACACCCAAACGAGAACACATCACGAAAGCCAACTCGAAGACCACAGTGAAAGACGAGACAGTCTGTCAGCTCAGATAGAAACCAGGAAACATCCATCTCCTGGGCAGGTTTTGTGTGCATCTGTGATGATCTTCTCACTCATCACTCAAGCACTGTAGAATTGAGAACTTCAGTGATTTTATCAAAGATTGCTTAGCTGCTGTTTCCAAAGCAGTTCATTGCCGAAATCAGCTTTTGAATAAGGTGAAGTGTTATGTGTTAAAGCTGGGCCAATACGGAAAGAAGGCCATCACTGGGATTTCAATGACATGTGGACATTTTATGGAACTTAAACATTTCCATGCAGGCGTTTTTGCAGATGGAGTGGTTAAGTCTGTAGAAGATGGAGGACCTTTGTGTGGTATCCATCAGTCTGATGAAGGAGAGCCACTGGGCCCTGCTTCATTTGCTGGAAAATATTTTCTTCAAATATTTAGAGTAATAAGACATGGAGATTTAGGAATAAAAAATGTATTAAATTACAGAATTCTAATTTTAGTAAAAATACTTTGAATTAGGAAAAATAATATTAAGCATTTTTAGTTAAGAAGCAGCCCCAGATCATTCTCAAGAAAATACAAATAAAAATTACAATATTTAAAGGAAAAATGCACTCAAAACTTTTATAGATGTAGTTGCTTTAATGAGATGGTAGATGTTAAAAAGAGAGTTCAGTATCAAATTAGAATAAGCTCAAATTTCAATAAGAAGATATATACCATACAAAAATAATACTTGGTTATTTTCTAGAAATAGTAAGATGATTCTACTTTGGAGTTAGAAGATACTTTTTCTAAGGTTGTTCATATTTCCTCTAAGTAATAAATGTTCATCCTATTTTTAGATATCACATACAAAGGAATTTCAAGATTTGTGAT
Source organism: Peromyscus californicus insignis (assembly GCF_007827085.1). NCBI lineage: Eukaryota > Metazoa > Chordata > Mammalia > Rodentia > Cricetidae > Peromyscus > Peromyscus californicus. Next base: position 6,725,443 of record NW_026294617.1, on the reverse strand, counting down.
TAGATTTTTTTAAAACCCAATAGTAACAGATATAATGCCACATTCTCAAAATGGTTACCACACATTTTCTTCAAGTATGACCATCATTGCCAGGATTTATATGGCTAATATGTTAGCATTCTTAAACTATTAAACAATGAGTGGTAATATACTTTATTCCAGGGACATAATTTTTAGAAGTCTCTGAAGATTTATGGGAGGGCTGTAAATCTTGAAAGATGAGACTTTGATTTGAGTGTGAAGTGTCCCCTCAGGGTCCATGTTTGAACACTTTCATTCCAGCAGAAGATACTATTTTTGGGGAGCTTTTAGGAGTTGGCTGGGGTTGGACATATGGGTTATAGCCTGGCCCCATTCTGTCCCCAACTCTCTGTTTCATGATTCCCCTAGATGTGAGGCATATCAACTACACATTCCCACAGCCACCACATTTGCCATGCCTATCCCAGCATGCAGACTGTACCCTTTCAAATCACACATATATACCGAATTTTAGTCATTTACACACACACACACACACACACACACACACACACACACACACACACACACACAATTTGATATGTGGAGAAGTCACAGTAACTTTGAAGGGATACACACATGCCACAGGAACACATAAAAATATTCCTGGCACCAGAGAAATGTTAATTAGGCCGAGAGTGGGATTTCCTTGTGCATCTGTAAGAGTGGTGTTAAAACAGTGACAGTGGGGATGTTCAGTTACGATGTCCTCCATAGACCTCAGCATGTCAACACTTGGCTCTAGTTGCCTCTGTTTGGAGAAGGAGGTGTGCCTTGCTGGAGGAAGTGTGTCACCGAGGCTGGATTTGAGGTTTCAAAAACTATTCCCAGTTAGCTCTCTCTGCTTCCCATTTGTGGTTGGAGATGTGAGCTCGCTCTTGGCTCCCAGGTCCAGCCACCATGCCTGCCACTTGCTGTCCCTGCCATTTTGGATCCTAATCCTGTGGAATCATAAGCCTCAAATAAACCCTACCTTCTATAGGTTGCCTTGGTCATGGTGTCTTATCACAGCAATAGAAAAATAACTAATACAGATGTACTGAAGAGATGTTGAAAACATGATCCCAGTAGTGAAGGTGCATGGGACTGACACATCCCATAATGGCTTGAGAACAAAACTCAAGACCAAACTTTGTTATGAGTTGTTATGGTTAGGTTGATCAACTTATTTTCAGATGAGAAAACTGAGTTCTGGAGAGCTTCCAGGACCTACTCCAGCCCCAGGGAGATATGTGGGAGATTATCCCCAAACAGCTGTACTTCAGTTTGTGTCTTTAATTGCTACACAGCACTACCCTATGAACTACCAATCTGTAATGAGGTGGTGAGGCAGAATAAGGGTATGCATTTGGAAATATTTCTAGAAATACATGAGTCTTTTGAAACCTCAAATCTCATCCCTACTGATACACCTCCTCCAAGGCCACACCTCCTAATCCTTCTCATCTAGTTCCACCAACTGGGGCCCAAGTATTCAATATACGAACTTCTGGGGGCATCCCCATTCAAACCACTGCAATGATTTATGGTGAGTTATAGTTACCACATTTTGGTCTCTGGCTTATGCTTTGTGAGGCAGATGGGAAAGTTCCCCATCCTCTTCACAACTTGGGAACACTGTGAAATAAATAGATGAAAAAACTCTGAGTTCAGTTCCTTTCACCTTCTCCCCAACAATTATTATTCTGCCAGGGATTTTGGTGTTTTGTTCCCATTTTGTTAATTTTTATTTTCCTACAAAATCAGTAGTTTCATCAAGACCATAAAATCTGTCATTACAGTGGAGAACATGGTATTCTGAGAACATCTTAAAGCCTGTGCTCAAGGTGACCTCCTCTTGCTCATTCGTTCCTAGGACTTGTGCTAGTCTCCTGGCTCTGCCAATTTCTTAGCCAGAATTGCCAGAAACGGATTATTTTGTTTTCTTTAAGAACAACAAACTCAGATCAATCTCTTAATTTTCCTCTTTCTAACTCATTCTTTTTGATTTCTTTCTCCCTCTTGGTTTTCTTTTCAGTGGTTATTTGTTAATGTCTTTCAATAGTTAATTCATTTATTTCAGTTTTTCTTATGCATAAGTTTGTTGTATGCATCTGTGATTTCTCAGAAAAATTATAGTTTTTATTTTCATGTCTCTTATGAGAGCTAGTTAAGAAAGAGTGGGCTTATTATTTTTTCAAAACTTTACCATCTGCTTTCTTTAGTTTTTTGTTTTTTTGAAAGATTGGGCTGTTGCATGGATATCTGCTTGGTTCGTTTACATCCTGTCTTTTATGTTCATATTAATTTTTATTAATTCCCATAAGCCTGGGATTTTTGCATATTCTGCTATTTTATTTCTTTTTGAGATAAGGTCTTTGTGTGTAGCTCCAAGCTAGCTTTTAGCTCACGATCGTTCTTCTTAGCCTCCTACATACTGGATTACAAGCAGGCACTAGAGACTACTCATGGGTCAATGCTCTGCCCATGCAATGGCTCTCAGCAGTGTGCTCATGCTGTAATTTCACAGAAGCCTAGTGGTAGGGGACCTTGATTACAGGGGACAAAGGTCTGTGTGAGAATGAAGCCAACACAGAAGAAACCCAACAAAGATGGAGATGTGGGAAGCCCAGCGCTGAACACCAAGATGTGCTTTCCCAAATCAAAACACAGAAGACAGAAGCTGGAGGATAGCCCAGTCAGGACAGTGCTGGAGGATAGCCCAGTCAGGACAGTGCTGGGGGATAGCCCAGTCAGGACAGTGCTGGGGGATAGCCCAGTCAGGACAGTGCTGGGGGATAGCCCAGTCAGGACAGTGCTGGGGGATAGCCCAGTCAGGACAGTGCTGGGGGATAGTGTTTGAGATAGTAATTACGAATTGCATTTGTAACTGCAGTACTCGGGAGGCAGAGACACTCACCCTGCCTATGTGGTGTGTCCCAGGCCAGTTAGAAACTCTGTTTCAAGAAAGTGTGCAATTTCTGATAAGTGACAGTCGGGGCTGACCTCTGACCACCATAGGCATGTAAAGCATATGAACACATACCTGAACACATTTGCACACACATACATTAAACACCCCCAAATTATGAAAAATCTTTCAATAAGCAATAATCCTTTCATTATTTTGAATGAATGGTTGAGATAACAGAATTGTAGGAAATAATGAAAATTAAAAAAGTTAAAGATTAATTAGCAGGATAAATTCTAGACTATGAAACAAGAAGTCATAAGCATCTATATGATGTCAAGTAAAATTAGAAATGTATAGGACAAATTCTAAAAGATGGAAGATGTTAAAGAGTCCATTAGTAATGAACTCTAGCAAATTCTGAGACACATTCACACGCTAATTGCATTTAAAGTCTTGGTGACTCCACGAAGTATATAAAGTAGATATTATGGCCCCATTTTCCAGGTATTAAAAGTTGTACCGAATCATCTGGTAATCTGCTCTAGTTAGGAATAGAATCTGGGATTTATGGTTAAATGAGAATTTTTGTTTCTTTTGTAAGACCGGGTGTCTTAACTTGTTCATCTGCCTTTTTGTCTCAGTGTCTAGCACTTCTGTTGGAAATGTAGTAGACCTTCTCTTTCCAGTGGTGGTGATTTTCTTCTGGACATGACCTGTCTGGATTCCACTCAAGCTTCTGATTCCTTGTCACATGCATGGAATTCTTTCAAAGACCTGTCTTTGTGTAAGAGGAAATAAATCTGGGCCAAATGCTCACTGGTAGGTTGGGCTGTTCTGCAGTTCACCTCTGTGCTATTAGACCTGAAACATGTCCTTTACTATGTTCCCCTTCCCCAGAGAACAGAAAGGGAGCAAAGAGAAAAACAAGCAAAGGCAAAATGAACTCCAGCTTCCAAGGCTCACTGCTTGTTCATCTCTTCTTGTTCTGTCAACACGGAGGCAGCTCGATGTGGGGAACACAGCCCTGTTCAGTCACTTCTGCCTTGGACATAATTAATGAGATTTAACAATTGTGCACAGAAATAGAGCAGCACTACAGCACAAAATAGCGTTGGCCACTCCAGAAATGACTTTTCAAGGAGAGGGGCATCTGCTGGTGTTCTGGTTGCAAAAAGCCAAAGATCCTTCCGAGTCTCTGAAGTACGTAAGCAAAGGGTGTAGAGATCCTCTACTGGTTTGTGTGCTATTGGGAACTGAACCCAGGGCCACACGCATGCTTAAGGAAAGTCTGTCACCAGGCTACACACAGACACACCCACATTCCCTTTGCATCAATTGTTTTCCCTTCAGGCTTCAAGATAAAATTCCAGTTGGTGCCTGTAGTTTTATGCAGCTACTGTATGTTTTGTTTTCTTCAGGCTCTTCTTGTGGGTCAATGGATGTCCATGAAGGAGAACTGGGCACAACAATTCAGCCTCCATTCTCCAAATTTTTTAATGGGATCTTTGAAATTCCCTTTCAGACATCAGTGCCTTATCTTAGGGATTAGTACTTTTCTACTCCGGTGGTGGCGCACAGGGTGGAGTGGGGAGATGCCTTTTCTGCTCCCTTGAGGGAGGGGAAGCATGAAGAATAACATCTGGGGAATTCAACATTTTGCTCAGTTATGATGGGAGGAGGAATGAGTCAGGAGCTCACCGCTTCTAACTTCTAACCTGGTACACGTAGATCTACTCAAGTTTCCCCCCAGGAGAGACACTTTGGTATGTAGGACTAAAACATGTGGAGAATTAAGTTCACACTTCACTGGACTTAAAAAGACCATCAGGGTTTCCAGAGCATTGCTTTTCAGTCATGATGTGACCTCTATTAAATCTATGGGAAATAAGGCTACTCCCTGGGTGACAAGCTGTTGAATGACAGTTATAAGTAATTAATCATTCATATTCTTATTTATTAAGTAGCTATGCCACAGCCTTGCTTTTTTTTCTTCCTAGCTGTCCTTAAAATTGAGGTGTGGCCACTGAGGGTTCATTCTGCTGTGTCTCACCTTGGTCTGACCAGTTAGTAATTTGTGTATGCTCTGAAGCATGCAGATGACAAGCATTAACCTTCAGTACTTTTTAAAGGGACACCCCAAAATGCTAGCTATATTGTGGGCAAGGCAGATAAAATGTGGAAGGAATGAGATGAATTAATACAATAAATCTTATCTTAAGTCCCTGCATTTTAACTCATAAAGCTAGAATTTTTAAATGGATATAATGCTAACAGGTCTGCTTACTTTAAGGTAGTTGCTTATATTGTCAGGGAAATATATCATCCTAGGCAAACTCAGATCTTGTACAGTAGTTCTAACAGCCAACATTTATTAAGAATCGTGTGTTTGACACTGGAATAAACAGCATCCCGTTAAAAACAATCCTTTAGAGATGGTTTCTTATTAAATATTATTACTTACAATTTTCCAATGAGGAATTGAGATTAAGAGAGGGTATTAAATCATCCGACAGTGTGTGGTAGAGCTGCAGTTCAAATCCATGTCTGCTGCCCACCTCAGTCTTGGTATGCAACGCTGCCCCTCAGCTGATTATCAGTTGTACAGGATTACCTTCCTATTTATGACCATTTCTACCATCTCTGTCTCTGTTCTCCTCTCTGTCATCTCTCTGTCACTGTTCATCTCTCTCTCTCTTGTTTCCCTTCTATCTCATTACTAGATTACTATTAAGAAGCTAGTAGGGTGTAGGTTAGGTAGGAAAACTCATAGGTCAACATCTATTGAACAACCAGATAAGACACTTTTACACATATTAATCACTGTATTATTATGTTCCCCTATTTTATAGAGGAAGTAGAGTTGGCTAATTCCAGCAGCACAGGAGGCTAAACCATGTAGAAGTAGAGAGAAGGACCGTGTGATGGACAAGTGAAGGAAGAGACGACTGTGGGAGTACAGCGGCAAGAGAAGGGTGAGAGATCCAGCGCAGGCCTTGGGTCCTCGAGTCACCCACAGCCTGGAGAGCTGGTGCTTGTCCCTGGGCAGCAGTCTCTCAACTGCTCTTTCTCCTTTGCAGGATAGTAGCCATATGAAAATCAGTATTTGGAAGACATTTGAGGATAATGTTTGTGAGACTCTTTGCTTTAATATATAAACTTAAGATGTATTGCTTTATCCAATTTTTTTCTTACTAATTAAATGTTTTTTATAGCTTCATGTTATTTAAGTGTAAGAAGGGAAAGCTATGTTCTGTGGGAGGATATTTCCTTTAGAGATGTTGTAATAACTACCCTAAGCAAAGGAAACTAGACTTGCATGTTTTTGACAAAGCATAGTTTTCAAGTAGTTAAGAGGTAAAGGAATTTTAACAAGTGAACAGTCAATGATGTCCTTGATTCCATTCCTATGGTTTCTTTCATTTTTTGTGACATTTATAGCCACATTAATTATTTTGTAGCAAATAGCCTAAAAATACAAGAAAGCACTGTGGAAGGAAGCACTCCCAAACTTTCTGACTTACAACATTGCTCAACTCGGAACACACACACACACACACACACACACACACACACACACACACACACGCATGCTACTGCCCACTGACTAAGGTTGGCTGATCTTAGCTATGTTCAGTTGCCCTTAGGTTCTGAAAATATAGTTGATGACAAGTTATCTAGAATTTGTAACAGATGTGTATGTCCCAGGACACATGTTCTCATGAAAAAGGCAGGACGTGTGAGGGAAAGACAATGGTACAGGCTCAATTTAAGGCTTTGTCCCTTTCAGGTCTATTGACATTGCATTGGTTATGGCCAAGCCCAAAGTCGTGACTTAAGAACATGGGCAGAGCTGGACATGCTGTGCTCTGGCAGGGCAGATAGATGTGCTGAAGTAGGACTGATAACTGAGGAAGCAAAGACACCTCTAAGGGTTTTTCACCAAACTTCTCACGTGCATACCCTAGGAGGACGACGTGTGATGAGACACGGTAAGAACACAAGGCCCGTAATTTACCACTCTTCCTTTTCTTCTACTGGCACAGGTGCCATTTGGACAGAAGCAGTTCTGGAACCACATCCTACAGGACATCTCATCTGTGAACTGTCATATTAGAAAAGCTTCTAAGATCAAATATGGTAAGCTTCCCCGCAGGGCTGCTCAATGCACAGAGTAGTCAGATACACATTGAAATATCAAAAAGAATGGGAAGGCATGCAAAATTCTACAAATTTATTTTGAACATGGAGATTTACCCATTTAAACTCTTATTATTTTTAAGAACATGTGAAAAGCCTAAAGTTTTACATAATTCATTTTGGGAAATATTCTCCTAAGATGACCTGTCTCTCTCTCTTCTTAGTTCTAATGGGGGCAGCATTTGGTTAACACCCCAGTTTGGAGATAAATGTTTCTAGAAAGAATCTGGAGCAGGAAAGCAGCAGACTGAGTACATCTTATCACAAGGCAGTAGCAGCGTGCAATTGATGTGAGCTGGAACACTCAACTTCAATTTCTATGTCACAGCACCCAGTTACTCAAGTCTAGTTACACCCCATTGTCTTTTAGAATTCCCCTTGAAACACTTCAGTGATGTGTACATAATGAAAGGATACTATAATGTTTGTGTATATCAAGATTCGTTTTTCCTAAGCCATGAAAAAATGTAGTTCTGAGGTCATTTGATCCTTACTGTTATATCAGGTGTGAATCTGGTTAGTATAGAATTAACACTCTCATCAATGGATATTTTCCTTCCTAAGATCTGTTTGTATTCACACCTTGGTTCTATGCTATGCTGAATAACACCTTTTTAAAAACATCTATGAGGCTAGGATAGTTTTGGCTCACTGGAAAATATTTTTTTTACACCTAAAATTTTTTATGGAATGCTGTAAATCTGCAAAAAAGTCATTTTAAACAGCTGAGATTTTTATGGCCACTCAGGGAAAATAAAAAAGTTTGAAGAATATATTATATTATGTAAATGAGGGGAATATATTAGTCAATATTATGACTTTAAAAAAGGAGTTTGCTCTTAAAAACAGAACAAGGGGAAATTATTCACTGCTCTTTCATGGAAAATGTCAGTGTGTTTTTGCTGATATCATCAGCCTTTTATCACTGTTTTCTAAATCCAAAAGGAAGATGCTGTGCCATGTGATCTCCTGGCTGTAGGGACTCTTCATCCCTCCATGGTTCCTAGTTACAGCACAGTCTTCAGAAACTATGGTTTCTGGAGAGCATCTCAGAAGTTGATCCTGAACCACTAAAGATACATACAAGGAGACTTGGAACTTACGCAGCACTTCTCCATACCAGATCTTTTTCACCAAATTTCAAGAGACAGGGCAAGCTCTGGCCCCCGCCTTGTAGGTAGCAAACCTAAACTCAGAACGTCTAGTACTATTCAGGTCACACCTCCATGAACAGCAGAGGAAAAGACTCGCCAAGTCTCCTGATTTCAAGAGCAGGCTTTCCATGTCTGTACATTTCTGTCTGAAGTATTGTGTCTGCTACTGACTGAGCTGCTGAAGACTGAACACACAGTGGAGAAAGGTCCTGTCAATATTTGGGGAAAAGGTAGTGCTTTCCAAGTTGAGCATTTGGGCTGAAAAGATGCACAAAGAGCCGTGGGAGAGAAGCTAAGCTCTGGAAAAGGATGGAGAGCAGCATCCACCCGTCTCCACAGAGCGGGCTGTTTCAACAGTGCATGTAAACAACTTCTTCATATGAACAAGACTTTAAAGCAGCTTGTGAAGCTCTGATGTCCCAGAGCTGGTGGTGAGTGACAACAGAAAAGAGTTTGTCCTTTTGATTCCAGGAATGTGGGAGCAGGGGATAACAAATACAGTAGTCTCCAGTCCAAGAAAGAAGAGAGCTGCACCCCAACCAGTACCCCAGAACAGTCTCCTAAGGGGGCTCTGCACAAACGTCTTTCATTTGTGAAAGAAATGGTTTGATTGACCCAGATGTACAGGGAGTGAGGTTGGAACAGACCCAGCTTAGAAAACAAAGCTTAACAAAGAGAGACCACCCCAAAATCTGTCTGCTGCTGACTCAGCCGCCCCAGACTAAACACACCAAGGGAAAAAGTTCTGTCTTAATATTCTGGCTAACCATATGTAAAGAAAAAAGACATATGATGTGATAATTATACCCCGTTTGGAGTGAAACTGTACTGAAACACAATATTATAGTAGTGAGAACAGAAATTTACTGACTACTTACATACAACATGAATTGCCAAGCTCCTTACCTCCATTTAATTGCACGAGACAGATATTAACAGTACTTCCAATTTACAGATAATAAGATGTAGGCTTGAGGAATTTAACTGACATCCTCATGGTCACAAAGCTACAGCAAATAACTAACTTTGGGTCCCAGCTCACAAAGCACAGAGCCCAGTGGACATACTTTTTAACCTATATTCCTTTTTTTATTAAGAAATTTTTTATTCATTTTACATACCAATCACAGATCCCCTCTTCCCTCCTCCCACCCCTCCAGCCTTCCCGTCCAACAACCCACCCCCCCATTCCCTCCTTCAAGAAGGTGAGGCCTCCCATGGGGAGTCAGCAGAGCCTGGAACATTCAGTAGAGGCAGGTCCAAGCCTCTCCCCCTGCCTCAAGGCTGTGCAAGGCGTCCCCCAATAGGGTCCAGAAAGCCTGCTTTATGTACCAGGGATGGATCCTGATCCTATTGCCAAGGGTCCTTTAAGCAGATCAAGCTACACAACTGTCTCGCTTCTGCAGAGGGCCTCGTTCAGTCCCGTGGAGGCTCCACAGGTGTTGTTGGTCTAAAGTTCATGAGTTCCCACTAGTTTGATTTTTAACCTATATTCTTAATCTATAGTCTTTCGGCCCTTGGTGCAGTAGTTCCTGCAACAGTACTGTCTACTGGACAGGACACGTGCGCGGTTAGAGAAGTCTGCCTCTTGCCGCCAGGGGCAATGTAAAAGGGACAAATACAGAAGAGAAAAGCACTGGCTTGTCTTTTGTTTGGATGGGAACTCCTTAGATCAAAATGTATCTGTTGGTTAAGTACATAGAAGACCGAACCGGCAGCGTGCATTGGTTCTGGTTGGACTTGGTCCAATTACACATACTGTGGCTCACACCGAGTGTCTCTGTCCACACAAAATCACCAGTGCAGGAATTTGAGATTCACTAGTCAGCACTGCAGAGCTTTCTTCAGCTGTGTGTGATCTCCGGTGCCATGACACTTCCCAAGATGCTCAAGGAGCAGATGCAGGCTCTTCCCAGGGCCCACTCTTCGTGAATACTAGTCTCTGAAGATGAGCAGAAGAAAATGACCGTGGAGCAGAAGGCAATCTATACACTCCAGCACTCTCTAGTTAGGAGTACACTAATTACAGGGCGTGAAGAAACCTGGAGTACAAATCAATCAAAAAACTTAGAAAAGATTTTATTTATTTTTATTTTATATCTATGAATATTTTTTCTAAATGCAGTCTGTGTACCACATGCTTGCAATGCCTGTGAGGGCCAGAAAAGGGTGTCAGATCCCTTGGGACTGGAATGACAGTTGGTTGTGAGCCACCATGTGGGTGCTGAGAATTGAACCTGGGCCCTCTGGACACTGCTCTTAACTTCGGCCCATACGAATCCATTTTTGCAAACTTCCCTGGCACTAACAATGTCTTTATCACTGATATCATGTGTCAGTCACCTGAAAAGGTCATAGTTTGTTAAGGAATTTCTACCAATGCCTAACTTTATAAGCCAACTTTTGAAATATGATACTATGCAAAGATTTGTGGTGGATTGATACAGACAGGGCAGAAGTTCAGGTGCAGCTGTCTGTGTTTCTACACAAGTCACAAATATCTTGTATGGAATCCTCATTATGAGGATCACTTCTAGTGTTATGGAGTGCAAGGCTGGTAATCTTATGGTGAACATAAAAAGAAACCATGGTAAAATGAAACAATAGTCAATCCCATCCAAAAAGTATCACCCCATGTTCCTCACTAAGACACCATCTCCGCTTTGCAGAGGGCTACAGAAGTCATGTTCCTCACACACATTAATACAGGGGTGCTTGCTCTGTTTTGGATGTTATTCATTATCCAAAGGTGTATGGGCTGGAGTTTTGGTCTCCAGTGTGGCAGTACTAAAAGACAATGGACTCTTTAGGATAAGGTTCAGTGTTGAAAAGCGAGGTTGTGGGCAGACATTGACCTCAGAAGAGCTTCACATTGGACTCATGAACAAGCCAGCTTTTGAATATGCCAGGTGTTTTAATTCAAGCATGATTAACCGCTGTGCATGGCCACTTCCCTTTGGGTTTCTCTACCTACTCTGCTGCTGCCCAAGAGAAGGAATCAATGGGGACCTGGGAGTGTCCAAATCTAAGAGCCAAAGAACTTGGTTGTATCTTTTTTCAAGCACTGAGATACAGCCCCATCAGAGTTCATTATAAGTAGCAGAAAGTCGAGTGGTAAGAGTTGGGAGGCACTGATTTTCTAGTTAGAACATACTGAAGTTTTAGCTTTTAATCAACAATACAAAATGTAAATGATCCACTCTCACTTTCTTAACATGCTACTAACCAATCAAACACACACACACACTCACACACAGTATAATATTACATGGACAGCACATATATATTTCACGGACAGCAAAACATTATCAATTTCCTGAGGAAAAGTATTTTTCAAGTGTTCCATTACTGTTTTTTTTTTTTTGTTTTTACTTAAAGCGTGTGGTTATTATTATTCTTAAGTGAGTGTTCTGTCAAGGAAAACAAGTCTTTTGGGATACGAGCTGCGAGGGGCCTGCCAAACTCAGCAACTGAAACGCACTGTATTTAGTGACAGTAGAGTTTGGAGGAATCATTATTTAGTATTAGTGTGTCTCAGATCCCGAAGTATCAGCAATGTCTGTCTCTGGGTCGCAGAATTATTTCCGTTTTTAATTTGCCCTAAAATAAGATTCTTTTTATCAGAATTCACCAAAGAGCTCTATAGAAGGAAGGGATAAAACAAGACTCAAAGAGAGACTGGGGATGTAGTTCAGTTGTGAGAGTGCTTGTCTAGCATCAATAAAGCCCTAGGTTTGGTCCCAGGATGGTACATCCCAGGGGTGGTGGTCCATATATGTAATCTCTGAGCTCTACTGACTGGTAGAGGCATGGGAATCAGAAGTACAAGGTTATCTAGCTATGTGGTGAGTTTGAAGCTTGATACATAAAAATCTGTCTAATAAAAAAGAAAGAAAAGAGGAGAAAAAGGTAAGGAAAAAGTCCCCAGAGACAGAGGCATACCTGAGAGAATCCAGTAGTTAGGAGTTAGGCAAAGGCTGGAGAGAATAAACAAAGGAGTTAGTGAGCCCTCGGAGCTAAGATGACCATTATTCTCTTAAGAGAAGGAGACACCTATTGACTCTGTTTCAGGGAGGGGTGGGGCCTCACGATCCCCAAGTGAGAGGATGCTTGTTGGGAACCAGTAGGGTTTCAGAACAAGAGAAAGGGAGATGGGTCAGAGTAATGGTGTGTGTGTGTGTGTGTGTGTGTGTGTGTGTGTGTGTGTGTGTGTGAAAATGACCAAAATTCAGTATATATGAATGAATGTCAGAGAATGTAAAAATTGTTAAAAAGTGGAGAAACCAAGGATGAATTTTTCATGGTGAATCTGCAAAACACTGGGTGAAGCCGCCTTGGTACTCTTGGCCTGACTCGAGCTGAGGGTGCAGTGGGGAGGTGGGTGAGAACGAAGGGGTGAGAGGGATGACTAGCGAGGTCCAGGGGCAACTTGAAGGAACCTGTTGGGAAGATTAGATGTAAAGTGTGATCTCAGACATCATTTTGATGACTAATGGAAGAATCCATTTTAGGCAGTTTCTGATATTGCCAAGGTTTTGTGTTTAAATAAACAGAGATGCCACTGGACAACTTCTGAATGAACTCTCTGATTTATGAACTTATAAGATGTGGGAAGGTCAAAAGAAAAAGCATGCCCTGAAAACTATGAGTTCTACTTGGTGTGGGAGAGCTGGGTGCAGATATACTCCATGTTCAGAAAGCTACTATGGACCCTAAATGTTTGGGAAGAAAAGCATTGAATCTTATACAGTGAAGCATAGAAGCTTGGAATTTCCCTGAAAATGAGCTGTGAAATCAGGCAGCATCAGGGGCCTTCAGGGTTCTATTGTGGAATCTGAGAGAGCCAGAAAGACACCCAAATTGCTGCTGTAGAATGATGGGGGTGGGGAAAGGTTAGTTCCCTGTTCTGTTTGGAGCCCCGATGGCAGAATATCAAAACATTATCATGAGATTTCCAGATTCAAGAGAGAGGGGGAAAAGGGGAGAAAGAAAGGGAGACGGAGAGGGAGAAGGACAGGAACACAGAAGCTAGCAGATGCCTGACACTGACCAGGCAGGCAAACAACTTTAAAATAGATGCGTCTTCTTACCCAGGTTAAAAATACCATATGACTTGTTTATATTAGATTAGCTGCTTGTGCTGCATAGACAGCCGGACCAGAATTTCCACGGCCACTCCCTTCCCACGCCAAGTGCCTGGTTGTTTGTGAAGGCTGGAGGTTGAGGGGGAATTCATTGGCCTCCAGCTGATGCAGATGAATTAAAATGGCTTAGGTAATGCTATCCTGTTCTGACTCCATAATGTGTTTGCCTAGACAGTTCTCAACCCTTGACTCCCTTTTCCCCAGTGATCACATCTGCCTTGGTAACATACTTGCGATTTCCAAGGCCTTCATTCTGGTCTACGTGTATTAACCAAAATAATTGGCAAGTTATACCTAAAATAACTGCTATGCTCTGTCACAAATGAATGTTTCAAGGTTACTCTAACCCTCATCAAACTTTGATGTATCTGTGGGTTTGGCCTTTAAAACACTCCATGGAGACACAGAACCATTTGGGAGAATAATGAGTCACTTCCTGGTCTGCACACCAGCTCTAGGCAATGGCCACCCAAACAAATATGAAGCCACAGAGCAAATGGAGGCTGTGGCTGAACTTTTGAAGAGGAAAACTGGAGAGAGATAAAAGTGGATTTTAACCAGCAGGAGGCAATGTGATAAAATTCTTGTCTTAAAAAGGAGTACAGAGCAGCTGCAATGAAGACAGACCCATTTGAGAAAAAGAAGTTTCAAAACATGCTGGGATTAAGAAAAGGAAGCACAGATTTCTACCCCCAAAGTGCTTACGAAGCCACCAGAAAAAGAAAAGGTAACCAGAGTCATGACAAGCTGGCGGAGCGCACAGACTTCTGGACATGTCACGGCTGTTACACACCAATACACAGCACCTGTGGTTACCTGTGCAAAACAGTACACGGCCAATCAAAATCCAGCACAGAGACACGGCTGCTGGCTGTTGATGGTTGCTCTTCTTTTGGGACCCAGCCATGAGTAGGCTGTCCATGCCCCAGTGTATAGAAAAACACCCATTCACATATGGGCAGCATTAATTGGACCCAGGGGGCTATTAATAACAACAAAGAAGGAGAAAGGGAGAACACAAAATTGGAAGGGTGACAGGGGAACTAGGGGATGTTGGAGGGAGGTGTGTGGTAGATGGATGTAATCACAATACATTGTATAAATGTGTGAACACATCAAAAAATAAATAAAATGTTATTAAAAATAGATAAGCTAAAAATTTAAGAGCCAGGTTAAAAAATTTCCAGATGGTTGCATCCTTGTCTTTGGGCAAGTTTAAGAGGAAGGGAAAGCTAGTATTTACCCCTTAAGAACAATGTCAAGATTCAAGTTCACAGAGATGCAGCGTCTTATGAATATGATATTGTTATTCTTGAATAATAAGTGGATTTGAATGCAGATGTTTGGGGGATTTCATTAAATGTATTTTTGATTTACGAAGATGAACATATTACTTCTTTCTTTTTAAATGTGGTAGATTATGAGTAGAATATCATTTGACAAAACATATTCTGCTATGACTGTGGAAAGTCTTCTAGGAATCCACCAGTTCCAATTATCTCTTTGGTGGGTGTCCCCATAGTACTGTGGACCAGGTCCACCTCAAAACCACAGGGCCTGAACAAGAACAGAAATGAAAGCCTACATTCCATATTTCTAAATATTTTAAAACTATAAATCAAATAAAGCATTAAATAAAACACGTTCCACTCTCTTACCTTGACATATATACCCTCAAAACCACCTGGAAAACTAGGTTCACATTAGAGTTCTCAGAACACCGAGTTCTCTGCAGAAGCAGGACCAAGAACAGCGCTCTCCAGGCCATGCCAACATCCTGCAGCCATGCATCCTTTTCTGTCCATTTCTGACTCCACCAGGCATGTCTAACTGTGGTCCCCACATGGCATATGTCCCAGGACAGTGATGATGAGGCCCAATGTATTTGTAGATGACAACATCAAAACATGGGCATGCCTGACTCTATAACTTCAACAACAGGTTCCTTTGTTATGTTTACAGCCAATCAGTGACATGGGCTCCCCAGGCAAAACCTATTTAAGATCCTCTCTCCTTTCACCTGCAGGTATGGACCCAGACAGCAAGGTCTGTGTTCAGGAGAGTGGGACTGGAGAAGCCTGTCTTGGATCTAGAAGTTAGTCTGAGCAGCTTGAATAGAGAGTTCCTGCATCCAAGGTCTCAGAGGTGGGTCTAGCGGGGTTCTCTCACATCCTCCCCGACCCTGCCTGGTAAAGAGGGTCACAGCCCAGAGGCTGGGGCCAGAGAGGTGTTCTTTGAAACCTGAAGCCAACACCAAGGGTAGATTGTGCCTGGGCCTATAGGAAGCAATGCTGCTAGTGTCCAGTGGTAACTTAGTCACT
Source organism: Peromyscus californicus insignis (assembly GCF_007827085.1). Lineage (NCBI taxonomy): Eukaryota > Metazoa > Chordata > Mammalia > Rodentia > Cricetidae > Peromyscus > Peromyscus californicus. Next base: position 6,709,713 of record NW_026294617.1, on the reverse strand, counting down.
GAAAAAGATACTTACACTTTTCCTGGTCTATTTACTTGGGTGTGTGTGTGTGTGTGTGTGTGTGTGTGTGTGTGTGTGTGTGTGTGTGTGTGTGTGTCTGTGTGCCACACTGCACATGTGGAGGTCAGAGAACAACTTAGAGCAGTGGGTTCTCTCCTGCCATGTGGATTCTGGGGATCAGGCCTGGCCGTAAGCACGTTCGTTACCTGCTGAGCAGTTTTGTCAGTGCCTCGCCATTTGGTTTTACTTCTTTCCTTTTAGGCTTTATATCCCACATCTGCCCTGCTCACCCCATCATTACCTCCTAGCACAGTGTCTGGCAGCTGATACTGATATTTTTGGGATTAAAGAAATGATAGTCATTTAAAAACTGGCCTTCATCTTTTGAAATTCTTTTTTAATTAAAAAAAACCCCTCTTTTCATACAGTATATTCTGATAAGGGTTTCTCCTCCCTCACCACCTCCCAGATCCTCCCCACCTCCCCAACCACCCGACTCTTCCATGCTGGAAGTCACCAGGGGAACAGTGGCCATGGAAGCCGGTGTGACATCCTCATGGCAGGAAGTATAAGCAGAGGAGAGATCACCTCTCGAGTCAAAACTGTTGAGGATGGACAGATCACTCTGGGATGAGGTCATTTCTCTTCAGGCTTCATGACACATTGTTGGGGATGGTACTTTGGAAAGTAGATGCATGCTTGGAACATGTTTTGAGATGATCTCTTTCTTGTGACCAAGTAAGAGATGAGTTTTCCAGAGAAGATCAGTGAGGAGACATGTGGCTCCAATCATGTCTAGAACATCTGGTTGGACATCGGGGAGAAGCCGCTTTGAGAGTCATAGTTCTCTTCAGTTGTGAGTGGAAAGTAGAGGATTCAGATGTGAAAAGCAGGAGCCATGGTGCCACTGTCCTGCTCCAGAGGGACAGAGCCACATCAGATGGCCTGTCCCAGTCTGTCTCGGCATAAAATTGCGATGTTCTTATCTGTGGATAGCTGAGGAAATTAGTCCCTACAAGAAAGTGTCAGGAAGTAGCCAGGAGGGAGTGACTCCGGGGAGTTAACAGCTGAGATGAGGCATGATTGCCCGTATCAGTGACAGCTGTCAGGAACACATGGCTAAGAGCACACTAGATTTTTCCAGAAAACAAGCTGGTGACGTCTCTGAAAGGAGTGTCTGTGACTTGAGGGACCTGCGGGAGCAGCAGTGACAGTTTGTATCAGGACTATGAAAGGTGAGAGTGCAGTGGCAGCTAGGGGAATATCATGATGAACCGGCATGGGATGTGACCCTAGAAAGGTCCCTGGTGATGAGTGAGAGGGAGGGTTGAGACGTTGGCGGGGTGAGGGAGAGGCGCGGGTACAGTGTGAAGCGCTGCTCCTCCTGGACTCAGCCTGCACTGCTCTCTGTAAAGGCAAGGCTCAGAGCGCCAGACTTCAGTGTGGCTTGGAGATTTCTAACTTGACCAGCTCAAAGCTTAGGGATAGTGATCACACACTTCTCCCTTTTCAACTGGCTACTGGCTACTAAGAAGCCCGATATTGATAGGTGCTGTACAGCTCTTTCAAAGACAATTCTGAAGCAAGAATAAAGCACAGGGGACGAAGTCCAGACAGGGTGGGAGAAGCCTTATGTTTGTGACTGCTGCTTCTACGCCCTGTGGAATCACTTTCAGATCACAAACACGGTCCTATCTTTTCTTTGGAAATGTGAAAATTGAGGCTCAGAGTTTCTGAGCTCAGATGGGATGGATGCAGGTTGAAAACATAGGCTTGCTGACTGCATTCCCTAATGCAGTCACTGAGCAGCTGCTGTTCTTCATCGTCAAGGGAAGCTGGGGTTTCTCACACGCCCTGGCAGCCCTTCAGAGCTTCACTCATCAGTACATTCATAATGATGAGTTTAACATAACATAATCATCTATTATTGATCAAGGATATTGATCAAAGTGGGGATGGTGCTTTCTCTCATTTTTAGAATCATTAACAGCACCACAGACTGAGTGGTAAGATTGTAGGCAGTCACTGTGTCTGTACAGTATACAGAATTTAAGTGGCTTCTGAATAGATCTGTTCCCTGAGCCAATGCTGTCTTTGGCCTGGTAGCTTAATGTTGGACTCAGGATCATTACGTGGGAGGACACTGGCAACTTTCCTCATACCTTAGTGCTTCTGAGCAAAATGGTATGAACCTGTTACCATTGCTTCTGCACAAATGGTTAGAATGTCTTCCATTTGATTCTTTTTTATTCTGACCTAGCTCCTTTTACTATTAGTTTGTTTTGATGAAGTTTTGTTTTGTTTCTGGTTTTTATTTCTTTATTTGTATGTGTCTTCGTGTGTCTGTTTGCATGTGGAACCCAGAGGCTGACATTACCTTCCCTGGTCATTCTCCCGTTTCTTTAGTGGAGCAGGGTCTCTCACCGCCTCTTGAAAATCTTAGCTACGCGCTTGCTCTGGGGAAATTCCTGTCCCTGCCTCTCAATGGCGAGAAATGCAGGTGGCCGTCAAGCTTGCTCACATTTTACAGTCTTCTGGGACATGCACTCTGCTCTCGGTGATGCAGGTGAGTTCTTGATCCACCTCCTCCCATGTTTTTAAAGATAGAGTTTTCTATGTAGCCCAGGCTGGACTTGAACTCATGATCCTATGTGTGTATTCCCTGAGTACTGCCATTACATCATTTTTATTTTCCTAATAAGAATACACCAGTGGAACAAAGTGGGCTTCGTCATGACAGTTTCCTGCATGTGTATGATGTGGTTTGTCACATTACTTTTTTGTGAGCGTCTTTTCTCTTCTCCCACGAGGCTTCCTTTCTGACCTGGACCAGCAAGTCATTCTTCGGTGACAGAGTCCCAAGAAGGAAGGTCCAAGGAATCAGGGGTAAAGATGATAGAACAGGTGGGCTCAGGAGGTTTTGTACAAGTGATGTCTTAAGCCAAGCAGGCTTCTTAAAGAGTTCAGCATCTTTAAGAAGGGGAAGGCAGAAGGGGAGCACAGACTATCTCAAGAACACTGTATAAACAGTGGCAGTGGGATGGGGTGAGTTTGCGGGCATACTAGCTCGGTCAAGCTATGTTCCTTCTCCATACGCCAGGGACAGGGAAGGCTTGGATCAGTCCAGCTCTCAACACCTTTCCTCTCCTCAAACAGTCTCCCTTCTGCTTTTAGCCCCCTTTAAAAAATCTAGGTCCTCTGTATGAGGGACACAAATGACAATAGTTTTTCAGAGCTTAGCTCCTGCAAGCCTAGCCCTTGAGACGATCTTATCCACTGCAGACACCACTTCCTCCTCAGTGGGTTTAAATTTACTCTGCAGAAACAAATTTGCTGATTTTCTCTTCTTAGTGACATTTCACATTGAAGTAACATCAGCACCTGATTTTCATTGATAATTGCCTGTCTGTGTCAGGGGATTAATGAGAAACTTGTTAGTGTTTGTTTCTTTATCACAAACACAGGTCAAGTCGCCTTTTGCATTAATCTTTTGTTTATTAAATTAGGCACAGAGTCAACATGTTTTCATAGAGACAGTAGAGCAATAAAAGAACATAACAGTATATTTTTCTTGACACTGAAAAATGATTAAACTGTATAAATGCTTAATGTATAAGTGGTTAAAATGTGTAAAGAAAGAGAGGCTGAGTTAAACAAGTAATGAAACTGAGAAAATTGTCTCTAAAAAAATCAAAATCAGCTATAGACTAGGTTATTAGACTCAAGGACAATGTAACCTCCCATAGGTCTTCCGTATTTTCCCTTGCCTCCCTCGCAAGGTAGCAGCTACTTTCCACTTTGTACTGACTCTCCATGGGTGGCATGTGGTGAACAAGCGGGGAGAGATAAACAGCACCTCCCTGGGACAGTCAAAGTGGGCAGACTTACCATGTGTCCTACTTCCCTTCTGTTGTGGTGGTGAAACACCCTGGCCAAGAGGAGCTTAGGCCAGGAAATGGTTTATTTGGCTTACACTTCCAGATCACAGTCCCTCATTGAGGGAACTCAAGGCAGGAGCTTAGGTGCTTCCTTGTACAGTCCAGGCACACCTTCTTAAGGAATGGTACCACCTAAAGAAGACTGGGCCAATTGATCCTCAAGACAATCTCCCAGAGACATACCAGGCCAATCTGGCCTAGGCAGTTCCCGAATCAATGCTTTCCTCTCAGGTGACACTAGACTTTGTCAAGCTGACTGTTTTAGCAAGGCACCATCTACTGTAAAATCTTCCACGTCCAGACTTAAGGTTCATCTCAACTACAGTCCACTCACTGTGTGTGCAGGTGTCAGTGAGCCCTACATACATCACCATCATGGGGTTTAGAGATATGGTCTCTGACATAAAAGAGTAGACGCTCTCCACTGCTTGCCATGCCTTTGCCTATGACCAGAAGTCTTGTGGCTTTTCCTCCCATTCACAGCCTCTGGCTAGCTCTTCTTAGCTAGCAAGTAAAGCACTGTTTCATAACTTCTCTGTTCTTAAGGAGCCAGTAACTATCAAAGAAGTAGTGTAACATGCACACAAGGTATGGTGAGTGCAATCATGACTTACCAAAGATGTCTTCACCTTATTCTCTGTGGCCTGTAACTGTTACACAGTGTGGCAAAGGGAACCACAGGGGCAGGTGGAATCAGGCTGCCAATCACCCGACTTGATGATTAGGAAGGCAGCCTCCCTAGGCTTGTGAGTGGTCTCACTACAGATCATAGGGTTGGAGAGTCAATGCCAAAGCCAGGGAGAGAATTGAAGATGCTGCACTGATGGCTTTGAGGAGAGAGGAAGGATTCTGGAGCTGAGGACCACACTGGGCTCCAGAACCCTGAAAAAGCAAGGAACAGATTCCCTCCTTGAGCTGACATAGTGTGCAAAGACACTGACATTAGTCCAGAGACTCGAATTGTGCTAGAAGATAAGAGACCATGGTGTTTGATCTGCTATGTTCAGATAATTACTACAACAGCCACAGAAAGGCAAATGCAGAGTGCAGATCTGAGCATCTTGGAATGGAAAGGCCTGTAGCTAGAGTTTTTTTCTCCGGGTCCCGCCAAGCCGCAGCAGTCCTGTAGCCCACTTATAAAATAAACATACAGACACTTATATTATTTAAAGTGCCCGGGCATTAGCTCAGGCCCACCATTGTCTAGCTCTTACTCTTATACTCAGCCCATTTCTGTTAATGTATATGTCACCACATGTTCTGTGGCTTTACCTGCCGCCTTTACATGATGCTCCTGGATGGCAGGCTGGCATCTCCCCCAGACTTCCACCTCCCAGCCTCTCCTCTCTGTTTGTCCCACCTATCCCATACTTCCTGCCTGGCTACTGGCCAATCAGCGTTTTATTTATTCACAACATACAGGACATCCCACAGCAAAGGCCTTGTTGCTGATTTCCATATCACATATATCTTAAGACTCTCCCTTAGGTATCAGCTCAAATGTGTTCCCTCAAATGAAGGCAATGCCTGTCCTCACCTTCCCTTGTCTCATCTGAGGGATGCTGGACCTCTGAGCTGGTCCCTGCCCTTTGCTGCTGGCCTTTATCATTGTACTATACTTTCCTACTGTAGGGATTTCCATAATCACAGTTCAAATCAAGTTTTGTTATTTGTATGCATCTAAAACAGTGTGTGTGTGTGTGTGTGTGTGTGTGTGTGTGTGTGTGTGTGTGTGTGTGTGTGTGAGATTTACAGGCATTTTTTTGGTAAGATTTATACTGTCTTAATTCTAAGATTATGTTCTTACATTTTAAATTTAGAATGTCCTTTAAATGAAATGATGTTGCTAGAATATAGTGGTCTTTCTTATTTTTTTCTTTTTCAAACATCTTATTTTTTTCCCAATAAAATGTTAGCAGTCTGACTTTATTTCTAAACATAGCAGTGATTGCTTCTATCTCAGTGCATGGAACAGAATTAGTAGATCCCTTGGGCTCACTGGTTAGCTAGCCCAGGAAAATCAGTGAAGTCTATGGCAAGTGAAAGAGCCTATCTCAAAAAGCAAGGTTCAAAGTCATTGAAGAAGACACCTGAGGGGTCAACCTCTGCCATCTACAGGCACATACATAGGTGAGTACACCTCTGAACACACACACACACACACACACACACACACACACACACACACACACACGTAAAAAATTGGAAACCTTAGTTCCAGATGCTCGCAAATGTTGTTTATTCACAGCATCTTCTTCTTCTTTTACTGAAACACACATCACATTTATTTTTATTGCATTTTTAAATTTCTGAACTGTATTCCTCATAAGGGAGAGAATAGGACTGCTTTAGATTATATTCCAGCCTAACACAGTTCCTGACATGGGACAGATATACAATGTAATTTTGAATTAATGGCACTGATTATGAAATATACATATAATAATATTACAAGGATTAACATCTCACTTATTATGCCAACACCCCAATATGCATAAGATAAATTGCCAGAGGTTACACACTAGAGACAAAAGCAGAACTATTTGCTTTTGGATATTGCATGCTCCTAAAATTAAATTCTGCTCTAAATAGGCAATCTCAAATGATGCAGCTGTACTCTTTGCCAATATCTGGCTAGCAAAATCCTTCCAGAACTTAGTAGCAAAAAAGAAAATAAAACCACTTTTTAAAATCTATCCATCCATCCATCCATTCATCCATCCATTTATCTGTCTGTCTGTCTATCCGTCCATCCATCCATCCATCCATCCATCCATCCATCCATCCATCTATCTTAATTAGTAAATGGGAGCTAGCTAACTAAACCCCGTTTCTTCCCATTTCAGCCCCGGTAAGCATAGAATGCCACGTTTTGCTCATTTGAGTAATGGGGATCACAGAAGAGGCTTTCCAACACTCTGGGGTCCTCTTTCCTATGTCTCTCTCTCTGCCCTGTCCTTCCTTATTCGAGTCCTGCTTGGTTTGTGCTCTCTCAGCTCTCCCTCCATTATGTTTCATTGTGTTGTAAACCACCAGAAGTACGTTTCTGAGAGGAACTCAAGCTCTGTCTGGATCCTCACCGCTGAGCTGAGACCCACATTCCTGTGTTTTCCTGACTGTAGTCTGTTCTCCACGCTCTGTTTGATTTCTCTCACTGTAAGAACAGCAGCCAAGGGTCATGCTTTTTCTGTGTGGTTTGCCTAGGGACTAGGTAAATTGATCATACATGTTTAAACCGAAATCCACCCTTTGGATAGTATATTCTCTATATGGTGCTTTAAAAATAGAGGTAATTGGGAATTAAAGGCAAATTTCATGCATGTAGTTATAATTCTTTGGGAAGTGATCATTAAAATAGACATATATTCCCCAGCAGGAATATATGCTAGAATGCACAGACATGATTTTTCTGTGAAATAGCACTAGATAAAGCAGAACAGTATCTGGGGCAAAGATGCTTTGAGCCAGGCGGTGGTGGTGCACACATTTAATCCCAGCACTCAGGAGGCAGAGGCAGGTGGATCTCTGTGAGTTCGAGGCCAGCCTGGCCTACACAGTGAGTTCCAGGACAGCCAGGGCTGCACAGAGAAACCCTGTCTCAAAAAAGCCAAAGAACAAAGAAACAAACCAACAACAACAACAAAAAAAACCCTCAAAACCAACCACAACAAACAAACAAACAAACACCCTCTCCCCAAAAATGATGCTTTGAAGGGCCTCAGGTGAATGTCTCTTTACTTTCATTTGCACATGGAGAGTAACCTGCTCTATCAGCTCGTAGATGGATACAGAGTGTGAGGTGCTGTGAGTCCTCTTTTCCTGTCAAGCTTATTTTCCCCAGGATTGAAGTGGGGGTGGGGAGCAAGGAGGAAGTCACAGGAGTGTCTTATTGGCTTCAAAAACCTTTCTTTTTTTCCTCCCCAAATGTATTGAGCTCATAGCAACCGGCTGCGGGTATCTGTTCAGGTTCATATGTGTCCTTTCTGCGGCACCAGCTGGGCTGTGTGGAAAATGTTTAACCCATTACCTAGGGTTCAACACAAGATTTTATTGGCAGCATGGCTTCTGATGAACAGAAAGTGTCATCAAGCTGTTAGATGCGGCCCTTTCTGAACCAGTAGGCACAGGTTCAAACTTCAGCTCTGCTGCTTGCTAAGAATACTACTTTGATGACTCGGCGCCTTTTCCTCCCTCATCTGTAAGAGGTGAGTCATCATCCCAGCATCCTCGGGTTGTGTCAAGGGAAGTCAGTAAGTCAGGTGCTGCCACACACTAACTGTTACATTCTGTTGTGTTTTATTGTTCGTGTGCTTAAGCCGTTGGGTGGCTAGTGATTTATGCACATGAACAACAAAACAAAACAGAATGAAAAACACCCTTCAAAACATTCAGATAAAAACAATTTTAAGCAAATAACTAGCTGTTAAATTTACTCTAGGTATGAAAGTGAAGTAAAAGTTTCTTTTTTCCCTTTTCTTGTAGGGATGAAGAATAAACACGGTAATTTAAAAATTGACCCATCTATCTGTCATCCAGCTGTAAACTTCATGTTCTTATAGTATTACTAGAAGCAATTCAAAGCCAACATTTGGCACTGGTCTGCTGATATCATGGAAGAAAACCATCCTTTCTATCAATCATTACCATTACTTGGAAAGAATCCTGAGACAGAAATCATGTTTGGCTGAGTCATTATTGATTGACATTTTTATGCCCTTTGTTCTAGAGAAATCAATGGTTTATACAAGATACTAATTGAGATATAACAGTTTCCACAAAATTGATCAGGAACAATCACTCACAATTAGTACAAATGTAGCACTAACCCTATTCCAGGGGAATACAGTCTGGATAGTAACTTTCACTCTATTTTTCCTTTAAGAGTTTCTCCAGGAGAAAAGGCAACACTGCATTTGACACATTAAAAATAACATCACATCGAAGACATTCTAATCTTAAATATTAATACTCAAATCACCAAAGCAGCCTTTGTAGATTTTATAATCTCTTAATATAAGAGAAATAATGCTTTTTTTGCTTGAACCTTACTAATAATAAAGTGTGTTCGAATTTTTATAGACAGTTTTAAAAAAAATGTTATTGCTTAACTGCTATCCCATTTCTTGAAAATATGGACAGGCACTTCATTGTACAGACAGTTACCTCCTCGCATAAGCAGTGGGTGCTCCGGTCAGCACTGCTCTTGCTAAAGGACAGTAATTGGGTTCTAATGCAAGCTTATAACTGAACACAAATTAGAAGAGGAACCAAAGTGGTTTTCAGCTACTCTACAGAGCATTATATAGAGCAAAATGTATTTGCCTGCAAAGGACTTTTCCAACTTGTTCCCAACTTAAATCCCCTCCTAAGGCACTAGGGAGCTGGAGTGTAATAAGAGAACTGGGACAGAAACATGTGAAAAAGGAGAGGAAAACGATACCAGCAAATGCACAGCTGTTCAAGTCATACATCTGCCTTACAGATTTTTTAAGCTATGATTTTGGAAAGATAAAATGTGGCAACATGATGGTTTGGTGAGAATAAAGAAAGACAGGCTTGCTCATATGGGGCTGATGGGGGTGTAATGTGGCATGTTTATTAACATTACAAAAATGTGTAAATTCTTGGGCTCAAACTCAAGGAATGTAACCTGCACACGCCTGCATCCTCGCACAATGGCTCACACTGAAGCTTGTTTTCTGTAGCACTGGACGTCTATGTGCAAGTCACTGCAAGCACCATAGGTGGTCATCAAGGCTGATGTACGTCCTTAAAATAGTGAATTGCTATGCAATCATAAAAAGAAGGAACATGTGAATTCTGATATAAAAGGGTCTTTATCATTTAGCGTACTGCCATATTGTTTATATTTATGGAATTAAAAATTTTTTTTTTGTTTTTTTTTTGGTTTTTTGAGACAGGGTTTCTCTGTGTAGCTTTGCGCCTTTTCCTGGAACTCACTTGGTAGCCCAGGCTGGCCTCTAACTCACAGAGATCCGCCTGGCTCTGCCTCCCGAGTGCTGGGATTAAAGGCGTGCGCCACCACCGCCCGGCGGAATTAAAATTTAACAATAGTTGCCTCTTTGGAAAGAAAGTTGGTGTCTATAGGATAGGATACGCAGTTTCTCCCTCTTTAACTTTGTGAGTATACTGCTCTTCAAAAAAAAATGAATAATTTAAAATATATAAAACAGAAGGAGTGTGCCACAGCACACCCCGGCCTTGAACTAGTCACATTGTGTATGGATGAGCCTATAATTTAGGGAAGTATCCCTCTGTTCTTGGTCCTGATGCTAGGATGTGCTTAGAGGTCAAAATATACATCACAGGCACCAACAGCTCTCTCAAACTTCATCCAGGCTATCTGGGATTCATTTCCTTCCTTCCTTCCTTCTCTCTCTTCCTCTCCCTTTCTCCCTCCCTCCCTCTCTCTCTCTCTCTTTCTCTGTCTATCTGTCTTTCTCTCTTTCTTTCTTTCAATTCCCTATTTGACAGCCTAAACTAACAAGGGCCATTGATAACAACACTGTGACTTCTCAAATTGACATTTTTATGTGGAAGACTGCTATCCAAATTCTCCGACATGGCAGAACTCTGACCAAAAGCACATAGCCATGCAGCACCCACTTTCAAATGCATTCTCGGTGCTGATGCCACTAAAGCTGAAAGGTTCACACAGTGCCTCGGTCTTAAGGCGTCTGTGGGGAGGACTCTCCGTGGAGGTCAGAATTGCTGAGCAGAGGCCTGGGTGTCAGCCGAGGAGTCCTGTAGTGGAAGATGACATGTGCTCTGGGTGTGAAGAGCACAACAGCTCAAACACTTCCTTTGCTCTCCTTTGGCCAAAGTAAATAAATGCTAAGTCAGTTCACTCTGAATTTGATGTTGATATCAAGGATGTGCTACTTTAAATTGGTTTAAATATATTTTTATTTTGTTTTGTGCACTGCTAAAATAAAATTGGAGGCCAGGAAATGATTAAAATGAAAAACAATCAACTGGTGTGAAATTTCCCATTACTGATATTCACACCTTCTGAAGATGTCAGAGAATGGGAATATTGATTATTAAATTTTTCATCATTCTGCTTGGTATTTAAAAACATTTCTGGATTGATTAAAGCTTCCCATGCCAACAAATTATTCTGCCTTTCTGGAAACCAGCTCTCTAGGAATCAGCCACAGCAAACTGTAATACAAGACACAGCACGTGACCATCTGACACACACTTGCACGCACATGCACACACAGTGTATTTTAAGGCCCACAGAGAGTCCTCACTTACAGACAATTTAAGGTAACTTGTTGAAAACTCTAGGTGAAAAGGGTAGCTCATTTATTAAAATGCTGTGCTCACTAGTATACGCGTGGATACATTTCTCTGGAGTCATCAGAAACAATTATTCAGTAATATTTCAAATATCAAAACAAGAGAAAAATCCAATAAATATAAATGAACATGTCAAAACACACAAACAACCTTGGTGACTAACTTTAAAGGTGTGTTATAAGAGCAGTTTATTACTGGAACCGTTGGGGCAGCGCTAGTAACTGTTACTGCTTTCCCATCAGTGTCCATGCAGGGGCAAAGGAAGCAGAGGCCGAGGGACAGAAGGGAGGCACCACCCATCCACAGCGCTGCCTGTGGAAGCCACTTTCCCTTTGGACTGGACTTCTTGAGGTTTCCAAGCCCATTTCCGCACAAGGGGAGTACAGTGACATCTACTTGGGATAGACCATCAGCTAGTTAAAATTGCAGGAGAGAGTCCTTCCTCCTTCTTTTTGTCCAAAAGAGAATCCCACTCCTTCACAGCACCCCACCTGATCCCACTCCAGTTGTGTTGTGTGGCTTCCCTCACCCTTCACTGCTCGCTAGATGGTGGCCATTGTGCATGTGGCCTGTCTTCAACAGACCGCCCATACATCTGCACCAAAAGGCTGAATATTCTCTCCACTTCCTTAAATTCAATCTAGATTGTGTGTGATTGCCGTGTCCTCGATGGACACTGCAGCTTGTTCCTTGTCCTTCCCTCAGATACACATGGTGGCAGAATGCCATGCAAGGGCCACAGTCTCGTCTTGCCATCGTGCAGACTCCTGGTACTGCCCCCCTGACCCCTCCCATTTGCCGTTCACTATAGCTTGACTCTGGGGCTGTGGTTACTCTGCTCTTTTCTCCACATCACCCTTGGTGAGTTCACTTTCCAGTTCCCTCTCATTTTATCACTGAAACTCTCCTGACTGCTCTTCTCCATCCTTTCTACCCAGTCCAGAGCTGCAGTCGGCCACCTTCACATCCCTGCTCCTGGTCCACCACAGCCTGCAGTCGGCCACCTTCACATCCCTGCTCCTGGTCCACCACAGCCTGCAGTCGGCCACCTTCACATCCCTGCTCCTGGTCCACCACAGCCTGCAGTCGGCCACCTTCACATCCCTGCTCCTGGTCCACCAGAGCAGTTCTGCCTGCCCACCCTTTTCTTCACAACATCAAGTCTGAATCTCAAAACTTTAGGAGCACGACATGGTAGTGCAAGCATGTTGTCTGAGCACCTGAGTTGTGGAGGAGGGAGAATCAGGAGTTTATGGTGAGATGGAGGCCAGCCTGGGCTACATCAATCTGGATCTGAAAAACAAACAGAAATTTAAGGTTCCTACAGGCACACTGAGAAAAATCACCCCAGCCTCCCCCTTCCAATCCCCCCACTTTCCCCCACAAGAAGGCAAGGCCTCCCATGGGGAGGCACATACAGTAGAGGCAAGTGCAAGCCCTCCCCCCCACCCCCCGCCTCAAGCCTTCACGAGGTGTCACATCATATGTAGCGGGCTCCAAAAAGCTGCTCATGCACCAGGGATGGATTCTGATCCTACTGCCAGGGGGGCCCTTAACCAGATCAAACTACACAATTGTCTCGCTATGCAGAGGGCCTAGTCCAGTCCCATGCAGGCTCCATGGCCATTGATCCATCTCTCATGAGTTCCCCCTAGTTTGGTTTGGTCGTCTCTGCAGGTTTCCCCATCATGATCCTGATGCACTTGCTCATAGAATCCCTCTTCTCTCTCTTTGACTGGACTTCTGGAGCTCTGCCTGGTGTTTGGCTGTGGATTTCTGCATCTGCTTCCATCAGTCACTGGAGAAAAACTCTGTGATGACAGTTAGGGTACACTGATCTGATCACTGGGGTAAGCCAGTTCAGTTCATGCACCCTCTCCACTATTGCTAGTAGTCCAAGCTGGGGTCATCCTTGGGGATTCCTGGCAACTTCTCTAGCACTGGGTTTCTCTATCCCCATGATATCCCCCTCCATCATGGTATCTCTTTCATTGCTCTTCCACTCCATCCCTGTTCCAGCTCGACCATCCTATTCCCTTATGCTCTCATCTCCTATCCCCTACCTTCCATTGCCCACCCTTCACCCCCAGTTTACTCATGGAGATGCCATCTGTTTTCCCTTCCCAGGGCGATCCATGCATCCCTCTTTGGGACTTCCTTGATAGCTAGCTTCTCTGGAGTTGTGGGTTGTAGTCTGTAAATCTTTGCTCTTTACACAACACTGAACACTGGATTGTTCATGTTCATGTCTGTTAGTGATGCCACATGTGCATGTGTGGAAGTCAGATCATGTTTGTTAGTGCTGCTGTACATGTGCCATGGGGCACGTGGGTGTGTGTAGAAGTCAGAGGACAACCTGTGGTGTCAGTCCTCATCTTCCATCTTGTTTGTGATAATCTTTTGATTTTAGCATCTGTGAATGCCAGGTGTGATGATTTGAAAGAAAATGAGCACCACAGGGAGTGGCACTATGGGGAGGTGTGGCTTTGTTGGAGTAGGCGTGGCCTTGTTGGAGGAAGTGTGTCACTGTGGGGTGGACTTTGAGGTTTCCTATGCTCAAACTATGCCTAGTGTGACACACAGTTGCTTCTGCTGCCTTCGGATCAAGATGTAGGACTCTCCTCCAGCACCATGTTGGCCTGCATGCTGCCTTGCTTCCAGTCATGACAATAATGGACTACACCTCTGAACTGTAAGCTAGCCCCAAGGAGATGTTTTCTTTATAAGAGTTGATGTGGTCGTGGTGTCTCTTCACAGCAGTGGAAACCCTGACTGAGACACCAGGCTAGCTGACCGTGAGAATGACTGTAGGTGCTAGGATGTGAGCAAAGGCCCTCCTGATTGTGCAGCAAGCATTTCATCCACTGGCCACTTCCCTGCTACACACCGTGGACTCCTACTGCAGTAACATGGTGAGATTCATGTCCAGAGACTGACTCTAAACACCTTGAGGTCCAAACCTCTGCTGTATCACGTCCTCTTACTGACATGCCACACACCAAGGTGAAAGAAAGCAGTCACAAAGTGGCTACTTCATGTTTGGTTACATTTAACAGAAACCCTGGTGCCAGGCGTAGGAAATCTCCTTTCAAGCCGTTAGTCAGAGAAGTCTAAGAGATCCCCAAACAATATGGGTTGTTTTGTTGCCCTTGATTGTCTCTGAGAACTTGATGATCACACCCCATTGCTGAAGACACTGGATACTTCAGACACAACAGGACTTGGAGGAACATAGCTGGAGCTGATGTGGAAGCTTCCTTTCTGGGAACTGGCTCTTATAGTAGGGAGCTAGCAAGCTGCCAAGAACGATGTGCATTGGTAGTCCCACCAACGTGTATAAACCTAGGAACCACAACAATGACTCGTCTGGCAAGACATCTGCAGCAGCGCAACAGTGGCACTTTTATCATGGGGTAACCAGCAACTGGTTAATTGGACTGAAAGCTTGCTTAGTAGGAAGGGAATCATGACTGAGTTTGTAAGCATAGCCAATACCCATGGCTAGAGAAATGGAAGGAGAAGCTGTTAGTGCCATTTTCCAAACTAATGTTATTTCTAACTGGAGTTGATCTGCTTATCCTCCGACGCACAGGTGAGAGTAGCTCTCACCCATCATCTGAGAAGCTCATTGGAATAGACAGAGACTACTACAGAGATCCACGATTTATCGAAGTGCAGAGAAGTGTGTACCCAACCCAATGGACACATCTTCAGCACAACCTCTGCACCTAAGGTCAGGGAAGATCATGGCCGTGGGTGTGGAGAAATGTACGGTCCAGACCCAGAATTCTCACTCTAAAACAATATCTTCTGTATATGAGAGGGAAGCTACATCCATGAACTCTCACCAACACTACCATAATGACACCAGCTGACATTCCAATGTGAGCAGGGAAAATTCTGGTCCCACGACCAGATGAGGAGCCACTGGTGGTAGGCGCTGGCTGAGAGAGGGAGAATCAGTCTCCTCTAGGGAGCTCCCATACAGGTTGTCCAAGCCCAAGTAATTAGCTGGACTCAGGCACATACGACCACAGCTAAATGGACTCAGTAAATCATGTATACATGTATGCATATATATTCATGCATATGTAATTTAAAAATATAGTTAGCTCTGTGATCATTACAAATTAAATTCCTATCAACTCAGCTACAGAATCCTCACACAACCCTAAACTGTAATCAAACTGATGATCCTCTCAAGGTTCACATGCACTAAAAACTGATGATTCTCATGCAAATACTAGAGAGTGTTACCGAATTCCACTCTCGCTGTCCAATTTTATTTTCCAAATTTATTGCAGGGCCACCAAAGCTACACAAAATGAAACACAGCGATACCCACTTTTTCTTCTTCCCTATGCCCCATTCAGCCTTATATATTATATATACTATATAATGCATTTATCTATGTATATGTATGTGTGCATATACATGCAACAATATTTGAAGCAATCATGAATTTGGGGGCAGGAATGAGGTAGATGCAGAGCTCATGATAGAGTCTTAGTCAAATAATACAATTTTTAAAAAATGATTTGTGGTTGACTTCATGGTATAATTCCATCATTGTCATCACCATCAAATGACCAAAACAAATGCTCCAGAATTTATTTATTTCTTGATATAATGTTTGGTGGTGACATTCAAGTTCACTGTTCTAGGTTTCCATACAATGCACTCAAACAGGAAACCACACAGAGATCCTGCAATGAAATCCATTTCCTTTCATATTACCCCCCCCCCCCCCCCCGCCCCCCGCCTAACTAAATCTTAGTCTCTGATATGGACAGAAGCATCTCCTAGGTGGAAGTAAAGTGTCCCTTGTCTTAGTGAATGTCAATTGAGGCCACAGGAGAGCTAAAAAATAACTGAATATTGAAATAGAATTTTTCACTAACTTTCTTTTACATGGCACAATCAGAAGAGCAGCCTACCAGCTCACTCCATGCTACATCTCCGAGACAAAATAAAACACTGGAGAGAGTCTGTTCCAACTCTGAGCTGCACTGTGAAGGAAAGCTGAATGGGGCATATGGGAGAAGAAAGAGTGGGTATCACTGTGTTTCATTTTGTGTAGCTTTGGTGGCTCTGCCATAAACTTGGAAAATAAAATTGGACAGCAGGAGTGGAATTTGGTAACATTATCTAGTATTTGCATGAGAATCATCAGTTTTAGTGCATGTGAACCTTGAGAGGATCATCAGTTTGATTACAGTTTTAGGGTTGTGTGAGGATTCTGTAGCTGAGTTGATAGGAATTTGATTTGTAATAATCACAAAGTTAACTATATTTTAGAATTACATTTGCATTTACTGTCACAGATCAAACAAAAATGGCCTTGTGAGCTATGGAAATGACCCTGTTCATCAGAAAGACCTTGCTCAACTTCTTAAGGATCAATCAAGCATTCTTGTGAGGTGTTCAGGCATGAGGTGTTTTACTATTTCAGACAGAGATGCTAACTTGCCATTAGTCAGGGCTTAGCATCAACCCATTTCTAGGTATTTAATTGGAGAGGCATCATTAAGCAAATTAATTTTCTTTTTGAATTCATGTGAGGTTATTTTAAGTATAGGCTTCCAAAGAGTAAATTTTTCAAGCCATTTACATTTATTTTATTTTTTAGTTCAGTATTTTCTGGGTTTATACACAGGAATTTTTAGGAATCCCAAAGCTGCCCAGGAATGGCTCACTGTGGCATTTCTGTACATGTATGCCATGTATAATGATCATACAAAAATGACTGACATATTACCTGGATTGATTCTTGGTTTTATTTTGATACATGGTTTCATCAGGTATTTCAGTTTGTCCTCAAACTCTTGACCCTCAACTTGCTAAAATCCTGGGATGGCAGGTATGCACAGCTCTTCCTGGCTCTGCGGGTTTTCAACAATAGTCTTAGGATGTTTACATATTTATCAATTCTCTTTTAAAAGTTTGGCATGGGTTACACCTTTGTAAGTGTTCTAAAGGAGAATAAATTAATGGTCATCTAGGATAGTGGCTTTTCAACTTTTAGTTGTTCAATCAACACTTTACTCATGGAGCTAACAGTATCAGTGCAGAGGTCTACTCTCTTGTTGGGTCCTCCATATTTTTGTACAGATTCCCTTATAACACCCATAAATGTTCAGGAGATCTCCAGGGCATTGTAGTTATATTAAGAACGTGAGCCGGGCGGTGGTGGCGCACGCCTTTAATCCCAGCACTCGGGAGGCAGAGCCAGGCGGATCTCTGTGAGTTCGAGGCCAGCCTGGACTACCAAGTGAGTTCCAGGAAAGGCGCAAAGCTACACAGAGAAACCCTGTCTCGAAAAACCAAAAAAAAAAAAAAAAAAGAACGTGAACTTGGTGGCCTTTTCCTATGAGCTATGGTACTTCTCTCATTTGTAAAGTGACAAAAATTATAGCACAGACTAATTGATTGAAAAATTTCCCCTCACTCCCTTGCATACTCGACCACCACTGGAGTAACAAGAGAGCTTGGTTCTCCTGAGATAATTGCTGTCTACCTGGAGGGCATTACCTGGCCCTGTCTCCCAAACTATGGGTACTAACTACCAATAGGAAGTTCCCTCCCTTACCTGCTATGTCCATAGCTGCTTTTGTGTGGAGAACAGAGGGAGGCTTGCTCTCAGAGGGTAAGGGGTGGCAGACCCTGGTTTATCTGTGGGCAAAGCTTCCATTGTGTCAAATCAAGGACCTGTCACATTTCCCATTCTGGATAATAATTCTCAGCCTCTCAGATAATTTGTTGCTTTAAGCCAGGAAGAACTCTTCCTTATATACCTTAAACATTTTAATCTTTGTGATTCCATTGGGTGGGATGACAATCACCAGAAGTAACTAAATTATATGGCTATATGTACATAGTCTTTCTGCACATCCATCTAAAGGTGACATTTTAGTGGCGGGGGTGGTGGTGGTGGAGGAAGTGTCTTTAAAATATAAATGATAGCACATTGAAAAATAGCAACAAAAAAGACAGAAAAATGCATAACCCAGAAATATAAATCCAGTCTTGGCACTGAGTGGTGGGTCCCTATTCCTGCATCTGAACTCTCATTCCTCAGGGCAGTAGTAATGGCAAACATAAGTGCTAACATACCCCTTTTTTCTTATATTAGTAAATTTTAATTTTTCTAGAGACCTATTTTTGCTTAGTGCTTATTTAAGAAAAAACATTTTTTCCTATGAACCTTAAGAGCTACAAAATCAACCTATTAGACAAGATGTGCCTACCTGTGCAGTAATGGCATGCCTTTTATGGGAGCAACCAACTACCTTCTGACTGCACTCGAATCCTATTCCCGCGGGAGAGAATTCATGCCTAACATTGTAAACCTCTTCAATAGCTCATGCCTGGGGAGGTTATCAGTCTTATGGGATAGCTTACTATTGCTGTTTAACTAAATTGACATAGCATTAAACTGCCTTCTAAATACCTGTTTATACCCATAGATGAAAACTACCCTCAGCCTTAATCAAAGAGAGCTCTCTTTGCATTGAACAGTAATGAAAACAGATTGTTGTCCAAGATGTTGAAAATCAGTGATAGTTAAGGGACCAGCCCTAAACAACACATTTTTATCACTCCCTTTAAAGCTCAGAGAATAATTTGAAAGAAGGAGACAGAAGAAAGTGTGTGCTAGAAGATAAAAACAGGGCCATGAAAAGCAATCCTTTCACTCCAATTGTGAACTCTAAGTAGCTGTGGTTGCTTACACTGACCTGCAAAGGAGTGGTTTTGTTGACAACCCCTCATGCTGGAGGAAAGAGTACCCTACCCCTTACTGATGAACTAGCACTATTGGCTATTGGTAGATCCTGGGATTGGGGTATTGCTTGACTTCAGTTGGGTCCCCACTTTGGAGCCCACTCGGCTCTAATGGATAGTTGCAAACCCATGCTCACATTGATGTCACAGGCTAATACCGTGGGTTACAAAACAAGACAGACAGGAAAGTGAGACAGAAATTTGTAGGGTAGAGGGAAGGTGGATGAGGTGGGAGGAGACAGGAGAGGGTCGGGATGAGGTAATCAGTGTGCATTATATTCACGTTAGTATTGTCAGGGAACAAACTTAGTGAACAGAAAAGAAGAAGAGAAGGAAATCATCCACTTTTATTATTTTATTTTTGAGGTCAAGAGAAGCACATGTTAGTTATTTTTCTGCCACGAAAATTTGCTAACATTTTTTCTAGGGTCTTTAATCACAAGATACTTACTGGTTATGGATGAACAAAGCCAGCAACAATCAAAAGCTGAAATGTCTAATCTTAACATACAAAGTTCAACAGTTTATACCTGGAAACTGAGAGAAAGTGAACTATTTCTGACTTCCTGCTTTGAGCATTTGAAAGAAGGCTTATATTTTTGTAACAAACAGCTAATCATTTATAACAGTCTTTGATGTAGATTGCTCTTTCCAGAAAAGGAATACAGTAGAGAACAATGTATTATTTGGGTTATTGTTTGGGCCAATTTTAAATATAATTAAAAGTAGATTGGAGTTTTTGTTTCCTGGTTCTCAAGACCAAACCCAGAAATGTCTGCATGCTAGGCAGGTGCTCCAAGACCACACATTTCAAATGTTAATCAGCCAAGGAAAGGACTATAGATTAGCAGTGTTGGTAACAAGCAGCTGGACAAACCCTCTGGAATGCTGAGGCTTAAACTTTTTGTTTGGATTGCACTGTGTGGGGCTCAAGAAGCTGAGTTCTGTTATAATGTGTACATAAACAGGATTCTATCCTGGTTCCATTAGGCAGCTGCTGGCATCTCGTGTGTTAGCCATTGTCATTTTTACCTTACTGACTCTAAGGAGTAAAGAATGTCGGTCAGCACCATCACACAGGACAACATCAGACAGAGACGCTGACGCCAAACCCAGCATCGTGTTCCTCACAGCCTTGCACTTTTGTGGCTGCCTAGAACTGTGGAGGTCAGTGCACAGAAGAGCTTCCTGATGGCAGCCACCTGACAACCAACTATTGGCTGGGCATTTGCTACCCAGAGTGGCTCCTGGAGCAGCAGCATCGATAATATTTGGGAACTTATTTTGAAGTGAGGCATCTGGTGTGTCATTTAGCATGTCAGCGCTGCATTTTAAACAATATCCCTGTACAACATCTCTATACCTTCTAGTGGGAAGAGCAAAGAATTTGGAGCATGAAGAGCCCTGCCGCAGACTGGGTATGGCACCTTAAGGAAGTTGCTTAGCTTTTGAAAACATCACTTTTTTTTGCCTCTAAAAGAGAGTGTGACTGGCTAATTTAAGGAGTTACTGTGATGATGTATTTGCATGTGAATGTCTTGAACTAGAAAAGTTTCAGGTGATGTACTGCCTTGCAAGTCCCCCAATATTTGCTTCCCTTGGTTTTCTTAACAGAAGACTCTCTGACTGGGGCAAGATGGGACCCCAGGGCACTTTGACATTGCATTCTCCTGAAGCCTAGGCATGTTGAACACATTTAACAATTATTTATTGGCCATTAGAATTTCTTCCTTTGAGAGCTGTCAATTTGATTCATTAGCCCACTTATTGATTAATATTTTTCTTTGTTATTTAGTTTTTTGAATTCTTTATAGATTCTAGATGCTACTACTCAGTTAGATAAACATATAGCAAAGATTTTGCTTCCGTTATTGTGAGGAAATTGAGTCTTGTGTGGATGTATACTAGTCCAGTGACTATGGAAGTCAGTATGAAGGTTTATCAAAAAGCCCCAAATGGAAAGACTTTATAATCTAACTGTACCTCTCTTGGGTATGTACTTTAAGGACTCTAAGTAAACATACTACACAGGTACTCACACATTGGTACTTTTTGCTACCCTAGTTACCCCTGCCAAGACTAGGAACCAGCATAGATATGTACAGTGTCAGGAATAAAGAATTCTCTCTCTCTCTCTCTCTCTCTCTCTCTCTCTCTCTCTCTCTCTCTCTCTCTGTCTATCTATATCTATATCTATATATGTATCTATGACTTTATTTAGCTGTGGGGAAATGTGGAATTATGGCATTTTCAGGAAAATGGATGGGATTGGAGGTCATCATGTTAAGTGAAATAAGCCAGACTCAGAAAGACAAATACCACAAACGTGTAGAATTTAGATTTAAGTGTGTGTGTGTGTGTACAGGACATGAGACTAGAAAGGGCACTATGAAAATGGAGGAAGAGGTCTAAATGGAGGGGTTATAAGAAGAGGTATTGGCGGTGGTGGTGCACGCCTTTAATCCCAGCACTCGGGAGGCAGAGCCAGGCAGATCTCTGTGAGTTCGAGGCCAGCCTGGGCTACCAAGTGAGTTCCAGGAAAGGCGCAAAGCTACACAGAGAAACCCTGTCTCGAAAAACCAAAAAAAAAAAAAAAAAAAAAAAAAAAAAAAAAGAAGAGGTAATGGAATATATATGTATATATTCATATATTCCATATATATGAAAGAAACGAAAGTAAAGGTTCTACTAGTAGTGGAAAAGACAGTCCAGCAGGAAGATAGGAAGGATGAGGAAGACAGTGGGTGGCTATAAGAAAAAAGCATAATTATATATATATGAGAAAGTAATAATGTATCTCATTTCTTTATATGCTAATTAAAAACAATTAAAAAGAACTACATACTGATATCAGGAAGAAACCCACAGCTGTGTAATACAATAGTCCAGGTACTCAGAACCTGATTCTATTGCACAAAGCTATTCTGTGTTAGACTCCATTTAAATTAAGCTTTCTGGGATATCCACATTGTGAGGCCCTGGAGACTTGCTACAGAATTATTCTCAGTAGAGCAATTATAGGTGAGGCTGTCCTATAATGAGATATTTTTGCTACTTCATTAAATAAACCCCCTTGAATGGGCTCCAAAATGGACCTGCCTCCTACCAAATTCCATTACACTGCAAGTAATCTTATCAGAAGGCCTGGTACAGGCTCCATCGTCTTGGAGACCTAACGTTTACCATAAGGGAAATGTGTTCTAGAACAATGATTCCCAAAAGATGGTTCTCAGACCCATGCTTTACTAATCCAAGGAGAAATGAAAAACAGACAACTTAGTGAGCCTTCTATAAAATTACAATATAATCTACTTTCAAAATCTCCTTCATTTTCGGAGTATGACCTTTCCATTTTCTTTCCATTTTTTTTCTGTCTTTATTTTTTTGGTGCTAAGCTGCTCCATCTTTGACGACAGGCAGGTTTGTACTGTTCTTGCATGACAGAAATGCAATGCCAACACATTCCCACCTCTACTCCCTGTGCTGGTTGCTTGCATGTGTCAACTTGACACAAGTTAGCGTCATCTGAGAGGAGAAACCTCAGTCGAGAGATGCCTCCAGAAGACTGCCTGCAAGCAAGTCTGTCGTGCATTTTCTTGATTGTTCATTGATGTGGAAGGGCCCACGCCAGGTCACCCTTGGGGAGGTGGTCTTGGGTATAAAAGAAAGCAGGCTGAACAAGCCATGGGGAGTAACCCAGGAAGCAGCACTCCTTCAAGGCTTCTGCTTCCGTTTTTGCCTCCAGGTTCCTGGCTTGAGTTGCTGCCTCAACTTCCCTCAGTGATGGAGTGTCACCTCAGAGTTGTAAGCTGAAATAAACCCTTTCCTCCCTGGTTGCTTTTGGTCACGGTGTTTGATCACAGCAGTAGAAGCCCTAACTAAGACACCCCCTCATTAACTTAAATTTTTTTTACAGATGCTTGAAACCCCCAACTTCTGAACCACTGACATTGAAGCAACTGCTCCAGTGGACAGTCTTTCCTACAGGCCAGTTGTTGGGCATAAAAGACTGTGAGAGGACAAACTGTAGAGTGCTCATCAGAGGCAAACGTGTTAGCTATCTGCCACTGTAACATGACTGGAGATGTCAAACTATGAGGAGAAACGCTGTTAGGTCCCACAGTTTGCAAAGCTCAGTTTACGATTGGTTGGCCCCTTCTGGACTTGGGGTAAAGTGGGATAAACACGTCATGGCAGACAGAACTGCGGAACAAATTCATTTACACCACGATCTGCAGAGCAAAGAGAAATGAAGAGCCTGGGCTCCGTAAGTTCCTTCAAGCACACCTTCAGTGGCCAACCTCCCTCTCTCACGACTCATCTCAAAGGTTGCCTTCCTTCTGAAGGGTCACCTGGGGTCCAAGCCTCCCACTCCTGGGCCTGTGGAGGACAGTCAACAACACCCATGCTGTTACAGTAAATGATCCAGTCAGTCACACTCAAACCAGTGTGCTCTTGAGACCCAGTGTGCTCAGGGGCCAGCTGGGATTTAAATGTAGTTTCCAACTCCGCAGGTTTATGCGCCTCTGGAATTCTCCATTTCCAACCAATGTACACTCAGCAAAACAGACACAGTGGTGAAGCTGGTGATTCCTAAAACAGGCTCTGTTCAGATCTAGCCTCCACAATTTTTTTAGCAGGAGACCCATGAGCAGGTCACTTAACCTGTTGTCCCTTGACTTTCTCTTGAGCAGTGACAGCGACAGCAACATAACACCCTGTGTCATGGCTTGTCTGAGGAACAAAATGGAAGAACAAGTACAAATATCCCAGACTATAAAACACAGCACCCAACACACAGAACAAGCTCTGAGTGATAGCAAAGTGATAGAAAAGATTAGTGCCCCCTGAGCCCCTTCCTGTGTGCTCCAATCATTAGTGCCCCCAGAGCCCCTTCCTGTGTGTTCCAATCATTAGTGCCCCCAGAGCCCCTTCCTGTGTGTTCCAATCATTAGTGCCCCCAGAGCCCCTTCCTGTGTGTTCCAATCATTAGTGCCCCCAGAGCCCCTTCCTGTGTGTTCCAATCATTAGTGCCCCCTGGAGCCCCTTCCTGTGTATTCCAATCAGAACTGACAGCTTCAGTTGAGGAGGACAAGCCTTGTTTTCTCTAGAAAACTTTTTCAAGTGGAGCTGTTTGAAGCTGTAAATCTGAAAGGGCACCTACAGACCTGTTCTAATTCAGAAGGTGGAAGCTTTGGAATTACTAAAATCCTGTCATTAAGGTGGAGGCCATAGTATCAGGTTGGAGGCCACAGAGCTAGAGCTTGTGATAATTTTTTTTTTTTGAGTATTTTGATGTAAGTAACAAAAATCCCCTGATTATTATATTCATAATGTTGGCAATTGTTAATTATATGCCCCATGAGAGTGTTGCTAGAATGTTTGACTAATATTTTCTGACTTAAAAATATTTTTGTAGTGGGGCAGTAATGGCACACTCCCTTAATCCCAGCATGAGAGGCAGAGGAAGGTAGATCTCTGTGAGTTCGAGGCCAGCCTGGTGTATAAAGAGAGTTCCAGGACAGCCAGAACTGTTACAGAGAGAAACCCTGCCTCTAAAAATATATATATAATCTTATCTTTTTATTTGTGTGTGTGTGTCCTTCTGTGTGTCTGTGTCTGCAGAATCCAGAAGAGGGTGTCTGATCCTCTGGAGCTGGAGTCACAGGCAGATGTGAGCCACTGACATGGGTGTTGCCAGCTACACTCAGGTCTTCGGAAGGAGAAACCTAAGTGTGGAGCTTTCTCTGTGCCCCTCGGTTTCCCTGTTTTATTGGCAGAATGTTTTAATTATTGCATGGTAGTATCCATTTAGTAATATGCAAGTGTGATTACATGAAACCAACGTTAGGCTTTTACTCAGGGAAGTTCTGTGATTTTTTATAGTGAGTAGATTTTTTATATTTTAATTTATTATTGCTGGGTGTGTGCACACGTGCACACACACACGTGTGTGTGTGTGTGTGTGTGTGTGTGTGTGTGTGTCATGGTAGGACATCTTTCAGGAGTTGGTTCTCTTCTTTCACTATGAGTTCCAGGGATCAAACTGAGGTATTCAGACTTCTATAGCAAGAGATGTTGAGCTATTTCATAGGCCCCAATGACAGAATTCATACAGTTATCTCCCTAAAATTGTAGGGAAATAACATCTAGGAATGAACATGATGTGAACTAGTGTTTTTATCATCAGTTTACACCTTTTGATTGAATGATTTAGCTTCTGATATGAACACAAATACAAGAGTGAATGATGAATGATTTGAATGAAACTGAAGGACTAATCTTATCTGCATAATTGGTTCAAGTTTACACAGTAAAAAGAATGCATGTAGAGACAAATTACTTCTCCAAGCACATTTACATAAATACCAGACATTTTCTGAAATACTGAAAGTTGACCACTTTTGAGGAGTTAAACTGTCTTCTGAGTCTTTGCATATTACTTTATTACATAAAATATTATTGTAAATGTATTTATATAGGTAGTGACTTTAAAAAACAAAGGTGCCTTAGTCAGTGTTCTATTGCTGTGAAGAGAAACCATGACCATGGCAATTCTTATGAAGGAAAGCATTTAAACAGAGCTGGCTTACAGTTTCAGAGGTGTAGTGGATTACCCTCATGATGGGCAGCATGGTGCCACACAGGTAGCTCAGAGTTGGTAGCTGAGAGCTGGGACACGGTGGCTGAGAGTTCTGCATCCAGATCCAAAGGCAGCAGGAAGAGAAAGACACTGGGCCTGGCTTGAGCATTTGAAACCCCAAGTCCAACAAGGCCACACCTCCTCCAACAAGGCCACATCTCCTATTCCCTGTCAAGTAGCACCACTCCCTAATGACCAAGCATTCAAATATATGAGCCTATGGAGGGCATTCCTATTCAAACCAGCTCAAAAGGCTTATTAGATGTACTGAAAAGTATCATGCCAATCAATCAATACTTACAAATCTCCAGGAGTTTTGGCTAGAGCGTGGTTGGTTTTCTGTTTCACTCGCTGGTCCTGTCTTCACCCACAAGCTATCTAGCCTCTGCATGCTCCCATGACTGATTGTGTTCCACTTACTTAGCAAGCCTGTTACATGCCTCCCAATATGTTTCCCACGGTAAGTACTCATGGCGAGAGAGGTTCCTTTTACCTTGATTCCTGTATCCTAGAAGGTCTCAGTGTGAGGACTGCCTGGAATACTGTCTTCCCAGCCTCCCCTGCAGTGTATGTGGTTATTGAGGACATTCTGGCCAGTGGAGAAGCGCGCGCGGGGGGGGGGGGGGGGGATGCTGGGCACACACTGTGGAGAATGCTTCTGCCAGCTGTGCTCTCCATACTTCCCCCACCCCCTTTTGGTTATCTAGAATGCTTGGCCAGAACAGCTATTTTGCATAATAAGGTCTAAGCTACCTCTTAAGAGAATTTTGTTATAATTTGGTGCTTTGACGACCATATTGTACTCATTCTTGGCTACACGCACTTCCATGAGTCAAATATATCCCCACGAGACACTCATTTCAGATGTCGTCATTTGAAGTTGAATATGACCCAAGTTTATGCACACACAGATATTTGTTAATATAGCCTTCCCTCTGGTGTCATGGTCGTCACTTCACCTTGCCTGTGCACCGCCGTCTTAAAAGCCACACCAAGCAACGAGGCCCCTGAAAACTCCGCGGGAGTATTACTTTGAGAAGTTTAAGTCCAAGAGAAGAAGGGTGTTAAAGAAGCCAAGAAACTGTTCTATTCCCAGAAGCTCTGGTTTATTAAGAGACATTCTAGAGAAGATTTCAAAGTTAACTCCCAAGGTAATTAAACAAAAGCTAGGCCAGATGTCTAAGCTAAAGTTTTGGTCTCAAAATAATTACCTTTGTTAATTACCAGTAATTAGTGTCAGCATCCAAAGCTTTCCTAAAATCCAGGGGAGAGAGAAGGGGGAAAGGAGAGAAAGAAGAGTTGAGTGGGGGAGAGGGGGGAAGGGAGTGCAGGGTGAGAGAGAAGAGGGAGGAGGGAGAGAGGGAGGGGAGGAGGGAGAGAGGGAGGGGAGGAGGGAGAGAGGGAGGGGAGGAGGGAGAGAGATGCAGTTTTCAGCACAAACACACCTTTAGGTCTTTAAATCTTAACACTGATTTTTAGCACTATGAACACTGGATTTTATGAAAAACTAGATATTTTCTTCCAGTTAATACTGATATCTCCTGCCTTCTTACATACTCTTAACTTCAAGTTTTATAGCACAATTTCTCATTTTTTATATCTTTTTCCATTGAAAAAATGATTTTTTCTTTCTACCTTCGCCCATAAAGAATGTGCCTATTGGAGCAAACACCAGTAGACAATGCAATGGCCTGTGCAGAAATGTGCAGCAGTCTAGATGAGTCTTCCTTGAGTATGCTGTCCTTGGCCAGAGAACTGGGGGCTGGAACAGCTCAAAGTAGAGGGGGTTCTTTCCGAGGCTGACAGACAGGCCTGGTGTCCAGCACTTCCTAATTACCATAACAGGATGTAGAAATAACATCCCCAAGCTGTACATGGCATATCACACTTCTGCTTGGGGTGTGGATGACGCTGTATGAAAACAGATGAATTGTCTGAGTGCTAGTGAATCACTTCACATCTATTTGAAAATGTGTGTGTGTGTGTGTTCAGTTCCTTTTTAAATATTAAGAGATAATATTGTTCATTTTTTCCTATTAGTAATTCTTTATAGATTTAGTCATTTAACATGTAGGTGATGGTGGAAATATTTTACTCTAAATCTGTACCTCAACACCTTACATTTAACTCCAGGCCTCCTTCTGGCCCTCATGAAGGGTCAGGTTTTCTTTGATGCCACATTTATATCCTATTACTGTACTGATCCCTTCAAGATGAAAATTCAAAAGGAACCACACTTTCTTTCACCATCTTTTGAAGTCTTCATGCTCAGTGGGCATACCTAGAATTCACCGAGGTGTGTTTTTGTAATTACTGAAATACATAGGCAGACATCAATTGTACCAGGTCATTGGGACTTGTAGATACGGAGTTTGCTTATTCTAAATGCTTAGTGAGTCATCAGACCACATGCTTTTGCTCATGACTTATTCTGTGTTTAACAGTGATTCTTAGATTTATTTCAGTCCACTAGCAACTTCTTCATTCTATGAAGAAGACAAACTTCACCTGCTTGTAGATGGCATAATAATTAGTCATAAATTTTGTTGGAATGGGAAGGACACTTTAAGTAAAGCTCATGTTAAGGAAAATTGTATCCTTTATACTGAATATTGCATGTAAATCATCAGCCTATGCTAAAAGCTAAGGGTGTGCTGGCAGAGACTCCATGAAAGGGTCGATTCATGGAGTACCTGCAATTAGAAAGGATATATTTAACACACTACCACTGTACTGCACTCCATAGGCTTTGTAGGTATATACCCAGATTACACAACCAACCACATTTCTACATATGTTGCCATGTGCTTCTGGGTTTGTAAGCAGAAAAAGCATGTTAAATATTAACAGGCATCGTAATCTACAGACACATCTTACTTGCTTTATATAACTTTGGAACTCTTAATTCTGACAATAAATATTTCTAACCCATGACCACTGTTCGTTATATTGTGATTAGAACCACTCAGTGTAATTGCAACTTTTCATTTCATAGTTCTCTGTTCATCTATACTGTCTTTAATCTCATACCTCAAGGGCTGTTCTGAACTGTCCTGCTGCCACCGCGTATTTCTTCTGTCTATAGCAAGAGCTGGCATCTTTTAAAGCTACC
The DNA here is from genome assembly GCF_007827085.1 of Peromyscus californicus insignis. Taxonomy (NCBI): domain Eukaryota; kingdom Metazoa; phylum Chordata; class Mammalia; order Rodentia; family Cricetidae; genus Peromyscus; species Peromyscus californicus. Next base: position 6,680,912 of record NW_026294617.1, on the reverse strand, counting down.
TGAAGCCATTTGTCAATCTGTGGCAGGGTGGTGAGATCCCGTGCGCTTGCAGGTGGCATCATGGTAGCAGTTTGGCCTGTTGCTTGAAGCCCAGCGAATGTGTAGGGCTGGGCAAATTCATAGCTCACATCCTCTTCATCAACATAGACCAGCTTCATTTCCACCTCCAGTATGTTCTTTAAGGGGATGTGAGGCAGAGGAATGGTGGTGACTAGCTGACTGTCAAGGTCCATTATCTTAGCCTCCTTCTTCCCAGCCAGTTTCTCTTCCCCCTCGGCCTTCCGTTTCAGGGCCACTTTCTCGGACTCATCGCTTTGCTTTCCCTTGATGCTCTTTGTGAGTTTTACTCTCTCAGTTGGGATTTCTGTTTGTTTTTCCCCGAAGCTCTTCTTAATTTCGGGGGACACTTCCAGGCTGTTGGGTGAGTTTGTCAAGGTGGACATTTTCTTGCTTGTATTTATCTTTGGAATAAGCAGATCACGATAGACTCTCTTTACTGTAGTCTCCAAATTCCTGCTCTTGCAGGACTCCATTGGTTCACCCTCAGATTCCTGCAGGGAGACAAAGAGGAAAGTCGTTATTCTGAAACCCCAGTGGTTTAGCTAATAGTCAGTTGCATTTCACATATTGTTTTATTCACCATAGATCCTCGTCACTTAGAATACAGCTGCATTTATACCATCTGCTGATTGTCCTCCCAGGCCAATGGATGTTTCAGTCACAAAATTCACTAAGGTAAGACCTCACCAAAACGCATCTAGATGTTGTCTGAAAAATAGTTTACAGCTGAACAGCACTGAATAAACCTTTTTTATGAGAAGCCCAAAGTCATTGAATAGGAAAATCTTATACATAGCCATAGAAGACAAAAAAGTTTTAAAAAATCCATTTCTATATTAATTTTCTCAGAAAGGCAGGTGGGCTAGAATTCATTTCAAAGTCCACTGCTAACCTGCATGATGGACTTGGGAGCAGAAACGAAATCCACTTCTTCTGTTAAACTTCCAGAAATGTGAGCACAGAGTTTACAGTGTTTTCTTTATATGTTTACTCTATTAATAACAAAAGCTTCACACTGAAGCATCTTTAAAGGCAGTTGTTGGTTAACAGGCTTTCAGACCAGAAGAATGTGACCTTGAACTTCCAGTGACTCAGCAATCATCTACAGTCGACAGACAGTGCTGCTGGGTTTGTAGCAATGACATTAATGTGGTTTTCAATATGAAACGTTTTCCCAGCGTACTGATGCTCAACACACTCAACAGTGCCCTGGTCCAGAGGAGTTTCATACTAACTCTGCTTCTAGATTTGCTGTAAAATAGAATACGCCCTAGAATCTGAAAATTACCGAATATAGTTGGTTCCTCTCTCATAGGATTCTCTGACTTAATCACAGTCTCTGTGGGCACAATTTTGTTTCCTTTTTCTTTTCTTTCTTTCTTTCTTTCTTTTTTTTTTTTTACAAAGAATCAAAAGGACGGTGTGGGGGGCTGATACTTCTCGATGGACACATACTGCTTTCACCAGAACCAACCACTGGGTACTCACTAACTCTTTGCTTAGAGTCTTTCCTCTATGCCATGTTCCTTTTTAGTGTAGCTATGAGTATACTTACATCAGACACAAAGAGACAAGAAAAAAGCTAGAACACAGCTGAATATGATCATAAGATACAATGAGATAAAAATCTAACATTTGTGTTTCTTTTAACCTACTCCCCTACTAAAGGAAAACACTTGAGAAGCTTTTTCAAGCTTATTACTTTGCTAATATTGATTGCTTTCCTTTGTCTATTTGAGAGACAGCAGTTTTGCTACAGAGGACCTTTGTTATATCATGAACTGAGACCCAGTTCAATCTTAAGGGAAAAAGTGCAAGACATAAAACTGTGCTTTAACATTTGAGATTAAAATTTTTCCTTTCCCTACCCTTATACGTAGGTGTTACAGAAAAGGTTTATGCTATACATGAAAATATGAAAGAACAGACCAGTATGGTTTTATTACCTCATAAGTAAGACCAAATAGGTAAGAGAGATTGCCCCGAAAGCAAGAGGATATGAGTTCTAGTCTCCAGCATCCACATAAAAGCCAAGCATGGCTACGTGTGCCTGTAACCTTGCTGTTTGGGGGCAGAGGCAGGAGGATCAAAGGAGCTGGAACACTGAGCTTCACATTCAGTGAGAGACTGTCTTAAAAAATAAGGTGGAGAAAGACAGAGGAAGACAGCCGACACTTCTCTCGGGCCTTCTATGTTCACCTGCACACACATGTGCACACACACATGCACACACAGAGAAATATCTAATTCCAGTAATAATTACCTTGGGTATTAGTTATTAAAAGTTAAATACTAGACTCATGATTGCCTGACAGAATTTTATTGACAGAATTAATTTCTGAAAGATAACCATCTTTTCCAAGTTAAGCCCTACTCCTTCCTAAGGGGGAGGTGCACAGCAGTGAATCCCAGGTCCGGCGCCACCACTCCACCTTGATCAAGGCACCATCTCGGAGCATTCTACTTAAGGTAGAGACGAAGACAGTGCCAGCCATCACCCTGTTCTTGTACCACAAAGGATTTGGGTCGAGTGAAAATAGTTTCAGTGCTTTAGTTGGGATCTCCAGTGGGTGGATTCCCAGACAAACATCTATGTCAGTAAATTCTTTTCGTAGCACAGGTACAGATTTTGAAATTTTCATTGCGCTCAAAATAGCTGCTGGTAAGATTCATTCTCACAATAGACTATATATAAATATGAACAATAAATGTTGGTAGGTGAACTGTTCCAAGAATTTCTCTCAGGTATCTTATCCCAGATATTTACATCAAGCAGCAGAGGCTAAAACCATCAGAGCTTGTCTGTAGCTGGTTGATAGAATACTTTAGCATCTACAGCAACACTGCCTGGCTTACCAGTGTTGACTTCACATCTTTCAAATTCATAACCATCTCTGTAACTGCTGCTCCCGAAGGGTGACTGTTTCTCCTTCCGCTACTGTGTTCACATTCTTTCTTCCATGGGCCTCTTCCCACCTATCCCTGAAGATGTGCCCCTCTCTCTTATTTTTTTTTAAGTTTTTTATGACAGAGGCTCCAGAGTGCTTCTACAGCAACCCTCAAGCCTTTTTACGGAAATCATCATTTTTAATGCCCCAGTAGATTTGTAGAAACAATAGTAACAGAGGGGTAGAAAGCAGACAGTGTACTCATAGAGCATTCAGAGGTATTGAACAGATGGACAAACCTTTAACATCCAGACATCTGAAAGGTCAGTTATTCCAAACTTGTTCCAAGAAACAAGAAATTTAAGTTCCCCTTCCTCACCACAGAATAAAGTCCTGAATGTCAGCATGTGTCCTTAAATTGACAGTCTGAAAGAGCAGGGCCCAAACCAACCTCGGTTTCACAGTGGTGGCAGTTGGTCAAATGTCTTGAATTTCAGAGGTAGAAGATGTTCCTTATAAAAGCCAAGGTGCTGGACAGAAGAGCTATGGAACTGCTCACAGAACTTCTCGCAGTTACAAAACTGCAGTGAAGTGATGTGGTTCACAAGGTCTTTCCCCATCTAGCCTCACACACATCTAGCCGTTATTTCTCACTCATTGAACTCAAGATAAGCATTCTGCTAATTCTGAAAGATGCTCATTTTCAGTCTGCCTACTGGAATTTTCCATCACATTCCCACCTCATTTACCTGTCCTAACCCAGACAGCAATTCCTAGACAGGAACTGTCTATCTCTGTCTTCTCCAAACATATCAGTTACATATGCACAACTGACTTCTTCCAATAAGCTGTCTAAAAGCAGAATCATTCTCCACTTATTCAGACATTAGCTCAGTGTTCCACATAAAGTTGTTCAAAAAATGTAGGTCAAAACATATGCTGTAAAACAAAGACTAAGTTACATGCACTTGGAGAAAATAAAGTTGGAACCTAAAAAAGGATTCTTTTATATTTTGAGATTATAACATACTTACTTCATTTCTCCTTCCTTTCCACCCTCTGATTCCTCCCATTTATCACTCCTTGCTCTCCCTTAAACATCACGGTCTTTTGATCATTGCAGAAGAGGAGGTGGAAAGATTGTAAGAGCCAGAGGAACAGGGTTTGCCATGAGCTTGTGTCTCCTAGCAATGTCAAAAACCACACTCATGGTGTTTTACCAACACGATTGCCCAAACGTGAGCTGGGCAAGAACAACAATAGACGTACTAATGTGGATGGGGAAATATGGAAAGCCAGGAGGTCTCAACCTATGCAAAGAACTACTGACAATTATGGGATATTGAGTGCAAGAGAAACAGTCTTCCACATGGAATTTTTTTAAGACCTGGGGAACGAATCAAGGTTATTCAAGGCAAGAATTCTACCAGGGAGTGATATCCTCAACCTTCCTTGTACTTGTTCTTTTAGTTACTTCTTACTTTTTGAAAACATATTATATCATTTCCCCTTTCCCTTTCCTCCTTCCAAAGCCTTTCATATACCTCTCCTTGTTCTCTTTCAAATTCATGGACTCCTTTTTCACTAATTATTGTTGCATACATACATGTCTATACATATTATATCCCTAAATACAAAAATGTAGCCAATTCAGTCTGAATAATGTTACTCACATGTATGTTTTCAAGGCTGGACATTCGGTATTGAATAACCAGTTGGTGTGCTTTCCCGTGGGGAAGACTATTTCTCCACTCCCAGCATTCTCTAGTTGCCTGTAGTTCTCTGTGTAGGATGAAGCCTTGTGGTCTTTCCTCCATTCATTCTGGCATGCCTGTTGCTGTTGTTGTTCAGCTCATCTGTAAGCACTCAGACTTTATGGGTGTAGACTCTGACCTTGTTAGGAGACACACTCAGAGAAAACTCCCTGATCTTCTGGCTCTTAAAATCTTCCCACACTCTCTTCTTCCAGTGATCCCTGAGCCTTAGATGCTGGAGTTGCATTGTTGATATATAACTGGGACTGGGTTCTACAACTCTGCATTTTGATTGGTCATGGTTTTATGTAATGGTCTTGACCTGTTGCAGAGAAGTTTCCTTCATGAGGTGTAGTGCAGATAAATATTTAGAATTTAATTAGGGATTATGATGGTTTAGTAAAGTGGTGGTTGTAGGGTCTCCTCTAAGATCCATGACTTCACTAGCCCTGGGTATTGGGCTAGGTTTCCAGTACCAGACATGGTTTCCTTCTTGTTGAGTCTTAAGTCAAACTAGAGACCTCCAAGGTATGCATGCTACTACTGCAGCCTTAGAGTTATCACCCCATGTTGTTTGTTGTTGTGGTTTATAGGCATCATAGCTGGATGGGAATGTTGGTTGCTTCCCTCCTTTTGGAAGTTTGCATCCTGTCTCCTAATACCATGAAAGCTAGCTCTCAAGGAGACACTCAGGTCAGTCCTAGCTCTGAAGTCTCTGGGCCCTATTTCTAAAGACATGGTGTCTTCAGCAATAGGGACATTTCTTCCATCTCTCAGGGGCAACCAAAGGCAATAGCAATGGCCTGCAATGTTTTGGAAATCTCTTGGACAACCCTGAACAACAATTCAAAAGAGGGCTTCTCATACCTGCTATTGGGGTTTTTGTTATACAGTTTTCAGCTCCTGGAGGGAGCATTGTCAGCCCAGACAAGAAATTTCATTTAAACTATACATGTATGTTTATACACTGCCTTATATACTACAGACATTTTTAGGTAGTTAATAGCGTGATTCCTTATGACTTTTAAAGACACCTTACTGTAATTTTACCCTCTTCCCCTCTTCTTCTGTACTTATCTCCCTCTCTCTCCTTAACTAGAGCCCATGTTTCCCTGATCAGATCATCTGTATCCTTCTATTCCCTGCTCTATTACACCCCAATCTCTCTATATTGGCAATGGTCCCATTTCACTTTCCTTTTTCCTGCAATTAATCCAGGGTATGAACTCACATCTATAGATTTGGAGCTAGGACCTCAGATAAAAGAGAACATGCAACATTTGTCTTCCCGGGTCTAGGTTACCTCATTCCATATGATCTTTTCTAATTTCATATATTTACCAACCAGTTTCATAAATGCTCCCATCCCTCCTTCCCTATCTTCTTCCCTCCTGTTCTCTATCTCTTATCTAGACATTTGTCTTGAACTCACTCTGCAGCCCAGGTAGGGTTTGAATGTGCCATACTCCTGCCTCAGCCTCCTGAGTAACTGGGAGGCCTGTGGCATCAGGCCCAACTAGAGCTGGCTCTTTGTCTGACAGTAAAGCAAAAACTTTTCAGAAGAAGTTGATTATGAGCGGCTTTGATGGATTTTTGCTTTGTTTTAATCTCATCGCAGGTGAAGTACATTTTCTTCTTGATTGTTCAAATGAGTCATGTAAGAACTAGATTTAAACTATCAACCTCTTCACTTTTTTTTAGGAGTCAGGTTGATTAACAAGGCATTAGTCAGTGTTCCCAAGGCTACATTTTAATCTTTATTTCAATAAAAAAATACTTTTAGGGAAAACTATTTGTCAACCATCATGAATGTCAAATGTATTTGTAGGTGGCATTCTGAAAAATGCTTGTTCTGTAACTTAGAAGTCAGCACAGTAGGACTGATTTCCTCATATCCACATGGCATAGATAAAGAAGCTCTCCAGCAAATGCTGATAAGAAACATTTGAATGGTCTCTGGGGGCTGATAATAAACACAGGTACAGGAAAGAAAGAAACGTCAACGCTCAATCACTTCTATCAGGCAACCATTTTACGTTTAGTCAGTGTATTTTTTTTTTTTAATTTCAAGCATGCCATCAAGCTTTCTGTTCTACATGGGGGTTTCTATTACCTAGCCTCAATCCGTAGTTTACACGGTTATTAGTAAAACAAATTCTTAGATTTTTTTTTTTTTTTTCTGAAACAGGCAGCTCAAACCTGGGCAACTGAGAAGCAGAGAATCTTTAAAAATGTGCTCTCTGAAACATTCAACATCACAGTTGCTATGGTTTTCTTTCTTTAAAAAAAGATCTAATTTTAACTTGCTGTTAAATGTAACCAGAGAGACATTATGAGGAAAAACACCTTGCTTGTTAGTCTACCAGTACACGTTGTTATTTTTAAAAACATTCTCCAAAATATTCCTCCTGTCTAATAGTCACGTACTAAGTCCTTCAATCATGATCGGGGTGCTGGGCTAGGTGCCACAGGAGAGATTAAAGTTGACCAGGTCTTGGCATGTCAGTGTTCACAGCTGCCGAAGGCAGAGGTGTAGGATGGGCAGGGGAGATGTACAGATAGATAAACAACCTCTTTCCAAGGAGATGCTCCCAACCCATTTCCTATGTGATTGCACAGTCCCAACCCATTTCCTATGTGAATACACAGTCCCAGCCCATTTCCTATGTGAATGCACAGTTTCTGCAGAGCCTAGAACACAGCTGGCCCTCAGTGCTATTAGAATGTGTGGCTGGGGTGTGTAGCAGCAATAACATTCCTGCTTTGTTAAGAACACCTAACTGAGGCAGTTTTAAAGGTGTTCAGAAATGGGTTTTGGGGAAGGGAGAGTCAATGTCCCCATTCCAGTGATTCCTCTTCTCTTTCATCCAAGTAACGTTGTAAGAACAGTGGACTATTGTTGGGAGGGAGGGTTGATTTGGCTCACAGCACATGTTTAAGAACTAAGTAAAGCACTGTGCATGGGCTAAGACTTGTCAAACCCTGACGACCCAGATGCTCTCGGTTTGCCTCCTAACAACAGCAGTGCTCTCAGTCCTAAGGCTGTATCACTGGATCAAGTATCTTTTCCTCACAACTTTTTGTACTAATGTTATTAGCTTACTCATATTAAAAGAGAAACCATGATGTTTAAGAACCAGAAAGTAACTAAGGGAATTGGCCATACCTGAGACTTGAACTCAGGGCAGTTGATAGCAAATTCCACTTTAGGATCATATGAAAAATACTTCTTCCTGACTGGGTCCCAGGTGATAGGGACTTTTACTTTCCTCACATTAAAAATGTTTTCTTTTATAAATTTTATAACCAGGTACTTAACTTTATTGCTGTTTTATTGGGTGAGACTCCCTTTAATATGATAAGATAAACACAATTTTATGGTTAATTCAAGTATATGAACTAAATTTGTTGAAAAAGAAGTAATAGATTTTAAGTGTTTTAAAAGATCTTTAGTTGAAAATATAATTATGGAACTATTATATTCCAGAAGTCATTAAATAAATAATGTATAATATTATATATATATATATATATAATATATGAATTCCACATGAATAGATTCTAGAGACTTCAAATGCAATGTCAAACCACTTGCTGAACACTAAGCCACCAAATGGGAATCATTCATTAAAGCAACTGTACTTCTTTGTACCAGTACACTGTGCACATCTGGGAGAGAGGGCTGCTCCACAGCGGCATTCTGTAATGGAGATAGTGTTCAGTTTGGAGTTGCAAGAACAGTTTGAATTCTAGGTTTATTATTCACTAATGGCATGTCCTGAGAGAAACTACCCAGCTTGTGTAAATATTACTTTCAGAACTATGAGTCTCATGGAAGAATCAGATGGGATGTTTTACAGAACACCACGCTTAAGATGTTTGGCAATTCCACAAACAGTTCCTTGCAGGTGCCTCTGCCCCCCTCAGAGTTTTATGTTTCTTCCTCTTCTCGAAGATTATACTCTTGCCACCACCAGTCCTGGCTAGTTTTATGTCAAATTGACACAAGCTGAGAATAGGAACACAACTGAGAAAATGCCTCCTCCATAAGATAGACCTGTAGGCAGGAAAGCCTATAGGGCATTTTCTTAATTAGTGATTAATGTGGGAGTGCCCTGCCTATTATGGGTGGTGACACCCTGAGCTGGTGGTTCCAGGTTCTGTTCAGAAAGCAGGCTAAGCAAGACACAAAGATCAAGCCAGTAAGCAGAACTGTGGCCTCTGCATCAGCTCCTGCCTCCAGGGTCCCTCCCTGTTAGAGCTCCTGCCTCCAGGGTCCCTCCCTGTTAGAGTTCCTGCCTTGGCTTCCCTCAGGGGACTGTGATTTAGGGTAGGCAAACCAAATAAACCTTTTCCTCTCCAAGCTGTTTTTGGTCATGATCTTTTATCACAGAAATATTAACCCTAACTAAGACAAAGACCTTTGCAAGTTACCAGTTATTCTCTTGGCATCGGACTAGTTCTGCTGATGTATATGTTGATCTAGCAGACCTTGTGAGAAACAAGACTGAAAACCATCAGTGGACTTAGGTGTTCTGCCAGCTGCCATCCTGTGTCAAGGCTCCCCTGCAAAAGTACAGAAGTTGTTCTTCTTACTGTCTCTTTTCCAGCTCATGCTCTCTTCACCATCTTCCTCCTTGGAGGCCCACTCATCCTGCCAAGACTTCTGTTATAGACTAGCAATCACTTTCACACTTCAAATCCAGTGACCCCAGGCTTGCGTTAACTGCCGCTCTAAAGAGCAGTCTCCACATTAGACAACGCTTGTTTTCGGTGGAACATTCTTCTAATCTCCAGTGATGCCATGATCATTCAGTGGTCCTCTGCCTCATTCACCATTCATCCGCAGCCTCCTGGGCTGCTGCTGGCTCTTGCTCTCCACCCAGTTGAGCACCAGAGGCTCCTTTCCCAGCTGGAGTCCAGTCCTTAGGTGACCATGTCTAGTCTAGTCCTGTAGCTCCAGATGCCACCACAAGCTCCTGTTTCCTAGTGTCATAATTCTAGTCCTTGCTCCTTGAACCACATAATAGTTCACTTGACTGCTTAGATGGCATCTTCATTCAGAATGTTTAATATATGTATCTCAAAATTAATAATTCCCAATCTAATATCTTAATTCTCATTCTCTCAATGAGAATGGTTTTGTTGCCTCTACCATACCCATTATTGATATTCTTAAAGACCCATCATCTCCCATCTAAATTATTGCAACTGCTTCATCACATAGTAGGCATAGTCATTCTCTTGGATGAAACTCACAGCCTAAGCTTACTCCACTACCATATCCCAGCTCGTTCTTACTGAAAACCCTCCCATGCAAGTCCATGATACCTACAACAGAATATGACCCCTGATGTCCCTGCTCCCTCTGAAGATCTGTCAGCCCCTCCCTCATCTCTGAAGTCTATACTGGTTAAGAAACCTGCGGGGGCCCACAGAGACTCCATAGTGTGGCCTTGTTTCATCTTGACTCAAGGTCAGAGAGTCCAGCTTGTTTCGTCCCACAAGGCCGCATAATAAAATGTTTTGGTCAAAGGCGTGGTTACCAGGTGTCTTATACGTCAAGGCCTAATTACAGGATGTTTTGCCATAAGGCATGGCTACAAGATGTTTTGAGAATTAAGGGAGTGTTTACATGTGTCTGTACTTTGTCCTTGAGAGGGTAGGGTTTTTGCCTCTCCCCTTGCTGGTCTATAAAAAGCTCATGAGGAATAAACTCAAAGTGACTGTGGTATTGACCCAGAGTCCTGCTGATGCTATTCTGTGTCTCTGTCTTTTCTTTTACGTCTATTACACTAGGTGTTATCCTTTATGTCTCTATTTTTCATATCTATTATTTTTTAATCCTCACTCCTCCCTTCAAGGACTGTTCGATAGTCAGGTGGACCAGCAGCCACCTAATTAAACAAGCTCACTCCAACCTCAGATGTGTTGCACTCTTTGGCCTGGGGAATGTTCATTCCATTGGCTCTTTTTATATCCAACATTATCCAGGTCATAGCTTAAACATCTCTTCTACAGATAGCCTTCTTTGAAGATCTGAAGTAAACTGCTCCCAGTCACGTATCTATTTTAATCTCTCAGTAGTTCTTATCCCAATATTATTTAGTAGTTTATAGCTCATCATTCCTACCATGTAATCAGAATGTGTTTGAGACAGAAGACACACAGTGTTTGTGACTGAATGACTATCTAATTGTATCTGACTTTATTGAGCAATTCAAGGGAGGTTCAGTTTCTTTTGCTGTTGCTCTCCAACTTCTCCTCTACAGCTTAGCTGGAGCTACCCAAGCATAAGCTACCCTTTGACAAACTGGCTTCACTCGGAATGCTCCAGGCATGCAAGCCTTTTGATTCTTTCTGTCCTATACTTTCCTGTACCTATTTTGGTTGTTTGTCTGTTTGCTATTCTAAATCAACAATATTTGTGAAGCATCTACCCCAGTTGGCTTTATTTTAGGCTTTGCTGGGAAGTAAATAACGTCTTTTTTTTTTTTTTTTTTTTTTTTTTTTTTTTTTTTAGTTCACATGAAGTACATTTACAGCTAAAACCTGCAGCAAAATCAGCCACTTGCTGTCATTACTAAGAGTGTGGTCTATAAGGCTTTAATAGTCCTTCTAGAAAGTTTCTACTCTAATTTGATTATAAAACCAGTAAGTTATTTGTGTGGCAGGAATGGGAGGCTGGAAGAAGTCACATCTCAGTGTAACTCAGAGCCCTTTGCCTACAATTTTTCCTGGAACAAACACAGTCAGCCTGCCAAGGTCATGAGTATTCTGAGACAAAGTTTGAATCTTGTTTGGAATGTTTCTTCAGAGCATTGCTGTCAGTACTCCCGCCCATCTAGAAATGTGATCAAAGTTTCAAAATTTTAAAGAGGCTAATAATATACTATGTGACTGTGTAAGGAAAAAAAATTACTTTAAGTTTGGTCAATTATTTAATTCTGCTGGTAAAGTTCTTATTTCCTAGACTTTTACATTTTGTTTCTTAACCTTCCAGAAAGAATATATCTAGATGGAGAGACTTTCCAGCACACTCCAATTTCTTTGTTTTGGAAATGGAATCTCTGGCAGGTGAAGTGCCTCGTTGACCATCACACAGTGAAGCAGATTATAACCACATTTTAGAGCTCTTCAATGGGTTGTCTCCTGTACTCCGCTGCCTCCTACCACTGTATAAAATCAAACAGTTGTCATAATTGCCATTTCTCAGCCTTTTATCTTCTGATGCTACCAGAGATAAGGAACAGTAACCATAAAATGAAGATTTAAAAAAATATTTTAACTCTTCCCCATGGAAGACTGTTTCTCCCACTCCCGGCCTTCCTCCGCTGTACTCTGTCTAGGTTGTGGCTCCATGAGATTCAGCCCTTCTATGCTGAATGGTATGTCTACTCATGGGTGTTACTTCCCTGACATTTCTAGGAGACATACTCTCACAGCACACTTCCTGTTCTTCTGACACAATCTTTCTGTCCCCTTCTTCTGAAGTATTTCCTGAGCCTTAGGTTCAGGAGTTCTGCTGCATCTAGATCCCTGAGGCCAGGCACTACACACTCCCTTGTTTTCTGTATCCTATGGTAAGCTGTGGTTTTTCAGTCATAGTCTTTCGTTTGTTGCAAAGGAAAGTTTCTTTGATGAGGGATGAGAGCTATACTTAAACTGTAGATGTAACCAACCATCTTATTAAATAAGAAATACAGAGCCGATTCAGAGAAGAAAGCCAAGAGGTCAGAACTAAGAGTCTTACCCTTCCTGCTTCAGCCAAGAGAGTTCTCAGAAAGGGAGCTACTTCCTGTCTGTTCGTCTTTATATAGACTGTCTGTTCTGCCTTCTTATTGGTTGTAAACTCAAACATATGACGGCCTCGTCATTGCCTGTATGTACAGCCCTCCAGGTCCTCTATCGTATTGAGATTAAAGGCGTGTGTCTCCAATGTTGCCTGTATCCTTGACCACACAGAGATCTACCTAGTTCTGTCTACCAAGTGCTGGGATTAAAAGTGTGTGCCACCACCGCCCGGCTCTTGCTATGGCTCTAATAGCCCTGACCCCTGGGCAACTTTATTAACATACAATTAAAATCACATTTCAGTACAAATAAAATACCACCATAGATAAACATTTAAATACAGGTAAGAATTGAAGACAAAGGTCATGAACTTGAGATGAGGGAAATGCATGGGAGGTGTTGGAGGGAGGGAAGGGAAGGGGGAACTGATGTAATTGTATCTTAATTTCAAAAGATAAAAAATTATTTAAAGAACTACAAAAACAAATACTTTGGAATATTCTCTTAAACTTGTATTAAAGTTTAATGTACCCATAGGTGGGAAGTCCATCTTAAAAATATTTTTTTTCTTTGAACTTTAAACTTACAGGAAAGTTGAGATAATACCAAAAACTCAAACTTGCCCTTTAACTGCATCTAGAAATTTCAAGTATTTTGGACATATTTCTTACTTTATGTCTGATATATGTGCATATATATACACATGTATCTACATTCTCACAAATATGCAGAGTCACATATTTTCATTATTTATTTTCCAAGTTATTTGATAATGTTACTTGCATCACACATCATTATGCCACAATACCTCAGTGCACATTTCCCAATTTCTCTGTTATAGTTCACATAGCTATCAAATTCAGAGGTATTAACAGCAATGCAATGCTATGGATGAATCTACAGTCACTGTTTCCATTTTATCGGTTGTCTCAGTAAAATTGTTTTATTACTTATTTTTCCTTTAGTATAAGATCCAGTCTAGAATAACACACTGAATGTAACTGTCATGACTCTTTGTCTCTTTCACTCTAGAGCAGTGGTTCTCAACCTTCCTGATGCTGCAACCCTTTGATACAGTTCCTCATGTTGTGGTGACCCCCAAACATAAAATTATTTCACTGCCACTTCATAACTATAATTTTGCTACTGTTATGAATCATACTGTAAATATCTGATATGCAGAATATCTGATATGTGACCCCCCAAAGGGGTTGCAACCCACAGGTTGAGACTGCTGCTCAGACTTGCTCTGTCTTGTGTGACTTTGCATTTTGAAGAAAATTTTGTAGACTAGAAGGTCATTTTTAACACTTAAGACATGGCTGGATAAACATTTTTAAAATGGGATCTGCCTGAGAACGAATCAACAGTGCTGTATGGCACTTAACATAGGTTGTAGGGGGAGAGGAAGGGGAGGTCTGAAGACCATCCCCCAGAAGATCATCCCCCAGTCTATGCAGATCCAGTCACCACAAGGCAAAGCCAAAGGGAGGTCTTTCCTGGTTCTTGGACCAATTTGGGGCTTTGGTATTTCTACTTAAAATAAAATAATCACAAAATATTTTCAAACAGTATTTGTAACCTGTAAATATTTGTCTTAGACAAAGAAACAATCCTCTTTCCTATGTATGTATTTTTTTTTTTTACAATATTTAAAAGATTTTTTCAGAATCTTTGTCTGATAAAACTTGTGATTTCATTTGTGGAAGAAATCAACTTTGGAATTAAATATCAAAATAATTTTGCAAATATTTTCTTTCACTTTTTGAATACTGTTTTGTTTATATTTGATGAGTAGAAATATTTAAAAGCAGGCTGCATATTAATCACCCACAAACATTATTCCATTAATCTAAGCAAAAGAGAACTATGAAGTCAAAGAACTGCTTGGAAAACAAAGCTTTGATGAATGCTAGTCATCAATCTGAAGCTGACAAATGATGTCACTCAAACCATCGTGACACATTATGCTGCTTAGGCTAGAGCAGAAGAGCTGCCCAGAGCTGCTCCTGAAAACACATAGAAAGTCAACATGAAAATCCACATCATCTGTTGGAGTGTACTGGGTAGCTAGGAATGTGATGAGAAAAAGGAGCATACATACAACTCCCTCAGCAAAGGATTATGGGAGGCAATGAAGGGTAATAAAAGGTAAGTTTGTGAGAATATATGTATAGAAATAGTGATTGTCAACTGACCATGCTAAGCAATAAAACAGAAATATCACTACAAGAAATCTCTACAGCCATTTTAATCCTGGACAGTAGCATGGAGATGAGGATAAGCCCCTGACATTTCCCAGGTGGGTGCAACGGTGAGTGATAGTGAAGCCACCACAGCTCTTAGTAGATATTAGAGTGCAGGGGTCAAGTCTATCAAACACAAGGCTGTTTTACCACCTAAAAGCTGTCAGTTGTGTGTAGCACAAATCTGAAAAGGTCTTATTAATGAAATCAAACCTGGAGCTGGGTATTGGGGTGAATGCTGGAAGATCAGAGAAACAGAACAAGCCACAGCCACCTTGCCTCACCAATTCCTCAGCTGATCCTGTTTCCTCAGACTGGAAGCCACTGAGTCCTTATCCAAATGGATCTCAGCTGAACTGCTGCTCAAAAGCCTAAAAGCTTAACCAGCTCTAGTTCCTTGTCCTCACGCCTTAGATACCTTTCTGCTTCCTGCCATCACTTCCTGGGATTAAAGGCTCTTGTTACCACTCCTAGCTGTTTCCAGTGTGGCTTTGAACTCACAGACATCCAGACGGATCTCTGCCTCTGGAATGCTAAGATTAAAGGCGTGTGTGCAATCATTTTCTGGCCTCTGTATCTAGTGGCTCTTCTGTTCTCTGACCCCAGATAAGTTTATTCGGGTGTACAATATTTTGGGGAACACAATATCACCACAGTTGTGGGTGTTACACTGAACAGGAGACTGAAGTTGAAACTTCTATAAAGCACTATGAAGTTTTGATAGTCATGTGAGACAAAGATACAGAGAAATGGTTGGAATGGAGCTAGACCTTCAGTTGAAACTCCTGAGAACCTGGTGAACCAGAGCATGCTTTCTGCATGACTGCCACTCACTCAACATGGAACAGAGCCTGATTAAATTTGTGTCCAAAAGGTATAAGGGATAATATTACCTGTATTTTATTTAATTATTCCCATGTTGTTTGGCATTTAGGTTGTGTCTAATCAAAAAATAAACTGTGTATGGGAGTTTGGATGTAATTGGCCCCTATAAGCTCATAGGGAGTGGCACTATTAGGAGGTGTGTCTTTGTTGGAGTAGGTGTGGCCTTGTTGGAGAAAATGTGTCACTGTGGAGGCAGGCTTTGAGGTCTCATATATGCTCAAGTTACTCCCAGTGAGAGAGACTACTTTCTGTTGCCTACAAAATGTAAGACTCTTAGCTACTTCTCCAGCACCATGTCTGCCTACATGCCACCATGTCTTACCATGATGATCATTGAATGAACCTCTGAACTGTAAATCACCCAGTTAAATGGTTTCCTTTATAAGAGTTGCCAAGGTCATGGTGTCTTTCACAGCAATAGAAATCCTAGCTAAGACACTGTGCATCATTGTTATGCTGATCTTTCAGGGGTGGGGGCAGTCAAAGACACAATCTAGAGAATTCCACAATCTGTAAGGGGAACCTCAGCTGGCAAATGGTTTCCATCATCTTGGCTTGTGGGCATATCTGGGGGGCATTTTCTGGATTAATGGTGGGGTGGCCCACTGTGGGTGGTGCTGTCTCTGAGCAGGTGGTCTTGGATTGTATAAGAGAGGTAGCTGAGCAAGCCATGGAAGCAGGCGAGTAAGCAGCATTCCTCCGTAGTTGATGCTTCCAACTCCTGCCTTGAGTTCCTGCCTTGTGTCACCTTTGTGATGTACTGTAACCCATGAGCCAAATAAACCCTATCCTCCCCAAGTTACTTTCAGAGTTTTATCATAACAACGGAGAAGTTAACTAGAACAACTGTTCAAAAAAAATTAAAATGATCTGGACATGATGACATGCATTTAACCCCAGCACTTGGGAAGCAGAAACAGGTGGAGTTCCATGAGTTCAAAGCCAGCCTGGTCCTCAAAGTAAGTTCCAGTTCCAGTTAGATCACATGTGTTATCTACAATGATCCATTGTGTCATCTACTTTGTGAATGGTTAATTCATTATAGAGATTATATAGAGATATATAATGAGTTTAACCATATGTATCATCACTAATTTTCCAAACACAATCTTCAGCATTCAACAGAAAATATTATGTAAAATTTTTGTGATCACATAATAAAAACAAAAGAATATGTAGATGACAGAGATATACTCATTGGTGAATAAGATGTTGAAATTAGCTAAGAAACTTAAAATAACTAATTTATTCAAGATGAGAGGGAGGGGTTATAAAGATGTTGGTAACAGAGATCACTGGAATTTATGAAGAAAAGGTTAAAAGAAAATTCTAGAACTGAGAAATGTTCTATCTGAAATTAACTCATTAAATGAGTTGTAATATAAATTAAATGTATCAGAAGCTAGGATTATAAATTCAAACAATCAACATGAAATATCTAAATTTAACAGGAATAAAATAATGGAAAATCTAGGAAAGAATTTTGGACAAAGTGTTTTAGGAGCCCCACAAGGAACACAAAGAGTGAAGCAGAAGAAGCCCAAGGGAATTACGGTGGCAATGGAGGTCATAAAAGGTAACTGTAAACAAACTCATACAGTGCATATACTGACAGCTGATTGACTACATTAAACAATAAAACAGAAATGTTGCTACAAGAAATCGAATGGGAATTGACCTGAAAGCTTCCTCCTCGTTGGCTAGCTTTCAGAGTGTCATGTACGTGCTATTTTAAGGTATTATATGGGCTGCTGTGGAGAAAAGTCATCAATGGTCTTACCCAGGCTTGACCCTGCATACTACAATACCCACCTACCAGACGAAGGCTGTCTACAGGCACATTAGTGGCCTGACTGTTAAGGAGGCAACAGACAACATTTAGATTGGATTTGAGGCCTCAACCCCAGTAGGAACCACTACTGTTGTTTTGCTAAATGGACAGGTTATCAAACTGCCCCTAATTATTTATGTCTACAGATGAGTGCTGTTCTCAGCTGAAGCCAGAGAAGCTTCTTATTGCAGTGGGTAGTTTAATAGACTTATAACTGTCATAGTGCTTAGAATAAGTGACTCTTGAGGGCTTGACCCTAAATGTGACATATATAACAACCCCTATACCCACCCCAAGACTCACTGAACATCATGGAAGAGAGGGTAGAAATAATTGAAGAGCCAGAAGATGGGTAGTGCTTCTGAGAAAGTCTGTCTTCTGGATATGATGTGGCCACTGTACTCATCAATTTACTGCAGCTATGGTTATAAAACCTGCATAAAATCGATTCAATCAACATTCCAACAGAGCGGAGGTGGGACTCAGGAGGCTCCACACCTAGATGAAGGAAGAGCTATTGGCATTGATGGCTGCTAGGGAAGGGGGAGTCACCTCTCTTTAGGAATATGGCTACTGGTGGGTTTCCCTATCTCAGTTAGATGGCTCTACAGCTACATATTTGTGAGTGGACTCAGTGGGTCATTAAAAATAAGAGCATGTAAAAGGACATGAAGGCGAGAGAGGAATGTATTGAGAGTTAGTGGGATGGGAGGAGGAGCTGGGATGGATATGATTAAGATGGGTTGTATCAAGGTATGAAATTGCTAAAAAAGTAACTGCAACTATTCATAATTAGAAAACAGGAAATATGTCTACAAGATTTAAAATGTATGTAGGATAAAAATAATAGTGAACATATACAAAATATTGGAGAGGGTAATGGAGTTAAAGTATCCTAGGGCTTGAAAATTTGTATGGATTTACTAAAATTAATTGATTTAGAAAGTAATAAATAAAGGATTCATATTGTAATTTGTAGAGTAGACATCAAGGAATGATCAAAATGTGTAACAACTTGAGCTGGGTATATAGCTAAGTTACTAGAGTACTTGTGCAGCATACACAAGGCAGGTGCTTCCATCCTCAGCACCAGCAACCACATAAACCAGAGTGGTGGCCCACGGCTCTAAGGCAGTGCAGTGGAGGTGCGAGAATCTGCAGTTCGAGGTCATCAGGGGAGGTGAGTCTGAGCTGTACAAGATCCTGTCTCAAACACCAAAAGCCATGACTAATGTGAAACATATACCAAGTGAATAAAAGAGATCATACAACTTATTCATTAGCCCCAAAGGGTAAGAAACTAAGGGGCCAAACAGAACCCAGATATGGCAGATATCAACCAAAATACACCAGTGATAAATTTTAGATTTAGAAGTACTAAATATCTTAAGTCTATGACTGTTGTCTTGGAAGAAAAATACAGTCCCTAGCTGTATTCTGTCTAGGAGACATACGCCTTAAATAGAAGAACAGAAAAGTGGAAACAGAGCCTTGCAGAAGGGCACAGCACACAGTCATCAGCCAGGATGAGGGGATGGCTCTGTTAATATCAGAGCACACAGAATGGCAGGCAGCTTAGCTGGAAGCAGAGAAGGTGTGCCAGTTCCTAACTTACTATCTGCCAGCTCCAAACCCACTGTGTTCTGATGTTGGAACTGAACTCTGCAGGCGCCATTTCAACAACTCCAGCTGGCTGGAAATGAGCCCTTTTCATACAGGGTAGGAGAAACCCCACAAAGCTACAAGAGGGGGACGGGCCTTTTCCTTCTGCTGTGTTCCCACTAGCAGCCAGTGCCTCTGCATGGAGGGACCCGGCAGCACTGTCCTCCATAGGACTGGCCCTCACAGTTCAGGAGAGGATATGTGTCCTCTTTGCAAACACCACCATAGCCATGCCACTGTTCTGATTTCAGGGCAAGTGACTCCATTACAGGAAGTTCCCATGACAACTTCACCTTTTCCTGGGAAACATGAATCTTGGCCTTGAAGGGACTCTTCTAACGTTCAAGGTTCATGCTACTTTATGTCAAGGACACTGCAGTCTCTTTACCTGTTTTGTAATTAACATTGTTCATTTATTTATTATTTAATCATACAAGTATTAGCATCTATTAACTAAACATGACAGATTCCATTTTGATATTTTCATATACATATATATTTTGATCATATTCACTCCATTACCCTCTATTTAATTAAAGTTTAAGAGCTATTTATTTAGTGTGAGTGCATGTGTGTGTGAGAGTGTTCTTGTGTGTACGCATGTGTCACACTGTGCTTGTGGAGGTCAGAGGACAACTTACAGTTCTCTTCTTTTACCATGAGAGTCTCAGGGATCAAACTCAGTTGTCAGGCTTGGGGGCCAGCACTTGTACCAGTTGAATCATCTCACTGCCCCCCATACCCCCTTTTCATTTCCCTACCACTCCTGCTGACACCCTTCCTGCTCCCAACTAACCCCACTCTACTTACAAGCCTGTGGGAGTTCAGCTCCCACCTTTTGAAGGGTTCTTAAGAGGAGGAGAGAGGGATAAGAAATGATAGACAGAAAGAAAGACCTAGACGATGACAAGAAAGACAGAAACAGGATAGCTTCAGGAGGGCCTGGATCAATACCCAATGGCCTTGAGGCTATATTCAAAAGGGCTTTTTATAACAAGTCAAGGAGTGGGGCAAAAGACCTCCCCCTTGCTAGATCAAAGCACACCGCACAGCCAAGTGTAGACCTTTCCAAACACCAGGTAACCACACCCGTGACCAAATCATCTCCTATGCAGCTCTGCTGGGTAAAGCAAGCCCAGATTCTTTGACCCTGAGTAAGTTCTCACTAGATAGCCTCTGTGGGTTCCCACACAAGCCATTCTATTTATTTGTTTGTTTGTTTATTTATTATTTGTTTGTTTTATGACAAAATGAGTTTCATTAGGATACTTATAGAAGGAAGGGTGAGGTTTCTTCACAGGAGCGTAGGCTGTTTACCAATGGCTACCTAACTGAAGATGTTTATCTGCCCTTCTTCCTCGGCCTTTAACTGTGTATAAACCCTGGGGCAGGGACTGGGCCTTGTGAGCTCCTTTTCGCTGCCTGACAAGAAGCTCCTGGGCTCAAAGCTCTGCAGATTTTGTGCAAGCAGGCACAGCTGCCTTAAGTGGGAGAACACTAGAGTATGTCATTCTTGGGGATAGGCATTAACAATGCTTTACTGTAGATCTGTTTGGAGTCTGTCTCCTGACTCTAATGGGCATAGGATGTTTATTATGAAATGAGGATGAGGCAAGAAAACAATCACTGCTTTAAATTGGTACTATTAATACCATAGTTTTAAAATCCATAACGACAAAATTCTAAAGAGGGAGAAATTGACAAATTTCCAATCATAGCAGGAAATGTAATGCATGTTCTTCAATTGCTTAGAGGAGAAAGAAAAGGAAAAAGGAAGTGGCGGGACCAGATCAGCATAGGGAAACTGTGTAAAACGAGGCCCAAACTCGACTTAACACCTGAGTCAAAGAACCACACAGTGGGCAGTTTTTTCAAGTGCATACGAAATCTTTACCACAACGGGTTATGCCTCACTCAAAAGCAAAGAGGCAGCAAATTTAAAATTTACATTTTATATAAAGAAGGTTAAGAACTGCCCTGTTAATCTTGAAAAAGAATAAATAAATCTGGACAACTTAAAACAGCCAGATACCAGGAGCTGGCATAAATCCTGCTGTGGTAATTAGGGCAGCCCTCAATGCAAGGATAAATAGAATAGAAAGCCCAGAAATACATTTACACACACATGGTCACTTCATTTGTGATGAGATGCCCAGGCAGAATTGTGATGTTTAAAGTAAGTGGTGGCTGGTGTAGGAGACATAGAGAAAAAGTAAATTTTGACTTCAAATTTACATAAAAATACACAAAACAGAAACTGTAAATGTATTGGAAAACTAGACATGAATGGACTATTCACATCTTTAGAAGACAATGAGGCATTTTCATGGCTAGGGTAAGAAAGGATTTCTTAGGCTGGGCCCAAACAATGAATTCCCCTATATTGTGAGTGCAAATTAAGCATCTCTGATCTGAAAATCCCAAATCTGAAATCTAAATCCTCCAAGTTCTGAAACTTAAGGAGGGCTGACAAGATATCACAAGCAAAGAATTCCTTGTATGACAAGATGTGGTCAAAATCCAGGGACACTCTAAAGACTATACAGATAAAGGTATATGTTAAACAAATGCAATATATGTGTAAGCTTGAAATCCCTTCCTATGCATATATCTATATCTTATGTGTAAATATCACAAACTGAAAAATAAAACTTCTGACTCTCTGCATTTTGGAGAAGGGACACAGAACCTGTAATGACTCGTGTTCATCAAAACCCACTATTGAAAGATGGAAGGGTAACTCACAGAACAGGGAAAGCATCTGTAGCACGTGCATCTGTAATACGTGCATCTGACATGGACTCATGTCTATCACATACAAAGGACTCCTACAGATAAACATGAAAAGGGCAGATGACCCAATTGTGGAATGATCCCCAAATATTAACAGGTATGCCAAAAAAGGGAATCTCCAAATGGCCAGTAAATGTATAGAAAGACTACCAATTTCAGTAATCATCATCAGCAAGATATGTAAGTTGAAATTAGAGGTCTATAACCACAACAAATCCATCTCAATGGTTATAATTAAAATCACAGACAACAGTCAATACTAGTGGCTTTACAATGTTACTAGAACTCTCACACAGCAGCTATGAACATAAACTGGTACCAGCAATTTGAAAATACTTTTAATTTGTGGATATTGCAAAGTGTACATTATGAGTTATCTACAAGGTTTATGTTAGCAAATGATAGGTCATGACAGGCTGAAATTTCGGGAAAACACAGTGATTAAAGATCTCATGGTAAGGGAGCTGTTGGCCCCAGTCTTTGTGAAAAGGTGGGAAAGAGCATATCACAATGAAGCCAGTAAGGACCAGACACAATGGGACAAGGCTCCTCATTATTTGGTGGTAATGGGGTCTTTCTTCTCCTCTGTATTGAGAAGGAATGAAACTATGACCATTCAAAAAGGAAAACAGAACTGAAGGTCACCTGGACGTCGGGCTTCTTAAATACTACCCAGTGAAGTGTGTGGGGTTTGGTTGTTTGTTTTTTATTTTGTTTTGTTTTGTGTGTGTATGGATGGATGTTTTGCCTACATGTATGTCTATGCACTGCCTATGTGCCTGGCATTCACAGAGACTGGAAGAGGGCAAAGGATCCCCTGGAACTAGAGTTTTGAGCTGCCATGCGGTGCTGGGAATTGAACTTGGGTCCACTGTAAGGGCAGCTAGTGCTCCTAATTCTTGAGCTATCTCTCCATTCCCATCAGAGTAGTGATTAAATCATTACCAAATTCACTTTTATTGGAAAGTTTTGCAGTCCCTTTCCCCAATTTCTGTATTCTAACATAGCATAAATGGGGCCTCCAGAGTCTACTCGATGTGTTTTAATCTAAAATCAATTGTCTGCCTCTGCTCTCCTTTTAAATGAAGTGCAACCTAGTTTCCAGGTAAGACTACCCCAGACAGAAGCAGCACTGTCAAGCCCGGAGGCAGAGATGGCACAGGACCTGGAGTGACTCTCCCCTTGTCTCTTCTTCCTCAAACTCCCTTCCACTGTTCCACAGCACAGCATGGCTCTAAAAGGCCTGGAGAAAGGGAAAGGGGCTGAGAAGTAGTGAGGATGGAGAAAAATGGAACTCGCCATTAAAAGATCAGAACAGAGCCTGGCAACAGGGAAGCCATCCCCTGGTTCTGGTCAATTAAATTCTGTGGCAAAAGACAGATGGTAGCGTGAAGAGCCACACGTGACGAGAGCAAGGGGAGAAAAGCAGGGGAGGAAGTGCTAACTGCCAAAGATAATGCTCCCGTGGGAGGCTAGACTTCTGTTTTATACTCCCAGGACTGGTTAAAACAAAACGAAACAAAACAAACAAAACAAAACAAAAACTGTCTGGACCGTGGAGAAGACTTCTGTGCAGATCTGTGGAACTGAAGTGGTGTACATGTTTAACAGTCAACCCTAATGTACATATCCCTCCACTCAATCTAGTAGTAGCCATCGTGTATATAATATGACTATTTAACTGCTGATGACACTGGTAAAGATAAACAATAAGGAGTTATTGACAGACCTGAATTTCTGAGAGCCATTAAACCAGCCTTGGCCAAGCTGCTAAGAGAGCACGTGATGTTTATGTATTTCTCCCTGTGAGCGAACATGGAGATCACTGGAATATTCCAGTTCTCATTTTCTACACCTTATGTTCAAGTTTCCAAGTGTCTGTACAATGGGCCTGTGAGGCAGACATTATGTAGTGGTTTTGCCGACAACTCCACATTAACAAAATCACGTGGATTTCTAACAAATTAAGATCACAATTCTCTCTCTCTCTCTCTCTCTCTCTCTCTCTCTCTCTCTCTCTCTCTCTCTCGACAGAGAGAATGACAATACAATGGCTTCTCTGGCTGCAACTTAAGCGGTCTTTAAAGACAGTGTTGGATCCTTCCGCCTGAATGCTGGCTAATAGGAGTTTAAATGAGAAGTGGTGGGTGAGCATCAGAGCATTCATGCATGGGAAATCGGATGAACACCCACAATGCAGAATTTCCTACAGAAAACTAGTCTAGCAGAGAGACTCAGGCCCAGGTCGAGTGCCAGAAACTTTAAAATTGCCCTGTACAGCTTTGGTCCACAAGAGGAATAAGCTAAAGGTGTCCAAAGAAAAACTAGACAAATATTTTTAATGCTATATTTCCAAACACACCTTTAAAAAAAGAAAGCCACAATCTCTTCTTGTAGGAAGAAATTAATCTTCTTAAATTTAATCCTATATGCCAGTGCTTAGTCTTGAAAGGCATGTGTGTACCACTTAGGTCAATCCAAAACAAACAGCAGGAGGTAACAACTAAGAAAGTCACGGGAAGGACTGGAGTCGGCCACTCTGACGGCCACTCACTGTACCGCTCATCTCCTGGAGCATTTTCTTGTAAATGATCCACTTACAACCATATCAGTTTTCCACTTGTCACGCAATTCTAGATCACAGTGTGACTTCAGCTTCAGGTCCACCAGTTAAGGTGAAGGGACACATTCTAACACTTCTCCGGGTAAAATCAGCTCATTGACCTTCCGAGACTGTCCGAATTGTGAAATATTAGTGGCTCCAAATCCATCAATCCTGAGCATTTTAAGACAGATGTACATAGCTGCACATAGGCCTGTATTGTATCAAATAATACACCAACCCATCAAGCCCTGGACACTTTTGAAGATGGGGAGGCAAAAGCATGTCTTTATCTCCCAGGCCATTTTACAACAATCCCATCATACAGAGAGTTTGGAATGATGCTGCTTGGTCACACTGTGGACTTCTCAGCATCCTCATTTACAAAAGGGGTTAAGGATGACTGCAACTTTGTGTTTGAGCACAGAGGAGGGTTGCCTTATATAAGTAACTGCCTAATAAATGCTAACTATTATTTTATCATGATTGTCATTTTTATTATTTCTGTTATTATTGCTCAGCAATTTCTTAAAAATTAGACAATTAGGAAATGTTCCTAGCATTGGACAGATGGCTCATGCTCATTTATCATGTGTATTTTGAAATTTAGCCAGAGCAGTGATAAGTTATAGTCTCTATTCCGGCGATCTTTAAGCCAGACTGCTATAATATTTTATTTTATAACATCCTTGAAAAAAACTCAGCAAGACTGTTTATGGGTGCAAAATGTTACAACTTCAATGCTACTTTCCAAGGAGATGACTCAATATATCCTAGACTAGTTGAGAGACAATATTCTGGGCTCCCTGATGTAAGGGCTTTAAAACCCTTTTGCATATGGTGTTTCATCTCTCTCTTTATCTCTCTGGCTTTCCACTGTTGGGATATCTTGTCACCTGTTTTGAACTGACATGTCACATAAAAGAAGAATAATAAGAAAAAAACAATTCACAGTCAAATTCTATGTAAAAGGAGGATGGCGTTAAACGCTTTGTCATAATTAGAAAAACATTTTCTTGCAGTGAGCAATACACTTGGGTTGAGAACTGGAGGTCATTTCGAGGTCATGTAGTGTCTCCTCTAGGCTTTCATCAGCCTCCCAGCCACTGCTTTGCCTCTTCAGATGAACAATCCACAGTCTCTTCCATTCTTTTTAACAAGTTGACTCTTTGCAAATGAAATACATGCATTCAAAGCATCCTGACCACATCCACCGCCACCTCCCTTCCTGTGCCTCTCTCTGAGTTTCCTACATCTCCCTCCCAGTTTTGTCTTCCTTTTTGCTGTGATATATTGAGTCATATTAGAGCTGCCCATATACACATGGGCTGGGGTCATTCACTAGGGCACAGGCAACCTATCATTTTGAAGTTACAACTTCAAAAGTGACTCTCATCATCAACTGTGGGTAAGAAAAAAATTTCTCTCTCTCTTTCTCTTTCTTCTTCTCTTGAATGGCTTTTAAAATCTCTTTGAAAATGACCAGATGGGAAGATTTTACCATTTGGTTATAATAACACAGATGAATAACAGACTGAACAATGCTGGATCCGTACTTCAGTAAAAAGTCCACTTGTGGAACAAAACAACGTCTCAATTCAACCTTGATTATGTTTGTGTTGCTCACCATGGCAACTGGTGAAGTTAGGCAGCCCCGCACACTCACAGAAGAGCTTTGGAAATGTTTAATCCGTGTGTGTGTGTGTGTGTGTGTGTGTGTGTGTGTGTGTGTGTGTGTGAGAGAGAGAGAGAGAGAGAGAGAGAGAGAGAGAGAGAGAGAGAGAGAGAGAGCAGGCAGTGAGGTGCCTTGCCTCCAGGTGTGCCCCTTCTCCCACATCAGCACCGGCCTCTCGGAGCGCACACTGTGTACCAGGTGTACCAGGACAGAGACAGTGATATGGTCTCTGGCCATGACAGACCTACAGCCAGGCAGACTCAAATGCTTTGACCTTTCTCTCCCTCTTACTTTTAGTACATTCTTCTAGCTTTAATTTTTCCTTACAAGAAATTTCGAGCCTCTGTCTGTCACACATAAAGGAAAACTGAAAAGCCTTGTGCCGGCAGAAAGCAGTCACGCCATCACAGTCCACGGAAAAGAGTTCCTCCCGCATTCAAGCTCTCACTGGCATGTATAACATTAAAGCTCACTCTAGCCCTTCAGTGTGTATAACATTAAATCAAAAGAGGCAATACAAAATTATTTATCAGCCCATGTGAAGTTTTCAAGCACTTCAAATTAGTGGCTTTACAAAAATGACATGCACTCCCCTAGTGTTTCAAAAAGAGACCTTTGCTGATGCCTATCAATATTTTATAGGTGAAGAATATGAAATGTAAATTGTATTAAATAAAGATTTAAAGCTGTTTTTTACTGCTCATGCTGAGCCACCTTTGAAGGAAAGCTCTCTGGGGTGGGTATCCGTCCACTGTCTAATCAGTCATATTTCATGCTGGGTATGTAAGGATAAAAAGATGACATGGTTTCTATATTATACAGAAGAGCTTAGATTGATCTCCTTACTGTGTATGTGTCCACCTGTCTGTCCATCCACCCACCCACCCACCCATCCATCCATCCATCCATCCATCCATCCATCCATCCATCCATCCATCCATCCACGTATCCACCTTGTTTCACTTTGCACTTCAGACTGGCCTGGAACTCACTCCCTGAGTGTTCCCAGCCTGGCCTGGAACACATGGCAACCCTCTTGACCCAGCCTCCCAAGTACTGAGAGTATATGCAGAAGCCATCACGTCAGACTTACAGCTAATATCTTCAGCTCATAGAATGCCACGTACAGAGTTGGTCACAAACGGTAAAATCAGAGCATGGCAATCATCATCTACCAGAACAGATGTTCTCAATCCATACCCTTCACGAAGGAATGCCAGTTATGATAAAGGAAAACGAAAATTGGAAGCCCGTGTTACTCGTGAAACAGCATACGACTTTAGCCTTTTTCAAATCAGGGGAGACGAGATGAAAATAGTGTGAGAAAGGCTAAGAGGTTCCTAAACAGGGCATCAGTTTTGAACTGTCCCTCTCTGCATCAGTCCATGAGCAGTATTTCTTCGTTCCCCCTTCTGCATGAGAAATTAAAGAGGAGATCTTGGTTGTCGCCGCTCAAGTTTCCCCTACAGTCCCCTTTCTCCTCCACCAAGCCTGCCAACTGCTTTGCTCTCAGGGCACAACAGCCTCTTCCTACCTGTGTGGTTCAGGTCCGCCACAGCATCTGTTGCGCCAACGGTCCTAGTCCTAGGCCAACCTGCTGGAGAGCTTCAGAGGGCTCTTTGGAATAAAACGACCCGGCTCGTGGCCCGCCCACTTACCAGATCACGTGCCTCCAGGCTTGGCCTGCCAGTGGGAGCCACAGGTCCATCCCTAGCCTTCTCTCCGCAATGTGCCTGATGTGTGTGTGTTTCCTTTCATAAGCTAACATCAATGCGGACAGAAAAATAATTTACCCATCCCTAGCTGAGAAGCTGTTGACACTTGATGCATGGCTGGGGAGGAGGAATCGGTTTTCTTCAGGGACCCATGTTCTCGTAGGTGGTCTTAAGGCAGCAACAAGTGGAGTTACAGAGCATATGAAGTCTGGAGGGGAAAGCGGTGTGGCAGGGACAGAAGAGGGACTGCAAAGGAGGGAGGGGCGATTGATTAGATCAAAATGCGTTATCTGCATGTATGAAATTCTCAAACAACACCAAAGGACAAAACATAATTTAGAAGAGAGAAATATGCACAGAAAATAAGAATTGTCTGAGAACCATTAAGAACATTTTGTTATACGTCTTTGGCTAGGTAAAAATTAGTGCTTCTGCAGAACTATATTCACGTACAGAGATATGATATGCATAAATACACTTCATAAAGTTTTATAAGTCCTTTATTATTCTAAAAAATGTAAAGCACATATATTTATTGTGTGCGTGTTTACATTTATGTGGGTGCCTAAGTGCATGGCTCTGTCAGAGGACAACTGGGGATCTGGTTCTGTCTTTCCACCGTGTAGATCTTTGGGACTGAATTCAGGTCATCAGACTTGGCAGCAAGTGCATTTACTGATTATTCCATCTCACGAGTCCTCTTCTGTTTCTTATAAGAGATCCTCTTTACTCTATCTACATGTAGTTTATCAAATATATCTATAGACTAAAAACCATTTTAAAAAAGAACTACCATGTACCTTACACTGTGTGTGTGTGTGTGTGTGTGTGTGTGTGTGTGTACATCTGGGGGCTCAGGACAACCTTGGGTATTGTTCCTTAGGACCAATCCACCTTGCTTTTTGGGACGAAGTCTTTCCCTGATTTCTGGGGCTTGCTTATCAGGCTAGACTGACAGGCCAGTGAGTCTCAGGATCTATCTGTCGCTACCTCCCCAGCACTGGGGTTACAAGTGCACTCTACTATGGTCAACTGTTTAATGTCAGTTCTATAAACCACACTCAGATCCTTATGCTTGGACATTAAGACTTAACGAACTATTTTTCAGCCCCTTACACATAACTTCTGAAGCAGATCATTATCTGTGTGTGTCCCTGTGTACTCCTGAGAATTGCACCTTTCTCTGGACCACTCATGACCTGTTTAGCAATCATTCTTTCACTTTTCTCTATGGTTTAAGAAATCATGTGTGTGTCTCCTCTATTGAAAGGTGGCATATATACAGCAAAACAGATAAATGCTGGTGTGCTTAATGGTTTATCACAAAGTGAAGCCAGCAGAGCAACTATGACCCCACCAAATGAAAGACAACATCCCTAGCACAGGAAGCCCCTTTCAGTCAGCTCCCATTTTCCATTTTCTAAAGATAGCTGCACTGTAATTCAGCTCAACCTGTTTTTAAACTTTATGCAAATTTGGCCCTGGTTTCAATGCTCCAGACCATCGATCATGGCCATCATTTACAAATTGCACTCAAAATGATTAGTAAATTTCATTTCTTATGGTAGAAGGGCCCACCACTGATGCAAACAGTTTCACCTTGGCTCTGTGTTTCTCTTGTATAAAACTGGGTGAGGTACGTCTTAAGGTGAATTGGAAGGGTCATCTGGGCTGAGGTGTCTGCAGCCTCCACTGTTTGATAAACTTGTCTGTTCCTCTTGCTACGTTCTTCCTACTGGCTCATTTCTGCTACTATTCTGATATTCAGATCTCCACAATGTCTTCAATATTCGAAGGCTGATAAATGGTTTTGACATAGTAAACAATTTTGAAAGCATCCATTGTAGTCACCACAGAGATAAAGGTAAGTTGTTCATGTCCCAGTGAACAGCTCTGCAGTCTCTTGAGGTTTTCTACATGCTGAGTTTTGCAGCCTGAATGGTACTTCCATCATGGAGTCAGTGGTGTTAATGTTTGGAGGCCAACTAATGTCAGGGGCCCTGATATAATATATAATTTCAAAGCCTGCTACCTATGTACTTCCCGAGCAAGGTTGTACCTCCAAAACCTTCCACAACAGTGCTATCAACTGGAGAGCAAGTATTCAAATATCCTAGCTTATAGGGGACATTTCTCATTCAAACCATGACAAGAGTTAAATGTCAAGCTTTCACTGCTCAATGTGATGTGAGTTGCAGGGGTATTGTAACTTTTGTTAATTACATTGAGGTAGTTTCTTCTTTTCTAATTTTTCTGACAGATATTTCAGATAATAATCAAGTATAAGACATTGTCTAATGTTTGCTTGCACCAATTAAAATGATCATATAATTTATCTTCTTTAACATTATTGTGGCAGATGACATTGATTGAATTTTAAAATTTTGCATGTCTTGCATTCCTGGGAAAAGCCTACTATAACAAAGCATGAGCATCCTTTAGGAGTTAATTCTTTTTGAGCCAGTTTTACTAAATTATCTTCTAATAATTTTTAACTAATTTATGCTTTAAAATTTATTATCTATATATGTTGTGTGTTCTTACCTTTTAAAAATATTTTGTTAATGCTTTGTATCATTTCGCACAATGTATTTTGATCATAGTGCCCTCCTTACCCTCAACTCCTTTTGGATTTATCCTCATTGTTGTCCAGACAACTTTGTGTCCTCATTTCAAGCCCATAGACTCCAATTTGTTCTGCCTGTATGCTCTTTGGTAAGTGGCCATCTGCTGGAGCATGGTGGACCTACCAGTGGACATAGCCTTAAAGAAAACTGTCTCTCTCTCTCTCTCTCAGCAGCTATGAACTGCTAGGAGTACAGATCTGTGCCTACCTCCCCTCTCCATGCCGGAATTTTGTCTAGCGTGCCCAGGTCTTGTGGCATGCTGTTACGATCACTGTGAGTTAACGTACAATTACCTGCCATGTCTGGAAAGCACTTGTTCCCTTTGGTCGCCATCACCCACCATGACCTGCTCTCCTTCTGCCTGCCTCTTCACAATGATCACTGAGCCTTGGGAAGAGGAACATAATGTTCATGTTGAAGGCTGGGCATTCTGCAGTCTCTTGTTCTCTGTACCTTGACCAGCTGAGGGTCTCTGTGTTAACTGCCATATGCCGCCAAAAGAAGCTTCTCTGATGAGGGATGAGAGATGCACTAATCTGTGGGTGTAATGATGAGTCATTGGGGGTTGGCTTAATATTATGTTCGTTTACTAGGATAATAGTGGTAGATTCTCCCTTAGGGTCTATGGCTTGTTTAGTCATGGGTTCTTGGGCATGATAACTGTTCCTATTATGGATTTCCTTTGTTGAGTGGGTCTTACATCCAATCAGAAAGTGGTTGAGTACTCTCATAACAATTGTTCCAATATTGCACCAGTTGACATATCTTGCCAGGCAATTGTAGCTCACAGAGTTCACACGTAGCCAAATTTCTAAATGGTCTTATTAAATAAAAAACACAGAGCCAGAAATTTGTGCTAAAGCCTTAGAGAGATCAGGGAAATATGGAAAGCCACAAGCTAACCTCACCTCTTCAACTCCACAGCTTCCAAAGAGCACGACTTCCTGTCTACCCAGGCTTATATGCCTTGCTTTTCTGCCCTCTCATTGGCTCTTAGTCCAGCTACCTCACTTCTTCTTCCTACACAGCTCTGCCACTGTCTGTCTGTACAGACCTCCAGGTCTCTATGGTTGGTACTGGGATTAAAGGCGTGTGTCACCATGATTGGCTCTGTTCCCTGGTGTGGCCTTGAACACACAGAGATCCTACCCACTAAGGGATTAAGGGCGTGTGTTATCTGACTTCTTGTTTACTTAAAATGGCTGTCCTTTTTCCCCTGATCTCCAGGCAACCTTTATTTATTAATGCACAAATAAAATATCACATTTCAGCACAAACAAAATATCACCACATTCACAATTAATCTGAGTAAGATTAATGTTGCTGCTCTCCTCCCATGGAGTATATAGCATCTTCCCAAACTATGAAACCTGGCCAGTAGGGATGAAGTGTCTAGATCAATACCAGACTGATTGTTCTATGTTTGGTGTTTCAAGTATACGTTCAGAAGTAGAGTCTTGGCATCATGTTCTGGAGTGTAACAAAGAATAATGGCGACAGCTGCTAATGTTTGCTAGTCTATGAGGCCTGATTTGGCAACACTCTAAAAGACATCATACATTCTTGGTACCGGACTTTTTATCTGTTTGCCTGTGTGTCCAGTAGGGACATAGTTGCCTCATTTTAGGGTAAAACTTTTATCTATCTATCTACCTACCTACCTACGTACCTACCTATTACCTATTATCTATCTACCTGCCTATATATCATCGATTTATCTACCTGCAATCTATCTGTCTGTTTGCCTGTCTATCTATCTATCTACCTGCCTATATATCATCTATCTCTCTATCTCTCTATCATCTATCACCTATGTATATATTTTAAGAAATATCAGTAATAGACATTGTTGAAGGCACAGATCCAAGTGGTTAGCTCTTACATTTTATTTATATTTATAGAGAAGTGGAACCCTTAAATAGATGACTCCATCATGGATGTCCACGTGGGTTGCATACTGCACAACTCCACATGGAAGTCATCCTTGGGAACTGAACAGAGAGAATTACATGCAATAGCTTCTTCATGTTGATTTAATTTGCATATTGATAAGTGGTTTTCAGACATAGGTCAGTGTAAAATAGAATAAATCATGTCAGCTTAGAAACCTTCTGAGCTTTGCTTTGCTTTTAGTTGTCAAGAAAATTCATGTAAAAAAGTTGATATACCAAGGGTTATTGTTATAGAAACGTGAAATAATATTAAAAGCAAATAATTTAAAGCAAGGCTGTACCTGTAGAAATAGAGCTGTAACACTCTCTGTTGGTGTGTATAAAGACCTTTCATATCCCAGAAGAGAATAGGATGTTTTATTACAGGTGCCAGGCAAATGCAATCCAGATTCTCTAACACCTTTAACACAGTAATGCAGTTTCCTCCTGAGCCAGTGAACAGGAAAGTATTCACATGGATGAGAAAGTGATCATGGGTTGGAAATGAACACTTGCAGGTAGAAAGCATTGTAGAGACCATTTGTCTTCAAGGGTCCGGTTACTATTCTGTTAAAGCAGTTTAGCAAGAATTTAGGCAGAAGGATTAGGGACTGAAGATGGCCCTAGTTGAGGGGATCTTGAAACAAGGCAGTGTCGCTCAGGCATCAGAGGTTTTTGCTTTCAGCAAACCTGCGTTATTTACAATCTGCTTGCATTGTTAAATATCTCATCTACTTTAATATTTTATGACCTTCAGTCACTAGGTACCAGGGGGATATTTCTTTTTCAGGGAAGCAATGTATCTCAGTACTAGAAATACCTAGGGCTAAAATTTGGACTTCAGTTTTTCTATTAACAAACTGGGTGGTTCTTCCTCAATATCATTTAGACTTCAAAATAATTGATTATTACATGGTGGGGCTCTGGGAGGTGACTGAGGATGTAGATGTTGAACAAAATACATTGTATACTTGTATGAAATTATCAAAGAATAGAAAAATTGAAAATTATTAACATAATTTATCTTCACTAAAATTATTGATCTATATATATCTTCAAGTGGAGATACTGTTGAATTATAGTTGAAAGTTTTTTTATAAAAATCAATGAAGGGTTTTATTTTTAAAAGTTTTTTTTTAATTTATTGCTTATGTGTATGTGGGTATGTTTCTCTGTGTGTCTGTACACATGGATATTGGTACTTGAGGAGCCAGAAGGAGGCCTTAGATCTCCTGGATCTGCAATTACAGAAGTGAACCACTGCATGTGGGTGCAAGGAACAGAACTCCAGTCCTCTGAAACAGTAGTATGCACTCTCTACCGCTGAACAAATTTTTTTGTCCCCAAAGAAGGATTTTATATAAGCTCTGAGCAGAAAAAACAGCTCATGAATAAATGTATCACATCTTATGCATGATATAATCCCTAAATATTATTTTAGATATCCTGTAAAATTAATGTCATATTTGCACTCATAAATAAAGTAGCTTCTTCAAGCCAAGAGGTCAAATGCACTCATTGTGCAAATGGGGGAGTTTGATAATTAGAGTCATTCTTAAAATTCTTTACAGGACTGCAAAACTTGTACAGAAAATGTCTTCTTTTTACCTTTATTCTTTGGAATAAGCTTAGCAATTACCTCCTGTTACACTGCAAAAGCAATTATCTGCTTGTCTATACAAACACAGTGTTTAAGGTTCATCCCTGTCTTGAAGTTACAGAAAAAGCAAATTAATGAACAATTCTGATATTGTTGGGCAAATTCAAGGGCTATCCCTGAGGATGCCAGCTGAGCCTTCATTACTGTATTTCAGACTTCTGCTGCTGTGTTGTGCAGTTCCTGGGGATGGTTTGCAAACTCCAGGTGTAGCTGTGCTTGGTGGGTGATTATTAGCTTCTCTCTGAAGCAGTTGAAGTTTACATTTCATCCCTTTTTTTGCCTGCTTTGGTGTTTCCCCCAATTTCCTGTACCAGTTCTGACAACTTCATTTGGAAATTTTATGACTAAGGTTAAAAATTATATTAGAACAGCAAGCATAGGATTTGAAAATTTCAAGAGACTTTGGGAAAAAAACACAATAAAAATAAAAATGGACAAATTCATGGCATAGCGATTTGTAAATATTACTAAATTTTTCATACATTCCCCTTTCCTGGTTTTGATAAAATCTGAAATAAAATTCTTAGATTTCCATCCTGAACTAGATTCTAATAGGTAGGCTTTGAGATCTGGGGAGATTATGGCAGATAGTTCTTTCCAGTCTACTTCTGAATCTGCCTTCTCTGCTTCAAAGAGCACATCCTGACCCCTGGCCAGTCTACGTGGACTCTACCTTCAAAGGAGCCCTGCAGTTTTTAGTCTAGTACTGTTCCCTCACATACTTCCTCTATTGTGTTATTAAAATGATTCTCAAACAAAGAATTGAGGAGAAGAAAATAAAAAAAGAAGCACAGATATATAATATTTGTTATTTTCTCTATATAACCATCCCTATAATTGCCACTTTCTTGATACACACATGATGTCACTGAACAAGGAGTTGGCTCTCAGGGGTTGCTAAGAGCTGGGTCCATCACATTATATCTGTCTCTGTTTTCTACTTTGTATTAAAGTATTTTCTAATTTGTACTAAAGTACAGATTTCTACTTTAAATGTCTTTGTGGTTTTTGTCCTTGAACTATTTTTCTATCTTTACTCTTCACAAATAGACATCCACTGGAGGGTTACAAGAGCTTTTTGATTGGCCGTTTTGTGTCAAGGTAAGTTCTCTGCATAGCTAGTCTAGTTTTTGAGTCTCCTTGATTATCGACACAGTAATTTCTGTTTATATCACACCAGCTATAGCCTCTTCTTCCCAATCACTTGCCCATCTTTTAAGTTCCCATGCTGAGAATAAGGAAAGGCACCTTATCTCAGCTTATTTGAAAGATACACAGCAGACTGATCATCATTTTCATGGACACTGAGGCCTTTCCTTTCTCAGACTATTATTTCCACAATGATTATAGCCTTTGGGAACCTGGAGTCAAAGAAGGGAGTAGTGGTCAGAGAAATAGAGCCAGCTGGAGTTTAGATAGATGACAGACAATACATGATATGTATGATGGCTAAAGAGTTGAAAGAGGGAGGGTAAAAGATAGATAGATAACAAATCATAGATTATAGATAGATAGATGATAGATAAATAGATTCTAGAAAAATAGATCATAGATAAATAGATGATAATTATAAGGAGTTGGCTCACATCATTATGATGGTCAAGACCTTCCTTCTGAAGGCCTGAGAACAGGAGAGTTGATGGTATCTGTAGCTAGAGTTTTCCTGCCTGGCCCACAGTCAGGACAAATCTCTCTCATCTGCCAGTCCTACAGCCACTCAGACCCGACCAAGTAAACACAGAGACTTATATTGGTTACAAACTGTATGGCCATGGCAGGCTCTTGCTAACTGTTCTTACAGCTTAAATTAATCCATTTCTATAAATCTATACCTTGCCACATGGCTCGTGGCTTACCGGCATCTTCACATGCTGTTTGTCATCGTGGCGGCTGGCAGTGTCTCTCTGACTCAGCCTTCCACTTCCCAGCTCTATTCTCCTCCTTGTCCTGCCTATATTTCCTGCCTGGCCACTGGCCAATCAGTGTTTTATTTATTGACTAATCAGCAACACACTTGACATACAGACCATCCCACAGCACTTCCCCTTTTCTTTTTCTTTTCTTTTTTTTTTTTTCAAAAAGGAAGGTTTTAACCTTAACAAAGTAAAATTACATATAATTTGGGAATTTGGGCGTAGCTTCTCTTACTACTTCCTGCTGGAGGGGGGCGCTGTATCTTATGGGGACACAAAGAAAATTTTAGGATTATGGAATAGTACATGAGGG
Source organism: Peromyscus californicus insignis (assembly GCF_007827085.1). Classification (NCBI taxonomy): domain Eukaryota; kingdom Metazoa; phylum Chordata; class Mammalia; order Rodentia; family Cricetidae; genus Peromyscus; species Peromyscus californicus. Next base: position 6,644,563 of record NW_026294617.1, on the reverse strand, counting down.
TGTATAATCTGAGCCAGTTGCCTTCAAACCATTCTGGATGTTGGATCATCTGGGCCGTGGTGTCATCAGAGACCTCTCAGGGGGTCTTGGCTGGTCAAACCTGATGTATCTTAATCTGGAACAAATCTATAGCCTCTGGCTTTCTGTGGGAAAAAAAGCAGAGACTCTTTTCCAAAGCAACATATCCTTATATCCAAATTTTGAAGTCAAGGTACCTTTAAAATATACATTTTGGCATAACTCAACAGCTTTTACAATCAAATGTTTTTCTGCAGTTAAAAATCCCAAAGGCAACACAATCCAGATTCTCTGTGTAATATTCATCTTCACATGGCTTATTTTTTATATTAATTTTACTGTCTCTTTAAAAACTTTATTTTTTAAAACTATGTATTTGTTTATATAACTGTATATATCACCTCTTTTGTCTCTTTTAAGCCTACGTATATTTTACACACATTGTAAACTATTACATCTGAATCTGTCTTATTGTGAATCTATTGCTTTAAACTGCAGCAGCTGTGGCTGCTGGCTCTGCCCACCTCAGCTTCCCAACATGGCGGTGGTGTTTTCCACCAGCTCTGGGAGCTATCGTGGGTCTATGCTTTTATCCAAGCAGCGTGTAGCCCAGAAACCTGTTTTTTTTTTTTTTTTTTTTTTTACTAGCAAAAGCTAAATCCACCAGCAGCTTAATGTGCCACTTGCAGAGGCCTCATTCCCGCCATAGGGCAGGTCGAGCACGCACGATAGGAACCCACCAATAGCTCAAACCGGCAGCTGCCGCTCATTTGAGAGAGACAATTAGGAAGCTGTTTTTAGCTCCATTTTAGAATCTTTTTTCTCAGTTTTTAGGTGGAAACTCTTGCCAACTCGTTGGGTGCCATTTGTAGCTAGAGTTTTCCTGCCTGGTCCACAGTCAGGACAAATCTCTCTCACCTGTCAGTCCCACAGCCGCTCAGACCAGTAAACACAGAGACTTATATTGCTTACAAACTGTATGGCCATGGCAGGCTTCTTGCTAACTGTTCTTACAGCTTAAATTAATCCATTTCTATAAATCTATACCTTGCCATGTGGCTCGTGGCTTACCGGCATCTTCACATGCTGTTTGTCATCGTGGCGGCTGGCAGTGTCTCTCTGATTCAGCCTTCCACTTCCCAGCTTTATTCTCCTCCTTGTCCTGCCTATACTTCCTGCCTGGCCACTGGCCAATCAGTGATTTATTTATTGACCAATCAGCAACACACTTGACATACAGACCATCCCACAGCAGGTATCAACTTCAGTTGACAGCAGGTGAAGACTGCTATCCAATCTCAAAGGCAGTGGAGCAGAGCAACAGAATTCTTAGCATTTTGTTCCATTCAGATCCACAACAAACTGGATGAGACCCACCCACAGTAAAGAGGGAAATCTCTTCATTCAGTCTCTCAATTCAAATGTTATTTTCATCCAAGCTATCCTCACAGAGACACTGAATGGGATTTCTAGCGTTTCAAAATTGTGATATGATGTTGTTATCTACAAATGTGTTGGGATGACTTCACAGCTATCTCAGTCCATGTGAAGGCAGCAGGAGGCTAGGCAAACCTGCATGGAACAAGGCTTGACCAAGTATCCAATTACCTTGTGGCTCAGTCGAATTGACACATAAAATTACACACTGAAGAGGATAGTCCTGTCAGCCTTATACCTATGGTTTTACAGCACTAAACTCCTATCACACATGAGGAAATTGTAGCATCCATAGCATCTGTGAGTGTCTGCCTTTCCTATTCTGTAGGAATAGAAAAGGGGAAAAGGGCCAATACTTATGTTCCACGCTGGCAATTGTCTTCAAGCCTTGTATACTGTCACTTTATATTATTTTACAAATGGATTCCTTTTCATTGACTGTTTTTAGACCTATATCATGTCACTGGGTTACTAAGTCTCTTGTGCAGTTGTGAGAAGGACACCTGGGTGTCAGAGGCATCTCCAATGTTATGGACTGTGACATTTCCAGCAGCTAACTCTTTTTCTGCATATTCACATCCTTATCTTCATTCTTTAGTTAGCCATAATCTTGCTTAGAATCATGCTGTAGCTATTGCTTAAAAGACTATTTAAGTCACCTTTAGAGTTTCTGAGAAAGGACCATGTTGTAGAATATTTATTTTAAGGTTGTGTTACGTTTGTTTATGGCTATGGAACACTTGTTTAATGATGCAAAGATGTGTCACATTTGTTTGATTAAATAAAATTCACCTGCAGTCAGGAGGATGAGTCAGCAACTAGCTGACAAAAAGTAGTAGGGAGGAGCCATGGGGAGAATGGCTTTAAGTGGGGCCTGGGAGAAGGACTAGGGCTTTCCAGGAGACTAGCAAGGAGAGGTGAGCAACTTACTATTTATTCACCCTCTTTGAGGAGCAGAATTCCACCTCAACCTTTGAATCTTGAGTTCTTTAGAGGGACAGAGATTTAGATAAGTCCCCTTGGTAGCTCTGAAAGAGTCGGTGCCTGAGGGAACAGAATCCCCTCAGGCTGCAGCCCTTGAAGCCGAACCACTGCTGGTAGCCACAGAGCTGCAGTTGCTGATCAGGACAGCCATGGCTTAAAAGGCAGCAACAGTTATAAAGAAAGACAACAGGACCAGAAACAATCACTTACCCAACCTAGCTTAGCAACCTTGGTGAACTCCCAAAGAAAATGTCTATTTAAAATTCTTTTTACTAAGATCTTAAAGTAGCAGATAGAGTGCTGGGCTTGTAGCTAAAGAAAACAGTAAAACTGGGAGCCCACCAAAAAGCCAGCAGCCATGAGTGTGCGTTCATGTTCGAATCATTGAACTCTGAATTCTGAACAACGCTCCCTCCACAGAAAACTAGGGAGGTGAGCTCTCATTTAAGTGTGGATTGGAGAAACAGGGGCTTTCATGTTGCGTGTCTGTGATAAATTCTTTCAGTGGGGTTTCTCAAGACGTGGCCATCCATTGGGATGCAGCTGAGCTGGTGCAGTGCTTGCCTAGCACAAAGCCCTGAGTCCAGTCATGAGCGTGTTATCTGGAAATGGTGGCATAGTCCTATAATCCTAACACTTGTGAAGATCACAAGTTTAAGGTCATCCTTGCCTACATAGTTAGTGTCCAGCATGGGCTACATGACTCACCAAACACTTAGAGAAGATGTGTGTGGGACTTGGTTGGAAAGGTGACTTTTGAAATGACCTTCTGGTAGTAGCCCTCACAGCTGGAATTTAATAAGTAAAATGGTAAGCCATGTAGTTGAATTTGGCTGAATAGTGAATACTTGTTGGTATGGATGTACCAAATATCATACAGACATACTTATACTAAAAATTATTACCTGCTTGTCTGAAATGCAAATTTAACTTTATATCCTACGTGTTCTCTGTCAGCCCCACACTGTGGCAGCTAACCTATTTTTCCTCAACAAGTTGGCCAAGTAGGGCATCCTGGAGTGTAGGTTGTTCACTTGGTACCTGTGCAGTGTGGGGCAGGAAGTGTCAGTGGTTCTTTTTTTGCTCAGGTTGTAATGCCACTTCTATGATAAAATAAACTGTGTGACATCTTAGTACTGACAGAGGAAGTCACCAGGCTGTTCTCTAAAAAGACCTGAAGACTCTGCATGGAGTCACAGAGAGGAAAGGTCAGTTACCCAAAGAAGAACCAAAGGATGGAGAAGAAGTCTGTTAGCTTTTGCTTAGACCAGAGAGTACTTAACATTGTGTCTGTGAGAGGGGCTGAGTTAAATAACTTTTTAATTTGTACATTAAATAGAAAAAGAAAAGTTTCCACTAAAAGCAGAAATTTGAATTTTTCTTAAGGATTTAATTTTTCTGCACTTCAGTGCAGTGTTTAATCAGGGTTCTGTTCTCAGCATTTCCTTTGTGCTAAGCTGCTTGCAGAAATAGTGGCCATGCATTTTCACAGACTCTTGTACTGCCACCTCTCTTTAAAGTCTTAGGTATTTAATACACAGTGTCTATGAACCAGACAACCAGAGAGCATGAGCAACAGGTAAGCATCTGTGACTGGTGAGGCTTCCCTTGGGAATCATTAGCCCATGGACCTTTTAACTAATGACAAGCAACCAGTGTTCTGGTTCTCAGCTTCTGCCCTGCCTGGGTAAAATCACATTAAACCATATCCTGGGTCCATAGTCCCATCTGCTCCACATGATGAGAGTTTATCACAAGTTTGAACTTCTGATTTAAAATGGATATCCTTCCTAAGCAGAGGTGATAAGATTTCCTTTTCATCCATATTTACTTGGAAATAAAGTATGAATGTGACATAAATACTTGTATAACAAAAGTCTGTCTGTGGAATAATAATAAATAATAAATGAGCTCATGAGCTCTTTATTCACTCAAAACTCTTTTTTTTTTAAGGTTGGGCCTAGCCTTGAGTGTGTTTGTATGTGTGTGTGTGTGAGGTGGGGAGAGGTTATGATGTCACATAGACCCTCACAGAGGGACAGAGAAGATTTTCTCTGGGTAATGCTCTCTGACTTAAGACTGAGGAAGTGATGTGTAGTTACCCAGAGGAGGGCAGGCCACGGGATGGAGCTCTGCCATCTAAATGTGTGCTCGGAGTGGGGAAGGAAGAGAATATGGCACTTGTAGAGCATCCATGGAATTCACCCACCTGTGGCTGTGGGCAAAGGGTCTCAAGATGGTATGGTATGGGACATGGCTAAATGAAATCCAGATTGTGATGGCCTTTCCTAAAATGTGAAAGACATTTGGAGAATACAAAGGAGATTTATGTCTGGCTGTGGTGTTGTTTGGATGGACTACACAGGAGCCAAGAGCCAAGTGAAAGTTGTAACAGTAACCAGGAAAGTGGTTACTGATAAGATGGATTTAGTGTTTAGTGTGATATGATGTAAGAAGAGCATCATTCATGAACATAAATGTCTATCAGTTTTTACATCCATATGCATGCACACATACACACATGTGGAGGGGCTACCCACCACCCCCACATTTCCCCAGAGTGCTCTTGACTAGGAGCAGCAGGAAATATTAGATAGAAAAGTAGAGGGGGGAAAAACAGATAGAAAATACAGGATAGCCTCAGGAGGGCCTGGATCCTAATCCATTGGGCCTCAACTGTCTCTGCCCTAGGGTATATAAAGGAATGCCAAGGGGTGGAGCAAAAGACCTCCCCCAGCACAGCCAAGTGCAGACCATCTCAGACACCTGCACTCAGGCCCATGGTTCAATCATCCTTTCTATGCAGACCTGCTGGGTAAAGCCACCAGGAAACCTGGAAATGGGCTCCCCCACACATATGTGTACAAGTATATATGTCTCTGACTTGAGAAGTGGAGGGAATTTGGGGTGTCATTTTCTAAGCCAGAAAATTCACAGTGGACCAGGGGAGGATCAATGGTTTGCCACAGCCAGGTGAGTATGTGGTAAGTTATGCTTTTGCCACATAAATTTTAAGACTATTGTATGTACTACTTGAAAAAAAAAGGTCTCACAATGGTCATTTATATAGGTCTGAGTTTCAGTAGAGAAGTCTGAACTATAATTCTGGAAGCTATCAGCACATAGACTGCAATGCTTTTTCAAAGTGGACTAAATCATCTAGGAAATGTATTTGGAATAGGAGGAGAAGCAGGCTTCGGGAAGAGGCTCTGGAAGCCTGTTTGAAAGGAATCGACAGCTGAGGGAAAAGGCAGGGATTGCATTGGGAGGTCAATCAGGAGAGCTTGGTGTCATAGCAACAAAGGGAAGGCCCTCAGCAAAGGGAGAGAAATCGAAAGTATCTTGTGGACCCAAAAGATCAAAGGGAGGCTTAAGAAACATTTATTGGATTCAATAAAAGGAGATCATTGTGGCTTGGCAAGGGGTGTTTTAAAGAGTAGAGGAGTGAGGTGTAAGAAATTGAGAAATGTATGGGAGACAAAATGTAGAAGTAAGTAGGCAGAAAAGGTCGGGAATTTTAGCAAGGATAGATCTTGGGTAGGGCAAGTAACGGAGGGAAGAAAATCGTGAGTGGAAAGCAGATCATGAAGATACAACGGTTGAGTGGGGGGCACACACCAATAACACCAGCACTTGGAGGTGGAGGCAAGAGAATCAGATCAAGACCAACCTTAACTATTTAAGCCAGTCCAAGCCAGCCTGGGCTACACAGGCCCCTCCAAAGCATAAAAAATGAAAAACAAAAAGTAGAGATGTAAGAGAAGACAGACCTTCAAGGGCTGAATGAACCCAGGACGCCACAGAGGGGCCAGCTCTGTACAGGAGGCTCTCTCTCTCTCTCTCTCTCTCTCTCTCTCTCTCTCTCTCTCTCTCTCTCCTCTCTCCTCTCTCTCTCCTCTCTCTCTCTCTCTCCCTCCCTCTCTCTTTCTTCTCTTTCTCTCTCTCTCTCTCTCTCTCCCTCCCTCTCTCTTTCTTCTCTTTCTCTCTCTCTCTCTCTCTCTCTCTCTCTCTCTCTCTCTCTCTCTCTCTCCTCCCTTTCTCTCTCAGTAGTGTTGAAAGTGACAGATTACAACACAGGGTAGGAGGGTGTGAGAAGGAGAACATTTGAAATTGCCAATTTGAGACTGGGAGAGGGTTGCCAGGCAGTTGTGAGTGCCCAGTGGATGTGAAAGCCATAAACTTGGAATTAGAATCGATCTGAGCAGTTGTGTGATTTTCTCCGCTGGAGCTCGGAGGCACTGATGTAGAGGTTCTGAAGGGCTGCAGCACAATTGATCGCTGGCCAGAGAATGCTAGGCAGCCTGACGAATGGCAGGGGACTCCTGGCCAGAGAGGTAGATTTGAGGGGACCTGGAGAGGAGGAACTTTATACCTCAAAGGAAGAATTGAGGATTAATGAACACGGAAAACCAAGCCTAGGACTCAGGAACAGAAGGACTCCAAGGATCTTAAAATAAGATGCCACATCAGAATTTTTATTTGCAAAGATAGATGTTTGCCAAGACTTCTCTTATGAAATTTATAAAAGTATAAATTCCAAGTAGTCATAACTCGTGTTTAAAACATTACAAGACTGTAGAAAACTAAAACTATGAGAGTGTTATAGGCAATACATCATATATAAATATATTTAGGAAGAAATAGATGCAGTATTTTATAATGAAGGGTCATGCATTACATACAATGCATATATTATAAACAATAGGAAATTATTTTAAAGATTTATTTTTATTTATGTATATATGTGTGAATCTTCATGAGTTTATGCTATGGGGGGGCATCAAAACTCCTAGAACTAGAGTTACAAGCAGTTGTGAGGTGCCCAATGTAGGTTTGAAAACCAAACTCAGGTCCTTTGGAAGAGCAGGAAGTACTCTTAATCACTGAACTATCTCTCCAACCCCAGAAATCCAGAAATGGACCGAAAGTCTTTACACTTACATGCAATTTGTAAATTGTTCACTATTGACAACCTTTAGTTATGATCACAAATATTTGTTAAGACCTATGATGTTGAACATAAATAGGGTTATATCTGAAATGTGGAAACTGAATAGCAAACATACGACACTATTAAAATACATGCTGTAACTAGCATGTTATAGCTGACACAGTTTTGTTGTAGACAAGATCAGACATACTCCAGGTTAAAATCAGGTATTATGAAAAGTAGGTTAGGAGGTGTAGACAAATACCTGGGTCCCTGGGGATCAATATGAATGCTGTATTAGATTTCTTGGGACAATAACAGTATGAAGTTTGGGAACATGTACATACTCTTATTATACTGTTCTAAAGTGGCAAACAAAACAATTAGATGGTCCACAGTTGCTCAACTCTCAGATGATCACAAAGTCAAGGCCATCAGATTATGGAGGACTGCTTGCTATTTCACTTAATTTTCTTATGTATTGCAGAAAAAGTTGTTTTTCACACATTTAGAATGTCTTCAGGACAAGAAAGTGAAAATATGTTTTGCTAGTCATTGAATCCATGAATGCAAATCTGTCTGAATTATATTTTAATTTAAATTCTATTTATATCACTTGCAGTTCCATATTTAAAAATGACTACAGTTCATGTTGGGCAACTTTGGTTCATGGATATCTTAATGCTTGGAATGTTGAACTCCTTTAAACCACCTGGAACCCTATAAATAAGGCACATGCCCAGAAATTGTCCTGAAACAACTAAAAATCGAGAGTAGAAGTAGTCCTTACGCTACCGGCTTGTGTCTTACATCCTGTGTACTAATGTAAAAACTTGGGCTTGTTCCAAATATCACCTGATTCCTGCTGATGTAGCTGCTGCTTTATGTGACCATAATCGATGTTTTTAGCAGATCTAAGGCTTGACAAGGACAGGGGACATTATCCTTTGTCTCCCACTGCTACCCAGATGGAGAAAACTTCCATTCCTGCACACGCCTTCATTAGCACACATCTCTATAGGTGTGCATAAACCTTCATTAGCACACACCTCTATAGATGTGCACATGCCTTCATTAGCACACACCTCTATAGGTGTGCACACTCCTTCATTAGCACACACCTCTATAGGTGTGCACACGCCTTCATTAGCACACACCTTTATAGATGTGCACACGCCCTCATTAGCACACCTCTATAGATGTGCACATGCCTTCATTAGCACACCTCTATAGATGTGCACATGCCTTCATTAGCACACACCTCTATAGATGTGCACATGCCTTCATTAGCACACACCTTTATAGATGTGCACACGCCCTCATTAGCACATCTCTATAGATGTGCACACGCCTTCATTAGCACACACCTCTATAGATGTGCACACGCCTTCATTAGTACATACCTCTATAAATGTGCACACGCCCTCATTAGCACACCTCTATAGATGTGCACATGCCTTCATTAGCACACACCTTTATAGATGTGCACACGCCCTCATTAGCACATCTCTATAGATGTGCACATGCCTTCATTAGCACACCTCTATAGATGTGCACACGCCCTCATTAGCACATCTCTATAGATGTGCACATGCCTTCATTAGCACACCTCTATAGATGTGCACATGCCTTCATTAGCACACCTCTATAGATGTGCACATGCCTTCATTAGCACACACCTCTATAGATGTGCACACGCCTTCATTAGCACACACCTCTATAGATGTGTGCACATGCCTTCATTAGCACACCTCTATAGGTGTGCACACGCCTTCATTAGCACACACCTCTATAGGTGTGCACACGCCTTCATTAGCACACACCTCTATAGATGTGCACATGCCTTCATTAGCACACACCTCTATAGATGTGCACACGCCTTCATTAGCACACACCTCTATAGATGTGTGCACACGCCTTCATTAGCACACCTCTATAGGTGTGCACACGCCTTCATTAGCACACACCTCTATAGGTGTGCACACGCCTTCATTAGCACACACCTCTATAGGTGTGCACACGCCTTCATTAGCACACACCTTTATAGATGTGCACACACCCTCATTAGCACACCTCTATAGATGTGCACACGCCTTCATTAGCACACCTCTATAGATGTGCACATGCCTTCATTAGCACACACCTCTATAGATGTGCACATGCCTTCATTAGCACACACCTTTATAGATGTGCACACGCCCTCATTAGCACATCTCTATAGATGTGCACACGCCTTCATTAGCACACACCTCTATAGATGTGCACACGCCTTCATTAGTACATACCTCTATAAATGTGCACACGCCCTCATTAGCACACCTCTATAGATGTGCACATGCCTTCATTAGCACACACCTTTATAGATGTGCACACGCCTTCATTAGCACACCTCTATAGATGTGCACACGCCTTCATTAGCACACACCTCTATAGGTGTGCACATGCCTTCATTAGCACACCTCTATAGATGTGCACACGCCTTCATTAGCACATCTCTATAGATGTGCACACGCCTTCATTAGCACACACCTCTATAGATGTGCACACGCCTTCATTAGCACACACCTCTATAGATGTGTGCACATGCCTTCATTAGCACACCTCTATAGGTGTGCACATGCCTTCATTAGCACACATCTCTATAGGTGTGCACAAGCCTTAGCATACATATCTAGCGGTGTATATGCCCAGATGGATATTCTCTCCTCGCCTTGTTTGAGTGTGGAAACCAGAGGTGACGGAAGGAGGGTGGAGATACTGACAGGCACGTATTCATAATGAATATGTAACAAAGAAGGAGAAACATGGAAAAACGGAGTGGTGAGATTGCATTTCATCTTTTTTATAGTTAGCCACCATTCATTCGTGCACTTGGGAAAATCACATAAAATCTTACAGACTAAACACTGTTTAATAAGTGTAGACTTCAGAGTTTATAGCTATACTCTAGGCTATATAGTAGTAACTTAAATTTCAAAACCCATGAAATTCAAACTAAATGACTAACCCAAGTATTGTATGAGAACTCCCATTTTCAGAGTTTAGAAATTATACTCTATACTCTATGCTGTGTCCTGCTAATGTAGTATTCATTAAAATAGGCCAACTGTCACAAAATACATGTAACTTCATGTAATTTTTCTTTCCCATTGTTATTTCTTCTTTTAACTCCAGAGTTTAGGCTTCTAAATCTTAATTAGGGCCAGTAAGTTGACTCAGTGGTCGAAGGTGCCTCTCTCTAAGCCAGATGACATGAGGTAGATCCCAGGGACCCACAAAGTAGAAGCAGACAACCAACTCCTGCAATATCCACTTAGCTACAAATATACACATACACGCACTTCTTATCCAATATACCATTTTTTGCAAATGTTTATCTTAAAAATGAGAGAAAGAGGGGGCTGGAGAGATAGCTCAGAGGTTAAGAGCACTGGGTGCTCTTCTAGAAGTCCTGGGTTCAATTCCTAGAACCCACATAGCAACTCACAACTGTCTGTAACCCCAGTTCCAGGGGATCCAACAACTTCACACCAACGCACATAAAATAAGCTGAAATAAATTATTTGAAAAATGAGAGAAAGAGTGTTAGCAAGTGAGAGAGAGAAGAGAAAGAGGAGACAGACAGGGACAAATTTTTTAGTGAAACACTTAGAAATTCGTAAAAATACCTCTTCAGTTACATGTGGGTTTTCAATTTTTTATTTTACAGAGAAGCTTTCTAGGGTGTAAAGCCCATGTTTTATTCTTAGCTTTCACACTGAGTCATTCTCTGCCCTTGGACAGCTTACTTAATAGGCTATAACCTAGTAAGAGTTTCCTTCCTCCACACTAGATTATGTTTGGAAAGAGAAAACTTCAGTTTCCCTTGTGGTGATATTCCTCTGTCCCATCAAAGCACCTGAGGTCCTGGGTGTACTGCTTTAACTTGTTTGGGCATAATTTGTGACAGAAAGAAGATGAGAAGTTTTTAGACTTAGCCAGAGTATTTCTTCTGAAGCCATTCTGCAGATGAAGCATGGCTACCCTGACTCTTCTTCCAGGTCACCCTCCAAGGAGACAACAACATGAAGTCATCCCCAGCCTGGTCCTGCGGGGCTGTAACACTGGCTTGCTCTAAAGCACGCTGAACATAGCTGTCAGCTTTCACCTGAAACTTGTTTCAGAAGATGGGATGGGATTAAACTGTAGGTTTTATTTTCAAGATTCATAGAAACAGAATCCTCTGTGGCTGTTTCCCTAGTCATGCCTTCATTCTGTGAGTGACAGTCTCTCTGCTCTTCTTCCTCTCACAAATATGTGAACACACAGGCCACAAAGTTTGGCCATTAAATTTGGTTTTTCTAAAGTGGCTTTTTAATTCCCCAAGAGCTACCCAACTAATGATTTTTAATTCAGTATTGATTTTATTTATTAGCATATGCAAATTATATAAAATGTTTTTCATAATTAGTATTGATTTAAATTGTAATTGGTTTTAAAATAAATTTTGCATATATCTGAGTTCTCAGTAAAAAAAACTTCAATTTTGTTGGAATACATTGAAGATTTGTTTATGAGTGGTCGTATTCCAGATGGTGTAGGTTAAGCGCAGATTCAAAGCATGTTTTGTTCTGGACTTTACCACTAGAAGGCAAAATCCATGACAGAGTTAAAGAAGAAAAACAATTAGCTTTATAGCCTCCGTTTTATATTTGTGGAGGTCAATCTGTTGGGTAGTTTCCTACATATATAGTTAATGTACTGTAAATGATGCAAGCATTCTAGGAAACAACTTCCTCCTTGAAAGAAAATGACTTTTATGTTAAATATTTGTGAAAACTGAAAGCGATTCTCATGTAAGAGCTGTCTGCAAACAATGTGTGTCAAATGAAAGTTTAATTTCATAATAAACTTTGTTAGCTAAGCAACAAATAGAGAAGACCTTGCAAGAAGAGATGAGGCTTGCAGTACGTCTTCAAACATGATGAGATAGCTTCTTAGGAAACTGGAAACAGGAAAAGCTATGTTGTCCTGTGGAAGAGTCTGAGTAAAGGCTCAGAAGCAAAGAATAGATGAGAGCTACAGAAAGTGTTCCTGGGGGGGGTGGGGGGTGGGGTCTCTCCAAGACTGACCAAGCTGGATAATTTAAATATCTTGTAATCTGCTGCTGCTATTTTCCCAGTCCTTTAATGTGACCAGCCCCTCTGTGTCTCCCTCACAGCATTGGGGTATCTGACTTAGACACACATAGGAAAACACACATCACAAAGATCAGCAGCTACATTTGCAACAGAGGAGAAGTTGGAAATAAGGATGCAAGAAGCGTTTTGTGAGGAAAGGACAGTGTGAAGAAAGTATTAGGAATTTGCATGCCCGTTGTATAAAAGAGATGGAAGAGATTCCGGGAAGGGGGCTGGTTCTGAGGATGTTCCAGCAGCTACATCAAGGGACGAAAATGCACATGGATTCAGAGAGGGTGGGAATATGCATTTGTTTATGTAGGTGCAAAGGCAAGAAGTACAACACAAGAGTGTTTCCAAATGCATGCAGTTGTGAAAAACGATAATGGCTTGAAGAAAACTATGCCTGCAACAGTAGCAAGTGATTTCTTTAGCTGTCACATTGACTCCCTTGATTTTATTTATTTTTGCCATTGTGTCAGAATGGTCCCTAAAGACCTTTGCCCTCTAACTTTGTGTAACCCTTCTCAGAGGTGAGCTAGGTTCAGGACTTTCTTCTACCCGATAGACTATGGCAGCAGTAATCAGATGCCATTTCCAAGGATACGTTATGAAGAGAGTAGCTCCCACCCTTGGCTCTCTTGATCATTCCGAGGGAAGTCTGCTGCCACGTGTGAAAGAACCTGATGACTCTGACTAAGCCAAAAAAGACCTCAATGAGCGGGGAAGCCTTGAGGCACACATTTCTTCCAAGCTCAGCCTGGAAATGAATGACTTCCCAGAACACCTGAGTGTTTGCCTTATCTGAACCTGAGCCAGAGATGGATTCTTGACTTCACACAAACTCTAATAGATGGCTGAAATGTATTTGCTTCAGTGACAACTTTGCTTTAAGCTCATTGGTTAAATTTTAAAAGCTGTTAAATCCATAAGCCTCTATTTCACGGGTTGTTCAATGTTAGCAATACCTGTGTTTTCACACTGTGCACTGATAGATTGCCTTTATTTTTCTTTCCTCTTTCTGATATTCAATTGCTAATTATTGCAGTAGTATATGTTTATTGATGAAGGTATTATTATCTACATTTTATTGCAGTAATGTGTTACAGGTATCTCATGCTGTGCTTCTAGGTGGCATCTAGAATAAGAAACAGTGATCAGAACATATAAAATCACATTTATGAGTACTCACAACAAAATGAAGGTGCATTTCAACCCTTTTGCAATCAACAAAATGATGACTCGGGGAGGCAGCTCAACAGGTAGAGTGCTTGCCATACAAGCATGAGGACCAAAGTCCAAATCCCCAGTACTCATGTAAAAGCCAGGTAGACATTGGGTCTTGCCTAAACTAGTCCTTCCTGTACCTCTTCTTGGTTGTTCTTTAGTGTGGTATGTGGGGTCAGGGAACCCCTGGAGCAAGTTATCTAGCCATGCTAGCCATATCCACTAGATCTGGGCTCAGCAAGAGACCCTGTCTCAATATATAAGGTGGAAAGCATTGAAGAAGGCACTTAATGCCAGCTTCTATTCTCTGCATGCACATCCACACACATGCAGTTGCACTTGAACTGTGAACACACATACATGAACGCATAACCAAGAAACAACTACAAAAATTCCCACAAAATAAGACATCGCAATGCAAGAACCATGGTACTCAAAAACAATGACAAAAATGAGAGGAGGTGGAAAGGAAGTGTAAGCACACACAGTGCATTATTTATCTGTCCTTTAGTTCTGTTGAATATGGACTTTCTGTTGAGATTAGAACACATTTTATAATCATTTCTGGTAAGGATCTTGTGGCAATTGCCTGCTCATGTGACAACTCAATCCTGGCTACTTGTAATGGCCATTGGTTGGTGTACATTGTTAACAGAATATACGCTGAGATTCATGGCATTTAAAATATTATGAGGAAGTGGACGTGATGATCCAGAAGTCTTAAGAAGAATTTTTGTGTATTTAGAAAGACAGGGAACAGTAATATGATGTGTGCTAACATTTATATATAAATACATCTGTAAGAGTTATTGCAATGAGTATAAAATTAAAATTCTGAATAAGGAAGCCTGGTGTCATGGTTGAATTAGGAATACTTTTTCACAATTATAGTAGTATATTATCTAATTGATAATAATGTGTAATATGTAAAAATATTATATGTTTTATTATATATATTATTGTTATTTTCTGGAGGTTGTTGTGGTGTATTAACTAGGTAAAGATGTGTTACATTTGTTTGTGTTGCAGAATATTACTTTAACTGTGTAAGCTGTGTTACATTGGTTTATGTGGCATTTGTTTAATTATGTAAAGATGTGTTGCATTTGTTTCACCTTGCCTGCCTAAGGCGCCTGATTGGTCTAATAAAGAACTGAATGACCAATAGGTAGACAGAGAAAGGATAGACGGGCTGGCAGGCAGAGAGAATAAATGTGAGGAGAAATCTAGGCCCTAGAGAGAAAGCAAGAGAAGAGAAGGAGAAGAGAACAAGGAAAAGGAGACACATCTGAGGCAGAAGCCAGGCAGCCACAGCCAGCCAGACATGGAGACAGCAGGAAAGTGAGATACACAGAAAGTAATAAAAGTAAAAAGCCCCTAGGCAAAGGGTAGATAAAGAGAAACAGGTTAATTTAAGTTAAAGAATAAAAAAGCTAGCTAGAAATGAGCCTAAGCTAGAGTGAGCATTCAAAACTAATAATAGGTCTCTGTGTCATGGTTTGGAGCTGGTTGACGGACAAAAACAAAGAGCCTGCTACAGGGAGTAGAGATGGACCTGAAGACTTTGCAAGTGAGAGGCAAGTTTTCGACCACTGGGCTATAGCTCCTTTCCTTACTTCACATTGGTGCCAACTGAACACGACTTAGGAGTGCACATGCTAAATGCTCTTCCCTTTTCAGTGACATGTTTCAGCATCCTCACTTTTGCATTTCATTAAAACAAGGAATTCCCTTTATTCTCGGTTTTTCTGCAGAACCTCGTGACGGCCTGATGTCATGTATCTTGTGGTCTCTGAGATCTAAGTGGTAACTCCTCTCCTCCCATTCTCATAGTTGCAGCTGCTTTCTGGTTTACCAGATGTCTGTGTCGAACACATGTTCTCCCTTGTGGTCTGCTCATGTGGTATACACAGTTTCTGATTTTCTCATCTACAGTAAAATGAACCTACCCATCACACTCCCTGCCTCTACTTCCTTTTCTTCTTCTTTGATGCCCCAGCATAGATATGGCAGGGCCTTTTATAATGTAGTTAAAGACTACAAACAAACAAAAAACAGATAAGCAAAACCCAGAATTTGCAAAATAAAGTGAAGAAAAAAAAAAAACCCTGACATCACTGATCAGTTCTGCTAGTCTTGGATCATCTTTGTATATTGGTTTGAAAAAAAATTGTTTTGTTCAAATCAATGCATTTTAAAGGACAATGGAGTTGCTCCTTTAATATGTGATAAGTTCACAAAGGTTTGAAATATTAACCGTAAAGATGTGACATGGTCAACCTTCCTATTCCCTCCACCTTGCTCCTGGGCATAGAGCTATTGAGGGAGGATCAGTGAAAAAAAAGGGATTATCAAGAAAAATGTTAGTGAATAAGTCGAAACATGAAAAAAGCAAACCCTGCTTGAAAGGCCAGCTGTGGAACTCAAAGATCAATGCTGCTACAATGTGGAGAAAACCAGGCAACTGGGGAAAAGCAGATCTTAAATGGTCATCTTGAACAAACTTGACGATAAGGAAGAGAATATGGTGTGTATGCCCCAAGGGGAATATGGCTTGTGAGAGGAAAGGTAAATGAGAGAGAGCAGTTGCAGGTTATGCAGTTAGTTTAGGAACCCAGGTAAGAAGCAGAAAACAGTTACCGATTCTTCCCACAAGCCAGCTGAATATGTGGGGCTAATCTGTCTGAATGCTCAGCACTTAATATTGTCTACCTTTTAAATACATTTTACAGATTATAATTATTTTTAATAAGCTTAGGAATTAAAATCATACTGGGGAACATTAGAAACTAGAAAGTGTCCCATTGAGTTGAGTTCACTGCATTAAGATTCAATTTGCAGTGAGTGAGGCAAGAGAAACATGTAAATTTTAATTTCTTGAATCATGATAGCACTGTGTCTTATGGTCCAGATTCTAGAGCTAAAATATTCTGGACTGTTTCCTTTCAGCTAATAGAGAGACTTCTCTCAATATTTGCTTGAGGACTGAAGAATGCCTCATCCTTTATCTCCTGCCTGGATTCTCACTGCAAAAATTATTTAAAGCATACAAATGGAAGAAATCATAATTTCCCCCTGAATACTGCTATCTCCCTATTTCCTGTTAATTTTATTTGAATTTTTAACCTGGTCTACACAATAGCTGGATAGTTATCTAATCATTCTGGACCTCAGAAACTGATCTGCAACAAGGGTGTTTCCACTTAGATGACCACAGGGCAGTTACAATTTAGTGAACTGGTCATTGTAAGGAAGAAAAAAAAACAATCTGGGTTTTAAGTTGGCAAAGAATTTTCTATACAAGGCATAATAATTTTTATTTTAGAGCTGAATTTTATAGATCAGTTATGATACATATTCAGATTGTGAATTTTAATGGACAAAACTGTCCTCTCTCCACAGTATCTTTTTTACATTACAGGGAAGCTGCATCCATACAATCTCAGAAACTATGGTTATGGCATGCCAGTGCGGATGGGCATATCTCACCCCCTCACCCCTGCCATGAAGAGCTATAGGCATTAATAGCTGCTGAGAGAAGAACTGTTCTCTAAGGATGAGCATCATGATAGGTTGTCCAATCCCAAGTGGTCAGCCCTAAACACATGTACACATGAGCAACACTAAATGGACTTGGCAGACTATATTTATATATACATTGTATATACAGAAAAACATTAAAGAAGATGTCATGAACTTAGAGAAATAGTGTGGGAAAGGCATGGGAAGAGTTACAGGTGGAAGAGAAAGGGATGGAAATGATGTGAATGCACTACTAATGTTGAAATTCTCAAAAAGATTTAAATTAAGACTAAATAGAGTGCTACCTCCAAACCTGGGTATGGTGACTGACACCAGCAATCCCAGCAAGTAGGAAGGCAAGGCGGCCTGAGCTACACAGTGAGTTCTAGAACAGTCTGAACTAAAGAGAGACTCTGTCCCTAAACCCCTTCATGTAAAAATTCTGTTTCTACAGAAGAAATACTTCTTAAGAAATAATTATTAAAAATCTGAATTCTTTATATCATGAACAAAGATATTTGCATTATTTACAGACATATGAACTAGTCTCAAGATTGTGCATTATTTTACAAAGCATGTATGTCCCCCTGGTTTGTTAGAAATGGTCTAATAAGCAGATTTTGAAAACAGCGATGCATGAGTTTTCACCCTCAGCCCATCTCTTCAAATCACAGAAAAAAGCCAAGCATATTGTCATTCAGTTTAACTCACACAGTCTTGGTGTTTCTTGAAGCTGAGAGATTCCATGACGCTTTTAATACTGAACTCCTGACTCCTTGATTTAAGCCATAAATATGACTCTTCTCACTGTGGGCCATAGACTTTCCACCAAGTAAGGTCACAGCAAAAGAATGGCCAAGAGCTGCATCTCACTGCTATCATTCTTTGGTTGGTAGTGGCTGTCACAGGCTCTGTGGTGAGAAAAATTCTGAAGCCATTCCTGGCTCAGCAAGACAGAGGTCTGTGATTAATACTAATGTCTTCCCTAAGTATGAGAAATGAAGAGAGTTATTGGTTACATTGAAGTAAAAAAACTTCTGTTGTAAGTAGAAACAAATGCCTAGCTCGAACAAACATTTTCAGTGGGTCATATTATGAATGGAAATAATTAGCTAAAATTAAGTATTCAATATGAAGTATTTATTACATACGGGGACTTTTTTAGTTACTTTTCTGTTGCTGTGATAAAATACCATAACCAAGAGAAACTTAAGGAAGAAAATTCATTTTGGTTACAGTTCCAGAGGTATAAACTCCATAATTGCAGGAAAGATGTGCTAGTAGGTGGCAGGCGTAGACTGCTGGCTGATCACATTTCCATTTACACATTCACCACAGAGAGAGAGAGAGAGAGAGAGCAAGCTATTAATCTCAAATGTGGTTCCTCCAGCAAGGCTGTGCCTCTTAAAGGGCACATATTCTCCCTAAACAGTGCCACCAACTGGAGACCACATATTCAAATAATGAACACATGAGGGCCATTTTCATTCAAACCATCACAAGGACCATATAATTTGTTCTCTTTTGCAGATGGTTGTAATGGTTCTTCTTTCTTCCCTCACTGATCTTAAGGAATGTTTCAGTTATCTCTATGGACCAACTCAACAGAGCCTAGAGTCAGTTGAGCGTCTCGGCTAAGTGACCACCCAGATTAGATTGGCCTGGGCCTGGTCTGTGGGAGATTGTCCTGATTGTTAATTGATGTGGGAAGGTCCAGCCCATTGTGGGTGCCTCTAGCTCTGGACTGGGGTCCTGGACTATGAAAGAGAGCTAGCTGAGCATGAGCTCCAAGTGAGCCAGAAAATAGTTTTCTGTCATGGTTCTGCTACAGGCTCCTGCTTGAATTTCTGCCCTGACTTCCCTATATGATCAACTGTGACCGGGAAGTGTAAGCCCAACAATTCCTTTCTTTCCCCAAGCTGCCTTTGGTCCGAGTGGTTTTTTTTTTTTTTAATTATTTAAACTGTTTGGCCTAATGGCTCAGGCTTCTTGCTAACTATTCTTATATCTTAAATCAATCCATTTCTATTAATCTATAAGTTGCCATGTGGCTTGTGGCTTACCGGTATCTTAACATCTTCTCATGGTGGCGACTGGCGGTGTCTTGCTTGGTCAGCCTTCCTGTTCCCAGAATTCTCTTCTCTGCTTGTCCTGCCTATACTTACTGCCTGGCTACTGGCCAATCAGCATTTTATTTATACAGAACGATATCCACCGCACTTCCCCTTTTCTTTTTTTTTTCAAAAAGGAAGGTTTTAACTTTCACACAGTAAAATTACATATAACAAAACAATTATCAAGCAAGAATTACAGTTACAATATCTAGTCTATTTATAATATCTAGTCTATTTGTATTTGGCAAAATTAAAGAAGATATCCTATCTATCCTATATTTGTGAGTCTAAGGTTTTATATCTAACTTATCTTTTATCATAACTGAGGAAATTATAACTCTAGTCTTCAACTACATCAAAGACCCCAGAAGGATATAATATTGCCTGAGAAACGGGAGAAGGATGCAAGCAACTTTCAGGAGTCTTGCAGGGTAGACAGAGATAGCTGGTAGCCTGGAGAGTCACCTAATGTTCCTTTGTAAAGTTGGGGCATCTGTCTTCAGCCCACAGGCCTAGAGTCTCTCAGTCATTTCTCTCTGTGTCCTGTAGAATGTCTGGCAGTTTCCTCTAAGAAGCAGGAACCTGAAGGACCATTTCACCAAGCAAAGTTCAGTGGTCACCTTCCTATGGATTCTGCATGTCCAGTTGATCAAGCTGTCCAGGCAAGAACAGTTTCTTGCCCAAATGGCTATTTTTTGTCAAGGTGAAGATAAACTCCATATGGAGTGTCTTCGATGTCCATCTTCCTCTCTGAAGTAAATCAGAACTGCCAAGAGCAGACAAAATTTAGACTTTCTGGTCCAAGTGTTTTATCACAACAACAGAGATGAAACTAGAACATTGAGGCAGGAAGTGACTTTAGTCTGGGTGTGCAGCTGCCTAGGAGTCTGGTAACAGGGCCAGGAAAGAATGCCCTGGGTTCCTGGTTCATATTTTCTTCTTCAGTCTTCTCTGCTATGACACAGAAATGAGAAGAAATGGATGTTCAAATAAATACTGCATTTGCACAGATGGGGATATGGCTCCGCAGTAGAAGTACAAGTATTTTAGCCAAACCTCCAATTCTAGGCTCACTGTCTTCCCACACTCAGCACTTGACAGACGTCTTTCCCTTGTCTTCAGGCTCCACAACTTTTCTTGAGAAGTCAATGCTCATTAACCACAGTGTTCCAGGGGCTGAAGTGATGGCTCTGTAGTTAACAATGTCCTGGCAGAGGACACAGGTTTGGTTCCCAGCACCACGTTGGGAGGTTTCTAACCCAGTATGGGGTGTATCTGCTGCCCTTTTCTGGACACTAAGGAGATCCTGCATATACAAGCAAGTGCATACACACACACACACACACACACACACACACACACACACACACACACACACACACAAAGAAGTGCTGGTGTTTCACTTGGTGCAGAGTGTGCTTTCTCCTTGGGGAGTTCAAGTTTTCTGCATTGTTCTTGGTTTTCAAACAATTCATTATAGAGTGCCTAGAAGTTTTGAATTTTGCTTTTATTCATTTTTTTGGTCTTTATCCCATTTAGGATTCACTGAGCTATATGAATCTATAGTTTGACATTGTAAAAAAATCAGTTTTGTAAACCTAGCTGCAATTATGTCTAATAGTTTATCTTCCTCGTTCTTTTTTATCTTGGGA
Source organism: Peromyscus californicus insignis (assembly GCF_007827085.1). NCBI lineage: Eukaryota > Metazoa > Chordata > Mammalia > Rodentia > Cricetidae > Peromyscus > Peromyscus californicus. The sequence continues at coordinate 6,623,520 of NW_026294617.1, read as the reverse complement.
GCCATCAGTTATGTGAATATTGGATACTAAATGCTGTCTGTTTTGTTCTAGATATTCTGTTCGCTTTCATTTTTGGCTCTTGTGATTTTCTTATGTCTGTTTGGATACTTTTTTATTGGTCAGCCCTCAGGTTCACTGATACTCTGCTCTAGCATATATCTTCTATGAGTCAATCCAGTGAATTTATAATTACTTTTATGATTTTTACAAGTGCAATTTCTCTTTATTTGAAATTATTGGTTATCTAGAAGGTAGTTGTCATACAACATATGTCTCATCCATTTTCCTTGATAAATGAAAACACCAACTTAATAAAGTAGCTTAGTGATAGAGCTTAGTCCAGAGCAGGGATGCATTTAAGAAATGAAGGCAGGACAGTGTGGCTTTGTTAGAGCACTGTGTGGCTGACTCAGAACAGGACGCTGGACTGAGCAGGCATGCTGGGCAACATTTCTAGCTAGATTTTTATGCAGTTATCTTTGATGGATTTCCCCACTTCTTTCACTATATTCCTTAACGCATCTGTCATGGTTATTCCAAGTTCTCTGTGGGATAATTTCAACATTTGAGCTGTCTTGGGATTTGGTTTTATGGACTGCTTTCTCTTTTGTTGACTATTCATATATTTTTCTTTTTGTGTTTGTGATATAACTTTTCATTGCTGGAAAGCCATTCTTTATAAATAATAGTACAAATGAAATAACATTTATTTCGGATTTGAAAGTACACTTATTTATTTTAATTTAATTTTATTGGGGTGGGGGTTGGCTGGTATACCACAGTGTGATTCTGGCAGACAGGGGACAACTTGAGGGGGTCATTTTTCCCTTCCACCACAGAGTTGGTGGCCAGTGCCTTAACCCCTGAACCATCTCACTGGTCCTCATTGGTCGCATTTTTAATGCAGTCATTCAAAGTAAGAGATAAGACAATGCTGATTTCTGTTTATGCTTTATTTCAAACTCACTTTAATTTAGTTTTCCACTCTGTTCAAATGCTTTGAAATAAGTCAGGATGTTCCCCTTTACAGGGTTGGTATCTGAGTTCAGACAACACTCTAGACATTTCCACAAGATGCAGAGCAGAGTCACCATTCTTTAGAGTTGAGGAATAGCTCTCTCTGGTACGGAGCGGCTGGCCATGTTTGGGGTCTCTGAAGAGTTTCTTTGCTTTTGAACCTCAAAGATCTCTTTTAGAACAGTTCTCCCGACCTCAGCCTTGACATGACTCCAGTTCTACGTGCTGTGAAGACACTGGACACCTGGGAGAGGTTTCTTTTTAGGTTTGCTTACTAAAGGGACTGTCAAATAAGTACATATGCATGTTCATGCACGTGTGTGTCTGCCTGTCTGCCTGCCTGTCTGTCTATCCTCTTTGACTCATTCAGATTCCCTCAGATGATGAAGTTCTCTCCAGTTGTTTCCTTGCTCCAGCTCAACCTACTTTAGAAAGATTTGCACTTGAAGACAGAACACTGTGGGAGAATCTAATATTTTAGCTCTCACTCTTCACACTGATTCCTTGCTTTTGGAGTATCACTTCCTAAAGTTAACAAATACTCATGGGCAAAAGTTGCAAGAGGATGCTCTTTGGGCTGTGGATGGAATTCCTCCAGTGATTGTCTACTGTGGCAACCTGCACGTGGGTCTTAGCAATCCTTAACAGTCTGTGTCTAATTTTATTTCTTTCTTTTTCTTACCTCATTCTCCTGGCATAGTTTTTCCTCAGAGTTCTAGTGTCTTCTCCTTCAGTAAAGATTTGACTCATTCCCTCCCCCCCCCCCCCCCCCCCCCCCCCCCCCCCCCCCCCCCCCGCCCCCCGTATTTGGTATTTTGAGACAGGGTTTCTCTGCACAGCCCTGGTGACTCATCCTTAATATTTGTTTGTTTGACTTTCGTTATTTCCCAAGTCTTGATATGTTTTGAAACCTATGACTTTTGTAGCAAATCTGGCTTTTAAGTTTTAAGTTAGGATGAGAGTCATGCACTTTTGTAACTTTATCTGATTGGAAAAAAAATTCAAGGTACTGTTGGTTTAAAAACACCTCTCTTTATGCTTGGGTTTGTGGACAAAGGATACACCTGATATGGCCCAACAGTCACACCTGCATGCTCGGAGAAACTGGTCAGAGCAGACTGAAAACATTTCTTTGTCCTCATCAGCATTTAGCAGAGTGCATCCTGTAGCACTTGAAACAGGAAGGGAGCCAGAGCAGGGCATCTCAGTGACTCACTCTCTCTTTCTGCTGTCTTGACATTCAGAGTTGGAAAGAGTCAACGGAAATATTTTGGTGCTCTGAACTGGTGATAGTGTACACAAGACCACAGTTGTCACTGATTCACTCTGAAAATCGTTTCCCCTCTTCTTTCTGTTTCCTACTTCTTCAGCTTACAAAAGACTTTGAATTCTTAAGAAAGATTGTAGCCGGGCGGTGGTGGCACACGCCTTTAATCCCAGCACTCAGGAGGCAGAGCCAGGCGGATCTCTGTGAGTTCGAGGCCAGCCTGGGCTACCAAGTGAGTTCCAGGAAAGGCGCAAAGCTACACAGAGAAACCCTGTCTCGAAAAACCAAAAAAAAAAAAAAAAAAAAAAAGAAAGATTGTGATTTCCTTTATTTTTCTTACTTTACAAACTAAGATATCAACCATACTAAAGACTGTATTTTTTGGATATTGCATAATATAATTATACTATCAGTCTTTTAACTTCCAAATTTCATGTATTTAACTACTTTAGTATTTCTTTATAAATTAGTGATTTGATTTGTTTATTTACAGTTACTTAAATTCATTCCAGGTTTTAGTAAACAATTTCTACTATAGTTATTCAAACAAATCTAAATATATTAGTGCATAGGTATGATTATTAGTATGCAGGTACATATTTAATAAGATTTTATCAACCTAAAACTGTTCATGTTACCCAAATATGATTCACATTCTGAACCAGAAAGGCTTTGTAACTTGTTTCTCTTGTTCACTGACTGTATACTCATACACATTGGTAGTATATTAATCTTTCTGTTGTGGGAATTGTCACATTTATAACTTTGATAGGTCATCACAGTAATTTTATCAGGCACATTGCCCTGATTGAATTCTGCTTGGACAAAGATTAAGCAGCAATTTTACACAAATTTATTTTCTTTTGGTGCATATAAATATACTATTTGAGGGCTGGAAAATTGGTATCTTGTTTATTCATTTACTTTATTTTTTTAAGCACTCACTTTCAAGATCCCCAGAGTAATCCCCATTCCTACGGACTCTGTAGGCTTCATACAGAAGAGTGTCCTTGGTGTCCTGAAGAAAGAAATTGCACAGGAGTGGGATGCACTGTTTTCTCCCTTTCTGGTGCTTTCTGTGTCGGGAGCGCAGTTTAGTCTGATTGTCCAGGATTGGATGGGACCCAGCGGGCACCCTGCTCCACAGTCGATTGTCTAAGTACAGGTGGTGTATGAAATACCAAATACTATTGCTGCCAAACTGAGCAAGAATGGGTCATAAATGGCGGTCCTGATCAGGTGATGCTTGAGACAATGGGTAGTGGCTCATCACAATGCTGGTGATTCATTTCCTTTTCCACAGGTGCTGTTAACATTGAGCATGTGACCCTTAAATCCGGACCTGAGCAATGGAACTATCCATTGAGATATGACTCCATAGCACAGATATGCACAAAGACAAAATATCCATGACAAAACCACATTTTTATGAAGGAAACTCCTGTTACTTGAGATCTCTGCCCAGCATTGGTACAACATAGCCTACAGCAGCACTAAAGCACTAAACATCTGTTGGGTGATCACCTCCATCCAGACCCCACAGGGCAACCTTCTTATTTTCACACAGCATTGTAGTCGTCTGAGGCTAATGCCTGTCTTGACAGGATGACTGACAGTGCTTTCCATGCAGGAGGGAGGTGAGAGGCAGGAGGACTCACTAGGAGAAGAAACATGCTAACTGACATGCGAAGGCCTCCTTCCACATAGTGTGATTGCAATTTTGCAGGATGGAAAGTGCTCAGTAGTGAAGAAGGCCTTTCATTCTGCTTGATTTCCTTTTCTAGTTCATGGTTCTGTAGGTACCCATAAAAAATAAGATATGTTCAACTGTTGTATGTGGCTGCTGAGAGATTTTTAAATTAAGAAACCATTTTTGTTGAAACTTGCAAAGATCTAGACATAATAACAGTTTCTAAAAGTGACAAAGGAGATGGACAGTGAATGTAAGAATTGAAGATAATTAGGATTTTATTAAAAAGTGATGATTTACAGAAATTTTCAAAGAAAAATAACAAATAAAATAAATAACAAAAATGTGCAAATAACCATACTTTAAACAGTTGACTTTAATTTCCTGAAAATTTAACAATATAAAATTTTGTAATAGCTGACAGAATATCTTATAAGAAAATGACTTTTTGGGACAACATAAAAGTAATTTCAATAAAATTTCACAAATAATGATAATGATAACTATTTTTTTAAATCATATTTTAATTAAATCATTCTCAGTAATACCTATTTAACTATATTAAATCATTATCATAATTGTAACAATTAATGTTTCTGAAATGAAATTAAGAAAAATAACTACATAATAATATAGAGTAGCTTCTTGTTATGTTTATTTGTATTTTATTATATACTCAAGCATTACCAGCTAATCAGGAGATGTCTTTGGTTACCTTTGATGTATTTTATAAAGATTTATTTTATTTTTATTTATTTATATGTATATGTGTATTATTTACATCCGCCACCAACTCCAAATACCATCATAGAATTATGAATACAGCAATGATGTCAGACCTTCATATTCCAATCCCTTCCCTAACCCTGAGAACCAACCCTTTACAAGGGCCTTTGGGGACATCAGTGCAAGAGCCCTCGGGGTACATTTGACATTTGATCCATAACAATTGCTAACAATTTATTTCCATGAGAAAAAGAAATCCACTCCTTTAATATAATATAGTCTTTTTATAACCACAAATGAATGCTGACTGATGCTACTAAGGATGCCTTTGAAGGGGAACCATGTCTCTAGCACTGTGCTCTTCCTTCCTTTGCTTCTGGCCATCATGAACTGAACAGCTTCCTTCTGCCAGAACCTTCAGTCATGATGCCTGCCTTACCACAGACCCCTGAAACCACAAGTTGACAATGGACGGAAACTGTGAACCAAACAGATCTTTCTACTTCTAGATTGCCTTTCTCAGGCATTTTGTCATTGCTGTGGAAAATCATGAACACAATAATATGTACATAATGCTCCCTTGCCAAGGCACTCCATTAGTTGTAGCTATTTAAAGGTCTTTTCCTTTCTAACATTTGTTCTTAAGGAAAGGAGAGAAGGCATTTCAGGTTTGGAGAAGCTAAGAAATGATTGGATTATTTTATTACACACTTGTATTAATAAAACATCACTGTATTTCTGAGCTGAGGTTGTTGGTAGTGAGAATAGAAGTTAAGATAAAGAGTAAAGGGGATGACAACAAGGGAATATTAAAAACTAAAAAATGATAATGCCAGTACAGATAATAGAGTGGTTGTAATTTTCTGTAATTATATATGTATTATATATGAACCAATCTATGAAACCCATTACCTTGTACATTGACTAAAATAGTTTTAAAAAAGTCTTGAAGCTACACTTGAATATTAGATATAGGAATAGATGATATAAGAGTAAGCTGAAAATAAAAAAGAATTAGAAGATATATGAAAAATCTGAGAATTTTGCTCATCATCACTGGAGATTCCCCTTTCAGAACTTCTCAGAATCATATCTCTATCTCTTTCTGTCTGAGTCATCTGCACCTTCATATCTACATCTAAATCTTCCTTTCTTCCTTTCTTCCTTTCTTCCTTTCTTCCTTTCTTCCTTTCTTCCTTCCTTCCCTTCCTTCCTTCCTTCCTTCCTTCCTTCCTTCCTTCCTTCCTTCCTTCTTTCTTTCTTTCTTTCTTTCTTTCTTTCTTTCATCTACACACACAGTTATGAACTTATGCACTAATAAGTATCTATACAGATACATACTAACTAGTTAGCAGACCACTAGGTCTTGTTCTAGCTTCATTCTGTTGCTATGACAAACACTTTGACTACAAACAAGTTAAGGAAGGAAAGGGTTTATGTGTCTTATGCTTCAGGTCACAGTCCGTCATTCAGGGAAATCAGGCCATGAACTCAAGCGGGAACTTGAAGCAGAAACCACAGAGGATTTCTGCTTGTGGGCTCACTCACAGGCTCATACTTCCCTAGCTTTCTTATATAGTCCAGAGATACTTACACCGAAACAGTGCTGCCCACAGTAAGATGGACCACCCAAGTCAATTAGCAATCAAGACAACCCCAGACACGCCCCGGGTCAATCTGATGAGGTAATCACTCAACTGAGACTTCCTTTTCAGATGACTTGTAGGCTGTGTCAGGTTAACTGTGACAGTTAAAGAAAACTAGGACAGTTTTTGACGCAGGTAGGATGACACAATGTTTGGGTATTTATGTTAGGTAATGACAAGCAATGTTAGCCAAATACTCTGGAAAATTGCCATTGCTAACAAATGCTGTTCATTTTAAATGCTCCTGTGAGAGATTTCTACATATTTTGACCCCCAAGGCTGTATTACTCAGCTAGTGTGGGGGCCTTTAGAGCTCAGCAATGACTCAAATGCTCAAATACAGTCAGCACAGTTGAAAGAAGTAACCTTCTGTGGGTTGAGTCCACTTCAGTACCATTTTATCAGCCTCATATTTTAATGCCTTTGAGATTTTTGTATCATATTCCTTCTGTATAATTTTCACCCCCAAAATATATTCTATTGTTTCTTATGTGAACAGTTTTTTTTTCCATTTCCAAATTCTGTATATTTTAAGAGAAAAAACAAATATTGCTAAATCCAGTATGCATTCTGTGTTGACCAGATCTCTGAGAGACATACAACAGTATGCCATCTGAGAGTGAGGGTGCATGGTGGTTTAAGTGAGAAATATCTCTCGCAAGCTCATTTATTTGAACACTCAATCCCTAGCTGGGGACCATTTGGAGATAGTATGGAATGTTAAGGAGGTAGACTTGCCGGAGGAAGTACATGCCTAGCGGCAGATTTTGAGAGTTTACATTGACTGACTGGTTTTGTGTGTCAACTTGACACAAGCTAGAGTCAACAGAGGAAGGAGTCTCTGTTGAGGAAAGGCCTTGATGAGATACAGCTGTAAGGCATTTTCTCTTTTAGTGACCAATGAGGGAGGGCTCAGCCCACAGTAAGTGGTGCCATTCTTGGGCTGTTGGTCTTGGGTTCTATAAGAATGCAGGCTGAGCAGGCCAGGGGAAGCAAGCCAGTAAGCAGCACCCCTCCATGGTATCTGTATCAGCTCCTGCCTCCAGGATCCTGCCATCTTCAAGTTTCTGTCCTGACTTCCTTCAGTGATGAACAGCAATGCTGAAGTGTAAGCCTACTAAACCCTTTCCTCCCCAACTTGCTTTTTAGTCGTGGTGTTTTGTAGAAGCAATAGAAACCCTAACTATGACAAAAGTCTTGCCACACTTTCTGCTTCTGTGTGTAGATGGAGTGTAATCAACCATCTTATTGTTCCCACTGCCATGCTCTGGCATAGTGGACTCTAACAAACTGGAACTAAAAGTAAACTCTTTCTTCTCTAAGTTGCTTTTGTGTGGTATTTTATCACAGCAACATAAAAGTGATTAACACAGAATCCTGTAGCAGAAGTGGAGCTGCTGCTGTGAAGGACCTGGCCACCTTGTTTTTTGGAAGAATGTGGTAAACCTTGGAAGTTTCAACTGAATGCTTTGAGCAAAGCTTAAGGGGTCATTCTAGTAGGATCTTGGAAGACAGTAGTGCTGAGAACAATGTGGACAGTGGAGGCCTGGCTCCTGAGGTTTCGGAGGAGGAACAAAGACTTGCAGCTGCACTGGAGATTATTCATGTAGTATTTTGATAAAGAATTATTCTGCAGTGTCCATGTGTCTAAAGGTTAAGTTAAAAAGTGATGGGCTAACTTATTTGGCAGAGGAAATTTTAAGCCAGTGTGAGATTCAAAGGAGCATAAAATTGAATCTGTGGAACCGTTATTGCTAAGTACTCCTTTGCATGTCCGCAGTGAAAAAGAGCAACAAGTTTGCAGGAGGCAACAGGACTTGCTCAATTTGGAGTGGAAAAAAATCAGTAGGAAGTTAATGTCACAGCAAAGACCTGTGTTGTAAAAGAGGCTATAAACGTTGAGGAGAGTGGTTAAAGGGAAGCCTCCTGCTTCTCACTGGACAGGTAAGATGTCCTTAGGACAATGCCCCACTCAGATAAACCTCCAGTTTGTGAAAGAGGCTAGGGAAGTCCGTGCTCCTAGAGAGCAATTGCTTCAGCGTACAAAAACTGTTGCAGCTACCGTCCAATAGATAAATATGTCCACCCCAAGCTCACAGCTGAACACAGCACTGTTGCCCACATCAAAGTGGTTTTGGAAACAAAAAGAAACAAGATGGGTGGGGGAGGGTGTTGAAGATTCTGCCTTCATGGAGACAGAGAGCTGCTGAGACAGGCAACGAAGTGGCAGAGTCAGAGTCTCGTTGAGGAAGCCTGAGAGGCCATTGCATGAAGCTGTGAAGGTGAAGTCTGGGCCATGGTGGAGAGCCCTTGATGTTAGAGATGCCAGCTGTGAGGCTCTGGCCAGGAGAGCTGCGCAAATGGAGCAGAACCAGTGAGGCAGTAAAACCAGAGGAGCAGGGCTGTCTACGATCTTTGAAACTGAAATTCTAGATCTCAGACTTGAAGCTAAAGTATTTGGTGCTTGACCTTCTGGGTTTGGTATTGCTTTGGTCTAGTCTTTCCTTATTGTATCCCAGTTTCTCCCATAGAATTGGGAATGTGCAGTCTATGTTGTGCTATGTTGTAAGCTTATAATTTTTTAAATAATGACCGTTTTTATGTTTGAAGATGTCAAATCTTTTTCAGATTTATTTTTACTTTTAATTATGTACATGTACATTCTAAATATTTGTCCTTATACCCACAGGTAAGTGTTATCCTGATTCCACATCAAGGAAACTTCTCTTTTCAACAGACAGAGACTATTTGAGAAAGCCACATCAACCAAAATGCGGAGTCGTATAGCCCCGCCCCAGTGGACACATCTGTAGCACAACTCCTGCGCCCCAGACTTGGGGATATCTGGGGAAACGGGTGGAAAGGTTGTAAGGGCGGAGGAGGACAGGGAGTTTGCTGTGAGATTGTATCTCCTAGTAATAGCAGAAGCCACACCCATAGAGTCTCACCAGCATGACCGCCTATTCATCAGCTGAACCAGCCAACAACAATAGATGTGGGCAAGTGGACGGGGAAAGACAAAGAGGCCTCAACCTCACACAGAACTACAGGCAGCTAAGGAACGCTGAGAGCGGGAGAAACCGTCTTCCCAGGGAAGAGCACACCGATTGATTACCAAATACCAAATGGTCAGCTCTGAATACATACGCACAGGTGACATTATACAGACTGAGCAGGTTATACTTATTTAAGAATACATGTGGGGTGTGTGTGTGTGTGTGTGTGTGTGTGTGTGTGTGTGTGTGTGTGTAGAAGAGGGAAATGATATAATTATATTAATCTTAAAAAACAAAAGAAATAATTTTAAAAGATTTATTTTTATTTTAAATTATGTATCTGTGTGTGTCTTTACATGAGTATGTATATATGAATTTGTCAGATGTTTTGGATGAGCCACCATGTGGGTGCTGGGAATAGAATCCGAATCCTCTGCAAGAGTAGAAAGTACTCTTAACTACTGAGCCATTTCTCTAGCCTTGTAATTCTTTTTTTTTGTGCTACTGGGGATTACCCTTAGGAGATTGTTTTATGTCTAAGGAAACATTTTGCACCTTTGTATAGTGTTACAACTGGTGATTTTTAAAGATGGACTAAAAACATGTTTCATCATGAGATGGTCACGAGCCTGTATGGTCTAGAGGCTGAATGTGGGGAGTGGTTAAATTAGACATATCCCTATGTGCTTCTGTTTCTGAACACTTGGACACTAGTGGCATTTTAGGGAGGAGATTATGGAACCTTTAGGAGGTGGAGCCTTGCTGACCTTCTGGAGTAGTTCTACAGACTAGTAAGCAGAAAGGTGTGTCCTAAGTAAGTGATATGTATCTATTACTTTGGGGAATGGAAATTATGAGGAGGCAATTCCCAGAGTAATTTATAGGGAGAAATATACTTTGGAAGGCTACAGAATATCTCCTGAGACATATTAAACTTGAGCATGATGACATCTGCTCTGGTGAGATGTAGCTTATGTGCCATGCATTAACTTGACTTTGTATGACCACTGGCTGTGTGGGATATGAATACACTACTGTCTCCATGCTAAAGGGAAAATGCAGAGAACTTTGGCCAATGTTCTCTTACAAAATAGGTGAGATGTTTGTGGGACAGATTGGCAGAAGCAAGCCAGAAAGTCATGGGAACAGAGTGAGAGAGAAGTTGTATGCCTGGAAGTTGGTGCAACTTGAACTAGAAAGTGGAAAAGAAAACATTAATGATAATGGAATCACAAATAGAGAGCTCATCCATGATGGTGACTTTAGTCCAGTAAATGGATTTCTCTACTGCAGTGCTTCCTACTGGCAAGTCCAAGTTTTAGTTGATACCTAAAGGAAGACTCATAGTCTCCATAAAAAGAGAAAAATGTTGCCAACACACTGGGAGAAGACCATGACTGTTTCCAGCAATGGGCAGATCAACTTCCGGTAGGATTGGCATGGCTGGGAGGAGTTTTCGTTTTCTTTGGCAGAGGAAAAACCAAACTACTAAGGACCCAGAGTTACTCTCCTCTGCATCATTTCTCATCAATGCAAATAGAAAGCACCTAAGAAGTTGAATCTGATAAATCTCAATTTTTCCTCAGATGATTTCCCAGCCTTACCATTCTTTACATTTTCCCATCCAGCAACTCAGGTGGTATCAGCTCTTGAGTTACTAGGATTAATATCTTGGTTTTGGGCTGTTGAGAGAGCTCAGTGGACAAAATGCCTACCATGTAAGTATAAGAAGCAGACTTTGGATTTCCAGGAACACATTAAAAATGTCCAGTAGGCATGGTGTCCTGCCTGTAACCTCAGAGTTCAGGTGGCAGAGACAGACTAGCAGAATTATTGAGCTAAGTGAGAGACCCTGCCTCCATAGATAAAGTGAAGAGAGATACAGGAAGACATACAACATTAACATTTGGCCTCTACAAATGTGCCCCCTCCATACACACCAACATGGAAAAACACATGCAAAGAAAAAGAGGCCTTGGTCTCTGCCATTTCCCTTTATGCATTTTAGAATAGTTCTCATCTTAGTCTGTAGACAGGGCAACCATGCAACAAGCTGTCTCTGATAACTAGCTCTTGGCACAGGGTCCTAACATTTTAGGCAGAGAACCATTCCCTGGTATACTTCTGGCTATATTTACAATGTCACTCAGTTTTCCTTCATCTCAAATGAACATGACAGAAATAAAAGCAGTGTCTTAGGGTTTCTATTGCTGTGAAGAAACACCATGACCATTGCAAATCTTATAACATAAAACATTTAATTGGTGCTGGCTTCCTGTGGTGGTTTGAAAGAAAATGGCTTCCAAAGGGAGTGGCACTATTAGGAAGGCTGGCTTTGTTGGAGTAGGAATGGCCTTGTTGGAGGGAGTGTGTCACTGTTGGGGTGAGATTTGAGGTCTCTTTTGCTCAAACTTTGCTTAGTGTAACATTCAGACCACTTCCTGTTGCCTGAAAGTCAAAGTATATTAATTCTCAACTCCTGCTCCAGTGCCGTGTCTGCCTGTATGTGGTCATGTCCCACTGTGATGATAATGGACTGAACCTCCGGACTGTAAAGGAGCCACCCCAAGCATGGCAGCGTGCAGCAGACACCGTGCTGGGGAAGGAACTGAGAGCTCTACATCTTGATCCACAGGCAGTGGAAGGAGACTATGTACCACACTTGGCATAAATTGAACATATGAGACCTCAAAGCCTGTCCCCACAGTGACACACTTCCTTCAAGAAGGCCACACCTCCTAACAGTGCCACTCTGTTATGGGCCAAGCATTCAAACACATGAATCTAGGAGGACCATACCTATTCAAACCACCACAAACAGAAACTCACCATAAATACATGTTATTACAGAAGCACAGAGTTGGTGGTGGGAAAACCCAGTGGATGAACCAGATACATACATATATATACATATATATATATGTATATATATGTATGTATTCTTTTATTTTAGGCTCTGGAAAACAAAATTTACTATATACCTTTCAGTAACTTTCTTCCTGCTATAACAGAATGCCAGTAGTCTAGATAAATTATAAAAAACAGAAGTTTATTTGGTTCATAGATCTAGAAGCGGTGATGTCCCCAGATCAAGAGAATGCATGTAGTTAGGGACTTTTTGAATGCAGTATAATATACAAAAGGAATCACATGGCAAAAAAAATGGAAGAGAGGGAAGGAGTAAAGGAGAGTAGAGGGAGAAAGAAAGTATCTATAAAGAAGAAAGAGAGAAAAGAGGAAAAAGAGGCCAGACCCTTGAGACTAGTAACCTGTAGTAACAGCATCAAAATATAGTTCACCGATATGGTCAGAGCCTCATACTCGAGAGCAGTAGTTCTCAACCTTCCTAATGCTGAGACCCTTTAATGCAGTTCCTCATGTGCTGATCTCCAACCATAAAACCATTTCATTGCTACTTCTTAACTAATTTTGTTACTGTTATGAATTATAATGTGAACATCTGCTATGTGACCCCTGTGAAAGGGTTGTTAGATCCACAAAGGGGTCGCAGCCCTCAGCTTTTGAACGCCTGCTCTAGTACTTCCTAATGCCATCATAATGGCCACTATATTTCATGTTTTATTTCAGAAGTTCAAGGACAGCCCCCACTACATGAAGAACGTTCTATTAACTTGGAATGTTAATAAGCTGTTCTGCAATCCTCAAGTTCCTTTCTTCTCTTCTGGAGATGTGAAGTTCTGTTTGGGAGTCTGTCATCTGAGAGGCAGGTTACTCTGAAAGTGACTCACCTGGGACACAGTGTCAAAAGAAGGCATGTGTGATCTATTTTATATGGATTGTTCATTCTGTGTGTTCATACTCTTCATCACTGGACTTCCTTTAATCTGTAAAAGTGACTACCCTAGTTTTAAAAGGGTCTGACGGCAAAAATGTCCATAAGATTTTTATCAAGTAAATTCTAAAAATTAAGCCCTGTCATTCTCTATCATGGGTACAGAAATAAAACTGAAAAAGAGGGGAAAGGTCAACATTTCTTTTCCAGCATTTTGGGAATATCATCATCCAAGGGGAAAGGTTTTATCATCTAAATAAAATTCTTTCTCTCTATCATACCTATCTATCTATCTATCTATCTATCTATCTATCTATCTATCTATCTATCTACCTATCTATCTATCTATCTATCTTCATCATCATCATCTATCTAAATCTATTTTTGCATATGCTGTCAATGTGTGTGTATGTGTGTATATGTATGTGTGTGTGCACTCACATGCAAGGTCACAGGACAACTTGTGGGGATGGGTTCTTACTCCATGTAGGTTCAGGGATATGAACTTGGCAGCAAGTACCCTTCTTCTTGAGCCTCTTGCTGGCCCTGACTTTATATTTTAAATGGAACAATTCACAGAATTAGAATTCAAACTTCTTCAAGGTACATACTTGAAAAATTCTGCTATATTAATTAGTTTTCATTAACTTCTCTTTTTTTATACTTTCTTTGAGTCCGAGGAAGGCAAAGGTTTACCAGTTTTAATTATTTTCTTTTGGGAGTATTGCAACTTGGTAACAGTTTGGGTTGATAGATTTACAATTAAATAAATGAATAGATATACACTCATTTTAGAGAGCCAAAGAGTACACTCTAAAAAACTATGTTTTAAACTTCTCTAGTGAGAGCTCTCTTTGTGCTTTACTACCCACATGCTGTCTTGTGCACATGCTTTCTTTCTTTTTTCTTAATTGAAGGAATAAAAGGCCTAAGTCTCTTCAGGGGCACCTCTGCTTCAAGCCCATATGTTATCTTCTTATGTTGGACTTTTAAGTATGTTTAAATTTCATTTTAATTGCAAAGTCAAACTTCTATCCTCTTTGATTTTTAAAATCATGTTTCTGAATAATTTCCATTCATGTAAGCATAAAATAACTTTTTTATGACTCCATTTTCAGGTTGTTGAGTGTCTCCGTGGCAATTGTCTTTTTAAAATAATAACAAAACCAAAATCAGGTATTTGCATAACTCTTGTGGTTGATAGCAGGCAGATTCTGCTGCAGTTTCTTCTTCTGAAGCTTTATGAGGTATAGAAGCTGATATTATTTTCCACACTTTACAGATAATGAAACTGAGGTACAGGGAGTTTATTGTACTTGCCCAAGGGCATATAGCTAATAACGACAAAATAGAGCTACAAAGCAGGGCTGCGTTTTCCTGGTCCCCCAAACAATAAATCTTATGTGTTTTTTTTTTTTTTTTTTTTTAGACTTCATTTCTATTCTAAGCATGCTTTTGCTGTTAGGTTGTACAAATACTTATATCATATTATGAAGACTAACAGACTGACAATGTGCTCCAATAGCTGATCTGAGCTCTAGGAGTTAAGGTAGCCTCAATTTTATGACTTGGAAATAGGAGATAACAACAAAATGCAGCTCACTTGTTAGAATGAAATGAATTGATAGAAAGAAAGCAGCCCATCATAGAAACCTCATCCCTGTCAAGGTCCTGATTTTATCCTATTAGCTTTGAACCTCTGGGCAAGTTATTTCCCATTTCTGGGCCTGTAAAGGAGAAATAATCTCTCTTATTGATACTTGGGAAGATTTACTTTGATAACCTCTTCAATGATCTAACAGAGTTCAAACATCAAATATGTTGTGTTGTTGCTGCTGCTGTCATTGGACTAATTAACCACCTCTCCTTCATTTCACTCTGTCTGCTTGAAAAGCCTTCTTCCATCTATCACCCCACTTATCTACATATTCTGATCACTCTGGGTGTTGTCATCTACCTAGACAGAAAGTTCTTCTAGTCACTTGCCCCAGATGGCCACTAAATATGACTGGGTTTGGAATGTTGACTCTAAATTTCTATTGAAATGTGATTGTTAGGTCAGCAGGAGGGCTCAGCGGAGAAAGAAAGGCACGTGCTGCCAAGCCTGGTGACCTGAGGGTCATCTCCGGAACCACGTGACAGAGGGAGAGAATAGATCCTTCAAGTTGTACTCTGACCCCTACACAAGTGTGATGACACTCATGGCACACACACACACACACACACACACACACACACAAATAAATAAATAAAGATAGATACACAAATAAGGAAATAGATGGATAAATGCAATTATGAAATAAAAAATGAAATGTTGTTGCCATTATGGTAGCATTAGGAAGTACTAGAGTAGTGGTTCTGAACCTTTGGTTCTCAATGCCTTTGGGGGGTTGAACCACCATTTCATGGGGGCCACATATTAGATATTCTGCATTTCAGATATTTACATTATGATCCATAACAGTAGCAAAATTGCAACTATGAAGTAGCAATGAAATGATTTTATGGTTGGGGATCACCATCACAGAGGAACTGTATTATAGTGTTGCAGCATTAGGAAGGTTGAGAACCACTGCTCTAGAGTATGAGGCTCTGACCACATCAGTGAACTGACATTTTGATGCTTTACTGCAGGTTGCTTGGATTGTAAATTTTGCTCTGCTGAGAATTCATGACAACTTTAGACAGTGAACAATGGTGGTTTATAAAAACAACGCATATGCACATCCTAATTGGAAGGTCAGGTGTTGTGGTTTGAAGTGGAATGCTGCCCATAAGTGCCTGTTTTTGAAGGTTGGTCTCTTGCTGTTGGTGCTGTTTAGGAAGCTTGTGAGGTGTTTAGGAGGTAGAATCTTGCTGAAGGAAGTGGATCACCAAGAGCAGTCATAGCCCAACCTCTCTTCCTATCTTCTCTCTACTGCTGACACAATGGGACCAGATGCCCCAAGCTTGTGCCACCATTTTCTCCACCATAATCTATTGTAAGTCAAAATAAGGCCCTCCTCCTTTAAGTTGATTTTTAGAGTGTTTTGTTACAATTACTTACTCATTGTGTGTATATGTGAGCCCATGGTTGTAGGTAGTATTTGGAGATCAGAAGACATGGTTCGGGGAGTTAGTTCTCTGCTTACATGTGGGCTTTGGGGATTGAACTTGGGCAGTCAAGGCTTGGAGCTATCTCCCAGGCCCCTAAGTGTGTTCTTGTCAGGTATTTGGTTGCAGTATCAAGATAAACAACATAGCAAATGAGGAAGAAAGGACGGCAGAAAGGAATAGGAGTTATCTAGAAGAGATTCAGATAAACTAGAGACTGAGTATGAAGCTACCTTAATACAATGGAGTTTAGAATTCCTTCCAAATTGCGATGCTGTTTCTTTCTTTTCCAAAGACACTTAATATTCCTGGGTAACCACTCTTCCTTCATCAATGAAGAGGGCATTTATACTCTAAGTAGGTTGAAAATTAGATATTTTGGAGTTTTTGACAATAGGCCAGATGAGGATTTTAGTGGTTCACAAAAAAATATTTCAGTAAAAATTTACTTAAAAACTGAAATAGTTCATCTCCCATTTCCTCAGTGAACACTCATGTTTTTGCTCCCCAGCAAGGAATTAGAGGATTTTCCTTGCAGAAGCGAAACAGAAGAGTGCAGGTTGTAATATTAATGGTCCTTCAGTAATATGACTATATCCCACCACTTTACCTTAGAATAAAACTGGCCTATCCCAAGCCTGTCCACCTCCAATGTATAGGAACTCCTTGTGTCTATCACACAAAGTCAGCAGCTAATACCTAAAGTTGATGAAGAAGATGAAAGAAGAGAAGAAGGAGGAGGAGATGATGGATAATTTAATTTAAATAATGTAAAAATGAGGAAGATAATAGAGGAAATCATGAAAGCACTCTGAAGTTGGATTCCTCTGAAAGATGGAAATCAAAAGTTGGTGTAAGGGATCCTGCATTAACCTGGACTAGCTTTGTAAGGTCTGTAAATTGATTATCTCAGGAATTCATTACATCAGTAAAAGGATGACAAATTTGACAACTGTATACCTTGGATTTATCCTACATAATGATGTATGAATAAATTTTATCATCTATATACCCATCCATCCATAAATTTTCTTTCTTTCTTTCTTTCTTTCTTTCTTTCTTTCTTTCTTTCTTTCTTTCTTTTCTTTCTTTCTGTCTGTCTTTCTCTCTCTCTCTTTTTGTGTATCTATCATTATTTATCAATCTATCAATCAATTTTATATCATCTATCATTATCATCACCTATTTATTACCTCTATGTTTCTATCACCTATGTATGTATGTGTATATATATATATATATTATATATGTATGCTTGTATGTATCAATCTTCTGTCACCTGTTCATCTTGATTCTGTTTCTCTATAAGTTCCACACTACTATATTGATATTGTAAGAGTCTAGAGGTAACTGGCTGTCAAGAGATTCTTTCTAGAATGAATGAGTAGGATTCCTGCTAAAACTGAATCAAGCAACCAAGATCCAATTGAGAAGAGGGCTTATGGAACAAACTGTTGACTACATTCTTGTCAAGAAGAGAGTTGTAATAGATTATTTTTTGAATCAGCTTGACCGAACTCAAGAAAATGCAGATAGATTTTGTCTGGAAGTGACTGTGAGGATATCTCTGGAAGCCTTTTTGCATTTGAATCAGTAGACTGATTAAGGATGTCTACCATTGCCAACACAGGTGGGCAGCATTCAGTCAATTGAAAACCAGAGGAGAGCCACACGCAGAAGAGGGTGAGTTTTATTCCTTGTCCTGTGTTTCGTTCTTAGAGCTTCTTCTCACACCTTTGACCCTTGACTAGGACTTACACAATTGCTTCCCCTAGACTTTCTGACTTTCAAACTTGACTGATTTAACACACCCAGCTTCTCAGTGTCTCCAGGTGTAGATGGTATGTCATGGTATGTCATGGAACTTTCTGGTGTCTGTTGCATAAACCAGTTCTCATGATCAACTCTGTTTATTTTGTTTTCCCAAATAGTCCTTTCTAATACAGGAAATCTTAGTTTGGAAACAGCCAAGTGCTGGAGGAATTAGAATACTTTGGTGTTTGATGAGCACTGGCGAAATGCAAAAGATAGCTGCATCCAATCTACTTTACAGACAGACTGAACAGACAAACAACCCTCAAGTGATGTATGTGAGCAAAACATATGCAGGTGTGTTGGTGCTGTCTTCCCCTGAAACTTAACTTTTCTTTTTACAGTCTACCATCTTTTGCTTTTTAGTTTTAAATTAGGAGTGATCTCATTATACTCAGCTTGATTGTTCTCAGTTCTACTGTAGCAAGAATAGTAATGACTGCACAGGCCTTACATTTTGCTTTGGGGCCAGTTTTTACAAGAACTTTGTACTTGAATTTAAAAGCCCCTCAAGGGTAAAAAGTCAAGCTCACCACCAAGTTCAGTGAAATGTTTTTAGATCTTGGTAAATTGTCTTCTCAGACTTCTAAGAATGTTTTAGTATCCCCGGCCTTTGTAGGAAACGGCTTTCCTTACTTATCTGTAAGCCCAAGAATCTTATAAGTCAGTTACCAGGTACCAGAATGTGTTTTTCAAGAGAATTTTATGTGTTTGTTTTCATAAAATGAATCTTTGTTCCTTAAAAGAATTTCTGATCATGTGTGATTCCATTCATTATTTTGTAATATGTCATTCCAAAGTCTAATTTATATAATCAATTTTTTCTAATTATGTTCTATTACAAGAAAGATAGATTCTTACTGGACTTCTGTAAATTAGAATATGACCATGAAAATAAGAATGTAGTTATTTGCATAAGTTCAATGAGTTTTCCAATTATAGAAAGATCAAGGACAGAGTACAAAAATAAGCATTTCATTTCAGTTCTCACAAGTATAATCTACCAAACTGTTGTTACAGATAACTCACGAGTAAAAGAAGGAGAGCTGTTGAAATCCACACACTACAACATCAAAGCAGGTGAAATTGAAGCAGGTGAGCATACCAATACGAATTCACTGGTTTATTTCTATTTTATATTTGTTAATGTGAATGTTGTTTCTGGCAGGATAGCACAAATTCAGCATCCTATACAATACGGGAGCCAACATTTTTGCCAATACATGTGGAGGAGACTTTCATTTGCTTTGATATGTAGTCTTATAGAGACTGTGGACCAAGTGTTAGGTGAGAGTGTGAGAAACATTACGTAACTCTTGTCATGAACCTCAAGCTTCCCAAGTGTCTAACATCCAGTGCGATTCCTATTTCCCCTTTTATTTTCTCCAGTGGTGGATTTTGGACACTCCAGAGTCCCCTGAGAACCTCTCATGGAGACAGGCAGCTCAAATTTAGTGGCTGCAGGGAATTCAGTGAATGAAACTGGATGGGAGTTTGGTAGTGATGGGTAGAGAGATGGAGGATGCAGGGTTGTGAGGGACTTGGGGATGGAAGGAGTAAAAGGAGCCGAAGCAGCAGGAAGAAGAGGTTTTAGAGTGTAGCATAGTCTCCTAGAGATGCCATTGAGCTCCCACATTATCCTGGGTAGGGATGATAATAAGGAAGGAAAGACATCATCTCTGTCCTGGAGCCTAGAGGTAGAAGCAAGTCCAGAAAGGAGAGAAGGTTGAACTTGCTGAGATGCTCTTGTTCTGAGGCAGGGAAATCTGAGATAGATAAAGAGATAGAGATAGACACAGAGTCAGAGATGAAGAAGGTGATGGAGATGAGATAAAATGAGAAGGGAAAAGAATCCTTCACTCTAGAGTCTGGTTGAAGTCTCTTGTGAGCTGACTCCAGAATTCCATCAAAACTATAACATTTGCTGTATAATTTGGCAACATGGAGACAGTGTTCATTTTGGATCAAGATATCCCAAATAAGAAGGTTAAAACAGCAATGAACCTTGCTTAAGTCCTCAATATATATGATGTTTGACTATTACATTTCTCCTTTCCTACTTGTAATCCCATAATTTTCTCTCACACACAAAAATACTCATTTACCGTTAAAGATTTGACTTAACCCTGGCTCAACTCTTGTGACCCCTGGTTTTATCTTATCACATTGCAATCTTATCTAAGGCACCTCTGAACCTACTCTGTGATCTCCTTTATTGAAAAAAGGGGGAAAGGAAAGAGTTTCTTAGAAATACCGTGAGATGTGACTCAAAAGTCACCAAAATCTTATATATAGCTACTGCCAAGACACTTAAGCACAGCTTGCCAGAGTTTGTACTCTCTTTTGGTGTGTATTATACTTCCCTGGAGCACCCCTCTTTGGACAGGCCTGTGCTTAAATTTATCTTTAAATTAATCTCTTCCTCAACTCTGCTTCCTCCTGGATTCCTCTGAGAGCCTTTTCTTCAGGAAAATCAAGACTCTTGCTTTCATCCTAGTAAAGATCTCTTTAAGAAAGAGCAGGCTGCTGCAGGTGGCAGCATGGAGCTGTCTCCACATCCCATCCCACCGCTGTTTGTGGTTCCTAACCACGGTTAGCTTGCAAACAGGCTGAGAACTCTGAAACAGCTTCTTCATCTCATAAACACAAAAACATCAGGCAGCAACTCAGCTTCTCACAGAGAAGCCTGGAACTCTAATGAGCTTCTTATTAGGACAAGAGGCCAGCCCCTACTTCTCACCAACAAGAAGCCTGAGGTTCCAACCAAACCTTTCTTTGCCTGAGAACTAGCTATCAGTTCTATTGACCGTGAACTTGTCAGAATCTCAAATTACCACACAAACAAATGTCAGGAAATGTCTGCTAGGGGTTATTGTGATAAGGTTAACTGAAGTGGGAAGACATAACCTAAATGAGAGGAATAGGAATGCCATTCCAGGGCTTGGTTGGGTCCTGTCCTGTACTCTCTTTCTTCTTCTTCTTCTTCTTCTTCTTCTTCTTCTTCTTCTTCTTCTTCTTCTTCTTCTTCTTCTTCTTCTTCTTCTTCTTCTTCTTCTCTCCTCCTCCTCCTCCTCCTCCTCCTTCTTCCTCCTCCTCCTCCTCTTTCTGTCATTGCTTAAACTTTATTATATACAAATTAGATTACACAGCAGCTTTACACAGCATGAGATGGGAAGAAGGAAGGAGAGTGGAGGGGAGGTGGCCGGCTCTGGACTTTCTTATCCACTTTCACCTCTTGTGCGTAGCCAAGTCTTCAGCGCTGCCTCCACCAGGTTTGGACCAGGCCTTGGAGCACATGTGTAAGATGGGCCCTGGTTCCGAGAGGCCAGGGCCACCAGAGCTCTCGCTAGCAGCCTTTTCACAGGCATTGAGGGTGAGTGTGAAAGCATCAGCTTGTCGAGGTGATGGTGACAAATGAGGCCACTGGGTAGACCTACTAGACACCGGCTGGCTTGCAGGGTATAATTCTCAGGGTGGCAGGTGAGCTGTAGAATCTTCAACCAAAACTGTATAAAAATAGTTCCAAGCCAGGAAGCAGCAAAGGGTCAGGGACATAATGTACCATGTCTGGCCCTTGATCTCATTGATGGATTCCACATCTATTGAATACAGATTGAAGTAGTGGGATCGAAGGAAGAGGGTACAAAGCTCTTGTCTCAGTTTCTTATACATGACTGCCAGGTGTTTGAACCTCCAGACACTGATCTCCTGATGGGATGCAGGGGAAGGGTGGGAAGTTCCAGGGGCTTGGAAAGGTATCAAAGTCCCAGGGTAGGGGCAAGGAGCTCCCTCAAAAAGGCTCCTAAGCCCATCTAGACAACCATTGTGTGACTTGGGTCCTGGTCCCTCCTTCCTCTTTCCCAGTTGAGAATTCCCACAAGCAGTTGAGAGTCTGAACCTGAGAGAGGGTGGGAGAACCTGAGGAAGAGGGTGGGTGGGAGGATGTGGGGGTGTGAGTGACCAGAGAAGAGGAAACGATGGAGAAGTGGGTGGAGTGGAGTGGGACCAGAGGGGTGGGAATGGCAGAGTCTGAGGAGAAAGCTGGTTCTGGGGTTGAGCCTGGTAGGCAAGGAGGCAGGACCCCCATTACATGGTGTTCTGGGGTGAGAGGAGCCTCCAGCATTCCATCTTGTCCCTGGGCAGCATTGCCCTAGATCCAGCTTTGTGAAGGGGAAGGAGGGCTGCCCTCTGCTTCTTGATGTGAATTCAATGGCCAGCTTCCCTCCCCACATGATGGACTGACTGCAGTTTTGAACTTGAACCCAAATAAATGCCCCTTCTGTTGCTTTTGTCAGTCACTTTGTCACAGCAAAGTGGAGATTGAGTAGCAAGGATCCTGAGTTCAGTTCCTTACAGGCTTTCCAGATAGACGGGAAAACATTCTATCCTAGAAGTCTGGAAACAGCAAGGTTTCTACGTAGGAATTTTGAGCCTTGAGCTTGAATTAAGCTTCAGAGAAGATGTATAATCTCAAGGTCCTACATGTCACAAGGTCGTTCCTGTATCTGGAGTTCATGACATCCATCTTCCATCAGTCAGGTGTGAAGAAATGAATCCATAATTGACCAGCTGTAGTTCTAGGTGATAGTTTTGACTCATCATGATCCTGGATCATGGTTCCACAGCTCTTGGAAAATTTTATTTTGGCGCTTGTTAAGATGATGAGAAAAATTTTTGTTTAAGACAACTGAGACTCATGTTGAAGCTTTCAAATAGAAAAGAAAGATGGGACCCCCATATTCCCAACAAGTGGAGATTTATAGGCAAGTTTCAGGTTCAGAGTGGGAGGAGCTTAGTTGAATGAGTGAGCCAATAGAATACAGCAAGGAAGGGGTGCTCTTACTGGACTGACTCAGCAGCATTCATGCTGGGGTAAGCCAGGAGAGTTACATCTGGAGGAGCTGCTTTAAATGATGGAGACGGATTCTTGCTGAAATGACTTTGGAGGCTTGGTAAGCATATATTGGTGATGACATTCAGGGACCTGAAAAGAGGTGGTCAGTTTGAGGTCTACTAACTATGATGGCTTACAGATGACTTACATGTCTTCCATTTTATTATTAAAAATGCTAAATATGTTTCACATGGGTTTAACTGGTCATATGGAAAATGCATTTTCCTTTGAAGTTTTTAAGATCCTTCATTTTATTATACTTTTTATTATTTAAAACAAATTTTAACTTTAAATATATTTTGATCATATTCTTCCCCTCCCCCAAGTCCTTCCAGATCCTCTCCTACTCCTTACCCACATAACTTTAAATTCTTTCTCAAAAAATAAACAAAAACCCAATACAAACAAGAAAGCCCTGAAAAAACCCAAGAAAATAGAATAAAACCACACCTTAAAAGAAAAACAAACAAACTAAATCCCCTACCAAACTGTAACCAAATAAAAGTACAGACACAGAACAAAAACAAAAAGCAACAAGGAGTCCATTACATGCTGGTCAAATACTTCTGAACCTGAGGACTGTCCTCTGGTTGACTCAGTGTCACTCTATTGGATAAAACTGACTTTCCCTCTCCCAGTGTGTAGAAGTGACAGTTCAGGTGTTAATCCTTACCCTAGTGGCTAGGTTTTCATTTTCATTCATTCCTTTTTAAAAAATATAACAAAATAAACAAGATAAAACAAAAAACAATCATGTGGATATTGGACAAGACAAACCAACAGAAGAAAAAGAACCCAAAGAGCAGGCATGAGAATCAGAGACCTACTCCTTTGCACACTCAGGAGCCACAAAAGAACACTGAACTAGAAGTCATGATAAATATGCAGACAATCTGGTGCAGGCCCTGTGCACGGTGCTTCAGCCTCTGGAAGGTCGATATGAGCTTTGCTCGTATTGATTTAGAGTACTGTGTTCTCCTGATGTTCTCCACCATCTCTGTCTCTTACATTCTTTCCACCTCCAGGGGAGGGATTTGATGGAGAAATACCATTTAGGGATGAGTGTTCCAAGGTCTCTCACTCTCTGCATAATGTCTAGCTGTGGATCACGATATTTGTTCCCGTTTGTTGCAGGAGGAAGCCTCTCTGAGGATAGTTGAACAAGGCACTGATCTATGAATGTAGCAGAATATCATTAGGAGTAATTTTATCACCACTTTTTTTCTTTTTTTTTTAGGTCAGTATTGTTTGGTTTTACCATAGGTCCCAGGTATATCTAATATCAGATTCTTGACCAGCCAAGAAATGTTAGGTATAGGGCTCTGGGTTCTATCTCATGGAGTGGGCCTTAAGTCAAAGCAGTTATTGTTTGGTTACTCCCACAAGCTTTGTGCTATAGTTACCCTACCATATCTTAAAGGTAGTACCCATGTAGATAAAGATTGTGTCTGGCTTGGTATTTACATTTCTCTTTTGAGAGCATTCAGAATATGTTCCTGTACCAAAGATTCTGGAATGCAGGGGTGAAGACTCTGTTTAGGCATAGGCTTGACGTCTCCATTTTCAATGTGTTGTATAGGTATTATGTAGAATATTAAAATGAAAGCTTTATAAATGGTGAATGCTTGGGAGTAAGGCATGAGTTTTCTCTTCCTGTCCTTTCCAACTGGTCATATTAATTTATAGGACCATTCTAAGTGTATTAAATTTTAAAGTTAATATCTTTAATGTTAGAAACTCTTTTACAACATCTTTTATCTTAAAATTTACTTCAATGTATTACAGCTTGTTCATTTTATATTTTACACATATAAATAAATTAAACATATAAATACATAAATATATAATTACCTGTAGGTACATTTAGTAATATTGTAGAACAAAGTTATGAATGACTCTACAGTCCTCAAAGGACATATTTTATATAGTAAGATAGAAAGTTCCATGTGAAAAGACAGCTGTAACTTTTTTGATGTCCCTTTAATTCTGTGTTTGTTGTCTAATGGTTGGAGTTAAAGAGGTTTATGGAGACAATATTACTGAGAGTGGATGTTGAAAAGAGAAATTTCTGTGGAATTGGCATTAAATGATAAGTAGATAAATTACATCCTTAGTAGTAACTTTAAAAAATTTACTAAAAAATATTTATGACTGTGTGTGTGTGTGTGTGTGTGTGTGTGTGTGTGTGTGTGTGTGTGTGTGTGTGTGACAACAACTATGTGAAGGTCAAGGTCAAACAACCACTGTGGGAGCTGATTCTCTTTCTCTGTTGGTCTTGGGGACTGAACTCAGAATGTCAGGCTTGACAGCTGTAGCCTTTACCTGCTGTATCATCTTTGAGGCCCCTCTAGAGAAAATTTTAAAATCATTGTTACTCTGTCTAGGCCAAGGTCATATTTATAGTATTTTGTGTAACTTCAAGCTGCCTAGGATCAAACATTTTCCACTATGGAAAAACTCCTGTTAAGCAAAAGAAAAGAATTGTTATGGTTTCAGTCAACAAATATTGCACAGAAGCAATACTTCTAAAGCAAAAAACAAAAACAACCCAAATTTATTTTACGTGTTGGAAGGGAGATTAAAGAGATACCATTTAATCAATTCAAGAAGAACTTACAGATACAAAACCACAGGAACCCTAACTGAAACTAAAAATAGATGCAAAACTTAAGAAGTTCATAGAGCTGGGGAAAGGAAGGCTATCTGGTGTGGCTAAGGAGATGAGACATTCTAAATCTTCTGAGTACGGTGGAATCCATTCACTGTGTGTGTGTGTGTGTGTGTGTGTGTGTGTGTGTGTGTGTGCCCTGTAATCTGTTCTTTCCAAGAGGAAAGGAGGCTGTGTGGAATTTATAGAGGGTGAAATGGGGCCAGGTCTGTTCAAGAATTTTGTCTGCTTAGATAAATAAAAAGGACAAGAGACAAGACTTGTTCAAATCCTTTCATACTTAAAAAAAGTATTCAAATATATCCTTTCAAACTGAAGCTTCTCCAGGTTGAATGTTGAAGGAAGACAGACATCATTACACAGTGAGGAAGTGAGACATCTAAGAAATAACACTAGGGGCCAGAATGATTGAAAATCAAAACAGCTGGCCCAGAAAGTCATGCATGAGCAAAGGGGTGCAGAAAGACATGTGTTTAGCTAGACATACAATGGACAGAAGTTAAGAAGTTCCCCACAGTGCTCATACACTGTTAGACATGCACACTTGAGAACTTTGTCCTTAGCTACTGTATTAGTCGGGATTTTGTAGAGTAACAGAACTTAAAGAATGAATATCTCTTTATATAGAAAGGGAGCTTACTAGAATGAGCTACGAGCTATGGCCCAGCTAATCCAACAACGACTGGCTATGAACAGAAAGCCTATGAATCCAGTAGTTGCTCATTCCATGAGCTGTATGTCTCAGCTGGTCTTCAGTGTATGCTGGAATACCAAGAAGTAGGCTCTAACGCCAGTGAAAGAATGGGCTTGCTAGCAAGGCCAGAAAAAACAGGCAAAAAGCAAAAGCTTCCTTCTTCCGTGTCCTTATATAGGCTTCCAGGAGAAGGCTAAATTAGCTATGGGTTTCCCAGCTCAAAAGATCTGGATTAAAGGTGTGTCATCCCACCTCAAAGTTCTACATTAAAAGTAAAACTTTCTACTTAAAAATTAAATAAAAGTCACTTACAGGTGTGCCCTCATTTTGGGGTTTTAGTTAATTACAGATGTAGTCAAGTTGACAACCTAGAATAGCCACCACAGCCTCATTTCTGGATATAACTGCCAGGAACATCGTGCAGCTCCCAACAGAGAGCCACGATGCTAATGTGGGACATTATCAGAGTACATTTTTTTTTTTTGAGACCGAGTTTCTGTATAACAGCTCTGTCTGTCCTGGAACTCACTTTGTAGACCAGGCTGGCCTCAGACTCACAGAGATCCACTTTGGGATTAAAGGTGTGTTTCAGTACTACCTAGTTAGGATGTACAAATTTTAAGCTGTTAAAAAAAAGCTTGTTAACAAAACTTACTCTGGAGATAGTGCAGAGCTTCTAGGAGTGTGTGTAAAATTAGCTGGTATAAAGGAATAGGAAATTTATGAAAGCTAGTCTGGGACTTCTCTGTGTTCCTCAAGGTCAGTGATGATAAGGATGTCACTCAGAGAATTAAAAGTGGCAATAGAAGAGATGAAATAGATACAGACATTGAGAACAAAGAATTGCTAAGATTCCATGAATATTTGCTCAAAAAAATCAACATATCAAAGACAATTTTAGGACTGGAGTGTAAGTGACCATGAAAATTTTCTGTGGGCCCTGAAAAGGGACAAAGTGTGAACATTAAGCTTCTTTGATTGACAGAGAAATTCCTGCAGTCCCAGTCACTTAGGGAGGTTGAAGCAGGATGATTTCAACTTCAAGGCCAGACAGGACAACTTAGTTAGATTCTGCCTCAAAACAAAAATTAAAAAGGGGCCAGGGATATAGCTTAGTGACAGAGTACTTGCTGAGCCTGTGCATGGTTCTGGGTTCAAACACACACACACACACACACACACACACACACACACACACACACACACACAAATGATAAAGTCAGTTACTGAATTAAACCAATGGAGGGTTGTGGTTGATTAAATATTTTAGGCTTTGCTACTTTAAATCATTTAAAAACTATACCTATTAATATTTGTTAAGTCCTAATTTCAGAGACTTAGGGTTCTCCTTTTATTTTTTTCAAGCCAATAGACAATATTTTGTATATGAGTCAGCATGAATTAATGTAGCTTGACTGTAATGGTCTTGACCTGGTTTCTTATTATCAGATATTACTTCACCTCTGTGTAATATTCTTAGAGCTAAGTATTGGAATGGGAATGATCTTAAGATAAAGTTCATCCACCATTGATATTCCATCAGTTCACAGACTGGTCATAGTTACAACAGAACTCTGAAACTTTTGCAGAGTTGAAAAAGGGATGAGACATCAGGAAAAGATAGAGTGAGGCACTTGCCAAGGAAGTAAATGTAGGAGAAGAGAGAAGATAAAAGGCTCAGGAGCAGTGCTTCTTAAAGTTTAATGTGCATACAGATCCCCTGGGAGAACTATTGAAAAGCAGACTCTGTGGAGAAGACCCACGTTCTGCATTTCTAAGAGGCCTCACTGTCTGTATTATTCTGGATGTCCTTCTGCCAAAGGACTCCATTCATGTTCTATGGCAATAAGATAATATCACTTCACTTTCTTTAGAATCATATTGTTGTGTTTAAGATTCCTATTTATGAGCTTCCAAAGCACATTAATATATGGAAGTTCTTTCCTAATGACAAGCCTTATCTAAAATGCAGCCAGAATCTCATCCTTTCTTTCAGAATCACTTACATTTGCTCTGTTCCATCTCACACCACTGCAGCCACCACTAGCACCCTAAACTCTTAAATGATTAAAGACAGACATTGAGAGTCACTTCTAATGAGATACGCAGATTACAGCTCATCTTTTGGAAGTTCAAAGAAGGTACTCCACTACTTTCTCATGAGATTCTTGGCTTTAGCTAAGAAACATGAATTCTCCAAGGGTTGAAGTTTCCGTATGTCCTTGCATAGGTAAACTCTGGGCTTGTACGCAGTTAAAAAAGATCTTTCCTTGTGTCTGTATCTAAGAATGCTTTTGATTGAGCTTAGATTCTGGTGATGGCTGCAGCAGAGCAGGACAGAACAGAGAGAATGTGAAGGAACCTGAAAGACTGATGACATTCTGGCTGTTTATATAGAGCTTGTTAGTAGGAGAGGACTGCTATGTATTAATGTGTTTTGGACTTTTCCAGTGCAGGTCAAGACAAATTTTTATTAAGCTGATGTCTCTGAGTTGACAATAAGACAAGAATACCAATTTAATTTTAAAGCACATGGTTTCTTTAAATATTAAAATAGAGATCTGCTTCATTAGATCTTTTAAAACAAAGGTGAAAGTAAACCTTTAGTAAATGTGTTTAAAATGGTTTTGCTTGTGGTCTTTATAGAACTTACCATTATTAATAGAATGATGATATCTAAATCATCATATTTATCCAACCATTTTTTAATTCACTCTTTTTGTTCAGTGTTGATTACATGGGAGGCATTATAGTAAAGTAGCAAAGGAGAGTGAAATTTTAAATTAGGCTTAATGTTTTTATATTGAAGGATACATTAGTCTTAAAACTAGTAAGCCACACACTTTTTGGACAACTAAATGACATTTCTTTTTTGCTTATTTCTAGTGAAAATTTTCTTCAGATACAGGCATCCCAAACAAAAACTACATTCCTTTTGTTCTTTGTGTATTTATTTGCCTCTGGTTGATCAAGAACTGGGTATTTGAAAAGTACTGTAGTCCTTTGCACTGCTTAAATGTTAGAATGAGATGAGTAATGTAAGTTAGTAATGTAAAATAATCCATGTAATCTATGTAATCTTGTGGATGTTTAATAGCAGAAGTAAAAATATCTGTAAAATTGAATATATGCTGTAGCTGTAGAGTTTTCTCTCTGGGTCCCACCAAGGCCTGGCAGTCCAACAACCCACTTATAAAGTAAACACACAGACGCTTATATTATTTAAACTGTTTGGCCTAATGGCTCAGGCTTCTAGCTATCTAGTTCTTACATCTTAAATTAATCCATTTCTATAAATCTATACCTTGCCACGTGGTTCGTGGCTTACCGGCATCTTCACATGCTGCTTGTCATGGCGTGGCTGGCAGTGTCTCCCTCCACCTTCCTGTTCTCTCCATTCTCCTCTCTGTTAGTCCTGCCTATACTTCCTGTCTGGCTACTGGCCAATCAGTGTTTTATTTATACAGAGTGATATCCCCAGCACTTCCCCTTTTCTTCTTTTTCAAAAGAAGGCCTTGGTGGGACCCAGAGAGAAAACTCTACAGCTACAGCATATATTCAATTTTACAGATATTTTTACTTCTGCTATTAAACATCCACAAGATTACATAGATTACATGGATTATTTTACATTACTAACTTACATTACTCATCTCATTCTAACATTTTTTTTTTTTTTTTTGGTTTTTCGAGACAGGGTTTCTCTGTGTAGCTTTGCGCTGGAACTCACTTGGTAGTCCAGGCTGGCCTCGAACTCACAGAGATCCGCCTGGCTCTGCCTCCCGAGTGCTGGGATTAAAGGCGTGCGCCACCACCGCCCGGCTCATTCTAACATTTAAGCAGTGCAAAGGACTACAGTACTTTTCAAATACCCAGTTCTTGATCAACCAGAGGCAAATAAATACACAAAGAACAAAAGGAACATAGTAAAATTATATATAACAAAATATATATAACAAAATAATTATCAAGCAAGAATTACAGTTACAATATTAAAGAAGATATCCTATCTATCTTATATTTGTGAGTCTAAGGTTTTATATCTAACCCATTTTTTATCATAAGGAAATTATAACTATCTAGTCTTCAACCACATCAAAGACCTCAGAAGGATATAATACTACCTGAGAAATGGGAGAAGGATGCAAGCAACTTTTGGGAGTCTTGCAGGGTAGACAGAGACAGCTGGCAGCCTGGACAGTCATCTAAAGTTCTCTTGTAAAGCTGGTAACATACCATTTACCTATGCTCTAGACTTCTCTGGATTTTAGTATGTGTTTCTTGCTTGATATTGGTCACATTGATTGTAGTTCCATCTTATCTAGGTCATTATCCCTCATTACTCCTGGACAATATTTGATAACCATTCCTTTGTATATAGTCTTGTATTAGCTTAGAACCTTCTTATTTAGACAAAAGGGGGAGCTGTAGTGGGTAGCCATTCCAACCTTGTTCTGGAAGTTCCAACCCCCACTGAGGCTTCGGTGACTGTCACGCCTACAAGACGGGGCCAAGAAAGGACCTTGAAGACCTGAGATCCAGATGCGCCGCCTCTCTTGGTTCCCGGACCCTGGACACTAGAGGTAGACCGAACAGAGTTCTCCAGAGAACACAGCTGGACTGCACTATGTCTTCACCATACCCTGCGACCTACCTATCCCTTCATTTGTAAGTTACGTCACTAATAAACCTCCCTTTTAACTATGTGGAGTGGCCTTAATAATTTCGCCAATAATATGCTTATATAGATACTTAGTTGTTCTTTACATGTATTTTCAAATTGAAAAACATTTATTATAGTTATATATGTTTTTTTTTTTGTTTTGTTTTTTGTTTTTTTGAGACAGAGTGTCTCTGTATAGCTTTGGCACCTTTCCTGGAACTCACTCTGTAGCCCGGCTACATACTTTGTATGCTCACAGCAGCTGGTGTGCAATGGGGTGATGGACAGGAAGGGACATTCTAAGGATGGCCCTGATGATACTGACATTGAGGGCTGATCAAAATAGACTCTTTCAGCCAACTTCCTCCTGTAGAAACAGAAAACCAACAGCGATGTGTACGACATCTGTTTGTTGTTTTAACATGCCAAGATAAGATGAGATTTTCAGTTTGAGAAATGGAGCTTTAAGAAGAAAGGGAGACAGTCAACTCATGCACTGAGCACAGGACCCGGTCCCACTGCCTGGATGCCTCCCAAACAGATCAAGCCAATCAACTGTCTCACCCATTGAGAGGGCCTGATCCAGTTGGGGACCCCTCAGCCATTGGTTCATAGTTCATGTGTTTCCATTCGTTTGACTATTTGTCCCTGTGCTTTATCCAACCTTGCACAGGGACACTTGGTTCAGTCTGGGAGGAGGGGACTGGACCTGCCTGGACTGAGTCTACCAGGTTGATTTCAATCCTCGGGGGAGTCTTTGCCCTGGAGGAGATGGGAATGGGGGATGGGCTGGGGGAAAGGGGAGGGGGGTGGGAGGGGGGAGAATAAGTGAATCCATGGTTGATATGTAGAATTAAATTATATTGTAAAATAAAATAAAAAAAGAAAGGGAGAAATGTGGCACAAAGTTAAGAAACAAAATATTTATGAAAAGAAATTTTCATAAGAAATACTGTAAATTCCTGACTGAAAATAGGTTGACAAGAAGCTTGATGGAAAAGCTGAAAGAGACATACAAAAGCATTAGTATTTCATGTTTTCAAGGAATGACAGGTAAAATTCAACTGTAATCTGGTCTAATTGAACTGAAGAGAAGACAACTTTTTGTCATACACACTCCTGCTGATTAGTGTTGTCTTTGTGAACAAACGGAGACACTGGAGAAAAGATGGGTAACAGCCAAAGCATGTGAAGTGAGGAAGGTCTCATATAATGTAATAATAGGGAAGTGGAAGTGTGCTGACTATGGGTTGTAGCAGGAGTCTTAAAAGTTCTTATTAATAAAATCAAACCGGAGGCCAGTTATTGGGGTCAATGCTGTAGATCAGAGAGACAGAACAAGCCACAGCTATCTCACCTTGCCAGTTCCTCAGCTGATCCTGTTTCCTCAGACTGGAAGCTTCTGTGTCCTCATCCCAATGGCTCTCAGCTGAACTGCTGCTGCTAGAAGCCTGAATGCTTAACCAGCCAAAATACTTAACCAGCCAAAAGCTTCTAGTTTCTGGTCCTCAACGCCTTATAAACCTTTCTGCTTTCTACCACCACTCCCTGGGATTAAAGGTTGCTTTCTGGGATTAAAGGCATGAGTCACCATGCCTGGCTGTTTCCAATGTGGCCTTGAACTCACAGAGATCCAGAGGCATTTCTGCCTCTGGAATGCTAGGATTAAAGGCGTGTGCTACCACTGCCTAACCTCTATGTTTAATATTGTGATTTTTCTGTTCTCTGACTCAGATAAGTTTATTAGGATACACAATATTTTGGGGAACACAATACCACCACAATGGGTGGTCATTTCCCATTCAAAATATCAACGCCATTCTAACATCAGACACGAATACTCATTGTAGAGAGAAATGAAAGATATAATGATGTAGTTATAAGAAGCATAGCAAGGAAGCTACCTGACATAATTTATGTGAAAGTAAGTGTGTGTGTGTGTGTGTGTGTGTGTGTGTGTGTGTGTGTGTGTGTATCTGTGTGTGTGTACAGTCTAGAAAAGTAATATCATCAACATTAAATACAGGTCAGTACCGACAATAATTTATTGGCTTCCTGTTCAAATCTGTTTCTTAGAATTGATTCATAATTAAAGTAGATCTCCTATTTGAATAGACTCTAACTCACTGAGATTCTTCGATGCAGTCCATTTCCATTTTTGACATGATCCTAAGGTTGATAATGAGGTCAATAAAGAATACTGGGATGCAGGTGGATATATACTGCTCAGAGGAAGGTCTGCTGCTCAGAAGAACAGGGAAGAGACCCACCTGCCCTCGGAATCTTCCCATGCCATTGGTTTGGATCCCAACGAATCAACATGCTGCCACCCTTCCCTGCCCCACTGCCAACTCCTGCTGCTGTGCCCCTACCCCCACCTCACGCCAGCCAGAAAAACATATAAGAAAACTTAGGCAGAGACTCACTGCTGGACCCGAGGCCACACCAGCCACCAGAACTCCATCTTCCAAGTCAGGCAGAGACCCCCTGCTGGATCAAAGTCCAAACTAGCCTCCAAAAGTCCAGTCCTAAATTTGGACAGAGACTCCCTGATGGACTAGAGGTCATACCTTGGCCAATAGAAATCCAGGCCATGAAGACCAGAAGACCAGAGAGGAAACAGAAACCAATGAACAAAGCACCCATCCAACAAAAACAAACTCAGAAATCAGTGCCTAGAACTGTGATCATCCCAAACCCAGATGGCTAGATGCCAGAGTAAGAACACAATCAACATCAATCATGGCATATGGCACCACCAGAACCCAGCTATCCTACTACAGCAAACCCAAAATATTCCAACACAACTGAAGCATAAGACAATGACCTTAAAACCAATTTTATGAAGATGATAGAGGTCCTTAAAGAGGAAATGATTAAATTCCTTAAATAAATCTAGGAAAATACAACCACACAATTGGAGAAAAGGGAATAAGTACCTTAAAGAAATCCAATAAACAAACAAACAAGCAGGAGAAGTAAATGAATAAAACTGTTCAAGACCTGAAATTGGAAATAGAAGCAATAGAGAAAATACAAACTGAGTAAATTCTGAAAATGAAAAATCTAGGTAAGCAAATAGGAACTGCAGATACAAGCATCACCAACAGAATACAAGAGATAGAAGAGGGAATATCCTCAGGTGTTGAGGACATATAGAAGAAATAGATACATTGATCAAAGAAAATGTTAAATCTAAAAACTTCCTGACACAAACATCCAGGAAATCTGGGACACAATGAAAAGCAAGACCAAAAAAATAATAGAAATAGAAGGAGGAGAAGAATCACAGTTCAAAGGCCCAGAAAATATTTTTAACAAAATCATCAAAGAAAAATTTTCTAACCCAAAGAAGGACATACTTATAAAGGTTCAAGAAGCTTATAGACCACCAAATACATTGGACCAGAAAGGCATGTCCCCTTATCACATGATAATCAAAATACTAAAGGTACAGAACAAAGAAGGAATGCTAAAAGCTGCAAGGGAAAAAGGCCAAGTAACACATAAAGGCAGATCCATTCGAATTATACCCAACCTGTCAATGGAGACTCTAAAAGCAAGAAATGCCTGGGCAGATGTCTTACAGACTCTAAGAGACCACAGATGCCAGCCCAGATTACTATACCCAGCAAAACTTTCAATCAGCATAGACAGAGAAAACAAGATATTCTTTGACAAAGTCAAATTCAAAAAACTAGCACTACAGAAGGTAATAGAAGGAAAACTCCAACTGAAGGACACTAGCTACACCTGTGAAAACACAGGAAATTAATAATTTCACACCAGAAAAACCAAAAGGGAAACACACACACACACCACCACCACCACCAAAATAACAGTAATTAACAATCATTGGTCATTAATATCTCTCAATATCAATGGACTTAATGCCCCAATAAAAAGACACAAGCTAACAGAATGGATACGAAAGCAGAATCCATCCTTCTGCTGCATACAAACACACATGCCTCAACATCAAACATAGACATTACTTCAGAGTAAAGGGCTGGAAAAAGATATTCCAAGCAAATGAACCCAAGAAGAAAGGTGGTGTAGCTATTAGTATATGTAACAAAATAGACTTTAAACCAAAGTTAATTAAAAGAGATGGGGAAGGACACTTCATATTCATCAAAGGAAAATTCTACCAAGATGATATTTCAATTTTTAACATCTATGCCCAAAATGCAAGGGCACACACATTTGTAAAAGAAACAATACTAAAGCTTAAATCATACATTAATAGTGGGAGACTTCAATATCCAATTCTCAGAAATGAACAGATCATCCAGACAAAAGCTAAACAGAGAAATACTGGAGCTAACAGACATTATGAACCAAGTGCAACTAACAGATACCTACAGAACATTTCACCCAAACACAAAAGAATATATCTTCTATAGTTTCTCATGGAAACTTCTCCAAAATTAACCACATACTCAGTCAATAAAGCAAGTCTCAACAGGTACAAGAAAATGGAAATACCCTTTCTTCCATATTCTAGCAGACAACCATGGACTAGAACTAGATTTCAAGAGCAACAGAAACAACAGAAAGCCTACAAACACATGGAAACTGAACACTCTCTACTAAATGACGCAGAAGGAAATTTCTCTGTGTCCCATCTGGCCCTGCATTTGGGACAAATTTCTCCCACCCAGAGTCCCAGAGACTTATATTAATTGCAAACGATATGGCCTATGGCTTCAGCTTCTTGCTAGCTAGTTCTTTTATCTTAAATTAACCCATTCCTATTAATCTATATGTTGCCACATGGAATTGGCATTACCTGTCTGCTGGCATCTTTTTTCTCCTTCGGTGGCAGGCTGATGTATCTCCCAACTTCACCTTCTCTCTGTATCTCTGCTTAGATTTCCCACCTGGCTGTAAGTGTTTTTTTTTGCCATAAACAAAAACAGCTTTATTTATTATCCAATGGGAGGCACACATATTCACAATATACAGAAAGATCCCACAGTACTTCTCCTTTTCTGTCTAATCAAAAAGGATGGTTTTAAATTTAACACAGTAAAATTATATATAACAAAAGAGTTATCAAGAAAGAATTACAGTTACAATATCTAGTCTATTTGTATTTGACAAAATTAAAGAAAATATTCTATCATCTATTCTATTTTTGTGAGTCTAAAGTTTTATATCTAATTTATGTTTTATCATGACTAAGGAAAACTATCTGGTCTTCAACTCCATCAAAGACCCCAGAAGGATATAATATTACTTAAGTAAACAGGGAATGCATTGTAAGCAACTTCCAAAATTCTAGAAATGACAGAGACATCTGGCTGCCTGGGCAGTCACCCAAAGTTCCTCTGTAATGTTGGGACATCTATCTTCAGCCTACAGGCCTACAGTCTCTGGTGTAGCTTTCAGTGAAGCAGGGACTTTTAAGGACTGTTCTACCCATTCTGGAAAAGCTCATCAGTTGCTTCTCCCTGTGTCCTGTAGAATGTCTGGCAGTTTCTTCTGTGAAGCAGGAGCCTGAAGGATCATCTCACCTTGTAAAGTTCAATGGTCACCTTCCTATGGGTCCTGCATGTCCAGTTAATACAACATACTGTCAAGTAGTCCAGGCAAGAGCAGTTTTTTGCCCAAATGGCTAACTTCTCCCATAAAGAAAGCAAACTCCACATGGAGTTTCTTCAATGTCCATCACCTTCTCTGAAGTAGATTGGTGCTGCCAGGAACAGACATGTCTCAATGTCCAGAAAAGTCTAAGTTCTTAAAACATTTTAAATGCCATGTTTTATAGGTCTTTGAAGTGTTTGAAGATTACCTACCTAATTGAAATATATCTATGTATACCTAGAAAACATAACATGACAATGTTTATCATAGATAACAAATAATTAATCTGTATTTCTTAATGATACATTACAATTTTAAATGAGTTGCCTAAACATAATACCTTAAACAAGAGTAAAAATATATATGCAGTATAACAAAATTAACTTTAAGTTTGTATCAATAAACCAAAGTCCATAGCAATGTAAAACATTTCAGCCGGGCGGTGGTGGCGCAGCTGGGCGGTGGTGGCGCACGCCTTTAATCCCAGCACTCGGGAGGCAGAGCCAGGCAGATCTCTGTGAGTTCGAGGCCAGCCTGGTCTCCAAAGCGAGTTCCAGGAAAGGCGCAAAGCTACACAGAGAAACCCTGTCTCGAAAAACAAAAAAAAACAAAAAACAAAAAACAAAAAAACAAAACAAAAAAAAACATTTCAATAAAGTTGTTACTCTTTAAAAACAGATTCAATAATATGCTCTTTCATTTATTACATCTGTATTCTTTTTTCTTCTTTAGAAAGAGATTGCATTTATAACCAACCCACTTTAAATATAAATAAACATTTATAAACAATATTTTAGGAATTTGAACATAGCTTCCCATACTACTTCGTGGTGACTAGGGGCACTGACAATTTTATGGGGATCCTGAGAAAATTAAGAATTATAGTTAAATCTTGGCTGTAGTAGTCAGTGAGGATATATTAACCTTTCAGGGGGTCTTGGATGGTCAAATCATGTTAGCCTGGAAGCAACCCATAGGTTCTCATCTTCTGTGGAAACAAAAGCAGAACCTCTTTTCCAAAGCAACGTATCCTTAGACATAAGTTTTGAAGTTAAGATACCTTTAAAATTTATATATTGGTTTAACTTAGTAGCCCCTACAATCAAATGTTTCTCTGTAGCTCAGAATCCCCAAAGCAATAAAATAAGATTCTTTTTGTAATTTCCATTTTTATGTGACTTAACTTTTGTATTTTTACTGTCTTTAAAGATTTAATTTTTAGAGCTCCCATCCGGCCCAGAGGTGAGTGACTGGGTTCATACCCAGGGAGGCCTGCCCCTAGGTCCCATCCCTGGGCCCCAGCCATTCCTTGGGAAGACCCATCCAACGTGGCCCCAGTTACCAGCCAGTGGGCAGGGCTCCCTTGGGAAGGTTCTCCTTCTCTACAACCCCCCAGCAGATCCTAAAATCTACACACCCTGCCCCCACACCCATCAACCCAAGACCCCCACCACTTCATGAAACTTGGAGACCAACCCCCAACTCCCATCCGGCCCAGAGCTCCCATCTAGCCCAGAGAGCTCCCATCTGACCCAGAGAGCTCCTATCTGGCCCAGAGAGGTCCCATCTGGTCCAGAGAACTCCCATCCAACCCAGAGAGAGCTCCCATCCAGTCCAGAGAGCTCCCACCTGGCCCATAGAGCTCCTGTCTGGCCCAGAGAGCTCCCATCCAGCCCAGAGAAAGAGAGAACTCTCATTGGACAAAGAGCTGTCTTTGAACCAAGAGTAAACTCAGGAGACAGGGAATCTGCCAAGCTGATTAGACTAAGAGTGGCTTTCTGGGAAGTAGAATCTGCCACCTCTCATTGGACCAAGAGAGGCTTCCTGAAACACCGAATCTGTCAGCTCTGACTGGACCAAGAGCCCTGATAAGACCAAGAATGAATCCATGAGTCACAAAATCAACTTGCTCTTGGGTTGACCCAAGAGGAGCTCGCTGAGACACAGAAGCTGCTTGCTCCAATCAGGTCAAGAGCTAAGATTAGACCCAGAAGGGCCCCCTGAGATATAGACACAACAAACACAGAGTGGACCAACAGCAACTAGCTCAGACAAAGGCACCTCTTATACCTATTAGATGAGGAGATGGGCAGATGTCAAGGCAGAAGTACATACAACAACATAAAGAGCAATACAGCATCACCAGAACCTACTCTTCCTCCAACAGTAATACTTGAACATCACAAGGTGGAAGAAGCAGAAGAAAGCAACCTTAAGAATATCATCATGAAGATGCTAGAGGCCTTTCAAGAAAAAATCAAAAATGAAGTTGAGGAAAAGATAAACAAAAAAGTGGAGGAAATCAATAAAGAAAATGAGAAAAAGTCAAACAAAAAATGGGAAGAAATCCATAAAAAACTAGAGGAAAATACAAATAAAAAAGTTGAACAAAACAATAAATCCCTTAAAGGAAACCATGAAAAAGCAATGAAACAGGTGAGGGAAACAGTTCAAGACCTGAAAAGGGAAACAGATACAATGAAGTAGACACAAACAGAGGAAATGCTGGAAATAGAAAATCTGAGTAAACAAACAGGAAATACAGATGCAAGCATAACCACCAGAATACAAGAGATGGAAGAGAGGATCTCTGGTGTAGAGGATACAATAGAGGAAGTGGATTCATCATTCAAAGAAAATACCAATGCCAAAAAAAGTCATAACACAAAATTTCCAAGAAATCTGGGACACCATGAAAAGACCAAACATAAGAATAATAGGGATAGAGGAAAGAGAAGAATACCAACTCAAAGGCACAGAAAATATAATCACCAAGATCATAGAAGAAAACTTTACCAACTTAAAGAAGGAAATGCCTATGAAGATACAAGAAGCCTATAGAACACCAAACAGACTAGACCCCCAAAAAAGTCCCCTTGCTACATAATAATTAAACAACTAAACATACAGAATAAAGAAAGAATATTAAGAGTGGCAAAGGAAAAAGGACAAATGACTTATAAAGGCAAACCCAACAGAATAACACCCAAATTCTCAATGGAGACTTTGAAAGCCAGAAGGACCTGGACAGATGTAATGCAGATGCTAAGAGACCATGGATGCCAGCCTGATTAATATACCCAGAAAAACTTTCAATCATCATAGGTGGAGTGAACAAGACATTCCAAGACAAAGCCAGATTGAAACAATACTTATCCACAAACCCAGCCCTACAGAAAGCACTAGAAGGAAAATTCCAACCTAAGGAAGTCAGATACACCCACGAAAACACAGGCAATAGATAACACCACAGCAGTAAACCCCAAAGAAGAGAAGTACATATACACTACCACCAAAAGATAACAGGAATGAACAATCACTGGTCATTAATATCCCTTAATATCAATGGACTTAATTCACCTATAAAAAGACACAGACTTACAGAATGGATACGAAAGCAGGACCCATCTTTCTACTGCATACAAGAAACACACCTCAAATTCAAAGATAGACACTACCTAAGAATAAAAGGCTGGGAAAAGACTTTCCAATCATATGGTCTTAAGA
The DNA here is from genome assembly GCF_007827085.1 of Peromyscus californicus insignis. NCBI lineage: Eukaryota > Metazoa > Chordata > Mammalia > Rodentia > Cricetidae > Peromyscus > Peromyscus californicus. Next base: position 6,583,465 of record NW_026294617.1, on the reverse strand, counting down.
AGCAAGCTGGTGTAGCCATCCTAATATCCAGCAAAATAGACTTCAAACTAAAATCAATCAAAAGAGATCAAGAAGGGCACTACATGCTAATCACAGGAAAGATCCAGCAAGATGAATTTTCAATTCTGAACATTTATGCCCCAAACACAAAGGCACCCACATATGTAAAAGAAACATTACTAAAGCTTAAATCACATATAAAACCCCACACATTAATAGTAGGAGACTTCAACACCCCACTCTCATCACTGGACAGATCTGCCAAACTGAAACTTAACAGAAATAAAAGACTTAACTGATGTTATGATTCAAATGGACTTAATCAATATCTACAGAACATTCCACCCTAACAAAAAAGAATATACCTTCTTCTCAGCACCCCATGGAACGTTCTCTAAAATCGACCACATACTTGGCCACAAAGCAAATCTCAACAGATACAAAACAATTGGAATAACCTCCTGCATCCTATCAGACCATCATGGTTTAAAGTTAGATTTCAACAACAACAAAAACTACAGAAAGTCTACAAGCTCATGGAAACTGAATAATGCTCAACTGAATCACCAATGGGCTAAGGAAGAAATAAAGAAAGATATTAAAGACTTCCTAGAGATCAATGAAAATGAAGACATCACATACCCAAACTTATGGGACACTATGAAAGCAGTGCTAAGAGGGAAATTCATAGCACTAAATGCTCACATAAAGAAGTTGGAGAAATCTCACACTAGTGACTTAACAGCACACCTCAGAGCTCTAGAACAAGAAGAAGCAAAGTCACCCAGGAGGAATAGATGCCAGGAAATAATCAAATTGAGAGCTGAAATCAATATAATAGAAACAAAGAGAACAATACAAAGAATTATTGAAACAAAGAGTTTGTTCTTTGAGAAAATCAAAAAGATAGACAAGCACTTATTCAAACTATCCAAAAGGCAGAGAGAGAGCATCCAAATTAGAAAAATCAGAAGTGAAAAGGGAGACATAACAACTAATACTGAGGAAATCCAGAGAATCATCAGGTCATACTTCAAAAACCTCTACTCCACAAAACTGGAAAATCTAAAAGAAATGGATGATATTCTGGATAGGTACCACATAACTAAGGTAAATCAAGACCAGATAAACTATTTAAATAGTCCAATAACCCCTAAGGAAATAGAATCAATCATTAAAAGTCTCCCAACCAAAAAAAGCCCAGGACCAGATGGTTTCAGTGCAGAATTCTACCAGATCTTCAAAGAAGAGTTAATACCAATACTCTTTAAATTGTTCCACACAATAGAAACAGAAGGAACATTACCAAACTCTTTCTATGAGGCTACAATTACCCTGATTCCCAAGCCAAACAAAGATGCAACAAAGAAAGAGAACTACAGACCACTCTCCCTCATGAACATTGATGTAAATATACTCAATAAAATACTGGCAAATAGACTCCAAGAACACATCAAAACAATTATCCACCATGATCAAGTAGGCTTCATTCCAGGGATCCAAGGGTGGTTCAACATATGAAAGTCTGTCAGTGTAATACACCATATAAACAAACTCAAAGGAAAAAAAACACATGATCATCTCACTAGATGCTGAAAAGGCCTTTGACAAAATCCAACACCCTTCATGATAAAGGTCTTGGAGAGATCAGAAATACAGGGAACATACCTAAACATAATAAAGGCAATTTACAGCAAGCCAACAGCCAACATCAAAGTAAATGGAAAGAAATTCAAAGTGATTCCACTAAAATAAGGAACAAGGCAAGGCTGTCCACTCTCCATACTTATTCAATCTAGTACTTGAAGTTCTAGCCAGAGCAATAAGACAACATAAGGAAATCAAGGGGATACAAATTGGAAAGGAAGAAGTCAAGCTTTCGCTATTTGCAGATGACATGATAGTATACATAAGAGACCCAAAAAATTCAGCCAAGGAACTTATACAGCTTATAAACACCTTCAGCAACATAGCAGGATACAAGATTAACTAAAAAAAAAATCAGTAGCCCTCCTATATACAATTGACGAACAGGCTGAGAAGGAAATCAGAGATACATCACCCTTTACAATAGTCACAAATGATATAAAATACCTTGGGGTAACTCTTAATTAAGCAAGCAAAGGACCTATATGACAAGAACTTTAAGTCCCTGAAAGAAGAAATGTCAGAAAATGGAAAGATCTCCCATGCTCATGGATAGGCAGGATTAACATAGTAAAAATGGCAATCTTACCAAAAGCAATCTACAGATTCAATGCAATCCCCATCAAAATCCCAACACAATTCTTCACAGACCTGGAAAGAACAATACTCAACTTCATATGGAAAAACAAAAAACCCAGGATAGCCAAAAGAATCCTGTACAATAAAACAACCTCTGGAGACATCACAATCCCTGACTTCAAGCTCTGCTATAGAGCTACAGTAATAAAAACAGCTTGGTACTGGCATAAAAACCGACATGTGGATCAATGGAATCCAATTGAAGATCCTAACATTAATCCGCACACCTATGAACATATAATTTTTGACAAAGAAGCCAAAAGTGCACAATGGAAAAAAGAAACCATCTTCAACAAATGGTGCTGACATAACTGGATGTGAACATGTAGAAGGCTGCAATTAGATCCACATCTGTCATCATGCACAAAACTTAAGTCCCAGTGGATCAAAAACCTCAACATAAATACAGCTACTCTGAACCTGATAGAAGAGAAAATAGGAAGTAGCCTTGAATGCATTGACACCGGAGATCACTTCCTAAATATAACAGTAGCACAGACACTGAGAAACAATTAATCAATGGGACCTCTTGAAATTGAGAAGCTTTTGTAGAGCAAAGGACATGGTCAATAAGACAAAGCAACAGCCTACAGAATGGTAAAAGATCTTCACCAACCCCACATCTGACAGAGGGCTGATATCCAAAATATTTAAAGAACTCAAGGAATTAGACATCAAAATGCCCAACAGTTCAATTAAGAACTGGGCTATAGAGCTAAACAGATTTCTCAACAGAGGAAGCTCAAATGGCTGAAAGACATTTAACGAATTGCTCAACATCCCTAATCATCAGGGAAATGCAAATCAAAATGACTCTGAGATACCACCTTATGCCTGTCAGAATGGCTAAGATCAAAAACACTGAAGACAGCTTATGCTGGAGAGGATGTGGAACAAGGGGAACTCTCCTCCACTGTTGGTGGGAATGCAAGCTTGTACAGCCACTTTGGAAATCAATTTGGTGCTTTCTTAGAAAATTGGGAATCAATCTCCTCCAAGACCAGCTATACCACTCTTGGGCATATACCCATGGAATGCTCAATCATACCACAAGGGCACATACTCAGCTATGTTCATAGCAGCATTGTTTGTAATAGCCAGAACCTGGAAACAACCTAGATGCCCTTCAACTGAAGAATGGATAAATAAAATGTGGTACATATACACAATGGAGTACTACTCAGCAGAGAAAATCAATGACATTATGAGGTTTGCAGGCAAATGGGTGGATCTAGAAAAAATCATCCTGAGTGAGGTAAACCAGACTCAGAAAGATAAACATGGTATGTACTCACTCATAGGTGGATACTAGATGTAAAGCAAAGGATAACCAGACTGTAACTTACAACTCCAGGGAGGTTACCTAGTAAAGAGGACCCTAAGAAAGACACAGGGATCGCCCAATGACAGAGAAATGGATGAGATCTATATGAGCAAACTGGGGGTGAGGTGGGGTAATGGAGGGCAAGGGTCGAGGGAAAGAGAGCTTAGGGGAACGGAAGATTCCAGCTGGTTCAAGAACAGAGAGGGAGAACAAGGAAAGAGAGACCATAATAAATGAAGACCCTATGGGAATAGGAAGAAGCAAAGTGCTAGAGAGGTTCCCAGAAATCCACAAAGATACCTCCACAATAGACTACTGGCAATGGTCGAGAGAAAGCCCAAACTGACCTACTCTGGTGATCTGATGGCCAAACACCCTAACTGTCGTGATAGAACTCTCATCCAGTGACTGGAAGCAGATGCAGAGATCCACAGCCAGGCCCCAGGTGGAGTTCTGGGAGTCCAATCAGCAAGAAAGAGGAGGGATTATATGAGCAAGAGATAATGAGACCATGATTGGAAAAAGCACAGGGACAAATAGCCAAACTAGCAGAAACACATAAACTGTGGACCAATGGCCGAGGAGCCCCCATGGAACTGGATCAGGCCCTCTGGATAAGTGAGACAGTCCATTAGCTTGAACTATTTAGGAGACCCCCAGGCTGTGGGACTGGGACCTGTCCTTAGTGCATGAGCTGGCTTTTCAGAACCTAGGACACTTTGCTCAGCCTAGGTGAAGGGAGGAGGGGACTGGACCTGACTCAACTGAATCTACCAGACTGAGCTGAATCCCCAGGAGTCCTTGCTTTGGAGGCGGTGGGAATGGGGGTGGATTGGGAGGAGGGTGGGGTGGCGGGAAGAGGGAGGACAGGGGAATCCGTGGCTGATATGTAAAATTAAATTAATTATAAAATTTTAAAAAAAGATTTAATTTTTAAAACTATTTATTTCTTTATATAACTGTTTTTATTTATTTTTCTCTCTCTTCTAAGCTTGTCTACATTTTTATATACATTGTAAACTATTTAAAGGTTTATTCCATCTGAATCTGTCTGATTGTGTATCTATAATTATTTTCTGGCCAGGAGAGATTTTAAACTGCTAAGCTGTGTGGCAACTTTGGCTGTTGACTCCACCCATGGGCTTTCCAGCATGGTGGAGGTATGTTTACTGCCAGCTCTGGCAGCCATGCTCACTGCCAACTCTGGGAAGCAGTGGGTTTATGCCTTCATCAAGAAGCATGTAGCCTAGACACCTTTTTTTTTTGTCTTTACCAACAAATGCTAAATCCACCACAAAGTGAGCTGCATGGCTTGGGGATGCCTTAGTGTACAGCAACAGGAATCCACCATGCTGTGTTCAAGCTAAAATGCTGGAGTGTCTCAGTCCAGGGGCATCTCTGTACCATTGCCCCCATAAGGCATATGAACTAGGAAGCTGCTCTTAGCTCTGTTTTAGTAAGTTCTCTCATATGGTAGGTGGAAACTCTTGCCATCATGTTTGGGTGCCAAATGTAGAAGGAAGTTTCTCTGTGTCCTGCCCGGCCTATGGTCAGGACGAATATCTCCCACCTGTGGTACCACAGCTGCTTATAAAATAATTACACAGAGGCTTATATTAATTATAAACTATATGGCCTATGGCTTCAGCTTCTTGCTAGTTAGCTCTTTCATCTTAAATTAACCCATTCCTATTAATCTATATGTTACCACATAGCCATGGCTGCTGGCATCTTGTTGCTCCTTTGGCGGCAGGGTGAAGCCTCTCCTGATTCTGCCCTTCTTCTTTCTGTATCTCTGCTTGGATTTCCCACCTGGCTGTAAGCTTTCTTGCCATAGGCCAAATCAGCTTTATTTATTATCCAATGGGAACCACACATATTCACAGCATACAGAAAGACATCCTACAGCAGATGTCAAGGAAGAAATAAAGAAAGAAATTAAAGACTTTTTAGAAGTCAATGAAAATGTATGCACAATGTATCCAAACTTATGGGACACAATGAAAGTAGTGTTAAGAGGATAGTTCACAGCACTAAGTGCCTTAATAAAGAAATTGCAGAGATCTCATACTAGTAACTTAACAGAACACCTGAAAGATCTAGAAAAAAATAAAGAAGCAAATGCACCCAAGAGGAGAAGATGGCAGGAAAAATTCAAACTCAAGGCTGAAATCAACAAAATAGAAACAGAGAGAACAATACAAAGAATCAGCAAAACAAAATCTGATGCTTTGAGACAACCAACAAGATAGACAAACCCTTATCCAAACTAACTAAAAGATACAGGGAGAATATTCAAATTAAAAAATCAGAAATGAAGTGGGGACATAACACACACTTAAGAAATTCAAAAGATCATTAGGTCATACTTCAAAAACCTGTACTCCACAAAATTGGAAAATACAAATGAAATGGACAATTTTGTCAATAGGTGCCACTTTACTAAAGTTAAATCAAGATCAGATAAACAGTTTAAATAGACCTATAACACCTAAAAAAATAGAAGCAGTCATTAACAGTCTTCCCACCAAAAAAAAAAAAAAAAAAAGAAGCCCACAGCCAGATGGTTTTAGTACAGGATTCTACCAGAGCTTCAAAGAAGAGCTAATACCAATACTCCTTAAATTATTCCACAAAATAGAAACATAATAAACATTGTCAAATTCTTCTTAAGAGACCACAATCACACTGATACCCAAACCACACAAAGATTTCACAAAGAATGAGGATTATAGAGTGATTTTCCTCATGAACATTGATGAAAAAATACTCAATAAAATACTTGCAGACCAAATCCAAGATAATATCAGAAAGATTATTCACCATGACCAAGTAGGCTTCATTCTAGAGATGCAGAGATGATTCAATATACAGAAATCTGTCAGTGTAAAAATGTTATATGTTATCCACCATATAAACAAACTGAAAGAAAAAAACATGATTATTTCATTAGATGCTCAAAAAGCCTTGGACAAAATCTAACACTCCTTCATGATCAAAGTCTTGGGTAGATCATGGATAAAAAGAATGTTCTGAAACATAACAAAAGCACTATACAGCAAGCTCATTGCCAACATCATATTAAATAGAGAAAAACTCAAAGTAATTCCATTAAATCAGGAATAAGATAAAGCTGTCCACTTTCCATTTCTATTCCACATAATACTTGAAGTTCCAGATAGAGCAAAAAGACAATTAAAGGAGATCAATGGTATACAAATTGGGAAATAAAAAGTCAAAGTATCATTTGTAGTTGTACTTTCTTGTCAGGACTGCCGGCCCACCAATAATGACATGGAGACTTATTATTAATTATAAAAGATTGCCCTTAGCTTACACTTGTTCCTAACTAGTTCTTATAACTTACATTAACCCATATTTTCAATCTACGTTCTTCCAAGAGGCTCATTATCTTGTGTCCATCCTTCTCATCCTGTTTCCTTTGCATCTGGCTGGTGACTCCAACTTCTTTTTCCCATTATTCCCTCTCTGCAAAGAAGTACCACCTATCTCTCCTGCCTAGCTACTTGATGTTCAGCTTCTTATTATGCCAATCATAGCAACACATCTTCATAGAATGTACAAATAGTCTGCAAAATTTCCTCCTTTTATCTAAATAAAAAGGGAAAGTTTTAACTCTAACACAGAAAAACTATATACAATAAGGACAATTATCAGATAAGAATTACATTCACAATGTCCAGTCCATATGTATTTGGCAAATTTAGACAAAGTACTGCATTATCTATTCTATCTTAGTGAGTCCAAAGTTTTATACCTAAACCACTTTCTATTATAACTTGTATAACCATTCTAACAATATCTTTGTAGACCTTAAAACTTTTTTTAGACAATTTAAGCTTTTATGGTTTTCAACCTTATAAACTTTACATCACTTACGAAAGGTTTTTTTTTCTGAATTTGGTAATAAGAAAAACTGTAACTATAACTTTCTAGTATTCAACCCATCAAAAACCCAAGAAGGATATGATATTATGTGAGTAAACAGGAAATGCAGAGCAATCAACTTCCAAAACTATAGAAATGACAGAAACAGCTGGCTGCCTGGACAGCCACCAAGGTTCCTCTGCAAAATTGGAACATCCATTTTCAGCCTACAGGTCTAGGACATCTGACAAATTTTCTGTGAAGCAGGAATTTTGAAGGACTGTCTTAACTCATCTTGGTAAAGTTTGGCAGTTGCTTTCTTTATGTCCTGCTTGTCCAATTTGTACAGCATACTATCAGCAGTGGAGGCAAAGCCAGTCCTTTGACCAGTGGCTAATTTTGCCACAATGAAAGTAAACTCCACATGGAGGTTCTCTGATGCCCATCCTTCTTTTTTTGAAGTAAATTGGTGCTGCCAGGAACAGACATGTCTCACGGTCATGAAAAGCCCTATGTTAACAAAACATTTTAAATGTCATATTCTTTTTTTTTTTCACTGTTGGATCACACAGCAGCTTTATTTTTAATTTTCAGAGGAATTTCCACACTGGTTTTCAAAAAGAGCTAAATCGTACACCTGCAGTGAACAAAGTTTACAAATTTTCACATTCACAATGATATTTGTCATTTTTATTATGTTATATACAACTAAAAGTGTCAGATGAGAACAAAATAAAATGATAAAAAAGAAACTGAAGCCCAACTCAAAAAAGGTAATGACAGCGGCATAAAACAATGACAAGCTTATTTTTTTTTCTTTTTTTTTTTTTTCGGTTTTTCGAGACAGGGTTTCTCTGTGTAGCTTTGCACCTTTCCTGGAACTCACTTGGTAGTCCAGGCTGGCCTCGAACTCACAAAGATCCGCCTGGTTCTGCCTCCTGAGTGCTGGGATTAAAGGCGTACTCCACCACCGCCTGGCCATGCTTATTTTTATGATCCTAGCAGATCAAAATATTGGGATGAGTTAGAACAGGGTATTGTCATTATGACATCGTTCATAAACATAAGCAATTGTCTAGCTTAATGTTTAGATAAAAAAATTATACTTTAGACATGATTTTCTAGTAAAACAAAACTAATAGATTTGATGCCATTTCCCCATAACAATTTCCCTTCGCCTAATTTTACACACACACACACACACACACACACACACACACACACACACACACAACCCTAATCACACCTACGTGTTTGTTTGCTGAATTTATCTGTGTTACTCCAACTCAAAATTATCTTCAATTAAATGATTATATTTAAAAATTAATATAACCAAATTATTCCTAAACTTTCCTTATCTAAATGTCATATTCTATAGGTATCTAAAGTGTTTGAAGACCATCTGTCTATCTAAAATATATCTCTGTTTAACCTTGAAAACATACCTAACATGACTATAAGTTTGATTATTATAGATGGCTAACTACTAATCTGTTTTTTTAAATTATACATTACATTTTTAAATGAACAGTATAGGTACAATACCTTAAACAAGAGCAGAGACATATATACAGTATAAAAAAAACCCTTAAATTTGCATCAATATAAAAACACTTAAATAAGAGTAGAAACATATGCCAAGCAGTGGTAGCACATTCCTTTAATCCCAGCACTTGTGAGGCAGAGGCAGGCTGATCTGTATGAGATCGAGGCCAGCCTGGTCTACAGAGTGAGTTCCAGGACAGGCTCCAAAGCTACAGAGAGAAGCCAAAACAAAAAAAATAAAAAAGACTAGAAACATATGTAGAGTACGTTCTAAGAAAAAATAATGTTGGATTTGTATCAAAATAAAAAAAATCTATACCAATATAAAATATTTGAGAATAGTTGCTTTTTAGTTTAAAAGTAGATTCAATAATCTACCCTTTTATTCTATCTTTTCTATATCCCCACTTTTCTTCTCAGAAAGAGATCCTTAAAGCCAACCAACCTCCTTTGTTTAGTTTTATTTTTTGACTATGACCAGTAACAACTTGCAACTAACCCCTCTAAATGATGACAAACATCCATTACCCATTGAATGACCAAAAACCACCCATCTTACCTCTTGGGAATGTGGGATCATGTTCTCTAGACTGCTTCCTATTGTGTTGGGGCAATGGCATCTTTAGGGGATCCTGAAAAAATTGGAATGATGATCACCTGGGAGAGCTAGGTATACTATTTTTTGTTTAGTCTTTTTGTCATGGGAAAGTCTTGGATGGAGTAGGCTGTGAGGCTGGACCATCTCAGCTAGCAGTACTGAAGTTGATCTGGATGCAGAATTTTGAGGAACAACAACAGAGGCATTCTGAGAGGCTGTATCACCCGGGTTACTTGTCTTTATTGGTGTCTGGTCCTTTTTTTCTGGAAACACATAAACTTTTAAAGGTAATATATATTTGCATTAACATAAATATGAAATGTGTAGTGTGCACAAGTCAGTTAAAGATGATTTTTTTGTTCTATGTCTGAGTAGGTAAAAGGCATCTGTCAGCTTTATGAGTCCATTGTACTACATATCCAAACTGTAATACAGTAAGTTATGAGGACTCTGTAAGCAACAAGATTTATCATGTCTCATCCAGTCTCAGAGCTGTTCCCATAGTAGAGGAATCAGCATACACATCATCTTTCCTGATTTTCCCCTTTATGTCTGCAACCAAGAGCCTCAGGAGGTCTCCCCAATCAAATCTGATACTTTTTTTTTCTCCTTGGTTTTTTGAGACAGGGTTTCTCTGTGTAGCTTTGAGCCTTTCCTGGAACTCACTCTATAGCCCAGGCTGGCCTCACAGAGATCTGCCTGCCTGTGCCTCCCTAGTGCTGGGATTAAAGGTGTGTGCCACTACCACCCAGCTCAAATCTGATCTTTATTAGTTTTGAAGAAATTATAGCTTTTTGTTTCCTGTGGAAACAAAGGCATAATCTCTCCTCCAACACATGTCCTGACTTCCATTCTGAAGCTAAGACATTTTTAAAATGTATAGGCTGGTTTAATTCAGCAGTTTTTTCCACAATCCATTATCTCTAAGCAGCCATCACTTTTTGTGTATTAACATTTAAAAAATTCAAAATCAACAAAACACCATACAGGATCCAGACTCCCTGTGTATTTCCCATCCTTATGTGGCTTATTCATTTTACATTACTTTACTCTCTCTTTAAAGACTTTATTATTTTTAGACTATTCATTTATTACTGTCTATATGCATTTTTTTTTCTTTTTTCGGAACGTTTAACCTTTTGAAACATTTGTACCTTTTTAGAGGTTTTCTGTGTCTGGATCTGGCTTTCTGCTTGTCTGCAGCCTTCTCTGACTGTGTGAGACAAAATTGCTAAGCCACCACCATGTGGCTCTGGCTGCTAGCTCTACCCCCTCAGTTCATTCCCATGAGTCTAGCCTCATGCCAGCAAGTACTGGCCCTTGAGCCACATTTGCCCACCCCAGCTCTGAGAATTTGTTGTATCCACTTGCAGTAGGCATTTGTACCTAGTGCCATCTGCTCAAGAGCTTAGGTGCATTTAAAAGAGCTGTACCTCTGTATGAGAAGCCTACCTGAGAGACTGCAGTCACCAGGAAGCTGCTTCTTCTGCATTCAGAACTTTTTTAAAGGTTTTTCAGGCCTTAAGTGGGTATATGTGACTGGACATTGGATGCCATTTGTAGTTGTACTTTCTCATCAGTACAGTCAGCCCACAAATAATGACATGGAGACTTATTATAATCAGGAAAACATCCTTAACAATAGCTACAAATAATATAAAATATCTTGGTATAACTCTAACTGAGTAAGTGAAAGACCTATATGACAAGAGCTTTAAGTCTTTGAAGAAGAAACTGAAGAAGATATCAGAAGATGGAAAGATCTCCCATGCTCACGGATGAGTAAGATCAACATAGTAAAAATAGCCATGTCACCAAAAGCAGTCTTCAAATTCAATGCAATCTCCATTAAAATTCCAACACAATTCTTTATAGATCTTGAAAGAATAATACTCATCTTCATATGGTAAAACCAAAAACCCAGGATAGCTAAAACAATACTGTACAATAAAAGAATTCCTACAGGTATTTCAAGCTGTAATACAGAGATATAGTAATAAAAACCATATCGTATTGGCATAAAAACAGACAAGTTGATCAATGAAATTGAATCAAAGACCCAGACATAAATCCACCAACCTACAGACATATGATTTTTGGTAGAGAAGTCAGAAATATACAATGGAAAAAAGGAAGCATCTTCAGCAAATAGTGTCGGTCTAACTGAATGTCTGTGTGTAGAAGAATGCAAATAAATTCTTATCTATCACCCTGTACAAAACACCAGTCCAAATGGATCAGACCTCATCATAAATCCAGACACACTGAACTTGATAGAAGAGAAAGTTCAACCTTGAAGAGAAAGATAGAAGAGAAAGAATAACCTTGAATGCATTGGCACAAGAAACAAGTTACTAAACAGAACACCAATAGCACTAACATGAACATTAACATGAACAATTAATAAATGGGACATCATGAAACTGAAAAGCTTCTGTAAGGCAAAAGGACACCATCAATAAGATGAAGCAGCAGCCTACAGAATGGGGCTCCATTTTTGTCACCAATTCCACCTCCAATAGAGGTCTAATATTCAAAACATATAAAGAACTCAAGAAACTAGACACTCACAAACCAAATAATTCCATTAAAAATGGGGTACAGATCTAAACAGAGAATTCTCAACAGAGGAAACCAACATGGCTAAGAAACACTTAAAAATGTTCAACATCCTTAGCCACCAGGGAAATACAAATCAAAACAACTTTGAGATTCCATCTTCACCTGTCAGAATGGCTAAGAACAGAAACACAAGTGACAGTTCATGCTGGCAAGGATGTAGAGCAAGGGGAACACTCTTCTATTGCTGGTGGGAGTGTGAACTTGTACAGCCACTTTGGAAATCAATATGGCAGTTTCTCAGAAAATTGGGAATTGATCTACCTCAAGATCTACCTATACCATTCCTGAGCATATACCCAAAGGACACTCCATCCTACCACAAGGACACTTGATAAGGTTAATAGCAGCTTTATTCATTTTAGCCAGAAGCTGAAAGCACCTCCAACAGAAGAATGAACAACATGAGGCCTATGCCACGAGAGGGAGCCCATGCCTGACACTGCCTGGAGGCCTAGGAACCATAAGCTGGATAGACCAGAGACCCATTATAGAACCAAACACAGCTGGCAAAAATAAATAAATAATGAACAAACAAACATAAATAAATAAATATGTCGATGAAATTATTTCTAATGATATTATTCTACTATTCTCATAGGAGCCTAGCATAGTCATCATGAGAGAGGCTTTATCCAGCAACTGATAGGAGCAGATGCAGAGACCAAAGCCAAACACTAGGTCGAGCTCAGGAATCCTTCAGAAGAAGGGGAGGAAGGATTGTAGGAGCCAGAGCTGCCAAGTACAAAACAAGAAAATGACCCACGGATCAACTAACCTGGGCTCATAGGGGCTCACAGAGACTGAACCAACAACCAGGGAGCCTGTATAGGTCTGACCAGGCCTTCTACATATATGTTATGGTTGTGTAACTTTTTGTTCTTGTGGGACTCCTAACAGTGGGAGCAAGGGCCATCTCTGACTCTGTTGCCTGCTCTAGGGACCCTTTTCCTCCTGCTGGGTTGCCTCATCCAGCCTTGATGTGAGAGCATGTGTCTAGGATTATTGTAACTTGTTATGCCATGTTTGCTTGATATCCCTGGGAGGCCTGCTCTGGAGGAGACGGGAGATGAGGGGGATAGACTGGGATGAGAGGAAGGAGGAGGAACTGTGATTGGGATATAATATATAAGAGAAGAATAAATAAGAAAGAAAAATAAGAAAACTGGGATGAATATGAAGGAACAGCTACTTTAAAATTAGGTATTTGAACTTTTAAGAAGTGAACCTTATTTCCTGGATTGGGGCTTCAAATTTTCCCTTCAGAACAACCCAATATATTCATATTGAACTCTTAAAAAAGAAGATCAGCTACTAAATAATTGCAGAATACCAATTTCTGTACAGCTTCTAAGCTAATGCTGTATTTTTCAGGAATTCCAATTGCAAGTAGTCAGATTAACTCTATGTTATGAATGGAAGAGTTTCTAGGGGAAAAATTTTAAAACATTCATAGGAAGAAGGATCAATAATTTTTCAAAGCACTTGCAATAACTTATAAAGAAAGAGAAACACATATAGGAGCTAAATAATATGATGAGTAAGTATAAATTGGTAATATTTATTTCATATGCATTTGCATCATCAAAAAAAAAAACCCTACACACACCCAACCTAAGTTACATAATTTTAATGGGATTTTTTTTTGAGATAGGGTTTTTCTGTGTAACCCTGGCTGTCCCAGAAGTTGCTCTGTGGATCAGGCTGGCCTCGAACTCAGAGATCTGCTTGCCTCTGCCTCCTGATTGTTGGTATTAAAGGCATGTGCCACCACAGCCCAGCACAATGGGATATTTTTTCATGACAAAAATTAAAAGAAGTTTCATTGAGTCAATAATGCTTTTCCTTATGTCTTATGCCACCATCTTTTTTTTTTTTTAGGTCCCCAGGCTTTGGGATCCAAAGTCTCATGGTCATTTGATAATACAAAAGCATTTAGTCCATCTCCAAAGGTCTGACAATGTCAGCAATGACAACTTGTTAAAAGCACAAAGTCTCTACAAAGACTCAAAGTTAGCTTTCAGCTGTGAGTACCTCTAAAGTCAAATCACAAGAAACATATGTACTTCAAACACACTATGATACAGAATACATGCTGCCATTGCAAAGGGAGAATAAAGAAAGGGTGCAATCCATCCAAGACTGGAAGCCAGAAGCAATCACTATGTTCTGTAGCTGCATGTCCAGCATTCAGGTGAGGTTGTTGTATAACTTCACAGTGCATTTCATATTCAAGACACAACAATACTCATAAAACTAGCAAATGGTATGCACAGTTTACAGCCAAATTGAGTATGTTTTTTTCTGAATATAAAAATATGCTAAGGTTAGTGATAGTAAGAAAAATTAAAGTACTCATAAATAAGACTGATCTCAGAGAATCTCTGGGACAAGGAATTCAAGGTGAACCAGAGCAATATACCAAGACTGCTAGACAAAACCAAACCAAAATCTGTCTCTAAACACATGGTTAACATTTCTTTTACTTCTGTAAACTAGTTATGAGTAATTTCATAAAGCATAAAATGTCCTGCTTGCTCCAGTCCACAAATTACTTTGTATCTAGTGCTGTGTAATCAGCTACATCACCACCTCCCAAATCTTTTGATTATTCTTCATGACTCACGTGCTACTCAGTTCAGGCACAAGCAGCCAGTTGTGGAGGTGTCTTGTTGGTCTTCAGCCTGTAATACCACATGAGGTTTCACAGAAATGCTAAGGTCAGGAAAGATTTGGCCAGTGAAGAGGAAGGTGTAGCCAAGAAACAAATGAGAATGCTAAAGCCTGAGGACAGTGTGCAAATGGAGTCTAGAACAGATGGCTGAGGATGTTGACATTCCTGCTACTCCAGACTATACAGGAATACAGCTGTAGCAGTTTAGTGAGGGTGACCTCACCAGCACAAAGGGTGGAGTGGCCATGCTAGGAAGCGAAGATGAACAGGAAGGGACACTACAATTTCTCATTAAAGCAACTCTTAGAGAAGTTTCATAAATGAAAAGCACAGAGAATAAAAGTTTGGAAGCTGATCAAAAGTGAAAAATTTGTTTTTTATCATTTCAAATTTTATTTACTTTTAATAATTTTAACTAAAATATAATTACATCACTTCTCCCTTCCCTTTCCACCTTCCAGCCCTTCCTATGTACTTTGTACCCTCTCATCTCACCCACACTTTCAAATTGATGGCCTCCTTTTCATTCTTTTCTTTGATTCACACACACACACACACACACACACACACACACACACACACACACACACACATACACGTGTGTGTGTGTGTGTGTATATTTATTTATACATATATTTACATATGTAAATTTACACAAGTACATACCAATATGCACAAATATGTAAATGCAGCTTGCTGAGTCCATTTTTGTTGTTTGTGTATATATGTTTTTGGGGTAACCATTTTGTGTTGGATAACCAATAAGGGAGCTCATCCCAGAGAGAGGCTAATTATCTCTCTCCACCATCATTAGTTGCCTGTAGTTCTTTATCTAGGGGTAGGACCCTCATGAGATCTTCCCCCTTCCAGGTATGATTTTTATTGACATTTGCCATTGTTCAGGTCTTTCTTATGCAGTCATTCTAGTAGTTGAGTCTCACAGCACACTGCCTGGTATTATGAATCTTGCACTCTTTCTCCCGACTCTTATGCGATGTTGCCTAAGCAATAGATGCAGGGACTGTGGTGCAGGTGGATCCATTGTCACTGGTCCCTGTCATCTGCATCTCTGGATTGTGTCCAGTTGTAGTTTTCTGTAATGGTCTCCATTTGTCGTAAAGAGAAGGTTCTTTGATAGCTACACCTATCTGTGAGTACAGGATAAGATTTAGAATTATGCTGGTTTAGTAAAGTGGTAGTTGTAGGTTCTCTCCTAAGATCCACAACCTCTCTAGCTCTTGGTAGTACCAGAAATAATTTCTCACCTGTTGAGTGTGCCTTCAGTCCAATCAGACAGCTGTCAGTTGCCACCAATCTGTGAACGCCCCTTATTGAACTCTTACAGTTATCTTGCTATTCTGGTCATTGTCATAGTTCATACATGTCATACACAGGTAAGACTTAATAGCTTCCCTTCCTTGGCAGCTTTCACAATATTTTCTGGTACAGAAGCTAGACCATAGAATGGAGGCTTTCAGGTCAGATACTTCTTGAACCACCTGAGTCCTGGGTCCAAAGTGTGATGTGTCTTTAGCAATAAGGACTTACCTTCAACCTCCGGGGGGCATCCAAAACCTATATCAATTACTTATATTATTTGGAGGAGTCACTTGACTCAAAAGGAGGTTTTTCATGCCGTTACTGGTGTTTTTGTTATTCTATGGATTTTGTGTGGAATACTGTCAGTCCAAGGGGCATAATCTTGTTTTACAGATACATATACTTTATGTCATTTTAGGTAAATATAAAATAATACGATTCCTTGAGACTTTATTAAACACCCCTGGTATTCTCTGTTCTTCTTACTCATTTGCTAAGCCATAAAAGAATATTTACCTCATGTTATAAGTTATGCATTGAGAATAAAGTTTGCTCTTTTAAAAACAACATCTCCCCAAACAAAACAAATAAACAAGCCACAAGGCTTTGCTATGCAGCTCAGACTAGCCTCAAAAGTTGCCACTTTGCTTAAACTGGCCTCTAATTGATAATCGTCGTACCTTTGTTGCCTCTAGACGGCTGGAATTACAGGCATGCATGCACCAGCTCAAACTATAGTTGACATGATCTCACAAAGTCAGCGTTTCCAGTGTTTTGAATTACTGTTTCTTAAAGACATCTAATAGCTTTATTATTTTAAATTTCCTTATGAGGCATGGGCCCCCAGGATGGACGAAGGAAGATCATAATAACCCCAGTTTGAAGTATTGTTTTATTGTGGATTTTGGTCCCCAGCAATAGGATGGATTTTGATTTTGAGCAATAAGCTGTAAGTTTTTATTTCTTGTGGCTTTTGCTTTTTTAACAGTAAAGTCTCCATTTCTCCTAGTATGTGATAGATGTCTGTCTGTTACAACACAAAGAACAGAGAGGTTACAGTGTCCATGCTGATTCCAGTCAAAGAACAATTAAGAGACAGAGACCCAACTCCTGTTATCAAAGGGGTACACAGATTCCTTTGGAGGACTAGAGAAATGGGAAGTGAGGACATTCTAATTCTAAATGAAAACCCAACGCCCAAAAGTCAGTGGTCTTCCAGGAGGCTGTCTTCTTTAACCATGGAGTTTGTGAGCCTCGCTGTAAACACCATAAACACTGGCACTTTGGCCACCCATTTTTTTTTTTTTTTAGGTTTAGTAGTATTTTTTATATTCAAAGTAATTTTTTTCATATGATGTATTATGATATGGTTTCCCCTCCCCCATCTCCTCTCAGATTCCTCCACTTCCCCATCCATCCTTTTAGTTTGTTAATTCAATGAAGAAGAACACACCTGCTAGCCAGTATCAGTTACATGCTTGTAAACAACAATGAGAAAGTTTCTAATGTCAAAAGAACGTGGGTTTTGTTATTGTTGTTTTGTATTTTTGAGGGTAGGTTGCCTTCAGGCTATCTTAGGCTGGCCTCTGACTTTCTATGTAGCTGAAGGCCTTGAACTTCTGATCCTCTTGCCTCTACCTCCCATGTGCTTGGATTACAGGGGTGTGTCACTACTGGTTTTATGTAGTGCTGGGGAGAGAACACTGGCTTTGGCACTATTAAAAAATGCTCTACTGGCTTCATTACAACTCCAGCTCCTGATGACAATTTTGTTTTTGTTTTTTTTTGAATCAGGGTTTTTCTGTGTAGCCCTGAATGTCTGGAACTTGCTCTGTAGACCATGTTGGCCTCGAACTCACTGAGATCTGCCTGCCTCTGCCTCCTTAGTGTTGGGATCAAAGGTGTGTGCCATCACCGCCTGGTCTGATGACAAATTTTAAAGTTTGTTTGGTATACATAACCTCAGCTTCCCTGGACATCCTTAGGCTGCTCTACTACCTGAAGAGAGAGCTACTTACATAAAATTTCAAGGAAACTTCAAGATTTACTAAAGTCATAAGTAAATTACATAACATTGCTTTTTTACTTGTTATTTTATTCATATATATATATATATATATATATATATGTAATAGCAGAAATGGAAACCAATTTAAGTCTGAACATTTAAGACATAATGAGATTAAAAGCATTTAGTGTCTCTTCTGCTTTCAAATTAGGCAAATCCAGCATACCTTGTGACTGGTTATTTGTTTAAGTGAATCTTTTGCACTCTATTAGTGAGTGCCATTCTGTCTTGCGTAGCTGGAGAATTTCTCTCCAGCTCCCACCAAGTCCCACCAGTCCCGGAGCCTACTTATAAAATAAACACACAGATTCTTACATTATTTAAACTGCTGGGCCATTAGCTCAGGCCTATCATTGTCTAGCTCTTACTCCTATATTTAGCCCATTTCTATTAATCTATACTTTGCCACGTGGTCGTGGCCCACTGTTACCTTACATTTTTCTTGTCCTGGTGGCGGCTCCAGGCAGTCTCCCCCTCTCCCTTCCTGTTCTCTCAATTTTCCTCTCTGTTAGTCCCACCTATACTTCTTGTCTGGCTACTGGCCAATCAGTGTTTATTTATACAGAGCGATATCCACAGCACTTCCCCTTTTCTTCTTTTTCAAAAAGGAAGGTTTTTACTTTAACATAGTAAAATTACATATAACAAAATAATTATTGAGCAAGAATTACAGTTACAATATTAAAGAAGATATTCTATCTACCTTATATTGTGAGTTTAAGGTTTTATATCTAACATTTTTTATCATAACTAAGGAAAATTGTAACTATCTAGTTTTAACTACATCAAAGACCTCAGAAGGATACAATATTACCTGAGAAACGGGATGATGTAAGCAACTTTTGGGAGTCTTGTAGGGTAGACAGAGACAGCTGACAGCCTGGACAGTCACCTCATGTTCTTTTGTAGAGTTGGGGCATCTGTCTTTAGCCCACAGGGCTAGAGTCTCTCGGTCATTTTTTTCAGTGTCCTGTAGAATGTCTGGCAGTTTTCTTTGTGAACCTGAAGGACCATTTTGTCAAGCAAAGTTCAGTGATCATCTTTCTATGGGTCCTGCATGTCCAGTCGATCAAGCAGTCCAGGCAAGCACAGTTTCTTGCCCAAATGGTTATTTTTGCCAAGGTGAAGATAAACTCCATATGGAGTGTCTTCAATGCCCATCCTCCTCTCTGAAGTATATCTGGTGCTGTCAGGAGCAGTCATGTCTCACTGTCCAGAAAGTCTAAATTTTTAGAAATATTTTAAATGCCACATTCTGTAGGTCTTTGAAGTATTTGAAGACTACCTATCTATCTCAAATATATCTATGTATACCTAGAAGACTTAACTAACATGACTACAAGTATGATTATCATAGATGACTAACTATTAATCTGTTTTTTTAAATTATCCATTACAATCTAATTTGTAATGGATACATAAACATAATACCTCAAATGAGAACGATGTTCTCTGGAGAACTCTGCTCGGTCTACCTCCAGCGTCAAGCATCCAGGAAACAAGAGAAGGCAGCACATCCAGATCTCGGGTCTTCATGGCCCTCTCTTGGCCTCACCTTGTAGGCGTGATAGTTACCGAAGCCTCAATGGGGGTTGGAACTTCTAGACCAAAACTGGAATGGCTACCCACTACAGTCTTGTCTTCCTTCCACTGTTTTGCTCTGTGCTAACTTTTTTCTCTGCTTATATTCTCCATCTCTCATCTCTCTTCCCAGGATCTTTAACATACAATGTCTGTACTGATTACCTGCATACCCAATTCCACCCTTTTCCATTCATGCAGTCCAGACTTCCTTCTGCTTTTCTTTTCCATTCATGCCATTCAGACTTCCTCCTTTTGCTTCCCTTTTCCACTATCTCTGGAATCTGCCCAAAGAAAAGCACAGTGAATTGGGTGCCCTGTTTGTGCATTTTTTCATGACAACAAGGAAGTACCTGGTGCAGACCATCTTCATATCCAAGAGAGACTTTAGGCCCAAATTCTCTACAGCTTCAGGCTTCCAGGGGAAGTAAAATCAGCCCAGATTTACTCAGGAATGGTAGATAGTGGCATTCCAACAGCAAAAACATGCGTGCTAGAAATAGTTCCCAGGGTGAGAAAGGATGAGAGACACAGAGAGAGACAGAGAGAGAGACAGAGACAGAGAGAGACAGAGACAGAGTCAGAGACAGTGAGAATTAACCAGATATCTTAATTAGTTCCAAGTATTTGGGCCCAGTTGTATTATGGACTTCTTACAGAGTCTTAATTGTTAAATGTCCCACAATTCTTGAATAATGACATCCCTGGGACCTCCAATACTTAGCCTTTACAGATAGACTTAGGCTACCTCAACTATGCAAAATAGTTGCCTAGGAAAAGGTATTTTGTTGTTTATAGTTTGCTTTATCTTTTATGAAAGTCTAGGTTGATAAGGAATCCATAGGAAAAGTAAAGTTCTGTTCCATGAGTTGTCCATATTTTCAAGTTTGTTTTGTTTTGCTCATCCTAGAATATTTTGGTCATTTTCACTACCCTCACCTCTCCTTTACCCATATATAGCTGCAAGAGAGTCTGGGTGGCCACTTGTAGCAAGGACAGTTCTAATCACAGAAGAAAGATTAAGGGGCAACTATGAACCTTTGCCACCACCTGACTGATTCTCAGTGTCAGCTTCCAAGTTTATGCTGGCTTTCCAAATTCTCGTTTGTTTATTTGTTTTGGAGAGTCTCAATTCTTACTATTGTAGTCTGTTGTAGAATATTATTTTAAGGTGTGTTACTTTTGTTTATGTTACATTTGTTTAACCCTGTGAAGCTGTGTTACTGTGCCTGTCTAAAACACCTGATGGTCTAATGAAGAACTGAATGGCCAATGGCAAGGCAGGAAAAAGGACAGGTGGGGCTGGCAGGCAGAGAGAATATATAAAAGGTGAAATCTGGGAGGAAAAAAGAAGGAACCAGAGAAAGAGGTGGTGTGACTGTGTTGGAGTGGGTATGGCCATGCTGGAGGAAGTGTGTTACTGTGGGAGCAGACTTTGAGGTTTCCTTTGCTCAGGATAGCACCCAGTATATCAATCGACTTCCTGTTGCCTGCAAGATGTAGGACTCTCAGCTGCTTCTCCAGCACCATGTCTACCTGCATGTCCCCATGCTCCCTGCCATGGTGATAATGGACTGAATCTCTGAAACTGTATGCAAGCCCCCTCAATGAAATGTTTTCCTTTATAAAAGTTGCTGTGGTCATGGTGTCTTGTCACAGTAATAGAAACCCTAACTAAGGCGTGTACTCACA
The DNA here is from genome assembly GCF_007827085.1 of Peromyscus californicus insignis. Lineage (NCBI taxonomy): Eukaryota > Metazoa > Chordata > Mammalia > Rodentia > Cricetidae > Peromyscus > Peromyscus californicus. Next base: position 6,561,870 of record NW_026294617.1, on the reverse strand, counting down.
TAGGATGAGTAGGGAGAAAACATGATTTTTTTATTGATCTTTGACAACCTATGAGTTAATATTTATGCATTTCTTTTCTTCTTCTGAAAGCATCCATTGTCATTAGCCTGAAAACCTAATTCATAAATCTTTAACAAACATTAAAAGAAAATGATGGCACTTGTTGAGCCAACACCTCCCACAACTGCAAAACACTGTCACTAATTATGATTGGCATCATTACTGAGTGTTTTAGTTTTAATTGTGAAAGGGTAGTTTACATATATTCACCACAGTGCTGATGTCCCACTCTCTGTGGTTGTTTCCTTATATCCACGAGCATGGGTTCAATAACTGTCCTGAGAACCAGAATCTGTGGATGCCCAAGCCTTTTCTACAAAACGGCATGGTGATTGCTTCTCACCTACACACATGCTTCCTCATGGAGCATCATCTCCAGATGACTTTAACACACAACATCATGTCAGTGTTGCACGGGTGATTATTATACTGTTGTCCTGAAGGAATAAGAAAAAAACCCCAAAACTCTGGGGTGGGTTAAATTTAGTGGTTCAAGTTCTTGCCATGTAAAAGTGAGGACCAGAGTCTAGATCCTCAGACCCCACATAAGTGTCAGGAGAGTGGCAATCCCAGAACCCATATCACACCTGCCATGCCCACTTAGAATTCCAGCCTTGGAAGATGACAAGGTATAGCCAGAGCAAACTGGCCATCGAGGCCAGCTGTAGCAGCAGCAGCCCTGGAATTGCTTGAGAGATGCTGCCTCAGTAAGATTAAAGAATTATTGACTATGGTTTTCGGTATCAATCTAGACCCTCCACATGTATGCCCACATATGATGTGCCCCCCACACAAGGATCTCCAGTCATGCAAATATGTATATACGTACACATGAAGATAGGAAAAGAATGTGATTCAGCTACAACAAAGGAAATGCTCTCTGACTCATGGTTGCTTGACTCCGCTGACACATCCTAGCGGTGCAGGTCAACAGGACTTGATTATGGAAACAGAATCAAAGGCACCCTTGCCAAAGGGCTTGGGGCCAGGCACCAGAGCAGTTTCCAAAACTGCCTTATGCTGAAGAAAACTGTTCCTAAATTCCAGAAATCCTAAAAACTTGGTATTGTTTTTGTGATATATCATTTTTTTGTGCCAATATGAAAAAAAACAATGAATTTTCAAATAAAACATTTGGTGGTTTCAAAAGAAACAAAAAGGAAATTGGTCATTGGTGTAAGGTGGAAGTAGTCAAGTTCACTGCTAAATGGTGAATTAAAATTCAGTTTCTTGAGGCTGGAGAGATGGTTCAGATTGTTGTATTGCAGATGACCTGGGTTTGATTCCCAGCACCCACATGGTGGATCATAACCATTAGTCACTCTAGTTGTATAGGACCCAAATACCTCTCCAACCTCCTCATGCTTCAGCCATGTGTGTGGCACACAAACATACATGTAGGCAAAACAGTCACACACACAAGGTCAATAAATATAAATTGAAAAAATTAGATTTCTCCATGAAGTGAAGATTTGAAAATGGGTGAGAAATGAGTTGGACAAAAAAATTGTTCTAATAGGGCTGCCAAGATAGCTCAGTAAATAAAGGCACTCGCTGCCCAGCCTGACGACCTGAGTTCAAGTCCTGGAACCCTCACCACAGAAAGAGAGAACCCACTCCAGCAAGCTGTCCCCTGACCTCCACATGTACACCTGGACATCCACAACCAAAAGAAAGAAATGAATGTAAAAAGAAATTTAAATTTTCAAGGAAAGAATCTTTCAGTCAGTCTCTTAGGATTCTTAAGCTATGTTTCCCAAATGCAAAAGCCTGGGAAAAGCAAGTTTTGAAATTTGTGTGAATAAATCACTTCCATATTCAAAAGATTTATTTTGATATTTGTTAAAGTGAACCATACTGCTTCCATGGATAACAGAAATTTTCAATTGTCAGTCAGTCGTGGGTGAACTCATGTCTCTGGATGGCTTTCCAAACAACACACGCATTCAACTTTAAATCCTTTTCTTCTCGGGCCCTTGCAATTTCAATGACTTACTTGATCCCCCTCCACCACCCAGGAAATCTGCTTCGATCCACATTCTCTGCATTACCACATTCCTACACACTCAGAACTCTTTTTGATATCTTTTGAATTCCTGTGCCACATCAGTTTCATTCTGACAGATGAAACCTCTAAAATAAGCAGTGTGATGCACTGAAACCTGAAATAGACCATTATTCCAGGGTTAGGTGCGTCATACCTGCAAATAACCTCATTTATCTTGAGAAATGCACTTAATGCTTATTGTATAAATACCAGCATTTCGGCATGCTGCATAAACCATCTGTCACTTCTCTTTGTGCAATCCATAATTCAATGGGTCCCTTATTCCATGTTTTGAGATAGAAAGTTCTTGCACATATCTCTTGATACCTTGTCAAGAATTCAGGCATATTATGAAAATGATCTCAAATATTATCCCAGATGAAATCTTAATGCAGGTTGAATGAAGTGGTACCTCTGTTGCTAAGATATGCATTGAAATGAGCCTGGTTCACTGGTATATTTCACGAACTTCATTTAACTATATTTTATACACAGTGTTCTAGAAAGTGGGCATGTGATCGCTGTGTCTGTCGGAGGAGTGTTTTCTTTGGTTACACCACCAAGTTCTTTTGTGGAAGCAGAAAGAGAGGAAGAGGAAATAGAAAGTGAACATGTTGTTGGGGAAGTAACAACTTCCCCCCTGAGATGTTGTTTCAAGACTCTAATAAAGTCTTAATTATATTGTTGTTCCTGGGGATGTAGGTTCAGAATACACATAATTCAGAAGACACGTGCTTGATGAGCAGAACTTTGTTGAGTGAATACCAGGTGTGAGACATAATATCTAGTCAAGATCCTAAAGTCCAACTTCAGACCCACTGCCCTCCCTTCAGGCTCTAACAGAGAGGCAGACAGGACTGCAACAGAGAACTGGGGTCAGTGCTCCAAGGCGGGGAAGAGCTCATGACAGCACAGAGGCTGAGTTGTGCTAATTCAGCTGCCTAGAAGGGAGAGCCAGGGCTGACTCTCCAAGGAAGGTCTCACCTGAGCTCCAATTCTACAGAATTCTACAATTTATGTTGTTTTCAGACCACTTACCTTCCATGCCAGTTTAAGAAGGTTGAAATAGCCGGGCGGTGGTGGCGCACGCCTTTAATCCCAGCACTCGGGAGGCAGAGCCAGGCGGATCTCTGTGAGTTCGAGGCCAGCCTGGTCTCCAAAGCGAGTTCCAGGAAAGGCACAAAGCTACACAGAGAAACCCTGTCTCGAAAAAAACCAAAAAAAAACCAAAAAAACAAACAAAAAAAAAATCAAAAAAAAAAAAACCAAAAAAAAAAAAAAGAAGGTTGAAATAGAAATTCTAACATAAACTTGTCATGCACAGCTCTGTATTCTGTATCAAAAAGATAACACATGGCACTTCTTTTTTCTTCTCACTCATACAAGGTTTCTTTTTTTTTTTATTCTTCTCTTGTATATTACCTCCAAACTGAGGTATCCTTTCCCTTCCTTCTCCTAAGACTTTCCTCCCAACCTCCTCTCTGCCTCAGCTCTAACCACCCCCTTCAGAAAAGAGCAGGCCTCCCAGGAACATCCACCAAACACAGCATAACAAACTCCTATGAGACCAGGCACATACCATCACATCAAGGCTGGATGAGGCAACCAAGTAGGTGGAAAAGGATCCCACAAGTAGGCAAGAGTCAGAGACAGCCTCTGCTTCTGTTAGGAATCCCACAAGAATACCAAAACACCAAGCTGCTCAGGCATAACATATATGTAGAGGACCTAGATCAGACCCTTACAGACTCCTTGATCTCTGCGAGGACCCATGAGTTGGGGTCAGTTGATTTTGTGGACTGTATTTGAAAGACTCCCTGAACTCTACCCAGTGTTTGGCTCTGGGACTCTCATCTGCTCCCATCTTTGCTGGATGAAATCCCTCTGTTCTCTTTGGTGAGGATTCTGCTAGTCTTTGGTTCCAAAACACTCTGCAGGCAGGACAAACTGTAAGTCAAAGGTTTTGTGGTGAGGATACTCTTCCAATCCTTCCACTTGAAAACTTGCCTGGTTACAGAAGGTGGCTGGGTCAGACTTCTTGTCCCCTTAGGAGTCTTTGCTAGGGTTATTCTCGTAGATTCCTTGGATTTTTCATTGCACTAGGTCTCCACCTCATCCTCCAAATGCTCCCCAATTCCAGTCATTTCTCCCAGTTTTTTCTCCCTCCATCCCTCTTGTTCCCAACCCCACCTGCCCCAGAACACCCACGAAATCTATTCCATTTTCTCTTTCTGGGGAGATCCTTATATCCCCTCTTAATCCCTCCTTGTTTTTTAGCCTTTCTGAGTCTGTGAACCACAACATGATTACCTTTCACTTTATAACTGATATCCACTTACAAGTGAGTACATACCACATTTGTCTTTCTGAGTCTGGGTTACCTCACTCAGAATGATTTTTTTCTAGTTCTATCCATTTTGCCATCAAACTTTATGATGTCATTTTTTTAGACAGCTGAGTAATACTCCATTGTGTAAATGTACCACAGTTTCTTTAACCATTCTTCAGTTGAGGGGCATCTAGGTTTTTTCCAGTTTCTGGCTATAATGAATAAAGCTGCTATGAACACAGTTGAGTAAGTGTCCTTGTGGTAGGATGAAGCACCTTTTGGGTATATGCTCAGGAGTGGTATAGCTGGGTCTTGAGGGTATGTCTAATAGGTCTGTCTTTTATGTTATTTTTCTTTTTCCCCTTACAGTTTTTAATATTCTTTCTTTGTTCTGTATGTTTAGTATTTTGATTATTATGTGTTGAGGGGACTTTCTTTTCTGGTCCAATCTACTTTATGTTCTATAAGCCTCTTGTACCTTTATAAGCATGTCCTTCTTTAGGTTAGGAAAATTTTCTTCTATGATTTTGCTGGATATATTTTATGGGACTTTGAGCTGGGATTCTTCTCCTTCTTCTATTGCTATTATTCTTAGGTTTTGTCTTTTCATGTTGTCCCAGATTTCCTGAATGTTCTGTGTCAGGAAGTTTATAGATTTAACATTTTCTTTGATCTGTGAATCTATTTCTTTATTGTATCTTTAATGCTTGAGATTCTCTCTCTCATCTGTTGTAGTCTGTTGGTGATACTAGTAGCTGTAATTACTGTTCACTTACCCAGGTCTTCCACTTCCAGAATTCCCTCAGTTTGGATTTTCTTTATTGTCTCTATTTCCATTTTCAGGTCTTAAACAGTTTTCTTCACCCATTTCTTAGTTTTTTTCTTGGCTTTTTTTGGCATTCCTTAAGGGATATTTTTCATTTCCTCAATTTTTTAGTCTTTTGTTTGGTTTCTTTAAGAAATTTTTCATTTCCTCTTTAAGGGTCTCTATCATCTTCATAAGATTGGATTTAAGGTCATCTTCTTGTGCTTCAGCTGTGTTGGAATATCCAGGACTTGCTGTGGTAGGATAGCTGGGCTCTGGTGGTGCCATATTGTCCTGGCTGTTGTTGATTGTGTTCTTACGCTGGCCTCTAGGCATCTGGTTTTGTGGTGATCATAGGTCTAGGTGCAGATTTCTGAGTTTGTCTTTGTTGGATGGGTTTTTCGTTCCTTTGTTTCTGTTTCCTCTTTGGTCTTTTGGTCTTTGTTTTTTGGTTTCTGGCATCTGGCATGATCTCTGATCCAGTAGGGAGTCTCTGTCCATGTTGGGGGCTGGAGTTCTGGTTGTTAGCTTGGCCTTTGGTCCAGAGGGGATCTCTGCCCGAGTTTGAGGCTGGGATAAGATGATGAGGGAAGGAGTGGGGACTGGGGTTACTGAGTGAGTAGGGGAGGTCCACTGATGGACTGCCTGTGTGTGGTTCTGGTGGCAGGTGTGGTCTCTGTCTAGCACGGAGTCTCTGCCTGAGTTCGACTCTCTGCTTTTCTGCCTTCTTCCTCCTGCACCTGTTCTTTAAAGCACCACGGCCTCCACCGGTTCTTCTGACTAGTGTAGGCTACACCTGTTCCTCTGACTGGCATGTCTTGCTCCTGGGCAGTGGAAGTCCCTTGAATTGGGGCTGGGGTCACAGCAGTGGGGGGGACAACTGTGGGGTGAGGGAGGTGTGGCAGTGGGCCTTTGTGAGTCTAATCTCGGGACGGGGGCAGTTCTGTTGGCAGGTGGGTCATTTACCTGTTCTAACTGGTGTGGCCTGCACCTGAGCAGCAGAAGTCTGCTGGAATCGGGGGCAGGGGACTGCACAAGATTTCTTTTTAATGTGGGCTGTACTTTTAGATTATTTTCCCTTAGAGTATGGATTTTATACCTATGTATGTGGGAGACCAGTGGAAAGGATTATGCATTTACCTTAATGTAGATAAATTTTGTGTTTGGGTGTTTTGCCTATGTGTGTGTTGGTATATGCTTGCAGAGCCCAGAGGAGGGCACCAGATCCTTTGGAAGTGGAGTCGCAGATGGTTGCTAGCCTCCACGTGGGCACTGGGAATCAAACAAGGTTTCCCTGGAAGAGCAGTCAGTGTTCTTAACTGTTAGGCTATCTCTCCAGCCCCCAAATAAAATTCTTAATTATATATTTCTCCTCACACTCTCTACACATAAAGAACACATTTTTTTTATAACACAGTGTAGAGTCAGGTATTGTGGCAGATTCTTGTGTGTGTGTGTATGTGTGTGTGTGTGTGTGTGTGTGTGTGTGTGTGTGTGTGTGTGTGTGTTTATGTGGCTGTGCACAGTTATGTCTATATGTAGAGGCCAGAGGGCAAAGCTGAGTGTTTTCCCTCAAGATACCACCTATCTCATTTTTTGAGACAGGGTCTTTTATAGGGCCTGAAGTACACTCATATGGCCAGGGTGGCTGGTCAATAATCCTAAGAGTTCTACCTGTCCCACTCAAGCACAGGGATTACATGTAAGCACCACTGTGATGGGATCTCTAAGTGTGGGATCTGGGATGGACCTCTGGTCCACCTGTTTGTTTGGGACCTCTAAGTGTGGGATCTGGGATGGACCTCTGGTCCACCTGTTTGTTTGGGATCTCTAAGTGTGGGATCTGGGATGGACCTCTGGTCCACCTGTTTGTTTGGCAAGAACCTCACTGACTCAGCTATTTTTCCAGCCTCAGATTCTTTTATGTTTAAATATCCATAGAGTGGAATGAAATAAATGAATTCATTCTTTCTCTTAGAGGATCTTTATTTGGGAAGAAATTACCACATATTCTAGTTTGGACACTTTCCCATTCTATGGTCTGAGAGAAGATAAGGTGTGTCCTCTCACATAGGAGCTAGAGGGGTCAAGCCAGGTCTAACATTGTTACAAATTCAATTACATCAGGAATAGAACTGGGTGGAGGAGATGGATTTGACCTGCTCCCTTTGATGAGCTGCGGGTTCTCTACCTCAGAGCAGATTATCTGGCTGGTTATCTGTGAAGAGCAGAAGGCACAGATTCTGAAGAATGGCTCTCGTTTTCCTGTACTTACTTCTGAAAACTGTTTTATTGACACCTCTCAGCGCCTTCTCCTTAAGCTCTATGAGGTGAACATTGTTTAACACATTCTTTCCTGATATGACTGGATAGCTTTATGGTATTTTGTTTTTCTTGCTTATTTATTTATATTATGTCATACCTCATATTTACAAAACTATAAAATGAGCACTATTCTTTCTTGTGTCTCTTATACAGCCTGACAACAAAACCATCTCCAGTCTGCATGAAAGTCTTTTAGGTATGGCTTCATGGTTACTGTATGAAGTCATATCTTCAGATAAACACTATGATAAATTTGCTGTTTAACTTCTTACGTTTATTATTTTACCAATTACATATATTCCTATGTTTCAGTATCACCTCCTGTGTACACCTCGGCAGTTTAGTTCTCTCATTAATATCTTCTTTTATCTTCCCCTTACGTTGTGCATGTGGCTACAGGGCATTCATTTTTCATTGCTGCATAACATTTCACTGCATGACTTTACTACACTTTATTTGCCAATTCTCAAATAGATGTATATTTTTGAAGGTTGCTTTTCGTTTGCTATTTCAAAAAAAGTTACTGCAAACATTTTTGTAGTTATTTCTTTGTGCATTGTGCAAGACTTTTAAAGGTCACATTATATGCTGGGGAAATTGCTTTTTGTAAACCATGTCTCTTCCACTTATGAAATATTGAGAAATTGAACTCCAAGCCTTCTGATACTAACTTACACTTTCCTCAGCAGCTTGCAGGAATTCCTTGTTTTCTGCCATCACTAGCTTTGGCAAATAGTCTTAGCCAAGTGAGAGGGCACAGTTATATGCTAATTGTGACTTTTCATGAGGTTTCTCTAATTATTGCACATGTAAATTTTCTCTGTAAATGGTCCCACCACAAGTTTTTCTTTCTTTTTTGATACTGAGGCATTTTTGGTGAATTCTGTGCAGTAAAACTTGGGGACATTTTAGGAATAAATATCTTCTTTTTACCATGGTAGTCTACTATGAGGGACTATGAATGACCCACATCTACTTATGTTTCTATCTATGTGTGCTTTGGCTCAGTCTATCTGTGCTATGCCTGTCACTTGCCTTCCCAGACAGAATGCACAGAGATGAAGCCTACATCTCAAGATTTTACCTCCAATAACCCTGTACTAACATGGAAGAAACTCCTGCTGCTTTCTCTACACTCCACAGTCTTGGAGGGAAGATAGCCCACACCCTACCTCCTGAGAAATTCTGCATTGCTGTATTCCAAGCTGGTTTCAGACAGAATGGACCGGGTCGAACTATGCTATAAATTCAAGAGCCCACATGGAGACACAGTGATAAGAGGGGAAACTTGAGAATCACATGGGGAGTGGGCATGGAGGAAGGGAGAGAGAGAGGGAGGGAGGGAAGGAGAGAGACAGAGAGATAGAGAGACAGATGCAGAGACACAGAGATAGAAAACACTCATGATTCTCCTTCCTCAGCATCCCAAGTGCTGGGATTATAGGCAGTGCTGCCATGCCTGACTGAAGGGTTTTATTTAATATGCATCTATGCATTTTCACTATGATTTGTGATTTTTGTCTCTTGTGTAAAAACTTTGCAGCTCAAGAATTATTAGAAAGTCTCCTGAAGGTTTTAACTCTCTAGCTTTAGCATTTTGGCCCTAAAAGCATCAGGAATACATTGTGTAGGTGGTGTGAGATAAGGACAGCTTTTCTTCTCCCTGTGGACAACCGATTTCCCTGATGCCTTAATGATACCCAATTTATTTCTAGATACTCGTGTTTGTAGCTATTGCAAGTTCTTCTTTTCTTTGTTTTCTGGTACTAGGGACTGGCACAGAGCTCAGCATGTCAGGTAAGTGCCCTGGCATTAAGTTGCATCCCCAACCCTGAGAGTTATTTTCTTTTTTTTTTTTTCAATCAACTTTAATGAGGTAGTGTTAATGCAATACAACTAAGCCTATTGAATACACATAATTTGTTGAGTTTGGGAAAATGTTTGATTAATATCACTAGCACAGGATAAAAATATTTCTAATATTTCAAAACATCTCTGTGTGATGTTTACAGTCCATCTCACCACCCTTCTGGCCACAGCTAATCAACCATCTGACTTATTTTAGTATAAATCATAGACACCCAACTCCTCCTTCCTTCTCTGCTTCCTCTTTTTCTGTTCCTCCTCCTCTTCCACATCTTTTCCCTCTGTTTCCTCCTCCTCTTATGCTCTCTCTCCCCTCTACTTTCTCTCTTTTCTCTCTGTCTTTCTATCTAACCCTTTTCTCTCTTTCTTTAGACTAGCATATCAGGTATGTCTTCATTATCCTGGATGAATAACACCCTGTAGTAGAATAATTAGGGGACATGCTGATTATGCTACATTTTGAGAAAGCAACGAATCATTTTCCCAAGTGGAGGCAGCATTTCCTATTTTCATTAGAAAAATTGGCAATTTTAGACTGTTTGTATCTTCAGCCACAGTGGAAATGTCATCTGAAATGTGGCTATTTCCACCTGCGTCTATTTGCTGTGGAATGTTCTGTATGGCAAATGTGTTGCTAATTAGTTAATAAATAAAATACTGATTGGCCAACAAGGAGGAGAATAAAGCTGGGAAGTGGAAGGCTGAGTCAGAGAGATGCTGCCAGCCGCCACGATGAGAAACAGAATGTGAAGATACCAGTAAGCCACGAGCCATGTGGCAAGGTATAGATTAATGGAAATGAATTAATTTAAGCTGTAAGAACAGTTAGCAAGAAGCCTGCCACGGCCATACAGTTTGTAACCAGTATAAGTCTCTGTGTTTACTTGGTTGGGTCTGAGTGGCTGTGGGACTGGCGGGTGACAGAGATTTGTCCTGACTGTGGGCCAGGCAGGAAAACTCCAACTACAAATGGCGTCCAACGTGGTGGCAAGAGTTTCCACCTAAAACCTGAGAAAAGATTCTAAAACGGAGCTAAAAACAGTTCCTAATTGTCTCTCTCAAATGAGCGGCAGCTGCCAGTTTGAGCTACTTGTGGGTTCCTAGCGTGTGCGCTCGACCTGCAGTATGGCAGGAATGAGGCCTCTGCAAGTGGCACATTAAACTGCATGGTGGATTTAGACTTTGCTAGTATAAAACAAAAAAAAAAAGTTTCTGGACTACACACTGCTTGGATAAAAGCAAAGACCCACGATAGCTCCCAGAGCTGGTGGTAAACGTAGCCATGTTGGGAAGCTGAGGTGGGCGGAGCCAGCAGCCACAGCTGCTGCAGTTTAATCAATAGATTCACAATAAGACAGATTCAGATGTAATAGTTTACAATGTATGTAAAAAATACGTAGGCTTGAAAGAGACAAAAAAGGTGATATATACAGTTATATAAACAAATACATAGTTTTAAAAAATAAAGTCTTTAAAGAGACAGTAAAATTAATATAAAAAATAAGCCACGTAAGATGAATATTACAGAGAGAATCTGGATTGTGTTGTCTTTGGGATTTTTAACTGCAGAAAAACATTTGATTGTAAAAGCTGTTGAGTTATGCCAAAATGTATATTTTAAAAATACCTTGACTTCAAAATTTGGATATAAGGATATGTTGCTTTGGAAAAGAGTCTCTCTTGTTTCCACAGAAAGCCAGAGGCTATGGATTTGTTCCAGATTAAGATACATCAGGTTTGACCAGCCAAGACCCCCTGAAAGGTTTCCGATGACACCATGGCCCAGATGATCCAACATCCAGAATGGTTTGAAGCAACTGGCTCAGACGATACACCCTCATGGACTATTCCATAATCCTAAAATTTTCTTTGTTTCCCCATAAGATACAGCGCCCCCCTCCAGCAGGAAGTAGTAAGAGAAGCTACGCCCAAATTCCCCAATTGTATGTAATTTTACTTTGTTAAGGTTAAAACCTTCCTTTTGGGAAAAAAAAAGGGGGGGGGGGAAGTGCTGTGGAATGTTCTGTATGGCAAATGTGTTGCTAATTAGTTAATAAAATACTGATTGGCCATTGGCTAGGCAGGAAGTGTAGGCGGGACAAGGAGGAGAATAAAGCTGGGAAGTGGAAGGCTGAGTCAGAGAGACGCTGCCAGCCGCCACGATGAGAAACAGAATGTAAAGATACCGGTAAGCCACGAGCCATGTGGCAAGGTATAGATTTATGGAAATGGATTAATTTAAGCTGTAAGAACAGTTAGCAAGAAGCCTGCCACGGCCATACAGTTTGTAACCAGTATAAGTCTCTGTGTTTACTTGGTCGGGTCTGAGTGGCTGTGGGACTGGCGGGTGATAGAGATTTGTCCTGACTGTGGGCCAGGCAGGAAAACTCCAACTACATCTATTAGTGTGAAATTTTGGTTTTAATCTCCAGTTTTCGATCTCTGGTCATATTAAACATCTCATATGGCAACTGGCACTCTGTGTGTGTTATTTTGTAAAAACAAGAGTACTTTTTTCCTGTTAAAAATGGGTTATTTATCCTTTTTCTGAGTTCTTGATAAAAGCGCTTTTTAGATATGTGCATTACAAATATTTTTCAATGACTTTGGCTTACCTTTATTTATTTATTTATTTTTCTTAGCAGCTTGAGAAACACATCTGCATTTTAACTTTAATGAATCCTAATCAATATTTTACCTACAATTCCCGTTTTGTGTATTTGAGCTGAGTCATCACGTGCTTTAGCAATACACCCTGAGTAAGATACCTTTACCTTCATCACAGTCATAAATATTTACTTCATAATTTCTGTTAGTAAACCAAAGTGTCTGGTTGCATTGTAACCTGCAAGAAGTTGTGTAGAATTTGCTACTTAGGTCTTTATAGACTCAGTGTGGTTGTGGTAGGACTGCAGCCATCTTGATTCAGAACCGTGAAGGTAGATCCAGAATAAAACCGAAGAGATTGCTAATTTTTCTGCTTCATTAGTATATTAGTTATATTAGTATATTAAGTAGTGCTGTGTCACATTAAAAGTAGTCTCTCCTGCAGTTTCTCAGGTAACTATAAACAAAGACATCTGAGTGGGCTGTGGGGCTTTACTATTTACTGGATCCTGGCTTCAAGGTGTGCATGGCTCATTGACATTAGCTGAAGATAATTAGCCACATCCCATCTGGGAAGAAGATACTTTTGCCTATATATAGGCTCTTTTTTGTGAGCACAGTGATGAGGTTTGGTTCTGTTGACCTGTTGACCGCAAGGACAATGGTCAGTCAAGGCCTCAATAGTTTATGCTCTGCTCTGTCATGGATCTACCTTTCTGTCCTTCCTCTTTGATGGTTAATATTGATTATCAACTGATAAGATTTAAGATCATTTAGGAGGCAAGACTCATATCCTTGAGATAATTCTTAGTTTGGGTTACTTGAGATGGGAGGACTTTCCATAAATGTGGATGGTACCATTCCATGGGCTGTGAATTTATTTCTGGGATTTCTACTATTTTTTTTTATAATTCTATATGGTTATGCAAATGTCAATTTTACTCTACTCTGATTATTGTACCATTTCCTCCGGTTTTCATATTGTACCAATGTTGCTAGAGTTTTCCTGCCTGGCCCACAGGCAGCATGAAGTTCTGAAATTTTTTAATAGAGAATTCTCATGACCAGACATGTGTGAAGAAAGAATTATTGGATACAATTAAAATAGAAAGGCATAAGAGATGTATCTTACATTTGGAGTGAAGGATGGCAGGATTTAAGAAACTGAAATTAGGAGTTGGGAAAGGGTGGACAATTTATTTATTCATAGCGAGGAATATTAAAAGGTCTTACCTGTAACCAAATGGGTGATGAGGAAGAAGAGAGAGGATGCTTTGTGTTAATAAAGGAGGAAATCCAGCATAAATGAATGTAAACAAGGTAGACCTCAGGTAGGAGATGTCTTAATTAGTTGATTCTGTATACAGTGTTCTCCTGGTGTCCTTGAAGACTCTTCTGGCTCATACTATCCTTCCTCCCCATCTTCTTCTTGCCAACTAGCGGCATCTTTACACGTTGTTTCTCATCATGGCGGCTGGCAGTGTCTCTCTGACTCAGCCTTCCACTTCCCAGCTCTATTCTCCTCCTCCCTTTTCTTTCCTTTCCTGTCTTTGTCTTCACTATTTGAATACTGAATGGTCTGCACTTGGTTGAAGTCGGCTAGGTGTGTGGGATTGCAGCCCTTGTCTGTCAGGTAACTGATCCCTTCTTCTGGGCCAATCGCCAGTTCCACGGAAATAATCCAACTTGACCCAAGGGCACACTTGAAGCATTCTTTGTCAAATCTGTACACCGGAGAGAGAATCTCAAAGAATTTCAGGATGCTTTCTTCTCTATTAAGGTTGGCAAACTGCCTAAACGTTTGCTGGATCAGTTTTCTTAGTGTTTTGGCCTGACACAGAGACTGCATGTGTCCGCATGCCTTGCTTTTCGCTGTTGGCCAACTTTGGTATCGATGGCAACGCCCGTTCACCTTCTTTCTGTGGTCTGATGATGAAGGACTGTGTGGCTCCGTTTACCAGCCGGCAGTATCCGTCAATCAGGTCGGCCATGTTCTCTGCAATGGTTAGGGATGGTGCCGTCACTGTCAGAGGCTCAGGGGCGCCAGCAATTTTGAGTTGTAGCATTCCTTTCCTGTCTTTGTCTTCACTATTTGAATACTGAATGGTCTGCACTTGGTTGAAGTCGGCTAGGTGTGTGGGATTGCAGCCCTTGTCTGTCAGGTAACTGATCCCTTCTTCTGGGGAGATTTGTCCTGACTGTGGGCCAGGCAGAAAAACTCTAGCAACAAATGGCGTCCAACGTGGTGGCAAGAGTTTCCACCTAAAACCTGAGAAAAAAGATTCTAAAACGGAGCTAAAAACAGTTCTTAGTTGTCTCTCTCAAATGAGTGGCAGCTGCTGGTTTGAGCTACTGGCGGGTTCCTGGCGTGCGGGTTCCTAGCGTGTGCGCTCGACCTACGGTATGGTGGGAATGAGGCCTCTGCAAGTGGCACATTAAGCTGCTTGGTGGATTTAGCCTTTGCTAGTACAAAACAAAAAAAAAGAGGTTTCTGGGCTACACGCTGCTTGGATAAAAGCATAGACCCACGATAGCTCCCAGAGCTGGCGGTAAGCATACCGCCGCCATGTTGGGAAGCTGAGGTGGGCGGAGCCAGCAGCCACAGCTGCTGCAGTTTAAGGCAATAGAGTCACAATAAGACAGATTCAGATGTAATAGTTTAAAATGTGTGTAAAATATACGTAGGATTGAAAGAGATTAAAAAGGTGATATATACAGTTACAGAAACAAATACATAGTTTTAAAAAATAAAGTCTTTAAAGAGACAGTAAAATTAATATAAAAAATAAGCCCTGTAAAGATGGATATCACACAGAGAATCTGGATTGTGTTGTCTTTGGGATTCTTAACTACAGAGAGATATTTGATTGTAAAGGAAGCTGAGTTATACCAATATGCATATTTTAAAGGTACCTTGACTTCAAAATTTGGATATAAGGTTATGTTACTTTGGAAAGGAGACTCTGCTTTTGTTTCCACAGAAAGCCAGAGGCTATGGATTTGTTCCAGATTAAGACACATCAGGTTTGACCAGCCAAGACCACCTGAAAGGTCTCCGATGACACCATGGCCCAGATGATCCAACATCCAGAACTGTTTCAAGGCAACTGGCTCAGACGATACACCCTCATGGACTACTCCATAATCCTAAAATATTCTTTGTGTCCCCATAAGATACAGCGCCCCCCTCCAGCAGGAAGTAGTAAGAGAAGCTACGCCCAAATTCCCAAATATACCAAGCTGACTTTGGAGATGTGTAAAGGTTAAAACCTTCCTTTTTAAGAAAAGAAAAGGGAAGTGCTGTGGGATGGTCTGTATGTCAAATGTGTTGCTGATTGGTCAATGAATAAATCACTGATTGGTCAGTGGCCAGGCAGGAAGTATAGGCGGGACTAACAGAGAGGAGAATTGAGAGAACAGGAAGCTGGAAGGAGAGACACTGCCAGCCGCCATCAGGACAAAGAAGATGTAAAGTACCGGTAAGCCACAAGCCACGTGGCAAGGTATAGATTAATAGAAATGGATTAATTTAAGCTGTAAGAACAGTTAACAAGAAGCCTGCCACGGCCATACAGTTTGAAACCAATATAAGTGTCTGTGTTTACTTGATCGGGTTTGAGCGGCTTGGGACTGGCAGGTGAGAGAGATTTGTCCTGACTGTGGGCCAGGCAGGAAAACTCCAGCTACATACCAATTTGATGGATTTCCTCTGGTTTTCTTATTTAAATTTAGATCGTATAAAACTTTCTAATTTTGTTTTTTCCAAAATAGTATAGACTTTTCTATGTTGCTTGTTTTTGTTAAGTTAACATAAGCTTGTGAAAAATTTAAAAAATCCATGAGATTTTGATTTATATAACTTAAATCTATAGATAATTGGGTGAAAAATCACCATATTAACATAATTGAGACTCCTAGTTCATAGAATAATTTCTGTATCTCTAGTAATCTTTAATTTCTGATCAATTTCTATCACATAACATAAATATAATCTTAAATATTTTATGGAGTTACATGACATTATAAATTTCTTTGTATTGGCTACTTTTAAAAATATCAATTTATTCTTATTTTATGTGTAGGGTGTTTTTGCCTGCTTGTATGTTTGTGCACCGTGTGCAGGTCGTGCTCTGGAAGCCAGAGGAGGGTGTTGGAACCTTTGGAACTGGAGTTACACATGCCTTATAGACATCATGTGAGTGCTGAGAACTTATCCTGGGTGTTGTTCCCATCACTCCAGCCCCAATGCTGACTAATTTTAACTTTCAACTTGACACAACCTAGAATCACCAAGGAAGGGGTTCATAGTGGGGAATCATCCAGATCAGTTGGCCCATGGGTATGGCTCTCAGGGGTTGTTTAGATTGTGTTAATTGATGTAGGAAGACCCAATGGTGGTTCAATCCCCTAGACAGGAGGTCCTGAGCTGTAAAGACAGGAAAAGCCTAGCTAAGGGCACACAGGTACACTAACTAAGATCTAGCTATTTATTGTCTCTGCTCTTTATTGTGACTGTGATTGTCCAAGTCCCTGCCTTTACTTCCTTAGAGTGATGGTCTGTAAACTGGAATTGTAAGCCTAATAAACCACACCTTTTCTTCCCTAAGGTGCCTTTTGTTAGGATATCTTATAGCAAGAAACAAAACTAGGAGATACATGTTTTCAAAGTTCAAATCCGTTTTATTATAATATAACATAATTGGTATATGAATGCTGGCTTTTTGTGCAGAATGTGTGCATGTACATAAGCCTACATATGTATGGGTGTACATTTGTGAAGGTGTGCATGCATGTGTGTGCATGCATGTGGAGGCCACATGTTGAAATTGTCTTCAGAAATTGTTCTTCATTTCACCATCAAGGCAAGTCTCTTGCTGAAATTCAAAGCTTCTGATTTTTCTATGTAGTCAGCTTGAACCAGAAATCTGCATCTTAGTCTCCCAAGTGATGGGTTAGAGGTGGACTTCCATGTGTACCTGGCTTTATGCGGACTCCAGGACCTGACCTCTGTCCTCAGGCTTGTATGGCAGTGCTTCATGCACTCAGTCATCTGCCTGTCCCTCACATGCTGACGTTTAACCCTGCATCTTTGTTTACACTCGCATAAATTTGAGTAGTTTTAAAGAAGATCCATCAGAACTTTCTATATGTGATCATTCCACCTGTAAATAAATACACAAATAAAGACTTCTTTGAAATGCATGGCTTTTCACTTAGTGTTCAGTAGAGCAGTAAGGGCTTGTATCCTTTTATTTCTCCAGAGCACAAAGGAAGCATTCTGTTCCACCCTGGTCTGCATGTCAGTTGTTGGACTTGACAGGTGTTCATTATCAGGTCCACGAAGTGACTTTCTGGTGTCAGTTTACTGATGTTTTCTGAGACTAGCTGTCTTGCTGATTGGTCACAATGTCTTATATCCCAAGCTTCCTTGTTATTTTTTTATTGGTTGCTCAACATTATCAATTCTTCTGTGTTTGGATTTTTAAAAGCTTCCCTTAAAGATGGCTGGGCTGTTTTGGAAGACAGTTTGATTATCAGGAATATGTTTGGTCTTCTCAAGGTTATTTTAAAACTTCAACAGGGTAGTATTGATTAATTTTTGCTGCAAGAACAATTTACTTCCACTGCCCAGGTATAGCTCTCTGGAGTTTCCAGACAGCTCTTGTGGTCTATAAATATTGTCCATTTCAGTTGGTCACAGTTGAAATGACTACCTTCCCCACATAAGCTGTTGGAATTATGTAGTTTACCCACCCTGCCAAGTACTTTACAATCTCATGTAGTTTTACTTGCAGGTACAGTTTAACATTAATCTGCCAACTCATGAATCTCGTGTGCAGGTTCTAGGGGCGTGTTTTTATAAATAGTTCTTTATCTCTACAATTCAACTCTTCAGCTTTCAAGTGTCTGAAATTCCATTAACTAAACATGTTAGTCTTCAGTCAATAAACCACAATGCTTTGCTCAAGAGCCTCCTCATTCTGCCATGTTCCAGGTTTTCTGTTCCTCAGATTCATAGTACTTGTAGAGTTATGCCTATCATTCCTATTTTTGTAGTATATGACAGTTTTGTTCTTCATGATTTAAAGTATCTAAAAGGTATTTGATGGATTTCCTCCAGTTTTCTTATTGTTTCCTGTCAAAAGAATAGTCCAATGTTACTCCAATGGAATTGGAGCAGGGCTTCTAATGTTACTTTATTTAATTTTAGATTTATTTTTATTAGTTTAGTTATGTGTATTTGTGTATCTGTGTGGGTGTGTACAAAGGAGTGTAGGTGTTATTGGGTCTCCTGGAAATACAGGTGATTGTGAGCCACCAGACATGGGTGCTGGGAAGTGACTACATTTTTAAAAAGAACAGTATGTGCTCTTAACCGGTGAGCCATTTCCTTGGGTCCTTGTTCTTATTTTAAACAATCACATTTGATATTGCTTTGTGTCTTCATCTATCAATGTTTTTTTCTAAGCTCTTCTCCTAAATTGTAATAATTTTTCTTGGTATTTCTTCAGTAGTTTAACATTGTCCCAGTTTTTCTGTGATAAGGAGGGCTCTGCTTTCCCCTTTGAAATCTGATAGGTGTTACTTCTTGTCTCAAAGATCACTCACATGAAGATAAATAGAAACAGCAGCAACAGGAAACCTTATTGTAATTTACAATTTAGATGATAATGTTAATGGCAATCATCATTGGTCTTGTTAAATAATTTGCATCTCTTATGAATGTATTGCAGGTGACAACATGGGAAGAGAGTCTTAGAGTTCAACTTGTAAAATCAGCCTGGTTTGCAGATTTCTTCCTCCATCTCCCCAAGTGTCTGTTGGGAGACCAGCTCATTGGAGTAGCAGTCTTCCCAGTCCTAGGAAAGAAGTTAGAAATGTGGTTGCGATTAACCAACGTGGGATGTATTTATTCACTGTTTTTCCTCCTTAAATTGGGGCTGACTTTTTCTGTATATACACAAAACATGTTCCTTCTCCTCTAATCTATTAATGTTATACTTTACATTGTTAGGGCTTTTAATAGTGTATCACCTCAACCATTCTAGAGTGTGCCAACCTGTTCATGACTTACTGTTTAACTAGGACACAGATTTCAGTGTGAACACCCCCCCCCCACACACACACACATATTTATAAATGGTTATGTGCAGACATGCTATGGTGCTCCAAATTAAAACAATACAGCAATAGCAAAAATTGTCAGTTTACTGTAAAAAGGAGTTGATGTAAATTATAATATGTTAACTCTTGAATACTGAAATGGTCCTCGTCTTTTCTGAATTCATCAATGGCAGTGAGCTAGTGACGGAAGTGGCTTTGAATGGTGGGGTTGTAACTTTTTTCTGCTCTGCATTGAGAACACACTCTGAGAAACACCTGTCTGAGGAATCCAGCTGGAGCTGAGAGACTATGTTCCTTTTTCTGTTGTGTTTTGGTTCATGTGGCTTGTGTGTTAGTTGCTTATTGGTTCAACATTAAACTGAAATGAAAGTCACTATGGTCTCAATTATTTTTCTGGGTAGTTTGAATTTAGATTAGGTGTAAGATGAACTGCTAAACAGTCTTATTAATAAAAAATCCAGAGTTTTTTGGGTGAAAACTGAGATATCAGAGGAATAAGCCACAGTCAACCTCACCTTACCAACTCCTCAGTGTCCAGAGAGTGGTACTTCCTGTATACCCATGTCTATATGCTTTTCTGTCCTGCCCTCTTAGTTCCTCTCTCTGCCCAGCTACATCAATTTTCTCTCTCCACCCTGCTCTACCATTTCCTGTCTGTCTGCACAGACCTCCAGACCTTATGGTTAACTAGTGCTGGGAATTAAAGGCATGTATCACCATGCCTGGCTCTGTTTCCAGTGTGGCCTTGAACTCACAGAGATCCGAATGAATCTCTGCCCCTTCTCCCCTAATTCTGGGATTAAGGGCATGTGCTACCACTGCCTTATCTCTATGTTTACTATAGTGGCTGGCCTTTTCCTCTGATTTCCATGCAAACTTTATCTATTAGAGCACAAATAAAACATCACCACAATTAGGCCTCTCGAGACTAATTTCACTGCATACCAAAGTAAAATTGATCTATAATTATTTCTAACAATTCTCTGACATTGACTCAAACTCTGTGTGTGTGTGTGTGTGTGTATGTGTGTGTGTGTGTGTGTGTGTGTGTGTGTGTGTGTGTGTGAGAGAGAGAGAGAGAGAGAGAGAGAGAGAGAGAGAGAGAGAGAGAGAGAGAGAGAGAGAATAGGGCATATGTGAGTAGTGTATGCCAACATGGGAAGGGGAGCATGTCAATACAGAGGCCAGAGGGTGTGACGATATTTTATTTGTGTACCCCAATAAAGTTCCCAATAAAGTTTATCTGAGGATCAGAAGAAAAAGCCAACCATTACAGTAAACATAGAGGTCAGGCAATGATAGCACATGCCTTTAATCCTATCACTCGGAAGGCAGAGATCCATTTGGATCTCTGTGCGTTCAAGACCACACTGGGAACAGTGCCAGGCATGGTGGTACATACCTTTAATTCCAGCACTAACCATAATAGTCTAGAGGTCTGTACAGACAGACAGGAAGTGACAGAGCTGGGCAGGAAGAGGAAGTGATGTAGCTGGGCAGATAGGAAATGAGATGGCAGAACAGAAGGCATGGGTATACAGGAAGTAGGTCTCTTTGGCTAAGGATCTCCAAGTGGTGAGAACATGGATGGTTTCTTTCTGCTTTACTGATCTCTCAGTTTTAACAGGTATCTCTGTCACTTTGGTTTATTACCTTGAGACAGGTCTCTCCCTGAGTCTGGAGTTGGACTGGACCTTGCAAACTGCTGTTGTCCTCCCAATTCTGCCCTGCGCAGCGCTGGGCTCACAGGCAGAGATGCATGCCCATTCCTGGCTTCCTGCAAGGCTGCCGGACCCACATCCCTGTCCTCATGCTCCAGTTGCATTTCTTTGCTTATCTTTCTTCTGTGTTTAAAGTTGGGTATAAGTTTCTAACAGAACTACTTAGGTCTGTTATTTTGCTATTTTTCTTCATGCTTCTGTAGATGGGAAGGTAAGTTTTCATTTACTGAATATATTTCTTTAATGATCATAGATTAAGACTTTCCTCTTTCATCTTATGTTACTGTTGATAAGTTATAGCTTCCTAGAAAATAATCTCTTTATCTGAGTTTTCAACTATATCGCGGTAAATTTATTTATAGCTTCATTTTGTTTTGGGGCCTCTTCTATCATTTTACCTTTCTCCTCCTTATCAATCCCCAATTTTTATTGATATTCAAAATATTTTCCTTGATGAATTCTGACAGAACTTAGTGTCTTTTAGTTGCCTTTTCAAGAATCAGTGTTTTTTTTTTTTAAATTTATGGATTGTATTTTTCGGTTCTTTGAATTTGCCTTGCTTCATTTTTCTTCTCCTTCAATATCCTTATATTTTAGTTTTAGTCTTCTAGCTTCCCAAGATAATGCTGTGATTGTCTGTGATTTATGCCTCTCATTTCCAAACTATGCTATTTTTTAAAGAAGAGCTGGCCTTGTAAATATTTATCTTTACCTCACAAGAAGACCTCAAAGGGCCCTGGAGCAGAAAGGGGGCTCCCCTTGATGGTCTAGCACCGAAGAACATGTCTTTCTGTGCACTGCTTGGTCTGTCCTGTATGTCTAGTGCTGGGTGTCTGCAGAGGTCAGCTTTCACCAGTGTTCCATTTTTGTATTATTTTTTAGGTGTTGAATTGTGGAACAATAATATTTGGTCAAGTCTCAAGATGGCATGGGCCAGTGCCTCTGCCTGAACTAAAGTCCTCATTCCCTGCACTCTGACCTCAGTCCCAAATGCACCATACTTGGGGCAGCAACAGCTGACCTTCTAGTGAGGTCTTACCCAGTCCTAATCCTTAGTACCAGTTCCACAACCAGCTCAGCTAGTTGTGGTAAGTTCTCCAGCTCCTGCTTCCAGTTAATACCCTCAACAGACCTTTGCCTTCCCCCACCTCCACACCCAGACTCCCCTCTTCCCTCCCACTCTTTACCTTTCTCGAGCATCTACCCTTCCTACCAACATTCCTTCTCCTCACTACTACTGCATAGCTGCCAGTCCAGGCTTTCCGTACCATTAAGGTTTGCCTCTTGTAGCAGGACTAATGTAACCCCGTGACTGGCCCTACTCCCTATGACTCCAGTGCAGCTTCAGCTCCATCATCTTCATTTTGATGGGTTGTTCCTCCTTGGGCTGGAAGATGTGGACCAGTTCCATTGTGGAAGTCTAGCAAATGTCTTTGTTATCTAACCTAACTGGTTGCCACCAAACCTTTGACAAGGTTTGAAAGGCTTTTCAAGACTGCCTTTCCTTGGACACTCTCCTTCAAGCCTTGAATAGAGCACCTTAGAGTTCTCTTTTTATCTTTAAGTAGCTCTCTAAGCATAACCAGTATATATTCAATTCCAAGTAATATGAAACCACACCTGATTTTTCTATTCTTCTTCATTTCTTCTTCACCTCCTCCTTCTTCTCTTCTTCTCCTCCTCCTCTTCTTCTTTTTCCTCTTCCTCCTCCTCCTCCTCCTCCTCTTCTTCCTTCTTTTTCTTCTTCCTCTTCCCCTTCCTCCTTTTCCTCCTCCCCCTCCTCTTCTTTCTCCTTCCTTCCCATCTTTCCTCCTTCCCTCCCACCCTCTCTTCTTGTTTTTCTCTCTGTCTCTCCTGGGCTCTTGCTACCTAGTACTTTTGAGCTGCCTGCCTCAGCCTCCAGATTCTGGGACTATGGATTTTACCACCAAATCAGTGTGTTCTCCTTCTTCTGTACTTAAAAAAATTAACCACAAAGGATCACACTTTATTGTAGCACTTTGGGCATATTTTCTTATAAAAACCCATATAAAGTTATTAATCCTATTTTAACAGTGAATTTTCTACAAATGGCAAGAGCTCCTCTGGTATAGTCCCTGTTACTGTGCAAGAATTAGAGATGGGGATGGCATAGAAAATGTGTTGTTTTGCTTAATACAATAAAATACAATCCACAAAAAACAAATGTTGGGCTGCCTCAGGGTAAAGTCACATGCTATGCAAACCTTAAAGCCTGAGTTTCATCCCCTGAACCCACATAAACTTCCAAGAAGAGAACCAGCTCCATGAAGTTGTCTTACAACCTCTACATGAGCACCATTGAACGCACATTCCCCCTCCCCAAAACATGAACCAAATATATTTAAATTTTACCTTACCGAATGTGACAGCAATGAGGCAGAAAGAAGGTGCAGATCAATGTGGCCGAGCTCTGCAGGCTGTGGTGTACTCAGCAGTGCAGAAGATACCCGTCCACTCTAGCTTCTCCTCCGACAGCTCACCAGGTGCTTCTCCTGAGGCTGCTTAATGTATGAATTTTTCCTTTGGCATTTCGCTCTTGCTATAATTTAGAACCCTTTGTGCTTCCTAAATACCTTCTTATAATGTTTGTCTCTTTAGAAATAAAGCTTCATGTTTAGAACAGAAATGTATTATTAAAGAATAAACATGCTTATTATCCAGGTTATTGGTCTATTAGGACTGTTATTACTGATGTTGTTATATTGTATGTGTATGTGTACACGTTTATGCCGATGAGTGTGGCACACGCGAGTAACAGTGCGTATGCTGTGTGGTCAGAGGACAGCTAAGGCATTGGTCCATGCCTTCCCCCCTGGTTTTGATAGGGGCACTTGTTTGTTCCTGCGTGTGGCAGACTAGCTCGCGCACGGATTCCCGGGAATTACCTTGCCTTCCGTTTCACTATAGGAGTACAAGGATTGCACACATGTGCAGTGGTGTGTGACTTTACGTGGAATCTGGGATCTGAATTCAGGTCCTCACGCTTGCTCAGCAAACACTTTTCCACACAGCATCCACCCATCCTCGACTGTTACTACTTTCACTGGTTCTCAAGACACAGTTTTGTAGATTTCAGCTGTTGTATTTATTTGCCTATTGTCCTGTTAGTGGATGGTTTAGGGAAAATAGGATCTAACCACTGCCCAGACTCAGAACACCCATGCTTTCATTCTCTGTCAAGGTCAAAAGTTTCTAATCCCCTCTTGACTCATGAATAATTTCAAAACAACAACCATATCTTAGAAAATTTATGAGGGTGGGGCAGTGCTAGGGATGAGCCTCGGCTGCAGAGTCCTTGCCTGGCATGCCCTGGCTTTGATCCCTGGCACCTCAGAAACTAAGTTGGAATGACTGCCATGTGCTTTTAAGGGTCACTTGTGTTGCTTAATGCATTAGACAATTTGAATACCTTCCTCTTATCCTTGCAGACAATCTGCGTTCTTTAATTTTGGGTTTCAGGGTTCTAAGAACTAAGTATTACAGTCTGGGTTTTATTCCTGCTACCCTTCCTTCCCCAGAAGTTCATGTATTAGAAATATATAGGGTTTTTAGAAGATAATTCAGGTTAAATAAGGTCCTAAACCAAGTCCGCAAGTGGCTTTGTAAAAAGAAAAGGGATCATTTTCTCTTCCTTCACTCATGCATAGATACGGTGTGTTCCTACACACAGACCGGGACAGCCCAGAATCAAGATCAGACCTTATGATGATATTTACCTCGGGGGAACCGCAACTTTGAACCCCACAGTTCACAATATTGTGAGCAATGGATTCCCGTAAGTAGAATTCTGTTATAGTAGCTCAAGTAGACCAATATACTAACTTGTTAATTATTGTACTATTTGAATGTTTAATTATATATCTGTATATACATATACACACATGTGAAAACAGACAGACACACAGGCAGACAAGCAGACACACACATGTGCATACATATAGATACACAGACACATTCCTACAGAGAGATACACACACAACACATACATACACACAACACACACACAACACATACACACAACACACACACAACACACACACAACACACACACACACACACACACACACACACACACACACACACACACCCCTCTTTTTCTTTTTCTGAAGCTTTCAGTTACCCAAAGCCCTGTATTAATTTCCACATGATTTTGAGTTTGTCTTCTGTAAATGTCTGTCATATTTTGCATGAACTGTTTGGAGAGGACTAAGTGCATATGTATTTTAGAATTCTGAGATTCCTTATAAAATACTTCTTTCAAAATTACAGAGTAAATCTTTTATTCCTAACAAAGGCTTCTGCCCCGTCAGCTTTGCCTGATACCCGTAAAGCCACATTCCCTTACCATTAACTAGTAATTTCCTTGTATATAATTTCCAACATTATAATCATCATTTATGTGCCATTAAGTTTTACATGTATATCTTGTAACATTTTATTTCTAAAACCCATTTTTGCAGGTTTCTGTGTATGCTGTCAATCCTGATAGACTGTGGACTCTCCATTTGTCTTACTTTTTTATGATTTATTTTTTCCTTTATTTTTATTTTATGTATATGAGTGTTTTGTCTTTATATATGCATATGAACCACATACAGACCTGGAGCTTGCTGGATGATTCAAGAAGGGCATCAGATCCCATGGGACTGGAGTTACAAGTGATTGTGAGCTGCCATGTGGGTGCTGTGAACTGAACAAGGGTTCTCCCGCAGGGCAGTAAGTATTCTTAACTGCTGATCCGTTTCTCCAGCCCCGTTGTTCTGTATTATGACCCTAAAACTTAGTTCCTTTTTATTTCATTTTCCTGAATGTGCAGGTTCGAGAATTTCTATGCCCTGTAGTTTTCAGTGATTTTAATATTTTAACATCCATGTGTTTGAAACGTAATAATCTCTGAAGATCTCTGTCCATCTGCATTGTTCATCACACAAAGGGCTCAGAACTGTCACTTTCTTTTTCTTTCCTGCACTACATGTTACTGTTGGCATGGTGTATTTCAAGATTATGCTATGACCCTTAACTAATGAAAGCAGAGAAATGCACAGGATAGTGGAGTGACATGCAAGGAAACGCAACTTTCATCAAGTCGACATCTCATTTGCTTACACACTGTTAGCGTTTTTGATCATTTGTCTTTAAGTCATTACAGTCCTTAAGCCAACTTTCTTCTTTCTGAAGTCTACCCTTTAGATCTGCCATTACTTATACAAATTTAGGCTGGGCCTTATTCTCGTCAGAACTTTTAAGTTAGCGTTTGGCTCTCTTCTGCATCACTTGCTTAGTTTTTTCCCAAAGGAGTTCACTTTAGCTCTGTTGTTCTTTTATAGGTCTCTTCTTTAATTACAGCTACTAGGATGTGTTGTTTTTCTTCTGTATCCTCAAGTTAATTATGTGTGTGCATGTGTATGTGTGTGTGATGTTGTGTTTATGTGTATGTGGAGAGACAGGGTTTCTCTGTGTAGCTTTTGTTGTTTTGGAACTTGCTCTGTAGACCAGGCTGGCATCAAACTCATAGAGATCCTCCTGCCTCTGCCTCCTGGGTGCTGGGATTTAAGGTGTGCACCACCACCACCAGGCTCGATCACTTTTCTTGATGAAGTTCGAGGGAACTTCTGTCCCGATAAGCCAGTCTGAACATGTTTCAAGTCACACCACACCTGCTGAGCTGTCTTAATACAGCTTCCAGGTTGTTTAACAAACTCCTTTAATTTTCTGGGCTTTTGCTTGTAGGGTTTCATGGGTGGGCAGGCTTTTATTTGGTTAAGGTTGGTCTGAGTTGGGGCTGGGAGATAAGGTGGGTTTTGGTTATCTTCTTTGTTTTTGCTTATTTAAATCCCACTGATATTATATGTGCTGGATGAAATGTTATGTACCAAGGTTGTTTTATGTTTATGACTAACTCAAGTTGCACCTTTGGGCATGACTATGAAGGTTCATTGAGGCAGAAAGACCTACTGATAAACGGGACAGCATCATCCCATGGGCTAAAATCTAGGACTGGATGCGAAAGAAAGCTCTCTCTGCTTCCTGACTGCAGATCTGGTGTGTCCAGCTGCCTCATGCTCCTGTTCACTGACTGCCCTGCCATGGTTGACTGCTTTATCTAACTGTGCGTCAAATCAGCTCTTTATCCCTAAGCTGCTTTTGTAAGATATTTTGCCACAATGATGAGAATTGTAACTAATATAAAATTCCCAGTCTACTATGTTCCTTAATCCACCAAGTCCACTATCACTTAAAAAATATTTAAAAAATATTTCTGCAGTAAATTTCCATTGAGCATACATTATTTTATAACATTTGACAGGAGGAAAAGAAAAGGCCCAGTATTTATCGAGTGACTAGATGTAATAGTCATGGCATGAGTGCTTCAAACAGCGCTTTTTAAAAATTTGACTGTTTGAAAATTTATGTCTTCCGAAATGAGTTGTGGCCAGTAAATTTCAAAGAAAAAAAAAGGTCAGTAAATCAAGAACAACTTACAGACACAGAAGAGAGATGAGGCTTTCTTTCAGGGCCTTATAAACCAGTAAGCCAGAAAAGAGTATCAAAGACAACATTAAATTATTTCAACATTAATTTATTGCTTTCTAGACAGCCTTAGTTATACTTTATGCTGCCTAATAAGTAGGCAGGAGTAATGAGCCTTTGACTGACAGGAGGTGTTTTTCTGTCTAAAATGATGGGTTCTCTTCTCCATTTCTCTACACTATGTGGTTTTGAAGAGTTATTTTTATTCAGTTGTTATAAATTTAATCTTTCTCTAAGAAAATTTTCTGGATGAACTCATTAAGAACAGATTTTGCTCTTTAATAGACTGTTAGTTTCAGGTGACAAGAGGAATGCCATTTAAAAATGTCTTTAAACTCACCTTGTTATTGTGTAACTAACAAAACACTGGCATACAGCAGGCGCAGAATCAATGCTGAATGGAAGAAAGAGTAGTTCTGTCTGCTAGAGAACTTGCAGTGTCAGCAGATGAAGTCTGTTAGGTGGATTCAGAAGAGACTCGTGTAATGAGGCTGGAAGAGCAGGAGTGGGCTGTGCTCCCTTCGCAGTGGGTCACTGGTTGTGGAGAATATTATGGGTAAGTGATGTGAGGGGCTCAAAGATCACAGAGCCACTGCATACTACTTTAGGTCCTTCTTGAGATTTTCATCTTGGACACATCCAGTAAGTCTATGTATGTATAATGCGTGTGTCTGTTCTCCAAGTGAGGATATAAAAGGAGGGAAAAGAAATGATTTCTGCAATGGAAGTAGACATGGGAAATGAATGGGCATTATTACAAATTATCATTCTACAAAAGAGTATCAAGGAATTGTTGCCCTGGAAGAGAGCTGAGTTTCTTGGTCAGCTAATCTGGCAGCTTCTAGATCAGTTGGAAAGATTCTTTCCATCCAAGGTCCTCTACGGCTGTTTGTCACCAAAGGACATGCTCCAAGAAGAGGCAGATCATTGACATGACAGTTACTGTGATGTTAATGGTAGTTTACGAGTCTGGTTACACACACTGTATCCTAAACTTTCTGTAGTGTTGATCATGTTTTATTTGCTTTTTATCTCCAACTTGAGGCACTCTGATAGATAGAAAATTAGTATTTAATAAGTATTTGCTGAAAAAAATGTCAAAGGAGGCCTGTTCAAATGAGTAGCACATCTAGACAGAATCCTGGGAAACGACCTTGTTATATCTCAGAAAAATGAATGTCTGACTAAGCAACTGGGAAGTCAATATTGATTTATTTCATTTCATGCAAACTTTTCCATGTTTATTTTATACACAATGAAATCCCCATGGATAACTTCTTAACACCTAGCAAAGCCTTCCAGAACAGTCCTAACCAAATGTTTCCTATGTGGGATATTCTGGAATTTTTAAAATTACTTTGAGGAAATACATTGTTTTTTTCTCATTCCCAAGCCAATTGGTTATTTAATATCATATAAAGACACAATGTCAATGGGACTATCCAATGGTAGTTTTGAAGACAAAGGTTAGTTTTGACATTACTTGCATTTTCCTTGATTATAAAGGCCTGGAAAACAGTTGTCCAATTATACATCCTTTGTACATATTGATGTTCTTTGCACAAAGGTCATAGCAAAAGGAATAGACTGCCATGCCCTTCATTTTGGTAACAACTCTTTGCCATGGGATACAGGGTTGGATGTTGGGTTGAGTAGCTTTCAAACAGAAGCTACTGCAAGCTAGTCTTTAGGCTTGTTGGCAACTACATGTGACTTTGGGGTATCAATGATGGCCCTTCCTTCTAGTCCAGACAGTTCCACATTTTTCTTAATTTTTGAATTTTTCCTTCCTTGTGATATCACATGGACTCGGAAGCAGCCTTTACCAACTTTTACTTGCTGATGATCTTCACAAAATCCTAGAAACCGCTGTATTTTATTTTTTCTTAAGATAAATTCCATATTTTATATTTCAATTATATATTTATTGGACAGTACTGACTTTTCTTCTTCTCACACTGTGGAGAGGCATTACTGACTGCTCATGGCAATCTGGTTTTATAAGAATTAGAGTTGCTCACATTTGAGAGATGTCAAATAGTTTTAACCTTAAGATGAAACCTCTTAAACATTGTTAGGGCTGACTGAATGCTAAGGGAATAAACTTTCTCTGAATTAACATGAGTTTCTCTACCCTGTTGTCAAATACCATATCCAGTATTATCCAAAGCCATGTCTTATTACAGCATAACTCCTGGTTCCTGGTGTGGGGACATGCCACTTTAACAGGACATTTAGTATGCACTGTGGATTGTTTTAATTTGTGAGTATACACAATGCCACAGTGCTACACATACACACACACACACACACACACACACACACACACACACACACACACACTACATATATATAAAAGATATCAGAAACTTGGAGTTTATGTACATATAAACAGCCTTAAAAATTAGGACTTCAAATGAAAAATGCATTTTTGTTATACTTTATTAAATGCTTTTTCTCAATTTTTGATTTCACTTACTGGTTTTTATTACACTAGCTGTATGATCCAATATCAAGGTCGATCTGGATTCTCCCATCTCACCTTCCCAAGTGCCAACCACACCAGGCTCCAAGCTCATGTTCATTCATGCTCAAGATAGACAGTGAAACCAGAATTCATTCTGATTTTATTTTCTTATCTCTGCCCGTGGCTTTCTCCTGTCTCCTCACCCACAGTCAGAACTTTTAAAAAATAAAATTAGTTTAAAAAGTATCTTGACTTTGCTTTACAACCTTTTCTGGCTTTCCCATTCAGCTGAGACTGAAGTTCCAAGTTCCTGGAGCTCTCCCCTTCCGGTTCCTGCTGCACTCTCCCCTTCCGGTTCCTGCTGGTCTCCCAGTGTCCCCCTCTCAACACAGGGCGCCACACTGGAGTCCATTCTGCTTTGTGCACACACCTGGTTTCCTGTGTTCCATCTTTACTGTTGTTTCTTGTTCTTCCTTTGTGTTCTGAATCGTTCTTCTACCATGGCTTCACTTGACTTCTTTCTTCTCTTCCTGAAGCCTAAGGCACAATGTCTTTCAGATTATCCTTGTCTACTCATTATTAGTGAGTAATCCTGTGTGGTATTATACCTACTTATGCCTTATGTTTAGTATTTCCAGAATAGTCTTTGCTTCATTATCTGCTTATTTTTCACAGACTCTAAGCTCTATGAGGACAAGGCTTAATGTTACTGCTTTCAATCACATTGCATAGCCTGTCCCAATATTGTTCTTGGCAGGATAAAGTATTCAGTAAATACATGTTCAGTAAATGAATTCTCTTGAAAGAGTTGTTTTATTTGTTTGGTAGGCTGCCTTGATAGTAATCTTGCTTTGAAGTAATTACTTTGGTTAGAAAAGCATGTGTGTTGTGTTCAGTATTCAGAAAGAGTAAACGGTTGACTATGCATCTTTCCTTGGCTTGTAATGTGCTTAAAACTAATTGCAGCAGCGAAGCTTTAGGGACAGCATAAGCATCAAGGGTACATCGCATTTGCAGCATTGGAGGCCAGGTAGCAGTACTGCCCAAATCTTCTTCTAATGATCTGCTTATAATTACCAATCCCTAAGAAAGGTTTCAGCTGTTTCCTGTGATTGAAATCTGCTTAGCCATGCAGAATTCTTTTCTTCTCTTGTACGTGTGTGTGTATGTGTGTGTGTGCATGCATGTGTGCGTGCATGTGTGTGTGTGTGTGTGTGTGTGTGTGTGTGTGTGTGTGTGTGTGTTTATTTATTGGGTGGGGAGGCTGTAGAAAGGGAATCCTGAGAAGGGAGGGAGCACTCTTCAAGCAGGTGGGAAAGAGGGTAATGGAATAAACCTGACAGGAAAGCAGAGTAGGGGAGGTGACCAGCTGGAGGGGACATGGGGAGGGAGGTGAACTAAAGAGAACAAAACATAATTACACATATTTATGATGCAGAATGCTTTGGCTTGCCATTCTAAAGACTAAAATTGTTCCTTGCCCACTTGGAATTTGGGAACTATTAGTATATATTTGTACCTATGAATATCAGACTCTTGTAGAAATTCCAATTCAATATACACATAATTTCATAATAAAATTAAAATTTGAATCCATAGTTTTAGATTTTTACCTGGAACCTCAACATTTATGGACACCCATGCAATGGATTGGAGATACTTTATGCATCTGTTGCTTCCCCAGTAAACTAAATGTATTTATTCTAGTCAAACTTAACGAGAGGTAGATCTAATATTTTTACAGCATCTTCAAATACACACAATAAATACTTTTCTAAGACACATGATGTGTCCAAGCTGGGGTCTGGGGCCCAGGATGAAGCTCCATTGGTGAAGTATTTGCCTAGCATTCACAAAGCAAGTTGGATGTGCAGTACCATATAAATCAGGCTTGGGAATACATATCTATATACATCACAGCACCTGCATCTATTTCTCAAGGAACATCACATGTGGTGGAGGGAATGGTGGTGATACAGATTATGAGAAGCAATGCTGTGGGATGGTCTGTATGTCAAATGTGTTGCTGATTGGTCAATAAATAAATCACTGATTGGCCCGTGGCCAGGCAGGAAGTATAGGCGGGACAAGGAGGAGAATAGAGCTGGGAAGAGGAAGGCTGAGTCAGAGAGAGACACTGCCAGCCGCCATGATGAGAAACAGCATGTAAAGATGCCGGTAAGCCATGAGCCACGTGGCAAGGTATAGATTAATGGGAATGGATTAATTTAAGCTGTAAGAACAGTTAGCAAGAAGCCTGCCATGGCCATACAGTTTGTAACCAATATAAGTCTCTGTGTTTACTTGGTCGGGTCTGAGCGGCTGTGGGACTGGCAGGTGAGAGAGATTTGTCCTGACTGTGGGCCAGACAGGAAAACTCTAGCTACAAAGCAGAATGTCAGGAGAACTGCTGTGAAGCAGCCTCTCATAGAAATGGCTGCATGAAAAAGATTTAAAGAATGGTATCATCACCAGAGATGCTAATGCAGCGGTAAAATCTCACGGGGTCACACTCCTCAACGAGGAGCTATAGGCAGCTGGTGACTGCTGAGAGAGGAAGAGTTAACCTGTCCCAGGATGAGCTCCTTAATTGGTTATCCAATACAGATGGTCGGTCCTGTAGCCATATACACACAAACAACAAAACAGGTGCAGTAGGTTGTATTTATATAAACACGCGCACGCGTGCACAACACACACACACACACACACACACATGCATGCACACAGGCACGTGCAGGCACACATGGGCACACAATGCACACATGAACACAAAGGCACACACACACACACACACACACACACACACACACACACACACACACCTGTAGTGATAACAGTAAGGGAAGAAGAGGCTGTCAATTTGAGACTGAGGGGGACATGGAAGGCATTGGAGGGCAGGGGCTGGGGGCTGTGCTGAAGGGAGGGGTAAAGTGATCGTCATTGTATTTTAAAATGTATACATAAAAAACAAGTGGACGCCAGAGGGTCAGAAGTCAAGATCATCCTCTGCTACATATCAAATTCAAGAAGAGCTTGGGCCATGTGAGACTTTCCCTGTTGCACAATCCACCTAATGTGAAAAACTTGAGTAGTGTCTACCATGTGAATTATTGGTGGACAATGGCTGTTTCTCTGGACACTACATATCCCATCAGCCTCTCTCTTGGACTCAAGTAGTCCCTGAGACCAGTCAAATCTGGGCATGATCTCCAGCAATATGTATATGTTCATGGTATGAGGTGTCCTCAGTCCTCAGTGTTCTCTTCCTCAGCATTCCTTCTGACTGGATGACATTGGTGTATTCGAAAAGTAGGTCCAAAGAATGGAATTGGGCTCCCTGAATCACAGCCTGTATGTGTCTTATCCCCAAAAGCCAAACACATGAACTTAACATGAATCAGAAACAAATTCACATTTTGTTATGATACTGACATATCATAACAATAGTCATGTGCCAACAATAGTTATCATATCCACCAGCTAAAAAGAATATAACATCATTATGTGTATTATATCATATGTATTATGTTATTATAGTACTTATTTTTCAGTCATTTTACATACAAGAAATGTGAAAAACAAAAAAGATTTTGAAGAGTTGAGTAAACTTACTCAGATTACAGGATAGAGTAGCTGATAACTAAACTAAATCTAAGGTTTTATTTTTCATACATGAGTTAAAGTATAGACCTCAAACTAATCCCACTGCATGTTTTTAAATAAAGTTTTATTGGGTTACTGGCACTCTCATTACTCTGTGTACTATCTTAAATTGCTCAGTTGCTACTGTAGTACAGATAAATAAATGGAGCAGAATCCATACAACTAGCAAAGCTTAAAATACTTGGTATCTAGCTGACCTGTGTATTATAGAATGTTCCACTTAATTCCCAAGGTAACTCTCATACTGGATACACTGAAAAGGCAACTTTTAATTTTATCTTAGTATATCATCCCATGGAATTTAGGAAAACATTAACTTCATGTTTCTACTTTTTGTATTTTTCTGTTCTATAATATGCTTCATGAATCACCTCCTTCTCATCTACCTTTTGGAAGCTGACAATCCAGCTTTTCCTTTTGCTCTTGACATTACCTCCCAGAGGAGTTTAGGAGGCAAGCTGTAGGGTGAAGTGGTGAAAAACTACTCATGTGTTTCCTCACTTCCTTATCCTTATACCATTGATGAGAAGAAGAATATGTAGTGAGTTTGTAGTTTGTTCCTGTAGATTCTATCCCACAGTGTCCAATCCACACCCAGGAGAAGAAGAAATAAGGCCCAGTGTTTCTCTGAAGTTCAGAAAAGGTTTTCTTTTTGTTGTTGTTGTTAATTTGATTATTTGTTTTTAATCCTTTCTGCCTATAGCATTCCTATCTTTAGCAAGTGCCTGGAGTGCAGTTGTCCCTGCTGAGATGGATGCCAAAACCAAAGGATCAACTTGGACCCTGCTGGGAGACCTTACTTATCCCACGTGATCTTTTTTTCCAACTCATTCTTAGTACTTTTTATACATTGCCACAAAGATATGTGAATCGTGTGTGAACCAATAACTACACTGTTGGCACAGCCCAGATCCCAGCTTTCCAATGTATGTTTTGTAGGTCTGCATTGTCTTATCAATTCTTTCCCACTTTTGTATAAGAAGGTACTGATGAACATTAATATATATTAATATAATACATATTAAACATCTCTAAATCCATGTAATTTGTTTTTAAAATTGTATAGAGTCATTAATACTTAAGCTATCAATAATCAAAGCTAATTCTATCAGCATAGGTAATCTGATAAACAATATTGCTATAACAATGTAAGAAAACTCTTGAATCTACAAGAGAAGGGAAAAAAATCAAAGAGCTTCATAGCAGGAAATTTTATTCCTAATGCAGTTAGCTTTGCATTACTGCAACAAAATAACACAGCCATTTCAGTGAAATGACAAGGCTTACCTTGCTCAGCATGGCCCTGGCATCATGATGTCGTGAATACCAATGGCAGCAGCGTGTCTCAGGGCTCATGGCCACACGATGAACTGACACAGAAACAAAGGATGAATGGAGCCAAGCTAACACCTCATGTGAATTCAAGGTGGCTGTATGAGAACTACCTAGTAATTGAGTGCACGTTGGCCAGTGATCTAACAACTGGACTCATTTCTGGAAGGTTCTCCAGCCCCCAAAGGCACCATCTTTCCTGACAGGACTTCTAGCCCAGCAGAATTCTGGAGGAAGCAATCCACATTCACATCACACCATTTCTTCATGGTAAGTTGCAGTTATCATTTACTTTATGAAGCATTGTGGAGATAGATCAGTGGGTAAGGACTTGAGTCCCTAACATACATGTAAAATAAGGAAATGGCTACACATGCTTGTATCAACAGTACTAGAGAGCAGGGAGAGGAAGAACCCAGGAACTTCCCACAACAGCAGTTGCTGGGTCCATTGAGAGTCTGTCAGGGTAAAATGGGGTGGAAGTAATAAAGCAGGACACTTAACACCCTCCTATGGCCTCAGCACATGCAGAACCACACACACATAGGTATAAACACCACATCACACCACCACACTACACCACACCTCTATGCACACACATTATCTCTGTCTCACACACAGTCACATACACATAGGAAACTGGCCTTATCATATAACACAAAAGAAACATCCTTTTTGAATTTATATGAAGAAATGTCAAATATCAGACAAAAATACCAAGTTATTCTTTTTTAATAGACTGCTAAGTAAATATGGGGCAGAATTAAATGTCTATACTGTTGCTTTTCACTTCTGAGACTAAATCCCAAAGATGCTCACATATCCATGTGTCAAGCAGCATTATTTACAGTAGCTAAGCTATGTGATCAGCCTAGGAGCACTGGTGGATATGCAGAGGAAATGTGGAGCCATGTATAATGGAGTGTGACTCATCATAAAGAAGAAAGCAGTTGTGTTATTGCTACGGAAGTGGAAGCAACTGGAGACCATCATGATGAATGAAATAAGCCGGTCTTCCATGATGTCCCAGTCAGATCTCTTAGGATTCATTTCACATGCTGAAGTTAACATGTCAGGAAACGAGGACATTAATAGGAAGGACAGACTATTGGAATAACCAAGATGAGAAGCAGCAGAGGGAGGGTAAAAATGGGCAGGAGAGGGGTGAATACTGCTTAACATAGTATGTGTGCACAGAGATGTCACAACAACCTGTACATTGTATAACTAATGTACCATTATTAACAGAGACAGTGCTGCTAGAATTTGTTTTTATATTAATTCTTTATTATTGAGATTTTATACACACATACAATTTAAAATGATCATATCCACCATACTTTTCTCCCACCCAACTCCTTCGTTTATCACCCACAAATACATCCCACTCCAAAGTTTGTGTCTTCTTTTGTTCCAGCTTGATCTGTGTTTGGGTTGACAAAACCGAAGGATGTCTGTCAAATGACTGCTGTAGTGTTTCATAAATCCAGGGGGACCTCAGTTCTTAGTAATTAGCTCTTCTAACTTTTCCTAAGTTCCAGATACCATAGTCCTGCATCAGCTTGAAGCTGCTGTGGATTCTCTGTGGTTGCTAGGAAAGTAATAATGGAGTGAGAAGGAAGCTTTCCTTTTCTTCTGTGAGGAAGAGGAAATACCCTCCCCAGCTTTCTTGAAAAACCAGTGTAGATTCCAGAAAAGACTTCTCATACTTAGTGTTATTTATAAGTGGTGCAATGTTATTCATTAAGTGACGCAGTTTACCATCTGAGAAAAGCCATGAGGTACAACAAAACCCACTATAAGAGTTTATTAAGGAAAAGGAACAGAAGGGGTGTGCATAGCCTATGGAATGACCCTGTAGGAAGAGGGGGAAGGAATAGGTGGGACCCCCGCTTTTATAGGACCCCTGCACATGTGCATATGGGCTTACATAGCTGTGCCACGCATGCGCATAGATTGTGCCATCACACTGCACATGGATTACAGAGGACGTAAGTCCCTGGGATGACTAAGCATCTTTCCTGGCTACTGGACAGCACATGTACGGTCATGTAGTGGGGGAGTGGCCAGGAATTCTAACACTTAGAATCAGCCATCTATTATGTGTTCTATACTTCAGGTACATTGTGAGTTAAAATTATTTTACAAGCTGACCTGAGGATATATCACCATGGAAATAGATGTGAGTCTGACAAAATGCATTCTATTGCCACCTACAAAATATATTTTAAAATTAAAAACATTTGCATCTTAAAGATACCTCTTCATTTTAGTTCTATCATGCAAACTGTGTTTTTCAGAATGGTTAAGACTAATGGTCACCATCAAATGCCATCTGAGAGTATCTATTATGCCAAATATCGTAACAAAAATTCCCTTATTTATTCTCATCCATGAATTCAAATCCATGACATAGTTATGGCACAAGTGAGGAAATTAGTTTTTTATTTTAATATGGATGACATTTAACACCAAACTGATAAGGCAAACCCTCTGAGTTGTGAAGTTAGTTGACTCTGATTCCTTTTTCTACTTTTATTTTCACTTTTTCCATCAAATATAGAAATACTTAAGTCATGGTATTGTGGGATGTTTTTTGGTCATATGCTCTTTACTCTCCAAGAGCTCCTACTTTGTACACAGTAGGATATTTGATACCAAAGCAAATGACTTGTATGTGTACTTTTTGTATTTTGGCCTTTTTCTCCTTTCTCTACTATGGTCAGAATAATTTTGTCATCTTATCTTCAAGTAAACTAACTTCTGCTTATTTATTATCTAATCCACTATATCCATGTAGGAAATTTTCCATACAGGACTTTGTATTTCACGTCCCAGAAGCTTCATTTGTTTCTGTTTTATAGTCTGTTTCTCTCATAATTGTATCTACTTTCCAGTTAATTCTTGGCTATTGGGGATTTGGGTTTATTTTTCCCTTTAATGAGTATTGAAAAGATTTTGAAAGAGTAAAATAGTTATAAGTGAGAGGGTGAACTTAACAAATTTGTATGATAAAATATTACTCAGATATTGATGAGAGATAAAAAGGAGAATGAACATAAACTGTTATTGAGAAATGAGGTGAACAGAGGATTGAGAGGATCTGGAAGACAGACTGATGTCTCCTGCTCTTGTGACTTGTTTCCCAAGTCTGAACTCACTGCTACCAGCTCTACTCCAAACATTCTGAGCTCTGTGCTTGGGCAGTATTTTCTCTCAACCTGGAATCTTACTCATTCCTCCAGGCTAAGTGAATCCAGATTCCCTCTCTTCCTTTAAGTCTCCTTTATCCTTATTCAATTTGAAATAGGACCAAACATTTAGCAATCCCTTAGTGTGTAATATTTATTTTAAGAAATGATCTGGGATATTATTTTTTGCAGTATGAGCTTTTCTTAAGATATAGAAAACTATCAACTAACTCATCCTCGGTAGGGCGCCAACGACTTACCAAAGTAATAGTTCCATCTGAGTCGAGCTTGGTGAGTCAATGAGTTTATTGGTGACAGAACATAGGTAAGGAGTTCTTATAAGAGCATAAATGAATGCATCTTGCTGTGCCACTGGAGCATCTCACCAAAGCACATGGATAGGGTACTGCTTTTACCTCCTGTACACTCTATCATTTCCACAACTTATGCAACTGAGACAGAATGACATAGCTGGCAGGAATATGTAGGAGGGATTGATTGGAATGTCATGTGATGTTGATCAATCCATTCTGAGGGCATGTCAACAGGCTCCATTCTGTGAGGGTCTCAGGTCACTACAGCTGCACCAATAGTTATTCTGAGGACAGCATTCAACATATAATTATTTCTTGTTATTCTCATAATTCAACTTTTTCTTTCCTCTTCTTTCCTTAGTTTGGAATTGAAGGAGTAATTTCTGTAAAGTAAGCAGAGAATATATAGTTTTAAGGCTTCTGCTTCTGTCCCTGTTTTTTTCAAGGATTTGGAAACCAGCCTAGCTTTAAGTGTTATCTGTTGAGAGAGTCGCAGAAGCTTGGGAGTAGTTTTATGCTGAAGATGAACTACTCCCAATGCTTCTTCATTGTGACTCACAGAGACTGTGAGAACATGGACTCTGAGTTAGTGCTAAAGCCTAGATTTCCTGCTTACCAAGCTGTTTTGCCATGGGGAAGATGTTTAACGCTCTGGGTTCGTGATACCATTTTCATATTCCTTGGTTTTGGAGCCCCATGAAACTGGAAAAGTTATATTTAGTCAGTTATATGATGCACTCAACAGAAACTCAACAAGTTTCAGCTTCCTTATTCCTTCCTTTCCCACTATTTTACCTTTGGCATGCTTGCCAACCAATTACTCATTATTTTTTTGACCGCTGTATTAGAAATTGGGGAAGCAGAGACAGTATCAGTTAAAATGGGGTTTAGAAAAAATACATGGTGGCTAAGTATTGTACATTTTTTCTGGGTAAAGAGCCTGAGGTCTCTCAACTTTAAGTTACCTATTGGTCTTTCAAGACTCAACCATGACATTTTCTTCTCCTTCACTATGACACCCAACTGGGCCAGTCTGGGTGAGGTAACCCTCTCCCTTGTTATCACTTCTTCCTGCTCTGTTCCTTTCTTAGCTCTTATTACACTTATAATTTTCTAAGTGATGTTCCTTCATTACAGTATATTCCTCTGAGGGAAAAAAAGAACATCTTATTCATGATCATTTTGCTCAGTGCTTTTTTAATATCTTAAAATTATCTTTTGACTCAAAGAACAAAAGTTAATAATAACTAAAAAATCAGGATTGTTTAGGTCTATGTGGGAGAAAAATCTAGGGTTACCTTAGGTAGAAGGAAGTAAGACACTTTAATTTTAACTGTAGGGGTAATTAGTGTGTGTGTGTGTGTGTGTGTGTGTGTGTGTGTGTGTGTGTGTGTGTGTATGCATGAAAATAAAAGCATACTGATTTATTATTGATTCTGGGGACTGTATTGATTCTTTCTTGTGTCCTAGGCTAGTTAGTAATATTGATGTATAATGGATTTAGCATGACAAAATAGACACTGTAGTCCTTGGAGAAGCTATAAAGCACACTTTGAAAGTTCCCTGTGGAGAGGGGAAAGCGAGAGTTTCGTGTAGCTCTGGAAGAGGGAAAGTCAGTCCTTTGCTCTACCGCTGACACTGGCAGCAGTGATTCCCAGTTGTTGTAGACTTGATCTCCCCAGGGCGGTGCAGAGGGGCAGCTTTCCTTCCTCTTCCCACAGAAATGGCCCTGCTTAAGAAACGACCAGAAGGGAAGAACTTAGTCAGAGTATGGGGAGGAGATATCAACAGTCTATTGGGACTTCAAGCGTGGAATGGAGAAAGATAGATAGAGTTTAAGTCCAGTCACCAAGCTCTTAGCTTCTTGGTTTTCTGCAGGATCTTCTACAGGGAGAGCTGGACATCCTGGAAGATTGTCTTAGATAAACCACCCACTCTGGTCCGGGTTATGCTGTGAACATTTCTGTAGACTGCATTCTTTTTTTTTTTTTTTTTATTAATTTATTTTGCAATACAATTCAGTTCTACATATCAGCCACGGATTCCCTTGTTCTCCCCCCTCCCGTCCCAGGCTGTAGACTGCATTCTTAGCCAGACAGAAAGGCACCCTCTCCACCACCTCAAGCCAGATTTGAGTTCACCCACACTTTATAATAAATGGAACATTTACATACAGACTTCACTTTTCTCTGCTGTCTTAATGATCTTCCCCTGTGCCTCTGATAGATTGAAAATAATAGAAACCAATTTTAACTCTAATTCAATGTTCTCTGTAGGAGAGGATGGCTGAAGTTTAATTACAATTCTTTTGTGCCAAATGTGTGTGTGTGTGTCTGTGTGCACACTCCAGCATGTGATACAATTCCTCCAAAATTCCCATCTCAGAATCAGCCCATGAATACAGTGGTCACATGCAGTAAATTTCATGGAGTGTGATGCTTTGGGACTGTAATCTAAGCAGAGGACCCTGGCAGCCACAGAAACAAGTTTCTGAAAATCTAATAAACTCAGAGCTTTTGTGCATTTCAAATGTTTTTTTTTTTTTTGGTTTTGTTTTGTTTCCTCCATTATGTAAATGTACTGAAGAGGGACTAATAAAAATGTGGGTTATGTCATGTATCTTCCTCTGTGAAGGCCATTTCTTTGCCCCTCCCCCCTCAGTTAGGTATAAAATTCACAGTTCCTCTGAGACATCAAATTCAGAATACATTCTAGAACACGGTAAATTTAAACCATGTCCACTGTGACTTTAAAATACCTTTCCTCGGTATAATTATCCTTTAGAGCATGCATGAAACTGTGTATTGCAGGCTTTCCACGTCTCCTAAATCACAGATCTGAATACATACTGAAGAGTATAGTGTATTTCCTAGCTTCTATTTCAGATCTGATACTTTGTAGATCTCTCTCTGTGTTTCATATCTATGCAAGTGGGATGGGATTGGTAGCACTTTGTTTTCTCAAAATCAGAGGAGTCAGGGAGATTCAGTTGAATGTGTATGGTCATCAGTGTTGCTGGGCAGCTCCAAGATGCATGACAAACATGGAAACATGTCTGAGACCACATTACAAAATTATGTAAAATACAAACAGGTGGAGATTCTTTCATGAACACTCGGAACTGAAGGGGAGTTTATAAGGGGATGCTTGAGTTACCATGGATGATCGACAGTGCCTGAGAGTAGGGTGGGCTTTGGTAACCCGAAAGATTTCATTTTGCTGAGTGATAGGATGGGAATGTCCCAACAATACTGTATTTGTCAGGAAAATGAAGGGCTGGAGGATCATCACTCACAGATGCTCTCAAGTTCCATCTCTGTCATTATTCACTCCTATTTTTAAACGTCAAAGGAATACCTAATCCTCCTTTATTGGGATGCAATCCTCCTCATTGGTAGTCTCCAATGCTTAAAGGTCCAGTGATGCCTAGCTCAATGTAGGCAACAGTTTTGCCTCTCTAGGGATTTAAGTTGTCATGATAAAGACGGGCAAAGCAGCAAAAATGTTAATGTGGATGATTCTATGACCGAAATATTGTTGAGACCAGCCAAGTAGTGTTTGTAAGTGAAATCTTGATGTTGATGTTGCTTTGATCCAATAAAGCCTAATAGTCACCCAAAGATTGAGTTTCCTCCACATGGTTTGGCTTGGTGAGGTTTTATGCCTTTATTACTATCATAAACTAAAATGATGAAAAACAAATCTTAATTTTAATGATAATACTATGATGTATTAGTATAAACCCTTACATTTTATAGCAAGTAACATATATTCCTTTATATCTGTATATGCATATGCAATCATTTATAATATTAGATATATAGTGGGATGAGAATGAGATTTAGATAAACACATTGTATGGTAGCATATATATAAAATTTCCCTTTAATTTTATAAGGCACTATAATTATTTAAAGTAAACATGCCTAATTAAATTTATTTTTTCAATTGCTATATATGAAAATTAAACAATATAGTCACATAAAAATAGTTGATTATGTTAATTTTATTATGATAAATATAGTTAGAAAACACTTAGATGCATTCTTATATATTTCGTTTTTTCAGAATATTCACCTTTAGTTTACAATTCAAATCTTGCATTTATAGTTAATAAAGTAATAAAATGATATGGAAATTGTTTCACCATTTCCTTTACTTCCAAGCAGAGCAAAATTGCTTAAATAATAATTTCTAGTAAGGATATTACATGTATATTTTCAGTGTGTGTGGGGTGTGTGTGCTTGCATTCGTGTGTGGGTAGGTGCACGTGTGTGAATATGTGCACGTGTGTGGGTATGTGCACGTGTGTGGATATGTGCACGTGTGTGGGTATGTGCACGTGTGTGGATATGTGCACGTGTGTGGGTATGTGCACGTGTGTGGGTATGTGCACGTGTGTGGATATGTGCACATGTGTGGGTGGGTGCACGTGTGTGGATATGTGCACGTGTGGGTATGTGCACGTGTGTGGGTATGTGCACGTGTGTGGATATGTGCACATGTGTGGGTGGGTGCACGTGTGTGGATATGTGCACGTGTGGGTATGTGCACGTGTGTGGGTATGTGTACGTGTGTGGGTATGTGCACGTGTGTGGGTATGTGCACGTGGTGGGTATGTGCACATGTGTGGATATGTGCATGTGTGTGGATATGTGCATGCTACAGCCTGTGTGTGAGACAACTTGTGCAGTTCCCTCTTTGCATTACATGGGCTGCAGGGCTCGGGCTCAGGTCAGCTGATTGGTGGCATGCACCTTACTTAACCCTCCAAACTATCTCACTGGCTGAAGAAAGGTCTTAGATGACGTGTGTGTAGCTTACTGTTTTCCTAATGTGTCTCCTTTGTTTCCTTTCCACATGAATGGATGAATGAACTAGAAGGTCATGCAAGGCTTTGCAGCTAACCTGGATCCCCAAACACTTCACTCTTGACTTGTCATTTCTGTTAACACAGACTTTCTTCTTCGAGTACTCATGATTTAAGATATCAGAAAAATGTACTGAAACACAAATGTTCCTGGGAGGAATAACATCATGACACATAATCCACTGGGATTTTTATTTATAATTATTAGTAATTACTTGGCTCCAAGATGAGATAAGACATAAAACACAACACAGATTATTGGAGGGAGAATGTGAAAACAATAGACTGTAGAAAGGGTACTATAGATACTAATTTTATAACCAGATTTATGTAGGGCCAGGTATCTTGTTTCAAAGTTTCAGATCTTGTAAATATGTGAAAATTTACACTATGAAGGATGACACAATGATTGTGCATGTGCTCACAGCTTAACATTCTAACTATAAAACTTTTGGTATTGTAGTGAGTTGTGAAACTTTTTCTTATTAAAATTTCATATACTGAAAATATTATATTAATTTCCTGGGGACTTGTTTCTTTTGGAAACTGCAGTCTTTTACACCTCTTCAGCCTGGTTCCAACTCTTTTCATTGTAAAATATCCTTTCCCATTTTTTTACCTTTAATACATTGCTCAAATTCACCCTTTCCTGTGAAACTTGCTTTGATTTCCACTCCATTTGCTTTTACAAACACCAGCTTTCAAGCTCTGCACTTTCTAACTTGACCTTCCGTTGTATTTATCTTATTTTTCTCGGTTTATTGGGTGCTCTTTATAGAAAGGGCTGTCCTGTTAGTAGTCTAGTTTCGTTACATATTATTGTTAAAGTACTATATGTTTACTACGTGAAAAAAGTGAGCAAGATGAGAACCATAAACATTTCCTATGATCTTCTAGAAATGAAGCTCAAGGATTGAAAATGGTTGGAAAGGAAACTTTTTCTAGGATTGACTGGGTGGCGAGTCCAAGGAGGTAGGCAGGAATTTTCAGGTTTTCTTCTTTCCCTCTCTTGACAGTACTTGGCCTCAGGTTCAGGCACAATAGTAGATGTGTGGCAGACCAGAAAGGCTGAACAAAGGGGAGCTGCAGGTATTGGGAAGTGCCCAAGATCACCTAATGAGAGGCAACTCATGAATTTGCTCAATTGCTCCTGAGCTTTCTTCTGGGCTGTATATATGTGAAACTAAACTTAGTAAGCATGGCAAAGATACTGAGAACTGAACTGATTTAATAGGCCAAGCAGAATCTCTGGTCCCAGA
Organism: Peromyscus californicus insignis; assembly: GCF_007827085.1. Taxonomy (NCBI): domain Eukaryota; kingdom Metazoa; phylum Chordata; class Mammalia; order Rodentia; family Cricetidae; genus Peromyscus; species Peromyscus californicus. Next base: position 6,517,334 of record NW_026294617.1, on the reverse strand, counting down.
CAGACTGGGAACAATTAACACTATTACAATGGGCTTTAAAATGGAATTGACACCGAAATCACCCACATTTGAAGGACTCGAACATAATCTAGATAGCTACATACCAAAGTAAAAAATATTTTCCAATATTCAGTCAATAGAATTAATAAATTTTATTATCAAAATGACTGAAAGATTTTTAAAAGTGAGAGATATGATACAATATCAATACCAGGAAGAAAAATAAGAATAACATTACCCCCAATACATAAAATATTTGAGGAACAATTTCAACTTTATGCATACAGATTTGACCATTTAGATGAAATGGCACAATTCTTGAAAATGAAAAACTACTAACATCACCCAAGGTGAAAGAGATGAAACAAAATACTCTGAAAGTATCTAAAACAATTGGATTAATGGCTTTGAAGTCTTCCAAAGTAGGGGTCAGATGGCAGACCTGTCACTGTATCATAGTGGCGCTTCCTCCAGTCTGCACCTGTTGAAATCCACAGCAAAGAATACAGTGTCTCAGGTGCCCATCAGTAATTTATGTCTTTCTTAATGCTCTGAAGGACAGGTGAACATCTTTTTGCTACATCAAGAACCCTGATGCCCTGTTTTTTATTGTCTTACGATTTGGAATGTAAATTTCTTAATGGTAATATTTTAGGGAGTGGGGATTTGTTTTAGGATTAATAGTTTTAAAACATCAGCAAAATTCCAGTATGCTTTAACTAAATGTGGTTTCTTTGAAAGCACTTGAACTTGGCTCCTGATACATCTCTGATGACTACTCAAAGCCACATTTAATCTACACAAATCTCTTTATTCACGTATTAAACAGGTTTTACAAAGTCAGTTCAACCTAATTTTAATGGAAGCACGTGGGGAAAAAATGAATACAATGGATCTCAAGCTTTCAAATAAGACAATCTGATTTTTGTAACCAAGCCACCAAAACCTGGCTAAAAATAATCATTGTTTCTTGTTGTTTTGGATTCAAAATCAGTTGGCAGCACAGTGAAGTCCTAAGCTGTGGGACTTTCAGACAACAGACTGGGGTGGAGGAGCATCTGCCGACACAGCGCTCTTATCTTTCTACCTCTGCTTGTCAACCAGCTAATTATCTATTAAGTTCAATTTCTTTCTATAATTCTGTATTCAAACTATACATTAATCCATTATATGAACTTTCCCACTCTTTTTATATAGATGCAGGCTTGGTTGGCACGAGGATTATCTTCTGACTTACTAAAAATAAACATTTGACAACATGTTTTGCTGTACCCTGCTAAATATTAGTAACTTCACAGACTACGGTATCTACTTCCTTGGTGCCCACAGCAAAAGCATTTAGTCAGTGCCCTTTGTAAAGTTCTTTAGCAGCTTACTTCTAGCTATGACATAGAGTTATTGAACAAGCGAAGCAACCAGAAAAGACCTACAAGCAAGACAGAAGTGCATTCCCTTCAGGAAGATAGGGGAAGCGGGGTGGAAGGGGCAGCTCTCTGTAGATGGGTCATGTCACGTAGGAGTTAAAGGTTCTCCTTTCTTCTTCCCTTTTTCCCCGGCACAGCATCGTTGCCTGCGTCATTCTTGGAGCTGACTCGCTAGCCCCATTCTCACACACGGCAAACTAGGAAGAGGAAGAACAAAGGGACGGTGACTATGTGATTTAATGTTTGTGTGTGTGTGCGCACGCATGTGTGCGTGTGCGAGTGTGTGTGTGTGTGAGTGTGTGTGTGTGTGTGTGTGTGTGTGTGTGTGTGTGTGTGTGTGAGACGCACATGGGCATCAGGAGATAACTTTCAAGAGGCAGTTTTCCTCTTCCACTTTCTGAGGCAGCATCTCTCTGTTGTTCCTGTTGCTACACTTCATACTCCAGCCTACCTAGGCAGGGAGATTCTTCTTTCTCAACTTCCATTTGAGATTACAGATGCAGTAACAACCTCTGGCTTTTTTTCTGGACATTCTGGGATTGAACTCAGATTATCATATTTGCACATGCTAGCACATTTACCATCTCCTTTGACCAGCTATTCCATTTAAAAAAGACAGCTGCCAGAGGTGGAAAAGACTCCGCATAGTCCCTTAGTCAATAAATTGCATGGTGACACCTGCCTCCAGAGGATACGGGATGATATTCTCTACTTAGAAACTTACTCATCAGAGTAAATCTGAAAGTTGTACCACTAAAAAGAAGTGATTTATGTGAGGAGACAGAAGTCGGCCACAGTATCCTCTGATGTTTTGGTTTTACCCTATCTGACCACGGTGTTAAAAAAGCAGATCTCAGAAAGGATTCTTACAGGTATATAGAAAGAATACCAGGCATAAAGATTCTCTAGAGTAGTTTGTGCTATGCAAGTGCAGCAAAAACATTGCAGAGTCTAGAGAAGCATGGACTGCTCTAGACTGAATGATGAGCAATTTAAAAGCAAAGACTATGGAGTGGACATGGATGGCTCCAAGACCTCACAACAATTCAAAATGATGGATGCCTGAAATCTAACTGGAAATGACATAAACAAACGCTGGCTGTACTTGAACACTAAGCTCCTCTTGAGCAGGCTGGACCCTTTGAAGGTGTTGCAACCCAAGGGTTGGCCTGTAGCTAGAGTTTTCCTGCTTGGCCCACAGTCAGGACAAATCTCTCTCACCCGCCAGTCCCACAGCCACTCAGACCCAACCAAGTAAACACAGAGACTTATATTGCTTACAAACTGTATGGCCGTGGCAGGTTCCTTGCTAACTGTTCTTATAGCTTAAATTAATCCATTTCCATTAATCTATACCTTGCCACATGGCTCGTGGCTTACCGGCATCTTCACCTGCTGTTTGTCATCATGGCGGCTGGCAGTGTCTCTCTGACTCAGCCTTCCACTTGCCAGTTTTTTCTCCTCCTTGTCCCGCCTACACTTCCTGCCTAGCCAATGGCCAATCAGTGTTTTATTTATTGACTAATCAGCAACACATTTGACATACAGACCATCCCACAGCATTGGCCACTCATTTACCTTCTTCCTTTTCTCTGTTTTGCTTTGATTGCTCAGCATGCTGCTCATTAGCTCATCCCCACACTGAACACCCACTAGCTATGGGGTGTTACAATGCTAGCTTCTTTTGCCAAGGTATTCACTATATTTTCCATTTTAAAACTTCCCTCTGCATCCTATAAGAAGTATTTGTGACTCTATGACTTTTGAGTTTTGCTGGGCAGTGTCTTTCTCTACCCTGTGAATATATGTTGCTCCCATTGTTTAATAAATAAGCTGCTTTGGCCTATGGCAAGGCAGCTTAGAGGCAGGTGGGAAATCCAAGGAGAGAGATGGGAAAGAGAGCGGCGGCAGAGTCTAGGCAGATGCCAGCCTGCTGCCCAAGGAGAAACATGTAATGGGATGAAGGTAAAGCCATGGAACATGTGGTGATACATAGATTAATAGGAATGGGTTAATTTAAGATGAAAGAGTTAACTAGTAAGAAGCCTGCTATAGGCCATACAATTGGTAATTAATATAAGCCTGTAAGTAATTATTTTATAAGCGGCTGTGGGACCCATGGATGGGAGAGATCTAGCCCTACCACAGGGCTAGGTGGGACACAGAAAAACTTTAGACTACAGAGCTTCTACTCAGGTATGGGATGAACCTTCCTTGTTTTGGAACACGGTATATACGTTTTTTTGGGGAAATCAGGCTTGCTCCTGATTTCTTGCTGGTAAACTTTGGTGGGTGGTAGTGCTTCAAGTAGGTAATATGTGCACAGTCATAGGACTTACTGAGCTCCAACAAGTCATGATCTAGAGCAGAAAGATACTGGCTTTATAAATGGTGCCTGGGCTATAATGCATCTTAATGAGTGTTAGATGACTATAAAATGGTGGCTGTGCCTGTGCAAGTGAGATGCCTATTACTCTATTTTCCTGATTTTAATAATAGCTAACGAGCAATTATTAGTGTAAAGCTTCATTCTGCTCATAAACACTTGTTTGTTTTAACTCGTTCATCTCTCAAAACAATCACATGAGTGAGTTGTTTTATCATTTCCTTGAAGAAGTGACAAAGGAGGATTCAGTCCAAGTGGTCTACCTTCATAATCCACACACTTGACCATGACATCCACCCACAGAACTCTGCAAAAAAGCCTGTATCCTTTAAGAAAGAGAGAAAACACTGTGACAATAGGCATTTTCCCACATCAGACAAATATTTTAATATATCCTATTGTGAGACATTTGTTAAGTACCTGGTCTCCTAGAGAGACAAATAAATGCATATTTTTGCAATGAGAGACACAGGAAAAACTGACCACTGTAGGCAATCTTTAATCTTTTCAGAAAATACTTTCTAATTTAGTAATTGATTTTGTAATTTGCATAAGATAGATTTGCAAAACAAATTGTGTTAATTTTCAGGTATGAAAACTCTCTGGGAATTAATTGGTAGCTTTTTCCTTGATGTAGAGAACATCTTGAGCACAGAGACTAACATTTCAAATAACATCCCTAGTTTTACAATCATGGGGCTTTATTTTATAAAGCCAATAAGATGTAATTACATCTGTGGTATTATTAAAAAAGCAAAATTAATTTATGTTGCAGAGGGCTATGGAGAATTTCACACTTGTGTGTATCGATGCACAGAACTTTGAACAGCCATAAGATACCATTCTGAAGGCTGGATACACCAAAACCCTCAGTATAATAATGAGAAATAGTTTCATCTTGTATTTAAAGAGAAAAACAAGAAAGCACTGCCCTTTTAAATTTACTATCAAGTATGTTTAGCTTGTTCCCATGTTTTGTATAGGCCTTTTTGTAATGTAATCAGATCATCCATTAGTGTCCTGCAGGTGCATTGTATGGTCTCATAAACTAAGTAGTTTAAACATAGGTTTTTATCTGGAGATCAGAAGTTAAAAATCAGTCCCTAGAGAGTCAAATTAGGTGTTAGCAGGACTGATTCCTTCTGGAAGTTCTAGCAGAGAATTAGTTTTTGCTTCTTCCAACTATGACAGCTAATGACATTATTCTTATGGCTGCCTCTAACACATTGCCTCTTCTCTGTTGGTCCTTTGCTTCCTCCTATAAGAAATTGTAATCATATTGATCCTGTAAAGACAATCAATAGTAATCTCCTCATCTCAAGGCCCTCAGTGGGAATTGAGAACTTAGCCTGTCACAGAGGGGAATACAACCATAGGTTCTGGGGCTGCAATGTGGAACGCTTGTCAGACCATTGTCTTGCTTATTAGCAACCACAATCCATTTTACATTTTATTTCATCCTATCCCAATTTTTAATTCTTTCTTTTTATGTATTGGATACTTTCATTACAAGTAACTAAAAAATGATTTCTGAACTATAAAAAAATTGTTGAATCAGTCCATCCGTTTGTGCTTAATTATTATGGTCCAGTAAGTTTATCATGGTTACTGCCTTGCTTTGTTATAACCATTGTCTATAGTTTGGAGTTGGATTTATTGACCCCTTAACATTTTTAAGCAGTATAAAACACTTCTCTATATGTGTTTGGCATCTATCTTTCTTCTTCTACAGGTCTCATGTTTATTCATTCCTCCAATTTTAACAGGATTCCTTAGCTAAAAGATTTTGAATTCATATAAGAATGTAAGATTGTTAAAAGCCACCAAAAAGAAAGGATAATAGAATTTCAGAGCTGAATAAAAGTTAAAATTAAAAATCCCTCAGAAAAATTTACCCAAAGGACAGGATGCTGAGATGAGAGCAAGCCTAGTTTTCTGGTCAGGAGGAATGGATGGCAGAGGCTCTACATGCTGTCCAGATGAGAAATGAGCTCCAGGCCCACACTGCCTGTGTGTCCATCAGTGAAAACTTAAGGCCATTTGGTTGTATTGGCCACAAAACTAAACAGGAAAAGAACAAGTAGTTTTCCTTCCCTGCAATGGAACATGCTGTGACAATGAGTAATACTTTACAAAGGAGCACTGGGGGTACAGACTTGGAGCCAAATAACTTTTGTTATTATTTTAACCTTCTCAGAAAGTACTTTGTTCTTCTTTTTTTTTTAAATAAGAGAGTTGGCTGTTTTTCCATAATTTTCAGGTACTGAAAGTGTTTTGATTTGTTTTGGTTGGCAGGGTAGCACTGTGAATTCTAAGAGGTCTTTCTAGGAAGAATGAAAAGATGTGCCTGGAATTACCGAGTAAAAGGATTCTGAGTAACTAACTCAGTGTAGTTTGGGAGAGCTACTCTCCATGTACTAGTCCGAGAGATGAATAATTAGGATACAGATGGGGAAAGCTGAGATGGGGCCATGAAAAATTAAATAATATAGAGACTTTTGTCCTATGCTCTTGATGCTCAGTCACCTGGCAAAATGTACCTTGAAGAAGGAGCTACAATTTTTACTCAGTTGTTAACTTCCTAGTGCCCTTCTCTGTCATGTTCTATCACTTTAAAAACAAGCAGTCATTGCAAAGATACTTCTGGATACTCAGTGAATAGATACCATATATCCGGGGGATCAACATCAGAGAAAGACATGTAGATAAACAATGCTGGTCTGCTTAGGATGGTGGCCTGAAATTCTACCACAAGATGTCTTCTCTTCCCCAACACCTCACAGTATGGAAAGATGAGAAGCATTGAAACTAGAAGAACAATCAAAGGTCGAGGCCTGTAAAAATGGGCATAAGCTAGTGCAATACCACTGAAAACCTGAATTCATCAAAAACAAAACAAAACAAAAAAAACCCTGAAGTGAAAAGGGGATTTGATCAGGCTGTGAACAGTACAGGTTAGACTAGCAAATACTGTGTTATAGACTTCCCGCACTGGGATGAAGTAACTATGTAGATATCACATCCTTGTATTCTTCTTTTTGGGGAAGAGCAGCAGTTTGAAAGGAAGAGAGGGAATTCAGAGTTTTGGAGAATGTGCTGGGCTGAATGGAGGACATGTGCATCCTTATGTATGTATAGTGATGAGTGTCTGTGTGTACATGTTTGTTTATGTGACTGCACATGCATATGTACTGAGAGGCCATAGATTAAAGGTGGTTGTCTCCCTAGATGACTCTATACCTTATACTTTATGGCAGGGTCTTTCACTTGAACATAGAGTTTGTTGATTTGGCTAATGGAGTTAGAGTACTTGCCCCTGGGAAAAACCCTGTCTTCACTTCCTATGTCTTGAATTACAGATGCGTCACCATGAACATGCCTTCCTGGCATTTACATGCATGATGGGGGTCTAAACTCTGGTCCTCAGGCTTCTGCAAGAAGCATTTGTACTTTCTGAGCCGAGCCCCTAGGCTGTATGTTTCTCATGAAAATGAAGGCTGAGGCCCAGAGAGATGACCCTGTGATTGAATGCTTGCTGCCCTTTCAGAAGACTTGGTTCAATACCCAGTTCTCACATCCACTGGGTAGGTCACACCACTTTTAATTCTGGTTTTAGCAGATCTGACACTCCATTCTGACCTTAGTGGGTACATCCTTACAGGTTTGTACACACACACGAGCCCTGCTTTATCATATTTATCAAATCCTTAGAGGATAAAGTCAAACTATACAAACTAAAAATAGAAAATAATTAATTAAGATTTTATCTTTTCCTTCATATAGACTATAGAACTGTGAATGGGTTGAAAACCCCTTTTTTCTAGAGGATGGAGATATGCAGGTAGGGTTGAAACACATGAACTAGAGAAGATGTTATAGTTCCCCTTCACAAGAAAATTTTTGTGAAACATAGAGCCAAATCACTCATTATATAGAAGAGAGAAGGCAGGAAATTTACTCAACCCTGTGTTAAAAGAACACAGCCGAGAAGGTGAAACTTTGGAAAACCCTGGGTGGACTTAGAAGGACACAGAACTCATACAAGGATAAGCAATGGGATGGAAGTCAATCAGATAGATGATGGTCGTGGAAAACAGAGACCCAGATCTATCAGATGTAAAGGGAAGGTAAACTGATGGACCAGCATATACAAGGAATAATCCTGGATTGCACTGAGCACCAGAAGGTGCTGGTAGGATATCTAAGAAAATCTGAATGAAGTATCTGCTACATAACAACCTGAATTTCCTGTTTTGAAAAATTGCAATAGGCTTATATAAGGGAATGACTTGATTTTAGAAATCCATACTGGAGAATTTAGAGGAAAAGGGAGACTTAAACCTATAATTCTTCTAATGTTTTTCTAGAAAAAATAGTAGTAGATAGATAAAATGTAAAGTGGCAATATTTTTAATTAATTAATTTTCCATCCTGATTGTAGTTTTCTCTCTGTCCTCTCCTCCCAGTCTCTCCCTACTGACCCTCTGCCCCACTCCTCATCCACTACTCCTCCATTTTTATTCAGAAAAACGCAGACCTCACAAGGATATCCACAAAACGTGGCCTATCAAGTTATAGTAAGATTAAGCACCTTCCTTTGTATTAAGGCTGAGCAAGGCAACCTGGTATGAGGAATAGGATCTCAAAAGCCAGTAAAGAAGTCAGAGTCCCACAAGAAGACCGAGCTACACAACTGAGACATATTCTTAAACCATTTTGTCACACAACAGTTTCCAGCAGAGAAGCTTTTCAGAGACATGTTGGAAATGTAACCTGAAATATTATTGTGGGCCCACCTCATCTCTCTTCACCACACCATTTCAGCCACTTATGGGTAATTTTAAGGAAGGGACTCCCCTGTGGGCAGGGTGGGGAGTATTTTGTGGATTTAGCTAGATTTCCTTTGATATCCAAAACATGCTGTCACCAAAGCCTCCCTTCAGCACCCCTTCATAAGAACTCTTCAAAAAACTTAAATAATTATGGCTAGGTGTGGGAGGACACGCCCTCATCTTTCCTTAGTGTAGAAAAAGAAGGAAGAGAATCAGATAGTCACTGCCCAAAGCTGTTCTGTTTAGAGGTTTTGCTGAAGGAGGGAAGAGTGGCCGATATGATGTTTTCTTTCTGATTTTGGATCAGTTGTCCATTAGGATTGCTAAGATTATAACCACTCTCTCCCTCCCCATGTGTGAGAGACAGGCTATTTTCCTCCTGCAAAGCTAGAGGACATCTTCCAGTGGAGGAGACAGGACAGTATTTGCATGGCAGAGAGAAGGAAGGAAGGCGTGTTGATGCTACAGAAATGACAGCAGAGACACAGGGTGCTCAAGGAAAAGAGAAAGAGTTCTGAGTGGTGGAGACCCTCCCCGAGAATGTCTGCTGAATGAATGGAAACAGCAGAAGAATGAAACACTACTGTGAGGGGATGAGAAGGGAATCTATATAGTCAGGAAATCTGCAAAGTCCATCAAAGGAGTGAGATATCAAAACAGAGGCTGCTGCTCAGAGAGACACAGGAGAAACTTGTGCAGCCCCTAGGGCTTCTGGCTGGGCTGGGACTATAGAGCATGGTTATGACATCATTTTCCTTGTTTTTATGAATGATAATTAGAGAAAGAAAGGGAAGGGATGTGAGCTGTGCTCTAGACATTTTGATTTTTAGATGAACTGGGGGTATCAGGCCAGATATTGACTAGGCTAGGTAGAGAATATTGAAAGAACCATCTGAAGTGAAAAAAAAAAAAACAGCTACAACTTTCAAGAAGAGAAGGGGAGAAGGGGTGATAGGAGCCAAGTGGAGAGGAAGGGAGGCGAAGAGGAAGGAAAGATGACCAACACTAACTCTAAGGAGGAACTGAATGGGAGAAATAAAAAAGCTCTGTTCAGTGACAGGTGATTGTCGGTCACTCTTCCTTCAGCACATGTGTTTATGTGTGCCTGTTACCACTTCAGGGTTAAGGAGGAGAGACATTTCTTATAATATAGCAAAAGTATACACTTCATTTTATACTCCAAATAGCATTCACTAGGTAAATAAATAGTGCTTTTTATTAATATGGATATTTTATTATTTATATATTAATAACTGCACATTTTTCTGTATATTTGGGGGAATGTGCATGTTTATAACTTAGTAATGTTATCAAATTTAGTACATTTATTATAACTATTATTCTTACATAGTTGTGGCCAGGGTAATAAGCATGGCTGAATTTTAGGAACATTGGTCCAAGTATGCATGCAATTCCAAATAATGCTCATGGATTTTTCTCTCCTTTTATAAGTCTCCAGGAAGCCAGGGTATCTCAGCAACAACTTGACTATATATAAAAACTACTCATGTAGAGAAAAGGGGAAAACATAATTTTCTTAAGTTGTTTAGCATTCTAAATTCCTCATAAATTAATTTGCTTTTGAAGTAATGAAATTTTGACATACATATTTTACCTTAATGTGTGCATGGATTCCTGAACATAGGAACTTATTTCGCTTTGTTAATCTTATTGCAAGCTATGAACTGCTCGGGCTGACAGGAGCCGCCTGCAGGGGTGATTTTGGGAGAACTTGAATGTCCTTTGTCCCCTCCTGTCATCCTCACCTGCACTCCTTCTCAATTCCCTGCCCTCTATGATGATTAGACGTAAGGCTTTCCTTCTAAGCATCCATTATACAATGGGCAGAGAGACTTGGTTTTCAAATAACAAGTGTGAAAATGTGAAACTTGGAAAATAGCACAACCTGACATTAGAGTACTGTTTTTTAGAGAAAACTGGTAGCTCTTGCAGTTAATCCTTGTTGATTGTATTGGAAAATATATTCTTTTGATGAGCTTTTATAGCTTTTTGCAATTGATTCTCCAATTTCCTCTCCCGTCAGTCCCACCCAGATCCAAAGCAGGCCCTGGCCATGTGTGTAAACTTGAAAGTATAAACTGCACCCTCATCCTCTTCACATTCTGCCCTTAGCACTGGCAGATTTCAGGGACTTACCACAGAGAGGGACAAGGAGGAGGCTGAAAAAAATCATCTCTGTCATAAGCGTGTGCTGCAGAAGAGGAAATATGTATAGAAAAAGAAATCAGGGAACCCAAAATTATCATATTACAAAAATGTCTCTGTTGTGAAGCACAGCAGGAACAAATAGACATGTTTTCTCTTCCAAACTGTGTCCAGGAAACAGTGGTGTGTTGGGGGAGATAGACATGTCATCTTTTTGAGATTGTGTACATAGTATTCACCAGGAAGAGACTTTGTCACAGTCAGGATGCTTCCTCCACAAGACAAAGGATGAACAGACAATGAAGGAAGACTGCTGTGGAGTAATCCCCTTGTACACTGTGAAGATTTGTTACTCAAATTGGTTTAATAAAATGCTGATTGGCCAGTAGCCAGACAGGAGGTATAGGTGGGACAACCCAACTAAGAATGCTGGGAAGAGGAAGGGTGGAATCAGGAGTCGCCAGCCAGACACAGAGGAAGCAAGATGAGAATGTCATACTGAGAAAAGGTACCAAACCACCTGGCTAAACATAGGTAAGAATTATGGGTTAATTTAAGTGTAAAAGCTACTTAGTAATAAGCCTGAGCTACCAGTTGAGCATTTATAAGTAATATAAGCCCCTGTGTGGTAATTTGGGAATCAGCTGCTGGGTGTGTGCAAGTTGCCGTGGGACAGAAATTTCCACCTATGCATTGCACTCCAACATACTGCACATACATCTACATGAAGCCTGAGAAAGCTCACAAAAATGGAGCCCAAAACAGTTTCCTAGTTCTGTCTCTCATGGGGGCCATGGTACAGAAAAGCTGGGGTGTGAGGGCTTAAGCTACAGTGTGGTGGGTTCCTGCAGGCTTACACAAGCCATGGTACAAGTGTGTACTACATGACAGATTTAGGGTTTCTGCTCATACAGACAAAAAGGGTCAAAGATACACAGTGAGAACAGATTCAATCAAAAAGGCCTCTAAATGGGTCACAATATGTTTTAAAAATGTGCGTAGGGTTGAGAGAGAGAAGAGAAAGAATATATACTGCCTAAAATTAAAAATAATAAAAATAAAGTCCTTAAAAGGGGAGTAAAGTAATATAAAGAAAATAAGCCACATAAAGATGAAAAATACACAGAGAATCTGGATTATATATTATTATGTTTCTTTGGATTTTTGACTGTTAATGAGCTAACTGCTAAGAGACATTTGATTATAAAAGCTGCTAAATTAGATATGTTACTTTGGGAAAGAGGTTCTGCTTTTATTTCCACAGAAAATGAGAGGCTGTGGATTCATTCCAGGTTAAGAAAAATCAGGTTTGATCAAGGAAGACTCCCTGAAATCCTGACTACAGACATGGGAAAATAAACCTAAAGTAACTACAAGACATGTAATGTATATTTTTGTCTGCTCAAAAATAAAACAGAAAATTATCTTTGGCTGGCTTGTATACAATGCATAGTTTATATTTGTATTAATACAGATGTGTATGTTACCTTTAAAAGTTTATGTATTTTCAGAACAAGGGGACAAGACATCAACCAGAACAGATGGCCCATGTGATGCAGCATCAGAATAGCTTCAAGGCCACTGACTGCAATGATGCAGCATCACAGAATACTCCAGCCAAGACTTAACAATTATCCTGACGTTTTTAGGGTTTCTCAAAGATTACCAGTGCCCTAATTAACAGGAAGTAGTCCAGAGAATTGCACCCATATTCCCCAAAGTAAATTATAGATATTTGTCATTGTTTAGAGAGGTTGGTTATAAGTTGTTATGGATAATGGTCATGAAAAAAGCTAAACAAAGGAGATTAGATTCATAGATCTTGTTTTGAAAAGAAAAAGAGGGGATATAGAAATGATAGGATAAAAGGGTAGATTATTGAATCTACTTTAATCTAAAAACAACTGTTAATCTTACATATTTTACATTGATATGGATTGTATTTTATTGATAAAAATTTAAAGTTAATTTTGTTATACTGTATGTATATTTCAACTCTTGTTTAAGATATTATGTTTATACAGCTCATTTAAAAATGTAATATATAATTAAAAATACAGATTAATAGTCATTCATAATAATTAAACTTATAGTCATGTTAGTTAGGTTTTCTAGGTATACAGAGATAAATTTCAGATAGGTAATCTTCAAATACTTCAAAGTCCTAAATAGGGCATTTAAAATGTTTTAATAAGTTAGACTTTTCATGACAGTGAGACACATCTGTTTCTGGCAGCACCAGTCTACTCCTGAGAAGGTAATGAACACTGGAGAAACTCCTTCTGGAGTTTGTTTTCTTTATGGCAAAACTGGCTAATTTTGGCAAGAAACTGCCCTTAAAGTTCCACAAAATCTTGCTTTCAATTTTACTGTGGTAGCTACAGATCAATAACAGAACAATAGCCTTTCCAAATGACGACTAACTCATTCAGGAACTATTAAGCTAAATATATAAAGTAGTATTTAAAATATGTAAAATAAAAGTCAGTTTATGTAAAGTAGCATTTTATTTAAAGAAAGAAATTCAAGGCACTAGTATTAAAATGTGAATGTGATTCTATCTGTGAGGATGCATGAGTTGTGGAGAGGTAGACGCTGCTGTGCTTACCTCCTAAAGTAGCGTGTCAAGTGGAAATCACAGCTGGAGTTCTTGATGGGAGGCACTGCAGTGACTCTATGTCCAGAAGTTACTTAAGGGGGTGGTGTTAAACTGCTTATAAATATGCAATGTAGGCATAAAAGAATTTTCTTACACTAATTCTACTTTTTATAAGCAAAATATTAGGATATAATTATGTAAATTTAAAATTTACATATTGGAAACAAATAGCAAATACAGCCTTTTCCCTCTGGCATAAGGTATGCTTAAAACACTAACATTTAAATGTATGAATTTTAATGATATCTCTAAACAATGTGTTTTCTGGCATTTATTCAGGAGCTTAAGCACAACAGAACTTCTCTTGGTCTGCAGCTCTTTTGCCTGATGTGTTTATGTCTTGTGAAGCCATGGGGAAAAGGACCCAAGACTGTGTTAAAACAAGTACTGTTATCCACTGTGGCTTCTTCCTTCAGCTTTGGCTTTCATACAATTGATGTACCCAAACCAGCTTCCAAAATCACACATGCTCAATCTTCGAAAGGCTGAACCTTCTGTGTCACTGTGACTTAGAAATGCGACTTCCAAACCTTCTCGTCAAATGTGAGAACTTTTGTGCAAAGGATGCATTTCTGTTCTTAGATCATACGTGATGCACCTCAGAAAGGCTGAAATCTAATGCTTCTGCATCCCACTTTGATCTTAACCTAGCACTTAGTTTTGTTTTCCGGACTGGCATTTCTGATTTTACCATATCCGTAATCCAACCTAAAATGTTAGGCAAATTTCCGATGATCTGAAACCAAAGTCTTTGAAACTGATGAAATCAGACCAAGGTAAAGTCCTATAGAATAATTAAACTGTATTATCTATTTTGCACGAATCTAAGAAAACGGCTCTTGCTTTCTTGTTCGGTGCTTCTCTCATCCAGACAAGTGGAATGCTCCATGGGAAAATGTAGCCTGCAGCTGCCCTGTTCCTTTTGCACGCGGCACTGTCTTAGCTCTTCACTGGAGTCCTGAGTTTTACATAAGCTATCCTTTTGGATGTGCGAGGAGACTGAGGGGTTAATGACTGTCCCAGGTGGAAGGGCTAGCTACTGCAGGCCCTGCAGGGGTCTTTTCTGACCCCAAACTGCCCCCTTCCTCTCTGCCTGCACTCTGCTTTAGAAACACAATCTCAACTCCATAGCTTATGGTCCATTCCACATCTAGAAGAATCCAATTGAACTTTTTTGTTTGTTTGTTTGTTTTTACATCCGAACCAAAATTTCCCCTCCCTCCTCTCCTCTCAATTCCTCTCCTCCACCCACCCCCCATCCACTCCAGCCTCCCATGAGTATCAGCTAGTCATGATACCAAGTTTCAGTGAGACTAGGCACCACCTCTTCTCTTGAGACTGGATGAGGCAACCTGGAACAAGGAAAAGGTCATAAAAGAAGGCAAGACAGTCAGAGACAGCCCCTGATCTCACTGTTAGGAGTCTCACAAGAAGACCCATTACACAATTATAACATATATACGGATGGCCTAGGTCAGTCCCATGCACACTTCCTGATTGTCCATTCAGTCTCTGTGAGCCACAGGTTAGTTGGTTCTGTGGGTTATCTTGTGGTGTCCTTGACCCCACTGGCTCCTACAATCCTTCCTCTCCCTCTTTTGCAGGATTCCTGTAGCCCTGCCTAATGTTTAGCTGTGGATTTCTTTATCTGTTTCCTTCAGGAGCTGGGTGAATCCTCTCTGATGACATTGGGCTAGGCACCAATCTATGAGTACAGCAGAATATTACTAGGAATCATTCCATTGAATGTTTTTCCCCAATCATGTTTGGTTCTATCCTAGGTCTCTGGGGTATCTAGCCTCTGGGTGCTGGCCCTCAGGGCTGAACTCCCTCTCAGGATATGGGTCTCCTGCTAAGCCAGCCATTCGTTGGTCACTCCCACAATTTCTGTGCCATCTTTACCACAGCCCATCTTGTAGGCAGGAGAAATTGTAGGCCAGAGGTTATGTGACTGGGTTGGTGTCCCAATCCCTCCACAGGAAGTCTTGCCTGGTTAGAGGAGATGGTCAGTTCAGGCTCCATATCTCCCACTACTAGGAGTCTTAGCTGGGTTCACCCTCATAGATTCCAGGGAGTTTCCAATGCTCTAGGTTTCTAGCTCATTCCAGAGATGCCCCAGATTCCAGTTGTCTCTCTTAGTACTCTCTCCTTCTACCCTCCCCCGACCTGATCCCTCCTGTTCCCATCCCATCCCCCTTCAAGGCCCCTCCCCCACTCCACTGGCAATGTCCATTCTATTTCCCCTTCACAGTGAGATTCATGCATCTCCACCTCCCTTGAGCCCTCCTTGTTACTTAGGCTCTCTGGGGCTGTGGATTGTAGTCTGGTTCTCCTTTACTTTACAGCTAATACTCACTTATGAGTGAGTACATACCATGTTTGTCTTTTGGGGTCCAGATTATTTTCTAGTTCCATCCATTTGTCAGCAAATTCTTGATGTTACTACTTTTAATAGCTGAGGAATACTCCATTGTGTAAATCTACCACATTTTCTTTATCCATTCTTTGGTTGAGGGACATCTAGGTTGTTTTCAGTTTCTGACTATTATGAATAAAGCTTCTCTGAACATAGTTGAGCAAGTGGCCTTGTGGTAAGATGGAGAAGTGTTCACTTTGCTTCATATCCTCTCCACCATGAGCTTTCACTTGTGTTTTTGATCTTAGCCATTTGACAGGTATAAAATGGAGTCTCAGTGTTGTTTTGATTTGTGTTTTCCTGATGGCAAAGGATGTTGGATATTTCTTTAAGTAATTCTCAGCCATTTGAGATTCCTCTGTAGAGAATTCTCTGTTTAGATCTGTGCCCATTTTTTAATTGGATTATTTGTTTCGTTTTGTTTTGTTTTTGATGTCTAGTTTCTTGAGTTCTTTATATATTTTGGAAATCAGCCCTCTGTCACATGTGGGGTTGGTAAAGATCTTTTTCCATCCTGTAGGCTGCTGTTTTGTCTTTTTGACAGTGTCCTTTGCCTCACAGAAACTGTTCAACTCATGAGGTCTCATTTATTAATTGTGAACCTTAGTGCCTGCGATATCAGTGTTTTCTTGAGGAAGTTGGCTCCTGTGACACTGTGTTCAAGCTTATTCCCCACTTTTTCTTATATCAGGTTCAGTGTTTTATGTTGAAGTCTTTGGTCCACTTTGATTTGAGTTTCATGCAGGGTGTTAGATATGCATCTATTTGCATTCTTCGACAAGCCAATACCCAGTTAGATCAGCACCATTTGTTGAAGATACTTTCTTTCTTCCATTTTGGCTTTTCTGTCAGAAATCAAGCATCCATAGGTATGTAGATTTGCTTCTGGGTCTTTGATTTGATCCCATTGATCAACCTGTCTATTTTTATGCCAACACCATGCAGTTTTTATTATTATTGCTGTGTAGTACAGCTTGAAATCAGAGATGGGGATACCTCTAGAAGTTCTTTTATTGTTTTGGCAATCAGGGTTTTTTTGTTTTTCTATATAAAGTTGAGTATTATTCTTTTGAAATCTATAAAGAATTGTAATGGGGATTGCATTGAATCTATAGATTGCTTTTGGTAAGATGACCATTTTTACAAGGTTAATCCTATCAATCCATGAGCATGGGGGAATCTTTCTATCTTCTGATATCGTCTCCAATTTCTTTCTTCATAGACTTGAAGTTCTTGTCATTCAGGTCTTCCACTTGCTTGGTTAGAGTTACACCATGATATTCTATGTTTTTTTGTGGTTATTGTGAAGGGTGATGTTTCCCTTATTTCTTTCTCAGCCTGTTTATCGTTTATGTATAGGAGGGCTGCTGATTTATTTGAGTTAATTTTGTATCCAGCCACTTTGCTGAAGGTGTTTATCAGCTGTAGGAGTTCTCTGGCAGAATTTTTGGGGTCACTTATGTATACTGTATCATCTGCAGATAGTGATACTTTGACTTCTTCCTTTCCAATTTGTATCCCCTTGGTCTCCTTCAGTTGTCTTATTGCTCTAGCTAAAACTTCAAGTACAGTATTGAATAGATACAGAGTGGAAAGCCTTATTTTATCCCTGATTTTAGTTGAATGACCTTAAGTTTCTCTCCACTTAATTTGATGTTGGCCATTTCTGGTGGCTGGCATGACTTCTGATCTAGTTGAGAGTCTCTGTCCAAGTTGGGAGTTGGCCTTCTTTTGGTTAGCTTGGCCTTTGGTTGAGCAGGGGATCTCTGTTCATCTGATTGGTGTGGACTGCACCTGAGTAAGTGAAGTCTCTTTAAGCTGGTGTGGCTTGCACCTCAATGGTAACAGCCCACTGGGGTTGGAGGCAGGGCCCTGCAGTGGGCCAGCAACAAGCTGGAATGGCATGGATTGCAGGGGAGGGTCCCAAGGAACAGAATTTAGGGAAGGGGGCAGTTCTGCTGGCAGGTAGGTCACTCACTAGTTCTGACTTGTGTGGCTTGTGCCTGAGTGACTGGAGTCTGCTGGGGCTGGGGTAGGGGAGCAGGCCCTAGCAGGGGGGCCAGGACAGCTGGGATGGTGTGAGCCATAGGAAGGGCCCATGGAAACAGGATCCGCTTGAACTTCTTTATAGTTTGAATTCATCAGGTTAATTTAGAGTGTTTTTTTTCTTACCTTCTCATAGATTTCTACAACTGAAACATAGTGATAAAAATATCTGAGCTGAGCTGGATAAATGCAGGTCCAGGTTGTGACACACGGGATGCAGGCACAGCATCAATGCTGGTCCATTTATTTTGTGTAGTTTTAGTAATGCTCATTTCATATCTCAGAAGTTATTAAAATGCTAATCCTTGCTTTCATCATCACTTGCTATTTTTTTGGTGAACGGAGTTGGAGCAGTTACTCTGTGATATCTAGACTAACCAGAAAGCTTTCTTTTTTCTAACGTATTGAAGCTATGACTTGGCCGACAGCTGGAGCTGTTAGCCACTGACACTTTTCCAGGTTGGCATTCTAGTTTTTCTCTGCTTATAGTTGTATCACTGTGTTCCCCAAACACCATATCCCAAGGTGCTCTGTGTTAAAATGCTTCTGTTGGACACTGGCTCCACTTTGTCTCATAAGATAGCTTCTGCCAACGTGTTCATTGACTGTGCATAGCAAAGTCAGTGCAGTTTGTTGAAACAAGTGACATCAATGAACTCCAATGTCAGTGCTCTGGCTTCATTCCATGACCTCCTAGTTGGTGATCCCCTCCTCCTACTTAGTGCTAATTATGATTTAAATGATGTTGGTAAGATATCCAAAAAAATCAGATATGATTAATATAAGAGGCTCACATCTGCCTTGGATGTAGATTATACAGTACCTTCATTCCAATCACCCTTACTTTGGTCTGAAATAATTTCCTTTAGTTTTTCATCTTTATCATAATTAAGAAATTATGCTGCCTGGCCACATTTGCTCCTAGAATGAGTTGAATAATTCACTATGCTGTCATTTCCACGATAGGGCAAATCTTTGCCCTTGAGAAGGTGTTCATGAAGTTTTGTAGCATTCACCCTTGGCTCTGTGCAGGTCACCACTGTTAGCACTGGATGAAGGGACCAAAGCATTGCTTACCAAATTGTCAGCACAGTGGAAAGAATAAATTCAGTATTTCAGGATTAAGATTTTAAATTACTCAAGGAGACTAGAATATTTCACCAAAATAAATGGGACAGAATTTAAAATAGAAAGAAGAGAATTGTGAATTTAAATATAAAAGATGAATTGTAGGTGTAAGACATAGATGCTACTTGGAAAAGAACTTGGAGGATTTAGTTCAGTTGTTGAGTAACAACCAAAGACATGATGGATGTATGACCCCTTCCATTTTAGTTACTATTCCTAAGCATTGCCATGAAGGAGATTGATGTTTGACTTGGCAGTTTTACATGTCGTTTGCAGAAAATACATTACAGAACTGCACATGCTAAATCCTTAAACCTTGCTTAATACTTAACATATAGAATAAATTGATGGAAAGTATTTCTTTAGGGACATTCTTTTCTGGGCATTTAAATAAATAACAGTAAAATAAAGAACTTCGTGTTTTATAATGTTGTCTTTGACCAAACTCTCTTAAATTACACTTCTTTCAGCCATAGTTTTAAGTCTTAGTCAATTTTTGTCAGCATTTTCTGGCATCTAATTTGCCAATGTTTTATATTATTAGAGAAGTAGTCTTAATGTTTTATACCTTGTTCATAGGCTGCTACAAATATACTCAAGATAAATGCTTCTGAAAAAATTGTTTTTGTTGTTTTCTTTGTTTTTTATTAATTTGAAAATTTCATATAAGAGTCTATTGTGCTTGCATCCTTTCTATCTCCCTGTCACTCTCTCAAATTCCTCCTGTGGTCTGCTAACCATCCCCTTGAATTCATGACCTATACACACACACACACACACACACACACACACACACACACACACACACACACACACAGAGTTTGGTTTCTGTTGCTGTGATAAGCACCATAACAAAAAGAATTCTGGGAAGGAAAGGGTTTATTTCAGTTTATTGGTTTCAGTCCATCACAAGAAGACCAGAACTTGGAGCAGAAACCATGGAGGAAAGCTGTTTTCCTGGCTGTTCCCTGGTTCACATTCAGCTACCTTTCCCACACAGTTCAGGTCCACCTGCCTGGTGGTAGTAACACCCATAGTCAGATGGGCCGTCCCACATCAATTAACAATCAAGGAAATGCCCTACAGACAGGCTCCCAGGCCAATCTGATGGGACAATTGCTTAGTTGAGGTTTTGTCTTCTCAGGTACGTCAAATTGACAACCAAGATTAACCACCACACATGCATATTTGCATGCACTCACATCTATTGAGTCTAATTAATGTTGTTCTTATTTGCATGTGTTTACAGTTGACAATTTAGGATTAGGATTTCATCCCTGAAAACAAAAAACAAAAACCAAAAAAAAAAACAAACCAAAAAACAAACAAACAAAAACAAAGCAAAGCAAAGCAAAACAAAAAAACAAAATAAAAAATAAACCTGAATCCCCTTTCCTCAACAGCTATTCATTGCTTTTAGCTCTTCACTTAGAGTGGGGTCTCATGAATACTCCCCACACATGCTTCTGTGGTCTTTGCAGGTTTTATGTAAGCAACATATTTTTGGGAGTTCATGGATGCAGAATTCCTGGTCTGTTCTGTCCAGAATGGATTGTGCCAGTCTCAGACTCTTACAGTCTTTCTAATTCCTCTTTCAAGATGTTCCCTGAACTGTATGTAAAAGCCTATCTATCTATCTATCTATCTATCTATCTATCTATCTATCTATCTATGCTATAGATACCCCATTCAGGGCTGGACATCACACTGTTATTTGCACTTTGACCAGTTGTGGACCTCTCGAGTCTCCATCTTGTTCCAAAAGAAGTTTCTTTTGTGAGATGTGGGAGCTACACTTATCTATGGGTATAAGGATAAGTATTCATAACACAGCTGGAAACTATATTACTTTAGCACTTCAGTAGTAGTAGGTCCTCCTGTATGGCCTATGTTCTCTGTGGACATGAGTTCTTGGTACTATGTGTTTATAGTACCATGTATGAATGCTGTTGTACTGAGCAGACCATAGGTCTAATTAGACAGTTGTTCATTACTCCACAAGCAGTAGATGCCAGTATCAAAGCATTAGTGCTACCTTACAGGTCCCATCACTGTTTTTGTTTTCAGACATTAAGACTGAGTGGGGCTGGACATTGACAACTTTCCCTACCTTAACAGCCTGCGTAGCTCCTTTCCACATTATGAAAAAATTAGCCTTAAGGGAGTGGGCTTCAGGTCAATACCAGCTTGATTTCTTTAAGTACTGTGACTGAAGTGTGTAGTGTCTTTAGCCATAGGGGTTTACTTAGCTGTTCTGGCAAGCCAAGAGCAATGAGAATAACCGTTTGTTTTGTTAATGTACAAGTGCTTGATCAACTGTTTGGTTGGAACTCCTATGTATGTGCTATAAAGTGTGGGGCATACATGGGCTACAAAGATGGTGCCGACAGGAAGTTAGATGGAGCCCAAGTTGTTTATGCTGAGATTAGATACAAAGATCAGGAGATGATGTCAGTGCATAAACAGCTCGTAAACAAAGAAATGAGTATAGGATGACCTTTAAAACGATTGATTGGTTCCTTCCACCCCCTCCTAGGGTTCTGAGGTTTTTACTATAAAAGAGGCTTACTGCCTAATAATAAACAAGTTCTTGCTTGACTTGACTCTCTGCTGTGTCTGATTGTCTCCAGGTATGAGGAAGGCTGGGAAATGGGCTAGTGGTGCACTTACCTTTCCTTGGTTCCAGGCCACCTCTTCAGAGGTGACCTAAGTTCCCAGTGAGGCAAGACCCCATAATAAGGAATGAAGGAGATGTTTCCAACATGGAAATATTAGTGCTAGCCATTTTCTGTTAGCTGGAGAAGGAGCCTACTGTTATCAATTTCATGATTAAAAACAAAAGTAGAATTGTAACCATGAGTGTGAATACAAGTTCACATCAAAATATGTACCATTTAGCCTAGGCAGCTGGTAGAATCTTGCTCAGTATGCACCTGGATTCAGTTCCCAGTACTTCATAAAACCAGGCATGCTGGCACACACCAATTATTCTAGAACTTGGGAGCTAGATTCAGGAGGATCAGAAGTTTGAGGTCATCTTCAGCTACATAGCAAGTTGGAGGCCTGTTGGGATGCACAAGCCAAAAACAAGAAAGCCCATATGCCCTGATAGTAGGCATGATGAAATTCAATCATCTGAGAGGAGGAGGCCACATTTGGGGAGGAATGCTGTAGAGTGAAGTATTCTGAGTCTCATATCATACCCGGTGAGTTTCAGAAAGACCAGTCTTTCCTAGCGATTTCTGAACATCACTTAAGGTTAGTGGCAAGCTCTACATGGTAATATTAACAGTGTTCTGGTTTTCACTTACATAAAATGATCTACCAGAATCCAGGGTGAGACCATTCACAGATGCTGTGGCATATTCTAGCACTAGTGTGAAATGGTGTTGGAATGATTATGAAACGTGGAAAAGAGTGAGTTCTTAGCATGAGAGACTTAATATTCTATACCTGTCTTAAGGCATGTCTTGTATTCCTATTCATGGGAATGGGATTTTGTGTTCCCCTCCTGAATAGTGTGGGGATGGCCCTGAGGGTTCAATAAATTTGAACCATCTTTGAACAGTTCCTAAGAAGTCTTTACAAAGCAATCAAATTATTAAAAATTGATTTTTTGCACTGTAATGTAGACATCTAGCAGAAGTAGTATTGAAAATAAATTTTCATTGAATGATATCCTTGCTGAGTATTTTAAAATTGCATGCAGCAACTGTGTCCTCCTTCTGGCATTAATAGATAAGAAGGGTCACAATTCCCACCTCTTTAGAATCTAAAATGAGCTGTCAGAAAGGAATATGGAGTGGAAATTAAAGAGCTGGGACAACTTGGGAGTCTGCGGGTCAGAGATTAAATCCACCTTCATTCAGGAGACAGGAGCAGCCGGTAGCTAAATGCTGAAGGTGGTTGGTTTGAAAACACAGAGCCAAGGAGGTTTGGGTGGGAGAAGCATGAGAACAGAAGCTGTTTATGAACTACTGGCATGTGTAGG
Organism: Peromyscus californicus insignis; assembly: GCF_007827085.1. Taxonomy (NCBI): domain Eukaryota; kingdom Metazoa; phylum Chordata; class Mammalia; order Rodentia; family Cricetidae; genus Peromyscus; species Peromyscus californicus. Next base: position 6,494,286 of record NW_026294617.1, on the reverse strand, counting down.
ACACTATAATCCAGGAAGCAGATCCTTCCTTTCCCTGCATCCTGCTTTCCCTTGCAAAAAAGGCACATGCTTCCTTTCATCCTCCTGCGTGAACTGTGCATTGGAAAACAAGCTTCATCCTTCTTGATGTTCCAACACATGTTCATTTTAAATTTAAATTTTCCATTTGCTTGCTCTGCTATATCTTGTTTTAGGTTTAAATCTCAGAGCTTGTAAATAAACCACAAATCAGAAAACAATGATAATTTCACTTAGGTCAATTTCCCACCTGTTATCTTGGGGCATTTAGACTTATTTTCCTCTAGAGAAAAAAAATGATACAATTAAAATTTTTGATGTTGAGATTTTTAGAATTAGTTATCAAATGGAATGTTTATCAAAAATACTTGTGCTCACTTTGAAAAAGACAAAGTTTTTACTTTTACATTTAATTTCATATTTGACAATACTGGAATTGAGGCTCCTGAAGGCTTGAGGAAATGCCTTTCTTGACAATGAATTTCTGAAAAGTTTTTGTGGAACCATCATTTCTTTCACTTCCTGTGCTTCAATTGGAAACTTATATAAAATAATCCTAAAATAGTTCCTAAGGTAAGGGAACTAGGAATGCAAATGTTCTATACTATCTTCTTTTGGATTTGTTCTTAATGGAGTGTATATGTATGTGAGTGCAGTTACCCACAGATGCCAGAAGAGGGCGTCTGATCTGCTGGAGCTGGAATTACAAGTGGTTGTGAGCTGCCTGATGAAATGGAATTTCAATCCTCTGGAAGAGCAGCTTGTGCTCCAATCTACTAGCTCTCTCTTCAGCTTCTCACTCTATGTCTTAACTGGCTTAAAGTACATGGTGTTTTCTATTTGTTTTTGTACTTTTCATAATTACGTATTTGTTTTTCAGATCCTATTATGCTTTGCATTTTGATATCAGTTTTTTAGGTTAAAAACTAACAATTGTAAAATGTTCATTTAATTCTTGTCTTTCATTGCAATAAAAGCAAAATTAGTATGTTTAAAATTAATGGACAATCCAATTAAAGGATCACTTTTGTTGATTAATCCCTCTAGGGGTTTGAACTTGCCAGGTATTTTTATCATCCAAGCATTCCTAGAATAGTGTTAATATTGGTTTCGAAATACAGAGAATATTAAAAAAAACCCCACAATTTCAGTCACATAGTCTTGCTCTGTGCAATACATTCAGAAGCAGCTGATACTTAATATGTAGCACCTATTTAAGGAGATACTAGAGAAAGGAAATGTATTTTATAAGACAAATTACTAAACAATCTTATTAATAAAATCCCAGAGCCAGATATTGGGATTAAAACTGAGAGATCAGAGGAATAAGACAAGCCACAGCCAACCTTATGTCACCGCCACCTCAATCTCCAAAGAAACCTACTTCCTCTTCCTGCCCAGCTCTGTCACTTCCTGTCTGTCTGCACAAACCTCCAGACCTTTATGGTTAACTAGTATTGGAATTCAAGGATCTCTTCCCAGTATAGCCTTGAACTCACAGAGATCTGGATGGATCTCTGCATCCTGAATGCTAGGATAAAAGGCATGTGCTACCTACCATTGCCTGACCTCTATGTTTAATATAGTGGCTAGCTTTTTCCTCTGATCCTAAGATAAGCTTTATTGGGGTGTACAAATAAAATATCACCACATTTCTCCTTTTTAGTCTAAGATAAAAAATATAACTAATATAAGAAAAACTACATACAATAAGTACAATGACCATATACAATATATCCAAGCAATAAACACATCAACAGTGTCTAGTCCATTTACATTTGACAAATTTAGAGAAAATATTCCATTATCTAGCCTATTTTTTATGAATCCAAAGGATTGTATCTAATTTACCTTCTATCTTAATTTGCATAACCAAAACTATCTTTTGATGTCTTTCAAACTTATACACTTTACGCCTCTTTAGTGAGTTTCTTTTCTGAATTTCTTAATAAGAAAAACTATAACTATCTAATTGTCAACTCCCTCAGAGACCCGAGAGTCATGTTAAGTTTTTTAGGTATATAAAGGTATATTTCAATTAGGTAGGTAATCTTCAAACACTTCAAAGACCTACAGAATATGGCATTTAAAATGTTTAAAGAACTTTGACCTTCTGGATAATGTGACACGTCTGCTCCTGGCAGCACTGATTTACTTCAGTGTGGAGGATTGGCATAGAAGACACTCCATATGGAGTTTATCTTGCTCTTGGCAAAATTAGCCATTTAGGCAAGAGGCTGCTCTTGCCTGGACTGCTGATAAAATGTTGTATTGACTGGATATGCAAGACCCATGGAAAAATGACCACTGAATTTGCCAAAACAAGACGTAATGGTCCTTTAGGTTCCTGCTTCACAGAGGAGACTGCCAGACATTCTACAGGACACAGGGAAAAATGACTGAGATAGTAAGCCTATAGGCTGAAGATGGATGCCCTAATGTAGCAGAGAAACTTTGGGTGACTGTTGAGAACTTTGGAAATTGCTTACAATGCATTTCTTGTTTACTTAGGTAATATTATATCCTTCTGGGGTTTTTGATGTAGTTGAAGACTAGATAGTTATAATTTTCCTTGGTTATGATAAAAGATATTTATATATGAAACTTTAAACTCACAAATATAGGATAGATGATAGAATATTTTCTTTAATTTTGCCAAATATAAATAGACTAGATATTGTATCTGTAATTCCTGCTTGATAACTGTTCTATTATATGTAATTTTACTATGTTAAAGTTGAAATCTTCCTTTTAACTAAGCAAAAAAAGGGAAATGCTGTGGGATAATATTCTTATACACTGGTTTAGTAAAATGATGATTGGTCAGTAGCCAGGCAGGAAGTATAGGCAGAGAAAGCAGAAAAGGAAAATTCTGAGAAGAGGAAGGGCAGAATCAGGAGTCACCAACCAGACACAGAGAAGGCAAAATGACAAGGCAGAACTGAGAAAAGGTACCACCAAGCCATGTGGCTAAACATAGATAAGAATTATGGGTTAGTTTAAATGTAAGAAATAGTCAGTAATAAGCTTGAGATAATGGCTGAGCATTTATAGTTAATATAAGCCTCTGAGTGATTATTTTATAAGCAGCTATGGGACCTTCGGGCCTGGGCAGTACCAGAGAAAACCTTCAAATACAGTATTTAGGAAAATGAAATTAAAATTCTAAACAATAGCCACAATGTAAGAAGAATTTTCTACTACATATAATATACTCCTATTCTTCCAAGGGCATTAACAATAATCATAAAGTTCATATCTGTGTCCCTGAGCATTCTACACCTAATGAGAACCTCTGAGATACCTCATTACTATATATTGTAGGGACAGTTTCTCTCCTTCTAATGGATATATTCACTTCATAAGTAGGAATCATTCAGGTTCTAATTAAGTACCTTTGGTAATTCAAAAACTATTTAATTTGGAAAACCAAAAAGTAACTTATCACTACAACAAAACCTTTTGATTTTGATGTATACAACTCTAATCATTTATAATTCTGGTTGTGAGTCTAGCCTTTAGCTTCTGAGCCATCACTCCAGCCTTCATCATTTAATTGAAATTAAATGAAATTAAATTCATCAGAGTTGAGTAAATGAAATATTGCTTTGTTTTGATAACACAAGTCTATTATTTCACAAATTCATTCAATTTGGACAAAATCTACTCTAGATATTTGGAAAGGATATTTAAATAGTATCAGACATTTCACTCAGTGTGGAAACTGTGAGGTTTGACTCCTTTGTGACTCAAAGAGAGTGCAGGTTTAAGTGATATGTCTAAGCACACAGTTTCAAGATCTGTTCATGAATGTTCCTTTTTATGATGTTACAGGAAAAAGTACAGCAGTAAAGATGTGCTATAGCTTGGATATAAAATGTCCCCCACAGACTCATGTGCTTGAACACCTGGTCCTCAGCTGCTGGTGGTATTTTTTAAGGTTATGGAGACTATTGGACATGAACGTGTTTGGCATTTTTGGGGCCATAGGGTAGGGGTAGAGGGTTATTGCTGGCATTGGTTCCAGCCTAAGCTCTTCACTTCCTGATCCACCCAGATGTTATCAAGCCATGCTACAAGCTCTCACTACTCTATTCTTCCCCTACCATGGGACCACAAGATGAAATAAATCCTTCATCCTTTAAATTGCATCTTATTGGTCATTTGGTCACTATTCTTGAAAGAGAAATGAACATAAGACATCTAACAATTCCCAAATAGTAATAATCTCATATACGTATGCAGTGCTGTGTGCTAAATATCTTTTAAAGGCATTTTTACACTTGCATATGTGTACATATCCTCCTGTTTTCACAATAACAAATCAGAAGTGTGTAAGGTCACAATGACCATGTGCAAGCTGACCACAAATGAGGCTTCTGAAGTTTGTATCTTAACTACCACATTCACATAATATGCAGAATAAGTTCAATATATATGCATATGCATAATGAAAAATGGATCGTAATTTGTTGACCTTACTATCATAACTCATCTAGTAAGGTTTTGCATACCTTATTCTCAGTAGGACACTGGTTGCTTATCTATAACTACCAATAATATTGTTTTTAATATTTTCTTGACTGAAATTTCTGAAATGTCCTCTAAGATCAGAGAATAATTTATTGACTCAACTGGAGCACCTTTGAGAAAGAAAGAAAGTACAATTAAGGATTATTTCCTGACAAGGGAAACTGGGGCTATTGCCCATCAGAGGATGGTTCAGTTTGTCCAAATAGAAAACCTCAGAGCAGAGTCTCTGAAAAGGCTAAGCTTTTGTAGTATTATAGCATAGAACTAAGGAATCACATCATTTTAGAACTGTAAATGACTTCATATCATACTAATAGTTATCAGCTATGTAAATTACCCTAAACATGTGGCTTCACAATGTTCAATTTCATTCACAATTCTTCTGCGGTTATTGTTGTCTTTGTTGGGTTTGTCTTCAGTCTATGAATGAGATTGTAGACATGGTGGCTCTATGTGATCTGAGTGGTCAGATTTCTTGTTGATGGACTATCTGTGGGCAGTACTCTCAGTATGATGCTGAGTGGATGACATGTCTCTTAATCTACACTTATCTAGCTTGGGTTTGTTTATACATCAGGGTTCTGAGTGCTCAAGAGAAGGTGAGTTCTCATGCCTCAAGTCAGCTTGCATCACATTTGATATCATTAACTTGTCACAGCACAGTGCATGGTGAAGTCAAGAGTTATTCTGGAACAGTTATCAAGGGAATAGCTGGTGGAAATTCTGTACTTCACCAATACTCATCAGGAACTCTGTGGACTGTCCTCAGTACTCCCACATGTCAATAAATTTAAAACATGAAGATCGCACAGCTCCAGGAAGATCATATGGATAATTTTACATTGCCTTGAACTAAAAATTGTACACAGTGCTTTGTGGTGTATATGGTCCACTTAAGTATCAAGGCACCAGGGATTATGAGTCTTCCACATACTAAGTTTTACTTTTGCTTATTTTTATTTTATTCCATTAGTTGGGGCTGAATTAATTTTGTATTATCATTAAATGCATAAAAATCTTATGGATAAAGGTTGTTATATTGGTTTGATATGGTTCTTTGAACATACAAAAAGTTCAAATTACTATAGAGAAAGATTTTTATGCTAAAATAAAATTATTGAGCATCATATTTCTCTTGTGCAATTTTGTTACCCTACAATGATTTTATATGATTTTCCCTTTAAATTCCAACGGTTATGGAAGACATAAAAGATAAATATGAATTTATTCCTTACAGCATATAACTATAAAATAGCTTCATTTCAACTGTGCTTCTGATATGCTAGTTAGTTTTGCCCTCTTGCTGGCACTAAACATCTATGAAAGTGTGCTTCCTCTTGACATTTATGGTTTCCATGTTGATCTTTACATTTTACCTACACATGTGTAGTAATTTATAATACCTGTCACGAAGAGCATCGCTGTAGCTCTTGGGCATCACTAACGGGGAATCTGCAGAAAGTGGACACATATCAAACAGTAGATACAGATACTTTTGCTACCACTTCCAATCAGAATTTAACCTGTCAAGGTTTAGAATCAGGGCCAATACAAACAGTGGGTGCTCATTAATCACATTAATTTTTCTTTCTTCAACCACATTGTGAAATTATATCAATAAGATAGGGCTGGTATGATAAAATACACAGAATGGACAGCTGAAGCTGAAAAGGGACAGTTTTGGAGACTGGAAATCCAAGAGCAGGATGTAGGCAGGCTGGGTTTCTGTGGAACCTTTCTTCTCCTTGCGGACAGCAGCTTGCCTCTTGCTGTGTCCTCGTGTGGACTTGCCTTGGTGCTCTAGTGCTCCAACGCCTCTTCAGCCTCAGAGGAGGCCAGTCTTCTTAGATGGACCCAAACTCATTTCACACTGACCACCTTCTTACAGGCCTTCTCAAATACAATCACATTGGAAGTTAGGGTCTCAACCCAGAAATTTTCTACTTAAACCAAAAATTACAGCAAATATTTGGGCCTCCATTAAAAATATGGTTTTAATGATTTTCTCAATTGCATATTATCTCTTGTTCATGCAACTGTCCATTTATATGTAATTTTTCCACAATTTTTGTCTACCATATAATGTAGATATTTGTCTCTCCATGGTTATGGCTTTTCACAGCCTTGTGACTTAAAAAGTAAGTCATTTCCTTCCTTATGCTCGGCATGCAATGGTGGATGTGCAGGTTGCCAGTTCAGTAACTTCCCTCTCTGGGTTCACTTCTTTACCCTGCTTGCACAGTTTGGACCTCAAGTGTCCTTCAAGGACCACAGGAAGGCCACAGAAAGGCCTCAGGAGATGGTAGTGTCTTTCAAAGGTGAGACTTGATGGGATTAAGTTATTTCATTTGGAGTATGCCCCTGAGAAGACTGAGATAATGGTTTCTGTTCATCTCTCCAAGTTTCTTGGCCACGAGGAATTGAGTAAAGTGCTCCAACATACATTTTGCCACAGGTTGAAAAGTAACAGGGTTAACAAACTGTAAATTGACGTCTCACAACTATGATTCAAAAGAAACTTCTCTTCACAGGTTATCTCAGGTTGCTGCAACAGAGAATTGTGTGTGTATGTGTTATGTAATATACATATATATGTATTGGTAGTTTAAAAGTCTCTAGTGAGTTACATCTATGAGAACAACTAGAGGATGCATTTCTGGTGAGTTCTAGGCAAGAGTTCCCTACCGAATTACACCGGACTGGCACCGTAGAAGTTAGTTTGCCATTTGTGGTCCATGGCCATCTCCTAACTGATAAATTCAGGATCCAAGTCCTGTGGGATAGGGAGTCTTTCTTGAATGCTCAGTCAGTCATGAGGGCAGTGGCTGTTCATTCTCTCTCTCTCTCTCTCTCTCTCTCTCTCTCTCTCTCTCTCTCTCTCTCTCTGTGTGTGTGTGTGTGTGTGTGTGTGTGTGTGTGTGTGTGTGTGTACATGTGTGGGCACACACACATGAGGCCAGGGGATAATTTCAGGTACAGTTCTTCAGGTGTTAACACCCTTTTCTTCTCTATTTTGAGGGGACTCATCTCCATATCTCTATCACTGACATGGCACACATGTGCTACCATGCCTGGCTTTTTAAAAGTAAGTTCTGGGGATTGAACTCAGGTCCTTCTCTTGGTGCAAAAATCACTTTATCAAATAAGCTATGTCCCCAAACTCTCTCATCTACTGTTTTTAGAATTGTATTTATTTTAGATATAAATTTAAATTAAAATTATATTTACTTAGCAATGACTTTAATATTAATCTTCTGACAGAATTAATAATTCCTGTATTAAATGTTCCCCTGTTCATATAACTGTGGTTTCTCTGTCTTGAGTGGATGGGTTCCAGCTGATAAAGTAGCTGATAAGGCAAACAAGCACAGACCAGAGTCTGTGCTGAGAGGCAATGTCATTGTAGTTCCCTGTGTACAGGGACGGCACAGGGTGGGCCAGAAGAGGGAAGACTGGCAGCCTGTTAGCTAGAGGACCTCCTGGGTCAGACCGCTAGGCACTTGCAATTGCTGTGGTGGAACCACCTTGCTCTAACAGCTTGTGGCTCTCCCTCGTCATTCTCTAGTCTGATCTTAGTTTGATGCAGTAGCTCACACTGCCTGACTTTAAAATGCAATGGGACTTTGCAAACTGCTTCCCACTAGTCTGTATTTGAGGTCTGAATTAAAAGATACTTCCAAATAAGGAGTATCTAGTAACCACTAAGTAGTGAATTCTGTAGTGTTGGAAACATAAAATAAGCTTGCATGGACTTTCCTCATTTTTAAGGTATCTGTATTTGTACACAGTAGATAGAAATAGGAATTAAGGATAAGGACATGGTATAGTTCCGTCATCTCTTAAGGAATGTTCCCAAAGCTCTCCCAAGTGATCTCTTCATATTGTTTCTTATTCAGAGTAGTCAGGTGGCAGGTAAAACCCCTATGACATGGGAGGAAACATGCAATGGCTGTTGGAAGGGAGCCAGAGGATTGACACATTTCCTGTGACTCATACATAAATACCAACAAATAAAAACCATTTGTTGACACACTGAAAACTAATAATATTTTCTCAAATACTGTAAGATTATCTTTAAAATCAATTAAAAGATAGTCAAATTTTACTAAACACTTAAAAGAAAAATTTGAAAAAATAATCATTACATTAAAAAAATCTTTTGATATGGAAATATAGGACATAAATATGATAGGATAAAAAGGTAGATCTACTTTTAAAGAGCAACTTGCTTAAAATGTTTTACATTGCTATGGATTTTAGTTTATTGATACAAATTTATAGTTGATTTTGTTATTTTATATACATATGGTATATATTGTGTCCCCCAATATATTGTGCATCCTAATAAACTTATCTGGGGTCAGAGGACAGAACAGCCACTAGATAGACATAGAAACCAGAAAATGGTGGCACACACACCTTTAATCCTATCACTTGGGAGGCAGAGATCCATCTGGATCTCTGTGAGTTCAAAGCCACACTGGAAACAGCCAGGCATGGTGACTCACAACTTTAATCCCAGGAAGTGATGACGGAAAGCAGAAAGGTATATAAGGCATGAAAACCAGGAACTAGAGCTGGTTAAGCTTTTAGGCTTGTGAGCTGCAGTTCAGCTGAGATCCATTTGGATGAGGACACAGAAGCTTCCAGTCTGAGGAAACAGGATCAGCTGAGGAACCAGCAAGGTGTGGTGGCTGTGGCTTGTTCTGCTTCTCTGATCTTCCAGCATTCACCCCAATAACTGGCTCTGAGTTTATTTTTATTAATAAGACCTCTTAAGACTCATGTTACATTATATATATTTCAACTCTCATTTAAGGTATTATGTTTGTGCAGCTCATTTGAAATTGTGCTGCATAATTAAGAAATACAGATTAATAATTAGTTTTCTATGATAGTCAAACTTATAGTCATGTTAAGTTTTCTAGGATACATGGATATAATTCAATTAGGTAGGTAATCTTCAAATACTTCAAAGACCTACAGAATATGACAATTAAAATGTTTTATAGAGCCAGACCCCAGAACTCAAATGCTCAGCACATCACTGACCTACTGTTGTGGTAGATGTGCTGATCTTCAGAAAAATTTAGACTTTCTGGACAGTGAGACATGTCTGCTCCTGGCAGCACCGATTTACTTTAGAGAGGAGGATGGGCATCGAAGACAGATGTCCCAACTTTACAGAGGAACTTTGGATGACTGTCCAGGCTGCCAGCTGTCTCTGTCTACTCTCTCAAGGTTCCCAAAAGTTGCTTGCATCCTTCTCCCACTTCTCAGGTAATATTATATCCTTCTGAGGTCTTTGATGTAGTTGAAGACTAGATAGTTATAATTTCCTTAGTTATGATAAAAGAAAAGTTAGATATGAAACCTTAGACTCACAAATATAGGATAGATAGGATATCTTCAATTTTGCCAAATACAAATAGACTAGATATTATAAATGGACTAGATATTGTAACTATAATTCTTGCTTGATAATTGTTTTGTTATATGTAATTTTACTATGTTAAAGTTAAAGCCTTCCTTTTTGAAAAAAAGGGGGGGAGTGCTGTGGATATCGCTCTGTTTGCTGTGAATGTGTTGCTCTGATTGGTTAATAAATAAAGTGCTGATTGGCCAGTAGCCAGGCAGGAAGTATAGGCAGGACAAGTAGAGAAGAGAATTCTGGGAACAGGAAGACTGAGTCAGGAGTCACCAGTCAGACACAGAGAAAGCAAGATGTAAAAGTACCAGTAAGCCACAAGCCAGTGGCAACTTACAGATTAATAGAAACAGGCTAATTTAAGATAAAAGAACTAGAGTGCAAGAAGCCTGCCACGGCCATACAGTTTATAAGTCATATAAGTCTCTCTGTGTTTATTTGGGTCTGAGCAGCTGAAGGCCTGGACTGGACTGGAGAAAACTTCAGCTATAATCTTTCATTTGTTTAACTTCCAAAATCTGACTTGCAGTTTTTGCTTTATGAGGACTTCAATCTCCTAGAATAGAATATTACTTAGTCTCCAAAGCACCATGTATGATGAGGTTGTCAGTCTCACATTTCTTGTGAGTGTGTGTATAGTGTAGGGGGAATGAGCACACAGGTGCACACACACTAATGGTACAGTGGGAATGTGGAGACCGCAGGACAACCTGGGGTGTTGGTTCTTGCCTTCCATTGTGCTATCTTGTTTGACATAGTGTCTCTTTGCTGTTTGACCCTGCATGCACGAGGCAGGCATGCCCAGCAGCAAGCCTCCAAGGATGCTCCTCTTTTCACCTCCCACCTCTGTAAGACACTCTGATTACAGATGTGCACTATTCTGCTCAGCTTTATGTGGGTTCTGGAAATTCAAACTTACAGCCTCACACTTGTGCAGCAAGTACTTTATCTACTAGGCCCTTTTATCAGTCTTCAGTAACAGCAGCTGTTGAGAGAGAGAGAGAGACAGAGAGAGAGAGAGAGAGAGAGAGAGAGAGAGAGAGAGAGAGAGAGAGAGAGAGAGAGAGAAATATTGGTGAAATAAGGAAGAAACAAAGAAGGATAGACATGGAGGAAAGAGGAAGAGTGGAAGTTTGGTTTTCTTTAAGAATGTAGAAAATTGAATTCACTTATTCACCCAAGGTCATTTTATTGAAAGAGTGGCATTCTCTTGTTCTCTGTTTAAAGCCCTTCTGTCTGTGGTATAGGTCATGTAAGGAACATAGGAGGTCTAAGATGATGCTCTTCAGCATTTTGATATGCACAATGGCTGATAAAACTCAGTTTTACAGTAGCTGGTAGCACTTTGACAGTGTGTATTTTTAAAAAGCATCTTTTACAAAAGTCTCAAAGCACTTTGCATTCGAAACATTAAAAGCTTAAAAGAAGGAGAGGTAGAAATCTGTAGCAGTGGGAAGCATAGATCAATTTGGGAGTAATTACATCAATTATTTCTAATAAAATCATTTTGTATTAACTGAAAATAGTTTTAAGTTTGATGTATTCATTGAGATTAAGACTGGCAGTCTCAAGCCTTTGTCTTTCCATAAAAATGAATCCCATTATTCTATATTGAGTTAATAGACTTTCCTAGGTGTTTTTGAGATAAAGGAAAGTATATAATTGCTTATACTAATCAAGAAGGACAGCCAAGCCTATTTTTCTTAAGTTCAGTCATATTATAATAATAAAAAGTAGGAATATGAATGACAAATTTCTTCTAAGGGTCATCAGTTTTGTATTAGATGCCAGCCAAACATTTGACCTCACTTGTCAACTCTGAATTGGTTGCTAATAACCTTGAACTTTTAAAGAACACAAACATTGGAGTTAGTTTCAAGCCAAAACCTAACAATCATGAATTATGACCTTGGGCAAGGCACTGAAATATCTTGTGCCTCAATTTCCACTTCTAGACACCGCAATAATAATGTCCACATTGGTGTTCTGTCGGGTTTATGTGCCATAACACACTAGAAGTTCACACAGCAGAGCCTGTCACATAGTGATGCTCAAAGTCAGCTGTGGTAGCTGTTGTCTCTGAGGGTCTCTGAAGCACTGTTATTTTGTTTCTCTGTGAGCTTCTCTTTGACTTCCACAGGCTCAAGAGACTTGAATGCTTCTGTACATTTTATAGGAGTTGATATTATGCTGCAAACAGCATAGTAATGTGAATTGTAACACATGCTCCTTTCAGGAAGAAATTAGTTTGAATAGTTTGACTTTGGAAAACTTGCTTCTTTAATGAGATACAATTTTTAGACACGCAATACATGAGTCTCAGTGTCTTTCCATAACAAATGAACTAATTTAGCCCCAACTTCAAATTTGTGCACTTTTCTTTTTCAAAAATAATAATTATATTAATTTTTTGAGACTTTCACACAATGGATTCAGTCATAGTCACCCTCTTCCTGTAACTCCTCCCAGATCCAGGGTCTCACTCTCACCTCCCAACCCATTTAATGCCAAGTTTTCTGTTATTTTTATGTATGTGTACTTTTCAGTAGTATATGGATCAAAACTTCTAATTCCTTTTCAGTGAAAAATTAATATAGTTATGCCTACCTTGTAAACATGATATTCTTTTTTATTATTTATATAATAATATATTTATATATAAGAATATAATATTATTTTTATTATACTATAGGTATAAATAAACTGAGTGGCTATACTTGTAGTGCAATTTAATTGTAAACACAAAAGAATTTCTAGCCATCAAATCTGATATCAGTCTACATTGAATTTATATACCAATATTATTAATTTGGTTTTTGTATTTTGGATACTTCTATATTTGAAAAGTCTCTACCTTCCTCAACACATTTTCTAAAGAACTGGGTAATTTGTCCCCATCCCACTAAAAATCCAACTACTTTCTTCAGGAATTTCTTAAAATATTTGTAAACATCTGTATTTGTAGTAGTCACCAAGGATTTATGATTTATATAAGATATTTAGAGACAAAATGTCAATTCCTGTATTTGTGTGTGGTGTGATCTTCCTGTCTGTGCATCACTGAGGAGTGGAGGAATGTGCTACCCCCACATACAGCACTTTGGCATCAGTATTATTTTCAGTCAAAGGAAATTTGTTAAGACAACAGATGTGGCCAGCATGCTCTAGCCATCTTCTTTTTCTTCCTGGAAGGAAGAGTTAAATCTTGTACAGATGTTCTCCTCACACCAGTGGAAAGCAACACTCACATCATCGGGGGTGGAGACAGGGGCTTTGAACAGACTGTGCCAGAGGAACCATTGTCTTTCTTTATCACCACGCATGGTTAGTTACTTTGCATGATGCCTCTCTTCTTTCAGCTCCACAGGTACTCACAGGTTCTGCCTCGGTTTCATCTCCTTAGAAGGTTGCCATATCATGTAACACATTAAATTTGTTTGTATGTTTCTTTCTTGTTTTTTTAAAAAAATAACTGGCTAAATTAGATTTTTCTTCTTAGACTGTCTTATTGGAGAACTTAATGTTTTTTAATTTCTGTCTCTATAATTTGATTCTGAGCCATGTAAATTTATTCCTTATTAAAACATTAATCAGTGCAGGGCATGATGGTGCACTCCTTTAATCCCAGATGGAGGCAGAAGCAGGTGGACCTCTGTGGGTTTGAGGCTAGCCTAGTCTACATAACGAGTTCCAGGACAGCTAGGGCTATGCAGAGAGACCTTGTCTCAATAAAAACAAAATGTAATCAATGGCTAAAAATAAAAAAAAAATGAATAAGTATTTACTGGCTTGAGGGCTTTGTTTTAATGTAATTGGTTTTAATAAAATATAATTATTAAATGAAGTTCCAATAAAAACTTCACTCAGTTTGATTCTTGTCATTTTCTTTCTTTTAGTCAGCCCACAGCATTTTCAGTATGTTATCAAATTAAATGTTTCTGAAGTGCTATGGTATGATAAATTTTCTCCCTTTTCCAATAATGTTATCAATTGATTGTGTGGTCAAATGGCATGGTGGCAACATAATTTGACCTCCTACTCAGTGGTAACAAACCTCAAGAACACCACATTCATTCACGGTGAAAAACAGAACCCAATGAGGCTGACCCAGGCTCTTTAATTTCCACTGTTAACCCTACTGCTTGAGGGAATGGTGGAGACCTGCATTTTAATTAAGTTAATGCATTGTATTTCCTGGTTCAATCAGTTGTTACCCAAATACAGTAGCATGCATTTTTCATTCTTATTTAAACCATTAACCCAAATCAGAGCCCCAGGGAAATGGCACAAAATAGAAAATGGGTGTATATTAGAGACCTGAAGAGCTACAGAAAGGTGGCATTTGGAAGAGTCCTAGGTCCCAGGGGTGATGTCTGCATTAATAAAAATATGGACAGGGATTCAGGATTTTTTCTAGTTTCTCATAACCTCTGCACTGTATTTTAATTGAACGTTTTGTTTGTTGTCTTGCTTTGTTTGTGTTATTAACTAGTTAAAACAGAAGCTATCACATGTTTTGTGAAGATGTATTACCTCAGTTTTGGGCAGTAATGATCTCAGATCGTCATTGTATCCAGGCATGGCTTCAGGAATCTAGTTTCACCAAGTTTTGCAAGTTTCCATGAGCTAAGAGCTTTTTTTTTTCTTTTTAAAAGAAAACTAAAAATTACCAGTCAAAGTGCTTCATGTATCCCTGAGCATAAATATTAAATCCAATTCATGTTTATATGACTAATATGAAAGTGATACTTGTTTATTCATGACATATGGTTTCTTTTTTATGTGCATATCTCTCTCTCTCTCTCTCTCTCTCTCTCTCTCTCTCTCTCTCTCTCTGTGTGTGTGTGTGTGTGTGAGTGTGTGTGTGTGTGTGTGTGTGTGTGTGTATCTGCATGTGCATGTGCCTGTAAGGCCAGAGGATAAATCACTCAGGTCGTCAGGAAGAACAGGGAGTATTAATTGCAAAGCCATCTTTTCAGTCTTATTTATTCTAAACATCATAAAACTTCCTTAATTTAAGTAGCTAAACTCCATAAGACTAAGTTGATCTTGGATTGCAAAATTCCTGGGAGTATTTTGCAACCCCAAAGTATAAGTTTGCATACTATTAACTGTATAAAAATAGGAAGCAAGGTCTTGATTTTTTAGTACGTGATGATTTGAACTCCGTTCTGTAAACAGTGAAATAGTTGGTTGCTTCCCCCTCATTAAAAGTGCAGACTAGTAAAATGTCAACCACTAACAGAAAGAAAAGACAAGGAAACTTCTCTAGCTTGCCTTGGAGTTTAAGTGACAAAGAACTTGGAGAAAGGTAACTAAAAGCCAATGCTATGCAGGCATGAGGTTAGATACAAAGTCTTTTTGTAATTATGTGCTTAGGGAATTAGGGACCAAAAGGTATTGCTGAGCATGTCTCATAGATGTTAGAACCACAGCTAACAGTGTGTTTATAAATGAAGCATGTATCCCTTCTATTAAAACCCCTCAGCACTGTGTCCTTACGGACAAAGAAAAAGAGATGACTGTTCTCATCGCTGTGACTTGGCTTTACACAGGAAGTCCTAGGCAGTACAATAAGAGAAGAAAAAGAAACAAGTGGCAAATAGCCTGGGGAAGAAGGACTGAGTCCCCATATTTACAGATAGATCCATTGCCTAAATATATAGTCGTATCCTGAAAATGGAAGTAAACAAAGTGAAGAATCCTGAAAATGAAAGCAAACAAAACCCCTCCTCCTACTTCCAAGTAAATTCCTAGGTTCAGAAGTCACAAGGTCAATACACAAAAATCAATTCAAGTTCCTTTTGCTAGCGATGGATAATAAGAAATATATCTGAAAAAGACTGTATTGTAGTTTCCTTAAAAGGATACATTCAAGTAAACATGTAGTTCAGTGTCTCTCAACCTTCCTAATACTGCAACCCCTTAATATAGTTCATGTTGTGGTGACTCCAACCATAAAATTATTTCCATTGCTGCTTCATAGCTAATTTTGCTACTGTTATGAATTGTAATGTGAATATCTGATATGCAGATGGTCTTAGGCGACCCCTGTGAAATGGTTGTTTGACCCCAAAAGGGATTATGACCCACAGATTGGGAACCACTGATGTAGTTACATATGGATAATATCTCTCCTAGTTAGCATCAATTGTCATTGTTGCTAAGTCTAGAATCAACCAAAAAGTTCCTTTATCAGGTTGGTCTGTGGCCATGTGTGGGAGTGATTTTCCTGATTGTCTTAATTGATACAGGAGTGCCAAGTCCACTGTGGGCATTACCATTCTCAGCCAGCTGCTCTTGCTCTGTATAGAAGACATTCTAAGAGAGAGCCAGAAAGCAAGGCAGCAAGCAGGACTTCTCCACTGGGTTGTGTCAAGAGCCTGACCAGAGTTCCTGCCCAACTTCCTTCAATGATAGATTGTGATCTGGAAGAATATCCCAAATAAACACTTTCTCCCCCTCAGTTGCTTTTAGTCAGAGCATTTTATCAGTAATATTTTATATAAGTATTACTACTAGAAGAAATACAACAGCGTGATTTATTAATATTATATGAATGTGGCCTCTTTCTTCCCTCAAAACATCTTCTTGTACTGTACCTTTTGTGACAATGTGGACATGCTTGTGTAGTGGAATTCTACAACCCTGTGTGGCAGGATGGGGCATGATGAGTGCTGCAGGTTTTGTGAAGGAACATTAGCCTGAGTGAGGGTGTTACTGAATTCAAGACCTGAGGTCCTGGTCAGTCTGATGACCAAGGCGGCTATTCATGACTAATGGATGGATAGATGCACACTGAATGCAACACATATAAACACAGGGATGGACAGGGACCGGCAGCAAAATGTTCCATCATGCTACTAAGAATAGGGCACAGTTTAAAGCTCACACATTTTTCATTTCTGTGATTTCCCACTTAGAGCTTCTGGACTACGGTTGTGAGCCTGCAGGAAGTAAATGCAAGGCCAGAAAAGAGGCCGGAATTATTGACCACTGACATGAACAAAATATCCAAAGCAGTATAATTCTGGAAATGTATGACTGAAAACAACTCTTTGACATAAAATAGACTAGAACAAATCATTGATAATGTATTCAATACTTAAAATTGTGATGGTTTTGGAAGGCATTGAGTTGAATCTACTTAGAAGAGCAAGATCCCTACCTTAAAGAACAGTGGTTAGGGTGTGGGATGAGAAGGCCATTGCAGGGAAGATGTGTAATCAGGCTGCTCCTGTAACAGCCGGACTCTAAAGGTTCTAGAAAATACTTTAAGTATTAGGTTTCATTTATTTTTTATATATTTTGTTATTATTATTATTTTTCTTGTGCTTGGGGGTCAAACCTAAAGTCTTGAGCGTGCCAAGCAAGCCGGCACTCTGCCACTGAATTACATCCCCAGCATGTATTGTGTTTTAAAATGATAGTCAGAAAAACCAACACTGGCTAACTCCACATCAGACTGAAGATGTACACTGTGATAACTTAGTGTCAAACTTCAGTCCTAGGAATTGCTCTCATAATTATCCAGGTTTATTAGTGAGGGTTAAAGGGGAGGCCAGCATCCAGTACGCATTTGCCATCTTGGCAAGTAGCAGCATCCCGCTGCTTTTCAACTAACTGGAAATGGAATTAACATACTGATAACTAAATTATGAATCTTGATTACATTTGTTTGTTTTCTATGATTTCTTTTTCATTTTTTCCATTCTGGGAATTGAACCTAGGGCCTTATACATGCTAGGCAAATGATTTAACAACTGAGATATGGTCGCAGCTTGCTCTTGACTAAATTTAATCAGAAGCATTCTAACACATATATTAGACATTAATTTATATGTTTGTAAACTATGTTAGTTTATATATTTTAAACATTGCGCATCTGTGTACCTTTAGGGCTGGTGAGATTGCTCAGCGGGTAAAGCTACCAAGCTTGAAGACCTCATGTCAGTTGCTGGAGTTTGTATGGTGGAAGGAGGGAATAGATTTCCCTGAATTATTCTCTGACTTGCAAATGTTCACCATGGCACATGCACACTCCCATATACACATAAAATAAATAAAAGCCTTTAAACATTAAAATTTTTAAAAAGAAACTCTATATATTTTAAGTACTCTTGATACATAATGTATTAATATCCTTTAAATATTGATATATAATAATACATATAGGTATATAACTTTAACACATAAAATCTAATTTAAGATATAATGCATATATTTATAGAAATCATTGATATGTAAGTAGTCATAAAACAGATTTAATGTTTACTTTCAGTTTAATCTATCATAAATATTTCCTCACATTATTAAATAAACACCTAATTTCTAGTGAGCAAATAATATTATTTAGTTGATGAATATTCAAGCTGAATGACACAATGTTGTATTTGTCCACTTTCCTATTTATTTATAAATAATCTGATTAATAATTAGTTCTCAATGCACCTGGCAATACTGTATCAACATCCTTCCCATAATAATCTAACCTAATTCCTAGGACTGAACTTTAAATGTTGAATTATTAGATTGAAATTAAAATAGCAGCAACAATGTAAATTAGAAGAATTTTTAAGCTTCATTCCTTAGCACCACGGCCTCTTTCACAGAAGGAACTTCGACACAAAGCAACAACATATGAGAATATCTATTTCAGTACACATAGCAGGTGCACATACACCATTTCCAGTTTAGGAGCTGAAAGCTGTGTTTCTGCCTGCTTTACATCTTTTATCGCACTTGGGGTGGCATGCAGTTTTGTCCATTTGTTTCACCTCTGTTGTGAATTGTTCACTCTTTTGAAGCCTTTCAGATCGGAGATTGCTGTGTTTGTAGGGGTTGACACAATCTCTTATATATGTTTTAAGTGTTTGAGGATATGTTACAAGCCTATGCTTTGTTCATTTATTCAAAATCTCTTTTTCTTCTAATATTTGCTTTTAGGCATGGTGCCTGCTGAACTGTAAGTTTTTAACCTGTGTGACATTGATCTTTTCTTTATTGCTCTTTTGTGAAAATTTTTTTTTTCTCTTTAGGTTTTTATGTATTCCACTAAGACACAGTTACATTTTTGTGGGAGTTAAAAATGATGTTCACATAAAGACACACAGGGTTCAGAGCAGTGGTCTTCAAGATGGCTGAATGTGTAAAAACACTGCTATGCAAGGATGAGGGACAGTCTTCAAATTCTCAGAGTTCTTGTATAAAATCCAGGCCAGCAGCTCACACCTATAATCCCAGCACCGTGGGGTGGGAGGATGGCCAGAGCCTAGTGATCTCCAACCCATCAGCCTAGATGAAATGGTGAACTTCATTTTCAGTGAGAGAACAAGGCAGAAGGTGATAGAGGGAGACACTGATGTCCTCCTCTGGTCTCAGCATGTGCATGCAAAAGTACATGCACCCTCCCTCCCCGCCCCCACAGGTTCAGGAAGTAATCTACTTTTTGTTTACACATCACAAGTCATTTACCTTGATCATATACAAACTTCCATTCCTTTCCCCAACTCCTCCAACACAGCCCCCCTTTTGAGATTGTCCTGGCCTCATACAGTCCTTCTGCCCCTTTCTTCATGATGTCTCCTGAGGATGGAGTGTAGAGGTTGTGTTGTAAATGTATAACCTGGGGAGGGCATCCTATGGTCAGTGGACCTCTTCACTTTTGAGTATTTGTGGTTTTCTGTAATGGTCTCCATCTGCGGCAAAAGAAGCTTTTTTAATGAGATAAGTGACCTACACTTACGTGTGTGTGTGAGGACAGGGTCAGGATGTGGTTACCTGTGTGTGTGAGGACAGGGTCAGGATGTGGTTACCTGTGAGTGTGAGGACAGGGTCAGGATGTGGTTACCTGTGTGTATGAGGACAGGGTCAGGATGCAGTTACCTGTGTGTGTGAGGACAGGGTTTAGAATGAAGTTAAGGTGCACTGGCTTAGGCAGTGCCGGGAGGAGGTTTTGGACGTGAGAATTTCCTTGACTTGCAGTACCATTTGAATTACATCTGAGATATAAAACAGATTTTTTTTGAGATTTTTTTGTTCTTCAGATGTTTCATGGCCTTTACTGTGAAATTTAACTAATCTTAACTGTTGAGTACATTTAGAAGAACATGCTTAAATAAGAAATAATATAAGATATTTAGAAGAAAGCATAAAAAATACTGTACCAATAACCATGGGCAAGATTGCAGCTGCAGCAGAAAAACTGTGTGCAAAGACCAGCGTAAGAGAAGAGGTTGGGTTTTTACCATAATAAACAGAAAAAGAGTGATGGTTATCTCTAGCTGTCAACTTCACATGATCTAGACTCCCCCAGGAAAAGAGTCTCATTGAGGTGATGGTCTACATTTGCTTGGCCTGTGTACATGTCTGTGGGAATTGTCTTCATTAGTAGATGTGGGAAGACTTACACTACTGTGGGCAGCCATTCCCCAGGGAAGGTCTCTTGAACTGTAAGAGACAGAGAAATCAGGATGAGCACAAGCAAGCAGCTGGCCCTGCATGCATCCTTTGCTCTTTGCTCTTGTTTGTGGATATGATGTGACGAGCTGTCTCAAGTCCTTGCCTCTGTGATTCCCCTGCAGTGGTAGACTGGTTACCTGGAAATACAGCCTTTGTTCTTTTAATTTTTTGTCATTGTGGTTATACTCCATTATTTAATGTTTTACATTTGTTCAGCTAAGAATAAATATTTATTCATTTGAACGTGAACATAATTTAGACATGTATAATACAGAATGTTTATCAAATCTGGTCTGTTTGTTATGAATTTGTTTGCATGCTTATAATTGTAATATATAAATAATTTTATATGATGGTTTTTAATCTTTTCTTTAAATTTCTCCTTCATATAACATATTTAATCATGTTCTTTCCCAACCCTAACTCTTTCTAAATCCTCCCTCCCTCCCTACCCACACAACTTAATTCCCCCAACCCCATCTCTCTGTTTGGAACAACAAAAATGTTAAAACAGGAATGAAAGTCTACATAAGCAGATGGAACACAACAAGAGAAAAAACATACCACCCCACACACAAAGAAACCAAAACCAAGCAAACCGCAAAGTCTGTTTTGTGTTGGCTACCTACTCCTGGCCCCAGGACCTACCTTGGAGTGTGGTTGATATATCCAGTAATACTCTATTGGAAAAAGTCTGGTTTTCCTTTCCCCAGCAGGGATCCACTGAAAATACCTTCTTTGTTCGGGGTGGGGTTTGTGTCCACTTCGCCTTCTCCATGTTGGGATTTTTATCTGATTTGAACTTGTGCATGTCTCTTACATGCTGTCGCAGTCTCTAATTCATGTGTATATAAGTCCTGTTGTGTCCTTGAAGTCATTTACCTCCTTGGGATTTTATAATCTTTCTGTTTTCTTGTACATAGACATCTTTGAGCCTTGAGGGGAGAGATTGGACAAAGACATTCCATTTAGTGCTGAGTGCTCCAAATTCTCTCATTCTCTGCACATTTTCCATTTGTAGACTTTTGTGTTGTCATCTACTGTAGATGTAGAAGTGTTCTTCTACAGAAGAAGAATCTTCTGTGATGAGGGTTGAGTGAGACACCAATCTGTGTGTACAGCAGTGTGTCATTAGAAGTCATTTTGTTGCAATGTTCCTTCAGCAGAATAATAGCATTATGCTTTCCTCTGGAGCCTGTGACCTGTATGTTCACATCTTGGCCCCTCTATCAGTGGCAGGCATGGGTTCCGCCTCATGGAGCGGGCTGTTAATCCAGCCGAACATGATGTACCACTGTTGCACAGTACGTCTTGCAGGCAGGTCACTGTTGTAATTCACAAGGTTTATAGTGGGGGGTGACATTAATGATGACCTTTCTCCTCTGACATCACACAGAATACCTTCCAGAACCAAGTAGACTAGTAAGTAAGGTGAAATTTCTAATTGGGAACCAGCTTACCTTATCCATGTTCAGTGGTATAAGCAAGTGGTGTCTTCAGCAATAAGGCCTTATTATGAGGTTGTAGAAGGTAACCAATGCCCTTGGCAATGGCCTGTGACACTTTTGGGGAGTTTATGGAACCTTTTGGCCCAGCAATACTCAACAGGATGTAGGCTGTTACTGGCACTGGGGATTTTACTTGGCATATCTAATTGGGGCATTGTCTCCTCCATTACATGTGACTTCATTTAAATTACTTTAGTATTTATTTTAGAAAGATTCTACAGCAGTTTATATGGTTGCTTTTAGTTAGATAATTTTATTGCAGCAAAAAAAAATGGATCTAGAAAAAGGGAAATATAAAATGTTCGTTCTATACACAGCATGGCAAGGTTCATTGCATTCTCTATCCTCTGAATTCTCCAAAAAAGAAACATAGAAAGTAACAACAGTAACAACAATAATTAAATTAACTTAATTTATCTTTTTACAAAGGAGAAAAACAAAACCTGAAAAGTTAAATACTTTTTCATTTCAGAAAAGCTAGGGCTAGGCCTCTAGCACTAATACAGTTGGGGTCAAAGCCATCATCTTAACTACAATGCTCCACCACTTTGTCAGATTATAAGAAACATAAAAGTTTATCTAGTAAGATAAATGCCTTCCTATCCTTAAATTCTAGGGGAAATTTATTGTGTAGATGTTGTGTAAAAGTGATGGATAATGTTTTCAACTTACATGTTACAGAAAATAGGGTAACATTTTTTAGATGGCTATTTCTTGTTTCAACCTTTGATAACAGTCCAGTTTGTAACTCCGAGTCATAACTTAGTGCAGGCATTTCTTTGGACAATTGAGCTGAGATGCCTCAGTATTTTGCTATCTGTGATCAACCTGGAGTTCCTACTATTTGTCATCTGCCTGCCGTGTAGTGGAGGACATGGAGAATCAGAAAGAAGGGCTTGGTTTTACAGAGATATCGTTCAAATATCAGATTAAGTAAGACAGGAAAATGTGTCATATAGAAAAGAAACTGAGAATTAGTGTTTACTTGTCTTTAAAACAACTAAGTTCCTCAAAGGAAGAGCCAAGTTGAGAGCAGACATGGAGTTGCTTACTTGATCTTGATATGTGAAATTCCAAAAGTTACTGGGACATAACTGTAATACCAAATCAAAAATAGCAAAGTGGGTCCAGGGGCGTCAGGGGCTGGTGATCTATAACCCTGACTACATCTGAGCACACAGAAGGTGTTAGAGAAATACACATGACCAAACAGCTGAATGGAAGAATGACTTATTTCCCAAGGTTGTATTTTTGGTGGATTTTCACCTAAAGAGCTGTGTTCATCTTCTTGGTCATTTTTAGACTACATAAAAATTTTGACAACATATGAAAATATTTTGGGGGTTTTAGGTTTTGCTAATAACTTTCCTTGTCAGCAAAAATTTTCCAATTAATAATTGTAAAAATTATATGAGTGCACATATGTCTATCCTGTGTTCTTTGTATTTGATTTTATTATAGTGTCATCAAAGTCATTATGTGAGACATATTTCCCTCTTGTAGATGAGGATATTGGGGTTTCAGGAAGTCTTACTATGTAGCCTGAGGTGGTTTGGCTAGTAAGTGGAGGAGAATTAACTCTTCCTTATTTTCCCAAAGTTGTTATCTTTAAAACATTTTAAAAAATACAATTACATCATTTTCCTCTTTCCTTTTCTCTCATCAATCAGTTCCTTCTCACTTCTCTTGAACCCTACCACATCTCCCTGCTCAATCCCTTTCAAATTTATAGCCACTTTTTCTTCTATTATCAGTGTTTTGCACTCACACACACAGACACACACTGTACATGAATAAATAAATACAGCCTGTTGAGTCCATTCAGTGTTGCATACACACACACACACATACACACACACACACACACACACACACACACACACACACACACACACACACACACACGCTTTCAGGGCTGACTGCTTGGCATTGGATAATCAATTAGGTGGTCCTTTCCTAACAAAGATCAATTCTCCCTCTCAGTAGTCATTAGTTGTCTGTAGTTCTTTGTCTAGGGGGTGTTGCCATGAGATTTGCCCCTTCCACATTAGTATGCCTATTGATGTTGTCATTGTGCAGGTCTTGTTTAGAAGGCCACATTGTTGAGTAGCTTTCCTGTCATTTCTAGGAGACAAAGTCTTACAGAGACTTCTTGGTATCCTGGCTCTTACAGTCTTTCTGCTCCCTCTACTGTTTCCTGGGCCTTTGCTGTGGGATGTTCTGTATGGCAAATGTGTTGCTGATTAGTCAATAAATAAAACACTGATTGGCCATTGGCTAGGCAGGAAGTGTAGGTGGGGCAAGGAGGAGAATAAAGCTGGGAAGTGGAAGGCTGAGAGAGAGACACTGCCAGCCGCCATGATGAGAAATAGCATGTGAAGATGCCGGTAAGCCACGAGCCATGTGGCAAGGTATAGATGAATGGAAATGGATTAATTTAAGCTGTAAGAACAGTTAGCAAGAAGCCTGCCATGGCCATACAGTTTGTAACCAGTATAAGTCTCTGTGTTTACTTGGTCGGGTCTGAGCGGCTGTGGGACTGGCAGGTGAGAGAGATTTATCCTGACTGTGGGCCAGGGAGGAAAACTCCAGCTACAGGCCTTAGCTGTCAGAGTTATATAAAGATGTTACATATATAGTTATATACATTTGTGTATAGATGTATCTATTGGGGCTGGGCAGAGCACACTCAATTTTCTGCATTTTGACCAGCTGTGAATTTCTGTAACTGCCTCTGTCTGACGCAAAGAGACACTTCTTTGATGTTGGGTGAGAATTATACTTATCTGTTGATATAAGGATATTTTTTAGAATGCAGTTGGTAATTATAGTGGTTAATAAAACAGTAGTAGTAGATTCTTCTCCAAGATCCATGACCTCACTAGTCCTCAGTAGTTGGCAAATTTTACAGTGCCAAATATGATTTCTCCCTTTTGAGAGAGTCCAATTAGACAGTTGTCTAATACCATGCTACTATTTCACCTTAGGGCATATCTTGCCATTCTGCTCATTATTGTGTTTCATAAGCATCAGAGTTGGTCAGGACTATTGGGTACTTTTCTTGCTTAGAAGCTTGCATAGCATCTTCTGGTACTCTAGTTCTCAGGGAGTTGACTTTCAGGTCAGATACAGCTTGAATTCTCCAATTCCTGTGTCCTAAGTGCATGCTATCTTCATCAATGAGGACTTACCTTCAACCTCTAGGAGGCAACAAAGGGTAATACTGTTTTGCAGTCTCTTGGACAGTCCCAACAACTCAAAAGGAGATTTTGTTCTGACTGGCCAGAGCTTTTTTTTTAATTACTCATTTATTTTACATCCTGACTGCAGTTTCTCCTCCTATTCCCTCCTCCACCCTTCCGCCCCTGCCAATCCACTCCTCTTCTGTTTCTGTTCAGAAAGGGGCAGGCTTCCCATAAGTATCAACAAAGCATGGCATATCAAGTTGAGGTAGGACTAAGTTCTTCCCCTTGTATTAAGTTCTGGACAAGGCAACCCAGTATGAGGAATAGGTTCTCAGATTCAGCCAAAGCATTAGGAATAGACCCTGCTCCCACTGCTAAGAGTCCCACAAGCAGACTAAGCTGCACAACTGTGATATATATGTAGAGGGCCTAGGTCAGTCCCATGCAGGTTCCTTAGCTGTTGGATCAGACTCTGTGAACTGCTATGAGTCCAGGTTAGTTATATCTCTGAGTTCCTTTGTGGTGATCTTGACTCCCCTGGCTCATACAATCCTTATTCCCTCTCTTCAACAAGATCCCCCAAGCACAGTGCTTGGGCTATGGATCTCTGCATTTCTTTCCACCAGTTACTACATGAAGGCTCTCTGATGACAATTGGGGTAGTCAGCAATCTGATTACAAGAGATGGCAAGTTCAGCTTACCTATCCACTAATGCTGGGAGTCTTAGCTGGGGTCATCCTTATAGATTTGAGAGAGTTTCCCTTGTTTCTACCTGACCTCAAAATGCCTCCCATATAAAGACTTTTCTTTCAGTACTCTCCCCCTCCATCCACACCCTAATCTGATCCCTCATGTTCCCATCTCCACCTGCCCCAGTCTACCCAGGAAATTTCTTCTATTTCTCCTTCCAAGGGAGATCCAGGTGTACTCATTAACCCTCCATGTTACCTAGTTTCTCTGTGGCTGTGTATTGTAGCCTGGTTATCCTTTACTTTATAGTTAATATCCACTTATGATTGAGTACATACCATGTTTGTCCTTCTGAGTCTGGGTTACTTCACTCAGGATGATTTTTTTCTAGTTCCATCCCATTGCCTTCAAATTTCCTGATGTCATTGTTTTTAACAGCTGAGTAATTCTCCATTGTATAAATGTACCACATTTTTCATTATCTATTCTTTAGTTGAGGGAAATCTAAGTTGTTTCCAGGTTCTGTCTATTATGAATAATGCTATAAACATAGTTGAACAAATTTCTTTGTGGTATGATTGACCATCCTTTGAGTATATACCCAAGATTGGTATAGCCAGGTCTTGAGGTTCCCAATTTTCTGAGAAACTGCCATAGCGATTTCCAAAGTGGCTGTACAAGTTTGCACTACCACTGGCAATGGAGGAGTGTTCCCCTGGCTCCACATCCTCTCTAGCATAATCTGCTGCTTGTGTTTTTTATTTTAACCATTCTGACAGGTGAAAGAAGGTATCTCAGAGTCCTTTTAATTTGCATTTTCCTGATGGCTAAGGATGTTGAACAATTCTTTGACTGTATCTTGGCCATTCGAAATTCTTCTGTTGAAAAATCACTGTTTAGATCTGTACTCCATTTTTTAAACTGGATTATTTGTTTTTTTATGTCTAGTTTCTTGACTTCTTTACATATTTTGGAGATCAGCCCTCTGTCAGATGTGGGGTTGGTGAAGATCTTTTCCCATTCTGTAGACTGCTATTCTGTGCTATTGACAGTGTCCTTTGCCTTACAGAAGCTTTTAAGTTTCATGCCAATAAACACCTTCAGTGATATGGCTGTATACAAGATCAACTAAAAAAAAATCAGTAACCATCCTATATACAAATGACAAACAGGCTGAGAAAGAAATCAGGGAAACCTCACCCTTTACAAATAGTCACAAATAATATAAAATATTTTGAAGTATCTCTAACCAAGCAAATGAAGAGCTGAATGACAAGAACTTTAAGTTTTTGAAAGAAGACCCTGAAACAAATCCACACACCTATGAACACTTGATTTTTGACAATGTAGCCAAAATTATACAATGGAAAAAAGAAAATATCTTCAATAAATGGTGCTGGCATAACTGGATGTCAGAATTCAAATAGATCCATATCTATCGCCCTGCATAAAATTCAAGTACAAATGCATCAAAGACCTCAATGTAAATCTACCTATACTTAAGCTGGTGGAAGAGAAAGTAGGAAGTAGCTTTGAATGCATTGGCACAGAAGACAACTTCCTGTATAGAACACCAGTAGATCAACAGTTAATAGATGGGACCTCTTGAAACTGAAAAGCTGCTGTACTGGAGCTTTTATAAGACAGTCTATGACTCTTGTGGGGAGTAATGTCAGCCCAAGTGGCATGGTTGCATTACACACACACACACACACATACACACACAAACACACACACACACACACACACACACACACACACACACACACACACACACACAGCCAAATCTGATGCTACAGTTTCTCAACTTTGCCAGTTGCAAATGGTCATCGTGTTTCAAATAACACCTTTCTCTTAGGAGGATTCATCAATGTGTGTGTATGTATGTATGTATACTTGTGTGTGTGTGTGTGTGTGTGTGTGTGTGAGAGAGAGAGAGAGAGAGAGAGAGAGAGAGAGAGAGAGAGAGAGAGAGCACTTGAGAGAGAGGGCTGAGACAAATGCTGAAGGAGAAAAGATTTAGAGGTTCACTTTTGTCCTTTTCTGGTCTTTTCCAGGGCACAACTGATGAGCACATTTCAGAGACTGCAGATAATTTACTTTTCCCGGAAGTTAATCAACACAGCCTCACAGAGGTGTTGTATATATGCATGATATTTGATTTTAGGTAGGCATATACTGTACCCAGCATTCTGTATTTCTCTTTTATGCTCACAACTCTAGTCTCAGAAATGTCTGCTACATGAATTTTACTTTTCTAGTTCTTCCAATCTCTGCCTATGTACTAACCCATTCCCGCCCTTACATCACACAACTGTCATTAGATGTGATGATCGCTCCTATTCCCATCACCAAATCTCCCAACTAACCTGGATGTGCTCCCTCTGGTCCAATCACTGGGTTACAATGGATGAAGAGCAGAACAGTATGGCTTTCTGAGTTGAAAATCAGTGAGAACTTTTATAGGCATTAAACCCAGGCTAACTAACATGTTACTCCTAAAATGGTTGCCACTGTACCTAGAACTATGTGTACTAGTGGACTACTGTGCCTAACCAGACACTGATGGGGACTGTCCTATGCCCTGGAAGGTATTGCATGACAGCTCAATCAGGGAACTCTGTTTTTCTCTCTTTATTACATTACCTACTGTTGCATTTTTACCTCACTATGAAAATAAAATTTAGTGTTTTTTTAGTGTTTTAAATCTAAAGAATAAATAAGCAGCTTAACTTGTATTCATAATTTTGAGCCAGGACTCACCACTGTCTCACAGCTAGGGATAAATGTCTCTTAGTACACATTTTCAATCAGTCATTTTTATTAGTTTTGACATTTTTCCTATTAATTTGCATCAATCCGTGGTTATCATTGTGTCTTAATTGGGGTAACTATAGCTGTGATAGAACACTATGACCAAAAGCAGCTTGGGGAGGAAAGGATTTCTTTGGTTTACATATCCCAGGCCACAGTCCATTAAGGGAAGGTATGCAGGAACTCAAACTGGCCAGAAAATTGGGGGTAAGAACTGGTACCCAGGCCATGGAGGAGTGCTGCTTAGTGAATGACTCCTAAAATAGTCTGTGACCACCAGCCCAGGGCGACCCCACTCACAATGGGCTGGATCCTCCCAAATCAATAACTAATTAAGAAAATATCCTACAACCAGATCTTATGGTGGCATTTTCTCAGTTGAGGCTCCCTCTCTCCAATGACTGTACCTGGTGCCAACTTGAATAAAACCAGCCAGTACACACTTATTCCAAGGGAGGGCTGTACTGTGCAGCCATGCTAGCCTTGAATTTGTGTCACTCATTCTTTCTGTGTCAAATTCCCAAGTGTGGATTACAAACATGTGCCACCACACTTGCGATATGTTATTCTTTTTAA
This sequence comes from Peromyscus californicus insignis, assembly GCF_007827085.1. NCBI lineage: Eukaryota > Metazoa > Chordata > Mammalia > Rodentia > Cricetidae > Peromyscus > Peromyscus californicus. The sequence continues at coordinate 6,465,072 of NW_026294617.1, read as the reverse complement.
AATTATTTCATTTTAAGAGTATAGTAAAATTAATATCATTTCCCCTTCCTTTTCCTCCCTCTATATCTTTCCATATATCCCTCTCACTCTTTTTCAAATCCATGGCCTCTTTGTCCATTAATTATTGTTGCATGCAAGTATGTACGTGCATGTACATATATATGAAAGCCAGAAGAACAAGAAGTTTGCTGTGATATTTTGTCTCCTAGGAATATCAGAAACGACACCCATAAAGTCTCACCAAGCACTACTTAAACCCCAGCTGAATAAGGACAATAGACATGCTGATATGGACAGGGGAAAACTCAGGAGGCTTCAACACTACACAAAAACTACAAGCAGCTGAAGAATGCTGGGAGCGGGAGGGATGGTCTTTACAGGAAAGAGCTCACCAACTGGTTATCCACTGTCAACTTATTGGCCCTGGAAATATTAGTCTTTTAATTTTAGATGCAAAGAAGTTGCCCTGCTTACAGGTCCATGAGAAAGTTGTATATGAGAAGTGACGGTGGTCATCCTTGTCTTTTTCACACGTAGGGAGACATTTGTGTGTGTGTGTGTGTGTGTGTGTGTGTGTGTGTGTGTGTGTGTGTGTGTGTTCTTTTATCAGTTACTATATTCTTGAGTTGTGAGGTCTCTCTAGTATGGTATATAATGCAGCTATCGACATGGATCTATAAATATCTTTGAGTCTGGATCTCCAGTTCATTTGCATTCCACTGATAAATGGAACTGCTGATGGTACAATAATCCTTTTTCTAATTTTCTGATGAAATGTTATGCTGTTTCCATGGCAATGTTATCATTTTACCGTCCTCCCAACAGTGCACAGGAGTTCCAATTGTTTCCATATTTTTTTCTGCACTTTGTATTTTCTTTGTTTTCTCACTTTTTTATAGTAGTCATCCTATGCAGTGTGAGAGATTTATTCAATTTACCTTTGACTTGAATTCTCCCAACAAATACTGATATTACCATCTTTCTGTGTGCTTTTTGGCCTTCAAGTATCTATTTGAAAATCCATGTCGAAGTTCTTTGCTCATTTTAGCATCAGCTGTTGAATGCTAAGAGTTTTCATATTTAACATACTGAATAATAATCTTAGAGCAGATCTACAATTTTCAAAATGTTATCAGAGATTCTGTGGGCTACCTGTTTATTCTGTTGTGAGTATTTTCAGTGCAAAAAAATTAGACACTTTCCATGAAGTTCAGCTAGTCTTCTCTCTATTGTCTCTGACCCTGTTAGCAATCCAAGAGATCAGTGCTACCAAATCCATTATCACCAAGCTGCCTCCCCATTTTCTTCCAAGAACTTCATTGTTTTAGGCCTTATATACAGGTCATAGGTCAGTTTTGAGTTGTGTTTCATCAATGGTGCTAGGTGAGGATTTGGTTTTTCTTCTTACACATGGCTGTTCAATTTTCCAAGCACTATTTGTGGAAAGTGCCATGTTTCTTCACCAAATGGTATTGGTATCCTTTCTAAAAATAACGTGACCATGTATGCACATTTTTCACGTTTATTTCTGCCGGTCCCTTGTGGCTCTGAGGGCGCAGTGCCGGAGCAAGTCCGGAGATCAGAAACTGCCTGTTCCGGCTTGATCCTCCTTCTCAGCACCCTTCAGACCTTCAAAATGCCATGTCAGCTGTAAGTCAGGCCCTCAGGGCTCTGCAAAAACATGGTTTTTGAGATTTTCGTAGGGACTGCATTAAAATTAGAGGACAATTTGGGTAGTATTCATATCTTAATACTGTTTTTCCTTGTTTAAAATTTTATCACATTTATTTATTTATGTAATTCAAGAGGAAAAGGCAGGAGGCAGTTATGTTCTTCCATCATGAGTGTCCAGGGGCAAAAGTCAGGTCATCAGGCTTGGCAGCAAATGCCTGATGCCCTCTAACTGGCCCCAGGTGCCTTATTCTTAAACATGGAGTATATTTGTATTGTTCTTAATCCTCTGCAACAAGTTCTTTGTATACTTGCAAATGCTTCTCCTTTGCTGTTAACTGATAAACATTTTATTATTAATTATTATTTTTGTTTTCTGAGACAGGGTCTCATACAGTCTAGGTTGTCTTTAAACTTGATATTTTGTGAAAGATGACTTTGAACTTCTGGTCCTCCTGCCTCCTCTAACTTTCAAGCGCTAGGATTGCCTGCAACTACCCCTATTCCTGCTGATTTTCGTACTGCTGTGCACAACGTGGTTTTCTTCACTTTCTTTTCAGACGGTTAGTGTATAAAATACAGTAAACTTTTCTGCTTTCTTTTGTCATCTTGTGCTTTGTCAAATTTATTAAAGTATTTTTATGGAATCCTTAACATTTCTACATTTAATATATCATACCTTAATAAAAATAATGTTTCCGTTCTTTTGCAATTTAGTTAAGTTGTATTTCTTGCCTGATTGCTCCAGTTAGAACTTCTAGCACACTGAAGAGCAGTGCTCATGCTGACATCCCTCCCATCTGGTCCTGATGTGGGACCCATTGTACAGGTGCTTATAACCTGATGCTCTGGGTGGATACTGGTGATTCTCATTGTGGTTTTATTTTACTCCTGTGACTCTGATTAAAAAAGAGGGAGAGATAGAGAATAGCAAAAGAGTTTTTCCTTTTTGATGTTCTGGAAGAGCTTGTTAGAATTATTAGTTCCTCCCTTAAATTCTGTATAAATCACCAGAGAAGCCACCAGGTCTTGTTTTCGAGAGTCCCTCCTCCATGGCAAACTCACTTTCTTTAGTTCTCATAGATCTGCTTTAATTGCTTCTTGGTTTAGGCCACATTTGACCTTCTGAGGATTATAGGGACTGTGTCAGTCAAGCTGGGGTGTTGACTGACACGCGGTTTCTCTTCCTGTCTTTATTGATACAGTCTCTCCTGTCACATTCACTGATGATGTCATGTCTCTACTTTTTAAAAGTTTTAATTTTATGTTTCCTAAGTAAACTTGATCTTGGCTGGTCTGGCTAAAGTTATCCTTTTATTTGTTATTTAGAAAGCAAACTTTTGGGTTCATTTATCTCTACTGTTTTTTCTCCATTTTATTAATTTTGCTCTTATTATTATTATTTTCTGCTACTTTTATTTAGTTTAATTCACTCTTTTCTCCCCTAATTTATTAATATGGAAGCTTTGGTGTTGTCGATTATCATTAAAAATTTTTAACTCAAGCCGGGCGGTGGTGGCGCACGCCTTTAATCCCAGCACTCGGGAGGCAGAGCCAGGCGGATCTCTGTGAGTTCGAGGCCAGCCTGGGCTACAGAGTGAGTCCCAGGAAAGGCGCAAAGCGACACAGAGAAACCCTGTCTCGAAAAACCAAAAAAAAAAAAAAAAAAATTTTAACTCATATTTAAATATGGTTCTGTTGACAGCTCTCCTCTGTGTGTGTGTGTGTGTGTGTGTGTGTGTGTGTGTGTGTGTGTGAGAGAGAGAGAGAGAGAGAGAGAGAGAGAGAGGTGTGTGCTATTTTCTGCATTGTGTGTCTGTATATGTATCACGTGAATTTGGCTAAAATCTGCTATCATGAATAGAACTGTGGAAACAGGTAATTAAAAATTCTTACAAATTATAGTGTGTAGTAATATATACCAGTGCAACAGTACTCTAATGTAGTGGTTGTGTGTGCTCCCTCCCTCCTTCCCTCTTTTCCTCCCTCTTCCCCGCCCTCCTCCCTCCCTCCTCCTTAGCATCCCTCTTCAGCCTCTTCCCACTTTGACCAGCTTTGCACCTGCGATTGCTCTGTCCCCTCTGGGCTCTAGAATCTCCTCGTGGGTAGTGTGCTCATGCTTCATCAGGGGCTGCTCTCAGTGCAGGGTTCCATGTCCAGCTGAAATCCTTTCCTTTGTACCTACCTCTCGCGTGTCTCTGCACTCTCACCGGCCTTTCAGTGGGCTACTTGTTAGTTACTCTGCAATGGCTTGTGTAGCAGCGAGGGATGGCTTTCTCCATTGTTCTGGTTCTGCCTTAGTGCTGAGTAGAAGTGATGTTCCTGGAAGTCAGCGGCTTTCCCAGTGACTGCCTTTCCAACAATAGCAGACGTTTCTAAAATGATGGATTCAGAATTGTCCTTCTTTCCTCAGTCAGGGAATCTTTTTGTTTCCTTCATTATATTGTAACAAGTCGTTCTCTGTTAACTGGGGGTGCCAAGGTAGAATCTGCTCCTGTGTCCATGTCGTAGGAGAGAAGTGTCTGGATAAATCTTAATTTGAATTAGTTAACAATGTACCGAGAGTGAGAGACTTTGGAGTTCTAAATCCTAAATGGGATGTCTTCATCGAAGCTCTCTCCTCAAGGCTCAGGAAGCTGTGCAGAAGACGAGGCAGAAGGATTGTCAGAGCCAGAGGGGGTGGTTGACTCAAAGGGAGCAAATCTTCTGGACATAACAGGACTGATGGACATATGAACTCACAGAGACTGTGGAAGCATGCACAGGGCCTGCACAGGTTTAAGCCAGATGAAGTCTCAGCCCTGAACGGGCGAAGTGTATATGATGAGCTCCACTCCCAAACAAAGATTTCATCTGCAAAGAGAGTATCAGTTCTCTTCAGTAGAGTTTCACTGGGTATATTAACCACATTTCAGGGTATTCCCTATCCCAGGAGTAGTTGGCTCACACAAAACAAACTTTAGAGTGTTTCTGTAGTCTTTTGTCTCATTTTCTTTTGTTTGGACATTTATTTCTTAGTGGTCTTTTGCTTATTTATTTTGATTTCTATTTTTGTGGTTTTGTTGGGGGATTGTATCTCCTGTTTTTTGTTTGTTTATTTGGAGGTGGAGAGAAAGGAATATAGACCTGGGTGGGTAGGGAGGTTAGATGGATCTTGAAGTAGTGGGGGAAGGGAAACATGGTTAAAGTATGCTGTATGAAAAAAAAACTTTTTTTCATTAAAAAACACCCCATTAGTCGGGCCGGCCAGGAGTGTAGCTCTGTGATGAAGTGCTTGCCTGGCACATGTGGTACCCAGCACTGGAAAAAAGGTATTCATACAATCACTTCCAACTGAAAACTCTTACACAGACACGCCTGGTTCTCTTTTAAAACCTGAATCATTTAAGACTACTTCAGTAGTGTGAGGTAGGCTCTGTCTTCTTGTGTTGAAAAACTGAAAAAGTTCCTCTTATAGTCTATTTCTTTTGTTCAATAGCCTTATTTTTTGATAATTTTATATATGAGCACATCTGCATCCCATGTGTCCCTCTCTGATAACTCCTGTTCCCTTTCCCAAATTCATGCAATTTTCAATTACTATTTTATTGTTCTTACACACACACACACACACACACACACACACACACACACACACACATACAGAGGGGGGGGAAGAGAGAGAGAGAGAGATCCTATCGAGTGCAGCTTCAGGGCTGCGCTCTCAGGGTTAGACAGCCAGCCTGTGTGGAGCTCGTCCCTGGAGGAGACTGAATCCGCCTCTCTCAGCTCTCTCAGCTGTCATTCACTGCCCGGGACTCTTCACCTAGACTGGGACTATGTGAAGTCTCCCTTGCCCATTTTGCCATGTCAGCTGGTGTTATCATTATGCTGATCTTGTTCAGGCAACCATGTTGTTGAGGGTTCATGTGTGCAGCTTCATGGTCAAATCCAGATGACATTACCTAGAAGCAGATGTACTGGTACCCAATTCTCCCATGACTTTCTCCGAGACTTAGATATAGAGGCTGTGTTGGAGATGTAACAACAAGCATTTGTGGTTTTGAAATATGGAGGCTGGGGTGGCTGACATGGCTCAGTGTGTAAAAGCTTTTGCTGCCAGCCCTGACAAACTCAATTCAATCCCAGGGACCCACAGGGTAAAAGGACATATTGACTCTTACAAGTTGAGTCTCTGATTTCAACACACACAATAAATGTTTCGTTTTTGCCCCTAACCTAAACATTATGTGGCTTTTGCCATTTCCTAAAACATGGAATATCATTAAGAACTATTAGTAAAGATATTGGTAAGATTTAGAGTAGGCACAAAAGCTGTTGCAACCAAGTAGCTTCACTGAACAAAACTACAGCTAAGTCCATACAGATGGAGCAATTGCTGGGAGACGGAGCCAGGAACTCGCCTACTTATATACCTGAAAAGCAAATCAACCTCATCAATCTGTGAATGCGTAGCACCTGAAACTCTACGTTGAATGAGAGCTGGAGTCTGCTCATCTGATCAGCTTCCAGGCAATGCTAATGCTGAAGTTCTTGGGACACAGTGAGTTGCACAGATTGAGGTGACATCATCCCTAAAAAGTGGCCTTTAGTAAGTGAAAGCAGCCTTCCCAGAGGAAGCAAGTCAGGAAGCCTGAAATGATCCCAGGAAATAAATAGCATTACTTCACTCTTCTCTTTGCTTTTTTCATACTGTTGGCCCATACCCTCATTAGTCAAACCTGATTGGATGCTAGAGGATATATACTCTTAACCCCTTTGTGTAATCAAAACACAAAAGCCTCTTGGATGAAAAGCAAGATAGGAAAAGATATGGGTCTCTCTAGAGGTTCAAACAGAAGAGATCTGACTTAAGGAAGATAGATAATAAACCACAACCAAACAGTGATTTGGAAAAATGAAGTCAGTTAGGAAAGCAGGAAAGGCTGGAGATTGATACAGTGCTGGGTATCGGTTTACCTTGAAGGAGCTTTCAAGCAAAGTGGTCGCTGCTGTGAACGAAGAGAGCAAACGAAGTGTGTATCTAGAGAAGAGCTTTCCAGACAGACAGAACAAACATAAAAGCAAGACTGAAGCACAGTACCTCTTGGTAGAGGGGAAAAACCTGAGGTTAGATTAGAGGAGGCTTGGCCTGAGGCATCACATGGGCTGCTCTTCACTGAAGCAGGAATAAGGATGTATGGAATGTTTATGCAGAAGAGTGAGATACCATGATTTATACAGTGTCTCTAGCCATACTGACTACTGACAAAGGAGAAAAGGAGAAATGGCAGGCACGTTTTCTTCTTTTCCTTCTTCTTTCTCCTTCCCTCCTCCTTCTCTTTCATCTTTTTGGTTTTTCAAGGCATGGCTTCTCTGAGTAGCCCTGGCTGTCCTGGAACTCACTTTTGTAGTGAACTTGGAGATTCGCCAGCCTCTGCCTCCTAAGTGCTGGGATCAAAGGCATGTGCCACCACCACTCACCAGCTTGGCATGTTTTTCTTTAATGGCTTGAGGAGAGAACTAATGGCTTGCTTCACAGTGATGGTGGAAGAAGAAGAGTTTAGCTCTAGTGCTTTGCATGCATTGTGTAATTTAATCGTATAACTTCATAAAGTAATGATATTATCATCTGTACCTCACAGACAAGAAAACTCTAGAAATTATAGTAATGACAGTGATTAAATCTTAAATAATCTATCTTGGGAGAAGCATTTATTTTGAATACTGGATTTAGTTTTGAAAACTATCTTCTTTCTAAAATAGTGAGCATAGTGAACACATTACTAAGTTCTAAGTCAATGTAATGACAATTGATTGTGAATATTATTTCAAATTCTCTGCCTAAGTCTTGTGTAGTTCTTTTAGTATCTAATTTTCAGAAATCATGTATGTTTTGCCTATGGTTTCTTTTTTAACTCATTCACCATCATACTTTGAACAATTCTTTTGAATGGTTCTTGAGAGTTACTCTTGACTGCCAATAAGATAATAAACTCACAATTGAAATATTTGTTAAATTCATAGTTGAGGGGTTTTAGAAATTATCTTACTTGTTTGGGTGTTTTGTCTGTATGTATATATCTGCACCACTTGTTTGCCTGGTGCCTGGTCAGAAGGAAACACCAGATCTACTAGAACCAGAGTTACCGATGGTTGTGAGCCACCACAGGGGTCCTAGAATTGAACCTGGATCTTCTGGAAGAACACATGTGAATCTTAACTGCTAAGCCATACCTCTAGCCCCAAACACAGAGGATTTTGTTGAAGATGCAGTAGTTTTGTGGATAAGTACTAAACATGTTGTGATTATCTTGAAGCCACCAACATCTCTCATGCAGGGAATTAAGAATGTATTTTGGTTTTTACAACAGATCTGTTTAAATTATTGATAAATCTGTTTGGATATAGACATTATTTGTAGTAATTATAGCAAAAGCAGTAAGAGAGTATTGATTTTACTTTAGAAATAGATGAAGATCAAGGCTCATAGTGTTCTTTATTTGATTAAACAAAGTATTCTCAGGACAACACTAAGTTATATATGCTGAGTTCTTCATAGTATGACTGTATGTTTAACAGTGCAAATTTTCCCAGCCATGCTAAAACTATTACAATTTTATAAACATCTGTACCATGCTGTACTAGATTGTAAGTAGTAGTTTTCAGTTATTGAGAATTTGTTAATTACATAACAACCAATAAATGGTTGTAATAATCCACAGTAGTTTTAAAAAGGATGTGAGGACAGAGACCACAGTGCTCGGTTTTCTTGTCTCTCATCTCTTTGTTGTTATCATTCATACCTCTAATACCTTAATCCACTGTTATTCTTAATTAAATTTCATTTTAACTGGTACGTAAAACCACAAGCCCTGTATAATTTAATGGGGCAAAATACAATGTTTCAACACTTGTACAGATTATACCATTTTTAGAAAAGTTTGAACATGCCTATTTCTTCACTCATTGATCATTTATTTATGGTAAACTCCTCCAAATCCTTCCTCTCTTTTCTCAGTCTCATACATTATTGTCATCTACACTCACAACACTGCAGTGAACATGTCAGAATGTGATCCAATGTCTCCCATCCTTTCTCCTCACTCACAGTTCTTTGTCTTTGCCTAATTTATTTCACTTAATATAATGATTTTCAGTTCTATTTATGTTGTTATAAACAACAGGATTCTATGTTTTTTAGAGTTGAGCAGTGTTCCACTGTATACCTGCATCATTTTTTTCATTATCAATTTATCATTTAATAGACACTAAGGTTATTTACGTATCTTGAACTTTGCTAATGATGTTATAATGATCTTTCGGGGATAATGCCTTTAAAGAGAATGGTTTCATTTGCCTTGGAGACACATGTACTAGTGGGATTGCTAAATTGTATATTACATTTTTAGCTGAAATTAAATTATTTATTCAAGGCATGTTGTAAATGTTATTAAAATAACTACAGTAATATTTAGAGATTAGAAACCCAGAGATAAACCAATATTCAGTAAACTAGGAAGAAAAGGTCTTTTGTTAAAAAACATACATATATGAATAAAAAAACAATTTATGAGAAAAGAGTTCATGGATTTGAAAGGGAGTAGAGAGGGAGCAGTTGGAGGGAGGAAAGGGAGGGGAGAAATGTTACAATTGTATTATAATATCAAAAACAGGATTAAAAAAGACATCTATTTTGGTATGTCAATTCTACTCAATTAGTACCTAGATTTACTATTCAAATAATTAAAATAAATTAATTGCTATCAGGTATTATCAAAATGTCATTCAAAAATAAACTTTTTCTATATATGCCAGCCCATATACCCCAAAATGTGAATGTTTTGTTATAAAGAAAAAAATAATACAAGTTCAGATCACATTACTTCTATTTACTGTAAGAGTTCTAAAGCTATATATTTCTAATCATCAGTTTATAAAAGTGAAACCATATTGCTCCCAATGAAAATGATCCTCATTGTGAAGATTTACTTTATGTTTGTAGATGGAGTTTTTATGAGCCACCTTACATTTTCACTCTGCATAATTAATTGTTATATTTACTCAGTGTACAAGTCAAGTTACTAGATGACCTCATTTAATAAATACAACACACAGCTGGAAATTTTATTTTTATAATGATAAATTTGAAGTGATTATAATTTGTTGTTTACCAAAACACTTAACAAAATAAAGTCATTTTTTTCATCTTTTCTTTGCTTTATGTATCTAAATGCTTCAAGACAAAAACTATAAGAGCACTAATAATTCATTTGATATGCCTTGGGTGACTTCCAATAGCAAATAAATTGAATTAATGAAATTGATAGTAAATGATACAGTGCAAATCTAAAGGAATGTCTAGTGCAATAATAGCAGGAAAGATATCACAGTGTTAAATGATTTGCCCATTAGATGAAATTTAACTGACATCTGAAAATCACTCAGAGGTTGTGTTCTGTGACAAAAAAATTAGTAATAATTTTCATATGATTAAAACTTCAATGTGGTATGATATTTTGTGTTCTGACAAATAAAGCTTGTCTGGAGATCGGAAAGTGGAGCTATCCAGTAGTTAACCATAGAGGCCAGGCAGTGGTGGCACACACCCTTAATCCCAACACTTGGAAGAAGGAAGCAGGAAGATCAGGAGTTCAAAGCCACCCTGGGCTAGACATTGAACCAGTTTGAAAGAGAAACAGAGCCAGGCAGTGATGGTGTCTTTAGTCCCAGCACTTGGGAGGTGGAGACAGGATCTCTGTCCGATTCACTGTGGGATTTCATGGAAGTAAGAAGTCTCTAGTGGCTGCTGCTCTGCTTCTCTGATCTTTCAGCTTTCACCCTAGCATCTGACTCTGGGTTTTTATTGTTAAGACTAATTAGGTTCATGCTTCACTTCAAGAAATAGTTCCTTGTGTAAATGTGGTACATATACACAATGGAATACTACTCAGCAGAGAAAAACAATGGCATCATGAGGTTTGCAGACAAATGGATGGATCTAGAAAAAATCATCCTGAGTGAGGTAACCCAGACTCAGAAAGACAAACATGGTATGTACTCACTCATAGCAGGATACTAGACATGAAACAAGGATGACTTGTCTGCTACTCACATCACCAGGGAGGCTACCTGGAAAACAGGACCCCAAGAAAGACACAGAGATCGCCCAATGACAGAGAAATGGAATGAGATCTACATGAACAGCCTGGACATGAGTGGGGGTAATGAAAGGCGAGGGTTGAGGGAAAGAGCTTGGGGGAGCGGGAGATCCCAGCTAGATCAACAACAGAGAGGGAGAACAAGGAATAGGAGACCATGGTAAATGAAGACCACATGAGAATAGGAAGAAGCAAAGTGCTAGAGAGGCCCACAGAAATCCACAAAGATACCCACACAACAGACTGCTGGCAATGGTCGAGAGACAGCCCGAACTGACCTACTCTGGTGATGGGATGGCCAAACACCCTAATTGTTGTGCTAGAAACCTCATCCAACTACTGAGGGATCTGGATGCAGAGATCCATGACTAGGCCCCGGGTGGATCTCTGGGAGTCCAATTATCGAGAATGAGGAGGGTTTATATGAGCGAGAATTGTTGAGACCAAGGTTGGATAAAGCACAGGGACAAATAGCCAAATGAATGGAAACACATGAACTATGAACCAATGGCTGAGGGGTCCCCACTGGATCAGGCCCTCTGAATGGGTGAGACAGTTGATTGGCTTGATCTGTTTGGGAGGCATCCAGGCAGTGGGACCAGATCTTGTCCTCATTGCATGAGTTGGCTGTTTGAAACCTGGGGCCTATGCAGGATTGTTTGGCTCGGCCTGGGAGGAGGGGACTAGACCTACCTGGACTGAGTCTACCAGGTTGACCTCAGTCTGTGGGGAAGGCTTTGCCCTGGAGGAGATGGGAATGGGGGGGTTTGGGGGGAAGGTGAGGGGGATGGGAGGGGGGAGAACAAGGGAATCCGTGGCTGATATGTAGAACTGAATTGTATTGCAAAATAAATTAAAAAAAAAAATAGTTCCTTGTGGTAAATGCGTGAAACTTAATAGATTAAATCACTAAACATATATTTTAATAGTCAGAAATCTGTGTTTTTTTAAATTTTTTCTTATTGGCCCCATAGTTTCTATACACACATTAATTAAACATTATTCATTTTAAGTATTTAAAAAATGATTTTACTCAGGAAAAATTCAATTCAAATTTTTTTAAGAAAACACTTTTACCACAATTGTTTTTGTTGATTTACTTTAAAAAATTAAATCTGCTTGGTTTGTATTTGCTCTTTTGAGATTAGGGTCTAATGCAGCCAAGGCTATCAAAAAACTCCTCATATTGCCAAGGATAGCCTTGAACTCCCAATCCTCTCTGCCTTCGTTTCCTAAGTGGTGGTATTAAAAGGATATAGCACAACACTGTCGAATTTTATTCTTAACTTAAATATTAAAACAGAATAATTGTTCAGTACATTCCCATGTATTGTTTCGATAGATAGTGTACTGCTTAAATCAGGTCACACAACTACCAGTGAAGGTGGTTTTAACCAGCCCGGTTTCAAATTCTCACAAAGCCCAGGCTCTTTTGTTATACACTAGTTCCTTTGTTTGTTTTATTTGTTAAAGATTTTTAATATTTCATTATTTATGTGTATATGTGGATGTCATATGTGTATATGTCATATGTGTGCATATGAATATGTATATGCCATGCGTGTATGTCATATGTGTGCATATGTTGTGTGTGTATGTCTTGTGTGAGTATATGTCATGTGTATGTCATGTGTGTGCATATATGTGTGTATGTCGTGTGTGTATGTCATGTGTGTATATGTTGTGTGTGTATATGTCATATGTGTGTAGGATTCCAGGGAGGTCAGAAGAGTGCATCTGAATCCTCAGAGCAGAACTGTTGTGAATATGAACTGCCCAGCCTGGATGCTGAGAACTGAACTCCAGTCCTCAGGAAGAGCAGCAGGTGCTCTTAGCCAGTGAGTGATCTCCCCAACTCCACCACACTGGCACCTTTTTGATAAAAGATTCCAGAAGTAGAATTTGATGCATTCATTTCAGTCATATTGTAAATTAAACTCTTTATATTTTAGTTCACTTATTAATTTGATTGTTTGGTGGATAAAATCAAGCATTTTTGCACTGCTCTCACTAAGGATTTATCTTCAGTTTGATTCTTTCCCAATGGCTCAACCTAAGAATCTTATTCTGAGATCTATCTAATGGGTTGCTCCCTCTTCAGTACTTGGATGGAATCACTGCCACAGTGTCCCCCATGGAGCACACAATGCAGCTCTCTTGGCTTTCCCTTTCCCTGTCTCTCACCAGCCTCCCCATCATCAGTCATTTAAAAACCATCATCTCTTCTGATGACGGTTTAAATTAATGATGATCTCCATTGCACAGCTCCTATGACCTCACAACCCAGGGCTGTATTTTTGTTAAGTGCATTTTTATTGGCTATAATTCCTGTTGCTGGAATCAGCTTCCTTTGTCATCTGACATTATGTAGTTATAACATTTTTATTCATTAGTTAATGCTGGGAAGCAATTTGATAAGCTGCTCATTTTTTCTATTAAGTAAAATTAAACCCTTCCACATTTTAATGTATAAAATTTGCTACATCTAACAAAATTCAGATGGAACCCTCATATTAAAATAAGAAAAATTAAAAAGTCATGGCTAAAACAGGTAATTGCTCCTCTTTTGGTGTTTTAACCTAACTCTAAAGGGAAAGAAAAGACAGGAAAAGACTACAGGAGGAGGAAGGGAGGGAGGGAGAGAGGGAGGGAGGGAGAGAGAGAGAGAGAGAGAGAGAGAGAGAGAGAGAGAGAGAGACTGATTCTTCTTTGAAGAACTCTAACTTACATGGCACTTCTCTGTGTGTGTAGACAAACATCATTTACCAGCATACTTATTACCATGGAAACGTGTTAAGTAAGAATAACAGTGTGGAATGGGGCTATCTGTGCACACACAAAGAGATTCGGACGCCTGTAATTATTTTAGCAGGATAACATGAACAAACTGTTTTTCTCCTTTCTCCCTTGGCTTTTAATTTATGATACAGGACTATGAATACTAACCTTACATAACTACTAAAAGATAGAAAGGAGTTATAATAGTATAATTGCAAAAAATATGTCAGGAAAACAATACCATTTATAATAGCTTTAAAAATTGCTCGTGAACTGAACCAAAGATGTTAAAGACTTCTGGCAATGAAAACAAAACTGTAATACAGTAAAGACAGGATTTAAAGAAGACACTAGAAGATGAAAAGACGTCACTTGTTGTCACCCTGGCAGAATTAATACTGAGAAAATGTATCCTCCTTTTTAAATAAAAGCGATCTGCATATTTACTGCAATCTCATTCAAAATGTTACTCTCAGAAATAGAAAGAACAATCCAAAAATTCCTATGGAAACGAAAAGTTACTCAATAGACAAACCAACCCAGAGAAAAAGACAAGGTGGTTCTGGAAGCATCTGCATCCAAACACCAACAATGATGCAGAGCCATGATACTGGCCGGAGGTCAGACACACAACCAGTGAGAACAGAGCACTGAACCCAGACAGAAGCCCATGCACCTACAGATTCCTCAGCTTTGGAAAAGATGCTCTCGATGCACACTATTCAAGACAAGAGCCTCTTCAACAATCATGCTGGGAAAACTGGATAAACACACATAGAAGAACTAAACTACTTCAATATCTCTCAACCTGTGTAAAAAAATAAATGGAAATAATAGAGCAGAAACTTCTAGATAAGACTGGAAACTCTGGAGTCTTAGAAGAAAGTATTTCAAGACATGGGCATAAGTAATGTTTACTAGGATTCAAGAAATTAAAATAAAAAGACCATAAACTGAAGTGACATCAAAATAAAAACTCTTCTGCACATAAAGGAAGCAATTATCAGAGTGAAGAGGTTCCTGCAGGATGGGCAAAGCTGTGCCAAGTCTTCTCTTGACAAGGGATTGATATCCTGAACACATGAATAACTAAAAAACATCAGCAATGAAAGTGAAAAAATGCACTCAATAGATAGGCAAATGAAGTGTGTAGACATCTTTAAATGAAGAAGTACACATGGCCGATGGGTACCTGAAACAGTGTTCAATCATTTTAGGCACTGTGGAAATGTAAATCAAAACTACATCAAGATTCCATATCAATGTAATCATAATGGCTACCACAAGGAAAACAATCAACAAATATCAGTGAGTGGGTGAAATTAGAGGAACCCTATACATTCTTGATAAGAACTTTATTAGTTCAACTTCTATGGAAATCAGGATGGAGTTTCCTCCCAAAAATTAAAAAAAAAAACAGAGCTCTATCAGATCCGACTACAACTTCTGAGTGCACACTCAAAAAATCAAAGCCAACTGATGTAGACATTTGCACACCTTTTTGCCGCACTATCCAGAAAAGCAAAGGTATGCAATCAGCCAGTGTGACCATCAGTGGATGAACAGGTCAATAAAATGTGATCTATACAGATGATAAATTCATTTTCAGTCAGAAAGAAAAAAGTGTGTCATTTAAAAAGAAGCAGAGATCACTATGTTTAGTGAACTATTCCAGAAAGAAGAACATCACAGTTATTCTCATATGTAGAATTTAGGGGGAAGTATCGAAAATAAAACTTAGGGATGTGAAGGATAACAAGGAAAGGGAGAGGATGGTAATAGAGGGGGCAACCAAAGTGATCAGTGTCTGTTACACACATGAATGGAAAGGCCACAACAAACCTCATTTCTTTGTATGACCAATACATGCTAATGAAATGAGATATTACAATTAAATATTCAGAATAAAGCCTGACAGCATCAATAAAGGCTTCTGTGAATATCAGTTGTAATTTTCATGTGTTTCTCCATGTACTCTAATTTATAATTGTTCTATACTGTATATTGCTTCTATGATATAGGAATGACAAAAAGGAAGACTAAGTAGAAAAAAATACCAAGAAGACATAAAGAATATGTGACAGTAGTTCTTAAAACTGTTTATCTACAATGTCATCATTTCTCAAATGCTGGGGTTATGAAATATGGTAGCAACAATTATATCTTGATAAAATACTAAAAATCATGATTGTATTTGGAATGTGCTCAGACCTGGCACTTTGGCTCCGAGGCGATTCATGAGAATTTCAGGGCATTAGAATTTCTGCTAGAGATGGCATAAACAACAGAGGGAAGATGCATGGAAATGGCCTAAGGTGCTCTTCTGTTCCTTCAATATGAGTGGTGTCATTTTTATCTGTTTTATGTAATGGAATGCTGAAAGGAAAAACTAAAGTTTGGAAACAACTGAGGGGGTTGGATAGAACATGACATACTGTTCAGAGTTTGCTAAACTTGCCGTGATGACGCAAAAATGAGAAATATGTATGTTAAGAAGACACTTTTCTGCAAGAAACATTCCCTGCCAAATTTATGAGAATGATTAATAAGATTCTTCTTTCATCAGATAGGATACCATGAGGATCCCCAAACCCATCCATTATAGTAGGAAACTTGTGAATTTTGCAGTGGTTTTCATCAATTTTTTTAGCAGACACAAGTCACTACTCACATTCTTACTAATTTGAATCCAAGAACAAGGCAGTGTTCATTTTCACCACACACCTCAGTTTCAAAGGTCCTGTAGAAAATGCTTTCCTAAGTGGAGAATATTTCCCTGGTGTGCCTCTTTGAAAACTCCCTCAGGAACCTCAGAGACTTCTTACAATGCTGAGGTTATTAGCCAGACAACTTTAAGTCTAGGAAACTCTAGACTAGTTTATAAAATGCTTGAAACTGGGACTGAGGAGATGGATAAACATTTAAGAGCCCATAATCCTTGTGCAGTTGAGCCGAGTTGGATTCCCAGCACCCACAGTAGGGAGCCAACTATTGTCTGTAACTCCAGCTCCAGGGCCTGAAGGCCGCTTTTGTTCTCCATGGGCACCTACATGTACACACACACACACACACACACACACACACACACACACACACACACACAAGCATACACATAATCAAAAGTAAAATAAAATTTTGAAAATGCTCAGAACTTTTTGGAATATGTATGTATGTATGTATGTATGTATGTATTCAACACACACACACACACACACACACACATGTGTGTGTGTGTGTGTGTGTGTGTGTATTTATGCTGGTTTAAATGAGAAAGGCACACATAGGCTCACAGATTTGTACACTTGACCACCAGAGAGTGACGCTACTTGAAAGGATTAGGAGATGTGGCCTTGTTTGGAGGAAGTATGTCACTGGAGTTAGGCTTTAGGAATTTCAGAAGCCCAAGTCAGGCCCAGTGGTTCTCTCTTCTTCTGCTGCCTGTGAATTCAGATGTGAAACTATCTGCTACTTCTTCAGTACCAGGTCTGCCTGTACACCACCACACTCCCTGCCACGAAGGTAGACTACACCTACAAAATTGTAAGCAAGCCTCAGTGAAATGCTTTCTTTTATAAGACTTGTCCAGGTCATGGTGTCTCTTCACAGCAATAGAACAGTGACTAAGACAGAAGTTGGTACCAGGAGTGGGGTATTGCTGTGACAGGCCTGACCATGCTGCTCGTTGGTGAAATGTAGACCTTGGGACTTTGGATTAGGAAAGCAGCCAAATGCTGTAAGAGGGAATTAATGGGTCAAACTATTAAGGGAATAAAGCAGTGGTGCTGAGAGCAGTGTATATTGCAACAACTTGGCTCACAAAGTTTCAGAGAAGAATAGCAATGTGTCCTGGAGACCATTCTTGGAATATTTTGGCAAAGAATGTTCCTGCTTTCTGCCCTTGTCTCCCCCCACCCCCTAAAAAAAATCTGCCAGGGGCTGAATTGAAGAGTTTTGGACTAATGACATTGACAGAGGAGATTTTATGACAGCCTAGCTTTGACTGTCATGTGGGTTTTAGTGGCCAATTTTATACAGATCTATAATTAAAAGGAGCAAACTGAGCAAGGAAAGATACAAAATGTAGAAAACAAAGGAGCACCAGAAAGTAGAACTAAATTCAGTGCTCAAGAAGATAAAAAGTTTGAAGAAGCCGGGCGGTGGTGGCGCCCGCCTTTAATCCCAGCACTCGGGAGGCAGAGGCAGGCGGATCTCTGTGAGTTCGAGGCCAGTCTGGTCTCCAAAGTGAGTTCCAGGAAAGGCACAAAGCTACACAGAGAAACCCTGTCTCGAAAAAAACCAAAAAAAAAAAAAAAAAAAGTTTGAAGAAAAGCCTAATCCTAAATGGGATAAAGGGAGTGGTAACCTCAATATAAGACCCACTCAACTAAGCTTCCAACTTGTGAAAGGAATTAAAGAAGAACTTAGGTAGTGGAGGGAACCATGGAAAAGAGAGAGCTGATGAAAATGTATTTAAATAAGGGGCAAGTTCCAGTACCAGCAAGCCAAAGAACTTGGCAGCTTTAGCCACATGTTCTGGCGTTAGAGCCCAGAATACATGAAAGCGGGTTTGACTTACTCTTCATGGCTAAGGAAAGCTGCTGGGGCCAGGCATGTGCCAGGCGTGTCCTGGCATGGAAGCCCAGATAGGCCATTGCATGGAGCTGTGAAAGTTAATCCTGAATCTTGTTGGAGACTCCAAGATGTTGGAGATGCCGGAGTAATGGGATACCTGCCAGGGAGAGCTGCTAACAGGGAGTGGAAACAGCCAAAGAGACAAAAGTATGTTTCAGTCAACAAAGCTGAAAGGATTTAGAGATCTGAAGAAAGCTCTAACCTCAGGCCTGGAGATGTGGAGGTTAGAGTTTGCCCAGCTGGTTTTCAGTTTTGCTTTGATCCAGTATTTCCTCACTATACTCCCTTTCCTCCATTTTAGAATGGTAATGTATATTCTGTGCCATTGTATGTTGGAAGCATGTGATCTGCTTTTTGATTTTGATTTTACAAGGGTTATAGTTAAGAGATTATCTTGCATCTCAGAAGGGACTTTGAACTTTGGATGTTTAAACAGTGTTGAGACTATTATAGGCAATGGAGACTTTTGAAGTTGGACTCAATGCATTTGCATTATGATATGGTAGGAAGGCTATGGAAGCCAGGCAGTAAAATGTAGTGGTTTGAATGAGAATGGCAATCATAGGCTCATAGATATGAATGCTTGGTCACCAGGGAGTGGCACTACTTGAAAGATTAGGTGTGGCCTTGGTGGAGGCAATGTGTCACCTGAGGTGGGCTCTGAGGTTTTCAGAAGCCCAAGCCAGTCAGTCCCAGTGGCTCTCTTTTCCTGTTGCCTGTGGATTCAGATGTGAAACTCTCAGCTACTTCTCCGGTATTATGTCTGCCTGTGTGCCACCATGCTCCCCACAGGACAATGAACTATGCCTCTGAAACTATAAGCAAGCCCCAATGAAATGCTTTCTTTTATAAGAGTTCCATTTGTCGTGCCAGACAGCGGTGGCGCACGCCTTTAGTCCCAGCACTCAGGAGGCAGATCGAGGTGGATCTCTGTGAGTTCGAGGCCAGCCTGATCTACAGAGTGAGATCCAGGACAGGCACCAAACTACATGGAGAAACCCAGTCTCAAAAAACAAAAAAACAAAACCACCACCACAACAACAACAAAAAAGAGTTCCATTTGTCTTGGTGTCTCTTCACAGCAAGAGAACACTAAGACATATATGTATACATACACACACACACACACACACACACACACACACACACACACACACACGCACACGCACACACGCCCGCCCCCCACATAATCATGTTAAGTTAAAAATAGAAGGAAAAAGCATATTTCTTTAAAAATCACTGCTCCCCTCCCTCAATTTCCTTTAACACCATGTGTTTATTTACTCAGCAAGTAGAAAGAATTAAAAGTGGACTTGTCAGAGGTGTGATTTTTGCAGCCTGTGACTTCAGCCTGAACCCTTGATAAGTGTCCTGTCTTAACTCTTGTAGTACCGTTGTGATGAAATGGACCAGAGACTTCTCTATTTTAAATCAAGATAGGAGTTTCTGAGCCACAGATTTTAATAAATAGCACTCTCTCTTTAGAATCTTTGGTATAGAAGAAAACCATAAGGACAAAGACCCAGATGAGAGTTTTAAGGTGCAGTGTTGCAGACATACTAAGAACAATATGAGTGAACAAAGACATCGTTAGACGCAATCAGGGAACAGATGGAAAGGTCAGAGGAATGAAAAATGTCAATGATACAGAAACAGAAAATGAAGAAAGGGAAGGATTAATCCAGCACTACACACACTAGAAAATTCAAAGAGAGAACAGACTTTACTCTGAACAAAATGCTTTAAGAGATGCCCTAGGAATGACTATGTGAGATCAATGGCAAAGCTGGCCTCTGAGAGAGTGATATATTCGACAGACTGAGACAAAGGCTGACTTTCCAAGGTGGATGTGATGTTTAAAACAGAATCAACACTGTGCAACTATTTGGTCTATATTTGCAGTGAACTTGTGTCCACTTGATTTAGCTACTCTATTTGCATATAGCCTATCTATACCTAGCCAATAAACAAATTCTCAAATCACTTTTTATCTAAGTCCTTGTTTTAGAATTTTAACCAGAGCTGGAATTTGCTTTTAAGCATGCTGCCTTGTTGCTGATAATAATATATCTTCTTGTAATAGAAAGAAATGAATATACCTGGGGCCAATTTCATATACATTAAAACAATAGCTGTTTCTTTTCAGAAAGAAGATTGTATACATCCTACCAAGGGAACTGGAATGTTGCATGGAGAGGTTTTGTTTACCAGTGTCTGGCAAGTATTAGGTACTTAGTAAATATTTGTTGCTGGAAGCCAAGACTGACTCAATTCTTAACCAGCTTCAATTTTCCAAACTATGCATTAAAATTAATATTAAATAGGTTATCAAGAGTACTAAGTTTAAATAAAGTACTTCTGTATTACTTATTTTTCTCTCTCCCCATATTACTTCTTACCAAGGCTTTATAATCCAGTTTCTCCTCCCTGTGGGAATTAAGTAAACACACACACACACACACACACACACACACACACACACACACACACACAGAGTCCTTGCACTTTCATAATGTCAAGCTTTTTCTAAAATTTACTTTATTGAATGGACCAGACAAGTACAAACAGATACATGACCTAAGTTAACAAATATTTTTAAGAAAGAAAATAATATAGTCAAAATACCGCAACCAATTTCAAGCATAATAAAAACCAGCATGCTTAAGTTTAATTTCAAATTTGCAAACTGTTTAGAAAGAAAGATGGAAAAGCCAGTAGTTATATTTTGGAAGCATTATGATTTGTAGACTAGGACTCTTTACCAATTTAGGTGATTAGGGAATAGTGTGCCTCTTACTGTGTGGGCTACATGTGTAAGTTCACCACTAACCACAGCCTCCTGCAGTCTCTGTGCAGCACAGCAAGATGATCTAAGCCTTTTAGAATATCAATAAAACCATTATTCTTAAAAGTTCAAAACAAGGCACATATCAATCCAGCAGTACACTTAATCTAGCCAACTCCAAGAGATGTCCTCTTGCAATTTGTCTGTCCTCACAGGAGATACTCAGCAATTAGAATCCTATCACTTCCCAGCCACCAACATGGTTCTCTGATATTCGCATCTATACATTAGAACATCCTAAAATACCTTACCTTGCACATTTCGTACATTTCTTTATTCTTTGCAAACAACTTCTTCTATGGCAGTCATTACTGGCAGTCATCTTGTCAACTACTCTCCAATCGGGTTCCCACCTGTCTTGATCCAGTCACATAATGAAATACTCTTCTCAAATATCATTGGAAATGTCTTCAACTGGAGTTAAGCAAGGGCTTTGCAAAAGTGCCTTTGTTAATGTGTTTCCAGCTTCCACCATGTATGGCTGTTGCAATTAAAAGCACACATGTAGGTGCTAAAAAGAATAATGCAAAATTTAATGTATCAGGAAATATTGTGGTTTCTCCTACCAATGGCTTTATACTTGTGATCAGAACTGAGTCTGATGTAGCCATATAACAACATATTAATATTTAGTCAATACCAAACACACTGGCATTTCATAACAGTGCTAAATCCAAAGATAATTAAAATCACACTGTTGTAGAAACAGATGAGTGATTTTGTATTAAATACTGAACTAGTTCCACCAAATAATATAAATGTAACTAGTTATACAAATAATATTATGTCTGTACTATTAAATACTCAGTACCAAATTGCTGGCATTTTATTAAGCAAGCAGTTGTGAATATATTCTCATGGTATAACTTATTATTGAATGTGAGTTCAGTCTTACAAGATAAAAAGATGATTGATGTTGAGGGGATACCTTAATGGCAGAGATAGTGCTTCATGTGTACAAAGCCTTGTGTTCTAGTTCCCACAATGCAGAGAGTCAAAGAAAAGGGGCAGGAGTGAGGTGGACTGGAGAAATGGCTCATCATAAAGAGCTTGCTGCTCTTAGAGAGGATCAGATAGTTCTCAGCATACCTGTACATTGGGCACTTCCCTACAACTCCAGCTCCAGAGGATCTGGTTCCCTCCACTAGCATCCATTGACATCTACATTCTTGTACACATACTGACACATACACATGTACATACATATAGTTAAAATCAAAATAAATCTTTAAAAAATGATCAGTATATGTCCTTTATTCTCAGGGCATGTGCAGTTTAATGTGTAGATTTGTTAAATGAGCTGACAAAATGCACTCAACAGAAGATGAATAAAATGGCACATGACAAAAGACAGAGAAATTTTATCTCTGAGATTTCAAATGACAGAAATGCAAAACATAGAGCCAACATTCACAAAAGCAGGCCAACAGGGGGTTCTTCTGACAGGAGATTGGGATAGTAAGCTTGAAAAGACAGGATGGGTTTAAGCTAAAATGTTAAACATCAACCATGAATGACAGAAAACGGAAGTAATCAGTTTGTGGTGATTTCAATAGTTATGGCCCTCATAGATTCATGTGTGTGCATGCTTGACCGTAGGGAGTGGCACTATTAGGAGGTGTGGCCTTGTTGGAGTAGGTGTGGTCTTTTTGGAGGAAGTGTGTCACTGTGGGAATAGGCTTTGAGACCTCATATATGCTCAAACTACTCCCAGTGTGGGACACAGTTCACTTCCTTTTGCCTGCAGGTCAAGATATAGAACTCTCAGCTCCTTCTCTAGCATCATGTCTGCCTGCCATGTCATTAATGGCCTAAACTTCTGAAACTGTAAGCCTGTCCCAATTAAATGTTTTCCTTTATAAAAGTTGTTGTGGTCATGGTGATGGTGTCTCTTCACAGCAATAGAAACCCTAACTGACCCAGTTAAAAATGATAGAAATTGAAACTAAGAAATTTGAAAGTTAGAAATATATTAAATATATACTAAGTTAGAACAACTAAAATTATGTATGGACATAGTTAATCTATTTTAGGAAAAATAAATGCATTGTTTCTAAAAATAACAATACCAACAATATTGTGATCAAATTTTTGTAAGTATATTTAGTGTTTGACCTCAACAAAAACAAGATAGATTCTCACATCTACTTACCTAATTTGTAACAGTATCGCAAAGCATAATAACTGGAAAACTCCACAGTGAGGCGTGATCCTAATTAGTCTTATCAATAAAACCCAGGAGTCAGATACTGGGTTAAAAGCTGAAAGATCAGAGAAGCAGAGCAGCAGCCATTAGAGACTTGTACCCCTCTGAATCCTCAAATTGAAAAGGGCTGAGATCCTCTTTCCACCCTGCCTTATCACTTCCTGTCTCCACCCAGCCTTATTACTTCGTGTTTCCTGTCTGTACAGACCTCCATACTTCTATGGTTAATTCGTGGTTAGCTCCACTCTCTGGTCTCCAGGCAAGCTTTATTTGTCAGAACAGAAACAAAATATTATATATTTTCCCATTCTGTCTAATTAAAAATTGAAGGCTTTAACTAACATAGAAAAACTATAATAAGTACAATAACTATATACAAATATATACAGGTAATAATTATATTAACAAGGTCTAGACCATTAGCATTTGACAAATTCAGACAAAATACTCCATTATCTATCCTATCTTGGTGAGTCCAAAGTGTTATAACTAATTCATTTTCTATCCTAACTTGCATTAACAACCCAAAACTTTCTTTTTATGTCTCTCAACCCTATACACTTTACACCTCTTTAGTGAGTTTGTTTTCTGAATTTGCTAAAAAGGAAAACTGAGAAGAATATAATATTACCTGAGTAAACAGGAAGTGTAGAACAAACAACTACCAAATGTAAGAAATGACAGAAAGAGTTGGCTGCCTGGACAGTCACCCAAGGTTTGTCTGCAATGTTGAGACATCCATCTTCAGCCTACAGGCCTAGCATATTTGACAGACTTATCTGTGAAACAGGATTTTTGAAGGACTGTCCCGCCTTGTTTTGGCAAAGTTCAGCAGTCACTTTCTTTTGTGTCCTGCTTATTCAGTTTGGACAACATACTGTCAGCTGCTGAGGCAAGAGCACTTTCTTCCCCAGTGGCTAACTTTTGCTACAAAGAAAGTAAACTTCATATGGAGTTTCTTTAATACCCATCATAAGATTGATGCTGCCAGGAGCATACATATCTCATTGTCATAAAAAAGGAAATTTATATTATTATAACATCTTAAATGCCATATTCTGTATATTTCTGAAGTGTTTGAAGACCACCTGCCGATCTAAAATATAACTATTTGACCTTGAAAACATACCTAACCTGACTACAAGTTTGATTGTAATAGGAGACTAACTACTAACCTACATTTATTTACTACCCTAAATAGTTTATAATAATAATTATCAAGGACTAGAAATTTACATTATATTGTTAAATGAGCTGTATGGGTACAATACCATGAACAAGAGTAGAAATGTATGTACAATATGTTCTAACAAAAATAAACTCAAATCTGTATCAATATACAAAACCTCAAGCCAATGTAAAACTTTTAAAACAAGTAGTTGCACTTTTGGCTTAAAAATTCAATAATCTACCCTTTTATCCCATTTCTATATCCCCCGTTTTTCTTTTTAGAACAAGTTCCCTGAATCTAATCTCCTTTGTTCAGCTTTTTTCCTGACCATTACCAATAACAGCTTGTAACCAACTACCCTAAAAGATGACAAATACCCATAACCCACTGAAAGACCAAAAGCTACCCACCCCACCTCTTAGGAATGTGGGCATTTTGTTCTTAAAATTACTTCCTGTTGTCTGGGGGCGACAGCATCTTTAGGAGACACTGAAAAAAAATGGGATAATTGTCAAGTCCTGGGTGAGCTAGCTGTATGGTTTGCTGTCCATTCTCTGCATAATGGGAAAGTGCAGGGCTTGTCTCAAGTCCTGGCTAGAGTAGTCTATGAGGCTGGATGATCTCAGCTAGCCATCTCAAAATTGTCCTGAGCAGTTTATAGTTCAAAGGTGATCTTTGAGTGGTGTTTGTCAGCTTAGTGGTTTTATCATTGTGCTAGTGGAATTGTCATTGTGGGGCCCCATCTTCTTTTTGGAGACTTCAAAGGTTGCTTTTAGTCATGGTCATGATTCACTGCAGAAAACTTAGACATTTTAAATGTCATATGCAGCAGATCTCAAAAGGTTAAAGGATCATAAATTGTTATGTATATCCAGAATACAAAATGCTTAATTCCTAGTTATCTGGTAAAGACTCAAACCTGAAATCATGTACAGGAAGCTGGATGAAGCCTTTTTCTAGAATTAGTTAGTACTCTATATGACCATTAATATCATGACAAAAAGTTTGATATGTATACACACACACACACACACATATATATCTTATTAATTTCGATATAATATTCATACCTTAAGAAAAGTTCTAAAGAGTCAAAATAAAACCAAAGGATCATGAGATTAGTAGCAATAAAATAGTTCTTTAATTTTGTTTTTTTGTCTGTCCCATATCTGGCTCTTCTGACATGACAGAGATTTTGGATTTTCCTTTTTAACAAACATGCTTGGGTTTAGAGAAGGAGAGAGTCACACTCCAACTCCAAAGCCAGCTTTAATTTTTAATTGAACTGGGATTACAAAAAAACAATTTGCATTATGTATCTGTAGAGAAGAGCAGACACAAACACTTAGGAAGATTTATGATTTTTTTTTTCCTTTTGGAGATGTGATATCAATAGGCCAATTTACTCCTTTTCTTGGGACATTTACTCTGGATGATTAATCCCTTTTCCTCAGATATATCATTTGTCTAGCAGTCTTCAGATTCCTTAGCTGGATGCCTTCATTCTCTTGGAAAGACAAAAACAAAACCCTGCCCCAACCCTAATTTTGGGGAGTTTCTCTTTTGGCAAGTTATATCTGATCAAATGAAAAGAATATGTTAGTCTTATAAGTTAGTTTAGATTATTAGTTAGTTTAGTGAATGGTCACACTGTTAGATGAACTATCACCTCTTCTAATCAAGAGGTCTCTCTTGTTCTGATTTCTCCTGAAATTTTTGTTTTATCTTCTAAAGCTATTCTATCATCTAAAACAGTATGTTTTCGTACAACAGGCACTAGGTCCTTTAGTTGCTCTGAGGAGGAGTTTCCCCCATGTTGACAGAGAATGACTGAATCAAATATGACATGGGGGCCTGTGAGAAGCCCCTCCCAAGGCATTTCCCAAGGACAAAGGGTTACTCTGTCTTTCCCTTGTTGATCTGTTTTCATTGGTCCAATGTTGGCCTTTGCCACACCTTTGCATATTCCAGAAGGCAGGGGCCTTCTGTTTGGATTACGCTGACAATGATAGTGAAGATGATGGTGAAGTGTGAGGCTGACTGCTGCTTCGTAGAATAGCAGAAGCCTAAGCGCGTGTCAAGGCAGCTACCCAGTGTGTCAACAGCCTGAGGAGGTGGTCCAGGGAAAGCCTACAGCCCATCAGGAGAGGGAGCCACCTGTCTGAAAAATGCACACAGGGAATTGTGGGGAATAAGAATGAATGGCAGGAGCTGCCTGAAGGCAGAGCTGGCCTGCAGTGAGGAGCTAACTCAGGTAGTGTTTGGAGCCCAAGTGCCTGTGGAGTTTCCTGTAGAGAGGCTGCAACAGAAAAATCTCAGATTCGATCAGAGTGCTTGGGGAAAAATAAGGAAAGCCTAGCCAGCAAGGCAGTGAGCGTGTGCAGCTCCAGCAGGAGCCCGTGTCAAGCTCACTCACGCATATGCTGGTGGCTGCAAATCCACAGACAAGCTTTCTCATGAATTCCTATCCCAAAAGTTGGACGTCAGATGAAACGTGATCCTCATTAGTCTTATCAATAAAAACTAGGAGTCAGATATTGGGGTAAAAGCAGAAAGATCAGAGAAGCAGAGCAGCAGCCACCAGAGACTCCTTACCTTTCCGAATCATCAGATTGAAAAGGACTTCGAGCCTCTCTCTGCCCTGTCTTATCATTTCCTGTCTTCTGTCTGTGCAGACCTCCAGACCTCTGTTGTTAACTAGTGGCTAGCTCCACCTTCTGATTTCCAGACAAGCTTTGTTTGTCAGAACACAAACAAAATGATGATGTTCACACAACATCACAGGAAACTCATGGGAGAATGACTGTAAAAGCAGGCAAGCAAGAATGAAATACTCTTGTCAATATAGTTTAATCTTGGTTACAGAAGACACTGCATGTGACTTAACTCCTTTAGGCATGTCAATATTTTTTGCTGCAAATATAGTATTTTTCAGATGTTATTAAATTATTAGTTGTATAATCAAGATGGTTGATATAGTTGTTCAGTTTTGTTCTTGCTATCTTATGGATTTTCTATTTTCTATTAATCTTATTCATTACTGTTTGAGCATTATTTATATCTCTACCTAAAATTTGTTTTTTCATTTTCTTTTCTGTTTCTTTCTGAAGTTTCCTTAGTCAAGCTTTGTGAATTTGAGGCTCTGGTGGAGTGCATTTACACTGGGGATTGTAAAGTCTTATTGATAAATGCCATTCTTTATTGTTATGAAATGAGGCTATATTCTCCTGCTAGCCTTTGTTTTAAGATGCACTTCACTTTGATGTTAGTGTAAGCATCCTAGAACGTTTTTGGTTAATGGTAGCACATTTTCTCATCTTTTTTTATTTGAACTTACTTTTATTATACTGAAAGTTAATCTCATGTAGGCAACATATATTGAGGAAGTTACATATATTCAACCTAAAAAGCTCTCTTTTGTTATTTTGAGTGTTTAGGCTATTGGTCTTAAGTGAAAATACTGATTTAGTGATATTGAAATCTAGTGGTTCCTCTTCTCTATTTATTCTACACACTCTGTGTTTTTTATTACGACTGTTAATAAACATGTCTGTAGTATGTTGTTTGGTTTGTTTCACATTGCTCATTGTAAGTTTCCTTTTAAGCAGATAATGTGTTGCTAACTTTCCTGTGTGATGCTGAAACCTTCCTGCACTGCAGTTTATGATGTCAGACTTTTGAAGAAACTTGAATACCCGAAAAATCTCAGCCAAACCTTTCACTGTAGATTTTCTTGGTGTTTTTCCCTCTATTTTTTCTTCCTTCTACTTCTTTTTTTATTATATTTATTAAGAAATTTTATTATTCATTTTACATACCAATCACAGATTCCCCTCTTCCCTCCTCCCACCCCTCCAGCCTTCCCCCACCCCCATACTCCCATTCCCTCCTACAAGAAGGTAAGGCCTCCCATGGAGTCAGCAGCGAGTGGTACATTCAGTAGAGGCAGGTTCAAGCCTCTCCCCTGCCTCAAGGCTGGGTGAGGTGTCCCACCATAGGTAGTGGACTCCAAAAAGACTGCTCATGCACCAGGCATGGCTCTGGATACTACTGCTAGGGGCCCCTTAAGAAGATCAAGTTACACAACTGTCTCACTTATGCAGAGGGCTTAGTCCAGTCCCATGGAGGCTCCACAGGTGTTGGTCTAAAATTCATGGTGTTGGTCTAAAATTCATGGGTTCCTACTAGTTTGGTTTGGTCATCTCTGCAGGTTTCCCCATCATGATCTTGATGCCCCTTGCTCATAGAATCCCTCTTATTTCTCTTTGACTGGACTCCTGGAGCTCAGCCTGGTGTTTGGCTGAGGATCTCTGCATCTGCTTCTTAAACTATGCATTAACAAGTGAAGAAAACGTTTGGCCCTATGATAATCTTATAGGATTACCATTGTATATGTGGTCCATTATCAACTGAAACAGTATGAAACAACTGTAATGGGCTGTTATCCATATATATGTCTGTAAATACCTTGTAAATATGATTGTGTTATCTTCGGGTTTGCAAATTTCCCTTAGAACAATATTTTGAGTTCTTTGTTAGATAGTTTTTACATTTTCATTTATTTGAGGTTAAATAAAAAGAACTGTTATTTTTCTGGTGGTGCATGTCCCCCCACTTTTTGTTTCTCACCATCTTATAATGATTTTTATACATTATATAAAAGCCAGTTCTTTCGGCCTTTCTAGGTTATGTTCTCTGTGGAAGCACCTTTCCACATGAGCAATATGAGGGGGTTTCTAGCATCAATGGGGATACAGGAGTTCTGGAATATATTAGAGTACTATTTATAGTGATTATGACAGCAAAGACTAATATTGATAGATCGGTGGGATACTTTGCTAATATTGTGAATATCTGAAGATTTCCTGCAGTCTTTGGTAGAGATGGGTATTATGATTTTTCTGCTGTTTCTTCCTCCCATTTGGGAAGTTGTACTAGGAAATTTCTTTGGAAACTGAGCTCACCTTGTGGGACTTCTTATGGTAGTTGTAGAGCAGAGGCTAATACATGGGCATCCATGGAGGAACAATGGTTTGGGTATCCAGTAAATAATATCATTTGTGCCTAGAACACAGGCTTATCTGCCATCACACTTTTAACAATATGCAAGTACTTGTTATTCATAAGCAGCTTTAGAGTAGAGAGCAAACACAAAGATGTATATAAAATGGAAGGCTCTTGTATACAGACAAGGTCTTGTTGACATGGCTGAACTAATGACAAGAACGGTTGTCCCCAGTGATGGCGTGACTCCGTGGCTTGGAATGTAATAACTTGCTATAGTTGTTTAGACATCAGTGGGTCTGGTAGAGCCATGGTGCAGTTAGTAAGCACTCTTGGGACAGGCTTATATTTAAAATTTAGTAGCCTCTTTCTTGAAGCAAATCAGTAGCAGCCACTTCAAATAGATGAAGGATGTGTAATTATGCCTCTTTCATTGGAACTCCTGAGTAGAAATGGGCATTTGTGACCTCAGTCCACAATGAAGCCATCGTTTCTGGGAACCTGTAGTGGTTTGAATAGGAAATGCATGGTCATGGCGTCTCTTCACAACAATAAAACCCTGATGAAGACAGAACCATAGTATTTCCTGCAGCAGGGCTACTGCCAGTAGCCTCCACTTGGCTCCTTTGTTTCCAGTGTGTCCTGCTATCTCACACTAGCTCATTATTTTCTCTGAGTTAGATAGTCCCTACTATAGTATTTCCCTTTCGGCTGTAGATTCTGTAAGGGGCACGTCAGCCCTCACAGGTCTATTTTGATTTGTGGATACATGTAGATGTATACATAAGCACACACACACATGTACATAGATTGAAAGAGAGAGAAAGGAGAGGAGAACGTGGAGGATGAAGGCTGATATCTTTTTTTCTTTCATTTTTCTTTATTAAGAAATTTTCTACTCACTCCACATACTATCCACAGGTCCCCCCCTCCTTCCTCCCACCCCCCAGCCCGCTTTCCCAAGCCACGCCGCATCCCCACATCCCCCAAATCAAGGTCTCTCATGGGGAGTCAGCAGAGCCCAGCACACTGAGCCTAGGCAGGTCCAAGCCCCTTCCCGCTGCACCAAGGCTGTGCAAGGTGTCACACCACAGGCACCGGATTCCAGAAGCCTGCCCCACAGACCAGGGACAGATCCCGATCCCCCTGCCTGGGTGTCCCCCAAACAATTTGAGCCAAACAACCATCTTCCGTATCCAGAGGGAAGGCTGATATTTTATTACATCATATCAGAAGGATTAATGAATAAATCCTGGAATCAAAGTATATTTTAAGTCATAAAATAAGAATTGTTACAAGACAGCACAAAAATTTCTAATGCAAATAGTTTCAGTGGTTCAACGTGTATGGTGTATGTGTATGTTATAAATCCGTTTTGTTGGCTCAGGTCACATCATTACAGTGATACAGTGACGGTAAGGTGAGACTCAGTGATGCGGGACAAACCACACCTCAGAACAAACACATTTCAATGCAGAAAAGTCGTTCCTGGTAAGTGAACTTCTGTAGCACTTGTCACCTGAGTCAAACACAGATTTGGAAAGATAAAGTTGTGGTCTTCCTCAGCATCTGCAGCTCTGCTCTTGGCTCTTTGAATACCAGAGGTCATGATCAGCAGTGCAGCTACAAAACAGCACCACGAGGTGCTTAAGGATTACTCTTACACCGTGCAAGGTGTGATTAATCAAACAAAGATGGTTTGCTCCTTCTTGGAAGAGTGTCGTAAATGAGGTGAATCAGGAAATGAACACATTCATCCTGGCATAAATAAAAGGACGGTGGCTTCCTGTGGCGAGGAACTATCGAGAAAAGGGAAGAACGTGTCATTTCTTAAAACAACGACACACCCAAAGTCCAGAGAGGAAAAATCTCCTTTTCTCTGCTCCCTACTCCCCATACTGAACATACAAAGGCATTCCCAGAAAGACCAATTTGCTATGCTTTCTCTTGTTGGTTCCCACAGTTTATAAACATACTTAATCATGCTTCTACATATCCAATGGAAGCAGAAGTAAAACTGTCTGTAACAAAGGGGAGAGCGGGATGGCAGGGGGATGGACGGGAGAGTGGGAGGACAAAGACAGACTTTGCTCAGTGTACAGAGCAGACGATGTACGAGATTTCACAGCACGTAATGATTTCTAAAAGATGCAGTTCTTCAAGGAAGAAAAAGCTCATCCGTATCATTAGTGTGAACTTGCGTTTATCCTTAATAAATGGTAAAGTTATACATATACACACATATGAAAACACTATTTTAATGTAAATTTCTTTATTATTTATTCACTGATTTATTATCAGTGAGTGTTTTATTTGTACAGCTATACAACTGGGGTCACTTAAAATTTTCTCAGGTGAAAAGGAGTCACAAATAGAAAATGCTTAGGAAGCCTTTGTCTAGAGCAATGGTATCATCTCAATTTATAACACCAAAGACACAGCTGGCCTGTATCGCCAACATTTATATTATTCTTCAAAGAAAAATCTTAACAAAGGCTAAAGAGATGTGAATGCATGCGTGGAATGTATGTATATGGGTGTATAGGTGTATGTATGTGAGATGTGTATGTGTATGCATGTGTATGTGTGTGTGCATATGTATGTATGTGCATGTGTGTTTGTGTGTATGTGTGGTTATTCCTTACCTGCTCTAATCTGTTCAACCTCTTCAACACTCTGAAAATGATAAACTATAAACATAATAGCTTTTATTTCAGTTTTTGTACATGAGTTACAGCATCAAGCTCTTTTTTAAGTCTATTTCTATTGTATATATTGTTTCTTCCTCATGTACTTTTCTGCTTTTCAGTGCTCGGCTGATGTGAAGATTACTTTGTTCCAGACTGAATAATCTTATAGTATTCCATTGTGGTTTGTTTGATTCTATCCATGTCCGGGTTTCCCCTGACAGCCCAGGCTGCCTTTCATCTTACTATTGTCCTATCTCAGCCTCTCAAAGTCTGGCACAACAGGTATGAGCACCATGCCTGGCTCAATATTTTTACATTTGTATATACATATTTCAAGGTTCTACTTTTAGTCTCTCTAGGGAGGAAGGTGAATAACTAGGATATGGTTTGATCCTTGCTTTTAAGCATTGTTGATGAGACCAGGAGACCCTTTATTTAATATTTATCTAACTCTTGAAAAATAGAGCATTTTGAATACTTTATTCAATGCTACATGAGTAATTAGGCATTGTAGGGGGTGGGATTACAGACGGGTACTGCCTTGTGTAAGCTCCAGTGAGTGTTCTTTTCTGTAAACCCACTCACACCCACTCACCAAACTGAGGTAGTTTTCTTACAAGTTCCTTGGTGTTCACTTAGCGGAGGGTGCCAGGGAGTTCTTACCTCCATCTTGCTGAGTCCCACCACCATCACCTCAGCTGAGGACTCCAGGGAGTTCTCACTTCTGTTTTCCTGAGTCCCACCATCACCTCAGCATATCTCCAGAGCATGCTCTGTGGCAAAGAAACTATCGAAGCTGTGCCTTGGAGAGTTCAAGCTTTGGTTTGTTTTCATACAATATCACTTTCCCTATGCCAGGCTGAAACCCATGTTATATGATTTTCTAATTCATTGTGTCTTGTTCAAGATGAGTTAAGCACATTATACTTCTTCATCTTGACCAAAAGAATAATTTTGCCTTTGTGTATGAATTCAACACAAAGTTATTGGACAAGCGAACCATTTAATACCAGCAAAGATGGTTGACTTTGAGAGATATAGAATAATAATAAACAGACAAAGAATCTGAAGAGGTTAATAAACTGTATTGAGAATAATCAGTCTGGTTCCAGTCTTAGCTACTTCCCAAAATTTATTCTCACAAATAATCTGAACTAAGTCTTTGACCTTATCTTCTTATATTAGATGTTAATGACTGGCAAAATCAACCATTTTAAAATTTCATGGTGAATAACAAAGTTTGAGTGATTTTTGGTTACTAGGACATTTGCATCCTATAAAATAGGGGAAGTGTTACAAATTTTTTTATAAATGAAGGGTACAAACTCTCTCTTGATTTTATGTAGTATGTACAATTATGTTCAATATATATATATATATTCAATACTTCTGAGTAACAAACATTTATTGTGAAATTTCCAAATGCATAGTATGTTACATGCTGTTTATATATGTTTTTATTGTGAGGTGGTTATTATTTTAATGTCTGATTTATAGATGAAAAATGAAGATTAAAATGATGAATAATAATGAATAATATTCACAAAGACTATATAATAACTAAGTAGTAGTGCTTGGATTTTATCTTGAGACTTTTAGATGCTAAAGCTTGCTCTTTGATTAGAAGGCAGAAACAAGCAGCTCAAACTCAGACTTGTAGGAGAAAATCAAGCATGACCTGGCAGCCAGCCTCCATGGCACACTGCACTTCTAAATAAGAATCACGGCACACCTAGCTCCTGAAGTCAGAACTCTGAATTCTGAAGTAGCATGAGGTAGCCAGTAGCTAGCCTCCAGAGGAGTCTGAATTCTCCATGTCTCTTTTAATGTGCTTCTGCATGGAGACCCTGGAGGTATGAGTGCTCACTGTCCAATCCAAGGTAATGTGCTAACCAATCACCATCGATAGGCTTCCACTGTATGAGTGGTTGCTCACTTGCAATAAAGCAGATTCTGTTTCCCAAACATGTCTCCAGAAAGGTTTATCTCCATGCTCTTTACCAACACATGGGCATTGTTGTCTTGTTGGGAGATACCCATGTAATGATGGCACAGACTCTTTTCCCTGTTGGGATCCAGAAAAAGGAAATGAAGAGGCAATCATTCACTAAAGAACTGAAAATGTGAGTGCGAGGTTAATCCTGGTGTCCCTCTGGGCAGTCCCCCAGACTCCTCTCGCTGTTCAATGACTGCTGCTTTCAATTGGCCCTTCTCTCCTTTTGAATGATGCATAAACTTCCAACATTTCTCTGACAGAGACAGAGGATGAAAGAGAGCATGGAGCTCTAAACCTTTTATTTAGTTACAGCTACTGATGTATTTTTATGCACAAGTTCTAAAAAAGTGTATTAAAAAAAGGTTGCTTGACATTTCAAAATGATACCATCTATGCAAAGTAAGAGCATGCTACTCACAAATCTTCCTTAAGGAGAATGTGTATGTCTCAAAAATTCTTTTTTATTTTTCAGCTGTAGGCCTTATCCTTGTTTTCTTAAATAGGATCACATTAGAAGTGTCAAAAAAAAAAGAAGAAGAAGAAGTATGAATCCAGCTCTGACTGCTATTGTTAGGTAGAGAGAATGAAACCACCTCCTATCATATGACTATCAGGCACATCTTAGTGATCTGTTTATTGTTACAAAATACTTTATATTTATCTACTGGGAAGAATTTGTGGTATATGTGTAGGTATCAAGGACTGAATTGACCAACAGAGTAGAAGACAAATTTCAGCCCAAAAGAAGAAAGAGACTGTAAGATCTGTGATTAGGTAGAATGAGAGGGTACTTTAATTGTATTTATAGTAGGTTCCTGTTATTATTCTTTGCAGATAACATCAAAACAAATAGTTTATAGATTGTTATAGCTCTCCATGTCATCAAACAGGCACATAGATGTCACACAATAATACTAACTGATGCTGTGTCTTGTGAGATGTTCTAGAACAGCAGTTCTTAACTTGCAGGCAATGACCCCTTTGTGAGTCAAACAACCTTTTCACACAGGTTGCCTAAAACCATTTGCCTATTAGATATTTACATTACAATTCATAAGAGTAGCAAAATTAGTTATGAACTATTAATGGAAATAGTTTTATGGTTGGGGGTCTACGGTGGTATTTTATTTGTACTGAAATGTGATTTTAATTGTATGTTAATAAATAAAGTTGCCCAGGGGTCAGAGCTATTAGAGCCATAGCAAGAGCATGGAGGTGGTGGCGCACACCTTTAATCCCAGCACTTGGTAGACAGAGCTAGGTAGATCTCTGTGTGTTCAAGGATACAGCCAGCATTGGAGACACACGCCTTTAATCTCAATCCCAACCATAGAAGATCTGGAAGTCTCTACAGACAGGCAGTGACGAGGGCAGTCATGTGTTTGGGTTTACAACCAATGAGAAGGCAGAACAGAAAGGCTATAAAGACAAACACACAGGAAGTAGGTCCCTTTCGGAGAGCTCTCTTGGCTGAAGAGGATCGCTGAAACAGTAAGGGTGAGGCTCTTAGCTCTGACCTCTTGGCTTTCTTCTCTGAATCGGCTCTGTGTTTCTTATTTAATAAGACGGTTGGTTACATCTACAGGAGTCACCACAACATGAGGAACCGTATTAATGGACTGCAGTGTTAGGAAGGTTGAGAACCATTGTTCTAGAAAGACTTTAGAATGTTGTGGATATGTTGAAAACTTTTATCAAAGTAGAAGTTTGATAGGATGTACCCAGATCATTAAACACCGGTATTCAGTGAGTTACAGGAGTTAATGAGTGATGCCACCCAGATGTCTATAAATTTGTGCTATTGATAGATAACTCATCACAGAATGAGTACACAATAAATTTCTGCCCATTCTATTAATTCATAAAACAACTCCAAAATGTTAGCCACTGGGGAAAGGAGAGTCTGTTTTCTTCAGAAGTGTGGCTCATGGTAGCTTGCCCATGCTCTCGTAGTGGTGCCTGACAGCTGTATGAATATGGGCACTAATAGAAAAGAGGAGGAGGAAGGGGAGGAAGGAGGAGATGACATGAATTTGAGATGAATTTGGAATGATGGAAGGGAATGTAGGGTCAGGGTCTGGGAGTAATTAGAAAGGGTGTTGGGGGTTGGTATAATCCAAATACATTGTGTTCATGTATGAAATTATCAAAGAATAAATAAAAAATAACCCCATACTATAGGCTGAGGTATTTAAAGATAATTACATTTAACTCACCATTTTACCATTGAGAAAGCAAAGACTTAGAGACTTTTAAAATTCTCAGACCTGCTTAGTGGTGGACATACTAATAAAATTATGGGTTTTATTTGCATGTTCTTATCTTTATAGTGTGCAAGAAGGGCTCTGAAACTTACTAATTTTTATAACAATATGTTACATTAGCTTTTAATATTTTATGTTTCACTGTTTCATCAATATATTAGATAAACTAAAATGTTCTTCCAAGAAATCATATCAATACTACTTTATATTTGTAATTTGGGGGTGGTTATATGGACAGTTGTGATATATATTTCTGATGTTTTGCATTTTTGTTTCAAAAAAGAGATGAAACATAATTTTCATGAAGAAAAAACACAGGCTGACAGGAAAATATTAGTTAATTTGGAAATGTAATAGCATGAATTACGAATAATATGCAAAGCTGGAGGATACACACTCTCATATTTTAGTTGATGTGACCAGTTATCACTGAATACTCAACCTCAACAAGCGATTTCAAACCTTCTTAACTTACAGACTTGGCTAACCAAAATAAGGTCTGTTGATAATGAGTGATGATCCCTGTGAGGTAAGAGGCCTTTTGTTCATCTAAATCCTATATCTTTGTGTGTGTGTGTGTGTGTGTACACATGTGCTTGTGGGTGCACATGCATGTGTGAGCTCATGTGTAGAAGGCAGATTTTTACACTGAGTATCTTCATTAATTACCTTCCACCTTTTTTTTTTTTTGAGACAGGGTCACTTACTGACCCTGGAGTATACCGATTTAGCTAGGTAGGCTAGCTAGAAAACTCCAGGGATCTGCTTACCTCTGCCTCCTCAGCACTGGCATTGTAGATGTGTGGTGTCATGTCAAGCTCAAGTCCTCACAGTTGCATGGCAAACACTTATGGACTGAGCCATCACCCCAGCCGTTTCTTCAAAAGACCTGGTCTCTCCAGTGTATACAAATGAGAACTCATCCACTGAGATGCTTCAAAGATGCGTGATCATCATCACCATGTCTTTGGTTTCTAATGCTGCCTTTTAACAAAATCTAACCCTGTAATAATTTCCACAACAGCTATCACCTTCTATGTCTTGTGTATCTCACATAGCATGTTTGTGGCAGAACTTCCTAAAGTGCTGGGAACCTGTGGACTGGGAAAAGGGAATGAACGTGATCCCTGATCAGCCCGTAGTAAACTCTTTCAGATGGAAAGTACATGATTCCCCCCATATCTCTGGGCTGTTTCGGCCTCTTCCTCCATGAAGCTCACGCTCCCTTATCAGTCTTAAGTTATTTTCACAATTTGTCCCTGTTACCTCACCCTTTGCTTCTCAGATATAAGGCCATCTTTTCTTGTTCCAAACAAAGAAGCTTTACCCAGAGGCCCTGAAGCCTCTGGGGTGTTCTGGAAACCTGAAGTTAATACTATCAGAGGCCTCCTACTAAGTCAACCAAAGACAAGCATCTTTCTATGAATTCTGGAATGTATTTAAAGTTACTAATTCTTCTGCCACTTTTTCTCTTTAGAAGTAAAACTGAGAAGGACACAGAAGGTCAAGTACTAGTGCAGAAAAGTCTGGAGCCAATTCTGAGGGAGATTCTGGACCTCTAAATCAAGGGGACAAGAGAAAAGATAGTTTGCAAATCTCTGCTTGCCTCCCTGGACATCATCAAGCTACAGTTTTGTTGAAGTTAATGCACTTAGGAATTTTAATTTAAATAATGACAGTGACAAAACTATTGTTAAATTATTTCTCTTATTTCAAGCACATGAGAGATCCTCTGGGCAGGTAGGGGAGGAGACGTCACTAGTTCAGGAGATGCCCAGGGGGGCACTGATTTTCAGAAATGGGACTTCACCCTCAGTCCTTTCACATTTAGCTCTTCAAACTTATTTTCCATATCTCACCGCCTCTGGCACCTCCACACTGACTTTCCTCACAAACTGAATTATCCTAATTCAGTCTCCTTGCTGTGACCCAAGAGATCTTTTAAACTATTTTTTGTTTGTTTGTTTTTGCTTTTTGATACAGGGCTTTTCTGAGTAGACCTGACTGGCCTGGAACCTACTTTGTAGACCTCACAGAGATCCACCTGTCTCTGCTTCCCGAGTGCTGGGGTTAAAGTCATGCACCACCTCTGCTCAGCTACCTGAGAGATCTTTTAACAACCCGTGCTTGTTCACCTGATGTCCTATATGAACTAAGATGTCTCAGTGTCTCTCTGCGGCCTGTAAGGATGCAGCCAAATCTTCTCATGGGATTGGTAGAGTCTTGCTCCCTGTGACTCCAATACTATCTCCATCTTGCTTTCTCCACTCTTCTAAGTGCTCAAGCCATGCAAAGGCTGTGAGTCCTCGGTAACACCAAGTCTTCTCTTTGTTTTCTGGCCCATTTCACAGATCTCTTCCTAGAAATAGTTCACATGTAAGTTTCCTACATGCTAATCTGAAGTTGGTTGATTGCTTTCTATTAATCATTTTATTGTAAGTTGCCTTTCCTTTGAAGAGTGGGTCAGACGGAAGCTATACTATGTGGAATACACTACTTTAGGCTTGCTTTTTCATTCATCTGTTCCTAGCCGACCTAGAGTTTTATGATGGCATGACAATGCTTAAACATTTGGTGGCACTGATTCAGCAATCAGCAAGTGACACCAGCAGGCAAGCTCCAGCTTACGGCTGTTTTTGTGCACCCTGTAAGTGAAGAGGTTGGGGTGGAGTATAGAGAGGAATACGTTAAGAAGGATGAGGGTGAAGATGGGAAGAGAAAGAGGAGCAATGGTACAGCAACAAAGAAAATGGGTGGCCCTCAATGCCACAGAGCAGTTTATCGCCTCACCTTTTCAGAAACGTTCTTTTTGGGGCTGGGGAGATGGTTTAGTGGTTAGGAGCACATACAGCTCTTGTGGAGGACTGGTGTTCCGTTCCCAGCACCCACTGCAGGCTGACTCAGTTCCAGCTCCAGGTGATCTGATGCCCTCTTCTGGCCTCTGTGAGTATGGCACTCATGTGCACAAACCCCTCCCCCATAGAGCACATAACTAAATATGAAAATAAAAATCTTTTCAAAAAAGAAGACATTAACTCAAGACTCTGAACCAAACAAATGAAACAGTGAAGATATTTGGATTATA
This sequence comes from Peromyscus californicus insignis, assembly GCF_007827085.1. Lineage (NCBI taxonomy): Eukaryota > Metazoa > Chordata > Mammalia > Rodentia > Cricetidae > Peromyscus > Peromyscus californicus. The sequence continues at coordinate 6,425,590 of NW_026294617.1, read as the reverse complement.
AAATTTGTCCTCTTTCAACAAGCCAGGATTCTCCTCCAACATATTCTAGGTATCTTTAAATTTTTTGATTGTAGAAAGAAAGTCACTGTGTCTTTGTATACACACACATTCCAAGTGTCAGTTCAGCTCATTAATTAATAACAATAAAGTCGTTTGATCTGTATTTCCAGGTAACAGATACTTCTAGCAGGATTAGCCATCTCCATGAGACTGTTTCAAGAAAGGTTGCCTTGTATCTGCCAAGAGTGTGACAAGTTTGGCAGGCTACAAAACCAAGTAAAAGGAAAACATTGTTCAGAGCAAAAGCACCCAGTAATTTTGCGTCTCTTCTCCTTTGTATACACCAATGGAGAGCCCGCATGCAAAGGAGAAGAAACAGAGCTTGCTTTCTGGTTGGCAGCACATCTCTTGCTGTTACAGGCAAAGTGTAGTCTAGGTAGTTTTCAAAGGAAGAAAACACTTTTTTGTTGCTTTCTAATATGTTTTCAAAGTTGTTATTTGAATAGCTGGCATTGTTGAAGTTTGCCACGTATGTCTTATGCATTTTTTTTCCTTAGCAACTGCAGCTTCTTTCCCAGCCTGCAGCAAAATGAAGACATTGATGCAAAAGTTTTCACTTGGAAAATTTCTCCATGTTTAGTGGTTGTCTAAACCACCAATTTATAAATAGGGGAATTAAATGAAATATGTTCTTATTGGTAATTGATGTCTCCAGTTTCAAAATTCATTGGCTCAATGCGTTTTAAAAAATCATGTACCAACATTCTCATGTACATAACCCTTTTATTAAGTGTTTTAATAGCTATTAGACCATAAATTATAAAAGCACTTTCTGTTAATTTTCTTTATGATGGTTATAAATTTACCTACATGAGTGATGTCAATGGAAAACAATAACTATGATTTTATAGTGTGATTATTGAAAAATGTGTGCTTTTGTTCACTGACTGCTTATAGAACATCAATATGCTTGAGGTTTGATTTTATTTTTCTTCTGATAAGCAAGAGTATAACTATTCAAGGCAGTAGATGTCAACATAGTGAAGTCTTAATTGTAAAAGCTGGGTGGAGGGAATATTTGCAAGCAGGAGGGAAATAGACTTCAATGAGAACCCTGTTAATTTATTACTTATTGTGGATATAGTTAAAATATTGATTGCCTATAGTCTTATCACATTTAATTAGCAAAAATAAGAAAGTTAGAATTTTAGAGTTCACTGTTTAAATTTCTATGTATTACTGAAAATAAATGGTCTATAACAGTACAGCCTCAAGCTCTTGTCAGTTCTTCTGACGGGTCTTTTATAGAGAGTCACAGAACAGGCGAGATCTGTTACTGGTTTAATTCAGAATAAGAAGAAAAAAATATACATTCACTATTCAGGAACTAAGTTTATCTGATGGTTGGTTTTAACATCAACTTGTCACAAATAGAATAGAGTAGGAAGCCTCACCTGAATTAAAGCATTGTCCCAATTGCCTTAAAATGTGAGAAGATCCACCCTAAACACAAGCAAGGCAACACCTTTTGGTAGCAGCTCAGTAGAATGGAGCATGGCTGAAGATTATTTGCCTGTTGTAAGCTTGACCCTCGCTCTTTAATGATTCTTTCATTGATATCAGATCCAGCATTTCCAGGCTTCTATTTTTGACTTAGGACCTTGACCCTCGCTCTTTAATGATTCTTTCATTGATATCAGATCCAGCATTTCCAGGCTTCTATTTTTGACTTAGGACCAGAGGCTCTCCAAGAAACCCCCAGGTCTTTGGGCCACACTGGGACTGCCAAGACACACAGCCTCTATGGATTATGCACCAACTGTGTTCTCAGGCTCTCTAGTGTGAGACAGCTCACACATGAGGCACTTAGTGTCAAGGACTGAGCATGTGTGGATAGGATGAATGTATATAATATATACATATTTTATTGGTTCTGTTTCTCTAAGGAACCCAGACTCCGGCAGTGTGCTTATGGCTCAGATTATGCCAACTAATTTTGTATAATTCTCATTTATTTCTACGATAATATTGATTTTGGAGTAAAACATTTCATGGTAAACAAAATCAGAATCTGCCTTGGAAGAGCAAACAGTCTTATTGGGGGGTGACAACTTCTAAACAGTGTTCAGATAAAATTACGAAAAATGGACTTTAAAACCACAGAGTAGATGGAAAGCAAGATTGTTCAATGTATTCCTGATGAGACTCATATTGGTAAATCACCAAGTGAATATGGCAAACAGATGAGAAGAAAAACATCTCTGACCCTTACAAATACTTCATGAAAGATTGAGTTTGCTGTTGTCTGTTGCTGCTGCTCAGTGCATGGCCATCTCATTAGATTAAGGGCAATAAAGCTCTGGCAGCACCCAGTCTTACAAGGCACATTTTGTGACTTGAGATCTTTTTTTATAAATGTATTGTGGATGTCCTTACCCAGACATTTATTGCCAGAATTCAGTCAATAGTCGTTAGTAAGTTAGTCTCATGTCAGTGACATAGTTAATAATGTTAATATTATCTTCCTTTGAGATTTATGTTAAACTCTGTTCAAAGCTTTACACCTGACTTTACATTCTGTACTTCCAATGACAATGTTGAACATGACTCTCAGCATTCCACAGATAAAAAAAAAATTCTAAAGCAGAGAATTGGGTATGTAACACCTAATACACTGTAAGGCATTGGAAAATGTAGACATGGTAGTGGAAGCCCAAGACTAACTAGCTTGAGATGTGGGAATTTTTATTCTTTGGCAATACTGTCACAATCCTATGACAGTATGTTCATACACGAACATGTTGAGTTCTGGCCATTTTCACCCCTGTTACTGTCTCTCATTTTCCTCCACCAAAATGCTTCTTCTTTCCCCAAACCTCCCTCTTACTTTTTTTTCTGTCTTTTTCTATTTTTCTGTCTCCTGTCTCATTAAGGTTAATTGCATTTCCTTTCATGAGCATGAGTGGGGGTTGTTTGTCGGAACACGGGAACTTATCAATGGTTACACCACTGGGGAATGGACAGCCCTTTCTACAGCAGCACCTATTAATTGTCCCTAGGCCTGCCCTGTGGGGTGAGACCTCGTGAGCCCCACCCCCATGCAAGATGAAATGGCAATGGTCTAGTCATGGGAAGGTAACCACAGCAGCAATGAGTCCCTGAGCTCTGTGACTGTGTGGTGTTCAGAGGACAGCTTCATTGTGTTCTTCTCCAGCCTCGACCTCTTTCTGTGGTGTCCCCTGAGCTTGGGGCAGCTGTGATACAAATTGAAAGATGTACTATTAATCACTAAATTTAATAAAGGGAATAACAAGAAAGCTTAATATGCTTACATTTAAAAAGTTAACAGCAAAGCAAGTAAGCCCAGATTTACATATTGATAATTTGTATACAACCATTTACATATGTTTTTTAAAAATAAAATTTAAATATTTTGTCCAAGATTTTTTGACTCGTGAAATCCCAAATATGCAATATTTCTGTATTTATGAATTCATCTTGGATCTGTGTCAGACAGGATAGAACAGAATGGAAATGTGGTGCTAGCAACTAGCCAAGAAAGGAGATTGATAGACAATAGTCAAATGGTGGGCATCAAATATTTGTTTGGTGGTTAGATGACACTTTATATAGATATGCTTACTGATAACCAGCATTTCTCCTTTTCTCAGAAATATTTGTATCCCTGTTGTTATGGAGTCATAAACCTGGATTGCAAAGCTTGCTGTCCCTTTCCTCATCTGACGCATGCCTCTAGCACCCCTTTCCTGGCACTGGCTTCCTCTTAGCAACCAACCACTTTAAATTTGTCATCAGTGTGACCGATTTACCATCTGCATTTGTCTATGACCCTTCCGGCTCCTCAAAGCCTATTTCTCCATCTTCACCTGAGAAGGAAATGTGATTATCTTATCTAAGTTAGTTCCTTCTGACTTCTGTAATATATTGCCACAGTGGTAGTTACTTGAAATAACGCAGGTCTATTATCTTGTGCTTCTGGAAGTGAGGAATCTGTGATGAGTTTCGTGTTGCTAAAACAGAAGTGTTAGGAGACTCCGAGGCCCAGGGAGCACTCTGTTGTCTTCGCTTGCTTCTGGAGGTGACTAAGTTTGCTTGGTCCAAGGCCACCATCACATTCCACATTTTACTTCTCTCTTCCTCTCTGTAGATTGGTTCTTCGGACATCCTTTTTCCCACAGAAGGACTCTTACATTGGAACCACCTAGATAACCCAGAATAATTTCTCCTTCTTGAATTTATCAGCTGAATCACCTCTAAAAAGCTTTGTATACATGTAAAGTAGTATACTCACAGGTTCTGGGTATGGGCATAACAGGAAGCCATCATTCTGTCTATCACAGAATAGACTAGATGAGGCCATGTGTCTCTAAAAATATGTGACAGCATTTGAAGAATAACATGCTTAAACAATTTGAAACAATATAAACAGCACTATTCTTAGTTGTAAATAGACCACAGACTAGTTCTACCTTATTCGTTCAAGTATTTATTTCCTTGTTTCAGATGTTTGAAATAAATTAATTAAATAAAAAAAATCAATTCACTTTATATGGTAATGCTTTTTCCAGATTAGTGTTCTTTGTATTCACCAATGAAAACCACTTTAGAGTCACCACAGACTACAGGTTGTTGTCCTGTTCCTCATTTCCTCATCATATATCCGTATTACATGTGCTTTAGCAATTCTATGGGTGGGGTGAAATGACAGCATATAACATCTGGAGCAGGGTATCTGGTCTTGCTTTCAAAGCCCAGACAAAGCTTTCTATTAGCTCATCAGAGTACATGTAATGGAAACTTGATTCCCAGTGTGACAGGGCAGGGAGATGAGGGCTGGATAGTTCATGAGAGCTCCACCCTCAAGGATGGATTAGTGTAGTTGTCACAAAGGTAGATTCATTATTGCAAGTGTGGGTTTTCTAAAAAGGGGGTTTAGCTCCCTCCTATTCTTTTTCTTTTGCCATTCCCTGGTTTCTTTGTGAGAACACAGAAAGACAGACCTCAACAAATGCTCTTAGATTTCTTAGCTCCCAAAACTGTAAGCCCAAAAGTCCTGTTCTTTCTATATTAGTTAGTCTCAAGTTTTCTGTTATAGTCACACAAAATGGATGAAGGAAAGACTTGAGTAGGAACTTGACCTATTTTTGAACGTGATACTTGGACAGTCATTTGTTCCTTCCAGAATCCTGTGCAGAGGCTTGGAAGGAGGTTGCTTCTTACTGACAGTTTTGGATCTACTCAGTTCTTGACCACAGGTGGCTTGAGTCCTTTACCAGATGGCATGTAAAAGAAGATTAATGGGTTCCACATCCTGGATAATGCTCCTGAATTCTGCAGTAGGTGGAAGAACTTGAGCTTGAAGATTTTGATAACAGAAGTCACCAGAACCCTAACAGCTGTGGTGAGGAACGAGCACGCAAGTTAAAATGTGAACTTTCTCCTGCCCTGGGGAAAGACTTTTTGAATGAAAAATACACACACAAAAAAAATAGTATGTTTCAGTTTCTTAATCTTACAAAATTTGCTTCAGGTAAATCTTATAAAATACCCTTTCATTAATCTGTATTTTCATTGTGGTAGAAAAATCAGTGACATAGAAAAACCGTTTTTGTTATTATAGAAACAAGTGAAATAACGAGATTTTTAAAAGTCTGTAAGAAGTATATTTTTATTTATACCTTTGTAATTATGAAAATGAAATGATAGACATCTTTTGCTACTTTGAAAATTAAGATGAAAAAGTTTAATCTAGCTTTTGTGGTCTGTTGTGCTCTTCTTTCACTGAATACTATAAAATCTGCAGTTTTGGGGAGTCTGTCTAGATCAGCACAACCACCTCCGGATTCATCTATTTTTGTTTAACCAGCATGGTATGAAGTAGACATTACCCTTCAGATTAGCGCTGCAAACAACCTGGCACAAACTCTTCCTGCAAGGAGATTGTATTCTAGTACAACATTCAAGTGTTACTCAAATGCAAGGATAGTAGACCTGACAATCGGTGCCACTAACACAAGTCAGTGTGGTTCCTGCCCCAGGGAGCTTAGTGTGGAAGGCAGCTAAGTGAAGAAATACAATGTCACGTACATGTGTGTTGAATGGAAGAGATTTAGTTGGAAGTGGGTGAATCAGTAGGTAGCACTGTGGGGTTGAATGACATGGTTCAATGTCCTTGAGTATACCTGCCAGTCTTGTGAGTCTAGGAACTAGACATTCTCAATGCAGCAGAAGATCAATCTTCAGTCAGAAACAGCTAAGTTCTGGGCACGGATGGACAAATCAAGGAAGATCTTCACTTTCCACAGTCAATAGAATCATATCCCTTTTTCATGTCAGTTTTCTTCCTTCCCCAGGGTCAACAATAGTTTCAAAAACTCATCTAGAGCACACTCACTGTGGTTCTGTAGTTAGTCAGACATGGGACATATCCTTGACTTACTAGTAGCAAAAGTGAGGCACTTACTTTTAGTACAGTGACCAGAAAATTAAAGAGTCGGAATTCGTGTCAGCTGATTCTGCAGCCAACACCTGTAACTTCTTTGGTATGTTCTTAAAGAATTTTGCAAAGAAGCTGATAAAAAGAAAACATTTGTTCTTTATATATGTTATTATCACTGACAGAACCACCATTTGCTATCTTAGGGGGGCATTTAAGCATAGTACATGTTTCACAACAGAGCTTATTCCCATAGGCCTTATTTCTTATCCATGTAGCTAGGCCTTGAATAAGAAGCAGAATTGCAAAGGTGTGAATTAAGCAGAAACAATTCAAAACATTGCTGCATGTTAGTGTGTATCTTATCCCTATTATTCTAACATAGCTGGTAGTAAAACACTCCCATATGGCAGAGGGATAGACTATACTGATAAGAGTAGCCTGAATTATTTTCATCTCAGCATTTGTCCTAAAGATGTCAGTGCCATCCACCTCTGAAAACAATTCTGATTCCATGAAGAAGCCTTCCATTTCCTTGTGTACAGAAACTTGTGTCTTAATTGCAAAGTTAATGTAATTTCCCATTGTAGCTATTAGCGTTAATCTCTGTGTACAATTTACTTATTGCAGCAAAGCTTGGCTATCTAGAGACCAGGCATCCCCAAACCACAGGCTTTCATCCAGATCCGAAGACAACCAGGGAAAGTAAACACACACACACACACACACACACACACACACACACACACACACACACCATCACGACTGCTCCCCTCTCATCATGCAGACTTCTTTCCTAGAGCTGCTTGCCATAAACAAAGCAGCAAGGCCAGTGGAAGAGTAAAGGCCCCATGTTTCAGTGACTGGTTCTCTAACAGGAAGAAAGAAAGAATAATCTCATGTGGGTGCATGAGAAAAGATAGCATGTATTCAGTAACGTAAACAAATAACAAGAATGGAGAAAATCAGAAAGAAGAAATAAAAAGGCAAGACATTTCATTTTCTTACCAGTGTTGGGGAAAAGAAGAAGAGAGAAGAGGTGGATGTGGATCAGAGAATCTTAATTAAAGATGCTGTAATAAGGCCAGCTAGTGGAGAGTGTCTACATTAGAAAAGATCTAAAATGATGGAGATGGATATGGGGTTTAAACACATACCCAGTGTGAAAGTGATCAGAGACCAACACCATAACTGGGAATCACTGACCCAATGCAGGGGCAGATGGCCGGGTCAGTACCTATAGCTTAAGGCCACTGCCCTGCTAGCTGGGAAGGGCTACAGGCTTGTCCGAATTTGTTCCTTTCCGTTTGATTCCATGTGGCCTCTCGTTATTGGTGCTCAGTCCCGTGCTTAATCCTTATTCTACAACCTTGCATGCACTCTTGACTCCTGTTGTTCTCTTGCATTACAGTAAGCACCTGGCAAAGCTGACTTCTGCTTAAATCCAGGCTTTGGCGGGGAGCGGAATGAGGCCCAATTATACTCTTCAACATGGCACACCTGGTAAGACACAGGTTTACCAAGCCATGCTAAGAGGGAAAGTGAGGAACATCCTAACTAACAGAGTGACCAAGAACAAGGACTTTATAACCGAGTACCACTTCTCTGGTATCAAGCTTAGCCATGACCTATGATAGTAAGCATCCACTACTTATCAAATATTCTATGCACAAATGCCATATAATCTCAATTTCTAGAGAACTAGGTCTATACCCATGGTTACCTAGAAAAACAAAGAGCTAAAATATGATTGTTCTAATCTTGAGACACATGCCAAACAAAGTCAGGAAGAACATTTGTACATACATTTAAAACAGTATCTATAAAAAGATGTTAACAAGGAGGCCCTGACAGTGTATGACAAAGAAGAAAAGTGAGGTAGCCCTTAGACTGGACAACACTGATTCTAATCCAAGCCTCATAGCTTCCCTGTGATGTAGCTTCCTTAGATTCTCTAAGCTGTCTGTTGAAAAATAACATCAACCACAACTGGTTAACAATCAGGTCAGTCTCATGGAGTCAATGTAAGAATCAAATGACATGCTACCATGGGATTTTCTTAACAAATGTTTAATTTATAGAAGATATGATAATAATCAAGAGATATTTATATTTCTGATATGGATATTCCTGTTTTGAAGAAGCATTTAGAAAACTGTAGTTAGGAGAATTTGAGTCAATGTAGGACAGGATGGAGTACATGTGTTTCTTCCTGCAAAGCTCTACAGGCAATGCTGATGTCCAGCCAAGGTAGAGCTTCCTTCCATCATGGTGTGTTTTGAACTTTATCCAGGCCAAGGTGCACACCTGCTCGTCACATTGGAAATGCTCATTTATAGGCCCCAATTGACACTGCAGATGATTCGATAGGTCTGAAGTGAGCAGAGGGACGCTGTGATGAAGACCGACTTCATGAGAGTTGTTTTCTGTGAGAAAATTTAAAGGTCTACCATGAACTCACTGAGAAGGTAAATTATTTCTATGAGAGAATTGTTGACCACACCATGTGAGCTTTTGAAAGAATTCTTCGGGGATTTAAAAACTTAGAAATCTCAGGCTTTGTTTTCCTAAAACTTCTAGAACTCATGATTCTAATACATGGTATTTGCCTTTTCTTTAAATTAGTCATTTTGGCCTGTATTGTATGTGGAAACAGCAAAGCTCTGAATAACTGAAGCTGGAAACAGATATGTTACAGTCACATAACAAGGAGTGGTGCGCGCGCGCGCGTGCGCGCGCGCGCGCGCGTGTGTGTGTGTGTGTGTGTGTGTGTGTGTGTGTGTGTGTGTGTGTGTGCATGTACACTATGAGCCCTTATGAGACAGGACTTAACTTTGAAGCTCCATTAAACTTTTATTGGTTAGAAATGGACCAAACTGCTCTGTGACTGCCAGGAAGTTTAACAAGCTGCCTTCTTCCAGTGAGGCACAGTTACTGGGGCAGAGAAAGTCAGAAGTTGCCCAGTAAAGCAAATACGGAGCAGAAAGGTCACTCCCAGCCAGTAAGTGGCTGAGCCTGGCATGCCTTAGAGCTTTTAGATAGAGAGGAAACCTGAAATCCCAGAGTACGGACCTGGCTTGGCTATGCACGGTAGAATGCCTCTGATAGCACCCCTAGGGATGTGAGCATAAGGAAACACAATCCAGGGCCTTTCGGAAGTCTCTTCCATGATGCAAACACAGTGTACTCATCATGAAGGAAGTCCCCAAATAAAACAAATAGATAGACAGACAGACAGACAGACAGATGGATGGATAGATAGAAGACAGACGTCTGACCTGAGCTATTTTGGTACAAGCAGTGTGGGATGCTGAAGGGTCAGCAGATGGCAGCACTAGACGATGAGCAAGAGACTCCAACTGACCCAAGCAACCGTTTCCTTCGGCTTCTTGGTGAAGGCTTTCCAGAGGAGTATACAAAGGTGTTATTTTTATTTTTTTGAGACAGAGTCTAATGTAGCTCATCTTGAGTCAGAACTCACTATGCACCCAAGAATGAACTTGAACTTCTGATCCTCTTAACTATTACTGTCCAGTACTGGGACTAGAGGTGTGATCTACCACACACAGCTTTATGACTTGCTGGGGATTAAACCCAGGTCATTGTGCGTGGTAAGCAAGCACTCAGTCTACAGAGCTACATCCTAGCTCAGCTTTTGCTGTTCTTTTGAAGCAGGGTCTCACACTATCCCAGGCTGACCCAGAATTTACTCTGTAGCACAGGTCGGCCTTAGACTCACAGAGATTTGCCTACCTTAGCCTCTTGCATATTGGAATTACAGGTGTTAGTCAGACACCAGGCAGGTTTAGATATTTGTTAACTTTTACAGTATGATGTATAGTAATGGTTTTAGTTTGGCATTTTCGTACAAATGGGCCATTAGACTAATTCGCTCAGCTTTTCAAATTATTTGTTTATTTTTCATATACATTCCTGCATTGAAATAGCTAAACATGTCATTCTGACCCATACATTCTGTTATTCTGTAATAGCTCATTGCTTCTTCATATCTTTCTTTCAAAAGAAAAATCTTTTGCATTCAATTTATTAAGTGGCATGCTTGAGAGCACTTGTGCAGACTGGAGGATAACTCAAGGCAACCCATTGCTCTTTCCACTACATGGGCTCTGGGGCTCCTCCTCGGGTGATCAGGCTTGGTGGCAGCTGCCTTTTGTATCTGTGCCATCTCGGCAGCCTATATGTTTCTCTGGAGATGATTACCTTTCCACAGCTCCTCTCCTGCTGCATGTGCTGTGGTTTGTACAAGCACAGTCCAGCAGCTGAGCTATTTTACAATGCTGACTACAGCTATTTGTTTCATTATTTTAGGAGAAAAAGAAGAAATCAAGTTCCTTTGGGTTAAGAAAATGCTGTAAAATACTGTTTGTCAGTAATTTTAAGTAAATATCATCATCTTAGATCTTTAAATTATGGTAAGAACTATTAAGAATTTAGAGAGTTTGGCATAAAAAAGATTTTTTTCTCTTATTGTGTGGATTATAAGGTAAAGGAAAACCACAAGTCATCTTATCAAAATGTTCAGCAAAGGGAAAGTGATCAGAAGGCTCAGGGAGACAGGGTTTAGGATGAGAATGAGAAAATGGCAAAAGATTTTGCTTTTAAGTGAAAAGGTGGGTGTCTCAGAGGCGGCAGAGGGAAGCTCAGATAGTTAACCCCCTCTAGACCGCACAACAAAGAGTGGCAGGAATGAGTACCCACAACTGGAGTGGAAAGGTCTTCAGGGGAAGCTGAGTCTGAAATTTATTTTGGTTGATATAAAAATGGAGGAGACATAGAGCAGAAAATATTTAGATAATCTGTGGTAAGCATTATCAAAAGACTAGTATTTTACAGGACATAGGATGACAGAAACAATAATCTCACAAAAAAGAAAGAAACTGTCCAAATGAAGACATCAAAGTATTGTGTACAGATAGAAAGACTGAGAGACTAACTTTCTTATCTGGTGACTTGGGAGCAAAGAGGTGAGGAGCAAAGTTATATGGAGGTCTATGAGGTTGTTATCTTAGACATGGAAGGTGATAAGGCAGCATACATATAGTACATTCTTGAATTATTGTTGTTGGTTGGCTTACATTTGAGTGTCTTTGCAGAGTAGTACACTTTGTTTCTGGAGTGTTTAAGTTCCTACATGTAATTTTAATTGTTTAACACTGGATACGCTATTGAGGGTATGGAAATTACTTGAGCAAAAATAGCCTTTATTTACAGATCTTTGTGGTATATCTCAATATTGATTTCTTACCTTGTATTTTACAAAGTCTCTAAATATTCTATCCATTCACACACAATAACCCATTTTTATAATGATACCAAAGTATCAGTTTCAGCAGGAGAAGGCCCCAAATGTTCTTTTCTTACTTCCCACAGGGTAAAAACACCAGTGAGAGGCAGCTATTGTGTGAGGGAATGCCCAGAGTGAAATCTGAAGTGTTTGGAGAAAAGTAATTCTGTCACTATACCAATAACAGAATGCCACATCTTTAGAAAATGATCAATGTTGTAATAGTTCAGAATTACTCCAATTTTTCAAAACATTCTGATACAAGTTTTTAAATAATGAAGAATGTTTTACTTTCATACTCATGAAAGAACATAGCAACTTAGATAAATATGAATTATATGAACATTATATCATTGACAATAAAATGTTAATAATTTAAAAATAATAGTAATAAAAGTTGAATGAATTACATAGCAAGAGGGAAGAGAAAATTTCTGAAGTATAAAAACAATGTCATGTGGAAAATATTAATCTTTCGTTTGATATCAAATTTAAGTTATCCTTCAGAAGAAATCACCTTGTGTACTATGAAGTCTTACAAAAGGGGGCCACAGCATAAAAATAGATAGGTGAATCAATGGAATCGAATCTAAGACTCTAATGTAAATCCACACACCTATGAACACCTGAATTTTTACAAAGAAGCCAAAATTATACAATAGAAAAAAGAAAGCATCTTCAACAAATGGTGCAGCATAACTGGATGTCTGCATACAGAAGAATGAAAATAGATCCATATCTATCACCTTGCACAAAACTCAAGTGAAAGTGTATCAAAGAAGTCAACATAAATCCAGTTACACTGAATCTGATAGAAGAGAAAGTGGAAAGTAGACTTGAATGCACTGGCACAGGAGACAACTTCCTGAGTAGAATACTGATGGGTGATATCATTCTGTATGCTGTGAAAATGTGTTGCTCTTATTGATTGATAAATAAAGCTGTTTGGCCAATGGTGAGACAGAATAAGGTTAGGTAGGACATTCTAAAGAGAGAGGGAGGAAGGAAAAAGACAGAGCAGGGGAGATGCTGCTAGCCACTGCCAGAAGCAAGATGTAAAGATACTGGTAAGCCACAAGCCACATGGCAAAGTATAGCTTTATAGAAATGGGTTAGTTTAAGATGTAAGAACTAGATAACAAGAAGCCTGCCATGGCCATTGTTTAAAAATAATTAGCCTGTGTGTGTTTATTTGGGTCCAAGCAGCTGTGGGACCAGTGGGTGAGAGAGATTTGTCCTGACTGTGGGCCAGGAGGGACACAGGAAAACATCCAGCTATAGAATACCAGTAGCACAGACACTGAGATCAACATTTAGTAAATGGGACCTCATGAAACTGAAAAGTTTCTATAAGGGAAAGAACACTGTCAATAAGACAAAACCACAGCCCACAGAATGGGAAAAGATCTTCACCAACCCTACATCTGACAGAGGGCTCATTTCCAAAATATATAAAGAACTTAAGAAACTAGACATCAAAATATCAAAGAATCTAATTAAAAATGGGGTACAGATCTAAACAGAGAAATCTCAACAGAAGAATCTCAAATGGCTGAGATTAAAGAATTATTCAACATCCTTAGCCATCAGGGAAATGTAAATTAAAAGGACTATCAGATACCATCTTACACTTGTCAAAATGGTTAAAATAAAAAACACAAGTGACAGCTTATGCTGGGGAGGATGTGGAGCAAGGGGAACACTCCTCCACTGCTGGTGGGAAAAGAAACTTGTACAGCCACTTTGGAAATCAATATGGCAGTTTCTCAGAAAATTTAGAATTAATCTACCTCAGAATTATTCCACTCATGGGCATATCCCCAAAGGGCACTCCATTCTACCACAAGGATACTTGCTCAACTATATTCATAGCAGTTTTATTCATTATAACCAGAAACTGGAAACAGCTTAGATGTCCCTCAACCAAAGAATGGATAAAGAAAATGTGGTACATTTATACAATGGAGTATTACTCAGCTGTTAAAAACAATAACATCAGGAAATTTGCTGGCAAATGGATGGAATTAGAAAAGATCATCCTCTGAGTGAGGTAACCCAGACTCAGAAAGACAAACATGGTATGTATTCACTCGTAAGTGGATATTAGCTGTAAAGTAAAGGAGAAACATGCTACAATCCACAGCCACAGAGAGGCTAGGTAACAAGGAGGGCTCAAAGAGGAAAACATGGATTTCCCTGCAAAGAGGAAAGAGAAGAGATCTCTTGGGTAAACTAGGGGGTAGGGGATGGAAACATGAAGGATTGGGATGGTCAAATTGGGGGAGAGATGAAGAAAGAGAGCAATGAAAGAGAAATCTTGATAGAGGGTACCATTTTAGGGAGAAACCTGACGCCAAGGAAACTCCCAGGAGTCCACCAAGATGACTCCAGCTAAGACTACTGGGTTGCTTTGCCCAGCCTTAATACAAAGGGATGAGCTTGATATGCTTTGTTGATACCCATGGGAGGTCGGCTCCTTTCTGAATAGAAACAGAGGAGTAGTGGATGGGGGTACAGAGGGGAGATGGGGTGGGAAGGAATGAGAGAAGAGGAGGGAGGGGAAACTGTGGCTGGGATGTAAAATAAATGCAAAAATGATTAATAAAGAAAAGAGGAAAATGGGAAAAGTAAAAAAAAAATAAAATAAAAAGGGGGCCACAGAATCTGATAAAAAAGAAAGAAAAGTAAGCGTACTTTCAGACTTATATCTGAGACTATCTTCAGTGTAGGGAAAGAGTATTTTTATATGCTCCACCCATGCCACGGATATATATAATCCATCTTCAAGTGCACTTTGGGGGTTAGTCTGGTGTCCTTCTGGTAGATAATGATTTTTGCTCCATAAGATTAAGGGTATAGATGGAGAGTTCTGCTTTTGTGGAGGATGATTGTCATCCTTCTGAGCCTGCATCAGTGGTGAGAGAAGTACCCCCATTCTCCAACCTTGCTCCAACCACTTTTGTCACTGGTGTGTCTTGAAGGCTTGGAGGGAAGAGACAGCGTATTCTTCTCATATGTTTCATTCTGAAGATTTCTCTTTCCCAAGCTTATGTTAGGTCCTCACCAATTTTCTTTTATCATTTTAGCTGAGGTCTTACCTGCTTGTGTTTACTTAGCTGCCACCTGTCCTGGACCTGCTTGGTCACAAGTATAGCTCTTGCCACGCTGTTGCTATGAGAGTTGTATCTATTTTGGGCATTTATTCAATTATATTTCAGACTTAGCTCTGTGATGCTCAAGAGAAGTTGTAATTTGATGATTTCTCTCTTTTCTTTTTCTTCTTCTAATGGTCAGAGCACCACTCTCCCCATATCTCTACATCTTACGCAGGAGCACCCACCTCTGGCACTAACCTTCATTTTTTTTTTCAGTCTGGGGTGGAATTTTATGTTTTGGTTATTATTTAGTGATTATAACTTCCAGAATTCCTTACTTTTCATTTTTTGTATTTTTGTTTAAAGTTGGCTGCATTCCTCCCTAATTTTTTCATATATTATGGGTGCCATTTCTTCTTCCATCTCTTTGGCAGTATTAACTATACTTGTGTTACAATGATTTTTAGATTGCTCTGTTGTTTTCAGTTCATTGGAAATTAATTTATCTCAAGGAATGAAATTTTTGCAAATTGATCTTCTCAATTATAGTTTGCACTTATGCTTTGGAATATGACTTTGCATCCTTTTCTGATTAGTTTATATTCTCTTTCTTTCTCCTTCAATCTCTCTCTCTTTCTCTCTCTCTCTTCTTCTCTCCCTCCCTCTTTACCTGTCTCTTCTTACCACCTCATATCATCATCATCTCCCTGTCACAAATGGTGATATTATGTGTCCTTCATTACAAAAACAGTAAGAAACCTGAACATGTCCAGATTCCCTTCCAGAATCTTACTGATCTCATAGAAAAATCTATGTAGATACCATTTTTATGTCCTAAATTATGTTACACTGGGACCTCATTCTGGTCTTCAACTGTGTGTGGGTGCTGTTATACTCAATCCCCACCCCCTCTCCCTGTCTCTCTCTCTCTCTCCTCTTATTGCAAGTTAACTTTTCTTAGCACAATATGTTTCTGTTCTATTGCAAGACAATGAAAATGCTTACCATGTCTTTGACTATAAGCCCTGGTGAGATTCCTTCAGCGATGCATATCCAGTAGAATATGCATGTGTACTTTAATAGTTTATGTAAAAGATTACTGGAAAAAATGACTGACACAATTATGAAGGCTGAAGTTCCCAAGAGTTTTAGTTAGTGAACCTAGTAGAGTTACATTTTAGAACTCTAGTCAAGTGTGAGGGACGCAACCAGCAGGAGAAATGATGGCATGGGTTCTAGCTCAAGTCTAGATCTGAAAGCAAGAGAAGGCCAGTGTTCCAGCACAGAGATGGCTGAAAGGACAGAGTTCTGTTACTCCACGTGTTTGTTAAGTCAAGGCCACCCAAAGACGGGCCCAGATGATGCTCACTTGCATCAGGGAGATCAAACATCCACATTTAGTCTACAGATTCAAACACTGACCTCATACTTAAACACCTTCACAGACAAACCCTGAATGATGTTTAACCTGAGTACTATATATCTGAGTACTTCCTTACTCAGTCAGATTGATACATAAAATTAACCCTTAGGCTATATCATTTCACTTAAAAGAAAAAGAGTTGTCACTGATCATAACTGCTATGAAGAAAATGTGTGACCACTATGCCTGAGATTCAAACTATATTTTCAAACTTTCATTTAGGAATGTAATATAGATGACTACTCATAATGAATAGTGAATAACTTATAGAATTTTACTTAAAAATTCATGAGTGGATGTATTATATGTAAGTATATAGCCTATATATTCAGAATGCTGTCCATATGCTAGTCTGTGGTTCCTCATATATTTCAAATTATTTACAGTTAATCTAACCTGCAAGGACTCAGTTTCCTTATCTGTAAGTGGAGATAGTACCCAGTACGTCTACTGTACCTATTTCATCATTGGAGGCTTAATAAATAGAGTGTCTTCACATCCATCAGAGGGCTGATTTCCAAAATATATAAAGAACTCAAGAAACTAGATATCAACACCAAATTATCCAGTTAAAAACTTGGGTACAGATCTAAACAGAGAATTCTCCACAGAAGAATCTCTAATGGCCGAGATATATTTAAGGAGATGTTCAGCATCCTTAGTCATCAGGGGAATGCAAATCAAAACAACTCTGAGATACCATCTTACACCTGTCAGAATGGCTAAGATCAAAACACAAGTGACAGCTCATGCTGGAGAGGATATGGAGCAAGGGGAACACTCCTCCACTGCTGATGGGAGGGCAAACTTGTACAGCCACTTTGGAAGTCAGTAGGAATCAATCTACCACAAGACCTAACTATACTACTCTTGGGCATGTACCCAAAGGATTGTCAATCATATTACAAGGACACTTACTCAATTATGTTCATAGCAGCTTTCTTTGTAATAACCAGAAACTGGAAACAACCTAGATGTCCCTCAACTGAAGAATGGATGAAGAAGATGTACATTTACACAGTGGAGTTTTACTCAGCTGTTAAAAACAAGGGTACCAGGAAATTTGAAGGCAAATGGATGGAACTAGAAGAAAAAATCCTGAATGAGCTAACCCAGACTGAGAAAGACAAGCATGGTATGCACTCACTTATAAGTGGATATTAGCTGTAAAGTAAAAGATAACTATGCTATAATCCACAGACCCAGAAACACTAAGTAACAAGGAGGGTTCATGGAGGGAAACCCAGATCTCCCTGGGAAGGGGAAATAGAAGAGATTTTGTTAGTAGACTTAGGGTGGGTGGGGATGGGAACATGAAGGATCAGGTTGAAGGGGAAGAAGAATACTGAAAGAGACTACTAGAAACGGGGGGCACTTGGGAGTCAGGTAAAAACAGGTGCAAGGGAATCTCCCAGGAATATACAAGGATGACCCCAGTTAAGACTCCTAGCAATAGCAAGTATCTAGCCTGAACTGGCCATCTCCTGTGACCAGATTGGTGCCTAGCCCAATTGTCATCAGAGAGGCTTTATCTAGTAACTGATGGAAACAGATGCAGACCCACAGCCAAACATTAGGTGGAGTTCAGGGAATCCTGCTGAAAAAAGGGATAAAGGATTGTAGGATGTAGAGGGGTCATGGACACCATAAGAAAACTCACAGAATCAACTAACCTGGGGTCATAGGGACTTGCAGAGACTAAACCAACCACCAGAGAGCCTGCATATGACTGATCTAAGCCCTCTGCATAGATGTTACAATTGAATAGTTTGGTCCTCTTGTGGGATTCCTAACAGAGGGAGCAGAGGCTGTCTCTGACTCTTTTACTGGCTTTGGGACCCTATTCCTCATACTGGGTCACCCTGTCCAGCTTTAATACATGAGGAGGTGCTTAGTCTTACTGCAACCTAATATGCCATGTTTTGTTGATACTCATGGGAGACCTGTGCTTTCCTAAACAGAAATGGAAGGGGAGTGTATTTGAGGAGTGAGAACAGAGGGGGAATGGGGGAGAGGAAATGGGAAGAGAAGGAAGGGGAAACTGTGGCCAGGATATATAATAAATAAATAGAGTGTCTTGATACCTTGGAAGCTCTTAATGGATATTATTTATTGTTGGTATTGTTATTATTTCTATGCGTGTTTGGATGTGAAACTATTTCTGAGGCAAAGATTATAATTAGGCCCAAGAGGTTTGAAGTCACCATGTTTAACATTTTTTGGCCTGTATTCACCAACTATCCTGATTACCATCATTTTACCTAAGTAGACTTGTACACCAAAAGTCATAACATGATGGGCAACTACATACACACACACACACACACACACACACACACGCAGAGAGAGAGAGAGAGAGAGAGAGAGAGAGAGAGAGAGAGAGAGAGAGAGAGAGATTTTAAATGTACCTGTCTTAGTTGCTTTGCTTATTTTTAATTGATTCTTTGTGAATTTCGTATCATTCACCTCAATCCTACTCATCTCCCTGTCCCTCCACATCTGCCCTCTGCCCTTGCAATCTCCCTCCAAAGAAGAAAGCACAAAACTAAAAATAATAAAAATTAAAGTGCAACTTAAAGAAAGAAAACTAAAAATCTGGGTGTGGAAGCTGTAGTGTGACACAGTAGGTCACCCAGTCTAACCTTTTGCCTGAACAGCTTTACTTGCAAATATTCATTGTAATGAGTTGTTGGTCTGGTTCGAGTCCTCTGGTTTTTGCTGCACTATCAATACTGGATGCTCACCAGGATTCCTCTCTGATATCCTTCTGTTGTCCGGTATCATGGAGATCCAGCAGCTTTGGTTCTGCAGGGCTGGCCCTTCACATGCTCCTGCAATTCTTAGATGAGATTGTTGTTGGGATTGGCCAATTCAAAGCCCTGGACCTGGGCCTGGGTTGGAGCTGAGTTGATCAGTCTGCCCACTCTCCTATGTCCGAGCCACCAGGGACAGCTCATTGGCTTTGCTCAGGAGAGAGGTGGGACCAGCTCATCCACTGTCACACCTTGGGGCCAGGTCTCCCACACTGCACAGGTAAGGGGAGAGGGTGCTGTGGGATGTTCTGTATGACAAATGTGTTGCTGATTGGTCAATAAATAAAACACTGATTGGCCATTGGCTAGGCAGGAAGTATAGGTGGGACAAGGAGGAGAATAAAGCTGGGAAGTGGAAGACTGAGTCAGAGAGACACTGCCAGCTGCCATGATGACAAACAGCATGTGAAGATGCCAGTAAGCCACGAGCCATGTGGCAAGATATAGATTAATGGAAATGGATTAATTTAAGCTGTAAGAACAGTTAGCAAGAAGCCTGCCACAGCCATACAGTTTATAACCAATATAAGTCTCTGTGTTTGCTTGGTCAGGTCTGAGCTGCTGTGGGACTGGCAGGTAAGGGACTGGCAGGTGAGAGAGATTTGCCCTGACCGTGGGCCAGGCAGGAAAACTCCAGCTACAAATGACGCCCAACGTGGGGCAAGAGTTTTCACCTAAAAACTGAGAAAAAAGATTCTAAAACGGAGCTAAAAACAGTTCCTAATTGTCTCTCTCAAATGAGCGGCAGCTGCCGGTTTGAGCTACTGGTGGGTTCCTAGCATACGCCCTATGGCGGGAATGAGGCCTCTGCAAGTGGCACATTAAGCTGCATGGTGGCTTTAGCCTTTGCAGGTGCAAAACAAAAAAAGAGGTTTCTGGACTACACGCTGCTTGGATAAAAGCATAGACCCACGATAGCTCCCAGAGCTGGTGGTAAACGTAGCCGTGTTGGGAAGCTGAGGTGGGAGGAGCCAGCAGCCACAGCTGCTGCAGTTTAAAGCAATAGATTCACAATAAGACAGATTCAGGTGTAATAGTTTACAATGTGTGTAAAAATGTACGTAGGCTTGAAAGAGAAAGAAAAAGGAATATATACAGTTATATAAAGAAATAAATAGTTTTTAAAAATAAAGTCTTTAAAGAGACAGTAATGGTAGTATAAAAAATAAGCCACGTAAAAATGGATATTACACAGAAAATCTGGATTGTGTTGTCTTTGGGATTTTTAACTGCAGAAAAACATTTGATTGTAAAAGCTGTTGAGTTATGTCAAAATGTATATTTTAAAGGTACCTTGACTTCAAAATTTGAATATAAGGATATGTTGCTTTGGAAAAGAGTCTCTGCTTTTGTTCCCACAGAAAGCCAAAGGCTATGGATTTGTTCCAGATTAAGATACATCAGGTTTGACCAGCCAAGACCCCCTGAAAGTTCTCCGATGACACCATGGCCCAGATGATCCAATATCCAGAATGGTTTGAAGGCAACTGGCTCAGACAATACAGCCTCATGGACTACTCCATGATCCTAAAATTTTCTTTGTGTCCCCATAAGATACAGCGCCCCCCTCCAGCAGGAAGTAGTAAGAGAAGCTACGCCCAAATTCCCAAATTATATGTAATTTTACTTTGTTAAGGTTAAAACCTTCCTTTTTGAAAAAAAAAAAGGGGGGAAGTGCTGTGGGATGTTCTGTATGGCAAATGTGTTGCTGATTGGTCAATAAATAAAACACTGATTGGCCATTGGCTAGGCAGGAAGTATAGGCGGGACAAGGAGGAGAATAAAGCTGGGAAGTGGAAGACTGAGTCAGAGAGACACTGCCAGCTGCCATGATGACAAACAGCATGTGAAGATGCCGGTAAGCCACGAGCCATGTGGCAAGATATAGATTAATGGAAATGGATTAATTTAAGCTGTAAGAACAGTTAGCAAGAAGCCTGCCACGGCCATACAGTTTGTAACCAATATGTTTGCTTGGTCAGGTCTGAGCTGCTGTGGGGCTGGCAGGTGAGAGAGATTTGCCCTGACCGTGGGCCAGGCAGGAAAACTCCAGCTACAAGAGGGGGAAACGAGCTCCCTCCTGTACCCATGCCATTGAAGGCTGATGAGGGGTAGGACGAGCTTTCTTGATTTCACACCCTCAGAGCTGGTTCACCTACATACCACCACCAGGTGCCAACTCTCCCATGCTACCCAGGCAAGGGGTGGGGCCAGCTCTTCTGAGTACCACAGCCAGTGAGGGGTAGGGCCAATTCTGCTCAGCCCTCAGACATCAACATGGACCCAAGTGACAGCCCAGACCAAGGATGTCAAACGGTCTGTGGTGGTGGCGTCGACCACTAATATCAACTCAAATCCCTGCTGTTGTAGGGCCACAGAACCCAACATGGTGGCAGCACAGGTGGTTCTTTTTCACAGCCTCAGGTGGCTGCGCAGGCTACTTACACAGTACTATTCTTTACCGCTCTCGCATCACCAGTTCTGCCTCTGCTCATAGTGCGTAGACTGTTCTGCTTCTCTTTCTCTATCATCTCTCCGCCACATGTTTGCCCATCATATTGGCGCCCACTCTGCCTGGTCCCCACTGCATGGTTGCAGACAGGGGCTTCTCTGGTGTCTCTCACGCCCAGTCCCTGCCATGTGGCTATGGCTGGGGGCATCTCGGATGTCTTCTGTTCCACCCACACCTCATGGCTTCAGACCAGGGCCTCTCTGGTATCTCTCATCACTGTAGCTAGTGTTCCTGGGGTCCCCAGAGCAGTCCTCTGTGTCTGTACAGTCCATCTTGGCAAGAAAGTCATGGCAGCAGGAACTTGAGGAGCTGTCACATTGGATCAGTCAGAAGAAAGATGACTACAGATGGATCAGCTTGCTTCCTTCTTTTGCTCAAGCCAGGCCCCTACTCATGGAAGAGTGCTGTTTCAGATACGTTTTTCCACCTCATCTAATACAATCTAGCAACCCTCTCACAAACATTGTCAGAAATTTATTTCCATGGTGGTTCTAAATCTCATCAAGTTGACAATGAAGACTAACTGTTACAGTGTTTATCAACTAAGGTATATTTAGTTGCAACTACTTTAATGAGTGAGAAGTACACAGGCACAAATATAAATGCGTATGTAATTGCTGTTTTCAGCATTAATCGGTCACTTTATAACTCCAATGGTCCCTATGGTACATTCATATATGTACATGATTTGTATCTTTGTAACTGATTCATTCCAGATATATTTAATTTTCATTCACTTTCTCCTCACTCATTCAAAACATATTCTGAAACATTTATCTATGCAAAATAACCCCATGTGTCATATAAGCTAGCAAAGTAAACAAGAAACAACAAACAATTATCAAATATGGTAGATAGTAAATGCACACATAAAGTTACTGTGACTCAAATACTCATGCCTGCGGAAGGATAATGGTAAAAGTACCAGAAAAGATCAGAAGACAGAGTACTGCTCCCGTCTTTGAGAGAAAAAAATGCAGTTTCATGGAGGAAAGGATAGAAAATGTGTTCAGAAACAGAATGCTCTAGGAATAAAAACAGGGGAACATCTAAGATAAGAATTCAAGGTTAGTGGGGTGAAAGGCTCTTTCAAGCTGACTGTCATACTTGAAGTTCAGTAGAAATGAGTATTTATTTTAATAAAGACAATCTAGTTCCTAGGGTTCACTAGTCCCATCCACATCCCCTGTATTCGGCATGTGATTGGGAGTATATCCAGACAGAAAGGGCCATATTTGAGTTTCACTTTATTTTTATATATAGTGTTTTTCCTGCACATATGTCTGTGCACCACATCTGTGCCTGGTATCTGTAGAGGCCAGAAGTGAGCATGGGATCCCTGGAACTGGAGTTGCAGGCAGCTGTCAGCCATCATGTGGGTGCTGGGAATCAAACCTTGGTCCTCTGGAAAACAGGCAGTGCTCTTACCTGCCAAGCCCTCTCTCCAGGCCCATGTTTGAGTTCTTCCCACACTGTAGGAAAAGGAGAGAACTTAGGTCTTCCTGGCAATGAGATGCGATCTGCCCAATGAAGCAGCTCCCACGTATGCATTGCTTATCGACTCCCATATTACTGTCACCGTCAGTCTCCATGGAGGACATGGTTTTAATCTGTGCATGTTTCTTGGGGAATAGTCCCAAATTCCTAGGAACAAGTATTTAGTGTCTTGCAGTGACTGAAAATCTCAGTGATCTAATGTGGTCTAACAATCTAAGTGGCTCTTAGAGACTTTGTCCACATGAGAACTTGTGTTTGAGGTAAGGTCTAAAAGACTCCTTTTCATAATTATGTCACAGACATCAAGTTATTCCAGCAGTCTTCCATTGTGATGGCTCTGGGGGGAAATGTGACATGCTACTTCATGCTAGTGACTTGGTTGTGCATTTAACAACTATAATTATTATTTTAGCTATCAAATAGGACTCTTATTTCTCTGAAACAGAGAAAACTAGAAAAAATGAGGGAGAGCAATTATCTCCAACTTGAATCTAAGATGCTTAAATCATCTCTTGTTTCCTTTGCATTAAATATTTATATTGATTTCTTAATACTGTAAGGGACACTTAACACCTCTATTTATATATAAGTGACTGGAAGAACACTTTTATACTTTCAACTGAAGTAGATTATTAAGGAATAGGCACTTGATATTGTATGAGGAAGTAGTTTGTTACTTTAATGTATTCCATAAATTATAATTGAGCATACTTAAAATACAGTTACTCATTGAAACAGGGAAATCCACCATGAACTAAGCCTTTACCCTTGTAAATTTAAGCCTGTCATGTAACAGAAAGCATTTTCTACAGGACTTTCTTGTCATTTGGTTTCTAACTCTCTTTAATTTTTTCCTTAAGAGAATTGACTTTTAATTCCATTCATTTTATGGGTCTCGATGTTCTCACCTTTTCTGGACTCACATCTTACTTAGGTCTCCTCATTGCTTTCTCTGATTTGAATATCTCCTACTACATACTTCTTTCAACATGCTCAATTCACTTTTACATTCAAAACAATCATAATATCTTGACTGTGCTACAATCACAGTTAAAAGCAGGTCTCCTTTTTTAGAACAGAATGATCCATATTTACAGGCACGATCCATTCAGCGCTGACTTCAGTTCTCTTGCTCTTTCATTGGCCAACCCACGTCTTTAAAGCAATGCACCCCAATTTCAACCAGTACTTAAGACTTCCCTTTTCTTACATCCCACTGCCATCTTTGTGTCCATTTGCATTGCTCATTTTGTACTTTGGTTATATGCATTGGTATTTTCTTGCTTTATTGTGTTTTATTAGGGTGTATTAATTATACACAGTAATGGGTTTCACTATGACATTTTAGTGCACGTGTATGGTATATTTGATCATATCCAATTCCCTTTACATTCTCTTGTCTCTTTTCACCCTTAACTCCTATTTCCTTCCTTTTCCCAATTAATCCTCCTTGCACTTTCATGACTGCAAGTTTTGGGGGCATGACTCAATGAGTTTCATTGGGGTTATGGTAATTTTTTAATCCTCTAATTCAAACCTCTTTGATAATATGACTTACAAGAGTCTTCAGGATGTCTACTGAATGATTTAGGAGTTCTCTTTAATGAACACTCTCTGGGAACCTGATACATGCAAAATATTTATTTCTAGAATTTCTTATTACCAGGTAGTGTAAAAAAGAAAGTGCAACTCAGTTGTACAAAGACTTACAGGTGGTACACCATAATTTATGGATTTGTAGCATCTCCTAGTCTCTCTCTCTCTCTCTCTCTCTCTCTCTCTCTCTCTCTCTCTCTCTCTCTCTCTCTCTCCCTATCTATCTCTATCTCTTCCAGATCAAATAGACTGGGAGAATAATGGGGAGTGGTCACCATGTAACTTTCATGCAGCCTAGCGAATAAGTTCATCTCTCTATTTTCACTGACCACACCAGGAATTCCCTACATTGACCTTCACTACATGAGAAACTCCTGGACCCATTTGCCTGGTCTAGAATTGTAATATGTGTCCTGGCCTTGGTAAATGGAATTTACTCCATTTTTATTTGCAGAGAGGAATGTATAAGCAAAGCAAGCCACAGCATTTAGAACTTTTTTCCACAGGTATTGAGGCAGTTATCCCTGGCAATATGTGCTGAAGGGTGGTCTGTTTGCTGACGGGGTTCTGATCCATATGGGAAGAGCCTTTTCTGGAAATCCAGTTGGGATAAGCTAAGGAGTACAAAATGAAAGCAAGGGCTTCCTTAAGCCTCTGAATAGAGCCATGGCGAGAGTTCTGTGAACCCAGGTCAATCACCTTCGAAGATGACTTGCTGTTTGGAGATGTGCTTATTTTACTTTATTGTGCTTGAGGCTTGAGATTCCATCAGTTGCATTATACAGATAGTGGGTGACATTCAGGCAGTCTGCATTTTTAGTGTGAAAGAGAAATAAAATTGCTGGACATTCTGAGAAAAGTATCAATTTCTTTTTATGGCTATTGTCACTGCAGAGTTCACACTTTCCCACAATTCTTTTGTTTATTATTGCAGTAATTTCGTAATTACCTTCCGTGCTTTGGTTTTTTCTCTATTTTTTGCAATCCACTATACACATGTGATCACACAACTCAAGTTTCTGAAGGATCTGGTCCCAAATATCATTGTCTGATATGCAAGTCTCCTCATTATCTGGCTCTTTTTACAAAAAAAAAAAGTTTATTTTTTGACTTTTCTCTACAAACCTCATGCTCCAGCTAAATTACTTGTCATTAAGAATATATCTGACGCCAGGTGGTGGTGGCACACGCGCCTTTAATCTGCAGTTGGGAGGCATAGCCAGGCGGATTTCTGTGTAGTGGGTAGCCATTCCAGCTTTGATCTGGAAGTTCCAACCCCCATTGAGACTTCGGCAACTGTCACGCCTACAAGGCGGGGCCAAGGGAGGTGCGGGGGGGACCCGAGATCTGGATCGGCGGGCGCTCTCTCTGTTGCGGGACCCTGGACTGGAGAGGTGGACTGAGCAGAGCTCCAGAGAACACCGCTGGACTGTGATACACCTTCCCCAGACTCCGCGACCTACCTATTCCTTAATTTGTAAGTTACGCCATTAAATAAATCTCCTTTTAACTACGTGGAGTGGCCTTAATAATTTCACCAATATCTGGCCCCCAATAATTTGCACTGTAATTTACACTGTTATGGGTTCTTATATGTTGATACAAATGTAAACTATTTTTATATTCCTGTTTAAGATAATTTGTATATTGATACAAATATGGAACTATATTTGTTATAATGTACATATATTTCTACTCTTATTTGAAATACTTGTATATTGATACAAATGTAAATTTATATCTGTCATACTTATGTAGGTTCTACTTCTGTTTAGGATATTCGGTATATTGATATATATTTAAGATTATTGTCATATTGCATATCGCACTATATACTCCTACCTCTGTTATAACATCTTGTGTATTGTCACAATTTTGAAGTCATCGTTCTTTACCATGCACTTGCTTATAGACTGTTTACCTTGTTTACGTGAAGCCTTAGTCCTTAGGTTATTTCGGTAGATAAGACTTATAGATTTATAGTCACCTATGCTTGTCATCTCTATAGTTACGTTAGTTAGGTTATCCAGATTTACAGATACATAGGTCAGATGGACAGGTAATCTTCAAACACTTCATAGACCTAGAGAATATGGCATTTAAATAACTTAGAATTCTGTTGATGTGAGACACAATTGCTCCTGGCTGCACCAATTTGATCCCGAGAGAATGTTGGGCTTCTAAGACATTTCCATTTGGAAGTTTGTCTTCTTGGCACAAAATGGCCTACTGGGCAAAAAACTGCCCTTGCCTCGACGGCTGACAGTACTAATGCAATGCTATCCTTTCTGGACAAGTGGGACACAAGGAAAGCGACCACTGTACTCTGCCAAGACAGGGTAAGATGGTCTTTCAGAATTCCTGCTTCTAAAAATGGTCTGTCAGATACTTTAGGCCTGTAGCCAATTTGAATGCACCAACAATGCTGAGAAACATTAGGTGACTGTCCAGGCTGCCAGCTGTCTCCGTCTACTCTCGCAAGATTCCCGAAAGTTGTTTGCATCCATGTACCATTTCTCAGGTACCATTATATTCCTTCTCAGGTCTTTGGTGGGATTGAAGACTAGCAGTTATAGTTACAACTTAGTAGATAGAACATATTAAGTATTAGATTCAGGTTCTTTAGGATAGGACACCTTTTGGAAGGATCTTTGTAACATGCCATTTACCTATGCTCTATACTTCTCTGGACTTTAGTATGTGTTTCTTGCTTGATATTGTTTGCATTGGTTGTACTTCCATCTTATCTAGGTCATTATCCCTCATTATTCCTGGACAATATTTGATAACCATTCCTTTGTATATAGTCTTGTATTAGGTTAGAACTTTCTTATTTAGACAAAAAGGGGGAGATGTAGTGGGTAGCCATTCTAGCTTTGATCTGGAAGTTCCAACCCCCATTGAGACTTCGGCAACTGTCACGCCTACAAGGCGGGGCCAAGGGAGGTGCCGGGGGACCCGAGATCTGGATCGGCGGGCACTCTCTCTGTTGCGGGACCCTGGACTGGAGAGGTGGACTGAGCAGAGCTCCAGAGAACACCGCTGGACTGTGATACACCTTCCCCAGACTCCGCGACCTACCTATTCCTTAATTTGTAAGTTACGCCATTAAATAAATCTCCTTTTAACTACGTGGAGTGGCCTTAATAATTTCACCAATATTTCTGTGAGTTTGAGTCCAGCCTGTTATACAGAGCAAGATCCAGGACAGACACCAAAACTACACAGAGAAACCCTATCTCGAAAAAAACAACAACAACAAAAAACAAAACAAAACAAAACAAAACAAAACATCTGACAATGAGGCAATGGTTTTGTGTGTGTTACTCTTCTGCTTAGAATGTCCTTCTCTGGGGACTGGACCGGCCTGGACTGAGTCTACAGGTTGATCTCAGTCCTCAGGGGAGGCGTTGCCCTGGATGAGGTGGGAATAGGGGGTAGGCTGGGGGGAAGGGGAGGGGGGAGAACAAAGGAATCCGTGGCTGATATGTAGAACTGAATTGTATTGTAAAATAAAATTAAATTAAATTAAAAAAAAAATAAAAAAGAATATCCTTCTCTGTGAAGATGTTTTCACTGTTCATCGTGTAGTCTAAATGTGATCCTCAGAGTCCGCTGCCCTTTAACTTGGAAGGGGACATGTATTACGGGTCTTTAACTCCATATAGGAAATCCCAGGTTGGCGATTAAGAACTCACTAAATTACATTCTTCTGGAAACCTACTGGATCCTCTGTGTAGAGCTGAGATGTGGCTGGTGTGGTGGAATGAACATGACTTTCTAGGATTTAGATGTGGTTGACATGATGAAATGGGCGTAAGTGAGCTGCCAGCATCCCACCACACACATTCATACACAGCAGTTTTGACCTAAGAGCTATCTATGCAATGCATTATAAACACAATTTTAGGTTTGATAACTGCTTGTATAAGCCTCATATTTTATATAATTACCAAAAAAAGAATTTTAGAGTAGAATGAAAAGAACATCACTTAGGTGCATGATTTAAAATAGCAAAACTCTGGGAAATGGGAGGAAAATGTAGAATGTAAGTCTTGTATAATAAAGTATCATTGGCTCTTTAAGTGGCAAAGTATCTTTGAGAATATGCTCTCATTTTTTTTCAAGTACATTTGGAGCTAATATATGCTCATTCTAAACATTATCTCAGAAAAGTGAGGCACATGTCCTGTAATTATAGCTTTAATGCATTTAAAGTAAGATATGCACTTAAGAAATGATATTTCAAGAATATCTGAACAAATTTTTATGTTTTTTTGCTCAATTGTTACCTAAGCTAGAGGCAGTCTTGAATACCATGTCCCTAAAATTCATATTCATCTCACTCACTCACTCACTCACTCACTAACTAACTCATTCACTTACAGAACACCACTGCCAGGCCTAGTATAGATTGTTAGCACCTAGAAGTTAACAAATCAGACTAAATTAAGTCCTCTGATCAACTGCATTTGACTTCTGATGGCAGAAGGAAGCAAATAAACAAAATCATGTTATGATAAGTATGTCTAAGTCAAAACAAAGAGTTACAGAGAGGAAATGGAGAGAGGCCATTTGAGAGAGTGAAGTCAATAACAGCTTGTTTTAAATGTGATATATGAACAGAGACCTACAGGAGTGAGGGGAGATATCCTGTAGTTATATTGAAAGGAACACAGGCCTGGCTAGAGGTGGAATGGGAAGTATAAAGTGTCTGGCCAAAGAATATTTGGTATATTAAAAATAAATTTATAGAGAAACAGAAAATCCGTAAGTAGGGCTGGAGGCATGCCAGTGGTAGAATGTTCACTTGGTATGCGTGCCACCCTGGGTAAAGCAACAGCACTAGAAAATCATTACAGAATTAGTGATAATGCACACAACTGACTGGAATTACATCATGGAATGTACAAATTAGTGTCACTAAGAGAAAATGCAAGTCATTTCTGCCTGAGGCATATTTTTGATGTTGTAATTTTTGTAGGTAAAATAGGTAAGTAAGGAGAGTAACTTGAATAATCCAAGAAATCATTAGGATTAGCTTTGGAGGCCAATGAGTTTAGAAAAAGTAGAAATTTGGAATAGCTACAGTGGGAAAGAAAGCTAAATAAAGATGTGCTGGGTTGAGAACACACTGGGTTTTGGATCCTAGGAAACGTAAGTTGGAGGAGGATTGACTTGGTTAGGGCCAGACACAGGGTGGATAGATTTAGATATGCTGTATATAGAGACTGTATGGGCAAAAGATGGGATTTGAGTGCCAACCACATGGATTGTGGCCAAATGGCTACTATACACTACTGGAATACTGATTCTAGAAATTCCCCTTTGTCTTGCTAGTATTCCTAACATCTATGCCCTTTGCCCACCTAGCAAGACACTGCCAGGAAGCTGGTCAGGTCATTCTCTTTCCAATGCCACAATTTAACAGATTATTCTTCTCCATCTTTTATTTCTTTCAAGTAGAAATATGAGCTGTCATTGCCCCTATAAACTCTTTCTCAGTATATTATTTATATTTAACCCATTTTAAGTAAAATGCCTATAATTTATGATGAACACTGCAGTAAAATTTCATCTCAGGGTAATATTTTATTAATACTCTTTCTTCATAAGCTCTTTGGAAAGGGAAAAAATACTAATTTCCTGCCGTGAGTCTTCAGGATTTTCCAAAGAATGAGTAATACTCATTGCTTTTTCTTTACCTTAGGAGAACATGTTATTTAATTTTCATTGAATGTGTAATTATTGGGGGAGTGGAAAATCTTCCCACTTAATGACTTTCTGGATTGAAAACACACTGTGTCTACAATACTACTGCACTGAGGTGTCTCAAATTTACGCTCAAGCTTTTCTTTTGCTCATATTTTCCATTTCCATTTCTGGGAAATGTTATTATCACAGAAATCTGATAAGATGAACGAACACACACATGACACTTATAAAGATGATTTGTCTACTTCTCTAGAAACTTTCCACCTCACTCACAACAACAACAAAAATGGATGATTTCCAAACCTAGGCTCTTTTGGGTCAACGATTTAAAAAAATATCATTTTTAAAGTAATTTATAGTGAGGCTGCCTTCTAAATCTACGAGTGAGCAGGTGTGTTTGTGCAAATTTTACAGTGAATTTGTGTGTGTGTGTGTGTGTGTGTGTGTGTGTGTGTGTGTGTGTGTGTGTGTGTTTTACTTTACTGAGAATTACAGACAACATTTGGCTTAATGAGAAAGGCTTTGTGGTTGAGCACAATTAACGTCCCAACCCAGAAGAACACTTACCTGTAATGAGAATAGAACCCAGTTCCCAACATTCTGTGGATGTCTTCATACATATTCATGGTTTTAGTTTTTTCTAGATTATAATCATGTTTAATATGTCTCTCTATGCTAAATGTAAGTAGTAAAAGAATATTAATTGATGTGGTGGCACATGCCTGTAACCTCTGCATTTGGGAGGTAGAGGATGAAGGATGAGGAGTTCAAGATCATTCCTGGCTACATAATGAGTTGGTGACCAGTTTGTGACACTTAAGACATTGTCCCAAAGAACTCTAATAAGCAAGCAAACAAACCAAAAGAAAGAAGAAGGCAGGGAGGGCCTAGGGAACTGTGATCAAGTCACTAATGATCTCTTTCCAGATTTGTACACTAAGTAGAACTGCACTCAAGTTCTTTGACTGATTTTCAACACAAAACCCAAATGCCCCTTCATATATTGGTATTTGAATAAGAAGAGAAACTACATCATAAAGATGCTAAAATAGAAACCCTGAAAATATACTTCACGGGTGTTCCAAGTTCTTTATGTGCATTGTTATGGATAAAGCAGCAATACCATCAGGCAGGTCCTACTATCCTCATTTAGCAGAAGTGGAATGTGAGGTTAGTGACTTTGGGCACCAAATGATAAGGATGGACTTATTTCCTTGAGAGGTTTAGTGGGGAAAGTGGAGAAAAACGGCCAATAGATGTTTGGCTCCCACTTGAACGTGTCTTAGTTTCTCTTCTGTTGCTGTGATAAAATTCCCTCGCAAGAGCAGCAAAGGGGAAAGGTTATTTTCACTTACCGTGGTGGGAAGTCACAAAGGCAACCTTGTGAGGGAACTAGTCCTGTTGCGTCTTTAGCTGAGAAGCAGAGAGAGGCAATGCATGCTGAGCTTCCTCATACAGTCCAGGGTCTCCACCTAGAGAACAGTGACCTCCACCACCCCGAGGCAACATAACTCTTCCCACATTAGCCAACATAATGTCCCTGGGCTGCAGAGATAGTTCATCTGCTAAGAGCACTTGCTGCTCATCCAGAGAACCTCAGTTTGATTCCCAGCACCCATGTTTGAAGGCTCACAACTGCTTGTAACTCCAGTTCGAGGATATCCAATGCCTTCTTCTGACCTCCACAGGCACCCACACACATGTGGCACTACACACACATACACACACACACACACACACACACACACACAGAGAGAGAGAGAGAGAGAGAGAGAGAGAGAGAGAGAGAGAGAGAGAGAGAGAGAGAGAGGAGACAGAGAGAGACAGAGAGACAGAGACAGAGAGAGACACAGAGACACAGAGAGAACGTGAGACATAAAGTCACAGTGAAAATGAAAGAAATAAAAGGACTAATCCTTGACCATCGTGCCCAGAAGTCTACCTCTCAGATGATTCTAGAGCCTGTCAAGTTGACAGCACTATCCATCACAGACTTGTAACAAATACAGGCAGTGACAAGTGCTGCTTGTCTGGCAATTCTATTTTATTAATCTTCTTGAGCTTTTTGTTTAATTTGTTTATGAAAATGCGGTTATAATGCTCAGCATATAGACTGTAGGCTTGTAAAGAATAATGCAAGAATACAATAGGACCTGTGTAAAAGTGATCTCATTCTACTGATATCAAGTATTAGAAATACATTCAGGGTTCAGCAGTGCAGTTACAAAGGATGCCCATAGGATTAGTAGGCAACAAATTATGCAAAACTTTATACAAATTACAGGGAACTGTTTTATTGAATCATCTTGCTTTCTTTTTTTTAAGTTTGATATTGCAATTATTGTGATAACATCCTTAATTATGTTATCTTTGTTTGTTTTAAAATGGGGTCTCTCTCTCTACAGTTCTGGCCAGGATGGCCTAGAACTCAGAGAGATCCTCCTGCCTCTGCCTCTTGAGTGCTAGGATTAAAGGTGTGTGCACTAGTCTGGCACATTATAGAACCTTAAGTGTATAACCACCTGAAAGTCAAAGATTCAAATGAAATTCTGTTACTGATATAAGAAAAATAATTGTTTTCAACTTTTGGGAAAACTGTTAATAAATCTCAAAGGGTTTCCAGTTGAATTAGACAGACTTGAAAAGACCAGCAACCAATCGTCCCACTGTCTTAGGGACATATAGGCTACTTCCCCGAGAAGGGAAACAAACAGAAACAAAAACACAGATGGACTGAATTGTAAAACTATGTTAAAGTGGCTCTGGGTTCCTTCAAAGTGGAGGAAATGTGTAAGGTTCAAGGTTGTTCTGAAAACCAGAGCAGCCGTCACAGAGCTGTTCCTATTAACCACCAGCAGCAGATACTTTAAATCTTTCAGGACAAGTACCTCCTTGTGTTGTTATTTCAGGCACCTCTTCTTTCCCCTGAATTTTAGAGATTACATCATAGAGAGAGTGTGAAGTATGACACGAACCCCGAGGCAGGAAAGAAAGCACGCGTGTCACTCATTTCTCAGAGCAACTCTTGGATTACCTTTTAGCTAAGATTATTACAGGTGGCAATCAATTATTTCAGTGGGTCTCTTGGCTGATCCCAGTTTCTCAATTCACATTAAAAAAAATCACAGAAGCTAGTAGGCTGTGTGTAGGTGTAAGGGATACAGTGCTGTGAGTCACACCTTCACAAGACACAAAAGCCAGTAATGATTACAGCGACGGATTTTTAAACATTGGCGTACCAGCAGCCATGAATGTGGGCACAGCCAGAGGGGACAGACTGAAAGTACTGGAGACACTTAGTGTTCTCACTAATTCAGGGAACAGTCTGTTCCTAGGTGAAGGGAATTTGAGGGGGGATTTGGTGGTCAAGTATCTTCTGGAGTGACACATAAGAAACTCAGTGGAAGGCTGTGGCCTCCAACTCCAATCTCCCATCTCTGTTGCCGGACTGGCCTCGTGGAAACACAGCACAAAGACACCAAGGACCGAGAAACTCAGCCTGCAAGAGGCCTCTGGCCCGCCAGGATGCCAAGGCGCAGTCAGTCACGGATCCAAGAGACTCAGAAGACGTCACACGTGACGCCCTGGGCCCTTCACCCTTCCTGCAACCTCGGGCTCTGCAGGCGCTGCGGGGCGTTGCGGACCAAGGAGGTTTGGCTGCCACGGGGGCGGAAGGACCAGAGAGGGCGGAACTTAGGAAAGGGAGGGGACCGCCATCAGAACCGCGGAGGCCACTGTGGCAGCTCCGAGCTGACCCAGGGAAAGCGGTGTTGTGCAATAAATCCGCGGGAGGAGTGGGCGGGAGAGGGCTGGGTGGCCCGGAGTCCGCAGGACCGCGGCAGGAGGATAGCTCTAGTTGTATTCAGACTCCTGCACCCGGCGTAGCGGCCGAGAGAGAGGAAGAGAGCGCGCGCAGCAGAGGCTGCTGTGTGTGCGCGCGTGAGTGTGCGTGTGTGTGCGTGTCTACAGGTAGCAGCGGCAGCGGCGGGGACGCGAGCAGGGGACCCATCTGCAGCTACCTCCCCGCGGGGGATTTTCCACGGCGATTGCTCTTTTGGCTGACGATCCGTGGTCCCCAGGAGATCCTGTCCTCTCCATTTCTACTCTCCTTTAGGAGTCTCCAATTTCAAGTGTGTGTTTGGGGGTAATTTTATTTATTTTTTCCTCCTTCCTCCAAAGCTTCACAGGAATTCTGCATATTGAAGCAGGTGCCTCCTGGCACGAAATCCTTGGATACATTTGCTCTGCCAAGTTTTGCTGCTCCGGTCCCTTCCCTCCTCCAGAGGCTTCTGGGGTGCTTTTCTTTTGGATTTACGTGCAGAAAACCTATCTATGTTTATATACTGGTCGGATAGCTTATAAATACATATACTCGCGCCCCATAGCCTGGTTTTCATCTCTTCCCTACACATCGATATGTTCCAGAGCTGATGGACACCGAGAACATTATTCACATTCTTTTGATCCTGGTTTTGAACAAGGGGAGGGAGAGTGAAGAACTGTTTAACATTCGGCCATCATTAGGCTGCACGCTAGGCACCACGAAGTATTTCTGGTTGCAGAGCAGGTACAACCGGGGCTTAGAGAGAAGGTAAGGGGGCCTCCTGCGTCCACCAGGCCTGGCATTTACTTCAGTCTCCCGGACCGCGGATAACTTCCTGCTCAGGCTTCTCCCTGCCCTCACCCTTTTCACCAACCCTACCCCGTCCCTGCTCTCCGCTTCGCTCCTCCTTTTCCCAATTCCCTCGGGCCCAGGAGGAGGGCTGGGCGCTGGGGAGGGTGACTGTATTGGAGGTGTGATCGTCGGTTACAGTTTAAATGTGTCTTTTATTCCCCCACTTGATCGAGTTTTCCAATCCCCTTTTGGTCTTTTAGCGGTCTTAAATGCATTTTGCCCTTTAAACAACAACAACAACAACAACAACAACAACAAAATGCCATGTCGATCAATGTTTTAAACATGTCTTGGTGCCAACTCTTCCCTACTACCCTCTGATGAAAACAAAAACAATAAAAAAAATAATGAACTTTAATGAACTGGGTGGTTTCTTCAATCCCGGGGTTCAAGGAATCTCCAAAATGCAGAGAAGCGGCAAAGGAGGACGGTGGGCTTCAGCTCCTGAATAAAACCAAAGCCAGCTGTGTCAGAGGGAGGGCAAATCCCCAGAGTCGAGAGAGAGCGAGCTAAGTCTAGGATAAGAAGACCTACAAGGCGAGTCCTTAAAACCCACCTTTTACACCACGTTCAGTCCCTGATTAACTCCTGCTCTGGGGACGCGTTAACCGAACCGACCTTTTGATGGAGAAGTGGGCTCTTCTCTCTGTTCCTGGTCTTCAGCCAGCCTCCTTCCTCCCCCTCTGCCTGTCTGGCCCTGGCACTTTGCAAATCGCCGGTTTTGCGCACCCTCGCGGTGGGCGTTCTCCACTTTGCATCCTGCCCCCGGTCCTTCCTCCACCGCGGTGGCCGAGCACAGGCATCTTTATCTGGGGCTCGCTCACGCACGCCCTCGCCTGCACCCCGCGACTCCCCACCTGCCCCGGCTCGCCCTGGCAGCTCGTCCCCGCCTCCCCTCGCATCCCTGACCCTGGCATCCCTTCATCCCGGCCTGCTCGGGTCCGGAGTGCCCGGACACGGCTGTGGCGGCGGTGCCGAGCTGGTGTGGGAAGCCAAGGCAGGAAAGGCGAACCCAAGTGGGTGGTAAGAGGCCAGCCGAGTACGTGGGAGCCAGGGAAGCCGGAGAGGGGCGAGACAGCGAGTGTGCGCTGCGCGCTGGCCGGGCCGGGGCGGACGCGTGCGGTGGCTCCGAGTCCTCGGAGAGGCGCCCCAGCCCCTGCAGTGAGCCTGCCCGGCTGCGCCCTGGGACCCGGACACCCAGAGCCCGGAGGTCTGCAGAGAGGTACCCGAGAAAGAAAGCACCGATTCGGAGAGTCCACCGAGGGGAGACGCGGAGGCTGAGCGAATGGAGGAACAATGCCGCCTCCAGAAGCAAAGCCTTTCTTGAACCTTCGCTGGAGTGTGGAGTCTGCTTTCTGCTCTGCTCTGCCTGGGCCTTGAGGCTACTTCTGGGCTTGGTTCCGCCTCTTACTTTGACAGGAATTAGAAAGTTGCTCTTCTTCTCTGCAACGTTTCCTGCGAAGCGGCTTTCAGATCTGCGTGCTGGTTCAAGTCAAGATGTCACTTTCTAGATCCCCCGCGAGGAGCAACTAATAGATTATGCATTGTTGGGCAATAAACTCTCCCGGGAAGAGAGGGGTAGTACACCCAAACATTTAAACCGGTCTCCACTGACTCCTACCTGCCTCCGCACAATGCCTTGTGAGTAGAAATAACAACAATAAAAACCCATCTGCGGTTAATTTAAAATTATTTAGAATGAGGTTTTTTGAAACAAGGAATAATTTATTACAGAGGAGGCTGTTAGTCTGTTACAGAATCGAGGGAAATATGTCCCATATTTGAGTCGTTTGTGATTATTCTCATGAACTCTGCCCTGTTCCACTGTTTTCTTTCTTTTTTCCATTTGCAGGACCATCGTGGTACATGTAGGGCTAGGGATATGCGCATTTAGATAGCTAACGTTCTCTTTTACTGTGTATTTTTGTAGAGCATTGACATCCCAATTTCCCTATTTTTATACTAAAGCTACTGTATTTTGTTTAAGTAACTGGAAGTTTCATGCTATATTTGAAATTACAGTGCTTTGATACATTTCTCAAAATTAATTATACTTAAGCTTTAATAGGATCATAGATTTAAAAAATGGCACTTAGAGAAGGTGTGTGCGTTTGACAAAAATCTATGAAATGTCTCAGCGTTCCTAGCTATTACAACCTATAAGAGTGCCAGGTTTTCTTTTGAAATGAGTTGAGCAGCCAAGACCATGTGTGTATTTAAGAATATCTAATGCAAAATGCAAAACCCATTAAGTTTACTGTGCCCTTGGCAGAGAATGAATCTAAGTCTCCTCACACTGCCTAGTGATGGAGTGATTCACAGAGAATGTGGAAGTTAATCATTGCTCAGGCCTTCTGATGACACGGTGTGATGAAAAGAAGTAACTGTTTTCTATAAGTCTGCTATCTACAGTTAGTCTCTACAATCCCCCTAGCAAAAGCAGGACAGGTGGTGATCTTTCAGAAGCAAGCTACACCAGAGATCCTGGGGTGTGGGGTAAGAAGAGCCTCTTCGGGGGCCTCCTTCTCCTAGCCCACCCCTGTACTGCTGTCAGTTTTTATTTTTTATGTGGTTTTATTTTGTGAAAATTTACATTTTTATTTAGTGATAACATATTTCCATAGAAAAATGCTTGGATTGTTTGGAGCAGAGCTACACACAGGCGGTAGACCCACGGTTTCCAGTGCTTGTTTCTGGTGGGGGAAGGGTTGCCTTGAAGTCCAGCTGAGTCTGTGCAGGGTGAGATGGCTCCGGTGAGGGACTCTGAAGTCTCTTCTAACCCCAGTTTCTCAGATTTTATTCCACTTTTAGCGTTTTCATCCAGTTATTCAGCAGTAACCCCTGCCTCTTGCTTCAAATTCCCTTAAGTTATCATATTACCTTTTAAAAAATCAAATAAAAACTTAGGATCATTCAATAGCTAGAACTAGAGAATGCAAATTTAAGTTCTGCTGTTTAATTTTTTTTTTTTTTAAATCTAAGGTTGATGTCATTGACATTTTTGTAGGACAATGGTCATATAGATTTAGGTATAACTGACTTACCTTTCTCTGGGTTTCCATGTGTTGAAACAATTTTTAGCATTTTTTAGCAAAGCTTATTCATAGATATCTTTAGCAGGTTCCACTTCTAAGGTAGTTTTTGTAAGCAAAGCACAATTGGCATTAAGAGTAACACCAGAAATGTCAACAGACCTACAGTATAGAATCGTATGTCCTTTGCCATGAGTTGTCTTTCTTATGTGAAGCTTTATGACAATTTCCTTCCTATTTATGATCATAAATATCATATTATAAATTAGATTATGTTCTCATAGTTATATTTCAGCTGTTTACAAGTAGGGTCACCCATGTCCAAAGCACCAGACTTAATCTTTCTAAACTATAGACTGGTCTTGAAAATGTCTTGACATTGCCCAGTGGTTCCAGTGGCTTACCTGCCAGAGTCCACAGTTTTTGGAGAATCAACTCTTCACAAACTTTACATGAAAACTTCATTTGTTTTGTACTCCTCCAAGATCTACCCTTTGGTCCATTCACGTGACTTTTATTAGTTCCCCAATAATAGTTCCTTTCAGGTTTTGTGCTTCGCTTATGTTAACTCATCTTCATAGATCCAGCTCCCACATCCACTGTCCCATAGTTTAACTCTCTATGACTGTCTTTCTTTCCACCCCTTTCCTTCCTTTATCCTCCCGCTGACATGCTATTGATCCGATGGGCACTTTTTTTTTTTTAACATTCTGATGTTCAGTGTTTTTTTTTGTATGGTGGATTGCTGGAGGTCAGATCAGAAATTATACCAGATTCATCATTTCATTTTGAAATCTTATCCCTATGTCTGAACATAAAGTAGAACACACATTAATAGCATGTTTTCTTCACAACTGTATTTCACTCTGAAGTAATTAATAGCCTAGCAGTGGATTAGGAAAGTAGGGTTTATTTAATATCACATTGTAAGAAGTCAGAGAAAGATGACTGCTAAAGCGTTTGATCAAAGAATTAAGTTTCTCCTATCATCTATGTACTTTGCTCTCATGGTCACAGGATTTCTTCTATGCCACCAAACTCATGTGTGCTCTCTGGGTCCCCCAAAGGAGAGGTTGACA
Organism: Peromyscus californicus insignis; assembly: GCF_007827085.1. NCBI lineage: Eukaryota > Metazoa > Chordata > Mammalia > Rodentia > Cricetidae > Peromyscus > Peromyscus californicus. The sequence goes on along the minus strand of NW_026294617.1, from coordinate 6,386,391 downwards.
AAGATAACAGCACACTTTGTCTCAGAACTCCCCAACATTGACACTGCTGCTATTTGGGACTGACTAATTTTTTCTTTGTTGTGTGAAAGATTTTGCACACTGAGGATGTTTAGCAATATTCATGGCCTTTACTCTACTCACATGTCCTGTAACCAAAGAAGTTTCTTCAGACATTGCCAAGCATCCATGTGTGAGAAAAATGACTGAGTGATAAGCGTTGCTCTAGAGTGGGAATGAAGAATTCATTTCCTGCTCTCTCTTTAGTAGTGAGGGTCTATTCTGGGGTAATAAATGGGCCTTTATAAGACAGTTATAAAGAAGGAAGATGGAGAGCAGAGCAAAGAAGAAGCGAAAGGACCACACATGTCTGCTCTTTTGCCAACATGTCTCTTCTGTAGTGTGAACTTTCTCGTACTGATTTCCATTTTCATATTACCTCAGACCCATGTCCTATGGCAACTCCTAGGTAACTGATGCTGCTATACACATATTTTGGTGTATATTTGATATTCTGAACAGCATCAGAATCTTTGAGGAGAGAATTGACTCGAGGCTGAAAACTAGGACTGCTTGTTACAGTCATAGAATAAACAAATATGTAAATTTAATCTAAATATTTCAAAAAGACGAAAAAGACAAGTGCATATTGTTCAGACATGGTAAGTGTTGATGAATTAACTGTGATAACAGTTAGACAGCAAGGGGGCTGAATGGAAGCAACTTTGTCTTCTTAACACTTTCCTCCTCAGACATTGCCACATTTTCTGATCTTTCAAGGAAAGCAATAAAGTTTACTGTTCATGCTTACAAACCAGGAAGTAGTCAATTATGTGAAAAAGATCAAAAGAGATTAAAAATGCACATCTTCAGTTAAATATTCCTTTCCAATGTATATATCACGTGTTAGTGACAGGACTAGGTAAAGTAATAGTTTCCCAGACAGACACGTTTGCCTAAACAGAAACTATATTTAAATTGTGCTTTTTAACTCTTTACCTCAGTATGGCAATAGAAGATACACTTATAAGTAAGAAATCTGCCTTGCAAAGATGTATCAGGATTGCTGTGGATGGCCAACAACTTGTTCAATATTTTCTCTATTTATTCAAATTTTATTCTCTCTAAGTTTATTGAAGGCCAATTTTTGCTCCACTATGTTCAATTTAGATATATGAAATGTGGTGATTGCAGACAGCTTTTAGTTCTGAGTTACAAAGTATCCAAGTAAAGAACTAGGGATGCAGTACAATGATAGAGCGGTTGGTGCGCCTAGTATGAGTGAGTCTCTAAGTTCAACTACCAACACTCAAGAATGAAGGCCTTTACAAATAAGATCGTCACTCAGTCACGGTCAGTGATTCTGGAGGTGTGCTGAGCTAAGGTTGGGTAACTCAGATTTAATGGTATCAGCTTCATCGGAAGTCCATTGACTGCCTATCCCAGGGCCAATGTGGCCATTACAGAAGCAAACAAACCTCTTTACACATTACCACATTGAAAGGAGGAAGACACTTCTCATGGAAATGTCTAATGCTCTTAAGGAAAGCTCTCCTAGACACTCTCAGATGAGTTCCCTTATGCCCAGTGCACAAAAACTGAAGCATCAGCACTCCTACTTAGTAACTGACAAAAAGTAGGACTTTGCGTTCTCATGAAGACACTGAGTCTTGCCCACTTGCAGGTGGAAGGATGGGCTGCTCCTTTCTGTGTGAGTGACAGAATCACCCTCAAATCAGAGCAATGTTAGCTGAGAGGAAGGAGACAAAAGCCATGAAACAGGCCAACTAACTGGGATTTCCACTACCATGATGCTTGCTTTCTCAAATCTGTCATGAAACAGAATGCCTATATTAAAATCAAATTCACAAAATGTAATCAAATGATCTTGGGATCCATGGCCATGAGTTAAGTTCATGCCAGACTGCAAGCTTCTGAAGGAGAATGCATGCATTGGTGGTATTACTGAGGGAGCTATTTTTGTTTGTTTGTTTTTCTTGTTGATGTGTTTTTGTTTTTATTAATACAACTTGAAGAATTTAAAATGTATACATGTATTCTGGATGGAGAATAGTAAACACTAAATTATGGTACATTGCACGTATAGATCCCTCCCTAGAATAAGTACATCAGGCTGTTGAGCAAAGCATGGCTTCCTTGCCGAACAGGTCACATGTTCTCATCTGTGTTTCTTACCAACTTATTTTAGAAACCATCTGAAAAATGACTAATTCTTTGGCCAGTTACTCTCTTAAGGAATGACTTGATTCTGGCCATATGCAAGTGAAAATTCTAGATTTTGTGATGTTTATGTAGAAGATCCTTGGACTTAATAATTTCAAAGTTATTGACTATATCCAAAACTGGTGTGGGAAATTTTTTTTATATATCCACAGACTTCTGATAATTTTAGGAAATAATTTTCCTAAAACACATGATATTTTGACAATTCAAGGAGATGAACAATATTGTGTTCACACTCACTCCATTATGCTCTTGCAACCTTTCCCATATTCACTTATTTCCAAATAGTGCCCCTTTATTTCTATGTCTTGTTTATATCAAGTGAATTCTATTGGGGCTGTTTGTATAAGCATAGGTGTCCCACCAGTGATTATACCTTTGAAATTATCTCTCCCTCTTCTGGCAAAAGGACAGGTCTACTTTTAGAACAAGTGTCCATGAGTGTCTCGTAAACAGTGTCTTTTCTCTTAAAACATGGGAAACATTATTTTTACTTCTGACCTGGTTTTAAGAAAATTCATAGACAGTTTTGTGCTTTATTGGAATAGATGTTTGCAACCACCTCATTTACTCTGTTTTATTATTAAAAATGAAATTTTAAGCTTTAACTTAGTTTCAAAATTTTAATGTTTGAAGCAATTTTTATAAGCTGCTTCCAATTATTTGAAGGAAAGGAAGAAGAATATAGTAATTGTAAGTATATAGATGTGAGTATTACCACATCTCACTTAGTAATTTTTTTGAGGTTATATGCATAACTGCTAAGTTTCTGACATAAGCAGTAAGATATGGAAAGAGATACCAATGGTGCTTGGGTTATTTTAAGAGGAATATATGTTTTAGTTTGCAGGCAGATGGGAAACTAAGATGGAATATGTGAAAATACAAATAAATAAAGTAGGATTATATTTTGCTTTACAATACACATGCACTCACACACACACACACAAACACACACACACACCTTTTAAAATTTTGTCTTCTAGACTTAGAACATCAGAAGCCTCGTTCTTACGCAGCAATTTTCACCAAATTCACAATGTGAGAACCATAAATGAGAGAAGGCTGGGGGTGGTATATCTCTCTTAGTTCCAAAGTGGTTTTTGTTATGGATGTTGGCTGTCTCCTCAGTTTACCTTCAGTATTTTACAATATTTTTCAGAGCATACCATAATTCTGGTGCAAATGTTCTGTTTCTGGGCTCCATGCCTAGAGCTGTTTCCACCAAAGCCATCACCTCTGAACTGATGAACTGAGCCGCCCTGCCTCCAAGGGAACTGGTTATGAATCAAATGTAAGATGATAATTAGTCACTCCATCTGTGTTTCGGATTGGGAACAGATGCTTTCCCCCTTTGCTTTAATGGAAAGTGTGTTTGAAAGTAGCAGCATTGTAAAATAGAGTTTTAAACAAGTCCACATGTTAGTGGACACTCTTGTAAACTGCGCCACCACTGCCTGGCTGATTTGTTGGTTTTATAAAAGTGTAAGAGTGAGTGATTTTCAGAAGCTAACCAAGACTCCTATCTTGGTTGGACTGATTTAAAATGTTGGGGTTGGTGGCTATCTGGTCCTCTGAAAAGGGATGCCCACAGTTTTCATGTGTGTAATCTAGAGTAGCAAGAGCTCCTCTGCTACCTGGACAGAAAGAACTAAGTGACACATCCTGGTTTCTGACACACTGAAGGTTTTAGGGAATGTGTCAGCCAGTGAAGGAGAGAAAATTTACTGTTACACATAACTTCATTTTAAAAATATGGCAATGCAATCCTGATAATTAAACATGTTATTTTATTAATCTCCAAATATTTGGTTGAGAGATTATGACAAGCCTTATAGGAAGTATGATTAGAATGTAACTCTAATTATTATCATATTATTAACCCTTATTATCATACTCAGTCCTCATTGTGTGATATAGAAAACAGAGCAAGTTTTCCAATAGCATGATAAAAGGAAAGCAAATAAATAAGAAACTAGTCCCAGAAGCAGGAGAGCCACATGTGAGAGCCTTACTGTTATACAATATTTTCTTAATATGCCTAGGCCTTAATAACAATGTTTAAATGTGCATTTGTGTGAGAGTAGGTGCATGTAGATGCCAAGAATCCAGAAACAGACCCATGGGAGCCAGAACAAGAAGAAGTGGGGAGGGTCATAGCATACTTGTAGTACAGAGGCGAAAAAGAGAATGCTGGGTATGGGAAGGTAGATGTGGGGATGGGGGGCAGAGTGGTAGGGAGAGAGAGAACGGAAACAGATAACCCAAATCAAGTATGTAGGAAAACACCAACCTCAAGCAACCCTCTGCTACTTTGCAGACTAAAATATAAATAAATAAATAAATAAATAAATAAATAAATAAATAAATAAATAATAGAACCAATTAAAATAAATACATTTTCTGGCTCTAAAAGTCTTTTCTTTGCGAGAGTAAGGTAAGCAGATAAAGCATGTTCATAATGATGATGTACTCTACATTTAAAGCTTGCATCTTATAGTAGAGGGGTGTTACTTTAATTGATAATGTACTATGTAAGTTTAGTGATTATTGCCTATTGCACCTTTGAAAATTTACAAGTCTTTTTAGGTTTACATATACACATTATTTGCTTTCTCTCTGTTCTTTTTACCCAAACTGGGGATTGAACCCTGAGCCTGTGCCTGCTAGGCAAGTGTGCTGTCACTGAGCTCCAGCTCCAGCATGTTTTTGTTCTTGACAACAACTCTAAGCTATGCAGAAGGTTCAACAGAACAGAATTAGAATTTGGATGCACTTCTCCTCAGACATACCAAATTAGAAAGATCACTGAATAATCCAAAGCCAAATCTAGGATGCAAAGGTGGGCAGAGGCATGAAGAAAATGCATTTTCCATCAAGAACAAAGGAAAGTTACAAAGGAATTAACTATCACTATATATAAATGTTCTGCTTTAAAAGGGAGTAATCAGTAAAAAAGAGCAAGAGAAAATTGGCAGGTAAAAATGAAATTTCCCTTTTTAAAATTGTATCATTACTCAACCACACAGTGATGATTTTTTAAAAAGTGGATGAAAGGGAGAGGAGTCTTTGGTTGGATCAGTCAGGTGCTCCTATTTGTGGGTCTATCTTGACAGCTCTTACTGTGCAGTCCTGCAGACAGCCATATTTCTTCTCTGTGTTGTGTTTGAAAATTGCCACTGCTCTTAAGTGGCCCAAAAGCTGGGCACTTGCTTTGTGATGAGTAACAAGCTCTCCAGACGTGTGCCACTCTTTCTTCTGTGGCCTCAGTCACAACAGAGGAAGCATGAGCTGTCATTTGTCTTGCCGAAAAAGTGAGTTCATTTAAAGAACATGAAGAAAATTCCTTTTCCTTTTCCACTTGGACTAGGTATTTCTAAAACACCCTTTAGTACAATCAAAGTACTGGAAAGCATTAGGAACAGATATAATATGGCTGAAAATAAGGTTTTCTTGAATTATTAATTATATTCTCTTAATTCTCTACTTGGGTCACTCTGTCCACATTGAAGACACTAAGATGGAGACTATCATTTAATAGTTTATAGTCTCAGACATTAAATAGGATCCTAAAATTATATTCATACTGCAAATAATTTTTTTATGACTAAGGAGACAAATCACAATTTTGGCCTCAGGGAGTCTGTAAGTCATTGTAACAATGAATAATTACTTCCTAAAATTTTTAATAAATTTCCAATGGTCTTTCTAGCTTAAAGGGCCATTTTTAAGGGAACTTTCTTAATTTATATGTTGCAAAACTGAAGATCAGAGGGGGAAATAACACTTGGTTAGTTTGCATAACAGTGGAGTTGGACTTAAAGATATTGATCTGTGTATAATTATTTCATGCAGTAATTTTGAAGGCAAGAGGCCTACACCAGAACCCAGTATTTTACATTTTAACTTCTATAATGCATACAATTAGTTGTGTAGGCAATAATTTTCGGAACTAATAAAGAGGAGAGTTATACTTCTAGGAAGGTCTAGGAAAGATTTTACTTAAAGAAGACTGGGACATACATAAATAATGAAAAGGGAAAAAGTACTTCTCGGCAAAGTATACACTGAAATGTACAGCAGATACAATTGACTGTTATGTATTTTTAAAGGTGAAGACATAAACACACACTGAAAAACATTGTTATAGATCTGAAAGCAAGATGTTTTTTGATAAGAAATCTCCTTTTATATTTAGTATTTTGGCTTAGCACCTCTGCAGATTAGAAAGAGCCATCATGTGTTTATTCTGAGGAAACTGTCCTTGGAAAAACAGGTTCATATTTCATCAGAAATTCATTTCCAGTAGAAAGCATATTAAGCTATTAAAATGGATAATATAACTTTTTGAAAATGTCTATTTATTTAACTTAATAAATATTGAGATGAAGTAATTTCACTGTGATCAATTGAGGTGTCATAGGTAACTTCAGGTGATTACTTAGAAACCTGGGAAGAAGGGACCTCAGAAGAGGGATTGCTTCCATCCCATTAGTATGTTGGTATATGTGTGGGAGCATTTTATTGGTCATTAATGTAGGTGGTACCATGCCTAGGCAGGTGGACCTGAGCAGTGTGAAAAAAGTAGCCAGACAGGAACCTGGAAAACAAGGCAATGAGCAGCCTTCCGCCACAGTTTCTGCTTTTGTTCCTGCTTCCAGGGACCTGCTTTGAATTCCTACCTTGGCTTCCTTGATAGTGCACAATAATCTGTAAGCCAAATAAACCCTGCCTTCCCTGAGCCAGTTGGTGTCAGTGTTTTCTCACAGCGACAGAAAAGCAAACTAACACACAAGGCAATTCCTTTCGTCATAATCTTGACTGGATTTTCCTGCCGTTTACTCTGCCCTCTCAGCAATTATGAGAGAAATCCTGCCTCCAAATATATGTCTCTTTTTGTGTAATCCTCTGCAACACCATCATCCTTCAATTATTCCTCTCATGTCTTCTGATTGCAAGACATTCATAGACAAAATGCTCTATTTATTTTAAAAAGAGAGAGAGAGAGAGGCTTTGGTTGGTGAGAATCGGCCTTTTAATGTCCAATGATGATATCTGCCATTTCTTAAAACAATGTAACTATTTTAAGGTCTTTGAGGTGCAATGTCAAGTGAGATATGCACTTCCGTTTCTACTACATTGTACACAAAATCAGCATGTTCCTCTTGACTCTATGTGAATCCACTCTGTGAAGACAGCAGCTCATTCTGGGAGTAGGGAGCTGGAATAGCCAGTACCTGGGCAACAGGAAAGGAGTCAGGCAGAAGACTGAGCTCCATAAACACAGTCATGACTGGTCATGAACAGTTGTATTATGACACTACCAGTCAGAGATACTCTGGGAAAAGTCCAAGTATTCATTTCTAAATGTTGTTGCCTGGTCTAGAATTCTCTAAAACTCCTAATAGCCATGGGGCATCATAGAGCAATGTCATTTGTGGGCATGTTATCTGCCACACACACCTGAGAAAGACAAAATAATGAGGTGGTGATACTGAGAATAAGGGGCACACTCCCTGGAAATGTAGGGGAGGGAGAGGGAGGCAGATGGAGAGAGAACGAGAGAGACAATCTTTAAGATAATGACATATCCCTTCTTTCTCCTGCTGCTCCAAAGCATCCAAACAGTAACATGCATGTATCTTCATAAACATAAATCTATCCAGCTATTTACCTGATTTAATTGAAAGTTCTAGGTGAATACTCACAGAGGAAAAAAAAGCAACAAGCACTTAGGAAAGTTATTCATATTCTCATAGATGAGAAAGGAGTACAACGCTAGAACATGAACTAGTCACAAGGAAATAAATCCCTATCTAGTCTTTGGTTTATGCTTATGCTTATGGCATATCCTCATGAATGTTATTTCTTTCTCCTGTTTCCTTGATTCCCAATCCCTGTAGTTGGTAAAGGACCTCTGACATATGGCATACATAAAACCAGGTCCCTAATTCAAAATACTTCACTGTATTCTTCGGCTATTGGGAAAGCTAAGCGCAAGCATCAGCATCTGACACTACAATACAAAGATTTTTGCATGAACGTTGCCCTTCCTAGGTTATAGATAATTTAAGAAACATAGAATAGGCAGAGGTTTGATGAGGAAGGCCAGAGAGTTTCAACATTTCCAGGGATATCAAGCCTGGGTTCAAGCCCTGTGGTTTCTTGGAGAATGCTTCACAGATCTAGATAGGGTCCAAAGCAGAGTCTCAGAAGAGGCCCGGAGATTGAGGAACTGGGGCATGAGAAATAAGACTGAAGAAATGAGCAAGGCTAAGAGAAAGGAAGCTTGCTGCTGCTCCATGCACCTTTGTAGGCAGCACTGCTGTCAGACAGGCAATAAAATGCAGGAGTCTATGTAGTTCTCAACTAGCTTGGCTCTACGTTTTCCACCTGTAAAATAGAATCGATAATGCCGGCCTCCTAGGCCTGTTATGGAACTAAATGAAGCCATACATTGTAGCACCTTTCCTAGCATGTAAAGTTTATACACAAGTGTTCACACTGGCATGATTATCTCCCTCATGTGCAACAGAAACACATTCTGCTCACTTACTAATAACCATTTATTTATCTATTTCCAGACACGTTCTTGTTATATTGCTCAGGCAGGTCTTGAACTCCTGGGCTCAAGTCAGTCTCCTGTCCTTGTCCCTTGTTTGCCCACTGTGTGCTGCGTCAGCTATGACACAGGGACAGTGGAGAATGCAACACAGGAGATGAGTCCAGCGCTGTCTGAAACTGGGCTGTTACTTCTCCACCTTTTCTTCCTCCTCCATCTCCTTTTCTTCTTCCTCTTTCTCTTTCTCTTCTTCTTCCTCCTCCTCTTCTTCCTTTCCTTCCTCCTCCCCTTCTCCCTCCCCCTTTTGCTTGGAACTCTTTACCATCAGGAATGTTTTCCCTACCCTATTTTGCTTAATGCAGGGAGTATATGGCTGTTGTTATTTCACTTACACATGGAAAGAAGGATGAAGCATTTAGAAATGGTGAAATTGGCAGCTTAAAAGAATTCAAGAACTCTGTGAGCATGAGAATGTGAAAACATTTGAGTCACAGAGTTGCTAGGGAGGGAGTGTTTAATAGGGGCCTTTGTAAAATCTTTAAACTAAGCCACATCATTTTCTATACATGCTTGAATCTCATAATTACAAAGCAACTTTTATAAGTAAAGCATGTCTCTTCAATAATGTTTAATCATACATTGAAAAAAATTCATCCTGAAGTTATTATTATTATTTTTTTGCATTTCAATTCTGATTTTGAACTGGCATACTCTGTACCAAAAAATTGCATTAAGCTAATGTTTATGCTTGCACATAATCCCACACTTTCAAGGCAACACTTAAAATATTCAGAAGAGCTTCACAAGAGGGAGTAGTTTAATTCTGTTGTTGACTCAGAGCCATTGTTCTTCACAGTTACAGCTCCTCTGGCATAGGCCACATATGGTCACTTGTTTTCTCAGTGTACAGAGTGATAATGCATTAACATTCTGGCTGTGGTGGAGCCTGTGCTGTGCGTTAGAGAGATGTCTGAGCAAAGATGTGTCTCGTGGTTGCAACAGGGACAAGATCAGCACTGAGAGCCCACAGCCTGTCTTAGCCTAATTACTATGACGTAAGGCCATGACAACTGACTAAGGCATCTGATAGCTCCCTTTACTGGCTGTGTGGAGCAAGGCTTATCTAGAAAGAATAGTCATGGCAGACAGCTTGGATTTCAGCCATGGGAGGAGACCCGGTCAGTGCCTTCCACCACTGAGATTTACAGAGTCCACTCCAGAGCCTTGGGTTTTGCAGAACAGACGTTTTATGAGCCCCACATGCTCTGAGCTGCTTCCATGTGTTCCATGGGTCAACTGGGCTAGTGACTGATGGTTGTGTTGAGGTCCATTAGAAGAACTTAGATACTTCTGCAGGGCATTGGTGATTTCTGGAACAAGGAGGTGGTGCTTGGCAGGATTTAATAAGGTGCCTGTGTTTAAAACTTAAAACTTAGCTCGTGTGCATGAACTGCAAAATAAAAGGCAGAGGCTCTCTCATCTGTTCCCCAAGTAAAAACAAAATGGCATAAAGGTCACCAGCATCTCATCTTATTCTAAGTAGAGATGTAGCCCTAGTTCCTAGTGCTACAGGCTTAGAGAGAATCTCCTTACCCTTCCCTGAGAAGCTGGCTTTCATGGTTTGGATAAAAATATTAATCGTGCAGGCAGCACCAGAGGGAGCCACTTACATATCTTTGTCTCAGGCCTCAGCAAAGTTGACAACAAGGCTCAAATGCAGAAATGATTGCAGTTTCTGAGAAAGAAGGGCAGGAAAATAGATATGGAAAACCGATTTGCCGCAGTTCTAAATTCTGGACCAATAGCTATCACTTCACATCGCCCACTTGAAGTATTTGTGAATGGTAATTGCCTGGCTGTAATCCAGAAGGTAAATGATATTTCAAAATGTAAGACTATATTTGGAGCAAGAGGTATTGTCCCTTTGCAGAATACTATCAGCAACTTTATGTTTCTGAAACTATGCCAATTTTGATGTTTTTTTGTAATGTAAATGATGGGACCAAAAATAAAGTAGAATAGTAAAAATCTTTAGCTGTGCACGTTAGTACTCAAATACCCTACAAACATCATATGCATAAGGACGGCAACATATTTTGTCTTCCATACATATTATGTGCACACGTTTACACGGTGATTTCATTATAAACTAATAGAACCAATGTTGCTGTAAAGACAACAGATGGGTTTGTCATCAAATCCTACAACAGGGAAGAGAAAATCAGTCCACTCGGGCGGGTTGAGTACAGTAGAAAAATCACCTGGGCATTGTGATTATTGCCTGTAATTTCAGCACTTAGGAGGCTTTGGCTGGAGGTTTGAGAGTTCAAGGATAGCCTGGGTTACATACAGACTGTGTCAAAAAATAAACAAGCAAATGAAAGAAAGCACACATGCTTCCTAGCACACAGCAACAACCAAATGCTCACAGTCCTAAGCAACACTCTGGTGATTCCATTTGCCTCTCCTCAGGATAGAAGTCCTTAGCTCTTCTGACCATTTCACACCTGGGTCACTAAGTCATGAAATACACTGAGTTGTCACAGCCTTTCTTTGGCCAGAGGACTTACTCATGATACGCCTCAGCCCCCACCTTTGACAACATCAGCTAAACACAACCACAGGGGCAAGTTCTCTATAAAAAACCATGATGTCTATTGTCTCCTGGCCTGGAACTTGTGGGTTTATGTGAGGTCCGGGGTGCACAACACTGCAGATCCCTTTGTGTGCTATGATCTTTCTCTTCAGGCAAGTATGGGGCTCTTTGTGACTTGTGGGGAGGAGGGAAAGGAACAAATATGACTTGCTCTTCAGTCTCTAGTAGGATTTATCCTTCTTCCTTTACAAGAGTCATTATCTTCCCAAAAACTTACCCCTCATCAACTGCTCACATGTGATCTACTTTTGAGGAAGTAGATGGAATCGTAACTGGAGAGTAAAATGTAATTCTGTTCCAGTGCCTTTCTGTCTCTGTGATTTTAAAACTATAAGAAAGCTCATGCCATTTTATTTTGTGTTTTGGCTTATCTGTATACTCATTCATCCATCTCCAGCTCTACCCTTACATTCGTCCATCTTTCTATCCACTGTCAGTTTTATTCTAATTGTTAACCTAATACTTCTTAATCTGCACAGTGGGAAATAACCAAGAAGTGGACCCAGAGGAATTTTTTATCTTGTAGGAACCTGGGGGCATTTATGACACCTTCTGGAAACATCAGTCCCTGGATGTCTTGGAAGGTTCTGACTGGGGAGGAGGTTGGGTAGGAAGCTCTGGCCTGAGTAACATTAGATAACTCTCCTACTTCATAAGCTATTTCCAAATCCGCTTCTCCCTGGAAATGAATGGGTTAATGGACAGTGTACAGTGGTGATGGAGAAGTGACAGTTTGTGCGAAGAGGGTTTCTTCAAATGGTGCTCCCTCTATACTTAACCTCTTGCTAGAATAATTGCAGCTATATTTTGTTTTATGCACATACTTTTTAGTTCTTTGAGCATTTCATGCGGTGCATTTTGATGATACTTACTCCTTCACAACTTCTCCCAGGTCCACCCCGTATTTCAATGACATCCAATTTGATGTCCTCCTTTTGAAAATGACCCAAAATAGTCTACTTAGTCCTGTAATGTGTGGCCAGCCGTTGGAGTGTACTTCATGCACCAGAGACCACATTCTTAATGAAAGCCAACTCTCCCCCTCCTGGAAGCTATCAGTTACCAGCAGCTCTCTAGCTAGGGGTGGGATTCATGACCCATCCTATGTAAGAGTTAATCTGGCTTGAGCTTGCACAAGTCTTGTACATCCTATCACAACTGTTGTGAGTTCATAGGTGAAACTGTTTGTTGTGCCTGGCAAGCACTGTTTTATTGTAGCCGTCCACAGCCTCTGGCTTTACAACAATAATTCTACCCCTTCTTCTACAGTGATCCGTGAACTTTGGGAGGTCGAGGTTGTTAGTGATGTCCCACTTCGGGCTAAGCACTCTACAGTCTCTTATTCTTTGTACCTTGATCAATCTGTGTTAATCACCATCTGCTGAAGAATGAAGCATCTCAAATGAAGTTTGAGAGATACACCAATTTATGGGTATAATGATGTCGTTAAGAGTCAGTTTAGTACTATATCTCACTAACAAAGTAAACGTACTAGATTGTCTTCATGGCTATGGCCCATCTAGCCATCCACTTTCAGCCCTAATAATAGTTCCAGGTATGGATTTCACATTATGCATTGAGCCTTAAATCCAATCAGAAAGTGGTTGATTATTTACTCCCACAATCTCCATGACACTATTGCACCAATAGGCATATATTGCCAGGGAAATGATCATTGTAGCTTGAAGAGTTTATAGCTGAGTAAGACTGGTGATTACTTATCTCCTCTAGTATTGTGCATAGCAACTTCCAGTACTATGAGAACTAACCAGTAGCGGTGGAACTTCCAGGTTAGTACTAGCTTAATCTCTCTGTGTTCTATGAATCAAATATGTGTTGTCTTTAGCAACAGAGTATTGGTGTGAAGTTATGGAAGATAACCAAGGGTTATGTGTTGCATTTGTTTAACTCTGTCAAGCTATGATGCTTTGTCTCTCCAAAACACCTGATGGTCTAATAAAGAACAACCAATAGCTAGGCAAGAGAAAGGATAGGTGGAGCTGGCAGACAGAGAGAATAAATAGAAGGAGACATCTGGGAGGAGAAGACAAAGGAGCCAGAAAAGGAGTACGACTCCAGGGGGCAGCCACCCAGCTACGCAAACAGCAATGGAGTAAGAGTTGGATTTACAGAAGAGAACAGGGAAAAATCCAGAGGCAAAAGGTAGATGGAATAAGTTAAGGAAAGCTGGCAAGAAACAAGTCAAGCTATCACCAGGCATTTATAAGTAAGAAAAGCCTCTGTGTTTTTATTTGGGAGCTGGGTGGCAGGCCCCCCAAAAGAGTAAAGAAAACAAACAATAACATCTTACCGTAGAGACACTTGATCATCTACATTCATTGTCATTTTATTCACAATAGTTAGGACATGAAAACAGCTTAGATCATTAGTGGATGAGTGGATAATAAAAATGTGGTACATTTACACAAAGGGTTATTATTCAACTGTTAATAAAAATGAAATTCAGAGGTAAATAAAAGGAACTAGAAGCAATCATTCTGAATGAGGTAACCCCATCCTCCCTTATTTTTGAGACATGTAGGAGAGACCAGAACAGAGAAGGAGCTTGGAGAGGAAAATCACATGAATGAAATGTGCAATAATAGTCCTCGATTTGCTTTGCAGCCATTTCTACAGCATCTTGGTTGCTTATTGCTTACTTATGGGAAAGAGGTGAATGTATGTGAGGAAGGACATATTAGAAAACCCAGGCCTCTGTGCAGAAGTGACTAGACAACACTATTTGAATGGTACTGGAAAGGGGACAGTCCCCAGGAGGCAACAATAGCGATGAACTGTGGGGGTCAGTGGTACTTTCTTTATAATCCCTCCAGAATCTCCTCTACATTTGTTTAGCAAAGGGTGCGTTTGTGGAGGCTTCAGGTTCCCTACTCTTCTCATGCCTTAGACAAAGAATAAACAAATGAAAACAGAGAACGAAAACCAGAACTCCACTGAATGTTTTGTAGCTTCTTGTTAGTTTCATCTTCTCTTTCTTTCCCTTTCACATTAGCACTAAATGTCTTGAAAATGAAAGGAATTGCACAATGATTTAATTTGAAAAAATCTCACCTGAAAGTCAGATTTGGAGGAACAGTACCACAGAACTGAAGAGAGGGTGTTAGAAGGCTCAATGGGGCATCCCATCTAAAAGGACAAATGAGAGGAAGAATGCAAGTCTGACTTGAGGAGCATCAGTTACCCCCTGCCATCTCATTAGATCCAAACAGCAGTTCCCATATAACAGGGAAGGATAAATGTCCCTGTTCTGCCCTTGACAAAGGAGGGTTTTTGCCGAAAGTATATACCACTGAGTTACTGTAATTATGTAGATGAATGCTACATCACACAGAGTAGTCAGAGCTTCTGAGGCTCCTCACCTGAATAGTTCTATCCTGGAAGGCTACCTGAAACCCGACACTGATGCATGGGAACCAAATTCATGAAAAAGCTCAGGTTAGAACAAAGGGGACCCTGGAGGAGAGCAGGAATCCTGGCTTTTGGTTTCATGCATGTCAAAAAACACCCAGAAAACTAAAAACTACATTGATTTTCTGGCCTCGTTGTAGTTGAAGGGTGATTTCAAATGCTTTGACTTAACATTGCTCCAAATAATTATAGTAACCAGTGGTATATGGTTTAATTCTGGACCTTCGAGCAATGCTTTCAGCAAAAGCCTCCCTTTTCAAATCATTTACATCTAATGAGATGTCAGGGGGAAAGAGGGAATGATTATTTAAGGGAACTGACAGGTATTGTGTTTTTCTCTTGCCATCAATTTTTAATTCCTCAACAAGTAGTTTAGTAGGATGAAGACAAGTATTGATGTTTCTGAGGAAAAATAGGAAGGAAAGGGCAGAGGTAAGGGACAGTGAACTGCACTTGGAACTGATGATATTGGTGTGAGTTGAGAAAGATAAACTTCAACTTTTTCACATGTCAGTGGCTGCTGGAGACCACTTCAACTGCCAGAGTCTCAATGTTTCTACCTATAAAATAGGAAAAAATAATGCATTTTTCAAGTTTTATGAGGCAGTTCCAAGGATCAAATCAATCAACGTCTGAATACGTATTTCATTTCTTGATGTATGTATATATTTATTTGTATAATCTCATATAGCCCAGGCTAGCATTAAGCTTGGCTTGTATCAGAGGATGGCCTTGAACTTTTGATCCTCCTGTCTCTGTATCACAAGTGCTAGATCTCAAATATTTTAATATATATTAATAGCCTAAATAATATTCTTCCCAGGGGCCTAGAAGAGAAGCTATGAATGGTGAGAATTGTTTTCAGGAAAAGAATCTAAGTACACCAAGCTCTTTTGTCTGTCCATTCCTCTGGGATAAAATCCTATCTACACAGCTTCAGTTCTGTTCTCATGCCTAGCTCCTTTCTTGCCTGGTTTTTCTTTACCTTTATCTGATGTCCCCTCTAAATTCTATCTTAATTTTCTCATCTTAGTTCTGTCCCATCTTGGTCTTTCTCATCTTGTTCTTACCCATCTGGCTCTTCCTCATCTTCCTTCTCATTCTTCTAGGTCTCCAGTCAAAATCCTCAAAAATCCTCTCCAAGTCTCTGAGGTTTACAGTTATATACCCATGCAATAGCAGTGCTCTAGCCAAAGCAAGGTCATAAGGCTTGAATTCTTACAAGGTCCTAAAGGCAGATAAGAGTTTTCCTCAGGCAGTGACCATAAGGCTTTCTTTTACAACCCAAAAAGGGAGTGGTAAGGGAGGAGGTCAACTGGGAGCTAAAACTGGTTAATATATCAGAAAAGGGGAATTTGTGTGCTCAAACTACATTCCTAGAAGTGGTTAGATAAAAATGTAGGAGTTTATAATGTTAGTAAGGCTGTGTAAGAAAGGAGGGTCTCAGCTTAAATTGCACCAAAAAGAAAGCTACCTGCCTGACCTAGGAGACCGGCATTGTTTCCATAAGGGTATTACCTTAGTTCAGGAGATCGCTTGGCCTTGAATACATGATAAGTATTTTAGATAAATACACTGTTCACTGTTATGAGTTCTTAGAAGCACACATACCATACAAGAAAATCATTGTATATATATATATAATACAAAAGCTAAAATATCACCAAGACTTCTTAAGCTATGCCTTGACCTTCAGAAAAGTCCTTGACCTTTCCAAGTAGTAGCTTTTGTGATAGTAGCAGGATTCCTTTACATTTTCCTGTGGCTTGCAGTAGCTAGGATTACAGGAATTCACCAACAAGGCTGGTTTATGTAGTGCTGGGGATTTAACCCACTGCTACACATGCTAGGCAAGTGTTCTCCCAACTGAGTTTCATGGAAGCTCTTATCTTACTTGGCTTTGTAAGAAAACAGTGTGGCAGAACAGTAGGAAATACACTGTGGAACAGTCAGAAAGTGGAGAGGCCATATAATGTGTGGGGCCCATAGGTGTATTCCCTTTCTGCTATGAAGTTAATTTGCCTCCAGAGTCCTCAATTTCTTTATTTATAAAGGGAGATAAGACAGCTATACCTTGGACATTTCAGGCAATGAAGTAAAATGCATGTATTGATCTAGGTGCATAGCCCAACACAAAATGAGAGTGTGGAGATAAAATAAACATGAACTATTACCAGGTGTGATTATTGTGGTTAACAACTTATCTGGGAAGTAATAAACCCATGAGCTTCACAAAGGCATCACACAGCCCAGCACTGTGTTTCTAAATATAAGGCCCGATTGTCTAAGATTGGTCTTTGAAATTACAAAGGACTGAAATCTGTGTAGTTTATCAATGTCAGTGTATAAAAAAAATAAATTTATGTTTTTTCACTTGAGAAAAATTGCTGACAATAATTTGCTTGTGTATTGGGGTAAACTTGTCTGTTATGTATTATATCCATCTATCATCTGCCATCTATTATCAAACTATGATCTATCTATCTATCTATCTATCTATCTATCTATCTATCTATCTATTTCTCATCTATCTATCTACCTTCATTATCATCATCTATCCCCTTTCTATTTAGTTTGTGAGCTGCTACAACCTTTCATAATCATGGATTTTTATGTCACATGGCCACCAGGAGGATCTCAACAAGTCTGTTAGAATTCGGTGAGGGACTTTTGATTGTACCTCTCTCCCATACTTTGTCCTCAGCCACCTTTATTAACATCAGGAACAGCAACAGCTCACAGGTGGTGACAAAGGAAGGCATTAGTGGTTTTGTAAATTTTGATTTTATTTCTTTTGTCTTTCTTTTTCTTCTCTCTCCTATTGTCCGCTAATTTTTCTTCTTTTTCACCTACGCTATATTACATTACCTCATTCTTTCTTTTTCTCTATAACTAACAGAGATACTATTTTCCAAGATACATTATTATGTTATTTATGTTTTGAATACTTAATATCTATTACTACTTATTTGGTTTTTTTCTTACACTTTTTCACATATTGGCAGACTTGCAAAAAATTCATCAATGCATAATGGAAACAACAGTTAGTACTCTCATCTTATGGGCCTCCTGAGGCCTGCCTCTGTCACTCCTGCCTTCCTGTGAGTGTCCATGGAGCAACGGCAACAGTCCAGCTCACCCTTTGCTTCCTTGAAGTCAGGTGACATAATGCAGGTACTTAAGAGCTTTGAGTCTTGGGATGCAACAGGTTCAGCCTATAGAATTCGACTTCCGCTTTGTGCCTGCAGCTCCATCATGTCTTGATAGGCTCCGTTTGGTGATTGGGCATTTGGGGGTTTGGCATGCATGGCCTTCTCACTATGCCTGAAAGACTGAGGTAGGCACTGTTGCTTGTCTTTCTCCTGCTCCCATCTCATCAGCCATCCGTGAGATGCTGCAAGCACGTCCTATCTCTATCACCATGCCTGCCCTAACACTGGGTGCTTTATTGCCCTCAACACCCTTTCCTGCCTTGCCCTACAAGGCTTCCATCTCTAACAGCACTCTAGGTTATTGCAACTCATCTCCAACACCATCTGAAGCTTACGAAAGAGAACTTGTGGCATGTACCCCCGAATTTCCAGTATCAGAATAGATCAAAGGCTGGGCCATCCTTGGAAGTCTTCTTGCTCTTGCTCAGATAAGATATTCAGACAGTCATAAGCATGGCTCACTCTGAAAATTGTCAAATTGGCCTAGAGCAACTGGGAAGGGGTGCTTTCAGTGTTGTATGAAGGCACTTTAGACTCAGGAAGAAATGGACTTGTATGCAGTTGGTTTGACACATTTCATTATCTTAGATGAATTATCCAGTTTTGGATATCAGTTCTTTTTTCTCGGGAACTTACATTAGTAGGTCCTCAATTTGTTGAGATAGAATGAACTCCAGAAAATTTTTTTTTTCTGTTCTTTCAACTTTTCCCAGATGGATATTGGCTTTCTTTCTCATGAAGTCAATGTTACACCTCACCAGCACTCTGGTATGTGGACCATTTGAAGTGGGTCAACCTTCTCTTTTATTCTTGTATGTCACTCTTTTGCCACTAGATCCCCAAACTTTGATTTCTGTGCCATAAGTAGACATCTTTGTTGACATGCTTTTGTGAATTCCAGGAGGTTCTTTCACACCTCATCATTTGCTCTTCTGATTTTTCTCCTTTGATCATATATCCCTACTCCCCATGATTATTTTATTGCAAAGAATTTAGACATCAAAGTGGAATCTCCATAAAAATGACTGATCAAGATTCAATAAAGGAATCTGGAGAGGTGACTGAACAGTTAAGCATGCTTATTTCTAGTGATGTCTGATCTCGGTTGTCAACAACACACCTGGGAAGAAGCGTATTCAGTTGAGGAATTTCCTTCATCAGATTGCTCTGTGGGCATATCTGAGAGCATTTTTGTAAGAGAGCCCGGCTCTCTATAGGTGGTACCATCCCCTAGGCAGGTAAGCCTGTGTTGTATAACAGGCTTAGTAGCTGAAGGTAAAAAAAGAGGACCCTAAGATGGACAGAGGGCTCCAGGAAGGGAAAATAGTTAATCTCCTGGGTAAACTTGGGAGGTGGGGAGGAGGGAAGGAAGAGATGGGGGATGGGAACAAGAGGGACTGAGAAGGCCAGGTTAATGGGAGAGAGGGGCTGAGAAGGAGAGCAATGAAAGAGATATCTTGGAAGAAGGAATAAGGGTTTAGGGAGAGACCCGGTTCTAAGGAAATTCCTAAGAATCCACAAGGACGACACCAGCTAAGACTCCTAGCAATAATGGAGAGGGTGCCTGAACTTACGTTCCTCTATAATCAGATTAGTGACTACCCTAATTGTCATCATAGAACCTACATCCAATAACTGATGGAAGCAGATGCAGAGATCCACAACCAAGCACTGGGCTGAGCTCCTAGACTTCAGTTGAAGAGAGGGAGGAGGGATCACAGGAGCAGTGAGGTCAAGATCATGACGGGGAAAACCACAGAGACAGCTGACCCAAGCTGGTGGGAGCTCATGGACTCTGGCCTGTCAGCTGGGGAACATGCATGGGACCAAACTAGGCCCTCTGAATGTGGGTGACAGTTATGTGGCTAGATCTGTTTGCAGAGCCCCTGGCAGTGGGACCAGACTTATCCCAGGTACATGAAATGACTTTTTGGAACACATTCCCTACGGTGGGATACCTTGCTCAGCCTTGACACAAGGGGGAGGGGCTTGGTCCTGCCTCAACTTAGTGTGCCAGACTTTGTTGACTCCCCAAGGGAGGCCTTACCCTCTCTGAGTGGAGGGGAGTGGGATGGGGGAAGTAAGAGGATAGGAGAAGGGGAGGGAGGGGAAACTGGGATTGATATGTAAAACGGAAAAAAACTTTTTAAAAATAAATAAAAAGCTGAGTGGTGGTGGTACATGCCTTTAATCCCATCACTCAGGAGGCAGAGTCAGGTGGATCTCTGTGAGTTTGAGGCCAGCCTGGTCTACAGAGTGAGATCCAGGACAGGCACCAAAACTACACAGAGAAACCCTGTCTCAACCCCCCAATAATACATAAATTAACAAACAAACAAATAAATAGTAGGTGAGTATGAGCCAGAAACAAGCCACTAGCATTCTTACATGGTTTCTGTTTCAGTTCCTGCCTTGGTTCCCCTCAATGATAGACAGAAATCTATAATCTGAAATAAACCCTGTCTTCCCCAAATCACTTTAAGTCATGCTGTTTATCACAATAAACTGCAAAAAAGACTATTTCCAGAGGATCCAGGTTTGATTCCCAACATCCATATGAGGTGGATCACAATTGCATTTAACTCCAGTTCCACGGGACATGGTGTGTTCTTATAGCTTCTGTTCACATCTGTACTCCTGTGCAGTGTTACCCTATAGATACACAATTAAAAATATGTCTTTAAACATCAGTGAAGAATTAACGTATTTTTTTGTTATGACTCAGGTTGTTTGAGTCATGGACATATTTATATAAAGACTGCATTGCATATTTTAGAATCTGTCACTATCAATTTAGAGGTATTTAAACCAAGGAGAATGTTTTCCATTGTGAACAGAGAGGCATGATGTAGGAGGGGGGAGGTTAGACTGACTGGGAGACACTGACTATATTTTGAAGTTAGAGTAATTCATTAATTTCATTAGAAGTATTTATTCTGTTAGGTTGAGTACTAGATTTTGGTCACAGTGATGAGTGGAATGCAAATACCTTTGCTCATGGCATTTGCACTCTACTTTAAGAAAAATGTTCTGTGAACAAGCAAATAAATGGTTTGTATAATACCTTTAAATATTATAAGTGCTGGGGAAGGGGGAGGGTTGCTCAGTATGTAAATCACTTTTGCTGTGCAAATATAAGAACCTGAGTTTGGATCCCCAGAACACATATAAAGCTGAGTTTGGTAATTCACATCTATAATCCCTATGTTCCTGTGGTGAACAGGAGACACAGAAGAATCGTGGACAGCTGCAGAGTAGCTGAACCAGTGTGCTCCTAGGTAAATGACATGAAGTCCCATCCCAAACAAGGTGGAAGGCAAGGATCGGCACTCAAAGTTGTCCTGTGACCTCCACACATGCACTCTTCACACCCACCCATAATGTATGTGCGCACACTGTATATACATCATACTGTATACGTAGCATATAAACACGAGGAGGGGGATTATGGGAATAATAGAGGGATAGAGGGGAGTGAAGTATGTGAGCATGATCAGAATGCAGATAGACAAGTATGAAATTGTCAAAGAACTAGTTTAATTTAAAAATATTTTTTAAAAGATTATAGATGCTAGAGAGAAAACAATAAAGCAAAGAGGAGACATGGAGAATTTTGGGAGGAGAAGACATTTTCAGTGCAACCTCAGGAAGAAGCTGGTGACTGGAGAGGCCCTTGAAGATGTTGAAGAGTAAGTTGCACATGTGTCAGGGAAGAGTGCCTCAGGTGAGGGGAACAGTTGGAGCTACATCCCTGTAGTGGACAAGTGTCTGATGTGTTTGAGGACACCAGAACCACCAAGAGGCAAAGGAGGGTAGCACACACTCTTTTATTCCTACTTAGATGAACCTAAATCTTTTAGGCAGAATAATTCTGGCTGTTGTGTTGGTGGTAAAGTGTGGGGAAGTAAGATTTTGGATGAGTAGATCAGTTACGACTGTGCTGCGGTTGTCAGAGGCAGAGAGCATCCGTCTTTTATTGGGATGCCACAGAGACACTAAAATGTGACCTGATCCTGGAAATGTGTTGAGAATAGAGCCCGCAGGATTTGCTGATGGATTGAACATGGATTCTGAACAAATATTTGATTCCAGAGTGATGCTGAGGCTTTTGGCCTAAGAAAATGAAAGGATGAGGTGTCTATGAAGTCTGAGCAGAAGGCTGAGGGTGGAGCAGGTTTCAGTGGCTGTCAGAAATTCAGTCTTGAACTCGCTAGCTTCATGCAGGTCTTTTAGGAATGCAGGTAGAGATTTCTACTAAGCAACTGGACAAAGGAATTTAGAATCCAGAGATGTCAAAGTGTGATATATGTACTCAAGGGAGGATGTCAGAAGGGAATTTTGAAGCCATGAGACTGGGTGAAGTCTCTGAGAGAGTATACACCTGGATGGATGTTCAAGACACACATTTCATCTTCCAAATTTAGAAACTACCAAACTTTATGAGAGCTCTATACACTATTACCCTTGTTTCTTTATCTGTGAAATAAATGCATCCTCACAGGATGAAAGTACATAATGAAATAATGTATGCAGAATGTGTAGCCCCTCTTTAGATTAGTTTTATTCTATTGTTTTTAAATGAGAACCCAAACTTTAGATATGGAATTGAAGGGCTGAAGGAAAAACAGCAGCCAGGAGTGACTGCCTCCTGATGTGTTTCATTATCTACATTGTGTTTTTTAACGTGCACTTTTTGTATTTCTGTGTTTTAAGCAAATCCTTCTCTTAATGCAGAAAACTTTGCTCTTACACAAAGCTGACTCCCATCACTTAAATGCTGAGACTTTAGCTTATAAAATCCATGTCAAATTTACATGGGAAGCAATGTGTTTATTACTTACTTGGGCATCTTTCTGGAGCTAGTGGGCATCATGATTGGATGAGAATGTGAGGTAGGAGAGGTATGGGTTAAAATAATGCCTGTACCCTGTAAAACACTAATGAACGTTGGTGTAACTCAGGCACAAAGGCTCCATCATTGCCAAGTGTTCTCTAGATGTTTCATTACTGAGTTAAAGGCTTCTGTACATGTTTTCTTCTTATTCTTCTCACTTTAAATTTTTCTCACAATGTTTGTAATTTTTTATTGTCATTATATAAGATACATATCCATTTAATAATAGCTAGAAAAGTTACAATTGAGCAGATAGATAGAAAATCTAGGAATAAATATTATCTCCCCAAATATCTCTCCTTATCTAATATTTTTATTTGACTCTCTATAGAATTTGAAATACATATGGATGTATATAAAGTATACATTTCATGTAGTGTATGTATAATGCAATAAATATCTTTTCAGTGTACTGTCATAAATCAGTTTCACATATTAAATGTTAGAAAGCATAATTATTATTTCTTTGACCTAATTTAAAACCTTACTGCTTAATTTTAAAAACAGATTTTAGACTTATTTTTCTGATAACAATGGACAATATATGTTGTTTTTGTTTGTTTGTTTGTTTGTTTTGAGACAAGGTTTTACTGCTATGTAGACCAGGCTAGTCTGGAACTCAGAGCCCTCCACCTGCCCCTGCTTCTGAGTGATGAGATAAAAATTGTGAGTCACCATGCTTGGCAAGCACATTCCCAATGTTCTTTCCTGCATGTGTAGTACTATGCAGTCCTGACAGAAACGCACTGTGTCCTCTTTAGTACTTACACTCTGAAATAGTTGCCAATCCAATATGTGTGGTTTTCTTTCCTATTGCCTGAGTTAGCAGTTCAGTCAGGACCTGGCTTTGATTGTGACATTTGTTTTGTATGTTAGCTTGGGTTTGCCTTGATCCTCTCCAGAGCATGATTCTTGTGTGTGTTGCTCTGAAGGGATCCTGAATTCATCTTGCTGCATTCTGTTGCATGGCTCTTGATAAAGATGATGTCCTCCAGTTTCCTCTCCTGTAAATATCTTTTTCCCCCTTGTAATGAATAGTTACACTATTTTGGAGGACATACACATAGATCATGCCACTTAATGTTTAATTTATTGGCCATTTTTTCTCATTATATATTCATTATATTCTATTTGATAGATTAAAGTTTGTTATGCACTACCATTTCACTTTTCTGTGCTTCAATTTGACCTTATTTGGCTGACAGGGATAGAGCATGTGGCCTTTTTCCACACCTGTGACATACTTGAGCACCCTCTTGCTTTATGGCACCATAAGACTGTCCAGGCTCATCTTGTGATTTTTTTTCTAGCCCTTGCACTACAAATTTTTTCAAAAGACCCTGTAGTTTCTACTTTTAATATATTATTTTGTGATCTCTTGGAAAAAAGAGTAGTTGGAGTCAAACATGAAGTCCATTAAAAACATTGTTATGTTTAAGCCCATTAAAGTCCATTATTATGTTTTTAATTATGGGGTTTTCTGATCAAATTTAGTACATACACAAATATCTTATTTATAAGGAATAGAGAAAAATCTTATTAAAGCAGTACCTATATTTTTCATTTCAGTAATTGTCTTTGCCTGAGATTTTTTACATATAAATAGAATTTAATGTTTAGAGTTATTCACTGTTCACTGCGAAATTGAGTAGAAGGTAAAAGATTTTTATTTATGTCCTAACCTCCCACATATACAACCTCCTCTTTTCTCAACATCCTGCACCACAGCGATACTTTAGTCACAAAGGATTAATGTATTCCCCCATTATCACCCAAAGGCCATGGTTAACATTTGGGTCATTGATTTCAGTCAAGGATAGAATGACATCTATCTGCACTCATGGTATCATTCAGAATAGTGTCACTGCACCTTGGAATCTTTGTGCTCCACTTTTCATTCCTCCCACTCCTTGATCTCTGACAATCTCTATAGCTTTACCTCCTCTAAGCTATCACAAACTTATATTCCCACAGAATGTAGCTGTTTCATATAGAATTTCTTTACTTTGCAATATATTCATAATTTTCATTGAAAGTATTCATTATATATGTGTGTATATGTATATGCAATAGTGTTTTTTTATTATTTCATAGTTCATTTATTTTTAATATTGGGCAATATTCCATTAATATCTACCATGGGATAGTTATCCACTTGCCTACTAGAGACCTCAGCTGCTTCCAAATTGAACCAGTTATGAGTGAAGCTGCCGTATACACCCATGTGCAGGTCTTTATGCCACGATGAGTTTATATTTCCTTTGCATGACCACAAGGACTGTGATGCTTGGTCCTGGAGTAAGAGCATGACTACTCTTGTGAGAATCTTCACTCCAAACCACCTTTCAAGTGTGTATCCCACCAAAGAGGATCGAATTCTCCTCTGTTTCACCCTTCACCAACATTTGCTGTTGTCACTATTCTGAACCTTGGCATTTTAATGGTCTTGTAGACATATTATTAATTTTGAGTGCATTTAAATTAGTGACATCTAATTTATACTGTCCTTTATATTTGTATCTACATAACTCCTCTGGTCATTTTTTTTTTTTTTTTTTTTTTTGGCTTTTCGAGACAGGGTTTCTTTGTGTAGATTTGCGCCTTTACTGGAACTCACTTTGTAGACCAGACTGGCCTTGAACTCACAGACATCTGCCTGCCTCTCCCTCCTGAGTGCTGAGATTAAAGGCATGCACCACCACCGCCCAGCAATCCTCTGGTCATTTTTAACTGGGATTTTTGTTTTCTTATTATTGAGTTTTATTTTTGTGTATTGTGCAAAGAGTCCTTTGTACTTGGGATTTTCTTTGGCTATCAACTAGCTAGCTCCCAAATAAAGAAATAGAGACTTATTATTAATTATGAATGTCCAGCCTTAGCCTAGGCTTGTCCCCTTAGCTCTTTTAATTTAATTTAACCTGTTTCTATTCATCTACCATTTTGCCTCAGGGTCTTTTTTTTCCACACTGTATGTCCTATTTTCCTCCTTCCTCTGTGTCTGTCTGTCTGGCCCTTGGCGTCTCCTTGGTGTCTCTTTTTCTTTCTTTCCTGAGCCTCAATTCCTCCTCCTACTTACTCTCCCTGCCCAGAAGTCCTGTCTATCCCTTCTCCCTTGCTATTGGCCATTCAGCTTTTTTCTTAGACCATTCAGGTGCCTTAGGCAAGCAAGGTAAAACAGGAACACATCTTTATATAATTTTACAAATGCATCACATCTTTACATAGTTAAACAAATATTCTGCAATATTTTCCCCTTTTTTTCTAAGTAAAAAGAAAAATTTTGGCTTTAACATAATAACACTATACAAATATGAACACTATCAACTAAGAATTACATTTATAACATCCAGTCCATTTGCATTTGTACTCCATTATCTATCCTGTCTTGGTGAGTCTAAAGTTGTGTACCTAATTTTCTTTCTATCCTAACTTTTCTTAACAATCCCAAATTATCTTTTTAGACATCAAAATATTTTCTTAGATAAACAATTTAAGCTTTTGTGTTTCTCAACCTTATAAACTTTACATCTCTTATATAAGTTTCTTTCTGAATTTGATAACCATGGAAGACTATAACTACCCCATCTTCAACTCCGTTAGAGACCTGAGAAGGATATTGTATTACCTGAGTTAAACAAGAAGTACAGAGCAAGCATCTTCCAAAACTATGGAAATGACAGAAGCAGCTGGCTGCCTGGACAGTCACCCAAGTTTCCTCTGTAACACTGGGGCATCCATCATTACCTACAGGCCTAGAATATCTGACAGACTTTTCTGTGAAGCAACAATTTTAATGGACTGTCCCATCTTGTCTTGGCAAAGTTTGGCAGTCTTTATCCTTTGTGTCCTGCTTGTCCAGTCTGTACAAGATATTGTCAGCAGTTGAGGCAAGGGCAGCTTCTTGCCCAAGTGGATAACTTTGTCACAGTAAAAGTGAACTCCTTATGGAGGTTCTTCAACACCCATCATCCTTTTATGAAGCAGATTGGTGCTGCCAGGAGCAGACATGTCTCATTGTCATGAAAAGCCTTAGGTTATTAAACATCTTAAATGTCATATTCTGTAGGTCTCTGAAGCATTTAAAGATCGCCTATCACATATATATATATATATATATATATATGTAAGATATGTAAGATTTGTCATATATATATATATATATATGTAAGCTTTGTCAATAGCTTAAGCTCATTGCTAGCACTTACAACTTAAATTAACTAACTTGTTCTTCTTATCTACCCTCTGACATGTGGTGGTATCTTCTTTCAGCATTGCATGTTCATCTCCTGCTTCATCTGCATCTCCTTGTGACTCCTCAGACTCTGTCCTTTTTCTTCCCAGAGTCCTCCTAATCTGGCTCTCCTGCCCAAGCTCTTCTTGCCCAGCTACAGGCCAGTCAGCTCTTTATTAACCAATGAGAGTAATACATATCTAGAGTATACAAAGATTATTACACAGCATTTCCCCCTTTTTGTCTAATTAAAAAGGGAAGTTTTAGCTTTAACATAGGAAAACTGTAAGCAGTAAGAATGATTATTAGGTAATGTCTAAATAGAAAGGAAAGGTAATAACCTTAACAAAAATGAAACTATGTACAACAAGAACAACCATCAAGTAAAAAATAAACTCACAATGTGTTGAAAACATATCTATCATGACTACAAGTTTGATTGTTATAGATAACTACTAATATGCATTTTTAATTATCCTAAACAGTTTGTAATAATAGTTTTCAAGGAACTTTATATTAAATTTTTAAATGAGCTGCATAGGTTCAACACCTTAAACAAGAGTAGAAACATAGATATGATAGAACAAATAACTTTAAAATTATACCATTATGCAAAAATCCATACCAATGTGAAATATTTGAGATGAATAGTTGTTTTTTTATCTTATGTTCCTATATTCTCACTAAATAATGACAAACATCCATGATCCACTGAGTGGCTAAAAACCACCTACCCCACCTCTTGGGAATGTGGGCATTTTGTTCTCTAGACTACTTCTTGTTGTCTGGGAACAATGGCATTTCTAGAAGACCCCACAAAAATAGAGATAATGGTCAAGCTCTAAGAAAGTTAACTATAAAATTTGTTGTCCAGTCTATGTGTAATGGGGAAGGACAAGGCTTATCTGAAGTCCTGGCTAGAGTATCTGTGAGACTGGACCATCTCAGGTAGCAGTCTTCAAGTTGTTCTGGATGCAGAACTCTGAAGAAACTCTAACAGAGGCACTCTGAGAGGCTACATCACCTGGGCCACCCATTTTCATTGGTATCTGGTCCCCTTGCTCTGAAAACACACTGTATTTCAAAGGTAGCATACATATTTGCATTAACACAAGTATGGACTGTGCATTGTACAGAAGTCAGTCAGAGAAGATTTTTTCGTTTTTTGTTTGAGCAGGTAAAAGGCATCTCTCAACTTTATAAGTTTGTTTGGACTGTATAACCAAACCTCTATCCATGCCATATAAAAGGATGGTATACAATAATGTTATGAGGACTCTGTAACCAACAAGATTTATCATGTCTCATCCAGTCTCAGAGCTGTTCCCATCAGTTCTTGATCAGATATGTGTCATAAATATTTTCTCCCAGTCTATGTATTTTCATTTTTTTGACAGTACCTTTCGTAGAGCAAATTTTTCCTACTTATGACTTATTTTAATTAAAATATTTTAAATAATCTTTTGAGAATTTCATATGTATTTGATAATATTTACCATCCCTTCCCCAAACCATCACAGATTCAAAGTCTTTCCTTACCCTCTCAACTTTGTGTCCTTAGTTTTTTTAAACCTGTGAAATCTTATTTGTGCTCCCCATGTACTCTTGGGTATATGTCCTTTCACGAGAGTCTTCTCAATCTTTCAGGGTTTGTGTCATTTAAAGCTGGCCTCTCCTTTCCCAACTGTCAAGAGCCTCTCATCTAAGAGTGGGACTCCAAGCTTACCTCCTGCTTTCTGTGGTGCGATGTTGAGGCCCATCTTATCAACGATGTCTTTCATAGACTTTGCTTACACTTTGTGTCTCAAAAGTCATTCACACCTAAGGCTATCATCTATATTTCCCCATGCTATTTATAGTAGTATCTTTTTACTTTTTCCTATTGAAACCAAGAGCATATACTAATACATCAAACTCAAATCAAATATAGCACACAATTTGTTCTAGATTTCTCCCTTTTCAGATTTAAAAGCTTCTCTTTTGTAAGTAAGGCATCACTTTTTTTATTCTTCAGATATTTCTCTATTTGATCTGTTGCTCTGCAGGGACCTGGTCTTTATTGCTTTTACTTCCCTTGCTCTGTATAGAGTCCTCCTAACCCTGCCCAGGCTTCCAGGCTGCATTGGTCTGTTCTCTGGTAGGAATACTCATCTTTGTCCTTTGCCTGTACTTATGCTGTGTGGGTTTCTCCTCAACTTTTAGTTGCCTGACTCCTCATACAGTTGCCTTCCTGTGAGAACCTTTTTCACTGGATTAGCTTTGCTCTTGCTGTGGTCTCCATGCATCAGAGTCTCTCTATGAGGATGGATGCTGAATTCAGCTTTGCTGGTGTCTCTGACTTCCTCCTTCAGGAAGGATGAAGAAGGGGGACAGGACGAGTTCCTGATCGCACGTTCTCTGTTCAAATACTGCTTTTCTTGATAGTATTTGGAGATTTATATCTATTTTAATATTTTGGGGTTCTGCATGCTAAATTTTATTCTATTTTATTTTCTCTTCATTGTTTATATAAAGGAAAGTTTTTTTTTAAATCTCTATATTGAATGCTGATCATGGTCCTTGAACAACTATAATTTAAATTATTTTTCAATTTAGAAAATGCAACTATCATCATATACTCATGACTTTGACCCCTCCTTGTGTCTATTTAATTAGCTTTTTCCTACATTAGTTTATGCATAATTTGATACTTAATAAAGGTTCTATTAAGTTGATAAATTCACTATAGCTTATTTTGTATAATTTGTATTTGAAGAAAAAAATTGTTTAAATAAGAGGTAATAAAATTAATTTCTGAATATTAATATTTTTCTAATTTATGAATTGTGAAATTTGAAAGAGTAAGACCTGATCATTTAAAATACCAGAATCTTTCAGAAAGATGATAAATCTTTGTATTCAGAATTTTCTATCCTACAGAAGGATACCATACACAATTATAATAGTTTTAGAACGGAATTTTTAATAAATAAATCTTTAAATAGATAGTGGGGGTTGGATAAGTAAGTGCATTATTAAATGAAAATTATTTTTATGGTTGATTTATATTAGCCAGACTTTTAATCTAGTTGAATTATTCAAAATAGTATTTCCTTAAAGTTTCATTTTTGTTTCTAAAGTCCTCCCAAGATATCAAGTACATCAGACATTCTAGGAGTAATATTCTTGTCAATGAGAATATTGCAGCATTTCACAGCCATGTTTTTGGAACAGTAACATGCATGTGAATTGCCAAGGTATGTAAGCTAGGAATTTGCATTTTAATCAAACAGTTGAGGTGATTACAATCTATGGGCCTCAAATAAGAAACTTTTACAGTGAGACAATGTGTATTTAAATAAATGTTTCAACTGGTATACTTAAGTTCAGATGTAGTGTATGAAAATTTGGAGAGTGGATATCAGAATTCAGAGCATAAAGGTCATTAGAAGTTGGAGTCAACTCTACTGTATATAATCTATTTTCAGAATAGGCTGCCATTTTTGCCAGTACTCAGGGACCAGGTGCTAAAGTCCTTGAATGTCCTTATTCTTCTTAGGGGATTTTAGTAAAACGATACCATATAAAATTGTCTAAAAGGACTTGCAATGCTACTCTACTTTGGAGTCACTTATCCAATTTTAAGTGTTTAAGAACTTTTCTTCCAGGTAAGAGTAAGTTCAGAATTGTCTGTGAATAGCTACAAAATACTTGTAGTTGTTGTTGAAAAATCCTGAGTACAGTACATGCTTGGAAGAAATTATGTAGTCATTTGGTCTAATGTAAAGCTGAAAAGGTGGCGTGAAGTTCACCCCACGGCTGAAAATTTGTTGGTGTTCAGTTCCGTGGAACTAATGTTCTACTTTCCTTGTTGCTCTCTTTGATTTCTGTCACTTCTGACGACCAGCTCTGTGAGGCTTGAGGCCACTCAGGTTCCAAATTTGTGACAAGTCTCCCAGGGCTCGCTGGAGTGGCAGTAAGTCCTCACAGTTTGATTTCCTTTCAACCATTGCAGTGTTAGAGAAGCCACAACAAAGGTTCCTGTGGAAAACAGCAGCTCTGTTTTCTGACTGTCCACCACAGTTGGGACTTGCCTCTTTTGTTCCATTGATTGGGTTTTGTTGAAGAATTTTAATTCATTTCTCCCTGGAATATAGGGTATGGTTTCCCCAGCTGGCGTGATTCTTTGGCTGCACTAACAATGCAGCCTGCATGCCTGGGTCCTGTCCTTTCTTCTCTCTCCATCACAGTCACCTGCAACAGAAATGCTGATTTCACTTTTGAAAATTCCTCTACCCTTTCAGACTGTGATTTTCACTTTAAACATATGATGTTTTTAGGTTACAAAATTTGATCCTCTCTTAATAGTACAGATAAGTCTGAAAACTCTTGTGTTCACTGAAGCGTTATTTTGTGATACTTTATCATCAACTCAATGAAAGAAAGTCATTTTCAGAGAAAAATGTAGTAAAAGTCTATACAATGCAGTTAATCAAGAAGAAAAGAGAACATCATTTTTAATGAGAGAGGGATATTATGAGGAGGAAATAATGCTCTTGGGTCAGATCGAACCACCCACGTCCAACTGGATTGTTCCTTCTTACAAGTTCACCCAGAAGCAAACGGCCTCAGCTGTGAGAACAGTGACAGCAGCACACACCCCGCATCGGCGGTGGCGGAGCTTGTGTGAAGCTCTTAAATTCAGTTTATGGAACCCTGAGTGAGCCAGCCCTTCCCGAGACAAAAGACAGATATGCTGACGGTTTAGCCTTTGATAAAAAGTAAAGAGACCAGTTTTAAATGACTGGCGTTAAAGGCAGAACAATGCTTTCATGGTCACTCTTTGAATAGGATAATCAGAAAACACACTTAGTACTAGAAAATCTGTCGTCCCTCCTCTCACTTCTGGTGTTTTTCTGTAAGAAACACCACAGCAAACAGTCCGAGATGAACTGCAAAGCCACTCTGTTTTGCAGTTATTTATCCAACTTTTAGTGTTTAAGAAGCTTTCTTCTAGGCAAGAATAAGTTCTGAATGTGAAATGGTACTGTGTCTAGAATTCACTTTCCAATATCGTCATTAAAATTTCAGAGTATTTAGAAAAAACTGAAGGTGACTGGCTTTCTGTTTGCTCTGGTTAAAGACACCAGTTTTGTTTTGTTTTGGGAATAAAGCACAGCACAGGTGAGTTCTATTATATATACTTTAATGACTGCATTTTGCACGATTTATGACCTATCTCTCATAATTTGGAGGCTGCATCATACGGGAAAACTAAATGGGAACAGTATTATACTTGTGGCCAGAAAACTATGTTTCAGGGCACAATTTATCTGTGTGTCCATTGTGTCACATTCTGAACCTGTTCTCCATTGCATTCTTTTCTTCTCATATGTCTGTTAGCTGCATCTTCATGGATTTCCTCCACAGCTGACTAACAGATGAAAACATACAGCAGAAGAACAGGGCAGGACATAGTTTGTGTGATTTTTCTTTCTTGGTTTGGACCATGGTTTCAGCAGAGGCTTCCCTCTCCCATGACTACAGCCCTGAACAGGTTGCTGGTGCCCATGCTTCAGCTCTTCCTACAGCGTGCTAATACTGTTCTCTCTTGTCCTCAGGGCAGCAGCCTCTTTCATTTTGTCTTCTCTAACTGACTTAGCACCCTTTTTTATGCCCCTTTTTTAAAATTTTGCCTCTTCCTGCACAGAACTCTAAGCCATTCTTAAAACTTCTTAAATTGGGTTCTGATTCCTGAATGACTGACACAGCCACATAATAAGAGTATGAAGCATGCATTTGATTGCTCAAATTCCAATTTCTTCTATTATAGTAAGGTGAAGAACCTGAGGTCTACCAGGAGGCTTCTATACTGACAGCAGCTTGGTGAGTTCCCTACACATCTCTGCCTCTGCCCTCCCCATCACCACAGCCAGGCGCTCTGTTCCTGGAACCATCTGCCTGGCAAACCCTGCTGTGGCTAATGGAGAGAGGGCACTGGTGCTTTCTTCCAGGCCAGAAGTGATCAGCAACCAGTTAAACTGGGCCATGGAAGGCCAGATCCTCTCCGGCATATGGTAGAAGACAGTAGAAGGTACGAAAAGCACACATTGGTCAAGACACTCCTGGGTTTCTCCTGCAGTTAGTCCCTGGTACGTGAGTCCACTCCCAGGTGTACTCCTAGTCATTAGGCTTGGGGCTGTTCTCTGTACTCTGTCTTAAGTCTTAATTTCACGTAGTGGATGTATTTTCTTATCATCTAACTGCTCCATTCTAATTTCTTTTAATCTTGCCTCCAGATACAAATGTAGCTAGAGTTTTCCTGCCTGGCCCACAGTCAGGACAAATCTCTCTCACCTGCCAGTCCCACAACCGCTCAAACCCGATCAAGTAAACACAGAGACTTATATTGGTTACAAACTGTATGGCCGTGGCAGGCTTCTTGCTAACTGTTCTTACAGCTTAAATTAACCCATTTCTATTAATCTATACCTTGCCACATGGCTCGTGGCTTACCGGCATCTTCACACGCTGTTTGTCATCATGGCGGCTGGCAGTGTCTCTCTCACCCAGCTTCCTGTTCTCTCAATTCTCCTCTCTGTTAGTCCCGCCTATACTTCCTGCCTGGCCACTGGCCAATCAGTGATTTATTTATTGACTAATCAGCAACACATTTGACATACAGACCATCCCACAGCCTACAAATATGCCCGTATCCTGCAAAAACTGATTGTTGCTGTCTCCACACCTGTTCAACTACACTCATTCTTTTCTAGTCTCTGCATCGACTGTTATTTACCTGTGTCCCCTAAAACATAACTGTCCTGTGTTGCTGGGTGGTGGCTTGTTACCTTTGCCCTCCTTCTCTGCCTTCAGCTGCCCTTTTTAACTTTCATCATGAACTCATTATCACAAATGCTGTCTTGTGCCAAGTGTACACTTAACAATCTGCTTTAGTCTTTACTTCACTCTTTAAACAGAGTCTCCAAATATCTGAGTCCCCAGGGATTATGAGGTTCAGTACTTTGGCTTTGTTTTTAACATTGCAGATTTAATATAAAGGAAAATGAGTCCTGAGGGATTTATTTGTTTTGGGTTTAGAGCAGGTGTGTATGAATATATATATACATATATATATTTCTCTTGAGAAAATCAAAATAAGCCTTTGATCATTTGGTTATTTTGAAATAAATTTCATCTAAATGGTGCTTCCTTTCTTCCTCTGTACTGTATTTTCAAATCAGAACCCATTTCATCTGACAATGGAGAAAGTCTTATATCCTGAATACATAAATATTTTGTGCAGAAATGTTCCTATAGAATAAAGCCAATATCCTGGCTATGACTGGAGTAGTCTTTAAATAAGGTGATGAAAAAATAAGGTGATGAGTCTTTTTTTCTTTCCCACTAAAAACATATAAGGAAAAAAAAAGGCAGACATGAAGGACTGAACCAATCAACAAAGACTTTCACCTGAACAACTTCCCCAGATTTGGGGCTGCATTACAAGTTCTGCATCACAGACACCATGTACGGCCTTTCTTAAGGAGTATGTAACATGCTCTTATTTTTAACAAGTGGCATGCTCTCAATGTCCTTCAATAATTGTGAGTCATTCTGACAAGTGTTCACGTGTCTTTGCAGTCTTATTTTTAAACTTAGAGTTGCAATATTGATGTCACAGATGATTTGTAGATAAAATGTAAAGAATTAAAAATGGCTAGTAAGTTTTAAAATGGGACTTTTGAAGGAACTTTGAAAGTATTAGTATTACTCAGTACAGAAGAATTATGAAGGAACAGCTAACTTTGGGGATGTAGGGAATTCTCTTTCTTCCTTCAATATAAGGATAGGAACAGTATAATATACAAGCAACAATTCAAAAATCAGTGTCTATGTGGATATTTTTAGAATTCTTTCTTCTGTAGGTAATGAGTTATGTGGAACCTTTACAAGATCTACTGTCAAAAGACCATTTATCAGAGAGACTCAGTTTTCTGGGGTTTCTTTGGTCAGTGGTTATTGGAAAATGGCAAATATCAAATTCTCTTCATTTTGCTTGAGAATAGTGAACAATTAAAAAGTTTTTGTAAATGAATGTCCATGGAATTCTGCTTAAGGATCAGGGGGCAAAGTCCATGTGCAGAATGAGGATTCTTCCTTCCACAGAACGTGTGACATTCTTTAGTTCTCTCTTGACTCCTGTTTAGAAACCACTTGCTCAAAACCTGAAGAGTTATTTGCCAAACATATCCAAGTTCATTGTTGGGTTTTGAGATTATACTAAAATTTGTTATGCAGGTTCAAATGGGAGGGGAGGTTTGGTGATATAGAGGAAATAAAAAAGGGCTATATGAACTTGTGAAATTTAATTCATGGAACTGATGGGAATTAGGTATGAAGTAGATAGGAAACGGTATAGAAAAATTACTTTGAGATGGGGAGAATGCTCTATGTTCCTGCTAGGAAAGTACACATTGCTGAATGGTGACCACAGAGAGAAAACACTTGTTCTACATATGGAGAAGCCAAACTTTACTTTGCAATCTTAAACCACTACCCATTCACCTGTGAAATGTCTATGTATGAAATATACATTAAATCTGTTAAGCCACTAGGCTATAACAAATGTCTAGAGCCTTCCTTCACTAATCCAAATTTAATATTCTGAAATAAACAATAAAAAGTTTATTATAGAAAGTGAAAACTGTATTATTCTTTATAATGTCAAAACCAAGACATTTGCACTCAAATTATGTAAAAATATGTGGATATACCAATTACTTTATATTTGGAGAAATGAAATTGTCCCTGCAGGTTGGAAAAAAAATACCAACAATATTTAGGAACTCAGTTCTGTTATTCAGCTTCACCAGGTAACGATTTATGTTGACTGCACCATCAGATTATTCCTGATTTTAAAGTTATTACTTATTGACAATGCTAATGCTACAAAGTTTGAAAAAGTATTACATTCATGTAATTGCCTTGAGCACTATTGGTCTTGTGAAATTACTCATCAATTCTCTCTCTTCTTCTATTTTTTTTTTTTTTTTAGCATTGACTTGGTTTAGATTCTCTTTTTAATACATTAGGTCACACTTATCTTGTGCTCAATCAAAAATCATGTGTAACACACAGAAGGGGGATTATCTTTCAAAACTGAGACTGCTGCAATCTCACTTCTACAACTTCACTTGTTAGCATGAAAATGACTCCAGGAGTGGCTGTATTTAAAGGCTTAAATGTCCTTTTAACTTCTGTTTTCTTGTAATTTTCAGTAATTAAGTTTTAACATTAGACTTACAGCAACCATAAATACTATTTTCAAGATCACATTAAGACAAATTATTTTAAAATTTATCCGAGTAATATTATTAATCAAAAATTTTCAGGATTTTGTGACAGTATTATGGGAGACAGTATCACCTAAAATCCTTGAATTTCAGAATATTAATAATGCCTACTTTTAGGAGAGTTTATAAAGTTTTCAAAATTTACATGTTTGCCTGATAGATAATTGTATGGCTTAGTCAAAAGACATACATGTATTTTATGTACATACATACATACATAATATGTGTGAGTCAAATGTATGTGTGTTAGAAAATGCTGCTATTGACTAAATTTAACATCATTGGAAATAGTTTATTAAAAAAAAAGGTATTTTGAAGCCAGCTAATGCCTTTTTAAAATTTTAATTTTGAGATTATAATTACATTTCTCCCTTCCCCTTTCTTTCTCCAAATGCTCCTGTATACCCCTTTCCACTCTCCTTCACATTCATAGCCCCTTTCCCCTAATTATTACTAATTATTGCATGCATATATTTATATATAGTTATATATTTATTTACATATATAAATATATGATCTTTAATAAAATTTGCATCATCAATCTTTCTAGAATAAGCACTTGACGATTTATTTTATTAAATCTTGTGTATGTATTTATTTTATGCGTGGGGTACCATGTGTGTATGACGTGGAGGTTGGAGGACAATTTGCTGGAATTGATTCTCTCCTGTCATTGTGTCATTCCCTTGGCATTGAATACAGGCTATCTGACTTGGCAGCCAACTGCTTGACTTTCTGAGCTGTCTTGCCATCCTGGGTTGAATGTTTTAAAATAAAAATATAAAATTTACATTTTTTTCTTTTGTATGTCTATAAAAGGTTAAATTGATTCTTATTTTTTAAAAAGTAGTTCCAATATTATTTTGTATAAATTTGTTATTATGGCTTTCATTGTCTTCAAATTATTTTGAAACCTATTTCCTCAATTTCAAGTTACTTAACATTTTAATGAGAAAGAAGTAAATAACATGTATTTTTACAATATCAGTCACATTTGGCCCCAAGTCTCTAAAGATCTCCAATGAAGAACCATTGCATCTTTGAATTCCCATAGTAGATTTTTTTTTTATATTTACCTTTGCATTTGGATTTTTGATATTAATTCTTCAATTTTTATAATATTTATCTCTTGGGAACTTACAAATTTTGTTACCATAGAAGCTAAAGGAGCTATAGAGACTACTATTAAGTTGGAATGAATTTCTGGAAATTAATTTCATTGTATTTTCATAAAAAGATTGCTATGCAAGCAGACTTGTAACCATTTCATTCTGAAATTTGTAATGCTGCAAAAACCTAAGGTATCAAATTCCTCTGAGGTAATGAAATTTTGAAATAGGTAATTTCTTCCTACTCAAACTTATTCATCAACAGCATGTAATTCTGTAAATGATGCATTTAACTAGCCAGTGGACATACTTTGGTGAAAGATAAGCTAGCTATCATTTCATTAACACTTTAATTTCCTCATATAGTCTTCACTCATTTGATTTTGTCAGTATCTATATATAACTTTAAATTGGAAAAATCTGCCAAAATAGTTTTAAAAGTATCACACACATTTAACAATAACCTTTGCAAAAAACTTTGTAATATTGCTAGAATACAGTGCAAATCATAGAAATCTGAAAATCTTATTCATAAAATTCTCACTTAAACATCATTTTTAATAGGTTAATGCCTGATTTTTAAGGTGAGTACAGTACACCCTATATTTTCTATTATTCTGGGTGCTTAGATAAATCAGTTTACAGAGGTATATGCCTACCTATCTGTGACAGCAGAAGAACCAGCAGTAGGGCTCATCAATGTGAATCAGCACGAATATCCATAAAATGGAAGATAAAACTCAAACTTCTGCTTACACTAAATGAGTCACAGAGGTGATTTCATGCAGGTCTGTTGTACATTTATTCTGTCCATACTATGGATCCTTCTTCCTATTTTGACATGATAACTTTTGCATAGTTGATTTATTTATATTATGAAATTTTATTACGTTATAATTGATAATTTATGCTATGTTTCATGTAGATCATATTTTATAGCCCTTCACTATTGTATAAAATATTTTCTTTAGTGTTCTGATCATCTATTTCAGAAATACAATGCTGAAGAAAATATTTTTGAAATTTGTTGGGTGAAGAGCCACCATATTTCCTGTTTATCAGTGACTTTAATTCTAATTGTACTTGAATAATCTATTTATAGTATAACATATAATTTTTTTATTTATTTATTTGGTTTTGTGTATGTTTGTATGTATGTGTGTGCCACAGTGTATGCATGGAAGACAGAGGACAATTTTCAGGATTGATTCTGCTCTTCAACCTAATAATCAAACTCAGGCTTGGAAGCAGGTACCTCCACCTCAATGTTTTCCTTCTATTTATTATATTTTAATGACCAGATTTGAAGTATCTCTTCAAGGAAGGTTTATCTATCTGTCTATCTATCTATCTATGATTCAAATTCTGAAAGCAATACCTGAGACTTGGCCAGACTGAATAATTTACCAGTGTGCACACAGGTTACCACACAGGTAAATTGATGATGGAATTTGTCTAAACCTGGGGAGAGGAGTTCCTGTGAGTGAGGCTTCCTGGTGTCCTGTGGAGTTGGACAAACCACCTTCTTTCAATCTTATAAATTTCATGTTGAAGACTATTATTTTCTTTATCACTTTTCTGCTATTGGGTCACTTGACAAGTTCTGTGGTTATAAAGAAACTTGGCCATTGTCAAAAGAACGGTTTTGCAGGCAAGCAACTGGTGGGAGACAGGGTGCCCCTTCTTGACTGCTCTTCTCATTCCGTAATCTCCCAAGGTTGCTTTCTGTTCTGTTCAACCAGCATTAGGGAACAGGAGTTGGGGGATGGTGTTGTTCTAGTACACAGTTCAAGCTAGAGAGGGTAGAGAGGAACAAGGGAGGGCAGGAGGCAGTCGGCTGTCATCCTCATGGTTATGATCACTATCTTCTTAGCTTGTATATGAGATAAAAGGTCAAGGTATTCTGAGATTGGAGAAATTAACTAGGAAGAATGCACACTACAGATTAATGACTGGAGCAAGGTTGATGCACACAATGGTGCCAATTTTGTAGATATAAATATAGGGCAGTGGTTCTCACCCTTCCTAATGCTGCAGCCCCTTAATATAGTCCCTTATGCTGTGGTGGCCACCAACCATAAAATTATTTTCATTGTTATTTCAATAAATAAATAAAAAACTGTAATTTTGCTACAATTATGAATCATGATGTAATATCTTATATACAGGATATGTGATATGTGTCTCCTGTGAAATGGTGGTTCAACTCCAAAAGTGGTAAAGACCCAGACTGAGAACTGCTGTTTTCTTTAGGGAGTAGTATTTATAAAGAATACACTCACAAAACATGGACAAGATGAATGTGGTTTCAATGGGATAAATAAGCAAATTGAAGGATCAACTTAAGTGATAAGCAGGGGCAGGTAGTGTAGATTCTTGTTAGCTTTTTTTCCCTTCTTTGTACATGAAGCAGAAAGGTCCTCAGAGAATATAAATGAGAAAGAGACTTGATCCAATATAAGTTTGTAAAAGTTTGTTCTGGGCACTACCTAAAGATTGAATTTGATTGTAGGTAGGTAAGAGCAGGTGCAAGGGGATTCTCATGGTACTCTTTAAGAGAAACTGATGGTGTGAAGTGATGGTGTGTTCCAATGGACTTATAGAGCAGCAAGTAGAGCAACTCCGTATGTGTGCCGACCAGAAGCAGTGACTCTGTTCTACAAACTAAAAGTGGGAGCGATTGGAACATCCAGGGACAGTCCTAGTCTACGGTTTAGGAGTTTAAGCATCTAGGTAAAAGAGATTTACATTTGCAAGAGGTAAAATTGTGCAAGCAGAAGAAATGTGTGTCCATGAGTGTGCAGACAGGTAATAAAAGTGCCAGCTGAAGAAACAAGAGTCACTCCAGAGATGCCTGTGAGATGTTCACACTCAAGGATCAAGGAGAGACTTAGTTCACATGGGAATCAAAGTCTAAAATGCACATCTGGGGGTCAACTTCCCGCAGTTTAAATGCTATAGAAAAATTGGAAAGGTTAAGGAATTACTCGTCCCACTGTCCCATAGGCCTAGTCTTCTAAAAGGTTGGGAATTATAGCAGAAGTTGAGAAAGCAGCAGGAAGTGAGACTGAGGAGTAAGGATGGAAACTAGAAGTTTTCTCATCACGAGGGTCAAGTGTTTTAAGGAGAAGAGTGAGTACCCATGCGACCTCTATATGGATAGACATATGATCATTTGAGTCTTGCTTTGAATGTAGTCATCCTCTACCAGGTATAATTTACATGCTTCTCTGTGTTAGATCCTTCTGGTCATCACTTTAATGTGTTGATTTTTTTTTGTTTTATTTTAAAAGCTGTAGTATGAAACAGGACATATAGATGAGTGGTTAAGAGTCAGTACTGCTCTTGCAGAGGACTCAATTCAGTTACCAGAGATGATATTAAGTGTCTCACAGTTGTCTGTAACTCTAGCTCTAGGAGACTCCGACAACTTGGACTCTGCATGCACTTGCATTCTTGTACACACACACACACACACACAGAGAGAGAGAGAGAGAGAGAGAGAGAGAGAGAGAGAGAGAGAGAGAGAGAGAGAGAGAGAGAGAGAGAGATGTTTAAAAAATTCACAAGAAATCAGTAACACTTGAAATATCTCCCCAAACTTCAAATCTAGCAACTTTCGCAAACCTTCACTATCTCCTCCCTCTGATTATTAATTAATTCCCTGTTGCTGTGACAAAACACCACGACCAAGGCAACTTATAGAAGGAAGAGTTCATTGTGACCTCTTGTCAGTTCCAGAGGGATGAGTCAGCCATGGTAGGGAGGCATGGTGACAGGAGCAGAAAGCTGAGGAGTCACATCTTCAGTCACAAAGATGGAACTGATGGGGCAAACTGGAAGTGAGGTGAGGTCATGAATTCTGAAAACCTGCCCCCAGTGACATAGTAGCTTCAGGAAGACTGTACCTCCTCCCCAGACATGTACCACCGAATGCTCACACCCTGAGCCAATGGAATACTACCACACTCTGGGAGGTTTTTGTGGTTGTCCATTTTGTCTTCTATGTATTTACTAATCCATTTACTTGAAGTGTGTTTTGTTTAGTGACTAAGTTACTAAATGCCCAGCCCGGAGAAAGTTCAAACAAGGGTTTATTTTTTTCTTGTAGGAAGGTTGTGCATAGAGGGGAGATAACTCATTATGTAAAATGTTTGCCTTGCCAGCCACAAGCCTTGAGTTTGATCCCCAGAACCACTTATAAAAGGCCAAGCATGTTGGTCTGTGCTGGTAACCCTAGCTCTGGATAGGTAGTCAGGCAGAGGACTGTGGTTTACTGGTCAGCCAGGGTAGCCCACTTGGGAAGTTCCAGGCCAATGGAAGATTCTGTTGAAAATAACAGCAACAATAATTTAAAATAATATGCATTGTGCTTGAAGAACCTGTTATAAGTTGTGCTCTGGCCTTCAGAAACATGCCCACATGTCCATATACACACATGCATCTGTATATACAGGGACATTTATGCTTATACACACACACACACACACACACACACACACACACACACACACACAATCACATTTAAAAACAAACAAACAAAAGTTGTATATAGGAAGGGTTGGGGTTGTTTAAATCACTTACTTGGAAGTGTTGGTGCTTTGTAAAATTCTTGGCTTTCTCCTTATGGCTGCCAGGTAGCTTCAGCAGTTCTAAGTATCAAATGGTCATGTATAATGTGTTGATTTCTCACTTTTGTTAAGGAAGAAAGTTAGATTGATTGGTCAGTATGTGGACACATGCCATAATTTTCATGCATGACAAATCCATTGTCTATCTGCAAGGGAGGCTAGTACAAGGTCCTGTCATTAACTTCAATGACTAGAGGGTAAGAAAGAAGAGGGTAGTTTATGGCCTGTCTCCTCTAGACAATGGTGCATGCTCTCAAATCATTAAATATTTTATTTACTATTATACCATTGCTGCTCAGCTCATTGCTCAGGCAAGATAGCTAACATAGATCAATGAGTTCATTTCAGTGTAAGGTTTTTTTTGTTGTTTGTTTTTTTTTTTTTGTTGATCTTAGATACATTAACAATTCTGATTCTCTGTCTCCACTTAGCTAAGAATTAAATAAATCTTCAAGTCCTCTCAGGCTATGAAAGATTGTCTCTTTCTTACCAATACATAAACTCTGGGATATCTGTTTGATTAATCATCCTTGATCACTTTCTAGTTTCTGAGATTGTTCTGGTAAGCAGAGATTGACAGTTGGATCTTAGATCAGTGAGACATTTTAATTACTTGTTGAAATGGGAAATTAAGGAAGACTTTAATGTTCACATTGCTTTCTCAAATCTGAAACAACCTGCA
Organism: Peromyscus californicus insignis; assembly: GCF_007827085.1. NCBI lineage: Eukaryota > Metazoa > Chordata > Mammalia > Rodentia > Cricetidae > Peromyscus > Peromyscus californicus. Next base: position 6,343,409 of record NW_026294617.1, on the reverse strand, counting down.
GGAAATTAATGTCTGGCTGCACCTACGGAAGCAAAGTACAACTATTTGTGTAATTGATAAAGGAAATGATAAATTTCTGCCATGATGATATGATAGTTGATATAAGAACCATTTCAAGAGAGCACTTTTAATAGATTTGGTGAGAGAATAATCCTAAACTATTCAACAGTAATAATTATTTTTTATGTGCCAGCTACATATTTTTATTTTAAGAAAGAAATTAGAATTAGGGGTTGATTCATAAAGTTATCCAAGGTTATTAAACTCTTTTGAGCTTTTATTTAAAATAACAATATTATGAGAAGACTTTACTTTTAGATCTTATGCAGATATAGTTGGCAAATGTAGATTTTTTTTTGCTATTAGAATTCTTCAATACATATCCTATACAATAATGTTTCAAAAACCATCACTTATTAATTAACATATATTCAGAGCCCTATTAATGTAGATAAGCACTGTGATAATGAGTTAATTATGATTGTGATATGTATTTTTATCAATCACTCAAAAATTTTCATGAGACATAATTACCTGTTGGAACCATAACAGTGTATTCTGGGTTCCACTGGCTGTTGGTAAAATACTTCTCAAATAGATGAAGTTAAACCAGAAAAAAAATATATATTAAAGGAATAAATATTGTTAAAGAAGATCATTTATAACTAGTACTGCCAGCATTGTATCAAGAAAGCGATGAGCCTTAAGAGAGCTCACATCTCCTCTAAGAAGAGCAGACACAAAATGACTTTTTAAAAGGCTCTGAATAAATGGCCAGGCAAGATGGCTCAATAGTAAAAAGGTGCTTGCGACCAAACCCGATAACCTGAGTTGGATCCCTAGAAGCCAATATGGTGGAAGGAGAGAACTAACTCCCTTAAGTTGTCCTCTGACTTCCATATGACACACGCGTATTGTGGCAGGCCATGGAAGTCTTGGAAACTGATACAACACACTCATGAATATAGAACCAGGCTGAGACACAGCCGGTGACTCAGCTGCTGCTGCTCTGTAGTTCTGTCCAATGGGGACAAAACTATAAGCCACGCTTCATTGCTAGCTCCTGCTTAATCAGCCCAAGAGAGTGCACGACCCTCCCCCACAGTGTCTAAAGGGTCACATATCTTCAGAGAGGACCATGCCCATAAGGCCAAACTGCTCCATTCAATTGGTCATTGGACCGAATGGTAGAATTCCCACAGCACTCTAAATAAATGAATGAATAAATAAAATAAAACAATAAAACTGAGATTTAAAAAAAAATTAGAAGAGACTCGAGAATGTTGAAAAGTTTTTTTTTGTCTTTTCAAACATTAGCATCCTCCTTTTCCAGTATAATTCAACCTGTCATGATGAAACAGCTATTAGAATGTTGAACTTTCTGACACAAACACTACCCAAGAGTATAGAAATGAGTATATGTTTTGTTCCCTCCCTCTTCCCTCTTTGTCTTCTTCTCTTTCCTTTCCCCCATCTCCCTCCCTCCTTTCCTTCCTCAGTCCATCACTCCTCTCCCCTCTTCTGATTTCCACCTTCCCCACATCTTCATTCTCTCTTCTGTGATAAAAGAGAAGAATCCACCAGTAGGCCAAGTTATTGATTAAATTGGGATCCTTGCAATTCTGTTTTCAAACAGAACTTATGTTTACTCAGCTCAGACAAAAGTTAGGCCTAAAAATGGTGAAGAAGTTTTAATTTGCTTATAATCTATTTATTACTCATTTTTCTGGCTAATACAAGAAAATTTTCAAAGAAATAGTCTGGAACATAGCCATAGTTCCTAGTGCTCCAATCTCCTTGACTCTGATGCTCCTGCACTGTGAAGAACTCTCTAGGGAATTCTCTCCAACCTGGGCCTAAGCCACAGTTCTGTCCACCTTTCACAACTTTTTAAGAATGGGTTTGATTTGGACATAGGCTGGCTCCCCAGAGCAAGCATGTATTGTAGAATATTCTTTTAAAGTGTATTAGTTTTATTTGTGTTGCATTTGTTTGACTCTGTGAAGCTATGTTACTGTGCCTGTCTAAAATACTTGATGGTCTAATAACGAACTGAAAGGCCAATAGTGAGACAGGAGAAAGGATAGGTGGGGCTGGTAGGCAGAGAGAATAAATAGAAGGAGAATTCGGGAAGAGAGAAGGAAAAAGCCAGAGAAGAAAGCAGACTCCAGGGGCCAGCCACCCAGCTACTCATCAAGCCATGGAGTAAGAGTAAGATATACAGAAGTAAGAGAATGGGAAAAGCCCAGAGGCAAAAGGTAGATAGGCTAATTTAAGTTAAGGAAAGCTGGTAAGAAACAAAGCCAAGCTAAGGCTAGGCATTCATAATGAAGAATAAGACTCCATGTGTGATTTATCTGGGAGCTGGGTGGCAGGCCCCCAAAAGAGCCAAAAACAAATGACAACAAGCATGAGTCAGCAAAAGGACAGGTAATCATGGACATTACTGAGCACCAGGAAGTTCAGGATATGCAAGTCAGATACATCTTTCATGCAACTTGGCAATTAACAGATAGAAGAGACTTGATGTAAAGACATCAGCCAAACTGACTGACCTTTATATGTGTCTTAGTTAGGCTTTCTATTGCTGTGATGAAATACCATGACCAAAGGCAAGTTGGGGAGGAAAGGGTTTATCTGGCTTACACTTCAGCATTGCTGTTCATCACTGAAGGAAGCCAGGACAGGACCTCATGCAGGGCTGGAGCCTGGAGGCAGAGGCTACTGCAGAGGCCATGGAGGGGACCTGCTTATTGGCTTACTCTCCTTGGCTTGCTCAGCTAGGTTTCTTATAGAATCCTGGACCACAACCCCAGGGGTGGTACCACCCACCGTGGACTGGACCTTCTCTCCTTGATCACCAATTGAAAAAATGCCTTACAGCTGGATTTCATGGAGGCATTTCCTCCCCTGAGGCTTGTTCCCCTCTGATGACTCTAGCTTGTATCATGCTGATACACAAACCAGCCAGTACAACTTGTGGCTGAAATCCTTAGCTCTGAATTAAAATGGTGGTGCAGTATCAAATTCAGGGAGTGCTTTTGGTGGGCACTAGGGGCGGTTTCCACCCTAGCTAGCCTTGGTCACCAAGTGCTGGGGACAGGAGGCCACCTAAAGCACTAGTTCTCTCAATTCCTCTTCCTTTATCTTTTCAGTTCTGGAGTGTTTTTGTTAGTCATCACAATGAATTTTGTGTGGGCTACAGAAGACATGGAAATTGTGGTGGCTTAGGTTACTAACTTATTTAATTTCATCCAATTTAAGTAAACTCTCTTTTCTGTTAATACATGCAGTATGTGTCTTCAACATACGTAAGAGGGAGAAAATAATCACTCAGAGTCAACAGGAACCATCATCTAACTTTAACCTGTTGTTGCTGTCTGTGTCATGGTTTACCAACTACTTAATTCTTAGTCTGTAAAAAGGGGGTACAAGAGCAGAACTTACTTCATGATATGCCTTTGAGAAATAAACCAGATAAAAGTGATGAAGTTGTGCCTCCTACACTGTCAATAAAGAAGGACGATTTTCTTTTTTAAAAATATATATTTTTAATTGGCTTAAAATTGTACTCAATATTTTGGTAGATTAACAGAAAGTGAGTAATAAGAGAAATTAAGCAGAACATCCAAATATTTTTATAATTTTATCCAGTAGTGTTATTATGTTGAATACTTAACAACTCTCTTTCATTTCTCTACCTATGTCATTCTAAACTGTTAGCAAAGCAATAGTTGGCTCAGTGACAGTAGTCCATTATCTCCAGTTTGATTGATTTAAAGTCCCTAAAAGAGGGTCCTGAACATATTAGATGTTCAATAAATATTTGCATTTCCATTAAAAACAAGCAAGGTGCCAATAATACTTTTAGTTTTTACCTCTCTCAACTTTTTTTTTTTTTTTTAACCAGAGGAAGAAATATTAACATTTATTGATTCCTGGACACAGATTGCATTATTTTTTTTCCCCTTTTCTATTTTAATAAAAAGGAAAAAAAAAGAAAAAGGTTATAACTAACAAAAGGAAAACTATATACAAAAGTACAATGACTATATACAATATATACAAGTAATAAATGTCTAAACAATGTCTAGTCCATTTGTATTTGACAAATTCAGAGAAAATAATTTCATTATCTATCCTATTTTGTTAAGTCCAAAATGTCTTCACTCTCCAAACTGCTCTTCACAAAATTTCATGATTGTTGCTAGAGTTTTCCTGCCTGGTCCACAGTCAGGACAAATCTCTCTCACCTGCCAGTCCCACAGCCTCTCAAACCCAACCAAGTAAACACAGACTTATATTGGTTACAAACTGTATGGCCGTGGCAGGCTTCTTGCTAACTGTTCTTACAGCTTAAATTAATCCATTTCTATTAATCTATACCTTGCCACGTGGCTTGTGGCTTACCGGTACTTTACATCTTCCTTGTCCTGATGGCGGCTGGCAGTGTCTCTCTGACTCAGCCTTCCACTTCCCAGCTTTATTCTCCTCCTTGTCTCGCCTACACTTCCTGCCTAGCCAATGGCCAATCAGTATTTTATTTATTGACTAATCAGCAACACATTTGCCATACAGAACATCCCACAGCACATGATTAACTTTGATTATTTCCTCTCTTCTCTGTTGTCTTTATTGCTCTTGCTAACATATTTTGAATGCTCACTAAAATTTAACTTTTAGGCTTGAAGGTCATTCTTTTCCATTTTCTGTAGTTCTTCATTTCATCAAAGATATACTCTTCTCTGCCTCTGCCATCTTCTTCCCTGGCTGTGCATCTTATCAAAGCCAGTCTCTGAGACACACAATTTGCCACCAACATGACATTAACAGTGAGCCTTGTGAACTCACTCTCTTATAAATAACTTTTATTGGTTCCAGTGATTGCTACCAATTTGTGTTCCTTAGATTTATTCTACTGGAAATTTGCAACAACATTACCAACAAAATTCAAGAAAATATATGTATTTTGAGATATCTCATTCCAAACTATTTTACTCAGGATTCAAAGTCCTTCTCTTCTTATCTCATCCCCCTATCTGTTTTTACCCCTTCAAATCTTCAGTGAGGATTCTTTTCAGTCTGGTCATATTGAATTATGTTGTGTATGACTGGCAGGCTGTCTACCTTGTCTTTATCTTTATGGGATACTTTTTTTTTCTGTAGAGGAATGGGTTCTTCCCAAATTGTGTGCTAAAGGCTGCTGTTAAGAGTATTATGATGGTTGTGAGTGACCTGTGTTTTCATGTTAAAGACGCCTGAAGACACAAAGGCATCATTCCAATTTTCAGGATTTTACGTCATGGGACAAAGAATTGGTTCCAGATACTATATATTCTGGATATTAATCCTCTATCAAATATATTTCTGGCAAAGAGTCTCTCTTCCTCTGTGGACTTCCCTTGTTATCCAGAAGCTTTTAGCCAGGCTACTTCTTGGCATATACCCAAAGGGCTACCTACTACAGAGACACTTGCTCAGTCATGATCATTGATACTCTGTTCATAATAGCCAGGAAATGGAAACAATCCAGATGCCCTTCAAGGGACAAATGGATAATGAAAATGTGGTATATATACACAACGGAATTCTGCTCAGGTATGAAGAAAAGTGCAATACATATATTATATATGTACATAAAAACATGCACATGTATTTGTAAAAGCACTTATAGAAGACAAGATCACGAAGTTGAGAGGGGGATGTAGGTGGAGTTGGAAGGGTAGAGATTGACATGATGTAAATAGAGTACTCATATATGAAAATCTGTTTAAAATCTAGACTTAAAAGGAGAAGGGTATTACATTTCCCCAAATGCAAGTGATCCAGAAAGCTAGGGCAGCTCCACGGTTCAACTGCCATCTGCTGTGGGAGTTGTGATTCTTCATAGGTCATTTGTGTGGCATCTGCGACCACCCACCCACCACCCATCTCCACTTCTACCCCTACCTGAAATGACTAGGCTTCTCATGTGTAGCCCCTGTTATTTTCACATATAGCCCAGGTGGGAAAGGTTTCTAATGATTCTCTGCCATCTACCTTTTCCCATATGTTAATTTTGATCCCCTTTTAGCAACCTACCTTCCTGCCACACCCAGGCATCAGTAGCGCTGTCTGCAATAATTAAATCTCAATGTTCACTAAAAGAAACAGCTTTTCAAAACCACCAGTAGGACATCATTTATTCTAAACAAGTTGAAGACAAATTAAAACAAAATATAAATCAAAATATCCTTATTTATAATTTTTTTCAGATATTTCACAAACCACATTCTTCCTATTCTTTTTTTTTTTTTTTTTTTTTTGGTTTTTCGAGACAGGGTTTCTCTGTGTAGCTTTGCGCCTTTCCTGGAACTCACTTGGTAGCCCAGGCTGGCCTCGAACTCACAGAGATCCGCCGGCCTCTGCCTCCCGAGTGCTGGGATTAAAGGCGTGCGCCACCACCGCCCGGCTTATTCTTCCTATTCTTAAAGTCTGTAGTTTACTTTGTTACAACTTTCCTTTGTACAGATAAATCTGTTATTTTGTCACTTTCTTATATTTTGCATTTGGTATTTTAAGTTCCACATTCAAACCTTGACCACAAGTTAACAGTACTTAAAAGATTTGGTAAAGCTTATCTGATAGGTAATATTCATTATATCATCACCATCCTTATTAAATCTCCATATGACTGACTTATTCCAAGAAGGTTTCTTTGCTGACATAATGCTTGAGGTTTCAAAGTGTGGTTTGAAGATCATGTGGAGCCCCTGGTAATGTATGTTCTTTCAGCTCTGCATCTCTGTGTGGGTAGACTGCCTTCAAACACTTTAAGAAAAGAATATATAGTAATGGATAACAACCAGAAGCAGATACGACAATAGAACTGTCTCATATTGATTTTGGCATTAAGGACACTTGTAAAAACACAAAATAACACATCTCTTTGGGTGAAATCATTTGTTCTGGAAAATATAATTATTTTACATCAATGTCATTTATATTATTATGCCCAAGTTTTTTATTATTATATAAAGATGAATTAATATAAAATAGTATTGCTTTTAAAGCAAATTTTTATAATGGATAAGTGCACCTAGCTATATTCAAATATAGGAAGAATCTAGGGTTCTCCATAATTCCTTAAACCTAACTAAGTGAAAACAAAAAATTGAGATCTAATGAATTAAACAATGACATGTACCAAACATGTTGTTTCTGTCTCTCTGCTCGTTAATTTCATATATAATTGCAATGCATTCCATTTAATAAGAATACACTGTAGCCAGGCGGTGGTGGCGCACGCCTTTAATCCCAGCACTCGGGAGGCAGAGCCAGGCGGATCTCTGTGAGTTCGAGGCCAGCCTGGGCTACCAAGTGAGTCCCAGGAAAGGCGCAAAGCTGCACAGAGAAACCCTGTCTCGAAAAACCAAAAAAAAAAAAAAAAAAAAAAAAAAAAAGAATACACTGTAAATAAGAATGGTATGTACATTATCTCTATTATGTTTGGTAAGCTACAATTTAGCTTTCTCACTCTAAATTTTACAGACAAGTGATCTGAAATTTATGAAGACCTATAGGAATCTCTTAAGTTTTCTCAGAAGCTGAATGATGGAGTCATGTACTACTTGATATCAAATCTCTGATACTTCGTAATATCTGCAACCATGTTTCATAAATTCAAACCATCTCTCATGATATTTATTACACTACTCTAAGCAAGGAGATAATTAATAAAGTGATTATTGAATAGATATGGTGAGCTCTAATCATAGAAGCCTTTAAAGGTGATGGTTAGCTTTAAGTTGACTTATTTAGAACATCTTATGTATATTTCTTCTTGTCTCAAAACCATTTTCCTTTCCTGATTGCTTACTGTGGACAGTAGAATAATATTGGTTTGAAAAATCAATAGATTTCAAAGAATAAAGACAATTAACTCAACTGCACTTAAAGTAAGCTTTCTAAACCTAATTCTCTGCTAATCCACCTGTAGATGCTTATCTTCATGTGGAAACATTTCATCATTCCATTTCCTGATAATGTACTTAGTCATTTCTTAACAGAGAGTGTGGATTTTCAAAGCTAGTGGTGCATAATTAAGCTTTGTTCACTTCACTAGCCTGCTGCCATGCTCGTGGGGTGCTGGATTTTGTAATTCAGGAGACCCATGAGGAGCTACAGAGGTTTCTGGCTTTTGTAGAGTCAATGCTGAAGACAAAAGCTGAGGGGGAAAAACAAATGAATAATTCATTTCACCTCCTTCTTAGAACACAGAACAAGGAGATTTGCAGGACAGCTGACTCATCTTGTAGCAGCCTGTAAATCTCCAGTTAGGAGAGATCCAGTAGTTGACCAGCCCGTGAGCTGGCCTGGAGACCCTCCCACCAATATACATAAGCTCACAGAGGAAAACAATTTAAAAAAAATCATAAATATGGTTTTAGCTAAATTTTATCCAAAGGCTACATTTAAAAAAATAAAAATGTCAACCAGGCAGTTAGGAATCTCTGACTGAGCATAGGGAAAGAACAAGACTGAATTAATAGAAGTGAATATTTTAGGTTAGATGTCAAAGGTGAAGCTATACATTTTCAAAAGAAAACCATAAAGAAATAAGCTCCAAGATGTGATTGCTAATCTTTGTGTGAATCCTATTGTTAGAAAGGGAGATGAAGAGGAGGATGACTTGAGGAGGCGAGGTGTGACAGAACGGCAGTGAGGGTATGGATGTTTTGAAGTAGAGGTTACACCTTCCAGAGAAGGCTGAAGAGTGAAGTGATAGTGCCCGGACAGCTGGAGAGATGTTTTGTCTCCAGGTTATTGAGTAAAAATTGTGTCCAAATTTGTTGAGGAACAATGTTATACAGGTGACGCTGTTTTAGGGGCTCACTAATATACTCATTAATAATTCAAATATAGGTTACTACCCTGTGAAAATTGGTATTTTAAAAGAGTCACTTGGTAGACTTCTGATCATGAACTGATTAAGCAATACCAGAAAAAAAAATACGCAGGTTTGTTGGTGCTGAGTTGTCCTGAGAGTCTGTCATCCTGCGTGTGATAGTTAGTCTTCATTGGTTTTAGACTCTGTTGGGATGTTCCCAGAGAGTTAGACTGAAGATCTAAGACCATCTAGAGTGTGACTGGCCCATCCCCTGGGCTGGAGTCTGAGCAGCCACACTTACCCTTCTGGGCTTCCTGATTGTGAGGCAGTGTGACCAGTCGGCTCCCTCTCCTGGTGCACTCTACCACTGGGAAGGTGATGGACTGAGCCACAATAAACCTTTCCTTCTTGCAGCTGTCCCTGTCAGGAATTTTGCCACAGCAAGAAGAAAACTATGGATACACCGGGAAAGAATAGAACAGGAAAGGACTGGACTCAAGTTTGAGACCTATTGAAATGGTTGTACCATAGCTAACTTCTGATACCAAGTTGGAAACGATGTACAGAAGCAGCTTCGGGGTCAGAACAAGCCTAGCCCTAGACACAGCAGTCTTCATATTCCTAGTGGACCAACAGCCCTCAGCCCTTTATTTCCTTAATCTGGAAAATGGGAGAATAATTTTTCAGTTTTTATGATGGAAGTGTTTATTGTTTTAATAGTTTGGATTGGACATAAGCTAGAGATGTAGTCTATTGAAATTATCAACCTAAATCATACTTAAATTTTGGTATGTAAAAAATAACATCAAATTTAGATTTGAGAAACCATAGACAATTAAAAAAATAAACTCACAGATGGTAGACAACTTTTGGAAATACTGTAACACCCTACTATAAATATCTAACTAACACCATAGATTGAGCTGTTTCTGTAACTATTTTTCTGATAAATAAAACTTATAGATTTAAGCAGTGGTATTTTAAAAATTTTAACAAGTTTATATGGAAAACTTTCAAAAATAGATTAGAATATTCCTTGAGTCCTTTATTCTTATATATTTTGAGTGTGAAAATAATGTGTTAACATTTTGGAAATAGACACATATAGAGAAAAATTAAAACATCAATGTCAGTCATCTAGAGAAACAGAGTTAATCCACTGACTTCTTTTTCTTTCTTATCTTCCCTCCCTCCCTCTTCCAGCATTCACCCTAATACCTGGCCCTGGGTTTGATTTTATAAATAAGACCTTTTAAGATTCATGCTACAGGTGCCTTGCTAAGCACAGAGCCCACAAGGAGCTATCTTTGCTAGACAGCTTGCCTGAGGAATCCCATAGCTCTGCCTCTTGAGAGCTGGGATTACAGGCAGCCACTCCACAGGCCTGAAGCTTTAGATGGATACCAAGGATCGGGATGCTTGAGTGACAGGTGCATTATCCACCCAGTCCTCTCCTTAGCCAGTCACTCAATCTTACTTGCTCTTGCCCACACTATCACTTAACTCCTCATTCTGAGCTCACTCTGCTTAGTAGAGACCACAGGCAATTTCTGTCATAGCTGGTAAACCACAAATAATATTTTAAGTGACTTTTTTTGTTTTCTGAGATTATAATTACATTGTTTCTCCCTTTCTTTGGCTCCAACCAAATCCTCCCATAGACCCTTCCTTGCTGTCTTTTAAATTCATGGCCTTTTTTTTACATTAATTGTTGCTCATATGTATATGTTATCAGGCCTGATCATTTGGTATTGATAAACAATTGATGTGGTTGTCTGTGGGGAAGAATATTTCTCCCAATCTCAGCATTCCTTACTTGTCCTTAGATCTTTGTTTAGGGTTGAGGCCTCATAGGCTTCTTCATTCCATGTTTAGGAATTCATGTTGATGAGACTATATGCACATAGCTTCTGACAATTTATTATTATTATTATTAATTTTGATACAAGGTCTCATGTATCACAGGTTGGTCTGCAACTTGCTATGGATCTGACCATGATCTTCAATATCTGTTGATGGACGTCTAAGCTGTTTCCATTCCCTGGCTATTTGGCTAATGCAGTTACAAGTATGGGTGTGCAAGTGTGTGTTGTAACAGAGACCCTTTGGTATATTCCCAGTAATGATACTCTTGGGTCACATGGTAGTTCTGTTTTTATTTATTTATTTTTAGAAACCCCCATGCTAATTTCCATGATGGCTATGGTAGTTTACACTCCCACTAACAATGTATATGGTAAACAACAGTTTCTCTTTTCCCACATCCTTGCCAACATTTATTATCATTTGTTTTCTTGATCTTAGCCATTCTCACAGGGGTGAAGAAAATCTCAAAGTGCTGTTAACTTTCATTTCTCTGTTGGCCAAGACTGTTGAATAATTTAAAAATAATTAGATTTCATGATCCCATGTTGAATGAGCTGCTACTCCTTTGCAGGGCGCTCAGTGTGCTCCACCCTGGCTCAGCCTCCCACTCTGCTTCTCTGGCATCCTAGTTGATCTGGCAACAACTCCATTTATTCTGAAGGAATTTCCTGTTTCCCACCATATTTCAGGGTACTTCTTCCTCTCTATGTATCTATTTCTCTTTCTTTCCTTCTTAAATCTTTCCATGATCCAACTTAAATACATATTTGAAATTTTTTATTAATTAATGAAGCGTGCATGCATCTCTATGAGTGAGTGGAGGTCAAAGAACACTTGCAGAAGTAGTTTCTTCCTCCAGCACGTGGGCCCCAGTGATTTGACTCAGCAAGGTTGGCGGCAAACATCCTTACCCCTTGAGCCATCTTTCTGGACCTTAAAAGCACATTTTTGATCCCCCTTTCCTGGTCTTTTCACACATGGCACATATAGTGTAGCAACCATGTAAGAACACAGCTTTGGCCTAAGCCTGGACCTCTCACTGGTCAGCCAGGTGATTTCGAGCAGTGTATTCTTCTCTTGTATTTTTTCAATTGAAAAACAAAAGAATATTAATAGTAATTGCCTCTTAACACTGTCATAGAATTAAATGTGATAGCACTTCTAAGTGCCTAAGATCTGTGGGAGGTAGCAAGCACAAGACAAAATGTTAACTATAATTATATATCTAATGTATATATAGAGTTCATGCACACAGACATACACACACATTGAATGTGCATACATTAACTGTCAAGATATTGTTGTTGTTATTGCTGTCATTTATTTGGTAGTGCTAGGATGAAATTCAAACCTCGACTATGCTCACCACATGCTCTCCTGATGAGTTACATCCTTAAGTTTAGTATATTTGGTTAGCTGTTTACAAATAAATTTTCCATGGCAGGTTATAGGTGTATGTTTGTGAATGTATGTGTGTGTGTGTGTGTGTGTGTGTGTGTGTGTGTGTGTGTGTAAAATGTATGCATGTGTGACTTAGTGCACATGCATGATTATGGAAGCCAGAGGACGATCACTTTCCACTTGTTCCCTTGAGACAGGGTCTCTCAGTGAACCTAGAGCAGGGCTAGGCTGGTGGCTAGCAAGCCGCAGCAATCTTCCTGTCTCCTGCCTCACAGTATGGAGGTTACAGACCCACATGAAATCACACCTGAGCTTTTACAGGAGTGCCTGGATCTGAACTTAGGTCCTCATGCCTAAGTAGCAAATGCTTTTACCAACTGAGCCATCTCTCCAACCTTAGTTATAGGTCCTTAAAAATGAAACCCTTGCTCATTAATCCTCACCTCTTCAGTCAGCCACCAGGAGAGATTCTACTAATTGGCCAGGAAACCCTCTTCTTTCTACAGAGTGGTTTGCACATCTCTAACCAAGAAAACTGAAGTTGAAATTGGCACTGAGAAGTTCTTAGTTCACAATTGTTCACACACTCTGTAACAAGCAAATAAACTTGTATTACTGTTTAGTAGAAACATGAATTGAAGGAATAAGTTGACCTCTCAAAAAACACAATACAAAACAATAAAAGCCTGTGTTCTTTCAGACATTACTGGAGGAAGACATGATACTTAGAAACACCACTATTGGCTTAGATCAGCCTTAAATAAAGGAAATTTCTAGGAATTATCTGTGATATTTAGAAGCTGGCAGACATTTAAAGAGACAGAATCATTCATTAGTTTAAATACTCATATTCGTGCCAATAATTGCTCAGAATTAGACAAGTACGGTGTTTATAATTTAATCTTAGGTGTATGAGTTTCGTGGAGTTGTCATAAGATTCCCCAAGATGGGAAGTTTAATCCAGGAACATGTTTAAAGCAGGGAAATTGAGGATGAATCAGGAAATCTGAGATCACAATGCTATCTCGTGTGGCTTCCTGAAAACTGTGAGTTGGAATCTGCTCCTTGCTACTTCAGCTCCTGGCGGTTGCAATTCTTTGCCCATAGATGCATTAGTCTGAGCTCTGCCTTCACGTTCAGCAGTGTGCTATCTCCATGTATCTGTGACTTACTCATCCCTGCTTATATGGAGAACTTGGATTGGATTAGAGGCCCATTCCATTCTACCATAATTTCATGATAAAAAAAAAACTATACTTCTAATAAGTTTATATCCATATAGGGTTACCTCCTGAGGTACTGGTTAGCTATTTGTAGCATACAAGGGGGGCATAATAGTGTTTTAGGTGTGCTTGGTGTTTATTTAAAGCACAGTATCAGTGAAACACAGTGACACACACCTGTATTTCCAGCACTTCAGTGCCTCAGGCTGTAGGTTTCTTTGAGGTTAGATCCAGCTTTAGTTCATGTGAGCCCCAGCCTAGCCTGGGCTACAGGGAAAAAGCCTGCCTCAAAAGCAAATCAAAACTGAGAGGCAGAATGCCTGTGTCCCACTTTTGTGTCTGTCCTGTGCCTCCTGTGAGTTGATTTTTGATGCTTCCTCTTGGTACCAAGAGGAAACACACATAATGCTCCTAGTGTACACACATGGTACTAGGTAGCCCTGCTAGTGCACACACCTGGTGCTAGGTAGGCCTGTGTGCTGGAGAAACTTCCTGCCAAGCAGTTTTTGACTGTTCACCAATCAGGAAACTGAACTTTGCTGAAGTAATCAGGTTTGCAAATTTTGGCAGTATTGATATTCCAGGAAAGAGGAACAAATTCCAAAAATTCAGATGAGGTTATTAAGTGTAAGTATTGGGATTAATACAGAACTCTTTGGCAGTAAAGCATGTAGAGGAGCTATAGAGGCACCATAGAATTAAAGGGATTAGGGGACATGGTGTCCTTTTTAAAAAAAGAGCAATTATACCCAATGTAAGCACACAGCCATCTCCATTTTCAAAAACAGACAGAACACTGGTTACACTCAAGTAAAAAAAGTTTGAAGATGCTCAGCTTCTTACTATGCCCACAAATGCCGTTTACCTTCTCCTTTTAATCTTCTTTCTTTCTTAATGTTTGCCTTGTCTTTTTTTACTCCCCTTATTTATAAGACTTTCTTGTGTGATTTATTTAGTTTCCTTACATGTTCCCTTATACGAACCCATATGAGCCATCATGTTGCCTCATGAGAACGAATGTTTCAACAGCAAAACGTGCAGTTAGCAATCCATCAAGAAGCTCGAATCGGGTTATTTTGAGGAACTCTATGTCTATCTGGCATTGTGGGGTGAGTAAAAGAAATTAATTAATGACACACTCCTCCTTGGACTTTTAAGATTATATGCTATTTAATAATCTTGACTGAAATTATACTTCACTCTTTTAGTTTTGCGAATAGCAGACTATTCTCATCCTGGGGCTGGTGACACATGAGTCACCGAGAGGACAGGAGCTCTTGTAGACTTTAATTACTGTGAGCACAGCATCTTCTCTCTTATCACCTCCATCTTCTTTCAATCATAACCTTGAAAGCATTGTTGCTTCTACTGTGGAAGTCATTTTTTTTCCAATTATTGGTGTTTGATGCAAGTGAGATAAGAGTGTTGTTTTCATTTGCAGTTTTAGGAATCTCTTGTTTGATGGATTGTACATCATGAATAATTAAACAGTGTTGGCTTCTAAACTTCACAAGAAACACAGTATCCAGGAGAGTAACACCCAGTTCTCAAGGGACAGACTGAATCTGCCTATCATGTATAAAACCTATTTTTAAATATAAGGATTTTTTTATGTAATGAGAAATCAAAATTCTTTAAAGATTTTTCCTGATTCTTGAAATTTTCGTGCCTAAATGCAATGAAATGTAATCATATCTGCCTTCCCCACTTCCCTTGACTTCCACCATATTCCTTCAACATGCAACCCTCCCAACTTTATGTGTTTTATGTGTATAACTGTGGAGCCATCTATTGGATCATGGAAAACCTATCATTCATAGGATACTCAACAAATGAATGCTTCTCTTAGTTTTTGCTACTACCCACTGCCAGTAGTGCTTCAGTAAGGGATGGGGTCTAGAAACCGTTTCCTCTATAACTCTTCTACATATTCTGCTGGCTGGGTTTATGTAGGTTTTGTGTAGGTACCCACAGTTGCTGTGAGTGAGCTCATGATGGTGATAATCATGTCATGTCCAGAAGACAATGTTTCACACCATTCCTTCCCATCCTCTGGCTCCTATATTCTTCCTACCTCCTCTTCCATGATACGCCTTGAATCTTGGTGGTATTGGGATCAATATAGATGTTCCCCATTAGGGCTGCGCATCCAGTATCTTGTTCTCAGCACATTAACTAGTTAGGAATCTCTCCAAATGACTGCTGTATACCACAAAACAAACTTTTTTGATAAAGATTGAGAGCAGTCCAGATCTGTAGTATAAATGCAAATATTGAAAAGGCAAAGTGACAGCAAAGTTCTTGGTAGGAAAGTGTTAGTAAGCTAACAATGGCACTGCTGAAAGGTTATTTGGCTTTTTAAAACCTTCTTGTTAAGATATCCTAGAAAATGCAAATATCATGTCTCTGAGTATAGCAGCATCTTGATATCCTTTGTGAGTTGTATACTTGAATTGCCACTGGTCTCTTCTAAAACAATGAGGCAATACTTCACAGAGGAGACAATGTTCCCTCTTCTGCTGAATTCTTGGCCCCTGGGTTAAACGTGGGATGGAGTTCCCATAGTGTAAAGTGAGCACTGAAAAGACAACTTGCCAAGAAATGTCTAGGTTGAAAGCAAGAGTTCTTTAGATATGATCTTTAAACAGCAGAGGAAAACTATGAGTATTACATTTTAGTGAAGTCATTGCTCTGTGAGAAATGGGAACCTTGAGTGCCAGGACTCCCAGAGTCTAGATCAGGCTCCCTTCCAGAAAGGTCACCATGGTTCTTCTAGTTCTCCCCGACTCCTCCTGTCTGTTTACCGATAGAGGTCATAAATAATAAAGATGTTTGGGGGCATTAGAAAACAATTTGTAGTATGTTCTTTTTCTTTTTTCCTTTTATTGAAATTAGTTTTTTTCTCATGTAATATATCTTGATTGCAGTTTCCCCTCTTCTACTCCTCCCAGTTCTTCCCATCTCCCTTTCCATCTGGATCCACCCCCTTCTAGCCCTCTAGTGTTCATTTTCCAAGAATATGTTCTTGAAAGAAATAACCTACAGTCAGCTTCTCAGCATCTTTTTGCTGGTCAGGAGGACGAGCCTGCTGTGTGTGCTCCAGCTGCTGGGATGCCAGAGGGCTAATAACACAGCGTTCCCTCTAATGAGGCAGCAGATTTCCTACCACACAAAATTAAGAATGTCACTCTCTGCAGTAATTTGGCACAGGGTTGCCTTTCTCTTATAAAGTGTCTTCTAGTACCAATAAAAAGAGTGTCACTGTTAGCCTCAGACCCAGGGCCAACTGGACATAAAATATATTGATGGCCCAGCCCAGGTCTCAGGTGAACTTTATAGTATTAATGTGTAATTTTTCTTATCCTCCTTCTTGTGTTTACTATTTTAAAATCCTCCAAAGTCAGGCTTGTTTTTATTTGGCAGTCTTAACTAGCCTGAGGTAAGATCATAAAAAATATATAAAAAATTCACTTTCATATATTTGAAAACAATAAAATTGAATCCACAAATGACACTGTAATTTGTACATTGGAAAATTGCCACTTATTCCATGAAGTTTGGCACCAGACCAAAAGAACAACTCTCTAGTTCACATTCTTAAAATTTTATATCTGTATATGTGTATATATAAGTACATATTGTAAGTATCAATTACACAGAAATATGTAGCATTTAAATGAAATGTTCAGAATTATTTATGAGAAGAGAAAAGGCCAGGAACCACTTCCATGATGTGAGATTACTCTGGTGTGCATTTTGATCAATACATGCACACTATGGCAGTTCATATGTAGAATTATTTAGCATCTGAACAATCAGCTCACTTACATTTCATGAATATGTATAGTGTTACTTATTACTTCCATTTCTAAAGAAGCAACTAAATGTAAGAGTTAAAATTGGCTTGCCAAAAGTAAAACAACATGTATTATATGCTAATTTTTGCTTTCATGTCTGACTACTTATTATAACAAACCTTCATGGGAGCAAATACTTCATCTTGTCCTCTTATGAGTCCCCAGATCTTAATGATAACTGATACATGGTAGGAACTCAATAATTATTTGTGACATTAGTTATTGAATAATAGATTTTCATAGCACTTAGCAATTACTGTTATCAACCCTTAACTGTGTGATTAATCATTCTTACTAAGCATTGTATTCTTAGTAGTATTTGTAGAATGTTTTTCAATTGATGTAAATACTTCAATGCTTGCATCTGAGACAGTTTGCAGAAGACAAGTGCTACAAGCTTCTGGAGCTCAGTTAATTGGATCTAGTTGTTAGTGAAACAAGCGCTATGCTTTAAGGGATGTGTTCAGTCCTGCTAATGGTGTAAAAGGAAGGATGGGAGCCATTTTCTTCGCTAAGAAAAGTGTGGCGTTGACATGATATTATGATATTTTATGACTGCAGTTCTCTGCCTCCAGTGTCTTATAAATATTGATTACTTGAGAGCAGAGTCAGATAAGCTAGAGAGTTACCTAAGGAGAACGCCAAGAAGACAACTAAAACCCTTGTGGCCAGAAAACATAATTCAACTCAGAAGCCAGCTGTCACTTCTATGTGACTGGCAAAGCATCGACTGATCAGGAATTCTGTCTTCTTGAGGTGGGTCTACTGTTAGAAATAGTATAGGCTTCTAGGGAGGTATTATCAAAAAGTCAAGAAAATTGTAATACTATACATAAAAATTATTTTCTTGCTATTAACATTTACCTAGAAGACATGTTTGAGTAGGTTCCATGTTACAGCTCTTAGAAAATGAACAATTAGGCAACATAAATATGTGCATACTTTTAAGTCTACTCAGTATTAATTTGAAAAGGTACTTGAAAATTCTGTTTATGGTATGTGAGCCTGCTTAACATTGAGGGTCCTGTTTCCAGAAAGAACAAACAGAATGGGTAGAAGTTTGGAGCATAAGAGAATCTGGAGTAATGTGAGAACTGTATAGTGAGTGGTTTCCTAGGTGATGCAAGGGAGACCACGGGAATAAGAAGATCCAGAAAAGAAAAATCTCTGGGTGCCAAAACCAGCAGCTGCTCACTCTACCCATTGGTACAGTAAAGCCACAGATCCACTCTGAAGTCTCATTCTGCCATCTTTGTGGAGGGTGGGTGAATGAGTTTTACCAAAGATTGAGAGGTAGTATTTTAATATGTCTGAACAACTCAAACATTTGTTTGTTTGAGTATAGCTGGTAGATCTCCAATTATGATTAGGACTTGGAGAAAGACAGAGTAATCTGCAGTGTTAATTGAATCAACAAGTTGTGGGACCTTTGAAAGCCTAGTGATGGTGACGTCCAAGGTGAGGAAAGTAAGAGGAAGAACAGGTGTGGGAGGGGGGACTGACTCATGCTTTTATTTGTTCACATTGAGTAATCTGTAATATGTTAGTGGTGTGAGATTCATCAACAAGTTGATATCACATATATTTCAGGAAAGAAATCCAGTATAATTGTGGACATCATCTCTACAAACAATGTATAAATGAGAGTCAATGTGATTAATGTGAACACAGTAATGTAACATAAGTGTGTTTATTTTCTTCTAGGTGGTAAGTGAAGACATAGGAAATGAGATATTTATTTAATGAAGTCCCAAGTATTGATAAAATTTAAGAGACAGGCATGTTAACAAGCTTCTGTTAGATTCTGAATTGAAGAGTACATGAGAAAAACCCAAAGAGAATAGACGAGATGAAGCCAATGAGTGAGTAGGTTTGGAGGAACTCCTAATTCTCATTGTCACGTGGTAGAAATAGGGCAATTAGAGCAAAGATGGAAAAAAGATGTTATATTTGAAAAGACAGTATTATCTGTTTGACTACTGTATGAGACATTTCAATAGAGTAATTATAACTGAAACCAGGAGAAGAACTGGAGAAAATGAGTTCAAACTCTCCCTTTAACACTATTGTAGAAGGAGCAGACAGAGGAAGGGACAAACAGAACAAGATGGGCCAGGCAAGATTTTTGTTTCTTGAAAATCAAGATGTCTGTGTTTTCAGGCGGTGGTAACTTGCTTCACAAGAAGACTTTCTTTGGAGACAGAAGAGATGGTCCCAATGAATGGGATGATTTGGCTACTGTGGAGGTGGAATGAGTGAGATCCAGAATTCAGGAGAACATCTGTCCAGCCTTGAGCAACAGTGAAGAGAAAGAAGCAAGAATGTAACACAGCATGAGCTTCATTGTCCTTTCCTCTCTTCCTTGCCGTGTTATATTCTTGAAGTCCATGTACACTGTACATTCTAGAACCCAAATCCTAGAAGCAAAAACAGATGTTCTTTTCTTAATTTTTTTTAACTTTGATAGTTGAATGGCTCAAGCGTGGAGCTGAGCTCCTTAGAACTAGACCCAAAAGATGAAAGACACCTCAGTTGTGAAATCTAGGACCTTTAAGAAGATGCACACCTTTGCAGACATGCTTCATTGTGAGTGGAGTTATAGTAAGGGGACCAGATTCCACTCTTCTCTCATTTTTGTCTCACAGAAGAGATTCTTCTTCTAGTACCATTCCAAAGACACTCTCTCCTTGCCTTCTCCAGCCATGTGTCTGTGGTAGCATCACAAGAAAGATGAGAATGGAGAGCCATATTGACAGTGAGAAGGATTGGTGCTTAGCTAGGGACTGCAGACTGAAAATTCTCGACTGTCTCTGAAGATGACTGGAGAAGAAGCAAACCCAGTGGCACAAAGAGACAGCAATGTGCAGAACATTTATTGTAGCTGAGTGACACCAGAACTGGTTTAGAAGGACTGGGGTTTGCCTGTAGACTGCTATGTGTTGTACACCTGAGTATGTTCACATAGTATGATTTTTAGATTCAGAAGCAGAAGAATGGCATCAAAATGATATAGAAGATAAATGCATGTTTTGCGCTACAGGAAAGAGATGAATATTTTTCCATTTTTAATTGATGACTTTTTATATAGAATAGAGGTGGCTAAGCCAGATTTCCTTCCCTAGAATCAAATGCATTAGCAATGAGTTTGACATGTTAGTGATACTCAGTGCACTGAACAATTTAGATTAAACCAATAACAAGCATAAAAAGAAGAACAGTGCCAGGATAACACTCATGGGGTCTGGATAGATACTTCATAGATTACAGCAGCAACTACTTTCTCTGTCTCATTACATCACTATCCACACTCAAGGATAGCAATAGGATTAGTCTGATTTAATTAGTAGTAAAAGTAGTAAAATTTGTAATTTATCAATGGGGAATGGCTACATAATTAGACTAGATAACAGTTCTTGCTTTTTAATTATTCTTTTCAATTAGTTAACCAGTTATCTTTGTATTTAAGTTCCTGGGATAAATGTTGTCTGAGTTTAGCAACTCTAGAGTCCCTTTACATTACCTAGACCACAGCCGAATTATAGACTATCTAGTTGATTTGTTTATCATAAGAGAAGTAAAAAAAGATCATTTGACCATTAAGAAATTAGTGTTTGATGAGTACAATACACATGCATACGTGTGTGTGTGTGTGTGTGTGTGTGTGTGTGTGTGTGTGTGTGTGTGTGTGCAAGTTCTTAAACTGTAACAATTTCTTAAATCAGGCTTTCCTCTGAGTATTTCACATGTATTAATTCACTGAATTCTTACAAAAGTAGATGGATACTATTATTATTTGGCTTGTAGTAGTCTGGTATTTTAGGTGCTGAAATAAGGCAGGAGCTAAGGAGATGTCTTAGCAAATGAAGAGAGCTTGCTAAACAAGCATGATGAATACTTTGCAAATTCCCAATATCCGTGTGAAAAGCCAGACGTGATCATGTGTCTATAACTTTAGCACTGTGAAAAGATTGCTGTGGCTTGCCGGCCACTCTCCTAGATCCCGGTTCAGTGAGAGACCCTGTCTTAAGAGAATTGGGCAGAGAGTGATACAGGAGGATATCTGATGTTTCCAAGGATGTGCCTGCACACACACTTTCAGACATTACACCTGTGTGCATTCCCCCCCCCCCATACACACAAACAAATAAATTAAGCACAGAAAGCTGTAGTTTAAACAAACTTGGTATGATTCCAGAATTTATGCCCCGATGATGATATACATCAATGACCAACTACTCTAAGAATATGTGCTGGTTTAGGGTAGCTATTCACACAGGACTTCACTACTCCACAGTTGGTAAGATTTAGTAATAGCCGGACCTACTACTTTACAACAGCATTCATTACTTTTCTGATTATTCATGTCTTGGAGAAAATGGAAAAGACACTAAATATGGCACATAAAATATCCCCTGGAACTGAAAAATGATTATTTTTGCTCCATTTCCTTCCATCTTTCCAATTAAGATGCTGTGTTAATTTTTTATTTTATAAAATTTGAGTTACATTTTTAATAAATTTTTATTGTCTTTTCTCATATAACATTAAATGAAGACCATGTTGTCCTACATATTCTTTAAATAAAATTTGATTTTGGATACAATGTTTTCAAATAGATTTATCTTAATACAATAAGTGTTTCCCATTTCTGGATACTGTGGGTCTTCCAGTAATTTTTATTGTGAATAGTAATGTGATGATCATTTTCAAGATACAAATCTTGAAAAAAATTAGTCTCTCACTTAAATGTTGAATTGTTCACTTAAAACATGTGAAGAGTTTTTAAGACTCTCTGAAGGACACTTCCAAATTGCTTTCCAGGAATGTGATGGTACCAGTTTATATTCTCAGTTACAGAGTGTGAAAATACCCATCTCATCACACACTAATTAGCATGAATATTTTAATTTAAGCAGTCTTGGCACTTTGATACGTGAAAAATTACAATTCATTGGTGCATGGTTTTAATTATTTGATATTAGCAAGAAGAAACACTATGTTTTTTGGTAGATTTGTTTCTTTAATGCATTGCTGGAGTTCTTTATTATTTATCTCTTTTTTTATTAATTTACTAGTAAAGAATTCGTTCCTCAAATTCCTCTCCACTTTCCTCTAAATTGCCGTTGATCTCCCAGTTTGGGATATTTGATTACATTTCATTGATATAATCTGATCAAATGGTCCTTTGTCTACTATTTTTTAAATTTTGATCATATGTGTGGACACATCTTCCTCACTGTCTAGTCACAGCCATCTGTATGCATTCTAGTTTTTCCATGGTTTACCTGTTATTAACCCCAATGCCTCTGAATTTCCTTTAATATCAGACTTGAGGAAGACTCTAACACTTCTTTCTAAAATATGTTTGAAGTTAGAAGCATTAAAATAAACATATTCAACATAGACTGGCATACCAAGTTGGGGCAGGCCCAAGGCCCTCCCCCTGCATCAAGGCTGAGTAAAACATGGCACTATAGGGAATGGGCTCTAAAAATGCCAGTTCGAGGGAGGTCTTACCATCTATGAGGAGTGGGTGGAGGTGGAATGTGAGAAGGTGGGGGGCAGTGGAGGAAGGGGAGGGAGGGGGAACAGTGGGCAGTATGTAAAATGAAAAAAACTTTAAATAAACAAGTAAAACTAAAAATAAAAAATAAACATAATGACTATTTCCACATTGTTCTATGTCTTCTGAATTGAATACTCTCAAATTCCCATGCCAACCCTCCCCCATTGCCGTGCCCCCAATACACTAACAGAAGTTTCCAGTTGAAGTGAAGTCTAGGAACATTTCTCAAATATCTCAAAATATCACAGAGCGATTTCAATTAAACTTGGTTGAATCCTTCCTTTGATATTTTGAACGTGATATATTGGTTCTTGAATGTGTCTCTTGTAGGTTATTTTAGATACAGTGGTGGAGGAATATGATTGCAGCTAGGTGGATATGCTGAGTGAAGTGAGGCAGAGAGTCTGGATTCCACACAGTTAGGGAGAGCATTGAGCTCAATGAGATCATTAATTTGACAATAAAAATCCACAAGCAGACAACGTCTTCAGTTATTTCTAATAACTATTATGTGGACATTCTTAGACCATTAGGAATTAGAAGGTGAGGAAACATTTGATCTGGTATCTTGTTACACGTGTAGTATTAAGCCTCAGAATTTACACCTGTGTAAGTGAGTTTGAGTGGCAGACTTTGGTGAAGAGGCAGGCCATTGCCATGGCTTTAGTTTGTGTATCTCTGAAATTCCTACCTTACTGTATTTGTGTGGAGATCATGGCTTAGGGACCATGTACTGTGACATGAGCCACTGGTGAAAATAAAGGGGGTAATGAGTTTACATCTTCATGATGTTACTTTCCTGATATCTCTGAAAGTCCTCTTCTGCACTTTCAAAATGTAATTTTGAGAAATGTTAAAGACAGTGGGAGTGAATAATTAAAATACATTGCACGCATGTATGAAATTATTAAAGAATTAATAAAATACTATATTAAAAAGCATTAAAGAGATTTTAGTTTCCACGTCAGTGCATAAAGGCAACGCCGTATTTTCCACCAGATATGGAAAATTACCTTTTCAGACTTTGTGACCTAAAAGAACTTTCATGAAAGTCAAAGCAGCTCAATACTGTTGTTACAAACTGAGTAGAATATTATGATTGACACAAAAAATTACACATAGTATTAACAGTCATATAATTTCAAATAAAGTGATGATAAGACACCATTAAAACAAAACATATTTAATTATTACAATTAATTTTTAAAAGCTTAAAACATTTACCCAACTCTCTCCATTCTGGCCAGGCTGGCTCTGAACTCCTGGGCTTGCATAGTCTTCCTATTTCAGCTACCTGAGTAAAAAAATCTAGAAAGGAGTACACATTTACTCAATGGTAAATGGGAAATTATTATTGTTATTAAATGAGAAAGTATAAAATATAGAAACATTTAAAGACTAAGATAATGATAAGTAAAAATTTTCAAATGTGAACAGGTGTATTTAACATTTTTTAGTCTTCTGAGACAAGACCTCCTGTAGCCCAGACCAGCTTTGAACTCACTACGTAGCTGAGGAAAACATTGAACTTCCTATCTTCCACCTCCTGAGTCCTGTGTTTGCGGTCATACAACACCATGCTAGGCTTGTACAGCCTAGTGACAGACTTATTCCCAGTGCCCACTAAACATGCACCCTGCCAGCTCAGGTACAACCCTAAGCCCCCATACTTATTTCTGATGCCTTTTGACGTCTATTAACTCCATCTAAGCTATGTAGATGGACGGGTATGCAAGACTATGCCTGTCTTCAGTTTTACTTAATAGTGTCCTCCATGCCAGCCCTATTTGTACCATTTGTGATAATACTGGAATTGAGCATCTCAATTTAATTGTCTTTTGTTTTCTTTCCACTCTCTGTTTAGGATAACGTCCTTATTGATTTGTTGGAGGGCCCATCTATAAATATTTTGGTTAACTTTTGAGTGTAATATGCCCTGAACATATGTTCATTCATTCTGTGGAGGGTTTTTTAGTTTTGCTCATGTGTTATATAAAAATTTTGTTTAAATCTAAAGCAAAAATTTACCAAAATACCATGCCAAACTGAAAAGCACCACAAAGGAAACCATCGATAGAACCAAGAGCTAACTGGAATTAAAGGGCGAAGTGTACTAGCCATTTATCTGACAAAGGCTTAGTATCAGAACTATGTAAAGTACCAAAACAACTTAGCAAAAAACAAGGAAAAGCAATATAACTCTTTGCTCCAGTTATAGTCAAATGATCTGAATAGAGACTTCTCGAAGAAAAACAGTCGACAAGTATGTGAAAGTACTCAATGCCATTAGTAATAAGGGAAGTGGAAATTAAATCTACTATGATGTTCCCTCTAACCCCAATTAGAGTGATTATTATAAGAAAGTAACACGTGTTGGTAAACATGCGGAGAAAAGCCAGTCCTGATACACGTTCAATAATACCAGTGAGTACAAAAACTATGGAAAATAGGGAAAGTTTCTTCACAAAACTGAACATAGAACTGTTTATGATATGGGCCTCTTCTCTCGCTTTGGTATGTATCTCCACTAAACATGGTGGCAGCATTCAGAAGACATACTTGCATGCCCGTGTTTCTTTATTGGGGCACTATTCACAATGGCCATGTTGTAGAATCAACCCAGTGCCGTGGGTCTCTGTAGATACGTAACAAATGGTACAATTAAGTATTATTTTATATTTTAATAATCTATTTTCTTTTGGATATATTTTTCACTTCTTGATCTTTAAAACGTTTTGTGTATATTTTTATTTTGCTTTCATTTGAATTTCAGAAGAAAATTTTCATGAAACATTATATATATATATATATATATATGAATGTAACCACAACTAATAAAAAATAGCCCCTGAACTTGTAAGAGCAAAGAGATGTGGGAGATATGAAGGGGGCGCAGAGAGAAGGAGGAAATGATGTAATTATATTATCATCTAAAAAATAAAAGAAATAATTTAAAAGAATGTAGTTTCAAGAAGAAATAAAGCTACTAGTACATTAAAAAATTAGAATTTTGTTCAGAACTATAGTCCATTTAGATTAGAAAATAATAGAGTTCACAGCACACAGAAGTTGAGGCCATTAGATTGTAATTATCAGTCTAAGCATTTGGAGAAAAAAATCTGAAGAGAAGAATTTCTAAAGCTTGTTGTTTTCTTTTCTGTTCTCTTGTGTCTCTCCATGTACAGGACTCTGTCCAGCATTGATTTATTTTTGCAGATAGCTGAAGCAGAGCTCTGAGCCATTGCAGCTCCAGAGCAGGCATTATTCAGCTCAAGGCAATGGTGGGAGGGAGGCAAGAACATATTTCTAATTGTTCTTTATTATTTTCCTCCCACACTCATTGCTAGCAGCACCCCCCGCACTCCTGAACACTGCAGTTCTCTTCAGTTGTCGAGTTTTGGTTTTCTCGGTTTCTTATCAAATAATCAGCTATTGCCTAATTTAGCCTATGTATTGAAACTAATATGTATTTCATTTATATATATTCAAATAAGTCTTCCTTTATCTGAATGATTTTAAATTAGTATTGCTCTATAAAAATTCTAACAACTTGCATTAGAAATTAAATTCATTATTTTAACCTGTGTTATTTTCTTTTTAATGTAAAATGCTTGTACAAGAACCTATTTCATGTTGGGCGTATCTTCTCATGTCCTCCTTCCCTCTGTTTCCTCAATCCACTCTGCTTCCCTTAGCCTCTTCTATTCTCTTAAAGACTTTCATGTCTTCGGTACATCCATGATTTTACGTGTTTATATAAAATCTAGGAACCACAAATTAGAGGGCATATGGTACCTGCCTTTCTGACTGGCTAAAGGCACTTGATAGCATCATGTCTATTTGCATCTATTTTCCTACAAATGGCATAACTTCATGTTTCTTTATGGCTAAAATATAATCCCATATGCATATGTACTACATTTTCTTCATCTATTCTTATGTTGTTGAATCCTGGGTTGGTTCTATATCTTAACTATTGGAAATCATCACTGATTTGCAAGTATCTTTGTAGTATGCCAAGTTTGAGTCCTTTGGAGTCCCAGGAGTGACTGAATGGAGTCGTATACTACATCTATTTTCAGTTTTTTAAAAAGAAACATCCGTACTCTAACCTGTCTTAGTCTCTTATAAATACTTTTAAATTTATCAACCTTCCCTTAAACACTGCTACAGAAGTAGCCCACAAAACATGCATTTTCCCCACTATCCTTCGTAATTTCATTAACTTTTATTACAATTTATTTATCTTAGGAATAATTTAAGGCTATACTTATAAGTTTTCAAGCTATTAAATAAGAATTTGTGAATTACTATTTTGTTATTTTGATTTACTGCTGTTGAAAGGTGAGTTATATATAATACTAATTTTTAATATTTGCTAAGGCTTCCTTTGTATTCACCTCATAGGCTTTCCACATGTATTTTAAATAATATTAATCCACTAATTGCTCTGCATGGAGTTTTGTGTATATCAATTAGCTATTATTTACTTTCCCCAAGCCTTCCAGATTCTTATGTTCCTTTTATATGTTTTATGCTTCAAATGTCAAGATTCTTGGGTGAAATTTGTCAAACTCGATTTTCCCTTCTGTGGTTTTCCCTTATGCTTGTACTAACTTTTCTTGCACTGACATTTTTAGGAACATACAAGCAAATTAGAAAAACTACCTAGTGAAGCATTGTTTTTATTACCACAAAATCTCCCAGTTCAATTACAGTATTTCTGTTTTGTTTGTTTGTTTGCTTGTTTGTTTTGATTTGGTGCTGGGAGTAAAACTCATTGTATCAGCGATGCTGGGCAAACATTCCAGATCTGTAGCTAGAGTTTTCCTGCCGATTTTAGAGATGTGTAAAGGTTAAAACCTTCCTTTTTAAGAAAAGAAAAGGGGAAGTGCTGTGGGATGGTCTGTATGTCAAATGTGTTGCTGATTGGTCAATGAATAAATCACTGATTGGTCAGTGGCCAGGCAGGAAGTATAGGCGGGACTAACAGAGAGGAGAATTGAGAGAACAGGAAGCTGGGTGAGAGAGACACTGCCAGCCGCCATCAGGACAAGGAAGATGTAAAGTACCGGTAAGCCACAAGCCACGTGGCAAGGTATAGATTAATAGAAATGGATTAAATTAAGCTGTAAGAACAGTTAGCAAGAAGCCTGCCTGGCCCACAGTCAGGACAAATCTTTGTCACCCGCCAGTCCCACAGCCACTCAGACCCGACCAAGTAAACACAGAGACTTATATTGGTTTCAAACTGTATGGCCATGGCAGGCTTCTTGCTAACTGTTCTTACAGCTTAAATTAATCCATTTCCATTAATCTATACCTTGTCACGTGGCTTGTGGCTTACCGGTACTTTACATCTTCCTTGTCCTGATGGCGGCTGGCCATGTCTTTCCCACCCAGCTTCCTGTTCTCTCAATTCTCCTCTCTGTTAGTCCCGCCTATACTTCCTGCCTGGCCACTGACCAATCAGTGATTTATTCATTGACCAATCAGCAACACATTTGACGTACAGACCATCTCACAGCACAGGTCTGTGCTTCTCTCGCACATCTTCTAACATTTCCTTCTGCCTCAAAATGCTGCTTTTGAACCCTGCACAACTGCGGCCTCACTTTGGGTTTTCTTTGTTCTTTCTGTTTTTATTGCTATACGTCTGTCATTAAATACTAATTTTTTTCTTAAGCTTCCTACATCTGCCATTTTAGAAGTTTCTGGTTTTGAACTTGTGATTTTAATATGTGTTTCTTATAGCTCCTGATACATTTTAATCTCTTCCTTTAAACTTCAAATGTGGTCTATAGCTATTGCTTTTTTTTATTCATTTCTTCATTGTTGACAATTCAGTCTCCATTTGACTGATGACATTTTTTGTTTTACTTTGTACATTATAGATTCTGTTTTTAATATTACAATAATTAAAATTTTTCATTCTTGCTGAAAAATATCAATATTAAACAATAATCATACCTGTTCTGACAGCATAAATCAGAGAATATGATTTTACTTTGACTTCTATGCACTTTAGGATTTTGCACACAATTGTTTCAATTTGTTTTAGGATTTTTGCTTCAACTCATTTCTAACTACACCTTAGTGAATTCCTGGTGTGTGTGTGTGTGTGTGTGTGTGTGTGTGTGTGTGTGTGTGTGTGTGAGAGAGAGAGAAAGAGAGAGAAAGAGACAGAGAGAGAGAGAGAGAGAGAGAGAGTGTTATCACCAAAGAGCTTTTAGCTATGCATATTTTTCTATTTATTTACTATTCATTATTTCTTATTTTCTGGAGGTTCACCGTAAATTGAAATATTTCTTCCTAAAGTTCAATTTTCATTCTTTCTTTCTGTGAACGTGTGTGGTACACTGAAGACATACCTTTGTTTTACATTCTGATGAGTTGAGTGTGGCCTTTCAGAGCAATCACAGTGTCTCTCAGAGCAATTTAATGTTTTTTGTGGCATTGTGGTCTGTTTTGTTAGTTACAAATCTGGTGTCATCTAAATATTATTCAAAAGTAATCTTTTTTTCTGGTTTTTCTTTTGCCCCTTGTGTCTCATAAGTAGGCTTATTTTCCTTGTGTTATATCTACGGTTTATTCTCAGTCATTCTACTGAGCATTTGTTGTTAATCTATCATGGACTTGCTAATCATCACTTTAAAAAAATTTTTCCCCTCATAATTTCTTCAATTTTCTTTGAAACTCCCCCTCTGACCCACAAAAAAATATTTTCCTGTTTCTCTATACATGCTTTCATATTCTTGCAAAATCTTTGTACACCAATTTGTGTTTCAGTAATATCCCCCCTGTTTAATTTCAAGTATCTGTTTCCCTTTGTAACCTTTTAAATACTTTCTCAGTCTTCCTTATCTGCCTGAATCTTGGCTTTTTTTTTCTGGCTTTCATTTCTGCTCACACTCTTTATATGCACTGTAATTTTCCTCAGCTTCCTTTACTCCCACCCTGGAATTTGGACTTCCATACCTGTATCTTTAAAACATTTCATAGTTGGGTGCTTTGATGCCTCTCATGTTCCCAAGTCCCTCATCTCTTTTCTCAAAACCCCTATTCAGCTCTCTGTAGAAACCCTTCTTGAGTCTAGGTATAAAAGTGTAATAAATGTGTCATTGACTGCTGTCTGTGGCACCAGTCACCAGACCTTGTTTATTATCCCACTTAAGGGTGACTGGTCTTAGCTATGTGTCACCTTAGTCCTCACTGACAATCAGCTTGTCTCTGAAGTTCCTTCTCACTGGGAAGTGGAGCAAGGGTGAGAGCAGAAGCAAGGCTGACGGGCTTTGAACATGTCTCTGCCTTTATGGTATGAACTTTATGCAATTTTCCCAAGCCACATAAAGTGGCAGAGATAATAATATTCACATCATGAGGCTGATAGAAGTATTTAAGGGGAAAATGCATGAGGAGTGTTTAATGCCCTGCCTGTCATATGGTGGGTGTCAAGGAATGTTAACTTCTATAACTGTTAGGAATGGGCCTTTCTGCATCTGCCAACATCACCTCTGGGTAAGGTAGAGCTGCCACACATAATCATTTAATGAGCCTAAGCATCAAATGTTAACCTGCTTAGATATGGTGCATAATTCACTTATGATTAGAGTGCTAGGCATGGTAATTGTTACATGCACAGCATTGTGGATAGACATGTACTTCTTATGAGTCAATCAAGCAAAACTGAAAAGCAGAAAGAGATGAAAGTCATAAATGAAAGCGTTTCCTTCCTCAGAATTTCCTGTATATTTGGGTATCCTTCAGGCAAGGTTAATAAGCATGCATGTGTATTGTTCATGCTTGTATTAAAATTAAATAAATTAGAAAGAGGTTAAACTATAATAAGACATTATAATGACATAAAAAGAAATGAAATTAGCAGAAGATTTTGAATAAAATACTAAATCAAGATACCTTGCAAATATAAGTATACTAAATTAGGAGGGCAATAGAAAAGTAGAATGGATTGGAAGACTCTCAAAGGAAGAGCCTATAGCCTTTGATTAAATAGTGTGTACAGAGTTATTAAAAATGTGATGGTACATATAAATCATACTATCCAGATTTAGGTTTAAAATTTGGAATATGAAACTAGGTATGGTAGCACACACCTGTAATCCTAGCCCTCCAAAGAAGGAAGCAGGAATGTTAGAAGTTCAAGTTCATCTTTGGCCATATTGTGAGTTGAAGGCTAGCCTGGCATTCATGAGACCCTGTCTCAATTTCTTTACAAAATGCTAGGAGTATGTGTCAGTTGTCTGATGTGACAAGCGTGAGTATATTCCTAGCTGCCCTCCTAGAACAGTGTTTTCTAGAGCCTGTCCTGCAGGTGTGGGTTATTTTCCATGGTTCTTGAGACATCTTATATAACAGTAAATATTTCTTGCGTCGTAAAATATTAGGACTTCACTTATTGAGTTTATATTACATGCTGTACTTTGTATCGAAGTATTATACATAGTAAATTTCTTTTTTTCCTAAATACATGCCTATGGGGTGTTATCAACCTCATTTTCCAAATGAAGAAACTGAAGCTCGGCAACATTAAATATCAGGCCCCAGGTCACACAGCTGCTCAGTCACTCGCCTGAGAATTCAGTCCAGGCATGTTTACGAGATATGAACCAGAGTCTTTGCCTTCTGGGTGTGTTCCATATTTGGCCTAAGTAATGACGAGATTCATTTGCACACGCTCCCTGATACAAAGAATATAAAACAGCTTCATTTCAATATCTAATAGACAAAAACTGCATGACAAACTGCACTTTGTGTTCATCAACGACAACTGCTAATAAAATTGAGGATTAGCTGTCCCCAAACTGCTCTTCACTCTTGTCTGTTGAAAATACATTTAGAGCGGCTGATGTGCATGAGTTAATGTACATATGCAATAATATTGTTGTAGTAGCTAAGGTTTTTCCTAGTGTTTACCATGTGCTAGGCAAAGTTCCAAGCATTTAAAATGCATACGCTCTTTTTATGCTAACAACAACACATGAAAATACGACCCCATTACTCATATATTACAAAGATGAAATTGAGGCACATAGAAGCTAAATATGGCACAACATCACATGATCATTATGTGGAAAACTCAAACCAAAAGAATGCTGGTGGTGCAGAAGAATGTAGGCAATCAACCAGTTGGAAAAAAAATAAGAAATTTTAAGACATATAGTGCAAGTGATTTATTTGAAATATGTAGATTATTTCTTTGGCAATTATATTTGTACTTTTAAACTTTTCTTGATAATTTCTAAATATTTATGAATGCTGGAAGAAAACAATAATAAGTTCCTGTTCTCAGTTCCCAGTTTGAACAACTACAGCATTTTACCCCATTGAAAGTTTCTCAGCTTGCTGCTTTTCTATTCATTTCCTTCATGGCATTTTTTAGTAAGTAGGAATTTTATTTAATGAGATATGACATATCATTTTTGCCTTTTGGCTTACTTTTTAAGGTCTGCCCAAGAAACTTTTTGATTACTCTTAAATTATATAGATAGTCAATGTTTTTCCTTTACTGTCATCTATATGTATATCATTTATCAATTATCTATCATCCATCTACCAACTATCTCTCCTCATCTATTTATCTGCCTATATATAATCTATTAATTATCTATGTATTGCATATATTTAGCTATTATCTTTTATATTTTATATGTATATATTTATACATGTAAAATGTATATGCATTTATTCCATTTATATCACTATCTCTATCATCTACCTGTCATTTATTTATTTCTCTATGTATCCATATTTTGTGTCATCTCACTGCCATCCAGAGGCCACCTGTAAAACTTGGAATAAATAAGCACCAATAATTTTCTTTTGATTGTAGAGAGGAATTGTTCATTATTTCACCATTGTTTTATATTAACTGTAGGATTGTGGGCACCCTTGTCCATATCAGGGAAACGTTCTTCTTTTTCAGGTATGTTGGGGAAATTTTCTAAGATTGAGCTTTATTAATTCATATATCACAAGAAACAGAACAGGATGTTATAAACATCTAAGAACATCTAAGTACCAAATTAATCTCCTAATTTTCTTTGTGATCCATACAGCAAATCACCTGATGGCAAGGTCTTCTGCTACACTGACTGGATTAATCTCCTAGAATCTATGAACTTTCATGGCATTGGAATCATGGAGTTTGTTCTGTTTTGTGAGTATCATCTTTTATTATTACATATCTTTTAAATTTAAAAATTTGGAGGTTGTAAGATATATAAATATATAATTCTCCCTTTTATTTCTTCCCAGCAAACCCTCCAGCATATCTCTCCCTTCTTGCTCTCTATGAACTTCATGGATCTCTTTTGTAATTGTTGTTGTTGGTGGTGGTGGTGATAGTGGTGGTTGTGGGTGTGTGTGTGTATGTGTGACACATGTTGCATTTTATACACACACATACATATACATACACACATACCTAAGTGCATAAATGCAATCTGCTCAGTCTGCATAATGTTATGACCCTTTGCCATTATGTAACTAGTTGGCTTGGTCTTCGCTGTGGAATACTTTGACACCCACTCTCAGCTCTCCATCGTTTTCAGTCCTTCCCTCTATAGCCTATGGAGGCTAAGGTAGCAGTCATTCTTTGGGTGCTTTTTACTTTATTTTTGAGACAGTCTCTTAATGTACTGGGGCTCACCAAGTGGGTCCCAGCAAACTGCCCATCAGTGCTTCCCAGGCCACTGGATTATACATATAACCAAACAACTAAAGCTGATAAATTCAAACTGGGTTCTGGAAATAGAATTCAGGTTCTCAAACCTTCAAGGGAAAAACTTTACTCTGAGCTATCTTATCAGCCCCAAAGTGTATTTCAGAGGGCAGATTTTGAAGACTAAAGTTTTAACTTTTTATTTATTTATTCTTTGTTCTGAAGATTCAGTCTAGAGGTTTCTTTGCTCATTGGTACATGATAGGTAGGTTTTGGTTTTCAGTATGTAAAATTTATCAATTTTGCTTTTGTAGTTTTGTTCTTTTGATGTCAAATATTAGAAAGATTTGCTTTGTTCAAAGTCAAAGGGATTTATCTTGTTTTATTTTGTAGGGTTTAGTTTTGAACTTATGCATTTAAATCTTAACACTACTTATAATACGTTTTCTCAAGTTTTTGTGAGATACAGGTCATGGACTTCATTTTTCTCCTTGAATATACAACTAGTCTAGTATCATTTCTTGGAAAGGCTATCTGTTTCCCCATCAAATTATCTTGTCATTTTTTTAAAAAAATCAATTGACTGAAAAGCTGTCAATCTATCACTGAAGGTGCTTTTGCATTCCATTGATCTCTGTGTCTCACTTTGTGCTGGTCAGAGACCCTTTTGATTATTGTCTGTATACTAAGTCTTAAAGTCAGCCACTACAAGCCATTCAATGGTTTTTCAAAACTGTTTCAGCTGTTCAAAGCCCTTTGTATATAGATAATACATTTCACAGTTTCTGTTTAACTTCTGCTGAAAATGATGCAGAGATTTTATTGAGGTTGTACCTACCTATGGATTGGTTTGAGAGAGTAACTGTCTTCCAGTTCATGGGCAAGGTGCATCACCTTGTTGACTTTGATCTTGTGTGTCTATTCCTGACTTTTGTGTGGAGATTTCAATGTCTTTTATGGATTTTTTGAATCTCCTATTAAGTTTACCTCTTAATACTTCACATTGTGAAGCTGTCATCATGTATTTTATTTGTTTTATTATTGAGTCTGTCACAAGTCTGTGCAGATGTAATTTGTATTTCATACTGACTGTACATCTATTTTTTAAGTCTATGGATATTGAAACTGACTTTACATAGATTCCTTTTCTGGTTCTTTATTCAGATGATTGCATTGACCATAAAGAACACATTCTACATCTTCCCTTTCTTTCCATGTGGTTATATTGATTTTCTTACTTTATTGTATTAACTAGGACATCTGGTATAAAATAACATTTCCTCAAAGCAGATATTGCTGTTTGTTTCCAGCACTTTGAGAAAATATTCATGATACATTTTTGGTAACATTTAAGTAGATTGTAAACCACAGATCCTGTTGTTTGTTTTTGAGACATGGTGCTGTTACATTCTGCGGATGGTATCAAGCTGGCAATCAGGCTCCTAAGTAGTTAGAGTCACAAGTATGTAATCATTATGCTTCACTCATTTGTTTCATTGTTAAGAGGCTTACTAACACATGAGTTTATTGTCTTTTTGCATAGAAATATATTGACTAGCACTTGTTTAGCTGGTTGACTTGACAGAGTTATAATCAGTACTCATTGGTTCCACATATATTGTCTTGGAAATCTAAAAGACAAGATAAGAGTATAGCAGTATATATTACATTTTTCTGTTATTTTAAGTCATAGGCTTTCTTTTTTGTAACTCTTTCATAGTTTTGAAAACAATATGTTGATGGCCAGGCAGTGGCGGTGCATGCTGTTAATCCCAGCACTTGGGAAGAAGAGGCAGGTGGATCTCTGTGAGTTCGAGGCCAGCCTGGTCTACAGAGCAAGTTCCAGAACAGCCAGGGCTTTACACAGAGAAATCCTGTCTTGAAAAACCAAAAAAGAAAGGAAAAGAAGCTGGGTGGTGGTGGCACACGCCTTTAATCCCAGCACTCAGGAGGCAGAGACAGGCGGATCTCTGTGAGTTCGAGGCCAGCCTGGGTTACAGAGTGAGTTCCGGAAAGGCACAAAGCTACACAGAGAAACCCTGTCTTGAAAAACAACAAAAAAAAGAGTATGTTCAACACTGACTTTCATTTTTAGTCCTCATTGTTAGTGTGGTGAATTACACACCAATTAATTTCAACTATTAAGTCAACCTTGCATTCCCTGTGTGAACCTTGCTTGCTTTGGATATTGCTGATTTCAATGAGATAATATTTTCTATGGATCATGTACCAGTATTAATGAGAGATTATTAATCAGTATTAATCTGAGATTTATATTATCACAAGGTCTTATTCTGTTTTTTTTTTTTTTTTTTTTTTTTTTTTTTTTTTTTTTTACGGCACAGTAAACTTTGTCCCATAAATGGTAAAGCTTTTCTTTCTTTTCTATGATCAGAAAATGTTTTTGTTGGAATGACTTCTTTTTTATTCTCTATATTTGTTTAGTAGAATTCATAAATAAAAACATCTAGCTTTAAGGTTTTATATTTAGAAAATTTTCCCGTTAATTGTATTTTGAAAGCACCAGTTTTAAAGGATACTTTGCTAGAATGTGTCTTTCAAGGAAATTGTCTTATCTAGGTTGTCACATGTAATATTATGAAGTATATTACTCTCTTACTCTCCATTCTGTGCAGCTAGTGTTTACAGTGCCCCTATTTTGCTCCCTGATATTCCTAATTTTTAAATTCAGTCCACATCCCTAATCACTGTATGCTCATGAGCCTTACTGATGTTTTCAAAGGCACACACCTCTCTCCCTGTTTATTTTCTCTAACGTGTTACTGTTTGTTTCACTGATTTTTGCTTTTGCTTTTGTGATTTATTATATTTTTCTCTTACTTGTAATTCAACCCTCTCTACCCCAATTTCTTAAGGTAGACACTTAGTTTCTAGGGTTTGGGCTTTTTTAGTTTTTTTGTTCTTCAACACTTTCATAAGTGTGTATAATGAATTAGGTCATTTCATCCCCATTGCCCCATCTCACTCTCCTCTGTCTTCTGTTGAGGCTCTTCTTGCCAGCAAACCTCTTCCCATTTCTCCATGTTCTCTCTCTGTGTGTGGTTGCTTGTACAAGTTGGGGGTGATTTTCTGGAACTCGGGAAACTAATAAGTGGCCACAACAATGAAGAGAATGATACCTTTTCTTCCATGATGACTAACATCTCAGAATTACTCACGAATGCTTCTCTCAGGCATGGTGAGATAGTGATGCTTCACATCTTATGTATCACTATAAAAATTACAGATATCTCCAGTTCTTTAACCCATTTTTCATCTTTACCATCACTTAGCTACAATCATAGCTATTCATTACATCTCCAGAGGTTACAAACCTCACAACTCAACGTTGTGTTTTAAATAATCATTTGCATTTTAAGCAAGTCACAGAGGAAAAACAACATCTTTTACATAAGTCACCTAGATATTTTTAGTTCTGATCTACAGTTTGTCATATTTTTACTTGGTAAAAATCACTTTAATTTGAAAAAAAAACTTGGTTTAGCTTTTTCTAAAGTGTAAAATAGCCAACAATAAGGTTTCACTAATTTGTCATCATTCATAAAAGACAGTGTCATTTAATATAGAATTCGGGGCTGACAGTGTCTTTCTTTTTTCAGAACTTCATATTTTACATTTTTTCTTTTTCTCCATTGTTTTATGTGCCCATATTTTAAATTTTTCCCTTTTCTTTTTTGAGATTATAATATAATTAGATCACTCTCCCCCTTTCCTTCTGCCCCTTCAACCCCCACGTTTTCAGGGCTGATCATGTGGTACTGGATCACCATTGGTGTGCTTTTCCCTGAGGGAGACTATTTCTCCTACCCTCGGAATTCCTTAGGCGCTTATAGCTCTTTGTGTAGAGTTGAGACCTTCTTGGCTTTGTTGTCCACTTTGGTGTGTCTACTGTCATTGACCTTGCTTAGCTCATGTTTAGGAAGTCATGTTGGTAAGACTTCATGGGTATAACTTCTAACATTACTAGGAGACACAATCTCACAGCAAACTTCCTGATCCTCTACCTCTCACAATCTTTCTATATTTATTAGCTTATCTGTTGGAGCTGGGTTCCATGACTGTGTTTTTTGATTGTGGTTTTAGGTAATGGTTTCCATCTGTTGCAAAGTGAAGACTACACTTACCTGATTCTGATTCACACATTCTAATACACATCCAGTAGTCATCTGAATTGTTTTATCACTCAATTAAGGCTTTATCACTCAATTGTTTTTCTCCATTTGTACTTAAGACTTGGTCTTTGTGCATGCCTAGCTATAGTTTTATTTGTATACACTCTGATTGCAAGTTACTAAGTGTCTTGAATACCCATATCACTATCTTTCACAACCCTAGGAAATGTTTGGCCACTAGTTCTGAAAGACTTTCTCCCTTTCTGTGTCCTTGCAAGGTAAACATTTGACATTGTTCTTGAGACCTCTTCAGAGTCTGTTATTAAAAAAAAAAATTCTTGAGCTGGAGAGATGGCTCAGAAGTTAAGAGCACTGGCTGCTCTTCCAGAGGTCCTGAATTCAATTCCCAGCAAATACACAGTGGCTCACAGCCATCTGTAATGAGATCTGGTGCCTTCTTCTGGCGTGGAGGCATCCATACAGGCATAACACTGTATACACAATAAGAACATTTTCTCTGGGCTGTTGAGATGGCTCAGCATGTAGAAGCACTTGCTGCTCAGCCTGTTGGTCTGCGATTTCTCCCCAGCATCCCCATGGCAGAAGGAAATAACTAACTCCCATAGCCGTCTTCTAACCTCTGACCTCCAAAAGTGTACCATAGCATGTGCATGCCCCTCACAACAAATAAATAAATGTAACAAAATAGTTTTAACACTCTCTTCAGATTGCAAGATTTTTAATTATTATTATTATTATTATTATTATTATTATTATTATTAATGTAGTGGTAAAAGCAGTGTTTACACTGGGGATTATACTGGAGCCATGCTCACACTGGCCATATTACTTTTCTGCTATGCTACATTGTGTTCTGAAGCCAGCCTCATACTCTACCAGTCCAAATGCAAATTCCCTATTACTCTTCTCTGGCTACACCTTTCTACTATGTGCTTCCTATTCCTCAACTTTCTAAGTTGCTCATTTTGTTCTAATCATCAAAAGATCATTTCTGAATTTATTTTCTGTGGATGTATTCCCTAATACTCTGTTGTACATATGGATGACAGTCACATTGAGCTGTGAGTTTCCATCTAGGTATGTCTTCCTCTCTGTTTTTGCTCCTCAGATTGGGTTGAATTCCTTAGATTTTTCTTTCTTTTTTCCCTACTGTTATTGATTCTTTGTGGATTTCACATCGTACATCCTGATCCCACTCAACTCCCTGTCCCTCTGCATCTGCCTTCCACCCTTGCAGCATCCCCCCAAAATTTAAAAGAAAAACCAAAAACCAAACAAAGAAAATAAACAAACGAGAGAGAGAGAGAGAGAGAGAGAGAGAGAGAGAGAGAGAGAGAGAGAGAGAGAGAGAGAGAGAGAAATCTTGTCGTGGAAGCTGTAGTGTGGTCCATTAAGTTACCCATCAACCCTGTAGTCCTTCCATCTACACCTGCAAGTGTTCACCACCACAAGTCATTGGTAGGATCACAGCCAGGGCTCAAACATCACCATGGTCTCAGGCGGCAGGTGGCCACCCAGTTCAGCATGGCCCTAAGACACCAACACGGCCCCAGGTGGGAGCCCAGACCCCTGGCATTGGCATGGCCTTCATGGTCTCAGGAGCTATGGGCATCAACTCAGACCCTGGTTATTGTAGGGCCATGAACACAGACATGACCTTCAGCAGCAGCCTTGGCCCCAGTTGACAGTATTGACCACTCAACTAAGTGTGGCTCTTTGGCACCAACATGGTTCCAGGTTTTGGGCTAGACCCTGGGCATCTGTGTGGCCTTTGGTGGCACCATGGGCCACAGGACATCAACACAGACTCTGGCTGTTATAGGACTATGGACCCACACATAGTCCTCATCAGCCATCCTGGTCCCGATGTCACCATGTCCTCAGGTGGCAGTGCAAGCCAATCAGATTGACATGGCCCCTGCCACAGCGTGGCCAGTGGACACCTGCCTGGGCCCGGGTGGTGGTCCAGATCACAGGCCTCTGCATGGTCCTCAGTGGTGACAGGAGCCACAGATTTCAATTCAGGCCTCCTCAGCTGCATCAGGGCCTTGACTAAGACTGACCCTTGGCAATAGGCCAGGCCAAGATATCACCTTGGAGTCAGGTGACCAGCAGGCCATTCACCTTAGCCTGTTTGTCGCCACCTCTCTCCCCAGCCCATGAACCGCTCTGCGTCTCTCTCTTCCGCCTCCTCACCCTACACTTACTCATCTTTAATGCACTCTGACTGTCTGGCACCATCGGCGCTGGGCGACACTTGTTGAGTTGTGCCCCGGGGACAGATGCTTGGCATGGTGTGGGGCTGGTGCTGTTGGTGTACTTAGATTTTCATGTGTTGAATGTATTGAATTTTACACTGGTTGTTACAAATGTCGTATCTTTGAGATTTATTAGCATCTTTGGAGTATTATTGTTTTTTCTTTTCCACCAGACAATTAATTTTAATTTTGTTAGATTCAAACTACAATCTTTTTTCTATTGACAACATCTTCAAATGTGCATTGCTTTGTTTTCCTTACTCAAGTTCCATTGGACTTAGACTGTAGATTGATAATTTGTATTACTAGGTATTTTTGAGATACTCTGATTTCATCTTTTTCTTTAAAATTTTTTATATTTGCTAAATATAACTAATTTGTAGTAATTTGCCTAATTTTTAGTTCTAGACCATTGCCTATTCTAGTAATACAAGCACAACCATTTTAACATTTTCTAATTCACATTACTGATTTTAATTAATTCTATTTACTCTTTATCTTTTAAAATTTTAATTAAATTAAAATTTAAATTCTTCTGTTTCTGAAATAGTTTTGAATTTACTTTTGTATCTTTTGGTTATGTTAACAACTTACAACATTTGCTTTTGCTTTCTTTACCC
Organism: Peromyscus californicus insignis; assembly: GCF_007827085.1. Lineage (NCBI taxonomy): Eukaryota > Metazoa > Chordata > Mammalia > Rodentia > Cricetidae > Peromyscus > Peromyscus californicus. Next base: position 6,302,914 of record NW_026294617.1, on the reverse strand, counting down.
AATAGTTTTCTTGATCTAGTAAGTGAAATGGTTATAAACACCTTGCCATTGTTCATCTAGAGCAGTGGCCATCACCCTTCCTGATAATGCGGTCCTTTTATACAGTTCCTCAGACTGTGCTGACCCCAGCCATAAAATGATTTTCATTGCTACTTCATAACTGTAATTTTGCTACTGTTACAAGTTATAATATAAATATCTTATATGCAGGACACATGATATGTGACCCACCAAGTGGGTGGAGAGCTACATATTGGGAACTGTGGTCTATAGTAATATTCAAGGTTCTTTGCTAACTTTCCTGTGGATACTTGGAATTTCCGTCAAAAATGAGAATGTGGGCTGATTCAGGTTTCTGTACGCAAATCTCTGCCCACAATTGTGCTAGTTCTGCTATTTTAACATCCACATTTTCAGTTGAAAACTTCTAGCATAGTCGGGGATGTTGGGCATAGGTGGTTTGTTCATTAAATATTTCCCCATTTGAAACACGTGTGATTTTATGAATATCAATTACTTCATTTCTCTACACAAAGGGTTCAGGTTTTCATCATTGTTTCTGCAGAAAGCCTTGTTTAAGTCTTCTTCTAAACATGGGTAGATACATACAGATCATCTCTCAAGCTGTCATACACTTTTCCTCTGTGTCTGTCTCAGGGCTATTATATATACACATATGTGTTTCATGACATATAGTCACAGGACAAACCAAAAGCATACATCTACATGATCAAACAGTCACAGGCTGATTTGTAAGTCAAGGAAAGGATCTCTAAATCAGGCTCCTCATTTCAAAAATTCTCAGTTGTTAACTGGTGAAAATATTTGGCAATTTAAAAGCAAACATTTTGTTACATTTCATTCATAAAAAAGCAAGCACTTACATTGGAAAACTATGAATGGTGTAGCTTACCTAATAAACATTATTTTTAATGATTTTTGCTTTCAAATGATCAATACTTATGTGTCGTTATCTTATGGTGTCTAGAAAAACATCTACATAGACAATGAACATATCTGAATGTATTTGAATATGTAATACAAACCTCTTTGATGTTGAGAAGACAGGCGCACTGTTTATCAGGTGATCAACAACTTGTCTCCTCTCATGCTCATTTTCATTCCTATTTACAGGCCTGTGGAGGCCAGTTTCCCTAAACCCTTTGTCATGTTAAGTAGGTTCATTTGCTTGAATGACTATTTTCAAAAAGACTCAACCCTAATTCCACCTTACCAGTTTGTCTGCTTGTTACCAAGCACTAGCCTGTCCTGAGTTCATATTTCCCCTTCAGAAAGCCTGGTTTATGAAATGGTATCAATAGGTCAACTGCCTCTGCCCCTGCCTTTCTGGGAGTGTCCTGAGGAAATGGCACAGGCATGTTTCCTGTTTATACCACACTGCCATTGCTCTACATGTGGAAAACAGCAAAGAAACAGATGCTATAAAAATAAGGTTTTATGGGAGTCTCATACTGGTGCCTGCTCCCTCCAATGACTGCTTCCGTTTGTTTCATTCTTTCAAACAAGGTGTCTCAAAGTTAGAAATGAGTGCTGGAGTCATTGCTGGAAGCTTGTCTGACTTCCAGTTTCCAGGAAGAATTACTTTGCGGTCAACTAACCAATATTTAAAAAATAGGCAAATAAGCATCATAGAAGCTTCCTCCTGCAGCCGAGGGGAACAAATACAGACATCGACAGACAGACATCACACAGAGGGTAAGACCTAGGAAGATACAGTTCTACATGAGATGTCCCCATCAGTCCCTCCCCTCAGAGCCCAGGCAACCCTGCGAAATAGGAGGCAGAAAGAGTGTAAGAGCTGTATAGAGGAACCAGGAGAACAAGGCCCTCTGAATCAACTGAGCAAAGCCCATGTGAACTCACGGGACTGAAGCAACATGCACAGGGCCTTCCCTGGGGCTGCAACAGGTTGCCTGGGTATATTTTATGGCTGCCACTTTAGGATTTTTATGAAACTCCTGAATGTGTGAATGAGTGGGTCTCTCATTCTTGTGCCTTCTCTTGGGCTCTTTTCCTTCTGTTGGGTTGCCTTGTCCAACTTTGATGTGGTGGTTTTTGTTTTATCTTATTATTCTTTATTTGTTGTTGTCTCTTAGAAGCCTATTTTTTCTAATGAGAAACAGAAAGAGAGTGGATTTGGAGGGGAGGGGAGATGGGGAGGAACTGAGAGTGGGACCTGTAATCAGGATGTATTGTATGAGAAAACAATCTATTTTAATAAAAGGAGAATACATATATGTATATATATGCTTTGTAAAATATTTTAAAAATAAAGTGGGAATTTCAAAGACTATGAAATAATCTGTATATTGTGAATTATTATAAAATCTTATCAATTGAAAAAAATAAAAATAAGCAAATAACTGAACAAAAGATATCAAAGATACAAAACAGGATTCCACACACCGAAAGATTCTGCAATTTTATGAATTCTTCCCATTATTAGGTTTACTTTAAAATTTTTTATTTCTTTTGTTATATGTATTAACAATTATATTAATATGGACATAATTGTGTTAATATTCCCAATGGTATAACTGTTTTTCTTCTATTTTTAACTCTTTTGCTTTCAAATTCTTATTTTAACCACTGCTTCTGTCACAAATTACCACCTATCTCATCATTCTTATTAGTGGTTTGAATGGTTGTTCTGTTTCTGGGGGAATGTGGGAAACGTATTATGTACCAGGTAATTCTGTGTTTTTTCCAATGTATAAAAAAAATCTGCTAAATAATAGATACAGATGTGATACTTTTGTTTGAAAAGTTGATTTGTACCCAACTCATTAAATAACAGTTGAACAATCAACTAAAAAAAAGTATTGGTTGGAACACCTGTCTGGGAAAAACACCTTATCTTGATACAGAATGGTCAGTGGCAGTAAAGTGGAATTCTCTAGTCAGCACAGTCCTCAGGTCCATGGCATACCCTCTCACAACGCCCCCTCTCTATGGTCGATTTAATAATGCCAGTCATGAGCTCACTTCTGAGGTTACTAGGCATTTACAATTTCTTATCTTAGGTTGCACTGTAATAAATTAAATCACAAATATTTTTTCATGTGTAGACATTTCATGTGGGAAGTGGTTCACGTTAACAGCAATATCAAGAGTGGATATTCTGTTTTTCAATATTCAGAAATGATTATGAAATTTTTGGCCATGAACATTAAATTCTAGTTCCTGGCAATTTTCCTAGAGACTTTAGGTGAGAGAAAACTTGTATCTCCAAATCTTTTAAGTATATAAATAAATGTTCAGGTTTCCAGAAATAATTTTAATGAAATGTGATACCTTCATTTGTGTGTGAACTCTTAATTGACACAATTAAGTTGGCTTCAGGTTTGTGCTATGTCAAGCTATATAAGTAATAAATCCTTCCTGGGAATGTGAATTACTTCTCTGGATTGTCATAATTATTTTGTCATAAGTAGTATTTACACGTTTGGCTAATGGTTCCTTTATGCAGATACAATGTTTCAACTTTGCGTGTATGATTGTATGTAGTGTTCAAATTTTCTAATTAAATATGGTTTCTCTTAATGTAATCTGGTTTATTTTGTCAACTATATAACAGGTTTGTTCTAACCTATAGACACTTCATATAGAAAACCATGAAAAAGAAATAACAAATGGCATTGTCTGATTAGAATTGATACCTTATGCTCTATCAATACTTATTTCCCATCTGGCCTTCTGTGAGGGCCATGCCCCCTTTTCTAGCAAAGGAGGAGGGTGACAGAAGGCTAAGCTCTTGAAAACTGTGTGAAGCCACCAGAAGACGAGAAACAAATTATTCACCAACTCACAGGTCACTAGGCAGGCAGCTATAGGTAGGGTACTTAGGCACAAACTGGCAAAAACAGGCTTATAGACAAATACATACAGGCAGGCTGACAAAGCCTCCAGCTCAGGTTCAGGCTAAAGTCCCTGACCTCAGGGCCATATATATGCAGAATCACACAAAAGTGGGACTGTACCAAAAATAGTTATGTAACAAATTACATCACTATTTACTTTGGGGTTCCCTGGACATCTGGTATCAGCTATATTGTGCTGACTCATACGCCCCCACGTCTGGTATCAGTCATGTTTTAGCTGACTCATCCTGGCCGTCTGTATCCTTATATGTTGGCTAGATAAAATCTGGCTCTTATTTCCTTCTGTTCTCAACACCTTCATAATGTGGGGGCTGGTTCCATGTTTAAATATTTAGAAGAAGTATGGTCAGCATTGTCACAGAAGTTAAAATATATTTCCAAATCTTGGTAGCTAATTATGCTTGAATTGTTGATTATTATGAAACAAACTTAAGCTTAATTACATATGAATTATAATACAATTAATAACAACATATAAAAATATAAATGCATTAAAATAATTTTATATTATATAATTTATAGAGGCACACATAGTATCTTATTTGTTCCTCATCCTTAACATAAAGTGTATATATATATATATATACTAATATAATGTATGTATATGTTAACCTCATTTCACAAATGAGAAACTGGCAAGGCATCAGAGGACTAATCTGAGGTGTCACACGTATACTGAACTTCATGTCCAATGATTTGGATCCTTAGGGTCTTTGTTAAGGTCTATAGAGTAAATGCACAAGAATTAAGCAACACGACAACAAAAATTTCATTAGCAAATGTTTGCTGAGTGCCCACTGTGTACAGCATGGTGAAGGAACCTCATTTTCTTGGTGCTTAGCAGCACTTTCTAAAGCCTTAGATGTTTTATAGTTGCATTTTCATCATTATAAAGGCATGACCCTCTTCTGGGCTTCCAGCCAAGCACTGAACAGCATGAGATAACGCACAGAGGCTTCGTCTTGTCATCTGATAATTTATAAAAATGAAGTTGTCCGTGAGAACGATTTCTATAAATATGTTTTTTGTAAAACATTTTACTTTGGGAATTAAACTATTTGTTTTCCTGTATTTTAAGATTGTTGATGAATTTGGACCACTAGAGCATCATGGTACCTGACATTCCTAATGCCTGCAGTTTTCCCGGGAGCTCTTGTCATGTTGCAGGAACAGTATTATCTTTTTGAGGCCACCTGGGGATAACTTATTAATTTGTTAGTTTACCAGTTTCTAATTATCCTGAATGACTTAATGCTGTTTCCAAGGTGCTAGGGGATGTAGCACCATAATTCTGATACTTGTTGGTGATTCTTATCTTCTATGAGAAACTCTGGGAGAGTGTCTAGATGGGAACCCCAACTGAGATTCTTTTCTCTTTTTCCTCTATTATTCCTCATTATCCTCTATTCACAGCACTTCCTTTCTTTTGTGTTTAGAAGAGAGGAAATAAGACACATGAATTATTGGCTACAAAACAGAACAATAGCAACACCAAAGTTGTGGTAATTAGGAGGTCTATAATGGCACATATGTGTCACTAACTGCCAATTAATCTTGATGATGAGAAACAATAAATTCAGCTACCACTACTTCTTCTTTTCAGTAGATCCAGGCAAACATCAATGGTCTCTGCATTTTCCTTGTGTTTTATTAGTCTCCTCCGGGCACATCTTTTTTCTCCTCTGGAGGGTGTTTTTCTGTACACGATGAGGAATGCTGTTTCTAGTTATTGAGTGTGATCCACACACTTGCTATTTGTTCATGATATACAGTGTATATATGAAGCATTTGCTTGATCCATGAGGAAATAAGTAAAACCCCTTTTAAGACCTTTAAGCTGATAGCTCATATGTGAGCTTGAGCACACCTAGAAATCATTATTGTCTTTATTTCTCTTGTATCAGCTTTACTTCAGTTACTGCTTCATCAACCAATAATTTAAAAATGTGATCTTACAAGAACAAAACCAGAATGGCCAGGTGAGTTCCCATGATGGACTTTCTCTGTGGTGTGAGGATACTCAAACTCTTAGCCTCTCATTGACACCTACATTGACCAGCTGCTGCACAGGCTTTACAGAGACCTGTCTGTACAGAAAAAAGTTTTTCACGTTCTCCTTCTCTGATTATCCTTCCATCCACCTTGCAGTGCCCATGAACTCTGGATACAGACAGATTGCCCTAGGGGTAGATGTCACACATGCTGGTCTATCTCAGTCCTCTTTGTTGTAACCTGTCAGCACCATCTGATCTTTATTGGGCACCTCTTTCTTACTAATTCCATTTAGTGTTAAAGAATCTTCCCCAGATATTTAGTGTCAGAGTTCCTCAAGATTAACTTCTAAATAATGTTTATAGTCAAGGATCCCCATTCCGAATAGCAGCCACAGAGATCCTAGAGCCCACTTGATGTCTCCCCTTCGTGAGACTCAAGCTTAAGTCTGTTACTCACATACTGACTCCATCATATCAGAACTTCCCTTTCTGCTTTGTGTCTCAGTAAATGATGATCCTCTTCAACTACTGCTGGTAGAAAACAGAGAAACAACTTCATTACCTCACTCTTTTCATCCTCTCTACCATAGTGGCCATTTTTATTTATGAATCATCGTGGAATTTTCTTCTTCCTTCTTTCCAGTCTCATAATTTGAGTTTCTGAAGTCGCTCTGACATCTCTCTTGGGTTAGCACATATCTGGATCCTATGGGAGCTCCTTGAATCAACAACATCCCTCCCGTTGCAGACAGAGTGAGTGTTGAATATCGTTGCTCCATCCTGCAGTATAGTATTTAAAACTTTGCCTTGTCTTGGAGTACTCATTGTGGTAATGACAAAGTGTTTCTTGTCACCATGTACACCCATAGAATTTAATCTCTGTAACCTTTGCATCTTTAGAGTATACCAACCCAGATCCTTTCTGGAATTTCCCAGGATCTTCTGTATTCTCATTTCCTCTCTACGTATTGTTTGTACCCATTTCACCTTGTCTAGTCGTACTTGAGAACTAACTGCATATTATTCAAAGCTCAGTGAAGATTTTACTTCCTCACAGTCTATTCTTAACCACTCAAAAATCTCTTGTAAAGTCTGGTTGGCCATCTATTTTCTATTATTGGAATTTAGACAATCATGAAATAGTTTAAATGACAAATTGAAATCTTTCTCATCTGCTATAGTTCATGCTTCATAAAGGACAGTATTTATGCTGCACATGACTGTACATATGTGAATAGTTCCTTCCAATGAAAGATATTATATATATATATATATATATATATATATATATATATATATAAAGATATATATAGTAAGCTATTGATATAACAAGAGATATTTTCAATGGCAACTGATTTATGGTCTTTCAAAAACAATAAACATATAGTAGGCATTTAAAAATAAACCATGAATATACTAAAACTAAAGCTAATTCCTTTACTTAAATAATGCTCCCATTAAGTTCTGAATCCTGATCCAGCTATTAATTTGGATACTTTTATTATCAAATGATGTTTGCTGTCTTTGGTTTTGACAAACTGATTTTTCTTGTTTTGAATATTTATTTTAAAGTATTTTAAGCATGCATGTGTGTGTGTGTGTGTCTGTGTGTCTGTGTGTGTCTGTGGGTATTTCCATATGAGTGGATGTGCCCCTGGAGATAAGAAGAGGGTATTAGACACCCTTGAGCTGTAGCTATAGGCAGTTATGTGCTCCTGACATGCATACTAAGAACTCCTTTTGTGCTCTGCAAAATAAGCATATCTTTACCCTGTTGAACATTCTCTCCAAACCCAATAAACATAAAATGTACTTACTCTAGATGACCGTGCTCATAGGTGGGCTGATTAAGCCAATGGTTATCATTGTAGGTCTAGAAAACATCATATTTCATATTTTAACACAGCAAATTTGAATAAATCATTAAACTTTTAACGAGTTGATTTTTGTCATTATATTGTTTAGTTTTGTTAACTTCAAAGATTTCATGGGAAATATTCTTCAGTTTTTGCCTGAATTTAGCATTTCTCTTTAATATGGATCTCACAACATGCCATACTGTCCTCACTCTTGGTGTCACTTCGCTTGTATAAATCAGGGGCATCTCAGATTAATTTAGTGTTGATATTGCACAATGTTGGTTTCAAATCATCTCTATTTTATGTGTATGATAGGTATTTCACTTAATAATATGTTATCTTACTATTGTGCTAACAGGAAAATAAATTACTTCATGGTAAGTTGAGCTTAATTAAAATATTGATGAGTAGGACTGGTTTCTTTGGAATTTTGGATTTTTTAAAATTTATTTTTAATGAATTAAAACTTTATCCTAGGAAACTGTTTCTTTTTGACCAGGTTGGCAATGAATCCATATCACAAAATAATAAAGAACCATGGAATTTCCTGTTTTTTTTTTAAATACTAAGTCATTGATTGTGTTTAGTGTTCAGAAAAATTCTTTAAGGAAGTGTGCTGGATAGTTTTATGTCAATTTGATACAAGATAAAGTTATCTGAGAGAAGGGAGCCTCAATTAAGGAAATACCTCCATAAGATCATCCTGTAGGCAACTTGTATGACATTTCATTAATCAGTTATTGACCTGTGAGGGCCCAGCCCATTGTGGGTGCTACCATCCCTGGGCTGGTGATTCTGGGTTCCATAAGAACAAAGGCTGAGCAAGTCATGAGGGGAAAGCCAGTAAGCACACTCCTCCATGGTCCTGCCTCCAGGGTCCTACCCTGTTTGGGTTCCTATCCTGACTCCTTTCAATTATAGAGTAAGATGTGGAAGTGTAAGCCAAATCAACCCGTTTCTCCCCAAGTTGCTTTTGGTTATGTTGTTTCACCACAGCAATAGAAACCCTAACTAAGAAAGAAAGATTAATTTCTAAAATAAGGATCTTAATGAAAAAGGCCCTACAACCAAACTCAAAACTTAGTTTTTTTCTAAATATTCTTGTGCAACATTCCTCTTCATCTTGTGCTTCCTTCTATCAAAGCCTTCTCACCTGAGGCTGAAACTGAGATGCTGAAGTCTCACTGGGCCCTAAGGCATGTCCAACTTTGTATTGTTTTACAGAGAACTAATTCTTTTATATTATGTTTTTTTTACTTCTCCCGTAGGGACTAAACACATATATTCTAATGAGGAGAAAAATGGTTAAGATTCACTCTGTTCTGGGCCACAAGAATCTGTGCTTCTGAATGAAAAATGTCTCCAGGAGGCATCATTACCATTTTTTATCATGCTGCGAGTAGAGGAGTTGTGTGAACACCCTTGCTTGGGTGGCAAGGGACAATTGAATTCACCCAGATGATATAAAAATGCAAGAAGTAGCCTTCTTTTAGCTAGACTTTGGTTGTTGTTTATACAGAAGTTTTTACTTCTTGTGGTCAGTAATAACCCCCAATAGTAGACGATATATTTAAATTCCATGACTACTATATAGAAATGACTGTGTTCTGTTTTGGTATTTACAACATAGACAGCATTTAGCCATAAACATGTGGGCAACCAATCAACTGTTCAGTGATATTTAGTGAATTACTTTAGGTAATTACTAATATATTTATTTATTTAGTATATAATATATATTATAAAATATAAACTATATGTAATTTTAAATTTTTAAGTAATGTAATAATGCTTTTCATAATTTTTGAGAACAATATGATGTTTTAATACATTTATATAATATATACTTATTGAATGAAAGTAGCATTCCAGCTGATAATCTCTTTATGTTAGGAGATTTTAAATCAACATCTATTTCACAAAATATACAATAGGCTATTATCTACTAAAATCTGAGCACTGTACCATGGATCTAAATTTAAACTGATTCCTCATGCCTTTATTTTTGTACCTATCCCCACTTCCCACCATCCTTCCTCTTCTTCCCTCTTCCTAGTCTGGTGATGAATGCTCTGATCTTCTCTGCTTTGAGACTACAGTCCCCATTCCCACATGGCAGAGAGAGCACAAGGTTCATCTTCCTGTATCTACTTTATTTTAAGAAAAGTAAGTTCATCTTTCTAATACCATGCTTTCTGTGTAAAGTTTTAGGATATTAATCTTTTTATACATTAATATAACATTCCATTTTGAATACTTACCACCTTTTCTTTAATGCCTCCATCCATCAATGAATAACTATGTCAATTCTCTCTTTTGGCTGCAGTGAATAGTGCTTTAGAAAACATGAAAAAACAGGATTGTCTTTTATGTGATGATTTTATTTTCTTTGGAGATACAGAGTTTTCAGAATCATGTGGCTTTTTGACGAACCTTCTTGTTATTCTTTTTAATGACTTAATTGTTTACATTTTCACTAATGTTGTTTAAGAATTCCCCTTTCTCTGTATCCTTGCCAGTATTTTTTATTTTAGGAATTTTCAAATAATAGCTGTTCTGACAGGGGTAACGTGGTGTCTCATGATGTTTTCAATCAACACCTCTGGTTGCTCTTCGTGTTCATTATCTGTCATATACTTTCATTTATAATATTGGAATTATTTCTAAGCACAGCGTATGTTTTCTTGCTTTTCTAAGAATGTACTACTTATGTTTTCCCTTCTATATTCTTCAGTGAATTTGTCTTGGTCCTAGGAACTGCATTCTCTTAATTATGGTCCACTTTTCCTGGTATGTGTTAAATTACATAAAGGAGAGCAAATGGTATTGTGGCAGCACATCCAGATTTGATTTCTGGATTTTTGTTCCACACAGCATTGTGTGACTGTAGGTGATTTATTCATCCAGAGTTCAGTTTACTCAGCTATAAAAGAGGGCATCAATGCTACTTCATGTTGCCCTATTGATTAAACGAAATAGTAGGTATACATTGAGAGGTACATATCAGGTAACTAATAAATGGTAGTGATAGAATTAGTGTGTTGTAAAATTCTGTCTTCAGGACAACTGGAAGGCTAGTGTTTTTTCCAATAAGAAAGAACTGCTTTAGTGCTCTTTTGTCTACTTTTAGTGGCTCACACATCACTACTGAAAGAGTATTTGTAACCATAGTTCTATACTGCCTCGGATTTTTCCTCCCTCTTTTTGTACTTTTGGGTCACAGTATTTAGTTTTATGGTCAGCATTTCTTTTGTTATATGTATACATATCTCTCTTGTACAATACATGAATCACTGTTATACCATAATCATGTCATAACATGAATAATGCATATTATGTTTATTACAGATTTTATTGTGTCTTGGGTGTTTTTTTTTTTGGTTTAGTGACTTTTCTTTCTATTTTCTTTTTAATATTATTTTAGATGTCAGAAACTACCATAAGAGGTAAAGTAATCCAGGGGTACTTTCCTGTATAATTTTTTAGTCTCATCTAAGCTCTTTGGACTATATATCAAAGAAAACCTAACTGTGTGACTAGAAAAGTCATATAGAGTGGTTTTGAGTGCAGACACATGTTAATTTCTCTGTGGGACTGTCTGTAGCCGTTTTGTCTTTGGAACTCTCTGCTCCAGGTTTACCTCTGCTTTCTGCCCACTGACAATTAAAGAATATTTGTCTATCTCATTTGAGTTCCGTATCTTATATTCTTATCCTCTTCATTACAAGAGAAGCCCACAGTGCTTCCATTTGTTTCTGTAGACATACGGTTCTCCAGTAACTTGCAGCTCTACTCTGGAGGCTGGTGGAGATGGGATGGAACTGAGGGAGTCAGGACAGTACCCAATGGAGTGAGACTCATCCATGGCTTTGTCCGATGACTGGGTACTCATCCTGCCACTCTGACTACTACTGCTCTTCACCCAGCCTACTCCCACAAGGGCTGTTCTCTGAGTGTTAACAAATACAAAAATGCTTTTTGAAAGTTGGTGACCTTCAAGCTTTCTGACTCATCACAAACCCATCAGAAAAAAATGACACTTCTAGAATATGTTCACTTTTTTTCGATAGGTTAATAAAAAAAAGAATATGGACAGGAAATTCATAACAATTTTCTCATAAAATTTACCCCCTACTACTAAACAAGCTGCTATGTAGATATCTAACCTATTCACCTCTGAGTGATAAAACAATGCTTTTACAAATATATCAAAACTATACAAGCACATATGTGTTGGAATGAAACAAGCTGTCATACTTTTAACATGTAGATAATCTGAAGGGAGGTTTTAAGACCCATTTTCATTCTGTTTGACGCTGTACCACACAGCTTGCATTACTGTTACAGATTTGCTGCTTTTCCCCTTCAGTCCAATTTTGTGTCTAACCTATGAATGATATTTATATAGTTACAGATTTTCCTAGTTTTCTCTAACAAAACAAATCTAGATATATCAGTAAAAATCTCAGCTAGATAACAACAGTGCCAAAACTCACAGGAAAATCTGAAAGCATGAGATTTATGAGAAATAATGTGAGTTTTCTCTAATACACATTTTGAATTTTAAATATTATTGTAGAATATACTTTTCTTTAGACTTATGAATTGATTACATATATTTTCCATCAAATTAATCTTAGGAGAATGGATTTGCTTGTGAACAGTGGAAGATATCTAATTTCAGTGTTCAAAATGACTCGTGATGTGAAAGGAGATAAATACATGGAGTTTGCAGTCATCTATCTTAGGGGTACATCTGTTAGCAGTTTTCATATGGAGTAAGTTAACAAGGTAAATTCTTCACTTTCAGGATTAGAATGTAAAGAGACTTAAATACTTTTGATGCCAGCTGTTTTAAGAACAGACTTTTACTTCATTGTCTTATTTTCTTAGGATATATCTGCAAGCCTATACATGAGGTTATGGAAGCTTTGGCTTTGGGATTTTTGTCTGAAAGATTTCTTTCTTTCTTAATGTTTAGCAACGTCACTCAACAGACACTTATTCTATGACTAATATAAAGAGTTTTCGAAGTCTATGGAGCAGCAGAAATGAAGGAGGCAGAACCTCCAGTAGTGTTTTACCTAAGAAGGTTGACCACAAACTACTGAACCGTACAGAGCAGAAGGAGCTGAGATGCAGCATCTGTGTGGAAGGCAGCGCTAAACATGTGACAGAAATTATGTGTGTGTTTCTTGAGCAGATCTTTAGGGCAGTGGTGGGATAGACATTGCAAGGCCTTGTATTCAATTAACAGCCTGTAAATGATATAGACTGCTATTGTAGATGGACTTTTTGTATTTAAGTATGATATATGGAAAGACAGTGGAAAGGTAGTGGTAGATGAAAGATATGTGAAACGTTCAGATCACACTTGTTTTCTTTGGGCATCACTGCACAGTTAGTTCTTGGAAGGAGTTGCTATAAGCAGAAGAATTATTGCTTCAATCTCTGAAATTCATGAGTTAAAACTAGGTAATTACTTAAAATAAAACCAGCTCTTAGCCCAGAGTTTGTGTGACCCTGAGACAAGCTTGTTTGTTAACAGAGACATTAAGTTTCAAATTTCTACACACTGATGAGAAGTACAGAGCTAGTACTGATTGATAATCACCTGTTCTTGACACAGTGTCTGCCGTTTTGGATAAGGCTGATTAACTGAATCTGGAACTTTTTGTTCATTTGGGAAGACAAGTGCAGCTGACATTGAATGACATAATGATTGTTCATTTATAGAGAATAGTTTTGGTGAGTGTTTTATATATAGACTTGATCAAGGAAAAGTTTAGAAACCAAACAGTGAAAAGGTTTGGTATTACCCACATGTCACAATGTCTGCCTAAAGCACCAACTTGTCCATTAACTGGGCTACCAAGGCTGGTGTCATTTTGTTAGTATAGAACCTTACTAAGTTCTCCTGTTCTAGACCTCAGATGGATGATCTGAGCAAACTTTTAGAGTTTTTAGTACTAGAAAATTAGGTGCATTATGCTAATACCTGTGGTTCTAGAAAAGAAAGCAACAGAGCAGGACAGGAATCCAGGTATCCTTTGGCATTCTCTCTTCTCCTCAATACCTGGGAAGTTCAGCACTTGGATGGAGCACAAATCTTAGGAACTTGTGTATTCCTTAGGGCAAAGCTTTCACATCTCTGTCTTTAGTAGCAACTAGAATGATAGCTGATCGCAGAATATATTTGGTAAATATCAGTCAGACTAAACCACAGAGACTGATGTTTATGGAGGGTAAGATAGGACTGAATACTGCTAGTTCCAAGTGATTTTATCTAAATATATTGAATGAAAAACAAATGAATAAATAACTATTCTCACTTGTGGTCTATAGATTTTTATCACATCACCCAGAGCTTTCATTGTATAGATTCATTTAACTCCAAGTACCATGGATTATATAATCCTGCCAATAAAATATGTTCAAAGGCATAGAGCAAAATACATATTTTGTTATAAATTGTCACTATATACATATAATTAAGGAATTTACAATTATGTAAACAAAGCTTAAATGAGTTAAAAATAAGATATCAGCAAGGAAAAGAAAACTACCCTAATTTCCCTCATATAAACCTATTTCATCTATCAGTGTATTCATGAATTATTCATCATGGTGGTATTCATCAATACCACTATGTTGAATTATCTGATGCCCCCCCCCCAAACCTACAACTTTGTCATAACTGGTCTTTAATACTAATAATTTCTGAAAATTTTCATACAAAATATAATTTCTGTGTAAATATTTAATAGTGGATACCAATAAAAATGGGTGGAAAGCCGTTGCTTACAGCCAGACACGTTAATTAAACAGCAAAGGGCGATGTCATGCATGTGAGCACATTTTCTCTTGCTAATCTATTTTAATTCAATTAAATACAACCACTTTTTATTTCAAGATATGTTGTTTTCAATTTGCACCTATTGATTATTTCATAAATTGCAGTGTATGCTAAACAAGATTTATGATGTGTGCTGGTTATATTGTCTCATAAAATATTCGGAGGCTACATTTATTTCTCCTTAACAATTCCAGGAGCATGTGTTGTCTAGCTCACATAACCAGAGGCATATTCATATACTATGTTGTGTTAGGAAGTATAACTTATGCTTCAAATGGATGAGTACTGAATTTGCTTCTAAGTTTCAATACTTTAAGGTTTTTCATGTCCCCATCTTACTTCATGCTTCTAATAAAATCCACCATAACTTATATCTTACAAAAAATAGAAGATTCTCATAGAGGAAAAGTTTGTCAGAGAGGAGGCTCTAAAGGTTAAGTTGTCAGCAGATTTGTTGTTTAATGAGGACCCACTTTCTGTTCTTCCTAGATGCTGCTTCAATGTAGCCTCACACAAGTTTAGGAGTAAATGCTTTCTCTGGGCTTTCTTTTACAATGACATTATCTCACTCATGAGGACTCTAGCCTTATAACCGAATCACTGTGCAAACATGCATAACCTGCAAATAGTATCACTGAAGAAGATTTTCAAGATATGAGTTTAGGTCAGGAGCCCAAGAATTCAAACTATAAACATAAAAATTTGGGACATATATTTTTGGGACACACATACATATATGATAATATATTCTGTCAATCTTCAAACCCTTTCAGAATTACCATTTCATTTTCTCATGAAAATATAAAAATGTCTTTTGGTAGACAATGAGAGAAACTGAGACTTCACTCTTTTTTTAGATTTACCTCCCTTTTTCACTGGGATGATTGATGTCACACACCTGTCATTGAGCTTAATATTCTATTCTTGGCAATGGTTAGTCTCCATTAGTTTCAATGGGTAATGTCATCACTGTCCGTATGATTAAACGACACTTAGCAATATGGATTTCCTCAACTGTGTGATATCTTCCTGGTATGTCATCACTATCCCCGTTTTTATAGCCAGAACATGCTGGAATTTGTCTATGCAATGAAGGGTTCAGATAGATAAATATGAGAAGGGGCGGTTTTCATTTGCCAGTGGCATTGTTTAACATTCATAAAAAATTGTTTTATTGCCCAGATGTTGGAAATTTATTAATTATCATATTGGCTCTTGGGCCTGGATCTTGCAAGAGCGATAGTAGATGCCAGAAGCTAAATAACCTTTTGTCATTCTGCTGAATAAAGGATTGTTTGTGCTCTCCAGTTGATAAATTATCTCCATGCCCTGTCGTTATAAAAAGAAACTCATCTTGTTCCCTGGGCTGGCAGGAGATGAGAAGGCCCCAGAGAGAGCACAGAGAGTTTTCCTTTCACAAATCATGTGTAGGATGTGTGCTGTGGGTCCTGTCTGGATATTAATGTGAAAAGAACCCAGGATTGGGCATAATATTTTCCTTGTTACCTCCTGGTATGTGATGAATTGCCACACATTTGCAGCATTGAACTTTGCTTTTACCCATAGTAAATTATTTTCAATCCAGAAACCAATTCCAGCATGGAGAAATGTACTCTTTTGCATCGTTTCTAAAGAAAAGGGAAGCTTAACCTTATAATGCAGCTAAGACAGTGTCAGCATCTTCACGATTATTGTGTAGTATAGGAGAGATCCATGGAAATATTGGCCTTTGAGGCTTATCATTGCACATTGAAGAGAAAAGCCTTGGGTTAGCTCTTAAAACCATTGCTCCTAATCGTAGATGTACCAAAGGACTAGGGAAGTGGCCCATGACTACCATGTTTGCCTAGCGTGTGCAACACCCTGAGAGACAGCAACAGCCCTGAAAACAAACCAGTTAAAGATGAAACAAAGTGAAGAAAAATCAATGTTGGGCCAATGAGATGGGTAGAGCATTTACCATTTACCAAGTAAACTCCACAGCCTGAATTCAATCCCTGGATCCCAAGGCCAAAGGGAAGACCTGATGTCTGAAGCTGTCCTCTGACCTCCACACTTGCTGTGGCACCACTAGTGCACACACTAGTACACACACACAATGAAAGAAAAGTATCAAATACTTTTCTGTTGACTTTTATGATTACATTTTATAAATCTTATAAGGCAGTTCTAGTTTCACGGTCAAATGGAGGAGGAAGTAAAGAGACTTTCTTTCTTTCTCTATATTTCCAATGCCACAATCTCCCAACTTCTCAATAGGCATCCTGAACTACAGAAGTGCATTTATTCCAACTGATGATTCTACAGTAGCATATAACCACCATGAAAATTTTTTAGTATTCTCTTGGTAACCTGCATTGTATGGACCTGAACAGCTATATACTGGGAAATATCCATCTTTACATTATCAGGCAGAATAACCTCAGCATCCCAGACACCTTCAGTGCCTCAACCTACTGAACATCTCCCAACCCAGAGTCAGCAACCGCTGATCTCTGCTGCGTGCATAGTTTTGCCTTTCTAGCATGCCATATTCTTGTAATGGAACCATAAGGAAAGTTTTCATTCTTGGCATCTTTCACTTAGAAATATGTGTTTAAGTTTCCTCCATGTCTTTTTAGACCTTGATAGTTCATTTCTTCCTAGTACTGAATAAATACTCCACGATTTAGATGTACCCAAGTTCGTCTCTTCATCTAGTTATGAATATCTTAGTTGCTCCCTTTTTGACAATTATGAATACAGTTGCTATAACTATCTATATGCAGATTTTTATGCAAATATAAACTTCTGTCCCTTTGGTTGATATTAAAGGAAGAATATGCTTTGTTTTGTGACAAAATGCAAAACTATTTTCCCAGGAGTATCTTTTGCATTTCTTTCAGGAACGAATGTGATTTCTATTGTTCCACATTCTCTTCATCATTTTATATCAGTGGTTTTGGGTCTAGGCTGTTCTCATAGTTGTACAGCAGCAACTCTTCTAAATGACATATGCCGTTGCTGCTAGACACTTTTCCTTGTGTGGAACATTTAGCTGCATATCTTTTGGGTTAAATATCTTACTATATTTGGCTCATTATTTTTCTTTTATTTCTGATTAGAATATAATTACAACCTTTCTACCTTCCCTTTCTTCCCTCCAAACTTCCCTGTATACCCCTTCTTGCTCTATTTCAAATTCATGTCCTCTTTTGTCATTGACTGTTATATGAGTATACATAATGCATATACAAAGTATTCCTAAATAAACCTGCCCAGGCTATATAATGTTACTTGAACATATATTTCATGGCTGACCATTTAGTATTTGATAACCAGTTGGTGTGTTCTTCCCTGGGGAAGACAATTCCTCCCACTCTCGTTATTCCTTAGTTATTTGCCTAATTTTTAATTGGCTTGACCCTTTTATAGTTATTAAAATTGAAGAGCCATTTCTGTATTTTTATTACAGCACTTTAAAAACTGCCTTTTTCAGTTGGGATCCTCTATGCTGTGCCTTTTATCCTTTACTCTTGGTAGTGACTTTCTCAGTAGGTTAACTTTAATAATGGTAATATTATCAATCATCCCCTTCATGGATCAGATCTTTGGTGATACATCCCATACCAGGAATGTCTGCAATTTCTCCTGCATTATCATTTTATGAGTTTTATTGTTTTCCATTTTACACTTAAGTGTATGGTCCATCTTGTGTAAACTTTTGTGAAGAATATTCATTTTTTTGTGAAGATTCATTTTTGTGTTTTGAATGCAGATGTATAATGTTTCCAGAACCACTGGTTGCAAGGAATATTTGCACCTTAGTTTTGACTTTATTGCTTAGTCAAGGACCAGTGAAGCATATCTATGTGAACCTATTTCTGGGCTCTCTGCTTTGTCATATTGATCCACATTTGTCTATATTACACCACATCACACTCTTCCCTCTACACCTATGTAGGTTCATAGTAAATCTTGAAGTCCACTAATGTCAATACTCAAACTTTGTTATTCTCCTTAATTCTGAATTATCCTTGAAGGGCCATTTTATTTCTCCCTGGAAATTCCAATGGGTACTCCCAATCTACTGGTCACCTAAATGGCCCCGGCTAAAGTAAATGTATCAAAAGCAAAGCCAAAAGGTATGAATCTTGGAAAGAAACTGGTAGGAAGGAGGAGGTTTGATAAGGATTGGAGGGGAGTAAGAGAGGGCTGAAGGAGAGGATAATCAAAATATACTATAGGCATGTATGGGACTGACAACAAAATTAATTATTTAATGAATGGGAAAAACAAAAAAATCAAATGATAATAAGATCGGTTCTTTTATACCCACTTTCTGTCTTGTAAACACACAACATCGGTTACAGCATAGAGGGCTTGGTGTTGCTTCTTTCACACTTTCTACATTTTAAAAATACCTGTAAACAGCAAGTTGTATCTCCCTGGCTCACTTGTGGATTTTTTCTTACATGTATTAGCAAGGATGTAAAGCACAATATTCAAAAGATGTGAAAGAAATTCCCTTAACTTTGTCCTCGTATTAGCAGAAACCTGAATTTCTTATCATGAGCGAGGGTGTTGGCTGGAGCTTTTGCACGTATGCCTTTACCAAATAGAACAAGATCACTTGTGTTATGAATTTGTTATTTTGTTTTCTTTCTTATAATGCTTTTTTAGTTGTTGATATTATAATTGAATAATTTCTTCCTTTCCCTTTCTGCTTTCCAATCCCTCCTATGTAGTTCTCATGTTTTCTTTCAAATTCATGTCCTCTTTTTCTTTGTTGTGATATATGTACTTCTCTCTCTTTGCCTCTCTTCTCTCTCTTCTCTCTCTCTCTCTCTCTCTCTCTCTCTCTCTCTCTCTCTCTCTCTCTCTCTCACACACACACACACACACACACACGTCCTTAAATATATAACTATAACCTGTTCAATCTGTACAGTGGCAATTTGGTACTGGATAGCCAATTTGAGGACTCTTCCCCAGGGAAGAAGTTTTTTCTTCAGCTCGTGGTCTTCCTCAGTTGTCTGTGATTCTTTATGTAGGGTTGAGGCCCCGTGAGATCTGCTCCTTCCATGTTAGTATGTTCATTGGTGTCATCTTTGTTTGGGTCTTGTTTAGGCAGCTATATTGATGAGGTTAATTGGTATAGCTTCTCTAGTATTTCTAGAAGACACAGTCTCACAGAAAACTTCCTGTTTATCAGGCTTACAATCTTTCAACCCCCCCCTCCACTTCAGCAATGATCCCTGAGGCTTATGTGCAGAAATTGTGTTGTAGATCTATGGAGTATCCAGGGTCCAGGGGCTTTAGCTACATCCAGCATGGGATATCTGAGGGGAAAAAAAATCTACATACACTATGTTCTTATGTCTGCCAACTTTATTCCTCTAAAACAAAATTCTATCAATACAGCTATGGCTCTGTCAGGTATTTAAAGCAAGAATAACTCTAGATACACCAAGCTCTGTATCCATCTACTTTATTTCTCTGGGATGAAATTCTGTTTCCATAGCTTCAGTTCCGTCCAGTTCCTTAGCTCATAGTCCTGCTAATGACTAAACTTCTATATTTCCCTCCTCATCTTCATCCTCTGTATCCTATTTCTCCATCTCTACCACTCTCTATTCCTGACACTTAGAAAACTCTACCCAAGATCTGCTTACCCTCTACGATACTTGTTTTCCTCTCTTCTCTCTTGCCATGCTGTTCTGTCCATTTCTACACAAAATGCCTGCCCTTTCTTTCCCTGGGCACATGGTTCTCTGCCTCCTCAGGAATGTTATTCTGCCTCTCACCTTGATATGGAAAAACTTCTTTTGTTCTCAGTCAGTTGCTCTGGAGAGCTGCTGTGGATATTGCTTTGTATGCTGTGATGTGTTGCTCTGATTGGCTAATAAATAAAATGCTGATTGGCCAGCAGGGAAGAGAATTTTGGGAAGAGTCAGGAGTCATCAGCCAGACACAGAAGAAGCAAGATGTGAAGGCAGAACTGAGAAAAGTTACCAAGCCTTTGGCTAAACATAGATAAGAATGATGGGTTAATTTAAGTGTAAGAGCTAGTCAATAGTTAGCCTGAGCTAATGGCTGAGCAGTTTTAATTAATATAAGCCTCTGTGTGTTTACTTGGGTCCAAGAGGCTATAGGACTGGCAGATGAGAGAGATTTGTCCTGACCACGGGCCAGGTGGGACACAGGAAAACTTCAGCTACAGAGAGACACTAGGCCTCAGGTCAGGGGGATGGTATGAGCTTCATTTGCACAAGAAGCAAAGCTATGTGTCTCCAGCCAGCTTGTCTCCTAGGCTCAGCAGCAGTGTGTTGGGGAGGGGGAGAGTTAGTAACCTAGAAGTTCAGTATGTCTGGAAATATTTGGGCATGCAGGAATTTCATAGTAGAAGACAGCTGGAGTATTAAAGGCTGGATAGCACCAAATATTCGTAACAAATGGCTTGCCTCTTGACAGACCCTTGGCCAGTCAAGGTATAGCTTTAATACACAGATGAATCTCTATGATACATTCTTGCAGCCTGCAAGGTAGATGTATCAGTTGGGGCTGGCCATTCATGACCTCTTATTCTATGCATTTTAACCAGCTGGAGTTTTCTATAATGGTCTCTGTTGCAAAGAAAAGTTTCTTTGATAAGGGTGAGAACTGCACTTATTGTGGATATGAGGATAAATATTGATAATGTAGCTGCAGATTATTCTAGTTTAGTAAAGTGGCAGTTAGATAAATAGATAAGATGACTACTTATGACTTTTTCAGACATCCTTACTGTTATTTTACTTCCATTCCTCCATTTCCTGGATTTGTCTCTATCCCTTTGTGACTGAAGCCCCTGCATTTTCCCATTTCCTTCTTCATATAGTTGTCCCCTGCTATTCCCTTCCTTATTGCACCTCTCGTGGTCTTCGTTTACTTGTTTTTTTCCCACCTCTCTTCTCTGCTCTGCTCCTCAATGCATTCTTGAATGAATCATTTGCATTTTCAACTCTATTTTTAGTTTCTTATATAATCCTGGTATTTATTCTCTGTCATATGTATATTGACACAGATTCTCCCCCATTCTGTGGACTTCTTCTGGTGAATTGATTACTTCTTCAGCTGTGCAGCATTTTTGTTTTATGAAGTCCCACATGTCAATTGTTGACCTCAATTCCTAGGCAAATGGATTCCTATTCAGAAAGTCCATTCCTAAACATAAATCCTTCAGAGTACTGCCTGTCTTTTCCTCTAGCAGCTTCAGCTTTCACATTTAGGTCTTTGATCCATTTGGAGTTGTTTTTTTTTCCCCCCTTGGTGAAAGATGCAAGTCTAATTTCATTGGTGAAATGTAGATTAGAAGATATGCACATGCATATTTTGTTTATTGCCATATGTTCTATGTTCTCAAACTACCACTAAAAACCCATCACCAGATACAACCCTAAAATTAACCCAAAGCATGAGTCAAAATAATCCTCTTTTCTGTAAAATCTATCCAGTCTTTGGTATTATATAATCAGTGACAGAACATGGACTGGGAAATGTCTTCCAATTGTGCCATTAAGTCTTAGACCCATCTTGGACACAGAAGTCAAGAATCATCTTTACATAATATACTTCATATCTATCTCTCCTATACAATTGTGAGTTGGCTCCCTGCTGCCTAGAACACCAAATTCCAACTTCAGTTTCACAACAGTCCCTGTCCAGAAACCTGCTCAACTTTACACATATTTATACTGTGATTCAATGACACTTTCCATAACATGTGCGGGTGTCCATTGCCTTGACACTGTAACCTTTAGGAAGCAGATTACTGGCATAAAATCGGTATTTTTAAATTCACAAAGAACTGATTTTAAAACTTAGTTGTAAAAATTTTTGCCATGCTGTAACATATAAATTCATTAATTTAATAAGATTTTGTTTAATATCTAAGATGTTCATTCTATGGATACACACAGTATCTTTCTACTTGCTTTTTCACTTCATTCTGATAACTTTCAGTAGTGATTCAGCCCCTTGGCAATCAGGACATTTATTGATGCTATTATCCTTAGCAGTGACTTTCTCATGCACTAGTAATACGCTCTAGTTATTTCCATTAATCAATTTATAGCATTAGTATGCTAATGTAAGTGGGGTCTTCTTGATTGTTCAAGTGACTTAACTCATCCACTATCAGATTGTTGTGGTTCTTAGGTAATGCAGTGGGAAGAAAATATAAAACTTAAGAAGAATTACAGCTCCTTTGCTTGGGGGAAAGAAGACACAAATACAGAGCACTCACTGTAGAAGTTGATTCGTGGCTATCGGCATCTATCTTTGCCTATTCTCAGAAGACTGTAAGATTTCTCTCATTCCCTGTTCTCTCATTCCACCAAATCTCACTTACTTCCTAACTACATGTTTCAATTCTGCTCACATTGCTTTTTGATGAAGTTGCTTGGTGTAATAAAATGGATTAATTTGCAGTGTTTGTCTTATATATCCTTCAAATATATTTGAGATACATAAACTATTCAGTGTTCTATGACCCTCCTTACCCTGTAATTTTTCTTTCTACATTTTTTTTGTTTCTGACATCTTCTTCTTTCTTACTTCATAAATCCCAGATGCTTTTATGCTGTTTCATTAAACTTCTTTTTCTCTCTGTGTACCTTCCTGGAGCAATCATACCATCTTCCACAGTTTGAATTTTAACTTTTACTATTATGACTCCCAAGTCTGTACCTTCTGCATAGATTTACTTTATGAACTGCAGATCAGCCTATCTGAGTGTTTATTGGACAGTTCTTCAGGGCTGGCTTTCAGACACCACAGACTCAACACATGGAATACCAAATCCAAAGACTAATTCCTCTGTGCTCTTGTCTCAGTGCATGATACAACCATCCCACTGCTGTTACAACATGCCCTTACCATACCACACTGCTCCAACAGAGAAGTTACCATACCACAGCTGTTACAACATGCCCTTACCACACCATATTGCTCCGACAGAGAAATTACCATACCACAGCTGTTACAACCGTGCCCTTACCATACCACACTGCTCCAACAGAGAAATTACCATACCACAGCTGTTACAACATGCCCTTACCATACCACACTGCTCCAACAGAGAAATTTCCATACCACAGCTGTTACAGCATGCGCTTACCACACCATATTGCTCCAACAGAGAAATTACCATACCACAGCTATTACAACATGCCCTTACCATACCACACTGCTCCAACAGAGAAATTACCATACCACAGCTGTTACAGCATGCCCTTACCACACCATATTGCTCCAACAGAGAAATTACCATACCACAGCTGTTACAACATGCCCTTACCATACCACACTGCTCCAACAGAGAAATTACCATACCAAAGCTGTTACAGCATGTGCTTACCACACCATATTGCTCCAACAGAGAAATTACCATACCACAGCTGTTACAACATGCCCTTACCACACCATACTGCTCCAACAGAGAAATTACCATACCAAAGCTGTTATAACAGGATGTTACCACATCATACTGCTCCAACAGACATTACCATACCACAGCTGTTATAGCAAGACCACATCATACCATACTGCTCCAACAGAGAAATTACCACACCACAGCTATTATAACAAGACCTTACTTACCATACCATACTGCTCCAACAGAGAAATTACCATACCAGAGCTGTTACAA
The DNA here is from genome assembly GCF_007827085.1 of Peromyscus californicus insignis. Classification (NCBI taxonomy): domain Eukaryota; kingdom Metazoa; phylum Chordata; class Mammalia; order Rodentia; family Cricetidae; genus Peromyscus; species Peromyscus californicus. Next base: position 6,278,633 of record NW_026294617.1, on the reverse strand, counting down.
CAGGACCTGACTATACCATACTGCTCCAACAGACATTACCATACCACTGCTGCTACAACAGGGCCTGACCATATCACACTGCTCCAACAGACATTATTTATCATGCCATGCTGCTCTATCAAGACCTTTCTATACCATGTTGCTCCAACAGAGACATTGCCATGTTGTGATGCTCTAACAGAGACATTAGGAATAATTCTTAACCCTTTACCTTCCCCATATCCAAAATACAATCAGTTACTAAATATCATTTACCTAAGTTCTTTAAAGTCTTTGAATCTCTTGACTTTTTAATCCTTAAAAATCTCTAGAATTGTCATTTTAGTTTGTCCAAAATTACTTCCTAGTTTTTCTCTTCTAGTCTTTTTAAAAATATCCATCTGTTATCAAACTTTTTAGAAGCCTGTGTTGGTATTTCAATGACCTTGAACTTTTTTCAGATCAGATTGGCTGAGGTCAGGGTTGGAAGGGAGTGGACTTCACATTTATTTAAGAAAAGGACAATGATTTCTCCTTCTTTAAATGTATGGTCACAATATTTTCCTTTAATGGAATTCGTTCTCATAACCCATTCTATCCCATTCACATTTCATTTCATAAGCACAAGCTGTGGGTAAGGGACCTCTTTTACAGGACCTCCCATTCTTGTGACACACTAGGTTATGGGACTTCCCCACCGTTCCATTAGCCTGGCTATTTGCTTTCTTCATTAGAATGCATGCTCCATGAGAGAATGGGCATTGGTCCTGCCCCTTAGGGACAACATTCCTGGTCTTGTATCCCATACAAGGAATCCTATGCAGTAGGTAACTAAGTCATTTCCTTAGTTGGTGAATAAGAACTAAGTAGACTGAAAACAATGTAACTGGGAAGGACTTATTATTTTTCTGTGGTTCTCCCCTGTAAGATTTTGGATATTTCAGTGGAAAGAGGAGGATCTTCTGTAGGAGATGTCAGAGAAGAAGGAAATAAAGTAAAATAGTGGAGGGTGCCACACAGAAAGACTAGAGAGAAGAAAGCTCTTCTATTTTAAACTTTGTTTTTAGATAAGCTATACACATACACATGATACAAAACTCTAAAGTGCACCAGTGAAGACCGTGAAAATTGAATCTCCTTGTCTCCTCTTCTATCTAGCCTTTTGTTTCCATGATAGGCACAGCCATCATTAATCACTTTTATTTTTAACTTCTGTACACATACATGAATGTCTAATACCAACATGTTTATTTGTATATGGTTGTTTAGAGTATTTTACACAGTTAGCAGCATAGTGCACACCTTGCTGCTGTTTACTTTGGTTTTTATATCAACTGTCTATCATCTCTGTATTATCTATTCATAACCTATGTATCCATTCGTCATTTATCATCTATCTATCTATCTATCTATCTATCTATCTATCTATCTATCATCTATCTATCATCTCTCTACCATCTATAGATGCATCCTTTCTATATCATATATCAATCATCTATAATTATCTATCATATGTAGTTCTATCATCTGTCAATCATTAATAGGTCTATAGTCTATATATCATCTTTCTACTCAGCACATTTATTTGCTGCCTAGGTCTTTTATACCTTTGCATAACTCCGCCACATATATACAGATGCACCATATTTTGTTTAACATGCTCTACCATGAGAAATTATACTGTGCATAATTTTCCACAATAAGAGGCCACTACAAGGTATTACCTTAAGTAAACATCATTTTACACATAGAAAAATGAATGTATAAAATTTTAAGTGTTAGGTGGGTTAAAGGAAATGTTTAATCTTAAAAGCCCTCTTGAGCTGACCTGATCTGAGACTGTGTTTCTTAAAGTCACGCCAGAGAGTTCTTCATTTGTCTTTCTGGGCAATTGCATCAAGTCCAGACAGCTAAGAAAGGTTTTATTGCAACAAACTGATGGTTTAAAAATCCCAGTTTTATTTTAATTTTTATAATTTATGGTGGAAATACCATTTTCTTCTAAACTCAAGAGCCATGTGTTGTAGGTGTTTCTTTCTTCTAGACAAACAGGTTAAATGATTTTCCTTGGGACTATAAAGCTTGGGAAGTTTTATCTCAAATTATCTCTACTTAATTGTAATGGCTTGTATATATTTGCATATAAATCTGTAGCTATATACATATGTACTTACAGATTGTGAAAGTTTATGTATGAGAGTGTATATGTGTGTTTTTGCATGTACCTGCTAGATGTATTATAAGTATTGTCATTTATCTCTTCTTTTCTGACACTGCTCAGTTTCTCCTTTGAAACTTCTTTTAGTTCTTTAAAATCAAATTTTTTCACTTACTACTTTAATGTCTCTAAAATTTCGTTTGTTTGTTTGTTTTTGAGAATGTATTTCAATCACAACAAGATGTGTGATCAGCCCCAGGAGCCTGCCTACCTCCCCTTCCCTGGGACCACAGTCTGGCTTGTCATTTGGATTGTCAAACTCAGGCCTTCATGCTTGTGTAGAACGTAACTACTGATCCATCTTCCCAAGTTCTACAGTTAAAAAAATGGTGGTGTGGGTACGGGTGACCTGGCCCCAAGGACGTGAAAGCAGGAAAACTGGCCATACTCCTTACTGCCTGCTTCATCGTATGAGCTAGCCAGGGCAATCCTGGAGAGCTCCCACTGTTGGTGTTGATGAGGGAAAGCTGTAAGGCCCCAAACAAAGGCTATAAGTTGGTCCACCCCAACATCGATGACCTGCTGGAGCATGTGAATGGGCTGGACCTGCAGATCCAAAACTGCAGGATCTCCAAGACACAAGGAAACAACAGGAAATCCAACAGGAACCCCAGTGAGGGCCCAGCATTGATGGTGTAGCAGAAGCTAGAGTTCTCAAACCAGACGAATGACTCATTGCAATGAACACTTACAAGTAAAGACATATGTACTAAAGAGTGTACTGTGTGACTCACTGTGTCACACTACAGCTTCCATGACAAGACATGTGTGCGTTAGTTTGGTTGTTATTGGTTTTGTTGTTTTCCTTATTTTGTTTTGTCTTGGGGGTAGGTGACCGGCAGATATGAGGACAGATGGATGGGATTGGGATACATTATGTGAAACCCACAAAGAATCGATAAAAATTTTCATTTAAAAAAATATATTCTAAATTTAATAGAAATAGTCCGTCCTCATTATGCTTTTATATTAGCTATTCTTATTATTTTATTGTAGATGCTCTTTAAAATACCCTGTGTAGTTTTAAAACACGCAGTTGGGTAGTGTTGTTAAGTTACACTAATTGGATAGATATGAGAAGACTAACAATGATTTTAAAGTGTTCCAGCTAATAACATGGCTTCTATTTGGTTTAGTTTTCCATCTTCTTTGAGTGTTGTTGTAATTTAGAATGGTCTCTTAATAAAAAATCCAGAGACAGATATCAGGGTGAAAGCTGAAAGATCAGAGAAGCAGAGCAGCCAGCCACTAGTTTTTACCCCTACAAAATCCTCAGCCTAAAGAGAGTGAGTTCCTGTTTCCTCATGCCTTATATACCTTCCTCTGCCCAGACATCACTTCCTGGGTTTATGTAGCCTAGACAGAGAGAAGAGATAGTTTGAACTTAAAAGCGAGTGTGTAGACCTGCTTTCACAAATACAATTATCAAATGGAAGGGTGAAAAGACTCATTTCATTAACTTGACACTTCCAAAAGTGGGCAGGACCCTCCTCTATTAATTAGCAATTGAGCTATGGAGTTGATTTTGGCAATCTGATGAGGACATTTTCTCAACTGAAGTTCTTCTTCCTGGATAACTCTAGTCAACCAGGACAGAAGACATGTACATATGCTGTCCCTAAACTCCACAGCAGCCCTGAGGGATAAACATAGCACAAGTGAGGAGTCATACATACTTTGCAGTTTGCCCAAACCAAAAACTGGTAAATAATAAAGTTTGGATTAGAAACCAATACTGATTGGACTCAGTGGCTTATAAAAAATTAGAAGAAAAAGAAAGAGAATTTGAAGTTGGAAAGATATATTGGAGAGAAAGCAAGAGGGTAAATTGACTAAGATGAATTGGTAAATCTATACAAAGAATGACATAAAAGGAAGTAGGTCTGGCAGCATCCTCTTTTGCAAAGGATTAAAAAAATACATGCTATCACAAAAAAAAATCCTTTCTGTTTTGTGCTAGAGTACAATCAGAGAATAGAAGAAATAAGCATACCAGAAAAAAAAAAACTCCGTAATGCCCCATGAAGTCAATCAGTGTTTGTCAGGCTAGTGTGGGACTTCATGAAGCCTTTGTTATTTATAGAGACATGCCTTGAGAACTCAACTCTCATCTTTGTGAGTTGGATCCATAAGGTACCAGTTTTCCAGAACAACATATAACCTCAAATATTGCAAACACATGAAAGGCAGAGCTTAGAACAGGGCATTCCTGTTTTGAGTTAACAGTAGTTTCTGTTTTTCACTCACTTTTCAGATCTTGAATTCTTAGTATCCTTTCCCAATGCATTTAGCTTTGCCTGCCCCACCCCCATAGTAGAATGTTTGATTTCTTTTCCATTAATACTGATTTGGGGGATGTGGGGTTGCGGGGTGGCTTGGGAAAAATGGCTGGGTTGGGAGGAGGGAAGAGGGGGGTTGTGGATAGTATGTGGAGTGAGTAGAAAATTTCTTAATAAAGAAAAAAAATACTGATGTTTCTAGAACTTTCTAGATTGGTTCAAATTCAGATCCATCAATAATATTCCTTTACAGCACTTATTGCTCTACACTGTTCTAAGTGCTGTATGATTCCAGTGAGGTAGACCTCACAGTCATGGTGTGATGACAAATTCACTGTGGCCTCAATGCTGAGTCATAAAGTCTCTAAGTTAGAGCTCAGTTTGGACGTCTATCTTAATGAAATTCATGGCCATTTCATCTGTGCCAAGATGTACTAAGTGCTTTATAGCTTTCTTATCCACGATTCTCACTGTAGCTCAGAAGTAGGCAAGTATCATGGTTATTTGGTGAATGAATAAAGGAAGCATGTGGATGTTAAACAGATTGGAGTTGGGCTAATGAAATTGGTATCTTTGATTCCAATGCCTTTTCTGTATCACCATGCCTGGGGACTCTCCACATTCTGAACCACCTACCTGTCCACATTGGGTCTTACTTATTCATTCATTTATTTTGAAGCCCTGGGATTCAATGTGAGAACTTCTGAGTGCTAGGCCAGTACTCTACCACTCAACTATTTCCCTAGCTCATTTTTTACTTTTTGTTTTGGCAAATGGTCACAATAACTTGTTGAGGCTGGCCTTGAACTTACGCTGTTGCTGCTCTGAGTAGGTGGGATTATATGTTTGCACCACCAGTCCCAGCTCTATATTATGTCTTCAGAGAGAGGAAGGAATTGAACACACTTCCGAATTGAATGTGTTATCATCCTGCACATTGGAGCAAATTAGTCAGAGAATGAGCATGAATGAAGTTAGTCATATAAGGAAGAAATATTTAGAAGTTAGGAGGTGTTCACCTCTCATGCAGAAATTATTGTGAGGGTAATATCCTGAGGCAAGCCAATTACTCACTTAGCTACTTAACCAACCAAATGAATTATAATTTCCATTGTCTTTATTAATATTTCCTATTGAGAGCCCCTGGCATAGCCCTTCTGTCAGCAAAAGAAACATTACTGAACTGTCATTCAAGGTGTTATTTAACTGGTTCAATCCCTCATTTTTCACCTCAAATAATCTATTTTGACACTAAACCATCGCTTCTTTTTCATTAAAGTCAAAAAATATATCTGAAACTGCTTTTATATTTATCACACTCTTTCTTTAGCAGTTATTTAGATTGCAATTATTTTCAAAGTTACGTGTTTTTAGTTGATACTATTAACTTCCTTCTTTCTTTTCGAGACCATTTCCAGTTCATCCTCTGGAACTGATTCTGATGCACTTTTGTTTGTTTTTCTAAAAGAATTATTCATTATCCATTTCCATGAAAATATTGCATTGATCAAACCAACTACAATTTTCTTTATTCCTTCTTAACTCCATCAACCCATAAACCCCATGACTCCATTCAGTGAAGCCCAAGTGACCAATTATTTAAACATCTAATTCTCAGCTGATCAAAGACTTCACCTTTGATTGGCAGCCAATGCACAGCTCTCGCTTCAGAGTTCTTCCTTTAAGCCTCTGGATGGGACATTTGATCCTGTATAAGTCCTCAGCTACTTCTGCCCTCACACCACTCATGAAAGTTGCATTCCTCATTGGCTTTACACAGACCCACACATGGGCGTTTCTTCAGTTGACTTTCCCAGCCCCTCCACTGAAAGGTGATTCTCTCTTGCAGAAACTCTTTCTACTTTCCTTTTATGATTCTATTTCCCTCATCTCACTGCTTCAATTTTCTCTTCACCAGATTTCCTTTAATTTGATCCCTTAACTCATGAAGTCACCAAAGGGGCATTTTTCAAATGTCACTAATAATCATTCTTACTAAATCCCAAAGCTCTTTATTCTGACCTTGTCTTTCTTTAACTTGGATGACTTTATACATATTAAAAAACCCTGTCTTTGTTTCTTCTATATTTTCCTCAGCCTGCAGATCCTTGCATAGAAGAGTAGACATGTGCTATTTGAGATATATCCTTTTAACAACAACAAAAAATAACAATAACTTGTGCACTTTGGTTTCCTGAGCCCTGTTATGGACATGCCTGTCTTCAGAGACTGTGAAGTGGAGAAGTTTGACTACATTTATTATGTGCAATGCTCCATGCTGCTTTCATTTCATGGTTTCTCAGGGCCTGGAACATATATCTGTTTTTTTTTTTTTTGTTTGTTTGTTTTTTGAGACAGGGTTTCTCTGTGTAGCTTTGTGCCTTTCCTGGAACTCACCCTGTAGCCCAGGCTGGCCTCTAACTCACAGATATTCGCCTGGCTCTGCCTCCCGAGTGCTGGGATTAAAGGCGTGCACCACCACCGCCCGGCTATATCTGCTTTCTTAAACCACTGACATATTAAAGCAAGCCAGGGTTTCCCAACTTTTTCTTCATCCTCAGCCATTTTCATTGAATAGACATGTATTTCTAAGTAATGTGATTGAATGAATATTATGAATTGCCCATTCACCATAATAAATTATATATATTCTGATAGAGTAACTACTAGCCACCTATGACAATTGAACATGTGAAACATTTTTATTTCTATATGCTTCTTTTTGTATTTGTATTTGGGGGAGTAAATGTGTGTATGGGTGTTTGTATGTGTTTGGTTATATGTGTATGTGGAATTGCATGTGCTCAATGTGTGAGCCTGTATTTGGAGGTCTAAAGCTGACTTTCTGTGTCTTCTTTGATGATTCTTATTCTCACTGAACCTAGAGCTTACCAATTCAATTCGGCTACCCTAATAAGCCAGCATGTCCTGCCTTCAGAGTTCAAGGATTGGGGATTACAGTTAACTACCATACTTGTCCAGCCTTTAAGTGGGTTCTGGGGAATCTGAACTCTGTTCCTCATGCTTGCTTGGCAAGTGCTTTATTGACTGAGATATCTCCATAACCCTTCCTTTTATGTTTTTAAATATGGCTATTAGAAAATTTAAGATCACATATATATTTCATGGTTTATTTTTAATGGTCCATGGTGGTATAAGTTATACTCTGGTCCCAACTGCAATCCTAGGGTTTGAGAGCCATGGAGGATTACTTCTCCCTTTTCTTTCATATTTATTGAACAATTGCCTGATGACATTTTGCCCCTTATCCCTTTACTCTGGGACTTCAATTCATGAAGTAAATACCATCTTATATTCTACCAGAAAGCAGGATCTCAGATAATTTTGCACTAATTATGAGATGCTGAAGTGTAGAGATAACTCATTTCAGATTTTTCATTCCTGAATTATTGGCCAGAATAAACCCCATGGTTAACACAACCACAGCATCAAGGAGCACCACAATAGAAACAGTAGAGAGAAGCATATGAAAGTACAAGGCTACTGAAAATGCAACCAGTGACTCTTCGAGGATTTTCTAGAAATTTTGTTGTGATTGTCTCTCCACTGACTATATCTATTTAACACAAATGACCTCTATTGTCTGTTTACACATAGTTCATGCTTTAGACATGCTACTTTTATAGTATTTTCACAATACAATAACTTTAAAATATGATACAATAGTATTTTATAATATGATTTGATCTGTAGAACTACTTTGGATCATTTTTTTCATTTTGGGTTAAATTTTAGTTATGATTGAGCAAGTCACACATAACTGTAACAGTTCAGTTGAATGTGTGTTCTGAAACATAGGAGAGTAAACATTGAAAAGTTGTTAGACAATCTCTCTACTTACAGATCATTTATTTTCTTTCTTTCTTTGTATTTTGTATTTTTCTGTTGATTACAGAGATGAGCTTACGATTTATCAGAGAGTTCATAGCAATCAACACTTTAGGAGCTATAATCACCAGAAAAACACAGTGCTCATGAGAGTAGTTAAAACTACCCCTTTCCTGAGACACCACTGATGTTAAGGTCACATGATTCTACAAAGTGAAGCCTGTTATTATATTTGTTCAAATTCACCTATGACTATGTCAGAGGATGGCTGTGAAATAAAAAATAAGGGACCAATCTACTGTGACAACGTTAAAGCCATGGTTTGGACCCTAGCATCATGAAAAATCCCTTTAAAGTGCAATTACTAAATCAGAGGTGATGGCAATAATTTCAGTAAGGTAACATAGACTTTAGAGGGTAGGTTTTGTCAGGTGAGAAGCATCTCCATGGTACTTCTTAAATGACTTAATGAAAGCATTCACAGTTACTAACCCTTATTTTCTGTTCTGAGAAATGGGGTAATCCTTAGCAGGTAGACTTGCCATGTATCTAGCTGACATCTGGCACATATTGTTTGAACATCAAAGCTGGCTATTATGAAAGCTATCATGTAGCTTCCTGGCTTGCTAAAATTACTTTTTATTTTATAAAAGTGCTTTTATTATCAGTTATTCCTTGTTAGCTTTTCACTCAGCATTTAGCTTGTACACCCTGCTCCAATCTCCATATCCCTTTAATATAATTTCTCAGTCTTCACAGTAAGAGGCTTTCATTGACTCTCCTCATGTGAGATATCAAAATTTCTAATTTCTCTGTCTGTTTCCCTCTTCTCCTAACATTTTGTCAATGATATTTTCATTATGATATTTGCCCTTGAATTATGGCCATATGTACTATCAAATCTTGGGCTTTTTAGGACAACAACAACCATTCTAAGAATCAAGTAAAGTGGATGGAAGATATGATCCACGCTAAATTTGCTAATCTGCTTTTATAAATTAAGATTTCTAAAAGACAAAAAATGAAGGTCCACTGTGTTCTTGTTTATGGATGAAGATGTAAAGTTAATACCTTAAGTATTGATGACCATATCAACAGTAAGCTGCATACCCAGGACTACTCAAAGTATAAGTTGGCCTCTGTCTAAGAGCTGTGTTTGGAACTACTGCCTATATGTACTGTTCACATCCTGTTAATCTCTTGTACAACTCTGTATTTGGGGCACTTATCACAATGTGTAGAGTCAATAATTTAATTAATTTGTAAATATGTTCAAACGGTATTAAGCAGCATGCTTTTATTCATGACCCACTCGTGTTATTCACCAAAGACTAAAGTACAGTGTGGTCTCTCCCTCCTTAGTTACAGGATAGGCTGTCATGGACTCTTGAGGTCACCTCTACCCATTATGCCACAACAGTGAGCTTCTTTGTAAGGCCTGACTTATCTATATCACAGATTTAAATTTTCTGTTTTATTTCCTAATTTAACTATATTATTATGCTTTTAAGTTAAACTATGTTTTGAGGTGGCTGTGTAAAATATACAAAATTGCAATAGGGGAAAAGATTAGTCAAAATAATCATACAAACAAAATAGATAGCACAATATGATTACTTACTAGGACAGCGTTCAAATATCTCTAGGCACTGGGTAGGAAAAGACTTCAAATTTGATGACAATCTTTATACTAGCAGACAGTAGAAATGCAATCTGTTCTGAAATTTAGTATTCCTCTAATAGAAAAGACTATGTGCAGGAAAATTTGTTAACACACCCGGGAACTTCTTAGAGTCGTGAGAAGCATTCTACATCAAATTCCTTATGTTCCTAGGGGTACTTAGTAAGTTTTGTGATTGTAAAACAGCAACACAATAGAACTCACTTATTAAGCCATGTAAATCTCAGTTGAACATCCATCTTGTCCCCCAGTACATTTGGACATCAGGCTTCAACTGGCAGGTCAAGCCTACTTCAAGTGTGAGCAAGCTGTGAGATAAAGAAGAGCTAAACTCCAACTAAGCAGACTGTCACTAGTTTTTTAAGCACATCAGACACCCAGACTTGGATGAAATGGTCAAAACAGTATGACAATAACCACAGACTGACTCACCTACTTTTGGTGAGATAAGTGAGGATTTCTCTCAATACAGTTTCATAAGGTTTTAATGCATGTTTACATTTCAATATTGTTCATTCAGCAACTGTGGTAAACCTTTGGTTTTCTGTTCTCAAAATAAATAGGAAAACAGATGGTTCAGTGGTTATGGATTGTCATACTTCAAAATAGACTTATAATTTAAACAATCACAAGCATGTTTTGAAATAATTGAGAATGTATGTGTTGTTATCAGATCATCTTATTTGGTCTGAGATTGACTGATAGGTTTGCAGAGGTATATAGCCCTGGTCTCAGAACTTTAATGTAGCAAAAGAAGAAGAAGAAGAAGAAGAAGAAGAAGAAGAAGAAGAAGAAGAAGAAGAAGAAGAAGAAGAAGAAGAAGAAGAAGAAGAAGCAGCAGCATTAGGAAGTAGTCCTTCCTTGGTGTGGAGAACATAAGCTAAACTTCTGTGGGATGGAGACCTTAGGAAACTGTCTCACCCCCCAAAAATGGTTCCTTTCTGCTCTGCCTGGCCTACTGGGATTTGTGGGATGTGGACTTAACTGGTTATCTATCTGTTGCTTTCTGAGAGGTGACCAGATACAACTTTAGAGTTTATAGTCAAGGTGAGTACCTGGATGGTTGGTTTATCATCATCAATAATCAGGATTTAACTGTATTTTAATTGTGACTTCAGATTTTATTTGATTTCAACCTAGATTCCTTGTTAATTGCCTTTATTCTTGGAGTATTAACCCTTGCAAATATTTGAGGACATGAGTTAACAATGATCTCTTGAATCTTAATGTATGGATAGTAAACATACAGCAGCATTGCCTATATCTCAGAACTAACCACATCAAAGTATCTTTGCTTAAAATACAAATTTGGACTGCTAAGAGGGTTGAGTGGATAAAGAGACTTTCTGACAAGCCTGAATGCCTGAGTTTGATCCCTTAAAACCACATGGTGAAGGGATGACCTCTACATGTGTGCCATGGCGTGTGTGCCATGCGTGCCCACAAGACACAATCAATAATGTAAATAGAAATTAAAATTAGATGTATGTCCCCTATTTCTGAGTTGAGAACAAGTACCATGTATAAACTAGAAAAGCAAAATAGACATTCTTCCTTAACCCATGAGATGTCTTGCTCTAAATTTCTGTGATTTGGTTCTTCAAAAATTAGAACTAATAGGGACCTTACATTGTATCATATTTTGGAAGCTCTTGCTTAAGGATTATTTTTTTCTAGGGCTCAGTAAAAGGTTAAGACCCATTTTTCAAAAGGATGGCAGTTTTCTGCAAAAGATGTCAGGGCTTTGACCCCAAATTCCAAGAAGTTGTTGCTGTAACACTCGACAGGGTCAACTGAAAGCTCCAAACAGGATGATTCTCTGCCACTGCCACTGCAAATACCACCGGATCTACCAGATCACATAGCTCAATTGGCAGAGAGGCTTGTTCTACTGCCTGGACTGGCAGTCCCTCTTCCTATTCTACACCTTCTCAAAGCTGACAACTTTGGGGGACTTCTGGGAAGTAACCAAGAGCAAAAATGAGGAATATTCTGTCTCTAAAATGTGAACTGTTCTACGAGATACTGTGCCTCATGTATGGTTGTAAAAGCAGAAAGCATACTTTTGTAAAAGTCTCATATGGATGTAACACAGGCCACTTCCCATCTTATGTTCTTGGCAGTGACTAGTTCCACAGATGGAGGCCATTTCAAACGGGGCTGGGAAGGGCAACCCTGCCTCTATGCCAGCGATCAGAGAGTTGGGGTTAGCTGATGAGCAACACTGAGGATTGAGATTTATACTGAACAGTATCAGCCTCTAGACTCTCCTAAAGACAATTTTTTAGTTTTAGCCATTTGGATGCATATTTTAAAATATGTTGATAACTCAGTTGTTTGAAATTTTACGTCGACTCTCTGGTATGAAATTAAAACATTTAGTGAATTTCTGCCATCAACTTTTTCTTTGTTTCGTTCACGGGACCCTCTTCCCCCATCTTATTTTCATAGGGAACTAAGTGAAGATGAATCATGTCTCTTTTTAAAGGGGTGTATTCTAAGAGTGGCAGACATATGAGTGTAGTGCAAAGGCACCATGGAGTGCCGGAGAGCAGGGCCTTTGGAAGGTAGACCAGAGGCACACAATGTGCCAAGACTGCTTTAGGATCACCCAAAACTGAGTCTGTGGGAAAGGTATTTGGTGGAGGGATAAAGCATACTGTTCTTTCCAAATTGACATTGAAGTGCTTTCCCCTTATAGAAGCACGGGAGATATTAGATTTATAAGGGGATGAAATATTATCCTTCTGTTTGATTGAAGATTGTAACAAACTCTATTTCATCATCATTGTAAGAATCATTGTTTACCATTTTTGAAAGTTCAGAGGCAGCCTACATAAATATAAATGTAGATGTATATAAGTTTGAATATAGCAAACATGAGCACAAGGATATCTGGGGTTATTTATATGCTTTCTGTTTCGACAGGATAATAGTTAATCCATATGGTCTGTGCTTCATGACATTTGAAGGGAAGATTTAACCAACAATGTTTGAAAGCGTGGATGTGCCTCCTGAGGGCTGAGAATGGTAGTTTAATCACATGTAAGTGGGGAGACAAACCTGAAGACAGGCAGCTATGTTTGCTTTCTAAAGCACTGCCTTCTAATCTCATCTTTATTCTTCCCTCACATTCTACTGGCAGCTCCATTTTATTTAGAAAAGTTTTCTGCAATGTAGTCCATTCCTGGGAAGGGTATTGCCCCATCTGTTTTCACACGTGCATTGTACTGGAAGTGAATGTTATTACAGTTGCTTCATTGCTCACCTGTTTATATTAAGAGTTTGTGAGTTCATCCTTGAATCTGATGTTGTTAACTTTCCTGAGGGCATACCTAGGATAGAATATTTTTTATTATTTTTGCTGAGTATTAGATCTGTCCTTTCAGAACAAAAAAATTCAAACAAACAAACAAACAAACAAGCAAGCAAACAAACAACCCAATGTTCTCACTCAGGAAAAAGCTCATTTTTATTGGCTATATACTCTACATTTATTTACTTTGTTAATTCTATTTATTTATTTATTTCCTATGCGTGTATGAGCTTGCCTGTCTGTATGTGTACTGTTTGTGCCCATGGAGATCAGAAGAGGACTTCCATTCCAGTGGAATTGGAGATACAGAAGGTTGTGAGACAACATGTATGTGATGGAAATTAAACCTCACCTGCTCTTAACCAGTGAGCCTTATCCCCAGCACCCATAAATGTTTTTAATATCACACCCCAATTCAACTATATTTTCCCCACCTTTCTCTCATTCTTTGATTGTGGTTAATTGTTTGTTAGGTCTCCATGTTGAACTACTGTATTTAATATTTTCTCTCTCTTTTTTTTTTACTTTATCTTTTTTAGTATATTTGTGATCTTTTAGGGATATTTTCTTAAATTTCATTTTCATTTTAATGAATATTTATTGCTCTTGTTTCATGTAGGCATACTCATCATTGACCTCAAAAAATACTAGTGAGAAATATTTTAAGAGTCTTACTAATTTTAATTTTCTCTTAAAGTCTATTGGAGTTAATTTTTATTTTTTCCATTTGCTTATATTTTCCTTCACATTCCATACACAATTTTCCTAGAATTTTAATTAATCATTAATTACTTTTATAATTAGGAATGAGGGAAGTCCCAGTCCCAAATTCTACACTTCTCAGTGAGCATTCATAGAGTTAGCAAGGCCATTCTGAAACAATAGAACTTTACTTAGGTTTAACACTTTTACTATCTTACCTAACACACACACACACACACACACACACACACACACACACACACACACACACAGGAAATGTTTGAATGGCTTTCTTAAATTATCTGTGTGATATGTTTACTTGTGAGTTAATTAGAATAACAACAACAACTAAAAGCTTTTAAAGAGGAAATGTCAAGAAGTTTCTAGAAGTTCTGTAGATCTGGACAGAATTAACCATTTATCATTTCATTATGACAAGAAACTTCCTGTTACAGGACAATAAATTTCCAGGGTGAGTTGTCCTTTTATATTTGAGAGGATAACCATTTTGTTTTGTTTATTTTAACATGGTATGAGTGTTGTGTTGTGAGTTGTGTTGTTACATAAAGTTTTTGTTTAAAGACTTGCATTTAGTCTCCTCCTTCCTACCCATTTCCTGATACTATTCATAAAAAATTTGTATTATTTTTAAAGACAATATCCCTGTATGTTTCAATTATTACTGTATTCAGATCTGGCCATATGTTCACTAAATCTTCCACTTTCAGTGACTATAAAATGTATGTTTTTATCCCATTAGTTGTCACTACTGTGCTCTGAATATTTCCCCTAAGGCTTCCACCAGTGCTATCCAGTGAAGTGACAAGCCTTCCCCTCTCAGTTCACAGGACGTGGTATAGCAGACTGCACTGGACAAAGTCATGGCTCTCTGCTGGGTTTTATCTCACTCTGTCTGGATGAATGCATGGCCTCTCTAAATTTGCTTCATTTCAGGATCATGTACTAGAATGTTCTTCTTCCATATTAAAATGTCAAAAAATTATGTCTTTGAACCCAAAATCCTCTTCCAGAAAAAAAAAAACTTGCTGTTATAGCTCCCAGCTAATTTTACAACATATGTTCTGATTTTCTACTTTGGTCTAATAGCATAGCATCAACAGTGTTCCACAAAGATAGCAAAACGGATGTGCTGCTAATGAAATCTGTTATTTGGAAGCAGGGCTTTCCTGGCACAACCTCCTAAGATCTTCGAGCATTTTCAAGATAATGACTCATTCCAGCACTGTTCTGCCTTTTCAGAGCAGCATGCAAAACCCTGGTGTGCATGGTGAGCATGTCTGTTGGGGCGAACCAAACCTTGAGGAAGTGTCTTGAAGATCTGTGATGATCGTGCTGTGCCTCCGGAGTGGAGAGACTCATCAGACGAGAGCAAGTTTGCTAACACTGTGTTATGTTCTCAGTCATGACTAGAAGATATCAAAAACAGTCATGTGCTGTAAGTTAAGTTTTCATAACAGAGTAGTGAACAATTTCTGAGAGTAAAACTTGAGGAATCATCTCTCATTTATATATGGAATTTAAACTATTGATAGAACTCTAAACTTGAGATAATTACAGTAGAGAGTATAAAAAATTTATGGTAAAAATAGATAAAACCATAGTCCTTAGGAGGGTTAGGGACAAATGATGTGATATGGGTGTGTGTGTGTGTGTGTGTGTGTGTGTGTGTGTGTGTGTGTGTGTGTGTGATATTGGTGTGTGTGTGTGATATTGGTGTGTGTGTGTGTGTGTGTGTGATATGGGTGTGTGTGTGCGTGATATAGGTGTGTGTGTGGGGGGGTGTAATACAGGTGTGTGATATAGGTATATAGGGGGATAAACTGGCTGCTGCATGCACAGTGATTTATAGAAAATATACTGAGAGGGATATTAAGTGGAATGAACTCTTATCTGTAAGATATTAGAAACTGCCAATGAAGACAGAGGAAGGGTGATGCAATCTAGCAAATGATTGGACATACTGAGTAAAGAAAGTTACTCAAGAAACGTAATTCTAAATGGAGCCCTTCTGTGTCTGTGTCACTGGATAAAAAAGGGACTGCAAGAAAGAAAAAAAAAAGTTTGATTTGAAAAAAAAAAATCTCCCAAACATATTTAAGATATATTGAGCCTGAAGTACCCAAGGATCATTCAAATTGAAATATTCATTAGGCAGTAAGAAAAATACAGTAAATATATTTATCCTAGATATATAGATCTGAAAATTTTCTGCATGTTAATAGAAAAAGAAGCCACAAAGCTTATGACATAATTCAGCAAAAAACTGTAGGGTAAAAGGGGAAAGGCCTTGAACAAAAAAGATGAAGAAGATGAGGAGGGGGGCAATCAAACCTGAGGAGAGGGGAGGCTTTGGAGGCAGGAGAAGGAACAGAGCGGAATGTCACCCTGGAAGCGGCAAGGCAGTACTACAAAGGGGAGGCAGAATGGAACCAAGAATGGAAAGGATTTGATGGGCCAGCGTATGGTTAGCGCACATGCTTGGTTAGCACATACGCTTGTGAGATCTGCCTATAGGAAGGTCACTGATGACTCCATGAGGTGTGGGTTGTCATACACGAACAGAAGCCACATGGTCAGAAACAGAGATAGAAGCATGTGAGCACTGCACTTTACCTGCAGCCCTTTCAGAGGAGACTATAAATTAAGTAAGATTGATTAAAAGATTCATTTTAAGCAAGTTGAGATTTTCATGGCACAAATAACAATAAAAGACAGATCATAGATGCTGTGTTCCACAAAATCTTTAAAACTCATAATTCATTCAAGGGGTAGTTCTAAGATCCATCATATCTCTTCTCTATTTTGAAAGGTTACTGCTCTTAAAATATATTTATTATTGCTATCTTTTAATTACATGTATGTGTAAATGTTTATGCAAGTGAGTGCAGGTACCTTCACAGGAGTTAAAGGAACTGGAGTTAGAGGCAGCTGTGAGCTGATTAGTGTAGAGCTAGGACCAAACTCAGGTTCTCTGCAAGTGCAGTGTTCATTTTTAAATGCTAAGTCATGTCTCCAGGCTTAATTTACTGCCTTTTAAATAGATGTTGCAATTCTCTCCCGCCTTTGTGAAACTGGCCCTTTGAGAACAGTTAAATATATAAACTAGGATGAAATATATGTAAGAAACCTGCAATGCGTTTTACTTATTAGCTAAAGTTTTGAGGTGTGCATGACTTAATACAATGAAAAGTAAGATGCAGCAGAGATCTCTCTTTTGCTTAAAGGCATGCTTAGAAGCATGAAGCCCTGAGTTTGGGTTCCCAGCATCCACATAAAAAGCCATGAACATGTATAAACTTTACAGTGGGGGAAGGAACAGGATAGTGTGAGTCTTGGTACTTATCAGCAAGATCCTGGTTCAGCAAGAGTTCCTGTCTCAAAGGCTAAGTTCAAGAGTTATGGAAGACTTGATGCCAAATCCTGGCCTCCACCTACTTAAGCATTGTGCACCCAAATACATGCACGTACATTTGTCGATCCAAGCATGTGTGCCCACAATTTGTATAAACACACAAAACAACAAAAGTAGCAAAAAGCAAAAGAGAAAATGTGAGAAAGCGATCGGAAGCTGGAAGCCACTTCGGAAGCAGACATGCTATATAAGGCTACCTCCTCAGTCTTTCTCTCTAGGCATAGATGTTCAATGTGACGTTTCTCCAGTGTTTGTACAAGCAACAAGATCCACTAGTAAGATGAATGAAAGTTCATGGATTTTAAGACAATTTTATCTTTCTTTCTTTCTTTCCTTCTCTCTCTCTCTCTTTCTTTTTCCTTTTTTAACTAATGAATTAATTATTTTTCCCAGCCCAATTAGTTTCCCCTCCCTCTCTCTTCTCCTCCCAGTCCCTCTTTCCATCCCTCCCACATGCACTCCTTCTCCCTTCCCTACAGAAAAGAACAGGCCTCCCATGTGTATAGCAGAATATTATTAGGAATCATTTCATTGACATTCTTTTTTCTTTTTTTGCCAGTTGTGTTTGGTTCTATCCTAGGTTTCTAGGCTGTCCAGGCTTTGGGTCTAGGCCCTCCAGGTATTGTCAGGGGTGGGCTCCCTCTCATGGTATGGGTCTCAAGCTGGATCCATTGGTTGAATTCTCCCATAATATCTGGACCATTGTCCCAGCATATCTTGTAGGCAGATCAAATTGTAGGTCAGAGGTTATGTGTCTGGATTGTGGTCTCAATTCCTCCACTGTAAGTTAAGACAGTTTTCTAAGGGGACACACAATGTATTATTCCAGGTTGATGATAAAGACCAGACTTTGTTAGTGATATTAGTGAAACAAGTTTAGTATTTTTTTCACCAATGCTCAGAGAAAGAATTGTATGAATTTTATGTCAGGATCTTGAATACACAGGTATGCAGGTGTATATGTATATGGGTGTGTACATGTGTGCTTTCACATGTGATGTGAAACAGATATGTTGTTATACAAGGCTTATTTTAGCATGTGCAGTGCCCTAAATATCTTCAATCTCCTTTCTTCGACATTGTGTTATTAAGAACAATAACTGCTCACACCCCATTTGCTTCACATGCAATGAACCGAACATGCACTGGAGTTTGAAATGCATTGGTCTGTGTGGCTCACTGACAAGTTTGAACATGCTTTCTTGTATTATGCTCTTCCCACTACTGTTTAGTTCTTACAGATTTTATTGTAAGACATGCTTTTTCACTGGGGACATTTTAGACCACCAACTCTGACTTTCTTTGACATGAAATACATTTACTATCATTATGGATTGAAATCATTTGCAAATGTCCCCCATTTGTGGAACTAGAGGGCAAATCTAGGTAAACTATGTTTTGAAAATGAGTATTGGAAATTTCCCCTTCACTCATACTTGTCTAATGTCCAAATAAATGAAAGACTATTTATTGGGGCATTACCACAACATACGTAAGACTTACAAATATTCTTCAGCCAAAAATTAGGAGAAAACATTTCAAACATTGATTATCTAAATGACTGCATACATACTTTAATGTACATCCACTGCTGGCATACAGATTTTTTTCCTATTTATTGGCCTATACTGCCATGCCAACAAAAGAAAGTAACCTCTCATTTGCACTATAATTCATCTCTTCCTTCAGTGAAAATATCACTTCCTCTTTTTTATTAGACTGAATTATCTGTAGAAGGGATGCTGCATCATGTGAAGTCTGTGGCCCTGCAGGTTTAACCAGTTCCTTGTGTGCATGAATCACTAGTGGAAGAAAGTCAGGTGTGGTTCCAGCTTTGGTTGGCTGACAAACAAATGCTTAGGGCTTGGAGGGCAATCCAGTCCTGTGTAAACTATTTTTACTTCTCCTGTCTGCAAGGCATCAGCCTTCCTCAGGCTTTTACAGAAGTAAGTCACTGACCCTCTCCTAAAAGCTCACCTTTCCCAGTGGGACATTACTGGTGACATAACCTTATCTTCCACTTCAATGACAAATTCCAAAGTTCACTGGTAGATGGTACTTTTCAAAATACAGAAAATGATGGGGGAGATCATGAAGGTCCGCATCAATTGAGTTAGACTGCCAGAGATAGAGAGGTGTCATGAATCCTATTGTTCGTTCAGGCAAGATGTGACTTTTAATGTCTCAACTGAACTCCTCTGGGCTGCCAGTATTGAGGTTTACTGTAGTTTTTCTTTAGTAATCTTGTAGAATTCTTCCTCATGAATTGTGGAAACAAATTGTATTTTGATAGCCAAGATGGGAAAATTCTTTTAAACAAATGCAAAGATTTGGAACAAATATCAGCTGCAGACCCTCTTCTTTCTCAACTAAGTACGTGATGTCATAGAAGTTGAGTTTTAATGTGTTTAGCAGGCATGCATGCCATCGAGGAAGACTCCTCCAATCTCATTTTCTACTAGTTTTCACAGAGAGAAACTAAAGAAAGATTTCATCTTTAAGACCTATGTTAGATATGTATATCACATTTCACTGTGATATACACAAATACCTCAAAACTGCCCTGTGTCCCAGAAGCCATCATGTCTTGTTGGTTTTAAGCATATGACCTAAAACTACTGAAACCACAAAACACATCACTCATTAAAGACTGAAAGCTATCATGACTCATGAACCATGTTTGTAACCTGCAGTGTCTTTTCAAAATATTTTTATTTACTCTTAGATAATTTCAGATGTGGAAAAATGGATTATGATCATATTTGCCCCTATTTCTCCCTTTAATTCTTAACCTTGGTCATAGTCTTCTTCTTCTTCTTCTTCTTCTTCTTCTTCTTCTTCTTCTTCTTCTTCTTCTTCTTCTTCTTCTTCTTCTTCTTCTTCCTCCTCCTCCTCCTCCTCCTCCTCCTCCTCCTCCTCCTCCTCCTCCTCCTCCTCTTCATCCTCCTCCTCTTCATCCTCCTCCTCTTGGTCTTCCTCCTTTTAAATGCAGAGACCCATGTGGTCAAAGTGCCTAGAATATGTGACTGTGAAGGCTCAGCCCTAAATGGAACATGCATACATCCTCCACAAGGCTTAGGAACACCCAGAAATAGAGGTCACAAGGAACCTAAGAGCTGGAAGGTGGAAAAGAGTGCTATGAAATGTAACATATTTTAGAGACCATTATACAACTTCTTAACGATGTCAACTTTACTAACATAGACATTAGTGACAGACCATTGAGTTTTAGGGTGAAATGAGTTTGGATGTTACCCTGAAACATTTCAGACACTGGCAGCTTCTGACTCATTATTTAGTCACATATATCTATGTTATAGACTGTCCTGCGTTACTACCTTGTCTGCAAAGATCTCCTTCCTCTCCTCTATGTACCTCCCCCACTCTGCCCTATTAGTTATCTGACACTCACTTAATTGTTCTTAGTTCTCAAGTCATAGATGATGCAGGGATAAAATTGTAGAAACAGGTGAGAGGGTTTGTCTACTAAAATCAGAGGACTGATATTAGTTATGTAATTTTCAGAGTTAAAGTAAAAGTTTGTCCAAAAAAAAAAAAATAAGCAAAAACAAGAGGAGACTGAAAACCAGGACCACTGTGTTTTGGAAAACAAACCACCAAGATGTGGAAGGCAGCACTAACTCACTTTGAATTCAGGGGCTCTCTGTGATGCTAAGGTCTGGGCTGCCGATTCCTGGTAAGCTCTTTGCCATCTGGTCAATATGCAAGCTTTAAATAGTTTTAAAGCTATAGTGATTTGTGTTTTTAAAAATATTGCATTTGACAGAAATTTTGAATGATCTTTGATCTGAAGAAGGCTGGGTATATATCACATTGAAAAAGATCCTATTGTCTCTAATGTGTGTTCTGGATGTTGAATGATGGAAGCCTTATTTTTTTAATATTATTATAATTTTTAAACAGTTTTGTAGTTGACTTTAATTTTTTATATTTTGTAATGAAAGCACCTATAATTTTCCTAATGTATATACAGTGTACAGTGCAATATTCTTAGCAAATACAAATTGTTTACTGTACCGTGTTGTATATTGGAACTCTAGACACATTCCATATCTTTGCTTGATAATCTATTAATAAATTTTCTTTTCCTAGGATCTGGTAATTGCAATTTTACTCAGTGAAGCTATTCTCAAAGACAGGCAAGCTAGCACTGTGCTCTTGGCATCTGAGTCATGGTACTGCAGACCTTGACCTGAATGTACACACAACCTTTAACTACAGAACATCTATGAATGTGCATTTTAACCCCTATATCATAGCAGTTATATTCAATTTTTTTAATACTTCTATTTGAATAAAAGCAGAATTTGCATGTAACAGCGGTGTTTATCCTCATTGGATTGCTGTTCTTGCCCAACACTTCATAGGAATCTATTAGTAAGTAGTAAAGAATTAAACACAGTGCATGGTGTATGTCCACAGTGATGGAGAATACTCTTGGGAAGCCTGCACGAGATGACAACTGGTAAAAAATGGTAGGCCCTTTCTTCAGTGAGGAGAAAATTGCTTCTTCTGTATTAAAAAGGACTCACTGCAGAAATCGAAACGGTGACCAGGAAAACCTGTCTGCAGTGTGTGTGTCCAATCCCTTGAGAAGGAATTCATTTTCAACCTCATAGAAATATGCAAAGGTCTTTTTGATGGAGATAGTGAAAGCTTGCCCCTGGGGAGAAGACATAGTCAGTTTGTGGAAATCACATTCCTAATTAATAGGTATGAGGTCAGAAGAAGTTATGGTAGCTTTAATTACAGCAGAGGTTTTCAGAAATTATTAGTTTCTAAATGATCAAAATAACTGAAGAGAGTAATTTTTCTAGTGTAAGGTGCCTGTGGATCTCATAATAACTATTAGTAATGAAGAGCTTCTGCAAATACCTCTAAGATTTCCTGCAACTGACATTAATGACATCATTTGTTTATATTCACATGTTAATGTATTACCTATTTATATGTTTATATAAAACAATGTCTAGAAACATTACTATATTTGGAACTTAATTAATCTGTGTCAGCTATTCCATTGGGAGTGTTTTCCTGGAAATGTGACCCTTGGGCCAGTCCCAAGGACAGTCATGAAATGCAGACTCTAAGTCCCTGCCACAGAACACAGTCAGGTACTGCTTTTTAAAAAGATTCCCAGGTTATTCAATGCACATTAAGTTCAGAAAGCTTTGGATTAGATCATAGATTTGTTTCTGATTTGGGGCTTCCTTAGGTCTCTAAGTCTGTAAATACTTTGGTGGTCCTTTTGCACATCAAAGTCCCACAGAAACAGGACTACTACCTTTAGCTAGTCCTTTAATAGACAAATCTAGACAAAAGAAAGTTAATCGAGTGAGGACATACATGAAAAGAAACTTATATTGTTTACTGAGGCTGATGTATAGGTCCTAAGCAATGGCAAAACTAAGTTTTAAATACATGCAGGGGTGTCCACCTGAGAAAGAGATAATAAGTTGATTCCATCTAGGACTAGAGGCAGTGGGACACATGAACTGGGTTTATGAGAAGAGAAATTGGGATAGCAGACAGCTGGTTCATACATAAATGTGAAGCATTTCCTTGCAAACGTTACCCAGTTCTCTCCCTTCCATAAGCCAGGCCACCCACTTACTTCTCAGGGCCATTTGAAAGCTTTTCAAAGGGAAAAGGTTTGAACTGACCGACTTTGGAGAAAGGACCTTGAAGGCTGTCCACTCTGATTAACAAATGCCTGCTAATAGTTGGGTCGGGGTGACAAGTAAAGGCAGAGCAGTCTGAATGAGCATAAACAGTGCTTACATTTAGCTCTAATAAGAACAATCAGCTCCACTGCCTGTGTGGATTTAAGAGGCAAATTCCATGTTTAAACTAACCGGCTCAGGGAGGTGTTCTGAGTTAGTTCCCTAGGATTCAGAAACCCACTCGTGGAGCCCTCTGCTGGCGGATAATCCAGCAGGCACTGAATTTTGTCACCTTGAAGTGATAGAAAGACTGTACTGGTCCTGGGAATGATGTTTCTGCTTGCATAAGAGAGAAAACTCAGGGTGAGTGGATTGAGATGGCCCCAGAGCCACCATTTGTTAGGTTATCCTTGTAACAGTGATAGATTTAATTCCTGTCCTATGAGCAATGGTACATAACTTTACTTTTAAATTTTAAAAATCAACATGTTCTCGATAACTGTGCGGATGTCAGAATCTGATAATGGTTGTAAGCAGTATAATGAACTATTATTAGTTTCCTAAGCTGAAAATGAAGGGCAATTCAAGGAATTAGGTGCAACCCTGTAACTTGTTTCTATATGGTGTGCCTGTGTACACACACACACACACACACACACACACACACCCCACTACAGCATGTTGTTCATTTTGAGGCAGGGTCTCATGTAGCTCAGGCTGACCTATGTCCAAGGGGAAGTGTGTGTGTGTGTGTGTGTGTGTGTGTGTGTGTGTGTGTGTGTGTGTGTGTGTGCGTGCGAGTGCAAAAAGGCAGAGGGTGGATTCAAAAGGGATGGGGCAGTGAATGAGATCAAGATACATGATGTAAAAGATGCAGAGAATAAATAAAAAGAAAGTTAAAAGTCACCAAAATGAGTATGACGGTGAAATTATCTCCATCAATTGAGCTGCTTATATGATTTTATTTAACTGTTTCATTGAATTATTTTTTAAAGTTAAGCTCATTATTTTTAACTCTGATAATCCTTATCAATTAAATATTCACCATGTATAGCTGGATGTATTGAATAACATTGTAATAAGCTATGCTGTTTCTATCTTCAGAAGAATTATTAGTTTATATATTTTGCAAACTGAGATTTTTTGTTTATCTGTTCAAATAGCTGTCACATTTATTCATAATGATCATATATTTCTTTATATCACCTAGTAGTTTACTGTTCTTTCCTATTTTATTCACAGTATTGATAACTTACTATTGCCTTTTTTTCTTGGCTACTCTTCCCAGATGCTCTTCAGTGTCACATCTCTTTACTTCATTTCTCCTGTTTTCTTTCTTTCAATGTGATGTATTTCACTTACTCTTCTTTGGCTAAGCTCTTGATCAACATCTTTGAGTTTCTCTTGAAGCCCAACTTTAAAAGAATCTAATACATTTTCATATGATATGCTTTTATTACTGTTTTATTAAACGACTTTCTATATTACTTCATTTCTTATTTGAAGATCAAGGTTTTGGGGAAGTAGTTTAATTTATAATATATAGAGTTTAAATAATCTCTTTGTTCTTGATTTCTAAGTTAATTCTATTTAATAAAAAAAGAGCTTCTCTATGACTCTAGTATTTAATATTTTCTACCTGTTTTGTGTCCTAGCATACAGCCTGTCTTGGTAAATGTTCCACTGTATGTGTAGTTTTAACTTTTATTTCATTTATTTTTTTCCAGATTTTCATAGATAAGTCCTATATTTATATTATTTCCATCCCTCCCTTTCCTTCTGCAACTTCTCCTGTGCCCCTTCACTCAGTCTTAAGTTTACGGCTTATACATCTATAATTAGCATTGTTTTACACACACACACACACACACACACACACACACACACACAAAAAACCTACTGAGCATATGTAGATTTGCTCTTATGCACATGTGCTTAGGGCTGACCGCCTGGGATTGGATAGTCTCTCAAGGGGCTCATGCTTGGAGAAACTGATTCTCTGTCTCTCAGCAGCCTTTGATGGTCCACAGTTCTTCATCTAGGGTGGAGCCTGGTAAAACTTCCCCTCCACAGCGGCAGCATGCCAACTGCTGTGGTCAACAAGCAGGTCTTGTTTACCACATTTTCAAGATTTCCTGAATGCAACTTCCCTGTCATGTTTAAAGGACCCTATCTCACAGCAGCAGGCATCCTGGTTCCCTAGTTCTTATCCTGCTCCTTCCATGATGTTCTCTGAGCCTTAGCTGTAAAGGTTGTATTTTAGATGTGCTAATTGAGACTGGGAACCCCACAGTCACTTACTCTCTGCATTTTGACTAGTCCTGACCCTCTGAAGTAATCTAGGTGTGTAGGAAGCTTCTTTGGTGAGGGTTGAGAGTTACACTTATTCATGGGTGTAGAAACCATTCAGTACTTGGAATACAGTTAGAAATTATTTTGATTTAGGAAAATGGAAATAATTCCCTGTACCTATAGTTTTTACTAAAATCTTTTTAAATATTCATAAATTTAATAGGTTTGTTTAATTTTTGACAGATACTGCATTTGTTTGTTTTCTACTTATTCTATCAATTATTGAGAATGTTGTAAATTCTGTAGCCATGACTGAATGCAAGTCCTGATGCTCATTTTATTAGGTAATCCATTTTCTCTTGTGTCTTATTCGTGAATAGACCTTTCTATTTTCACGTGTTACTCTTAACCCTGCTAAAACTTTTTTTCTGAATTCCAGACTTCAGGTATTATCAGACCTACATCAGACCCCTTCAGTCACCATTCAGTTTGTTCACATACTTCTGTCTTTTCTTGATTTTTAACTTATATGTATTTCTATTTAAGGTATCTATTGCACAAATCACATAATTCATCTCATCTTTCAGATCATTTCTTTAATCTAGTCTTTGAACTATTTAGTCCACTTACATTTAACATGAATATTTATAAGATTATGCTGAATATGTTTCCTCTTTTCCCTGTGTGAAATTCTTTATTCTGCTCATCTTTTTCCTCAGCTTTCAAAGTAGTTTTATATATCTTAGTCTTCTACTTTACATCTTCAATTAACTTTCCGGGTGGACTTATCTATGTGCTTAGGTTTTGCTGTCAAACTAAAATAGGAGTTCTTAATCCATCATGTTCTACCTTGAATTAAAGCTTCACCAGCTCATTTATAACGCCAGACCACCATAGTTTTATGTTGTGTTATACCCTCCTTTATGTAACAAACCTCACAACGCTTCACTATGATTGCTTTAGTCAATGGTGGCCTAGCACATTCAGATAAAAGTCTTTTGTATTTAAGCCATTCAGTTACTACTGTAGCTTGTAATTCTGTCATCACTTCTTCCTCAAGGGTTTTGGCACTCTGCAGTCTGAGTTTGCTAACAAAAAACTACTTTAGCATTTGTTTATATAGACATGATTTTAGTTTTTAAAAATTAGCATTGTTTGACCAGGATATAGAATTTGGGGGCTAATAGATATTCCTTCCTAACATGGAGAACTGTACTCTGTCACCTGGCTTGCATTACTTCTATTAGAGTGTTGTCTATAGATCCTGCCCCAGACCTCCCATCTGGACAAGTGGTGAGTGCCTGGGCTCAGCCTAGATCCCATCCCTGGGCACCAGCCATTCCGGGGAAGACCTGCCCAACTTGGCCCCAGGTTCTGGCCATTGGGCAGGATCCCCTACACCCCCACCAGGATGGCTCCCCTTCTCCAAGACCCTCAGTAGACCCTGCAATCTCCACGCCCTGCCCCCATGCCCATCTGACCGAGACCCCAGCCACTTCCTGAGACTTAGAGACTGGCCCCCAGCTCCCATCCAGCCCCAGACCTCCCATCTGGGCAAGAGATCCCATCCCGCCCCGGAGCTCCCATCTGGACAAGAGAGAGAGGCTTCCTGAATCTGTCAGCTCTGTCTGGAACAAGTGCGCTGATAAGACCACGAATGAATCCACAAGGAGATGGGCAGACATCAAGGCAGAAGTACATACAACAAAATGTAGAGTGTTGTCTATAATGTCTTAGCCATTTTCCTCAATGAACGGCTGCTTTTCCTTCACTTACCATTGGTTATCACTTCAAGCATCATATGCTCAAGAGTTATGCTCTTTATTGGCCTCTGTAAATGAGTGCATTCCAGGAAGTTTCAGAACATTTGCTCGTTTCCTCACTTGTTTCCACAACTCTTCTCTGGAGCTTCTCCTCTTGCCTTCCAGGGGCTTTCATGCTCTCATCCCACAGGGTAGGCTCTTTGTCTCTTCTCTCTCATCTACTTATTTATATCTATCAATGAATCATCTACATATCTGCATTTCATCTATTCATCATCTATCTATATAGTAACTATATATATAATCTATGTATCTTCCATCATTTGTCTATCATATATCTACTATCATCATCTGTTGATCTACAATCTCTCTCTCTCTATTTAGTCATCTCTCTGTTGTCTAACACCTAACATCTATCTATCCACCGATCTATCATTTATCTACATTTAACTGTCAATCATCCATTATTTATCTATTCATCTTTTTATTACATATGTATCTATCACTTATCTATCATCTAATAATCACATATCTAACCATATCTCCATTATCTATGTGTATATCACCTATCAACTATCATTTTGTCTGTTGGTCTGTCTATCATCTCTATCTATCTATCTATCTATCTATCTATCTATCTATCTGTCTGTCTATCTATCTACCTACCTACCTATCTATCATATATCGATCAGAATCATCTATCTTGCTTCCATCTATATAATACCTATTTCTCTCTGAGTTTACTGATTCTAGATTGGGAGCTATTCCTTAAAGTGAAACTGAATTTCCAGATGTCTTTCTTTTTCTGTTGTTTCTCTTTCAACACACTTCATCTCTACAGCATTTTACCCATTTCTCCTGATGTTTACAAGGGTTACAGTAGCTGCGTTGGTGAGGATGACCTGGATCACTTATGGATTTGTTCAACTGGCTGCATTTCCTTTGGATATGGTCACATTTTCTTGCATCTTGATATATTTAAAACAAAATTTCACTATATGATGGACTGTGTTATTTCTCTCAATTTCTAGCCTCTTTTCCTCTGCTGCTTTGTGAAAAACAGGATCAAGAAGTGTTGACAGCATCCTCCTTGTTAATATATAGGTGGATTTCAGATCCACCTAAAAACCACTTGCCCTGCAATGCTGTCTCAGCTTACTGGTCCTTTCCCCTTAGGTCTATAGCAAACCTAGTCTTCTGTGACCACTCCAGATTAAACACTTAACTCAGACTACACAAATGCTACACTCATGGATCAACAGTTAATTGCTGGCATTTTTTTTTCTAGAATTTGGCTCATTGAGCCTGCCTACACTCTACCATGCTTCATTAACTGCATTGAATACCATGACATTATTATTATTATTTTTTTTTTTTTGCAATACAGTTCAGTTCTACATATCAGTCACGGATTCCCTTGTTCTCCCCCCTCCTGCCCCCCTCACCCCTTATTCCCACCTCCTCTAGGGCAAAGCCTCCCCTGAGGACTGAGATCAACCTGGTAGACTCAGTCCAGGCAGGTCCAGTCCCCTCCTCCCAAGCCGAGCCAAGCGACCCTGCATAGGCCCCAGGTTTCAAACAGCCAACTCATGCAATGAGCACAGGACCCAGTCCCACTGCCTGGATGCCTCTCAAACAGATCAAGCCAATCAACTGTCTCACCCATTCAGAGGGCCTGATCCAGTTGGGGACCCCTCAGCCATTGGTTCATAGTTCAGGTGTTTCCATTCATTTGGCTATTTGTCCCTGTGCTTTATCCAACCTTGGTCTCAACAATTCTTGCTCATATAAACCCTCTTCTTTCTCACTAATTGGACTCCCAGAGCTCCACCCAGGGCCTAGCCATGGATCTCTGCATCCAGATCCCTCAGTCGTTGGATGGGATTTCACTGACCTACTCTGGTGATGGGATGGCCAAATACCATGACATTTTATATGCTTTCATGAAGAGAATGTACCTGCTTATGAAAACAGCATAGATTACTATTTGATTTCAGTGATGACATTACTTTGTATGGGTTGTTTTTTATTTTAAAATTTTAAAGTTTGTAATGTAATATATTTTGATCATATTCTTTCCCTAGATAGGCTCCCTCTCTTTACCCACCCAACTTCATGTTCATTTTCTCTGTAGCTAAAGTTTTCCTGCCTGGCCCACAGTCAGGACAAATCTCTCTCACCCGCCAGTCCCACAGCAGCTCAGACCCAACCAAGTAAACACAGAGACTTATATTGGTTACAAACTGTATGGCCATGGCAGGATTCTTGCTAACTGTTCTTATAGCTTAAATTAATCCATTTCTATTAATCTATACCTTGCCACATGGCTCGTGGCTTACCGGCATCTTCACATGCTGTTTGTCATCATGGCGGCTGGCAGTGTCTCCCTGACTCAGCCTTCTACTTCCCAGTTTTTTCTCCTTCTTGTCCGCCTATACTTCCTGCCTGGCCACTGACCAATCAGTGATTTATTTATTGACCAATCAGCAACACATTTGACATACAGACCATCCCACAGCACTTCCCCTTTTCTTTTCTTAAAAAGGAAGGTTTTAACCTTTACACATCTCCAAAGTCAGCTTGGTATATTTGGGAATTTGGGCATAGCTTCTCTTACTACTTCCTGCTGGAGGGGGGCGCTGTATCTTCTGGGGAAACAAAGAAAATTTTAGGATCATGGAGTAGTCCGTGAGGCTGTATCGCCTGAGCCAGTTGCCTTGAAACAATTCTGGATGTTGGATCATCTGGGCCTTGGTGTCACCTTTCAGGGGGTCTTGGCTGGTCAAACCTGATGTATCTTAATCTGGAACAAATCCATAGCCTCTGGCTTTCTGTGGGAACAAAAGAGACTCTTTTCCAAAGGAACATATCCTTACATCCAAATTTTGAAGTCAAAGTATCTTTAAAATATACATACTGGTTTAACTCAGCTTCCTTTACAATCAAGTATCTCTCTGCAGTTAAGAATCCCAAAGATAACACAATCCAGATTCTCTGTGTAATATTCATCGTCACGTGGCTTATTTTTTTATATTAATTTTACTGTCTCTTTAAAGACTTTATTTTTTAAAACTATGTATTTGTTTATAAAACTGTATATATCACCATATATCATCTTTTTTTGTCTCTTTCAAGCCTATGTATATTTTACACACATTGTAAACTATTACATCTGAATCTGTCTTATTGTGAATCTATTGCTTTAAACTGCAGCAGCTGTGGCTGCTGGCTCCGCCCACCTCAGCTTCCCAACATGGCAGTGTTACGTTTTCCACCAGCTCTGGGAGCTATCGTGGGTCTATGCTTTTAGCCAAGCAGCGTGTAGCCCAGAAACCTCTTTTTTTTGTTTTGTACTAGCAAAGTCTAAATCCACCAAGCAGCTTAATGTGCCACTTGCAGAGGCCTCATTCCCGCCATACGGCAGATTGAGTGCGCATGCTAGGAACCCACCAGTAGCTCAAACCGGCAGCTGCCGCTCATTTGAGAGAGACAATTAGGAACTGTTTTTAGCTCCATTTTAGAATCTTTTTTTTCTCAGTTTTTAGGTGGAAACTCATGCCACCACGTTGGACGCCATTTGTTGCTTAAGTTTTCCTGCCTGGCCCACAGTCAGGACAAATCTCTCTCACCCGCCAGTCCCACAGCAGCTCAGACCCAACCAAGTAAACACAGAGACTTATATTGGTTACAAACTGTATGGCTGTGGCAAGCTTCTTGCTAACTGTTCTTATAGCTTAAATTAATCCATTTCTATTAATCTATACCTTGCCACATGGCTCGTGGCTTACCGGCATCTTCACATGCTGTTTGTCATCATGGCGGCTGGCAGTGTCTCCCTGACTCAGCCTTCTACTTCCCAGTTTTTTCTCCTCCTTGTCCGCCTATACTTCCTGCCTGGCCACTGACCAATCAGTGATTTATTTATTGACCAATCAGCAACACATTTGACATACAGACCATCCCACAGCATTTCTCTCTTAAATTCAAAACAAAACAGAACAAAACAAAAGAAAATGAAAAAAAATAAAGCATACAAAAAACATGGAGTCTGTTTTGTGTTGTTCAATTACTCCAAGCATAAGCCCTGCTGTAGATTTAGGATGGTATACCCAGTGTCACATGCCACTGAGTTTCTCTCTCCCAGATGTATAAATTGCAAGTAGCTTTTTAGTTAGGGTTGGGACATTGTGTCACCCTCTCAGTGCTGGGACCTTGTCTGTATTTTGCATATCTTTTGCATGCTGTCAGCCTCTGTGAGTTTATAGGCCCTGTTGTCTATAAAAGATGCTCTTTCCTTGGGGTCATCCAAATAAATCTGAGCATTATTACTTTTCTAGGTGTAGAATGCAGATTCATGATAAGAAAATTCACTAATAACTTTAAAAGGGGTTGGGGGAGAAAAAGGTGAAGCAAGGAGAGATAAGGAATGAAAGAAGGAGGGAGAAGGAACCAAGGATCAACTGCTGAAGAACACAAATAAAACAATGGAGGTGTGATTGATTATTTACTCATGCAGATTCAAAACAACTTGCAAAATTTTGGTTTCATTTTTTAAATTATTCTGGCTTCAAATGCTCATTAAATTTAGGTCAGTGGTAGTTTTTCTGTAAGCATTTACATTGTCAATTAAATTAAAATTGCAGTGACTTTTAAAATTTGCAGAAAGCTTAGTGACTTGAATGCACTCAGTGGATAAAAACGGACAAAAAATACAAGTAGTGAAATGGCTTGAGAATAACTATATTGCATTTATAGCATATTTAATATATTATTTTCACTCCTAATAAATCCTTTTTAAGACTATTTCTCTCTTTTCACAAATACAAAAATGCCCATGCCTTAATCATTGGCTGTGGTTGAAATGAGTTGAATAACACGTGTAGGTATATTGATTGGTATTGAGTTATACTGATATTTAAAATACTTATAATCTGCCGCATGTCATCTATCAGTAAAATTTAGTTTGATTTTTAATTTCTTTCTTAGTCTCATATCAAAAAGTAATCTAGATTATTCTAAATCTATGTTACAATACTCAAGAACTACAAGATAAGGGTTTCCTCATGTACATAGATTTCAGCCACTACAAAATGAATTGATACTTGACGTCTAGACCAAGTATCAAAATTGTATAGTGATATAAATACTAGGTTAAGATCTCTCTGTGTGAAGTAAGAAGGTCCAAAATACATATTTATTACCCTTTTAATCATCTGAGTTTTTAAATTTTACACTAACTTATAGAAGCAGCATTTAATATGATGCTGTAAAAAAATACAAGTATTTCCAAGGATATTATTTCTATCTATAAAATATTTGCAATCTAGTAGGAAAGATAAAACATCCACATTAATGAGTAGAGGATAAGGTATTATCTGCCAAAGTTATGGAACACTGAAGAAAGAATGTTGTCATGGTATGATTTTATTTGATTTTAACTATATGACAAAAGGTTGGAGAAATTGAACCATGCAAAGCAGGATAGGTGGGATTCTCTCTCTCTCTCTCTCTCTCTCTCTCTCTCTCTCTCTCTCTCTCTCTCTCTCCTTTCTATCTTTCTTCCTTAAATGTTTTTTCTCCCTTTTGATCCACTGAGTTTATTTAGAGTTGCTTGCATAATTCTGTGTAGCAGTTCTTTGCTGGAGCTATTGGTAGGGATGCCCAAGTAAGGAAAGGCAGTTACAGCTTGACTCAGTCACAGGGAATGGATGGGGGTGGGATCCATCTAGAAAAACTCTCAGAAAGCAGCTGGCCTCCCAGGGACATCAAGCAACAAGGCATAATATACTATAATAAGACCAGGCACATACCATCACATCAAGGCTGGATGAGGCAACCCCGTAGGAGGGAAAGGGTCCCATAAGTGGGCAAAAGAAAGAGCAACTGCCTCACTCCCACTGTTAGGAATCCCACAAGAAAACTAAGCATTGAGTTCATTTTCTGTTGGACATCCAGGGCTAGGCATGCAGCCTACCTTTAAGTGTAGTTTGTTTCTCCATTAAGAATCCCTTGAAGAAAATTAAATTTTCGTTTTCTAGTAGTTATCAATTGAAAATAGCTTCTGAGTTATGGACTGGACATGTGACAACTTATTTCAGTTCTAAGACCCCACCTAGTACACACCTGCACAGCCCCAATGCATGCTGTCTCAGTCCCTGTGAATTCATACACACATCAATCCTGTTGATTTAGTGGGTCTTATTCTCTTGGTGTCCTCCATCCATTCTGATTCTTCTACTCTCTCTGCCTCTTCTTCCAACGGATTCCATGATTTCTGAGGAGAGGGATTTGATGGAGACATTCTGTATAGAGATGAGTATTCTAAGGCCTCACATTCTCTACATAACAACTGATTGTGAATATCTGATTTTGTTCCCATCTGATGCTGGAAGAAGCTTCTATGATGATGGCTGAGCAAGGTACAGATATATGAGGATAGCAGAATATCATTAGGAGTCATTTTATTGCTATGATTATTTATTTATTTATTTTAGAATAGTAGTATTTACTTTTATCCTAGGTCTCTGCACTATCTAGTTTCAGTTTCTTGGTCACCCAAGTAGTGCTGGATATGGGTTATATATTATGGAATGAGCTTTAAGTCAAATAAGACATTGTTTGGTTGCTTCTACAAGCTTTGTGCCACTATTTTTCTAGAATATATTGCAGGCAGGACACCATTATCGGTTGATATTTACAGTTTTACTCTTGTAGCACATAGAGAAACTTTCTGTACTAAAGATGCCAGCACATATGGGTAATGGCTCTATATAGGCACTAGCTCAACTTCTCCATGTTCAATGAGTTGTATAGAAGTTGTCTTAAGCAAAGAGGCCTTGTTGTCAGTTTGTAGAAAATGACCTATATACAGTCTTGGCAACAGCCTGGATTGTTTGCAGATTCCCACAGGATTCCTTTGGTCAACAACTCAGTTAGATGTAACTCAGTCCTGGTACTGGAAGCTTCATTTGGTGACAAGAGATGTCCAGTTGGGGCTCTGACACCTTCATTATTTGTGATTTCATTTAGATCCACTCTATATATGCATTTATTTCATGACACTTCTATTGTATTATATTTTCATACTACCTCTGAAATGGCCTTTAATTTTTTAGCTGTCTTTCATTGTATTCTCTTTCTAGGTCCCCTCTTCCTTTCCCCTCTCCACTTGGTCCTCCCATTCTACACCCCCATCTATCCATAACTGTCTATTCTACTTCCATTTCCTAGGGATCTCTATCTGTCCTCTACCCCCTAGTTCCTTGCTCTATACCTAATCTTTGTGGTTCTATGGATTGTATCTTGGTTATCATTGACTTAACTGCTAATATCTGCATATAAGTGACATACTATGTTTGTTTGTCTCAGTCTGGGATGCCTCAATCAGGATGATTTTTTTCTAGTTCCTTCCATTTAGCTGCATATTTCATGATGCCATTTTTTTTACCACCTGAGTAATAATCCATTATGTAAATGTACCACATGTTATTTATCTAGTCATCCATTGAGAGATATCTAGGCTGTTTCCAATTTCTAGCTATTGTGAATAGAACAACAATGAACATGGTTGAGCAAGTGTTTCTGTGGTAGAATGGAGCATCCTTTGGGTATATGCCCAAGAGCGGTATAGCTGGATCTTGAAGTAGATTGATTCCCATCTTCCTGAGAAACTAGCACATTGATTTCCATAGTGGCTCTAAAATTTTGCACACCCACTTGCAGTTGATGAGTGTTCCCCTTACTCCACATCCTCACCTGCATGAGCTATCATTTTTATGATCTTAGCCATTTTGACAGGTAGAAGATGAAACCTCAAAGCAATTTTTCTTTCCCTGATGACTAAGGATGTTGAACATTTCTTTGAGTGTCTTTCAGCTCTCTGAGTTTCCTCTTTCAAGAATTCTCTGTGAAAATCTGTAGCTCATTTTTAAATTGAGTTGTATGTTTTTGCAGTATCTAGTTTTTTAGTTCTTTATATGTGTTGAATATTGGTCCACAAGCTAAGTTTTCAACAAAATAAAATTTATTCTTCTGTTCTTCTATCTGCTTAAAATTCTTCAAAGAATTTCCCATGATAATAGGTGAGGTCCCTACACAGACCCTCATCATGCCTGACACCTTCCCACTTTCTTATTCTATCTCTCCTCTCTAGGTCTGTGAATGTCATTGTTGTGTCAACCCAGGCGGGGCCCGTGATAGGGCTGTGCTCACTCTGGCACTTGTTTAGATGGTGTTTCTCTTCCAAAGCATTTCTCTTTTCAATTATTTGAACACTTATAAGCACAGATTTCTGTTTCTGTTTCTGTCTCTGTCTCTCGTCTGCTTCAAGCATAACTGGAGGGAAACATGTAGATAGAGGGCCAGTGACAAAAAAACGGTGAATTCCAATCAGTTGCCTTGTTGAGGTAGGAAAACATTTACTACAACCAGTCTTATCTGTCTAGGAAATGACTAAGTATATTAGGATCTTTTACTAATTATGAAAAGCATGATAATTTCTTATCCATATTTTCAGTTCTCTTATACATCTAGGGTCATTGAAGGCTACTCTTCCATGACCATCTTAAAGTCTGAATGTCATCACATGAGAAAAGGTTAATAGATGCTCTGTGTCATAAGGCTTTTCCTTTCAAGACTTCTGAACTCAAAAGGAGATAACTGTCTCCCAAGACTGTTCAGCTCCATCTCTCTGAGACCTGGGTGGATTCTTGGGACCAGAATTGATATTTGATAATATTAAACATCTTTTAGATGTAGATATGGATGACAAAACTTTATTGTTATAAAAGACATAAATTAAACATTGTTATTATAGCTTAAAGGAATCTCAGCTGGGTTGAACAATCTGTTATTTTTGTTCTTTTCTCTGCTGTGTGAAGATATCATCTATGAGGAGATCAGGAAGCTCACACTTACAAGAAAAGTTGTTCCTTTAATAAGTGACTATTCCTTAACTACCCTGAGGCAGGCATAACAACACACCTTTAATTCCAGCACTTTGGAGGTAGAAGCAAAAGGATCTCTGTGAGCTCTAGGCTATCCATTTCTACATAGCAAGTTCAAGGGCAATCAGGGCAACATAAATAAACTTAACTACTTCTTTTTTTTAGATACTGAGAAATACTAATAAGCAAAAGTTCCCCTCTGAACATTCTAGAAGTTAGGTCAAGAGTTGAGCTGAAAGAATTTGGTTAGAGGTTAACATCTTGCCCCAAAGAAGAATACTTGACTGGTGATGAGAATGAGAGACACAGGGTACAGGGCAAAGCCAGAGAAGACACCAGGCTGGTTAAGAGGTACTCTGTGGGGGATTGGGGAGCCAGCACAGCATTCACTGAGTTCTCTGGCTTTTTGAGACTCATCCCTGGTCAGTTCCAGATTCACTAAGTAGAACAAACAGAGTAAGTGGTGAATAAATTAATGTGGGGCAAAAATAAACATTTGCAAAGGTACACTTGGGAACCAGAGGAGGGAAGCTATACATGGAACAGAAATCCTAAGGTAATGGGGAACGACAATGACATAGTTCTACTAAAGGACACAGTCCTTTTGGTTCTCACCTGTTCTACTTCATGAAAGGCCAGAAAGACCCACAGTACTTTCAAAGAGGTAGCTCAGTGGCACTTACCTCACATGTCCAAGGCCCTGAGGTCCATTCTTAGCAACAGCACAGCAAAAATGTGTGGGTGCTAGATGCTTGCTCTGCATTATTATGATGAGTTTAGAGTAGAGATTAAAAGATTAAATTAATACAGAGATGATTTACCAAAAGACATAAGTTTTTTTTTTTTATTTTGTTCAGAATAAATAGGAGATGTGTTTGAAGATGTCTCTTACCACAGAGGAAGTGGCAATTCAGACTTTGGTCTTCGAACTACTGGTAGAGGCATTCCCATCGAAAGATGAACTGATTTATACTACCACCAAGGCACTTGACATGTTCTGACAGTCCTGACAGTTTCAAATTGAGCAGAATTAATT
Source organism: Peromyscus californicus insignis (assembly GCF_007827085.1). Taxonomy (NCBI): domain Eukaryota; kingdom Metazoa; phylum Chordata; class Mammalia; order Rodentia; family Cricetidae; genus Peromyscus; species Peromyscus californicus. The sequence goes on along the minus strand of NW_026294617.1, from coordinate 6,241,456 downwards.
GAAATGAAGATGAAGCAGATGTTACAATAAGGATTCTGCTAAGACCATAGATGTAGGTATTGAGGAGCATTCCCTGTGAATGAAAGAAAATAATACCATTAAAGCTGTTTTAAGCATATTAGAATTCAGTGAGTTAAACCAATTTCCCCCATTAATTGTGAATAAAGATTTAATCCCTCAGTGTCCTCCTGCTTTTCAAACTCAAAGCAAACAAATTATTAGAGAAATATAATGAAAGTGGAGGGATTATATTTTTTAAAGAATGTCCTATGATGGGCAAGCATTAATGGAAATATGGAAGTCTGTTATTAATGCACAGTCTGATATCAAAAATTATTTCACACAATTACTTTATTAATTTCAAATAAGTCTGAAAAGAGCTTGAAAGAATCCATCAACCAACAGTTGAGCAAATAGGTAACTGATCCATAGATTTCTGGCATCTTTGTTTTGACGGAGAAAGGCTTTGGGATGTAGACCAAGCTGCAGAGTGTAGCTTATCCCTTTTGCTTTAATCATTCTTCATTGTTCTTGAATTTCATGAACCTCAAGTTCAGCAGCATTAGAAGATTGCTTAATTATATGAATTAGTAAGGCATCCCTGTCTGCAACCCAAAATTTCCATCTCAGAACTTATCACATCAACTCAGACCTGATTACTTCTGTGTGTATCACACCTCATAGCCTACAAATCCTTTATACAGTCTATGATTTATACAATGTACTTTGATATCTCTTTACTTCTATCACAGTGTGGACTGATTTATAGATAAAGTGTTTTCAAATAATTATGGAGGATTAATAGGAAGAACAAATTAATGCAAATAAAATTTCTTGTGTTTTGAAACATACAAAATAGATTTATCCTTCATTAGTTTGATGTGTAATGGATGGATCTCCTTTGACATGGAGTCCTGAAATGACACCAATTCCATTTTCTTGTGGAACCTCACTCATCCTGTTAACTTTGTTAATTAAAAAATGAGTAACATCTATTCCTTTTTGCTTTAACCTTTGGTAATTAAAAACAGAATAATGCCTGCATGGGACTGACCCAGGCCCTCTCCATATATGTGATAGTTGTGTAGCTTGGTCTACTTGTAGAACTCCTAACAGTGAAAACAGGGGATGTCCGTAACACTTTGGTTGACTTTTGGAAACCTATTCCTTATACTGGGTTGCCTTGCCAAGCCTTAATACCAGGGGAGGAGCTCAGCCAGACTGCAACTTGATATGGCATGCTTTCTTGGTACCCATAGGAAGCCTGCCCCTTCTGAACTGAAACAAAGGAGGAGTGGATATGGGGAGGAGGGGTAGGTTAAGGGGAGGTGGGAGGAGGGGATAGTGGTAGAGGAGGGGAGGACTGTGGCTGGGATGTAAAAAACAAATTCTGGAAATGGCGTAGTGTGTCTATGAAAATTTTGAAGATGGTCATCTTCTTCTAAAGATAAACTGCAGAAAAAAATTCAAGAGCTCCAGGACCTTTATTTGATTTTAGAGGCATGCATGCATTTTATTATTAATCAGAAATGGAAAATAGTACCTCCCTTAGATAGAACTGAGATATGGGTGGAGAGTATAGAAAATTTTCTTATTTTTTACTTCTTAAGCTTGTACTAATTTCATTAAAATAGTCTTATATGAGATTAGAAGAAAAAATACTCAAATATTTAAATTTGTTTGTACCCTTCAAATTTGCTTACATTCAAATTCTTATTTGTATATGATCTTCGCATAGCACAGTTTTAATGTCATATTCTATTTCTCACACTTAGTTTAAGTATTAATAATCATTTTATCTCCTTAATTTTTATTCTGTTGTATTTGAGACAGGGTCTCACTAGTCAGTCCAGGCTGGCCTGGAACTTGCTATGCAGCTTAGTGATAAGTCTTTGCACCCTGAAGGTCTCTCAGCCAATGCAGCAATCCAAATTAAACTGAATCAGACCCAATTGGAAAAGCCCAGGTTTAATTGGTAAAGCCATCCTGGATGATTCCTTGGCCCCTCAGAGAGGAGACCAGGAGAGACTGGAAAAAACACATCTGTTTTCTGGGATGCAGCTTATATACCCTGTGGGAGAAGTTTTGAGCCTCTCTGGGGGGAGGAGCTGTGTTTGGCAGGCTTTGAAGGGGTGGGTTTCAGGAAAGAGATGGGGGAGGGGAATTGAAGTAGATCTTCCACCAGAACATTCCAGACTCTTTGGGTATAGGGATGCCAGGGTGCTGGGGGGGGGGGGGGGGCGTTGACTTGGAGCTCCCACCTAAACACTTAGGATAAAGCTGAATTTTGAATCCTCCAGCCTGCTGAGGGCTGAGATTATAGATATATACCATCATGCCTGATCTTGCTACACATCCTTTCACAATGTTTATTAACTAGTACATTTTACCTTGATATCCCACTTTTTCTGAATGTTTTAATTATTCCCAATTTCACTGTTATAACTTATTGAAATGAGTATTTTATTATATACAGGTTTCCTTCTTTAGGAGTTTCCTTGGATCAAGTTTGCAGAGAAATGCTAAGCTGTAACTAGAGAGTTTCTCTCCGGGTCCTGTAGCCTACTTATAAAATAAAAATACAGACACTTATATTATTTAAACTGCATGGCCATTAGCTCAGGCCTACCATTGTCTAACTCTTACACTTAAACTCAGCCCATTTCTGTTAATCTATATGTCGCCACATGTTCCGTGGCTTTACCTGCTGCCTTTACATGCTGCTCCCTGGGCGGCAGGCTGGCGTCCCTAAAGCTTCCACCTCCCAGCCTCTCCTCTCTGTCCCGCCTCTCCTATACTTCCTGCCTGGCTACTGGCCAATCAGTGTTTTATTTATCAATCAATTGTAGCAACATATATTCACAACATACAGGACATCCCACAGCACTAAGCTGCTGAGCTGGGCTTACCACAGTGAGTTCCTAGTAGGGAAGGGACTAATTCTTTCAGAGAGGGATTTGCTGTTGAGCGCCAAATCTCTGCAGCTGAATTAAACTCAGAGTGAATGTCTTGAGATAGCTTATGGATGATCAAAACTCTTCTTTTTTTATTTTTAATTCACAAATGTTATATATATATTTAGGGAATTTTGAAATAAATATACATATGGAATGGAAAACTCAAGTTAATTAGCATGTTTATAACCTTATATACCTAGTTTAACTTCTTTACTTTTACATACACACACACATATGTGTAAAACCTACTGAGTCCATTTAATGTTGCTCATATATACATATGCTTAGGGCAGAACACTTGGGATTAGATAACCTATCAAGGGATTCATTATGTTACTTATGTATGTTTATTGAATACAATATTTTACAAGTATTATATTATTTTCTTTAAAATCTGCAGAAGTAAAGAAGCCAAGAAAAAGCCTAGGACTTTCACCTTATATAAATGTCTCTTCCATTTATTATTTGCTAGTTCTTCATTTTATGGACTGATTGGTGGCCATGGGCCATGTGGATTTGGTTACACAAGGTTTCTATAAACTGCTTTTGTTTCAACATTCAGATTCTACAATGTACTCCATTCTTCTACAGATTGTATTGAGAAAGTCTAGGTTTACTTTTTTAAATAATGTTTCTCAATCACCCTAAAGATAATAAATTAAATTTTTATTTTATCATTTTTCTTTACATTTTGGTCTCCCCTGAGTAGTCATTTTTTCCTCTTATCTGCTGTTTTTTTTCTGATGTTATTGTTTTTTTTCCAAATGTTTTCTGATTCTTGATTTCTGTTCAAACTTGTGAAAATAAATTGTTTAGTATATGACAGTTTAATGTGGGTACCTTGGATGGCATTTTCCTCTTGGCAACAGAAGTTTACAAACCAAGAATCAGGAGCTTCTGAGTGTGGCAGCCATCCTACTTTTTGATAATATGATGCAATGGATGTAGGAGATTCTACTGAGGCCCATTTCCATGGACGTGTACTACTTTGCCCTGCATTCACACAATAAAAAATTACTTTTACGTTAATTTGTTCAGTCATTCTTGCATTTCTTTACAGTTTTTACTGGGACAACTAAGCAAGTTCACAATAGTTTTAAGTATAGGTGAGGCTCACCCCTTCAATGGGCTACTCTTAGTAGCTGCATGTGACAAGATATAAGGAAAAAGGCTAATTAACTTACCCATGACCTAGTTTTGAAGTTGGAGCTCTAACAGGGGAAGGGATAAGGTGTGTGGTATCAAAGGAGTCCTAGAGTAGTAAGATAAGATTTCATAGAGATGCAGGACATAGGAAGCTGTGTGGCTGGGAAGGAAGATACCCAAGAGGAGGCTTTCTAGACTGATTAGCAGCTGTGTGGAGGGTAAATAATTAAGAAAGGCCATGGTAAAGTTCCTGAGTCACACAGAGATTTGTGTGCTTGGGGAAGCTGTGGCAGCAGGGAAGAGAGCTGAAAGGACAGGTGACTGGTAAGGGGGCAGGACTTGAGGCTATGACAGCCACATGCTCTAGAGACACCATAAGGGAACAGGAAGATTGGATTAGGAACGGAGAAATCGGAGAGCTTCCGACTGCTTAAGATGGATCAAATCACTGATTTCATTCCTTCTTTGTATAGGGTTTGTGGTTCTTAAACTACTGTCCAGTGAGCCCTAAGAGGCCATTGGTGGGGACAGAGAACCTATGTGGACAGGATTCTTGGTGTCCGATTTCTTTGTATTTATTAAGTAGTTTTTCTGTTATTCAAATTACCTGCCACAATGTCATGTGATTGCTTAAAAAAAAAACGTACCTCCATAAGATTTATTTTCAAAGTTGCAAAAGTCAACTGGGCTTCTATGTATCCCATACCAATTTAAGGAAAATAATTACTCTAATAAAGAGTGGCCAGGGCATCTGAGGTGTGATTTCTACAGCTCGAAGCACATTTCCCTCTTAGTGAGTTTTACAATTATCAAAAGGAAACAAATGGTTTTTGTCCTTCCTGCCTCAAAAAGTTTGTTTTTTCCTAAACAAAAATTAATCAAGTAATGTAAAATAATTAAATGTTAAAGAAAAATAAGTAAAATAAAATTAAATATGATGAAGTATTTAGTGAGCCTTATAAAGGATTTTATAAGTTAATCCTTGTTTCTAAGAAATATATTGTACAAGTTCTAAAACATAGGCCTGTGTATCAAAAATTTATACAATGGATATGTCATTTTAATGAAGGACCTGCTTATTTAATGGAGGGAATTTTATACATCTTATTGTACATATTTCTTGACTCAAAATCCCCAGTTTAAAATAAGACAGAAGTGGACTATTTTCTCCATGTTTGTCAAGATGAATCTGGAATTTTAAGAGCTAACATTCTTGGTCATTTTCTACTTCATTGAGTCATGATGGCACCCTGAGCACAGGAAGTTCCCCTGAGTTTTTCATCATTCTGTGCACAGGTGTTAATTATGATAGACTCGGCCTCTGTTCACAGTATGTTCCCAACAAAACAGTAGACCACTGGTTTAGGAGCCTGGCTTCATTGTTGATAGAGTTATTTTATACTTTTTATTTTGTAGTACATGGATTGAACCCAGAGCCTCGGTCATGCAAAGCATGTATTCTACCACAGAGATATATTCCTAGCCCACCTTTATTTTTGACTTTGAGACATGGTCTTACTAAGTTGCCCAGTCCGGTCTTGAATGTGAGATTCTCCTGCCTCAGCTTCTTTGAATAGGTGGGATTACAGGCTTGCAACACCAGGTGGGGCTATGGTGGTATTAGAATAAAAAATTTACGAAAATATTCCTTCTCTTGCTAATGCTGGTCATTCTCAATGACATTACACAGACATTGTCTGAGTCAAAAGATAATTCTTAAGTTAAGGTGAGGAGGGGGAGGAGAATCAGGCATCATAACCATTTCCATACTGAGACAAAAAGAGAATACTGTCTTCCTCTGAAATAGGAACACCCAGAAGTAATAATCTGATCAATTGTCACCCAAGCTGTTTGTCTCTCTGATGACATGACCATGTTCAAGAACCACTTTTACCATCTTACAGAGTCTGAATTACACATTCCAAAACTGAGCTCTTTACCCAGATGCAGAAAGGAATTATTTGGACATTTTGGAGCATATTGGTGACCTGGTCCTAAACCTAGAGATTCTGATTTTCGTTGGTCATGTAGGAAAAGTTGGGCAATACTGCTATTTACTACACTTTTAAGAGAGTTCAAAATGCATCTGTGCTGAGGAATACCATTTCCAGGAATAAACAAAGAAGGTTTAACCAGATATTTATTATTAAAGTTGTTTTGGTATTAGTGAAGGAGATGGATTGGAGCACAGTCTGTGAAAAGCAGAGAGGCCAGAAGCAGGCTGCAATGCCACACAGACATGAACACAATCTGGATCTACAATTCCCAATCACTACCATTTCTCTGTACAGGATCATTTCATCAGATCTTCTGTGATTGCTTCCCTAACCTGTTAGACCCTTTTGTTGCCCTTCTCTACTGATCACATACCCATGATGTACCCACATGTACCTCTCCATGTTGGTCCTGTGTATGATTTCAAGCTTCATTCCCAAGTAATGTAGTGAAAAATCTCTCCTACTATGAACTGAGACCCTTCCTGGGGCAGTCTGGGTAGATTTTTTTTTTATAGGCTAACTCATCTCAAGAGAATTTTGCTATTTCCAAGGCACATGCTCACTGTTTGCCCCTCTCTTATGGTTCTTTGTCTCAGTATATAGTCCAGATACATCTATAGATAGAATTGCTGTATAAAAGTTATCCTCACCTTCTGTTGCTTGCAGACAAAGCAACACAAGTCTTATGAGATGTAGGCTGGCTACTGCTACCCCAAGTCCTGGTGTTCTTTCCGCTTACCAACAAGACATTGGCCCTCCCACCAGCAGGTGGTGATCTTGTTTTTGTAGTGATCTTGACTGTCTATTTCATATGTATTAACTCCTAAACATGCATTAATTCTTCAATCCAAATTACCTTCAGCGATGAGAACTCCATCCTTCATGGTGAACACAAAGTACCTCGGGATTCAACCCACTCAGTTTGATCACCATTTAGTGGCATCAAGTCAACTAATATTACCAGTCAGGTTCAGTTTTCTGAATTACCAAATTAGAAATACATATATACTTTTCATGCTTGAAAGACTTTTACATAAAATGGTTTAAATATATACGAATATGCATGAATATTAACACAAATAAATTAAATATGTATTACAATGTTAGTAGAGGAGACACACTCAACAAACAAATCTTACATCATTTTTGTTTTTATCATTGCATATTTTCAGGTTAGCTGATAGAGAGCAAATGTGGATGTAACTATTTTAGGCTTTGCAGTAGAAAATGTATCCTCAGATCTTTTAATTTAACTTACTCAGTGGTTAATACATATAGTATAATCATATTTATATGTATTGAAACAGTGAAGCAAAGGAAGACAGAAGGACAAGGATTAAGAACAAAGGCAAGGCAGATTATCCTGCAAACTCATTATTTTTTTATGTTGTTGTTAATATCACTCATGTCCATTGCATTTGCTTCCTGATTTATCTCTTGATGCATTTGGAAAAAGAAGGGATAGACATAGTCTAATGTTCAGGTATTATGAGTCAGAAAAGACAAGAGTCTCACCAATATAACATAACAACTCATTTGAAATGTATGAGCTGAAATTAAGATTGAGGTTTAATTATTATAAATTTAGTTAATTTGAACCTTTTATTAAATGTACTCTATAATGGGAGATTCTTGTAATTTGATTAAAGGTTATCATAAGAAATATTTTTATAACAAAATGTGGTTATTTAATTAAATCAATTTTTATAACATTAAAGTAAGTGTAAGGAGACCTTAATTTTTCTACTGTAGTTGAGAACAGATAAGCTGGATAAGCTAGCTGTTTACAGAATTTGAGCAACTTCCTCACTTATAAGTAGATTGAAAAGTGTCATTGAAAATAACATTTTCCTAAAACAGATGCTGCTTAAATGATCTGCTCTGAAATCTGGAATGTAACACGGGCTCTTTCCAGGGTTTCTAATTTCTGTTATTAAGTGATTGGCTTAATTGAAATATTCATTCTTAAACCATATTCCTTCAGAAACTTTAGTCCAAAAAAAAAAAAAACCCACATAGGAGAGGATCTTTGACAGTTAATAGGCACTTGGTGTTCACAGCTAGCAGGCTCTGCTTAACTGTGCTGTCGTCCAACCTGGACCAGTTCTGTCTACCGGAAAGTGTGAGTGAGTGGCCTTTACAGAGTGTCAGCTTCAGTGGAGGAAAGAATGCAAATGGAATGTTTGATCTCCCACTCTTAGAATTCTCACATTTTTCCTGACTTGCTATTTACTCTGAACACCTGTGAGAAGCAGCTCCAGAGTCTGAGTTAATGTCAAGATTAGTAAACTTCAGAGTCTAGAATCCTGTATGAAAGCCAGAACCCGTAATAACTCCCATGGCCTTTTCCCACAGTACCTTACAGATAATTGATATTAGTTCCCAGAACTCATCTCCAAGTGTTTTTAGTGTACTAAATTAGGTTAAGAGACTTGGACCTGGAATCTTAAAACTAATTTAAATCCCCTTCCGGCTTTATCATCATCTTCTCACCACTTGGTGCCTTCCTGGTGTGAACATCACTCTTGTCTATGGAGAAATTGCAAGGTATGGCTTAATAGTTTTCTTTTCTCCTGGTCATTTGTTCATATTAGGTAGTTGACCTCAGGCAATGTTATTCTTATTCTGTCCTTGGCTACTTGGTTATCGTTTTTGTTCAGAAAATACCAGAGAAATTTCTTTCTATTTTCATCAGCATCTTTCACAAATGTCAGCCAATTCAGTGTCTCTAAGTAATGATTCTCTTATGTTTTTTATATTTTAGCTCTCTGGTTATTCATTTAAGAATATAATTTCAAAGACCAAGTTATCAGCGAATATCCTATATAGTTATCCTGATTTCTGTAGATACCTTTTATGGTTTTTAATCTTTATTCCCGTACATTAGAATTACCTATGCAATAATATATTAAATCTTTTAAATTTTTTCTTATCATTCAAGCTGCACTCTTCAGCACAGTTGTTACTATATCCATATGACTATTAAGTTCTTATAATAGAATTAGTCCAAATTAAGATATAAGAGAATTATAGATATTAAATTTTGAAAACACTGTATGTAAATGTTTCAAAATATTAATAATGTTCGATTCTGACAGCATGTTGAAAAAAATTGATGAATTGGGCTAAATAAAATATATCATTACATTTTGTTTGACTTGACTCTGGTTTTGTTTTTGCATCACAAAAAACTTGTTTTGGAAAAATTCCTGTTGAACCTACGGCTCACATGAAGTTTTCGTGGGAAACATTGATTATACCCACAATGGGGTGTCTTTATTTATGGATATTTTTCCTGAATGTATGTCTTTATACTACTAGTGTGCCTGATGCCTTTGGAGGTCAGAGGAGGGTACCAGATCCCTTGATACTGGAGTTATATATGGTTGTGTGTCTTCATACAGTTTCTGAGAATGGCACCAAGGACCTCTGGAAGAACAATTGGTTCTTTCTTTATATATTTTTATTTTATAATTAACTTAATTTCACATATCAGCCACGGATTCCCCTGTCCTCCCTCCTCCCTTAACAAGTCATTTCTCCAGCCCTGTATTCCCACAATAATTTAAATATTTCAATTAAGTGCATTAGTTTACAGTTCCTGGTGGAATGAGTGGTCACAAATTTAATGGCGTAAGGCAGATTTAGTCTCTCACAGTCTAGGAAATCAGAAGTCTTCAATGGGCTGGTCAAGGTATGTTCCTTTCAGAGACTCCTCAGAGTCTCAGAAGGTGCCTGTTTGCATTGACTGAGTCTTCTTTCTGTGCTGCCTGACAGGTGCAAGGGTAGATTCCTCACTCTTGTTTCTGCTCATTCTGCTATCACATTCTAACTCTGGTATTTCTGTGTTCCCCTAGTACAAATCTTTGTGATTATATTGGACTCAGCCAATAACTGAGATGCTTTACCTCATCTTAATTCACCGCTCATTGAGTCAGGTCCACAAAATTCTTTGCTGTGCGGAGTAACATTCACCAAGAGGTTTGAATCCAGGCATTGCCAAGGATGCATGGATGGTTACAAGATTCATATTACTTACATTTAACATTTTGATTTTGTATTTGTTTGTTGCTTATGATTTAATGTTTAATTATAATCAAATGTGCTAATAACAATGTAACTTTAATAGCAAGAGACAAAGTAAGATGTCAGAAGCAGCATGGCACAACTTCTCATTCATCAGTGCTACCCACCTCCTACAGATCTCAGTTAAGTCATTTGTGTTCTTTGGCTTTCCCTATGTGGTAAAAGGAAACCTTTGGAGTGTACAAAAGCACCCAAAGCTCCTCCTCATTGAGGGTCTGTTGAAACATATTCTGAGTGTTTAATGACTTGTGGGAGCCTTGAGGAGATGAGTTGGTCTCTCTAGGGGTGATGAGGATGTGGATTGTGAAGCAATATAAACCAGGAGTGGTTCTTTCACACCATCATATAGCAAAAAGACGTTTAGTAACATGTAATTGCCTATTTCAGGATTCTGTCAACATTGCTAATTTATAAAGAACTTCAAACTCTGTTGATATGACTATTTTTGCATAATACACAAAACAAATACTTTAAAAATGTACTGTTCCCTCTTCTTGTTGCTCCATTCCTCTAAGCAAAATGTAGAAATAAGGAGCTAGGATGACAGCTTAAATATCAAAACACAGTCTCTTAGCTTGTGGATCCCTACAGGAGGCTTGGGAAATTTTGTGGAAGAAACAAAATAAAAAACAAAACAAAAACACCAACACTCAGGCTATTTAGTCTAAAGAACATAGACTTTAGGATGGACAGTTCAAAAACTGAGCTTCGTCTCTGCTGAGTGTCATGTGGTTTTGCAATTCTACTTCATGACATTTTTTTTTATTGTTTGTTTCCAAGTCATTAGATACAATTTTATTTACATATGGGCAAAAGGCTGACATAAACTCAAATTGCAATGGTTTTAGGAAAATTCATCCCTTTTAACCATTGCTGATATTCTGCAATTTGTTGCAAATAATAAAAAAATTATCTAACTAAGCAGTTTTATATTCAAAGACAGGCAGAGATACAAAGATAAGGGAGTAGAGAAGGGAAGATCTGCTCATTAGCTGCCCTTTAAAGCCTTCTGTTAATTTTAGGAAATTGTAGAACTACATATTTCAAGACAGATAGATGATGCTTATTAAATCATGCATTGAATAAGAATAAGGACCTTGGTAGTGTGTATTTTTAATTAGCATAATATCCTATCCAGAGGAAGATGACTACCCATTCTTTGTTTGTGAGAGATTGCATTGCTTCTGAGAAGTAACTTGAAATTATTTCCAACTTAATACAGAAATCAGTTCTCAGAGGCTTTGCTCATAGGTCAAAGTTCATAGGAATTTTTGCTAATAATGGAAACACAAATATTATTATATTTTGTGAACATTCTAATGGGTGGTATTCAATAAGATGATTTTCTAAAGTAGTACTTACAATGGTTTTCTATAATTTAACTTATTCTGGACTGAAACAATGATCAGGTCTATCATGGCATTATGGAATTAAAATATCAGGATTGGGCTGAAGAGATGACTCACTGGGTAAGGCATTTGTATTTGCTCAGAACAAACATTTTAAAAAACAAAACAAAAGAAAAAAAATAGAGCCAGGCATAGTGGCTATGCTTGCAACCTGAGACACACTGTCTAGCCTGCTCTACTTGGAGAACTGAGACTCTGTCTCAAAATAAGGCAGATGGCATTCCTGAGGGTTGACTCCTAGAACTGTTCTCTGACACCCCCTTGCATGTTCACCCACAACTGAACAGACACAAATTTGTATGCATATACAATTACAGCCTGTGCTCTGAGACTCAATGCAAGTATTTTCCTGTTTCATAAATGGTATACAAAAGCCAACATTAGAAACAATGGATTATCTCACAAAGATGCAATGTTAATTTAGCTATTACCAGGTAAAATCTTTAAAGATGAATATGTATATGTTTAAAAGTAATGGTTTTATCTGCTAAATATTAGTACTAATTATAAATATTTAAAAAGAGCTGTTTCAACGAGCAACAAAATAGATTCCTAAGTAGTAGTACAATGGCACCAATATTTGTAACATTTTAAAATTTGTCAACATGATTATTAAATTTGTTTAGAAAGATCCAGATAGATTTCTAACTTTTCCCAACTTCAAACTCCTTTAACACTATGTTTCATCCAGGAAAGGAAAGTTGACACAAGAGCATGACTGTGTATTTGAGCCAAGACCCTAAGATACAGGATGAGACCCTGACTCAGAGAATACCACCACCACCACCAAACGCACACACACACACACACACACACACACACACACACACACACACACACACACACACACATACCTTGCCATCTTAAACAACCTTAATGAGGTTCCCTTTCTCAACGTGGTGGTCTCATCCTAAAATATCTAGGCTTCATCATTGCGACTTGGTTTGCATTAGCAGTCTTCAATGGTGAAACTTAAAAATGCATCTGGTATATTTAGCACCCAAGCAGGTGTGTTCTTTCAGTACATACCTGAAATATTCCGCATCAGTCAAGTGTTTTAAGTAGTCTTTTCTAATTAAGCAGGATTATGCACTGTGCACAGCTCCTCACCAGTCGAGGAGACTTCCTGTAAGGAGCCACCTCTGCTGCTGTTGCAGTGTTGTGCTGCTTTTCATTCTGGGTGTTTTTGCATTCTCAAATGCCACTCATTTAGAGTCAAGTCTTGACTCTAAATGACTTGACAGGAGTGTACAACAGGGAAATTTTTGAGAAAAGCGGTGGAATGTTTTCCCTCTAGACTACTTGAGAAACCTGGTTTTCCATGTAAATGCTGTTTACTTTTCTTACAATGAACAAACTATTCTAAAACGTTTGGTAGTAGCTAGAACTTAAGCTATCTGACTTGATCATAAAAGATTGAGGATCTCTCAGGACTTGGGGGAGGGGAAAGAATAGGCTCAAAATACACTGTATGGAAAATTTCAAAAATAAATGTCATTTTTACTTATTTACAAAAATACCGACTGATTCTATTCATCACAACTCCTTCATATTAAAAATAACAGCAAAGCCTTGTCATCTCTTTTTTAATAATATCTTGATATTCATTTCTTCACATGAGCCATTTGACATTAATCAATCAATGGCGACTTTTTTATTAGGTACAGGAATGAAGGTTGGATGTGTCATCTTACCACAGATTTTCTCATGGCTGGCATTTTAGTGGTACTGTCAAAAAGGAGTTGCCGCAGCTCTCAGGTCTGGCCTTTCATCCTCCACTGGGGTCTTCATAATTCTTTACTTTCCTGTGTTATTACTTCTGCATTCCAAAGAGACTAGCAAATTCATCCCATATGGATAATATTTTTTTGTATCAGTTGACATCCTTGTTTGATCTGTGAACTCATTCATTCCCTTATCACTTGTTTTGTAGAGAATAAATACTAAGTCCAGTCCATTCCTGTCTTCTTTGTGGGAATCTGGTGCACATTCCTTCACTGGCCTTCTTTCTTGCGCTCTGCAGCATCCTCCCACTTCACCTGTCACTCTGTCACTGGATAATTTAAATTGCTAGCTCAGTTTGAACTCAAACACTGAAAATAAACCTTCAGTTCAGTACCAATATCTAACACTTCTTTGGCATGGATGCCATGGTAGTGCTAAAATAGTTCTACTAGCTATTTACAACCAAGAATTCAATGGTCAAGGCCTGCTTAGGATCTGCAGTGTCAGCCTCTACAAAGTAAGTGCTCTTGTGATGATTTTAGGGTTACTCTCAGCATGCAAGGAGGCTTGATAAGCTGTTGCTCGGAAATGTTTCAGCCTTTTTTTCAGATTTTCTAAGCATTGCATATCCCTCCTCCTCCCGGCCATTGCTGTTGATATTAAATTGTCACCTCACTGTTTCATCATCACAAAATGCTGTAGTTATTTCTGAGAAAGTCTGAATGGTGGAAGTTGATTGTTTCACAATTAACTCTAGCATCTTTCTCAAGCCCAGCCTGAGATGATGGCATGCATCTCATACTGCTCATCATACCTGCAAAATTAGCTCTTAAAAACTGTTCCTAATATGCAATGTCTTCTCTTTGGGAGGTCATACACTACAATGCCAACTGATCTTGAAATGAGATTTTCATTTCTTATTCTTCAAATGGACAAATCTTCCATTTGAATTCACATACATATTTGAAATGTTTGGGTAGAATTTTGTTTGTGTGTGTGTGCTGTAATTTTGCTTAGAACTTCTTTGACTTTTATATTTTCTCATTCACTGGTGATGATCAATTGATTTCCATCACACTGTTTCAGAGGCCCTGTTACTATTTATGAGATCAAGTGAAAATGAAAAAAAGATCTAGTTAAGTGTTACATTCTCCCTACCCTCCAATTTCAACTGCATATCTCCCTTATTTAGATAGTGAATTTTGCTTACAATCTGGAAATTCTATTACTCATTGTAGAAACAAATAACTCTAAGTGTATTTCTACTTCCTAGAAATCCAAAATAATGTGATCTAGAAATATCACTATAAAGAACATTAATAAAATTCTGAGTTCTCTGCTGAAGGTATCACCATCCCTTTTTTCAAGTTGTATTATGGAGGTATAGTAATGAAAATTTCATAGTGTTGGCGTAAAAACAGACATCTTGATCAATGGAATCTACTTGAAGACCCAGATATAAATTCACACACCTATATAGACCTGACTCTTAATTAAAAAGACAGAAATACACACTGCAAAAAAAACAAAGCATCTTCAATAAATGATGCATCAATCTGGATAATTGCATGCAGAAGAATGCAAACAGGTCCATTGTTGCTAGAGTTTTTCTGCCTGGCCCACAGTCAGGACAAATCTCTCTCACCCGCCAGTCCCAAGCCGCTCAAACCCGATCAAGTAAACACAGAGACTTATATTGGTTACAAACTGTATGGCCGTGGCAGGCTTCTTGCTAACTGTTCTTACAGCTTAAATTAATCCATTTCTATTAATCTATACCTTGCCACGTGGCTTGTGGCTTACCGGTACTTTACATCTTCCTTGTCCTGATGGCGGCTGGCAGTGTCTCCCCTCCCAGCTTCCTGTTCTCTCAATTTTCCTCTCTGTTAGTCCCGCCTATACTTCCTGCCTGGCCACTGCCAATCAGTGATTTATTCATTGACCAATCAGCAACACATTTGACATACAGACCATCCCACAGCAGTCCATATCTATCACCCTGCGCAAATCTCAAATCCAAGTGGATCAAAGACCTCCACATAAACCAGGCACACTGAGCCTCATAGAAGAGAACATGGGGAACAGCCTTGAATGCATTGGCATAGGAGACAACTTTCTGAACAGAACACTGATAGTGCAGACACTATCAACAACAAATAAATGGGACCTCATGAAACTGAAAAGCTTCTGTAATGCAAAGAACAGTGCCAATAGGACAAAGAGACAGCCTACAGAATAAGGAAAGGTTTTTGCCAACTCCACATCTGATAGAGGTCTAATATCCAAAATATATAAAGAACTCAAGAAACTAAGTTTTAAAAAAACAAGTAATTCCATTTAAAAATGGGGTATATATCTAAACAGAGATGTCTCAATAGAAGAATCTCAAATGTCTGAGAAGCAAAGAAACACTTAACATCCTTAGCCATCTGGGAAATGCAAATCAAAATGACTCTGAGATTCCATCTTACACTTGTCAAAATCACTAAGATCAATAACAATAACACAAATGACAACTCATTATGGCATGGATATGGAGCAAGGGAAACACTCCTCGACTGCAGGTGGGAGTGTAAACTTTGACAGTCAGTGTGGAAATCAATATGGTGTTTCCTCAGAAAATTGTGATAGATCTATCTCAAGACCCAGGTATACCACTCTTGGGCACATACCCAAAGGATGCTCCATCCTAACACAAGGACACTTGCCCAATCACTGTTCACTGTGGCTTTATTCATAATAGCCAGGAACTGAAAACAACCTAGATGTCCTTCAATTGAAGAATGGATAAAGAAAATGTGGTACATTTACACAATGAAGTGTTACTCACCTGTTTAAAAAAATGGCATTATGAACTTTGCAGGCAAATGAGTGCAACTAGAAAAAAATCTTCCTGAGTGAGGTAACTTGAGACCCAGAAAGACAAATACGGTATGTATTCCCTTATAAGTAGATATTAGCTGTAATGAAAATGATAATCAAGCTACAGTCCACAGACCCAGAGAGGTTAGGTTGAAAGGAGGTCTCAAGGGGGGATGAATAGATCCCCTGGGAAGGGGAAATAGAATAGGTTTTGAGGGTGCACTGGGGATAGGTGGGGACAGGAGTGGGAGGGATCAGATGGAGGAAGAATGGAGGAAGAGAGTGGGGAGAGACAGCTGGAATTGGGGGGCTTTTGGGGAATGGAGTGTAAATCCAGTGCAGTGGAAATTTCCTAGATTCTGTGAGGGTGACCCTAGTAAGGACTCCTAGAATTGGAGGATAGGAAGTCTGAACTGGCCATCTTCTGTAGTCAGGTAAGGTTTCTGGCAGTGGACTAGGTGATATTCAGTTGAGTTATTGGCCAAGGAGGTCCTGGGGAGGTCCCTAAACAACCAGGCTGATGATAGGACACTAAAAACTGACAGTAAGCCCCCATTGCCAAGGGCAACATTGACAGAGCTCACTGAACTTAGGAGAGGTGGAGCTGGTGCCTGCATGTAGCATTTTTTTCTACCCTGCATTCTAGTCTCTTTGGCATGAGAAAGTACTCCATGGGCTATGGAAAGAGAAACCTGGACACCCTATCAGCCATGAAACCCTCACCCTACAATCTGTCCTGCCTGCAAGATATACTGGGGCAGTGGTGGCTCAGAACTTGTGCAAGTTGATAACCAAACTTTGGTTAAACTTGTGGCCCACATCATGAGAGCGAGCCCATGCTGTACACTGCCCGGATGGCCAGAAATCAGAGACTAGATAGCTCAGAGACCTAGGGTAGAACATGATTTGAAAAAATAAATAAGAACAAACAAACAAATTAATAAACAATGATATGATTCCTAATGATATTCTGCTATACTCCTAGATTGGTGCCTTGGGTGGTCATAATCAGAGAGGCTTCCTCCAGCAGCATGTGGGAGTGGAGGGGGTGAGATCCACAGCGTGGCATTATTTGGAGGGAGTCTAAATTGAAGGTCTCCCACCTGGTTCCTCCTCTTGGAGCTCAGGGAACCTGAAGGAAGGGGGGAGGAAACTGTAGGAGTCAGAGGGGTTGGAGTGCATCAGGGGAACATGGCTCCAAAGCAACTAAGCGGGGCACATGTGGGCTCACAGAGACTGAAGCAGCAAGCATGCGCCTGCATGGGTCTGCACCAGGTCCTCTGTGTATATGTTATGGCTGCTGGCTTGGTGTTATTGGGGACTTCTAACAGTGGGACCGGGTGTATCTCTGACTCCTCTGCCTGCTCTTTTGCTGCCCGTTGGGCTGCCTTGTCCAGGCTCTATTGAGGGCTTTGCCTTGTCTTGTTGTACCTTGTTTTGTCCTGTTTGGCTGTTGTCTCTTAGAGCTCTGCTCTTTTCTGAAGAGGAAGCAACAGAGCGAAGTGGATCTGGGGGAGAGGGGGAGTAGGGTGGAATTAGGAGGAGTGGAGGGAGGGGAAACTGTGGTTGGGATGTATTGTATCAGAGAAAAATCTATTTTCAGTAAAAAACATTCTGAGCTCTCATACTGTATTTTTATAGTTATGTTGACTTATGTTTCATATTTATGTTATTTTTCACTAAATGATTTTCTACCCTTGCACTCAAAAATCACTAAGCTATTTTCCTCTGAAAGTTTTAACTTATAATTAAATTTTTTATAATGCTATAAGGGTTCATAGAAATTATCTAGTCTAAGTATTTTATATTAATAAAATATTTAAGGTAGAGAATTAATTTATATAAGAGTACTTCAAGATACAGCATGTGAAATAAAGTATCATGGATTCAGGTGAGGGTACTAAGGGTGCTGGTGCCAAATCCATTAACTCAGTCCTTCTCAAAGGTAATCTTGGCACTGAGTTTTGCTTGTTATCTTACTCAGATAATAAACTAGGGTTGTATGTTCCCCAGATAAATAGATCTAATTTTTAAATGTTTTCAAAATTCATTTATTTATTATTTGAAAATTCATTTATTTTTATTTCTTATGTGTGTAAGTTTTTGTCAGCATATATGTATGTTTGTATGTCTGTGTACCACATAGGTGATTGTTGTTGGGGTTTTGCTCTTTTGGGGGGCCTGCCACCCAGCTCCCAAATAAATCACAAATGGAGGCTTATTGCTAATTACAAATGATTGGCCTTAGCTTGGATTGTTTCTAGCTAACTTTCCTTAACTTTAAATTACCCCTTCTACCTTTTGCCTCTGGACTTTTTTCTTTTCTTCCTTCTGTAATCTTACTTTCACTCTTATTCTGTCGCTCACTGTGTAGCTGGGGTTCTAGCCACTGATGTCCTCCTCCTTCTCTGGCTACTTCTTTTCCCTTTACAGATTTCTCTTTCTATTAATTCTTTCTGCCTGGCAGCCCCGCCTTTCCTTTCTCCTGGCTCACCATTGGCTGTTCAGTTCTTTATTAGACCATCCGGTGTTTTAGGCAGGCAAAGTACCACAGCCTCACAGAGTTAAACAAATACAACATAAACAAAAGTAACACACCTCAAAATAATATTCCCCAACATGTGGCTGGTGCCCCTGGGGGCCAGAAGAAGTCCTCAGATCCTCTGAAGCTGGAGTTAGGGATAGTTATGAGCTGCCATGTGAATTTTGAGACTGGAACCCAGTTTCTTTTCAGAAGCAGCAAATGGTGTTAACCAGTGATTCATCTCTCCAGTACCATTATGCTTAAATACTTAGTAATTAATATCTATTAGACATCTTAGGCAACACCCAATGTTTTTGTCTATGTGGTACTTTTGAGATGTATCCATGATAACTCAAGTATGTAAAGGGACTTTTATTTTTCTCTGGGATGCTCTGTACTATTACAGCAAGTTAATATCATGTTGACTCAGGTAATTCGACTTTATATTTTTTAGTTCTTTTCAGCAATTCTACAATGACTATTTCTAAGAATGGAAAGATGAATTTGTAGGTTGCGAGAATATTTAACGATTTCTTAGCTGCTTCCTGGACCTTCTGAACTTTCACCGTTTTATTCTCCATGGTTTCTTCACATCATCGCTATGCAGTGCTACTAGTTTTGTGATTTTAGCCAATTTCATTACTGTGAAGTGTCATCGTATCATCTTGCTGTGAATTCCTCTAATGACCAGGGATCTCTGAGTGCCCTTTTCAGATGCTTATTGGACAGTGAGACTTCTCTCCAGTCAAGTGATTCTTCATCTTCATACTCTATTTTGACTTGTCATATTGTTTAAAATACATTTATGAGAAATATAGAAGTACTTTCTGTTTTTTTTAAGTTTTTGTCCTTTACCCTACCTCAAATACAAACTCAGGTATGATAAGAATTTAAAATCTAATCTTTTCTTTTTCATATCATGATGCAGCATCTGAACAGTTCATATGTCTTCACTGCTTTCTAATGCCACCTGGGATTGGTCTCGTTCCCAAAATGCATGCAAAGATTTCTGGGAGTTCTTTCCTATTCCTCTGAACTAGATTCTGTGACTGAACCTTAACTGCAGCCATTCTGGATTAAGAGTTAATAGTTCACATTGACACTCCATGAATGTTGATCTGGGGTCTTTATTTTTACTTTTTTTTAACAATTTTTCTTTTACCCTTTGCCTTTGCATACATATTTCAGAATTAACTCTTCAGGATCCATGAAAAACTGTAGCTATATTGTAATAATTATTATACTTGTATTACAAATTAATTTACAATATTGAATCTTCCATCTAGGACCATGTGCATTCGTTGATACATTTTGAACTTTAATAGATATGTTAACCATAGGCAAAAAGTTACTGCTCAAAGTCACACAGCCAATTAACAGCAAAGCCAGTGGTAGAAGGAGTGTCCCCTGACTCTTTAGCAGTTCATACACTTAAAGGCTTAATTATTTAGTCGGTTAAGAAAAATTTTCCAGTTTTTGCAGCTACAGAACCATCAGCATGAAAGAGAATCCAACTTCTGTATTTTACCAGGCCCTTGATAATCAAAGTGTTCTCAGAGGGCTTGTTAAAATTGGAGAGTCTCGGCCCTAAAGTCCTAGAATCTTCATTTTAAAAAGATTGCTGGCTTATTGGTAGACATTGTTTGTGAGACTATGTGGAATACTGCTTAGCAAAACAGGCCTGAATTTCACTGCATTGATCCTTTGCTTTGAAACCTGTCAGAACTCCCAGTAGTGATGCAGAGGCCACTGAACTCTGAAGGTTTCAAGGAAGCAACATGGAGACCTGAGTCATGATGGTTAGGCATTGCCCTTTCACTGCAGACTCCGAGGGCTGGAACCTGCGTTTCTGAACAGACATCAAAAGTCCACACTGAGGGGTGGAGAAATAATTCCACAATTGAGTGTGTTTACTGCTTTTACAAAGAACTCAAGTTCAGTTTTCAGCAGCCATGCTGGATGGCTCACAACAGCCCACTCTATGGGTTACAACTCCCGCCCTCTGTAGGCACTTACACACACATGTGGCACACACATAAGCACATGCACACATGTGTACATATGACTAAAATAATAAAAATTCATCTAAAAATATTTCAAAATGAGAGCTGGCAAGAGAGCTTAGTGGGTAAAAGTGCCTGACACCAAACCTGAAGACCTGACTGAAATCCCCCAGGTCCCCAGGCTAGAGAGAACTAACTCCTCAAAGTTGTACTCCGCCTTTCACACATATGCTTGGGCATGTGCACTTGGATGTTCAGGTTTACACATACATATGTAGAGGTAAATAAATAAATACACGTAATTGAAGATTGTTTAAAAATTCAAAATGATAAAACATCATCTAAATAATATCCTTTATCATACATATTTAAAGGAAACAAAATGTTAAGCAGTTTTCTGAAAACAACGAATTTCAGGAAGACTAGGACCGGGCGTGTGTGTGTGTGTGTGTGTGTGTGTGTGTGTGTGTGTGTGTGTGTGTATACACTAACTACTGACTACTGGTATTTAGGAAATACATTTCTTTGATATCACAGTGATTCTCCAAATTGGCATGTTAGCTACTAAATGCTATCGGGGAAGAATGTAAATACTGAGGAGTCAGAAACACAGATCTTCAGTCTTCCAGTGCAAACCAAAGGCCACCCTACGTGTTTAGGCAGTTTTATTCTACTAGTATTAATCGGGTTCAACCCCCTGGCTACTATAACAGCAAGTTATACCCAGAAGCCAGGGGAGCTGGGTGGGGGGTGGGGGTGGAAAAGGTGAAGCGATGGAGGAAAAAAGTGAAATCCCTGCAATATCGCCTGGAGCCACTAGGGGAACCTTTGTACCATTTTTCATTCCGCACGGATTTGGAGTAGAAACCTGTATTAGGGAAAACCAGGGTCCTCGGCATTTTTTTGCGAGCAGTGCACCCAGAATCCAAAAAGAATTTTATTTAAAAAAAAAAAGAAAGAAAGAAACCACAGCTCTTGGTAACCCGGATAAGGCTACGGAATCGTTCTACTGGACACCAACCAGCACTGGGAATTCATTTTTGAGGTCAATTTCCAATCGAGATAAATCTATTGGATTAGTAGGATTATCTGATCTCAGCTCAAAGAAGTAACGTTGTTTGGTCGTTTGTATTTTCTTGCCTGATGGTCGGAATTACACGGATGCGGCTTTGGTTCTCCAGGATTCTAGATTCTGGCAGCATCTGGAGAGAAAAAAAGCATCAATCCACACGTTTAGGAAGTGTCCGTGGGTGAATAAAGAGGGAGGGGGAGGTGGAAGTGGGGTTGCGGCTGCTTAAAGAAAAAAAATAAATAAATAAGGGAAGCGTCTTGAATTCTGAAACAAGAATTACCCAGTTCCTGAGGTTGAAAAGAAAGCATCTACCAGCTGGTAAATACTTGGACCATTTCGGCTTGAATTTGAAGGCGAAGTGTTGTTAAAACTGTCTCCTTGAATAATTGAAAGGACCGGGGGAAGATGAGGGGGCTCCCTCCGTGGACGTGTCTTGCCGAGGGTAAGTTTGTGGCTCTTTCCTTGGGAGAGGGCTAAGAGGGCTACGGGTCTGGGTACCAGGGTCTGGGTACCACTGAGCGGGAGGGGTTGCGGACTCGGTGCCGGAGAAATGGGGCGAGCAGGCTGGCAGCCCACCTCGCGCACCTCCCAGGCATCGCGACCGCTTCGCCCGCACCGAGCTTCAAAACCTGGGTTTTGTGGCGTCAGTAAGGAAGCCAAGCAGCCTCCTGCCCCCCAACTTTGCTTTGGGGGAAAAAAAATCTCTCAGCTGTGAGATTCCCTCTTGGACCGGTGATTTTTCTCCTAGGGATACTTTAAGGAGAGGAGGCAGCCAGTGCTTTAGAAAATCCTGCTCAGGGGTGGGGGAGAGCTCCGGTCCACGTCGCGCTGCCTCGGCCCAGTTTCCCCCGCTGTCTAAGCTTCCTGAGGAATTTCGCTGGGGATGCGGTCAGCGGGAGGATGGTCTTATTCACAAGCTCCGATATTCCCTCCCTCTGTTTCTCTGTGCCCTTCCCCATTTCCCCCTTCTCTCAGACACTAAAGGGTTACAGTTACTGCATCTGATCCAGGAGAAAGAAGTGGGATTCTGCCACACAGGTTATCTCGTGACTTCCTTGTAGGACTTTGCATAATACAGTCAGACTTAACTTTCTTGAGTTAGATGGGCCTCTTTGCAGCGTTTCAGCCCGGGGCCCAGCCTAGCGAAAGCACCAGGCAGCCAGCTGCATTTCTGATTCCAGCCTGCCTTGCCCTGCTCCTGACTCTGGGCTTTTCTTTCCCAGTGAGCTGTGAGCGCTTGTGTTTCTAGAGATTTTCTTGTAGCTGAATTTAGGTTAAAACATTTTTTTTTCAGTTAAAGAAATTTTGTGGCTCTCAAGAAAAACAAAACAAACAAAAAAAAAAACTGTGCTCTCAGAAGGAAATCGATTTTGCCAGAGGTAATTAGAATTAATCTTTCAAATGTGTAAATATTAATTGACTTAGGAAAGTAAAAGTTGCTTTGGAATCCGGAAAAGGACATTATTCTCGCCCAAGTTTGAGGTCCACATAGCTCCAGCAAATTATATTTAGATAATAATATATACTATGCAAGTATTTATGAATGTATAGAAGTGTCTATAGGTGGCTTAGAAAGACGAAACCCCCTCACACCCCTTCACACTTCAGTGTCTTTCAGTTGGCCTTTTTCTATTTAAGGCCAATGCATTTGCTTTCATCAAGCACTCAAATGCTCTGAAATAAAATGAAGATAGGTAATTGTCAGGAAAAAATGCTGCATCTGGTGTATTTTAATCTCCCAAAGAAAGCATTATTTCCCCAGGATTTGTGTTGATAGAGGGTGAAATGTGTGCAGATACTACTATAGTTTTAACATTAAAGACTCCTTAAAGTCTGGACTCACCAGAGACCACGCCTCAGTGTCATCTGAGTTCATCTCCTCCAATATTTATTTGACAAACTTCAAGTCCTCCATGCGTTCTGGCTATGGAAAGAGGAGTCTTCCCAACTTCCCTCCTGGATTTGTCTCTGTGTTTAAATTGAATTCCGAAGCTAGCATTTGAAATTTGTATTTTTAAGATTCAGTTGCCAAGTTGAAAACTTTTATGTCCCAGGAATTTTAAAGTGGAAACTTGGCTGTTTCTTGCTTCTGTGGGCTTTGAGTAAACCTTTCTAAAATAAAAGATCCACAAGGAAGAGTTTCTACAAGCGCATTCGTTTTCTGCAGCCACCTCAGGGGCTGGCTCTGCCTCTTTTTCATGCTTCTCCATCACGTGGTTTGTGTGCCTTGGAGGGAGAAGAATGGGTGTTCTGTGTGTTGGTACATTCTAGCCACTGCTCCTAGCCACACAGCCCAGGAATATTTAACATCTGATTTAATCAATATGAATAATATTAATTGATAATACAAATAAATAAAGCACGTTAAGTGGTAGATGGGCTAATATTTCTCTCTTGAGGCTAACTCAGAAAGACTACAATTATTGACATAAAGTAAATTAAAAATTTGAAATATAACATGGGAGTCCTTTGAAGGATTAATCTACATATTCTGAAACCAATGAACTAATGATTGAGTGTCTCAGACTGCCAATGAGGGTGAGTTAGCTAACAGAGCTCTAGAGTAGCTGGAGAATCTTTTCCTGTGAAGAGTAGCTGATATTTTCTAAGGCTTCATTCTGCTTTCTTTGGGTGGTGGGAAAGAGAAGGTGCCAACTGTGACCTTCTCATTGTATCATCTGCTTGGGGGTTGGTGGTGTTTCCGCAGCAAGTCTTACGAACCTGTGAAGAGTACATCCGTGTTGGACAACCAATAGCAAAGGAAGGAGCCTATAGAGAACCACACACCACACTTCAGAATTCACAGCCACAACCAGTTAAGGAGCACAAGCTCAAAGTAGTTTGACAAGTAGAGTGGACCACTAACTGAACTGGTGAGTTACTGCAGGGTTCGCTTTGCCAGTTAACTACACGTTGCCCATCTTCCCCAGCACACATGTGATGAGTATTCAAAGGAACGCAGTATCCTAGAGTGGTTCCTTTTACTTTATATCAGAATGACACAAGAGTTGTAATTTGGACTAAAGGGTTAGAAGTTCACAATTCATGCTAAAAATTGCAAATATGGTTCTTAATGTAAGTGGCAAGACATAGTATTGGACTCTCCAAAGCTACTGGTGTGAGTATGGATATTGCATTCCTCTGGGAATTTCTATCTTCTTCCACATTGTCTAACTAGCCAAAAATCCAGAAATTACTGATGTATTGGCTGCAGCTTCCATGGTTTTGAGATGATTAACCATATTTACTTCAGTGTTATTGCCCCCCCCTTTAAAGGAAAGTCTACCAGCTTTTAAGTGGAAGCTCAATGAAAGAGGAAATCTTCCTTTTCTGCATTATTGAAATTTAGCATATATTATCTGCAGTACAAAACGTATATCTCTTTTGCTTTATGGGACGTGCAACAAAAAGCCTACTTTTACATGAATTTGAAATTTCAATGTTTAATCTTTAAAATTTGCAAAGCCCAGAAAAATAAAGATGGAATTAATGAACGCCTCAATGAACCTAGAATATCCTTTTATACTTTTCTTTACTTCTTAAAAGGTAATTTGTAAGAGCTTGGCGTAACTAGTACTTGATGGCCATGAGATAGCAGCATTCCCCGCTCTCTCCAGGAAGGGTTCTTTCATAGCAACGTGTTGTTTTAGGTGTTTTTGTTCTGATGGGACAAACCATGTTGACTAATATCAGTTATTATTATGTTGCTATAAAAGAATGTGGGATATTTTACTATCCTCTACAAAAAGAAAAGAGAGAGAGGGGGGAAGGGAGGAAGGAAGGGAGGGAGGAAGGGAGGAAAGAAGAGAAAGGTAAAGAAAAGCCCATGTTCTCTTTTAGTAGCATATCTGTTGGAAGGGGAAAAAAAAGACTGCCAAGTCAAAGCTTAACTAAAGTCAGAGAAAACGAGTAAATCACTCCAGGCATTTGAAATTATTAGACGTTAAACTTTGGGGGGTTTATATGAATTCTTTTTATAGCAGTCAATATAATCCCTTCTGTGCCTATTTCCATTGCATGTAAGAGAGAAATTCTCCTCAATGGAAGGGCACTTTACTGCTGCCATTACCACAGGGTTTATAGATCAGGGATGTGTCAGCATGTGAGATTCAGCAGTAATGCCTCTTTTGTGTGAAACCTTATGGGCCTTGCAGGCACTCTCTCATCCTGACACTCATGAAACGTTCAAGTCTCTGTTTTTATTATTTAATTTTCTTGCTATATCTGAAGCACTTCAATATATGAATGTGGAGCCACATATGACAGGCAAGTGTGAATGGGTCTAATGAGTTTTAATAATACACATATTAGGAACTGCTAAAGGAAGTTTAATTAAGAAAAGCAAGTTAAGCATGAAATTCGTTTTGGAACAAAAGCAAGGGAAGTTAGTGCTACAGTTGTAAAATAAAAACCACATGATATATCACAGCAAATAAAGTTTCAGGCTGAGACTAGACCACCCAAATGGAATTGGCATGGTAGGTCATAGCTTTGAGTCCTGAAGTTTTTATGTAACTTGTGAAATATATATACTCTTTTATTAAAAAAAAATCTTTACTTTTCCTTGATTTGTATGGCAACATTAACATTTCAAATACATATAGCCAAACTATTTGCTATTTGTATATAACACTAATTCATTTTTTGTATACACTGACTTTTTAAAATTATATATATATATATATATATATATATATATATATATATATATATAAATATATATATATATAAAATCACGTTTGTTTCCCTTCCCAAACTCCTCCCAAATCAAGCACACACAGGGCAGGCCCCATGCTGAGGAGGAGTTGGGCTACATAAACAGACTCTGGATTCTGTTTTTCCTTTGTGTTTTTTAAATTTGTTTTGTTTTAATTTGGTACTAATTCCTTTCTGAAAGTCCACACAATGAGTTTTTCTAGACTACACTTCTCTAATGATGAAAATACCAACAACTAGATTCTGCCGACTCCTGGCTTCCTTTGGAGGGTGCTGCTATAGGTGCTGCTCACAACAACCTGCATGTCTATCAGTTTATCTGTTTTCATAACATTTAGTCTTGTATGGTTTAAACAAATAGGTTCATTATATGTTTATTTATATTTTATCTGTCTATCTAGATTTATTTGGTGGTGACAGTAGATGGATGGGCAGGGGACAAAAGTTGTAGAGTATGTAGAATACGGGATTCTTACATTTGCTCTTTTCTAAAGAACAGATACACTCTAGAAGTAAAAAAGTCAGTCGATGTATCTCATTATCTACTTTGGAAAACACTCAATTGCTACAACGATTCCTCTTTCATATAGAGTTCCACCATCTGCTATATAGATCACTAGCAATCCCGTTTTGGTTTTTCTTTGCACTTAATGTGTTTCTAGGTTTTCAGGAAAAATATTAAACATACAACTTAAAGGTAAATTACATTTTCTTTTACAAAATCATAGCTAATTATTTCACACTGGCCTATGGAACATTCCCTATGCTTGCAAATTCAACAAGGTCAAGTCTGGAATCAGGGAATATCAACTTAAAAGTCAAGCTGTGATCACCACTAGGCTAAGGTTTCCCTGTAGGAAAACGAACCATCCTCAGGGAGTACTGAGCAATAAACACTATTTCCTGCTGTAGCATTGACCAACAGCTTGACACGCTTTCTGCACCTGAAAGCAATTCCTAAGTCACTCAATAGTTAACCTAAAAGGCATACAGGTTCACTTCAGCAGCCATTATGTTTCAAGTCAGTGCATCTGTCATTTTTGATTTAAATCTGTATTATGTAGCTGTCCAAAACTTTACACACAAGTGACAATGTTATCTATCCTTTTCTTATGGGTAAAAACATCACCAGTTTCACGACTTCTTCAATTGTGCCAACTGTACTAATGCACATTTTCTGAGGATGCCAAAGTTCTCTACAATTTAGAGCTGTAGTCTTTAATAGTAACATCCGGGCTGAAACTCCTTTACATATTCAAGTGACCCCATAACATCAGTGTCCACAACCTTCACAATGGCAAGGCTCTGAGCTTCTCCCCAGCATGCAGAGCTGTCAACTAACTATAGATAATTTTAAAAATAAAAATACGTAGCTTTTAAAATAATTTCATATATATATATATATATATATACACATGTATATATGAATGATATATTGTGATTTCCTTTTCCAGCTTATTTGGTACATTGTTTTTCAACCCTTTCCCCTCCTGGGGGGCAGTAAGACCACTCGGAATGGACTGCTAAGATCACTGAATTTAGCCCAACGTCATTTTAGCCACCTTAGATTTCCACTGTAACCCATTTTA
This sequence comes from Peromyscus californicus insignis, assembly GCF_007827085.1. Lineage (NCBI taxonomy): Eukaryota > Metazoa > Chordata > Mammalia > Rodentia > Cricetidae > Peromyscus > Peromyscus californicus. Next base: position 6,213,370 of record NW_026294617.1, on the reverse strand, counting down.
CTCACTAGCCTGTCTCATTTCGCTTTTTGTTAGTTATTTTATTGATTGTCTATAAAAATATTATTTTAAGTTTCATTTTAGAGCAGGCCAGGGAGTTCTTAATGACATTGGTTTAGTTAACGTTTTTACTGATAAATTATTTCTAATTATGAGTAACTAAGAGGTAGTCTTAAAATATATTAATTTTGCTGCTTTCACAATTGTGTACATGAACACAATGTGTTCTGATTAGTCTCTCTCTTCACACATTTCCCTCTCACCTCTATCAATAACCTCCATTCCTACCAGCCCCTCTCTCAGACTTGTATTGAGTTTAAACGAGGCCATCTGTTTGACCATTGGATTGGTAGCATCCGTTGGATCCTGGTGGATTCGCTGGTGGGTACCACTGGAGACAATTATTCCCCTCCCCAAGAACTGATCGGTATAGCTAATACTTCAGCAGTGAGGGACATACTCTGCTGAACGAATCCTTGGTTCTTTTTTTAAACATAAAATCATACTTGAAGTTACAGAAAACTTAAAGTAATGTTCTATATCTCCACCCAAAAGGGATTATTTTAAAATCCTAAATCTTGATAAAAAGTAAAAGCTAAATACAAATTTTTAATGATAATCACATCTAGCTTGTTTTATTTTAAGAATTAATTAAGAATTACTAATGAAACAGAATCATTTCCTTTCTTATAACTTCTTGAAAGGTACATTAAAATTCTTTATGGCTATGAATATATTAAATTGTTATTTATATTTTATTTATTAGTGTGCTATTACAAATGGCCCATGAGCAGAATGCTGTTTTGAATCTTGTGATTGTGAGGAGTCCTAAGGGTTTTGTAATAGTAAAGAAAACATGTATATATGTGAAAAAGATTGTTAGTATAATATTTCTGTCATGTGAGCCACCACTTGAGCTCTGCACAAGGCCAGTGGTTGCAGGAAGCCATTGTTGGTGTTGGATGTCTTGTGTAAAAGAAGTTTGTGGTCTCAGTCCAATTGCACAGACAGTTGATCCTTCAACAATGGTGCTATAGTGTTTGCCAACTCCAGCAGAAGATGGGGACTGAATGGGCACAGAAGCTTAGCTCCACTCTCTCTGCTAATCATCCTCTGAGGGGTCAAGATTGACACAACTGGCACAGAGCCACACCAGCAACTTCACATCACATCTCCTCTGCCAAAGTGGGAGCTGTTCTCTGGCAACAAGGGATTTTTTTAAAAGGAATGTTAATTAAACAGGGCACCAGGAAGGGTGATTTTTTTCATTCTTCCCAGGCACTGGCCACTCACTAGAAACAGAAATAAGCTTAAACAGAGGACGGGAAATGCCATGCTGCTTTACTGGTGCTAGCTTCTCTATAAGGTACTGGCAAGCATAATTAAGTTGCTTCTACAAGCAATGACTTGTGACCTATAGGTGGCTGTTCAGACAAAAGCATCAATTTAATATCATAGGAAGCAATCAGCTCTACCTGGCTGTCTCCTCTGAGCTCCTGAGTGGTTATTCATTTTCTTCTGGGAGATCACAGGGTCACCCATTGTTCTGAAAAACATGTCCTGCAGTATTTTACATATGCATCAGATCTGTTGCCTCTGACTTTTTAAGAACCTTCTGTCTCAACCATGCTTGCCCCTTCACCCCATTCACCTTCCTCTTCATTTCGAAGTCAGGATCCCTAAATAGATTCTAGACTTAAAATGAATATTTGAGATGTTACCTCATAGTATGCTCAAAATAAATAGAAAGTAAAACTTATTTTAAACAGTTAATGATAAGTGCCTTTCTCCATCCCTCAAGACAAAAATGAACAGAGGGGTATGATGCTCTCCAGCATTAGCCAACAGTGCAAAGGTGTTTATTCGGGAAGTGTCCAGATGTACAATAAAGAAAAAATTTAAAAAAATGTTGCTTCCATCTCCTTCATGTTGTCAGAAAAGCTGCTGTGGCTTCCCAAATCCCCATCTTGCTGAACAGTAATTCATCATCTCCATAGCAGTCTACATACTCTTCTGCTGAATAAGAAGGCATTTTCACTGAACTTTAACATACTTCTGTCTAGTCTGTTTTATCCCCTTTACAAGAATATCTATAAGCTAAAGCCTTTCAAGGGTCAGGTATCCCAAACCCACAAACAAAGGAGGAAGGTGTTAAATGATGGAAAATAGTAGAATGAGTCAAGAGATACTTCACTCAAGAAATAGTTTCTGAAGTCCTCCAGTACCATATCTGGTTATTTTAAATCAGAAATGTAAAAGATGTGGCCTCTATTCTCAAAGAGTAAGGCCAGTCTTACCATCATGCTGTTTTTGTGGTTGTATTCTTATTTTACTCAACATAAGAATTTTTAAATTATTTCTTTTATGTTTTGAGACTATAATATAATTACATCATTCACCCCTTCCCCTTCCACCGTCAAAACCCTCCCATATACCCCTCTTTACTCTTTCAAATTCATGGTCTCTTTCTAACTTGTTGATATATACGTGGATCTATATGCACATACATATGTATTGAGATAATACTTTAACCCCAAGACTGCCCACATGTTTTTGATTGTTAACTTCCTTCTCCTTTGCAGTCTGAATGCACCCTTTTATCTTCCCTCTGGTCCCATTGGGAAGCCTCAGTCTCCATGGCATTTGCAGGCCAAGTTGAGTCTGTCTGACACATTGGACCCCTTTACCTTAAACTGCCACTTCTTAGTCATCCTTCAGAATTCAGGTCCTTGCTCCTACTCTAGACCCTCAACTATCCCTGGCCATTGATGACTCATAGTCTGAGTAACTGGTGTGCACAATGCTTTGCCTTCCCAATTACACTCCAGCCTCCATGAGAAGCCTGGCATTCCTGAGTTCCTTTGCTCTGCACTTGGTGTTCACTAAATGTAAAGTTGGAGATAGAAACTGAGGAGACCGATTTCTATGATAAAATGTACAGTAGGATCAGTTCCAGGAGGGTGGTAAATACTTTGACAATTGAGAAGAAGGAGTTCTTTTTATGACTGGAAAGATCAAGGAAGAGAGAACTGACCTGCTGGCCAGGCCTTCAGGGCTGCTAGCCAGGGCTTCTCCAAGCAGACACTGATAGAGAGAGAATTCTCTGGGGAAGATCTTAGTGGACAAGATGAACCCAAGCCCCTGGGCTTTCCTCGCACTGTGAAATGCTTCCTTCATACCATGTGTTCATAGAAGGTTTTGCTGCCTGATATATACTTGCTGTGTGCTTAGGCCAAATTTGTTGTCAGTCTTTAAGATACCTTGTTGATTGTTTCTCAGGATATTGTCAACTTTTGTTTTCCTTTTCTCAACATCTGATTTTCTCCATTGTTTTCTTATCACTGGAGAGGGACATGGAGCCCAGGAGGCAAGGGAAGAAATAAAACCACCTCTGCAGAGAAAAGGAGAGGGATTGTAACTCTACAAAAATTAATGGGGCCTGCCAGCTTCCTCCTCCTCCTCCCAGAAGGAAGCTCCAGTGACACAGAGAGGGAAGTTATGCTATCACTCTGTTAACCTTCACAACAGTGTTCTGCTGAGTCTCCAGCTTACGATGCTCTTGTCTTAGTGAAGAATGTTCCAGTGGCTTTGTGTTTCTGACTTGTATTTAACAATCTCTTACGAAGGGATAGTGATGATCTCTACTTCATGGCAATATAGCAGATTGAGTTCCATGTTTAGTGGTGGAGAAGGTACTTGTTCCTGTATCAGTGCCCGCCCCCCAACTCAAGATCTCAAGGAGAACAGAATGTACTAAGACTCACTATGTACTCAAGAGTGACTTTGAACTCTTGAGGCACCTACTTCCATCTCCCGAAGTTGGGATTCTAGGCTTGTACCCCCACATTCCACATCTGTTTAATACCTACATCTTTAGATAGCTACATCATCAGCCCAGCATCCCTTAAACTTGTATGTAATCAGTGAGAGTTTGATGTTCACATCTCAGAATATACCATTTTTAAACTATGGTTCTAACGCACTCTTAATTTTCCTCTTTAAATCTTCCTGGTACCATCTCCTTCCACACTTTGATGTAGGTAAGCTCAACTCCAGAATTACCTTTCTTGTCGTCTTTGCTCCTTTTAATTCTAGCATTCTTTATTTTCTTGGCCCCAGCCCCCACTTATCACCTCCTTTCTGCCACCAGCTATAAATTGCTTCTGGATAAGGTTCCAGTACCACACTGTTTGTAGCCGTTCAAGATTATGCCTATTAATTAACCCCAGCATGCCAATCCCCGGCTTTTTCTATCTCCCTCCTGTTGGTATCTCATGTGCTCCACACTCCTCAAATACTCGGCCGCAGTGAGCATATGGCTGCAGTGAATTGGTCTCACTAGGGTGCACAGATGAGCACTCTGTATCAAACCCATTTAGATATATGTTTGGAGTTGGGCAGTTCTGTGCTTGTACCTTCAATCTGCCTCTTCTTGCGTTTGTGGCCTTGCACATAATATCTAGCCAAGTAAAGCCTCATTTTTACTCATCTCAAATATGGGTACTTAGTTTATAAGTCTGTTGTGAGGTCTAAATGGTGTGGACACACATGTTTTGAGCAGGTTTCAGAAGGTTGTTTGGTGATCAAATGGCATGGACACACATATTTTGAGCAGGGTTCAGAAGGTTGTTTGGTGGCCAAATGGTGTGGACACATTTTGAGCAGGGTTCAGAAGGTTGTTCTGCTGAGTCTCCAGCTCACGATGCTCGTGTCTTAGTGAAGAATGTTCCAGTGGCTTTGTGTTTCTGACGTGTATTTAACAATCTCTTACGAAGGGATGGTGATGATCTCTACTTCATGGCAATATAGCAGATTGAGTTCCATGTTTAGTGGTGGAGAAGGTACTTGTTCCTGTATCAGTGCCCGCCCCCCATATTCTACCATATTCATGGTCTGTTTTAGTTTTACAGAATTCTGAATGAACCCAGCTGATAGTTCAAACCTAATATGAATGGAAACTTGTTTCTCTTTTCCTCCAACCCATCCATTCAAGGTTGTAGTTCTCAGATCTTTGTGATGGTGCCATTTATACTTTTGAGAGGCAAACCCTCAAATGTATAAAATACATACATCTGCTTCTCCATAGGTGTGTATATCACTGGACTGAGACAACAACTGGAATTAACAAGATAAGAAAGACAAACTCAATATTTTTAAAGGCTTACAAATCTATCATGGCACCACTCATCAATATTTTAAGGCACAAGGATTCTTAGGGCATTCTTAGTGCAGAGCTAATGGAAGAGACACAAATCCCTTACAAAGTTATATATCTGATGTTCTCATTTTTTTCTGATTTGTTATGATGTCTGAGTAGTTATTTGTTTAAAGTTTAATCTTGTTATGTAGCTGGAAAAGATCTTATAGTAGAAGGAAAAGCTGTATTTAATGACCTTGCTCTTTACTTGTGATATGATTATTATTATTATTTCCTTAAATCTGTATGTTCCATGTGATAGAGTTACCCAGTGGTCCATTTGGCAAAGATCACTATAACTGTTACTTAATAAAATACGAATAACTTTATTTATCCCATTATATAAGTTCTAATATATTAGCTCATACTGACAACCAACAATAAGTTCAAAGTGACTCTCCTGACAAATGCTAATACTTCTACCTTCCAAAGGAAAACTCCGTGCTTCATATTGTACTAACCTTATGGAGATGCTGGGTTTTAATCAAATGTGTGTATTAGTAAAGCCTACTTTAATTTTCTTACAGTTTTCTATTTCAAAAGCATTCACTTTCCTTTTCATGTGTTATCATTTTGAGGTGGACTGCAGACACCTTACTTTGGCCATCCCTGCTCTACAAGCCTGCCAGTTTAATTTTCTGTGAGTAAACTTGACAGTATTCTTCCCTTGATAGGGATTATAATGGCTTTTCATCACTTGTTGATGAAATTTAAATAAAATCTAAACAGTTTAGCTTCTTAATGAAGGGCTTGTGTGATTTAGCTCCAGCATGCCTTGCCAACCACATCCAGCACTCATTCTCTGAGTTGTGGCCAAACTAGAGTGTGGCCTCCTAAAAGGAGGAATATCTCCCTCTTTCTGCCCCATGTCAGACTTTCTCCATATATGTGTGTGGGGGTGTGCGTGTCAAGATTTGAAAGAGAAGATTATCTGCATGAAGTTTATTGGGACATCCCAGCCCCAAAATGAAGTGAAGGAATCCAAAACATTCTTCCTTCTATCAATTCATATGTGGAGATTTGGGGTAAGAATGATCCCTTGGAATTGCAGGTTGACCTTCCTGAGAATCTGGGCTGTTCCCAAGGAGCATGAGCCCCACAGCATCCATGGAGAATTATTATTAATTTCACTGGAGTATATTCCCTACCTTGCACCCTTTCATATTCATTCTTGAGGGTTCCTTCTCAGTCCCCTGGAATCATGAGCTCTCATTACCCACTGACTGAAGGTAGGCCTGTGTTATCTTTTCATGCCAAACATCTTTCAGACCATGACATTAGCAATGTTTTTAATTATGTCCTATGGGATGTGCTCACCTGCTAGCTCCTTTAAGTATTTGGTTGATAAAAGGATTCAACTGTGACAGGCAAAGAACATAGTACACAAAGCAAGAAGAGGAGATGCATTATGCAGATATTCATGCTAGGGTTTCAGTGTTCTTCCACTGTAGGCTCATGTTTATTAGCTTTGTGGCTTGGCCAATACCATTGGATACCATAAAGCCAAAGTCTGCTGGTACTGGGCTTCACTCTCAGTGATAGGGTCACATAGGTACTTTCCTGCCACATAGCTGAATTTGTTCATTGACTGAAACATTTATTATTAAATTTTGTTTAAATCATCATTTATTACCATTATTTACTAAGTATGGTTGACAGATTGTTCTGGCCCCATTCATAGATAAAAATAAATATTTATGTTTAGTTAATACAATTGACCTGCATTATTTCTGATCTCCCTGTTTGCATATTTGCTTTTCAATAAGATTTTTTTCAGAAAAACTAAAATCAAAACTCATAGTGTTATTCTACAGACAAAACAGCAAGGAGTTTGAGTTGGTCTATATGCATGTTGCTAAGAGGCCAAACAAAGTTCAGCTGTGCATTCCTTATTTAGCTGATGGATATAGAAGTGGAAGAGGTAGTGAACATGCTGTTCAGAGCAAGGAGCTCTCTTATGAGACTAGCTGGAAGAGGTTTGAATAGCTACCCTGATACATTTTGGACAGGCCTTAGGCATTTAGCACTTAGGAATCTTGTTTTTGTTTCTTGTGCAGATAGAGATAGAATCAACTAGAATGAGCCATTTCAAGAATTCAAGACTATAATTATAAATTCATGTAACATATGTATATTTACCTGTTAGTACACCACTCACAGCACACATAGATATGCACATAGGAGCAATGTGTTTGTCTGTGTTCACTAAGTAAGTGGTAATGGTGACTTTGTAGATACATAGGTGTTCTGAAAACTTAAGAATCTCCTATGTATGAGAGTCATGGCTGAGGGTCTTCATCAGGCCCACAAAGCTCTAGTGGTAAGCCTCTTGACAATCCAGCTCAACTGAGATTTACCTATATACAAGGGATTTTTATGTAGGTTTTAGGATAGATATAAACATGCTAAATAAATACATACAAAATTATTGGAAATTCAGTAGAGGAAACTTTGGCTGCATAATACAACAACTACAAGCAAACACTTAAAAAAGCAAGGCAGATAATAAATAGGTACTGATATTTAATAAGATAGAAGTCTATGCAATAATAGAGGTCTGTTCATGCTGGATAACTTTCCCCTATCTGTCATGTATTCGCTGAGCACATATCAAAAATGTTTATATTTACTCAGTTATTGAGTGAGTATGCATGTGAAGGTCACAGAACAATTTGTGGAAGTCAGTTAAATTTTTGTAATGTGTGCATCCCTGAGATCACACTTAGATTATCAAGCCACAAGAGCCTTTGCCCACTGAGCCATCTCTCTGCCCATCTATCACATAATAACCTGCATCAAAACTTTTATTTTAATGTGACTCACTTCGTTATAATCTTGCAGGCTACTTTGAAGCAATCAGTGGACATTTCTTAATGTTCTCTGTAACATTTAGCATATTAGCTTGAACACTATAAGTCCTCAATAGATATTTGTTGAGTGGATGAAATATTGTATGGATATTGTTAATCTCTAATTTCTCAAAAATATCTAGTTCATTTTGAACCTGAGTTACCAAGAAATAATCCAGTGGAGAAACCAGCTCTTTTATTGAAAAATGAATGCTACATGTTATATTATCATTTAGGATGTTTTGTTAAATACTATTTATTATTTGTATAGTGTCTTATAAACATTTCTTCCCCTTCAATTCAGGGGAAGAAATAATAGAAGACTTTATGAGCAAAGAGTTCCTAGCAGTGAGTTGCAGAAACTTAGCCTCTCTTGGGCTGACAGACTAATCTACTTGTAACATGGAACTTGTCTGGTCTAAGTGTCATGTTTTGTTTTTAAATTTTAATTGTATATGTTCACTGTATTTGATAATTTGCTACTTCACGATGTTTTCATACAGGTATTAAAAATTGATGGTATTTTCCTAGATATTTTATCCAATTATTTTTCTCTATTTAAAACTGTTCAAAATACGAGGAAAATATAGAGAATTCATAATGAAGACATTTTCCATGTATGTGGGTATTAGCCAACACTATTAGATACTGAGAATTTGTCAAATTTTCTGTAATTAATCATTGGCCTTTCAAAGCCTCACCACAAGTTATCCATCTTAGGTTACAATTAATAAATTTCTGGAATTAATTCCATTCCTTCTCTCTGTTATTCAGTGTTGACAACTTACCTGCTACAACACATTTAGACATTTGTTAATAACAAATAACATTGTTCTGCATTTTTAGCTTTTTTGAATATTATTTGCTTTTCCCATTCATTTTAAATTTAATTTTAAAAATGTAAGTTCTGTGTACATTCATATTTTAGATCTTTTATTTTTATGGTTATGTAGAATTTCAGTTTCTGATTATTTTATGACTCGTTTTTGTGTCCATTTGTGGACATTTGGTCTGTCATTCATTTGAATGATTTCTTATTGTTGATAAGTACATTTGTTACTGTCTGTTGCTGTAATAACATATTATGAACAAAAGCAAGTAATAATAGAAGAGTTTATTTAAGGCCTACACTTTCAAAGGGTCAGTCCATAAGTGCAGGGGACACACAGCAGTAAGAAGACAAAAAGAAGTAAGATTTCACATCCTCAATAGTAAAAATGAAATAGAGAGCTTGAAATAGAAGTGTGGTGAGGCTGTAAACTCCCAAGGCCCACCCCCATTATATGCTTCCTCCAAGTAGGCCATGTCTCCATAACACCCCTGAGACAGCATCGACTGGGAATCAAGTGTTTGAAATCAGAGCCTATGAGGGACATTCTCATTCAATTCACCACAATAAGAAATCAAGTCATTGCACACATCTTTATTTCAACCTGAATGTGTCTGTCAGTCAAACACTTTAAAGATAATCTTCTAGGCACCAAATTGTGTTGGTGTTGCATTAAGGAAAGAAAACTCAACACTTCCTTTTGAATTAATTTTACCAAAACCAAGCCCAAGTCTGGATTCTCCACTTTTTTCCCCTATGTCTTCCATCTGTCGGTAGTTTGTGGTTTCTGGCTTGCTGGTAGCTTGTTTGTGATATATATCTGAAATGTTTCTATTAACTGTGTGTTGCCTTGTCTCTAGCAAAGGGCTTTGCTCTGGAATTATTGAACAGCACAGAAGACATCACATGGGGTAGAAACAGGAAATACTGCATAGGAAATTTTAACAGTTTTACAGGGGATTTACTACAAAAAGATCAATTATGAAGCAATAGCTTATGTCATTTCCAACTTTGATGGCACATATTTGTTGCATAAGACCTCTTATAATCAACCTGTTTATTCTTTTCACTGAATGATTACTATAACAGACATATGTACATGCATGCATTGCTCTTTGGATCATGGGCACAGAAGAATGCGTAACTCAAGAATAAAGCTATGCATTAGCTTAGGTTGTAAAAGCTGATTACATGGAAAATTCATGGCAAGTAAGGCTGGTCTTTGCATTGTTCTCTTAAAGGCAGGTTAAGCAAGCTGGTTGAGTACTTAGCAGGATATCAGGCCAAGTGACCTCAAGAAACATTAACTTGGCTGTGAGTTATATCAAAAGTTCCATTCTCTTTGAATGTAAGAGATATTTTCAGTATTTAATGTAAAGTAAAATTGATTAAAAAATAGAATACCACACAAGATAAACTAGGCTTCCAGCAAGAATAAGATAAACTATTTAAAATTTGTTTCTATAAAGTTGTTAGAGTAGTCACTACACTCCATGTTTTAAAAGAAAAAGAATACAAAAAAAACCACTTTTGTAATTGAAGGTCAGATACTACAGGATCATGAGAAGTTTTATTATCCGTGTGTGTGTGTGTGTGTGTGTGTGTGTGTGTGTGTGTGTGTAAGAGAGAGTGTGTGTGTACATGCAAGTGTTATGTGTACACAATTTTAGTAAGGGTGCAAAGCACCTGCATACACACGTATGTGGAGGCTGGAAGTTGGTGTCTGGTGTCTTCCTCGGTTGTTCTCCACCTTATTTTTTGAGAGAGAGTATCTCACCAAACCTGGAGATCATCCAGTCGGCTAGTCTAGCTAGTCACTGAGCTCCAGGGACTCCTTTGTCCCTCTGCCCCCACCCTTGGAGTTCTAGTGTGTACCACTATGCATGTGGTGAGAGCACTGGGTCTCCAAACCTAGTCCTAACGTTTGCACGATGTGCGCATTACCTGTTGTGCCGTCTCAGAGCCCCATAGTGAGTTTTCATAAACAATTATACATTGAAGACAGCACAGTAGATATGGTCAGGAGGATGGCCTTTAGATCAGATAGCCATGGGCCCTGGTTCTGCTATCAATAAGCAGAGACCCCGACCAACATATTTAACCTTTTGGAACCTGTAATTACTGTGAGTTGAGCCCATTTTCATAGGATTGTACTAAATAAGATGTAAATGCATTAAACCTAAGAGTCTGACATCTACTCCAGAAACATTAATAGATGGAAAAATGTCAAAAAAGTATCTTTTAAAAGCATATTACTTTTTAAAGATCTCACTATTATAAACAAGCTTTTTTAAATTACCTGACTTAAAAGATTGTTATTATAATAGTAATGTCTAAAAAATAATTTTGAATCAATACTACAATTTTCCATAAATACACACATGTAACATGGAATATTTTGGTGACCACCAGAACAAAACTCAGGAAAATTAGAAAATTAACTATGCCATGCAGAATTATGATCCAATATTCTATTAAATTGGCTTATCAACAGGAACGAGGAGTGTGTTTTATCTTAACACAATTAAGGAAGTTAAAGACTTGTAAGTGCAAAGGGGAGTGTTATTATTTTAATAACCAAACAAGAATCTTAGAATATTAATGAGATGCCTATCATGTGAAAGAGAATGACTGGAAATCACTGTAACTGAAAACAGCGCTGAGTAAAAAGGTTGACGAAGCCTTCCCAGGTCTCCCCACAGGGTCTCTACCTTAGGTGTTAAAATGATACCTTTCAACAGCAAAAGGCAAACAGGACTCAGCTCCACTGTGGCCCACCATGATACAGAGCATGCATGGGCATACTAAGTTCTTTCTGACATGAGCTTGTGTAGCTAAATCTTCTGTTGATGCAGGAATTCTGGAACACGAGGAAGAAGGGTCTAAGCTTACGTGACAGTTTACAGAGACTGGAATACTCTTGGAGAAAGACATTTAACTTCTTACTTCCTATAGTCATGGATTGTTCAGTGCCCAAGGAGCATCAGCTCCAGAACCAAATCTCCTACTGGCCTATATAGTTTTACAGTCTCCTTTCAAGTCACACAAAGTCAGGGCAGTATCACTGACAGACCAGTACTTCTTCAAGAATCTCCCCATAATATAACAGGATAGAAACGTTTCTAACACAGATCAACACTATTATTTCCAAAGTAAGCACTTTAAAGGGTGGCTTACACACAAAAAGACAAGTTTCCTGAGCTGCATGCTCTTTGACAGTTGGTGCGAGATGTGCCTGCGGATTGCATTGCGCTGAGTATTACAGCTTGTTCAGATGCATTTTCAATCGCACTGAATAAACAGCATGAGATGTTTGATGAGTGTTAATATGCAAGATGCCACAATTAGGTATGATTGTTCTTTTAAATTACTGTGCTCTTTTTTTTGTATTCTTCCTTTGATCTCTCACAGACAGTGAGAACAAAATTTGTAATTTAAAGCATAATGACTTTGACTCAGAAATTCATTTTCACATTGCAAATCTATTGTGAACTGAAACATATAGTTAGATGGGAAAATATCTTCGGTCTGAAAAAAGGACATCAGTTTCTTTCTCTTTTGCATATGCTGTCTGTTTAAATAAGGTTCTGGAAATGACATATCCTGCAAACTTTTGAGAAATGGCAAGGAACCTGGACCCATGAGGAAGTAGGATCTAAATACATTTGTTTTGTGTTCATTATAAATATGGGTTTGTGTACTTCTTTTTATTTATTTTTCAATATATACAATCATTCCTACAAGTTGATCCTCCATTATACACTAACACTTTCACAAAAGGTTTTCTGCTTATGGGATTCTAATTCTGAGTAGGGTTGTGAATCAGTTCTCTAGTTCCTTGAAATTATTAAAGTGTCCATAAAAAGAAAATTTTCACATATAACCTGAAATGCTGGGGGAAAAAAAACACTGTAGCATACAATGCTCCAAAAACTGTGTATTTGACAAAGTCTTTTTCTATGTAAGTACATGTGAAGTCAGCAAGCAAGTTGCTCAATAATCTAATAATCAATCATTTCACCTTTAGTCTTCAAACTATTATTTTCTCTTCGTAGTGTTCAACTTACCCAAATCTAGCCACTCTTAAAGTATTTCTATACCTTTTAAAACATCTAGTTATCACTGTGTCTGTTAACTTGTTCTTACTAATGATTTATTTTCATTTTTTTCTCTAGGATATAGACCCACAGTTAACTGGATTTGATTTATACGAGGGAAATCTACAATCAATGGCCACTCTCACCACATTGCCACTGTGGAAAGCAGAATGGTCAACAGGAGATGGTCTGATGAATGGTGATGACTGAAGATGTTGCTTCAGTCTGTGTGAAGTCAATGGGAGCTTTGTGCTCCACGAGGGACACTCTGAGCTTTCCTTAACAAGCTAACATTTGAGAAGCTGGAGGTGCATCCTACCACCATTTCATCTTTTTTAAGTGGATACAAATATATTTGCCTCACTGTACCAGATAATTAGACAACTAATGTGGGACCATGGCACTTCCCAGATGCATGTGGCCAAATTATGTTTGGAGAGCCATGATGGCATGTGTGGTACACAGGGGACTGGGTGCCCCGTTGACTCTCTGTTTGTTGGGATGTTTGCTACAGACTGTCCACGTACTCTCTCAGAAACTGGATGATGTAGACCCATTGGTAACTACTAACTTTGGCAAAATAAGAGGGATTAAGAAAGAACTCAATAATGAAATTTTGGGGCCTGTCATTCAGTTTCTTGGGGTTCCGTATGCTGCTCCACCAACAGGTGAACATCGTTTTCAGCCTCCAGAACCACCATCTCCCTGGTCCGATGTCCGGAATGCCACTCAGTTTGCTCCTGTATGTCCCCAGAACATCATTGATGGCAGATTGCCTGAGGTTATGCTTCCTGTGTGGTTCACTAATAACTTGGATGTGGTTTCATCATATGTTCAAGACCAGAGTGAAGACTGCCTATACTTAAACATCTATGTCCCAACTGAAGATGGTGAGTTAATTGCAGAAACACAGGGAGATATGTTTATTTTCTCTTCTAATTTTGAATAATATTAGTTCACGTGTACTGGTAGTGTGCATGGCTTTTCCTGTTGGCATGTAGACATATTTTACATGCTTGCATGCTGCTCTTTTTGTTTTTGTGTGTCAGTGGATCTGTTCTTATTTTTTCACTGTGCCTACTCATTTTCTTTCCTCCACAGCACGTATATTTAGGTAGAAATGGGCTCCTAACTTCCATTTCCTACCAAATGACTTCTGAGAAGATGCATCAGCGTTTCCTCATTGCATGTGCAGGCTCAACGAATTGGGGCTCTTTCGCACTCAGTAAAAACAGGAGTGTACTAAGTTAGTGGTGTTGCATGTTCCGGCGGTCTGTGATGGAGCGCCATGTTATTTTCTAGTCTTCTATTCATTTTTCAGTAAAAAGAATATCCAAGGAATGTGCCAGAAAACCCGGCAAGAAAATATGTAGAAAAGGAGGTATGTATAAAAGTGAAAATGAAAACGATGTGAAAGTTTACAGAGGAAGAACCAGATACTCTCCTAAAGGATGCCTTGCTGATGCTGGGGAGTATTAGGTGATGGATCAGGAGAGCGCAAGCTGAGCAGACAATACTGGGAAAACTCATTGCTGGCACCTGTGCTCTCCTATGGCCCATGCCTTAAGAATGTAATTTCCGCTACACTTTGCTTATAAAAAAAAAAAAGATACCCCACTGTTATGCTGCCTAGGGAACCCAAACAGCACTGCCTTAACAGCTGGTCAGCTTTAGTCTCTGGACTCTACCTGACGTGCACACATGTACAGATGTGTGTACCACTTCAAAATGATTAGTTCAGCCAAAACCTTTGTTTTATGTTGATGTAGTCTTAGATCCTCCAGAACACCTTATGGACTTTTTGATCATAAGGGTAAATTGGCTACAGCTTTGGGGCAGTTACCATTATTAGGTAACAGTGGTATTTTTTCCCAAGAGTTGTTTTTATTTTCAGTTACTCTTCTAGAAGAAAATGAGATATTTTATTCTTTATGAGAAATATTTACAGTCTTAAAATGTCTTCAACATTTATATATTTATGTTAAACAATTTAAAACATGGGAAGGACGTGATTCAGAAGCTACAATTAAATCAACCTTCCAATCATCCTCTAGCCAGATTGAGCAAATGTAGACACTGACAGCTGCAGCTCGCATCTGAATGCAGCATGGCCACACTCCGTTTTTATATAACATTCAGTAAATCACTCACAGGAGTGTATGATTTTCTACGGCAGTAAATTTTCTAAGTGTTATTTTGACCTTATTCATAACTTGGTAGACTTTTCAGTCTTCCTACAGAAGTCGTATTAATATTCCAGTGCTGCACATTCCATCTCTTTGCACTTGTAATCTGTCGGGAGCAGGTCAGACTTCATTATGGCATCTTTGTGGGGGAGGGGATGTCCAAATGCTCTGTTTTATGAGACTGGATTATACAGGAGAGACTTAGAGTAAGAAAATTATCAACTGTCCATCAGAAGTATTTGAATTAAGTTGACTATTATTATTTCTCTTATTTGTTGGATAAAATAGAGTTGAAACTTTACTTTTAAAAATTTCAGGCCATAGTTTGGGTCAAATGCATAGTATGCTTAAGAAGACATGTGACAGAAATAGTGCTTTAAAACAACTAAAGAAAATGCTTTTTGTTTTTTTTTTTTTAATTTGCAAAAGAGAATACCAGCTGTGATTTACATGCCGTCAACTAATGTATAATGCTGCAGAGGTTATTATTATGCGGCCTATAAGCATGTGTAATTAGCTAAGTGACTTTCGCCTCCTATCTCAAAGTTGTTGATTCACAAAGTCATAAATAAAGATGCTGTTCAAGAATGCATAAATAAAGCATAATGCATACGAAAAGTGTGATTAATTAAAAAAAAGATAAGGTCACCAAAAGGTAAGAAAGATAGTAAGCAATGGAATGATCTCTCTTCCCATAGAACGTCATCAAGAAAAAAAGACTCAATAGAACTTACTTTTTTTTAAATTTCTTGGCCTGTTGGTTCTACATGCTTCATAAGAGAGTTGTGTAGGCTGGGCTGTCTACTTTGGCAACCTTTGAGCTAATTTATAATTAGATTGGGACAATGTCTACAGATGCCCACTGACTGTGTGGTGCAGTCCACTATTGTGCTTTTATGCAGTGTTAATTAGCCACTATTTAAAAATCCTCTCGTTTAAGAACTTAACATAGCTTATTGTAATTAGAGAAGGCCAGCTCCCTTTTAGTTGATTGTTTATTATCCTAAGTCTGAATAACTAATAATTTAAGTGGAATAGTCTATTCAACTAGTATTTTATAAAAATAAAAACTAACATTTACATTTGGCTATTGAATGATGTAGTAGAAAATGTCCCTAAACTTTTAACTTTACGTTTATTCTCTAAAATGAAAGGTTTTTAGTCAATTCAAGAAAACCATGAAGCTACACACAGTGACAAGCACATTCCATCCCAGCTTTGTGAGGTAGAGCAGAAGGATGTAGATTTCAAAGCCAGCTATGGCTACATGGTGAGTTAGAGACTATTCTGCTTTCTATGTTCCTTGCTTGAAGAAGCTACAAAAAAATAAGTAAAGAAGAAATAATGAAGGAAAGAGAAAGAGAAGAAAACATTATCCTGTTTTAAGAAATTATCATCAATTTCATAACCATTTATGCATACATTAAGTATATACTACACACGGACTGTGAGTTCTAAAGCAGCTTAGTCTTAGAGGCTCTTAAACAGAGGTTCAAAAACCGAGATAAGGGTAGTGTTTTGCTTGGTTCAGATGCTAATTTTTGGCTTGTCATTATTTATCTCTTTTCTTTTTAATGTATGCAGTCACTTGCAGAGGCAGATGGGCCCTGTTCCCATGCAAGCCCACTATAGTCTGGGCTTACTGTATTCACCCAGAATTATTTCTTAATTGCCAATTATAAACATGTAGCCATCAAATGAGTTAGTAATAAATGAGGCAGACGAGGAATTCTCTTTTCAGAGAGTTTACATTCACATGACTTTGTAAAGAACAACACATTTTCTGTTCTTTGATCTGTACAAAAGGAAGAAAATTTTCTTCCTCCAGGAGATGCCACATTATATTTTTAAAATATCTTTTATAATATTTTCCTCTGTATTTGAAGTTAAAAACACATTTGAAAAAACAACACCAAACAACTAACTCTTGTTTTAAAACAGGTCCCAGGTGCACATTTTAATCTATCTCTTTATAGTTGCCGTGATAGTTGTAGCCATGTGTTAATTGCCTTCTAGATATTCTTCAGGGTTCTGTGCATTTAGAAACTGAGAAGAGAAAGGGTGAAAATGACACGCTGCTGCTGAACACTTGGACAGATAAGGAACACAGCAGCTGGGGCTTTGCTTGTGGAGAGGATCAGGTATTTTCATTGTTTAACTATCTCATAATTACAACAAGTTTATGAGAAAATTACACTACCAAAATCTAGAAAAGCTTTAACAATGTGTTATATTCACCCAATTTCCATTGCTAGTAAAGGAGAAGCAGATATGGCCAGAGTTCCTGCCCCTAGAGATTACTAGACAGAGTCCTTTTGTGTTAAATTACTCCATCGAGGGACGATGGATCAGTCAGTAAAGAAATGCAAGCACAAGGACCTGAGTCAGGCGTGGTGACCCTTGTCTGGAACCTGTACCAGAAAGACAGACAAAGAGAAATCTGTTGAACTCATTGGCCAATGAGTACAGCTTGTCTTTGAACTCTAGGTTTTGTGGGAGAGATCCTGCCTCAAAACAAAGCAAAACAAAACAAAACAACACAACAAAAACATAGTGTGAGATGGTTGAGGAAGATACTTGATGTTGACTTCTGGCCACTATACACATGCACACACATGCACACATATGTGCACACATGCAAACACACCACACAATAAATAAGCTGCCCCTTCCAGATGATCATATAACAGTCACAGAGCCAGCTATCTGCGTTTGCTTTTCTTCTTTCCCTTTCTCTTCTTTTTCTTTCATGTTTTTATTTTTTGCATATTCAAACATATTCCCAAATTTTTAAATTCTATCCATTCATAATATTTTTGACAAATTCAGATCTTATCTCAAGCCAGTATAAACAACTTATTTTCAGAAGTATGTACACAGTCCACTTTAACAACATGTTTTTGTTGTTGCTGTTATTTTCTAGAGATTTTTTTAATTATTAAATTTTCGCACTTTCGTACATGTACCACTGCGTATTTTGGTCTCTCTCCCATTTCCCTTTCCCAGCTACCTTCCGCTCCTATCAGTATTCCATTCATCCTATAGTATGCTGTCATCTGTTGACTAGTTTGAGTTTTATTTGCTCTCTCACAGAGTTTAATGTGTTTTAACAGCATGCAGGTTTTTACTGCCCAGACTATGATCCCGGTATATTCCCCTAGAAAGTTATCTAGGAGTGGGGTTTTTTTGTTCGTTCATTTGTTTTTTTAATTCTTCTTTCATACATTACATCCCAACTGCAGTCCCTCTCAGTACCTCCCCTCCCTCCCCTCTCCCCCAGATGTACTCCTCCATCCCCCAACAAAAAAGGCAGCCATACCAGGGATATCAACTGAACACGGCATAACAAGTTATAATAAGACTAGGTACAAATCCTCATAACATGGGTGGATGAGGCAAGGAGTAGTTTTAATCACTTCAGTTTCCCTGTTTTCTCCAGGTTTCTGCCTTGTGAGACAAGCTAACACAGAGTAAGGTGGTCAAGTATTAGGAAGTAGACACAAGAAGGAGGAACAAGGGAGCAGACAAACCAACAAACAAACTGATTAGCTCCAGATTCTGTAGTTAGTTAGCAGCCTTGCATTCTTCCAGGAGGTTCACTGTTATTTGCATAGCTCTTGGGAGATGAATACCAAATTTTCATTTTTGTAGTTGTGAGATTTTGTGAACCTACTTCTTCATCCCCCCCCTTTTTTTTATTACATAGACATCTCTATAGATGACTCTGTTGGATTTCCTTACTGCTTAAGCATGTTTCTTATTTTCAAAACTATTTGACTTGCTGTACTTAATAGTGTTCAAAGCAGAGACAGGCAGATCTCTGTGAGTTCGAGGCCAGCCTGGGCTACAGAGTGAGTTCCAGGACAGGCTCCAAAGCTATACAAAGAAATCCTATCTTGAAAAAAACAAACAAAAAATAGTGTTCAATTGAGCTCATTCTAGCATTCATTCACAATCTTTCCAGCAGTTTTAGAGTTTATTTGGTTGGTTGTTTAGCATAGGGATTAAATTGACTCCTATCACCAGTGATGCCTTCAGGGTTTTAATAAGGGATTATATTCCAGAATCATATTCCATCTAACTCCACATTTCTAAATCCTTCATTCATTTAACAACTATGTATTGATTGCTGGTTGTGTAGGAATTATTATCCTAGGTTCCATGAAATCATTATTAGACAGAAAAACAGTTTCTGCTTCTGAGACTATTTGGAAGCAGCTAATGAAAATTTCTAATTTAACTTTAAAGGAGTTAAGGGGAAAACAAATAAACAGAGTAATGAGGAAAAGATTTGTGGATGTGTAGTATGAAAGTAGTTTGACCAAGATGCTCGATTGTCTTTATTTGACCTAAAGCTAGGAATCTATTTGTGTATTTCCCAAACAATCAGGAGTACACATATGAGGGAAAGGGCAATAGAGAAAAGTCTTGAGATTCAGCAAGTTTAGAACGAATTTTTAAATGACCCATAGTTGACATGGGGGTTGGTAAGAGAGCACAGAGGTATAGAGAGAGCAAACTACTATAGTCCACCAAGACCTGAGTGTTATCCAGGCTCAGGATAGGGGAAGAACAGTGGAAATTGTAGTTTCTTTGTGTTTTGACGATCATATTTTTTGGTCAATGTCTTATAAGTTGTGAGTAATTCCTGATCTGAAATCATAGAATAATTTATTTGGCATCAATTAAGATGGAAAGGGAATACTATAGAATGGTTTGAGGCACAGCATAGTAAAAGATTCTGTTTGGTTTTGGCCATGATAAATTAGAGGTATCCATTACTCACTCAAATGCAGACATCAAGGAACCAGTATTCTGAACCAACAGCATGAATCATGCTTAGAAATGAGGTTTATGCTGAGATATTTTAGAATTACTATACTAGAGAAGCAAAAGGAAGGCACTAAAACCAGAGAAACAAGGGCTCTGCGTCCTACTTTACAGGAAAATTCCAACATTAGTAAGTCTGAAACAAAAATACATTTTGGTTGGAAGATGTGTTAAACAACTTTCTGTTGCTATAACAGATGATCACATATACACTTTTAAGGAGAAAGTTTTTATTTTGGCTCATGGTTTTAGAGATTTTTGATCCATAGTTGCTAGGCTCCACTGTTTTTTGGGCTGTGGTGAGATGGAACATTATAGAGATGTGTGATGGAGGAAACCTGTACACCCGAGGTGGCTGAGAAACAATGCCAGTATTCCCTGCATGAGTATGCCCCTCCTACTAGGCTCCATCCCCTAAAATGAGTACATGCTTACAGTACTACAGATTGATGAGCAAGCCTTCAACAGATGGGTTCAGGAAACAGTTAAGACACAGACCATAAGAAGAGGTGGGTCAAGACTGTGTTGCTGTTGCTAACCTGCAAGCTAAGAAACGTATGAGCATGGACACAGCCATCAGCTCCACATATGAGTGTCTGTGGAGTGATGTTATCTTACACTGAGCACCAGACTAAGAGAATGGGAGGAAGATACAAGTGCTTGAGAGTATATGATTGTCTTAAGGAGCTTTGAAAAGTTAGTTTTGTAACTCTAGATTAAAATTGATGAATAAAGGAATATTTGGTTATAGAAAAAACACTTGAATATAAAGAAAAGACCATGTAAAATATATAGGAAAGTTGGTAGAATTTCTAAAATAATATTATTGAGTAGGTCAAAAAAGAATATAGAACTGCCCTTGGGAGGGTTACATTAAAACGAATGTACATATGATATTTAAATCAACACAATGCAGGGGCGAGCACATGAATATGAGTGCATGGGTAACAGTGAGGATTCTCTTTGGATGTTTTTATTGTAATGGAGGTGTGATGGCAAGGGAAATGCAGGTAGAATAACATTGGCACGCTCTTCCCATATTCTAGGCTTTTGGTTTTATTTATGTATTTAATATCACCACAGTCTTGTGGCATTTTTTAGTCTTCATTTTAAAGATGTCTGAGTGAAGGACAGAAGAGGCCTAGTGTCTTGCCCAGAGATTCATGAGTTTTCATGAACAACTAGCCATGAGAACCTTCAAAAGGAAGGTTCTCAAAGCAACAAAAACAGACCTGTGACAATAGCCCAGTCTTCTGCTGTGGGGATTCTGGATCAAATAGAAAATGAAGTTGGTGACCGATTTGTTAGTATCAAACTACCCAATGTCAAAACAATCAATTAAAACCCCTTTGAAGTTTAATGGAAAACCACAGTGAGCCATAGATTTGACTCCACATTTGGGTCAGTAGCTATGGACAGATGCAGATAAACTTCCTGAAAGCTGAAAGGCTCAGATGGAACTCTGATGTCAAGTCTCCAGGGAACAACATCAATTGTCCCGCTATTTACTGTCAGGCATGGCAGGTCTCCTGAAGCAGGTGATTAAAAGGCTATCTTTGGTGTCTACATCACTTTTTTGGGAGAAGAAATGCTTTTTATTTTTATAGAATCTGGGCTTGAAATTCAAACCTTTGAGACTTATATCACCACCAACAAGAATTATGCTCCAAAATAAATCCTTTGTAGATACTGCTTACCACCCCTCTCTGTGTTCACAGACAGTTCTGTGAGCCTCACCACTGTGAACACACTTGCTTTAATTTACATCTGGAATCCACCCCTGTTGATTTAGCGTTTCCCTTGTGCTCATTATTCACATTCTTCCTTCATGAAGTGGTAAACGCTGAACAAATGGAGGACAAGACTAACTTCAAAAGCATTGATGATCAATACCACACACACCCATTCCAGGCTCAATAAACTTCAGCTCTAAACTAGAAGAGAAGCAAGGTTTCCTATTTTCTTTATTTTTTTATTCTATTTTTCATATAATATATTTTGACAATATTTTCCCTCCCTCTCCAATGTCTCCCAGATCCTCCTCCCTTCCCTATCCATCCAGTTTCATATTCTTTTTCTCTCAAAACAAAATGAAAGTAAAACAAAAAAAAAGCCAAGATGATAAAAAACCTAAAACAAAACAAATATGTGTGTTTCTTTTCTTTTCTTACTCCTTTCTTTGCTTCTGTTTTATTAGTCTAGTTTGTTCTTTGAGAATTGTGTGTGTATAGTTCACTGCACTGACTTTCACCCTGACCCTCTCTGATCTCCCTTCCAGCACTGTCGTCCGATTCTCACCCCGACAAGTCCCTTCCTCACATGCATGTCATTTTGTTTTGTTATTTGACTCTCTGATTTTAACCAGGACAATCTGTGAGATCATGAGTCTGAAGCTATCTGTTGGGTTCACAGTTGACGCACAGTTAAAATTAATGATAGCCCCTCCCCGAGAATACTGTGATAGCTAAGAGTTCAGCAGGGATGAATAAGGCTCCGTGGATACCTCCCCTGTCTGTGACTGGCTTTGATGAAGTCATGGGAATGTCCAGAGTAGCAACTGCTCCAGCATGATTTCTAAACAGAATTTTTTTATCATTTAATTTAAATTTACGAATTTATTTTTAGGTATATATATACACATAGATACAGGTTCGTGTGTGTGCATGTGTGTGCCTCTGTGGGGTTTTTTTTTTTTGTGTGTGTATGTATGTGTGTGTGAGCTCATAGGCATACACCTATCTGTCCATATGTGTTGAGGTCAAAAGTAATTTCTAGTGCTCTTTTGTATTCCACCATGTATCTTTTTTTTTTTTTTTGAGACAACATCCTTCACTGGCCTAAAGCTTAACAAGTAGACTCTGCTGATTGTTCTATGAGCTCCAGAAATATTCCTGTGTTCACCTCCCCAGCATTGGTATTACAAGTGACTGCTACCATGTCTGGCCAATTTGTAAGAGTTGTGAGGCTCTAACTCAGGTACTCATACTAGCATATCAAGTGCGTCATCAACTGATTTATCTTAGAATTCTTCAGTTATTTGTTTTAATTGACATATAAAACATAAAAATTATAGATATTAGTGGAACAACACTTTTTGTTATGGCATTATGTCATGTTATATGTGTGGGTTTGTATACTTCATCAATCATTAATCATTTATGTTGAAAACAATCATATGCTGTTCTTCTATCTTTTTGAAATAAACAGCATGTAATCGTTGCCAGGAGCTACCAAATTTGACAGCATGCAGAGCTTCTTGTCCCTCTCTATCTATAGCTTTGGGCCTTTTGTCAACCTTTCACTATTTCTCTTTCCCTTCTTTCTCCCATTCTTAGGACTCATCGTACTCTCAATTTCTTTGAAGGCAACACTTTCAGGCCATGCATGTTGGTCCTTCCGTGCAGCTATTATTTTCACATAGCCCTGCACAGTTGGACACAGTTCTTTATGTAGAGGCTGTAGAGGCTTACACCTTCTTCTTTCCAATTCTGGTGGCCAGTGGTGGTCTTCAGCATCTCTTCAGGTGTGAAGGCATCAGCCCAACCTCTCTCTGTCATCATAAAACTTGTCACTCTTTTCATATGATCTTTATATAAGGCTTCCAAGCAATAGATATAGGGTTAACATGAATCTATGATGGTTTCATCTCATTTATATTTGTATAACCTGTCACTGCATGGCTTTGCCTGGTTGACGTAATTGAGTACTATAACTTGGAAGTTACAAGTCTGAGATCACTACGTCAGCAGAAGTAGTGTCTTCTGAGATCTAGGATCCTCTCTTTGAAGTGTAGATGCCCATTTTTCTGTAACTCCTCACACAGTATTCTCTCTGTAACTAGATCTGTGTTCAAATTATTTTTTAATGATTTGTTTTTGTTATATGTGCGTGAATGTTAGCCTTCATGTTGGTATACATACAAATAATTTGTTCCTGGTGCCCACAGAGATAAGAAGAGGGTATGAAATTCTCTGTAACTAAAGCTGTAGATGATTGTGAACTGCTGTGTGTGTTCTGGGAACTAGACCTGGTTCTTCTGCAAGATCAGCAAGTGCCCTTAACTACTAAACCATCTCTTACACTCAAATTGCTCTGTCTTAATAAGAACACTGGTTATACTGGACTGGAAACTAAGCTTATGACCTCATCTTGACTAGTTAAACCTGTCACTACCCTCTTTTCAGAAAGATTATCTTGGAAGTACCTGGGTAGGAATTTAATCTCTACACTTTGACAGTTTATCACATGAAAGTTGTGATTGGAATTTCCAGATGGCTTAAATTCTATTATTTAATATTTTGGGCTATTTCATATATGAGAAATGTATTTGCATCATTTCTAGCCCTACTTCTCACCTCCAACTCCTCCTTTGCCCCTACAACTCCCCTTTAAATTCATTACCTCTTTCATAATTATAATATATGTGCATATAAATATATATGTGTGTAGTATGTACATATAACCTACTGTGTCCATTTAGTGTTTTTCATGTGTCCATATGTTTAGGATTCACCACTTAGGATTAGATAATCTATCAAGGGAATCATCCCTTGTAGAAAACTAATTGCTCCCACCCAGCATTAAGTAATTAATTGCCTGTAGCTCTTTCTAGGGGTAGGGCCTTGTGAAATTTCCCTTGTCTATGTCAGCATGTCAACTGGGGAAATAATTATGCAAATCTTGCTTAGGAGGCCATATTGTTGAGGCTTCTTAGTTGCTGCATCTGGGTGGCTTGCATTCTTTGGAAACATCCAGGACACTCTGTTTTTTATAACCTGGCAGCCCTGTAGTAATTTAAAATCTTACCATCACTGTGCTTACTATATAAGTAATGAAAAATATGACCAGTATTAAATGACTTGGTAAAGTCACATGACTATAAGTATAAGAAGGAAGACTCCTGTGGAAATCAAAATTTAAATTTCTTTAATATTTTAAGCTATCTGTTTTTAAATCAAGATATGGTACTGTGTAGTACTCCATACACTTTTAAATAATTAAGTATTTGACTTTGTGTGTCCATATGATTCTGGTTTCCTTTTTATTTCTTGAATTGTAAATATTTCACTCAGTTGTTTATGGGCAAACATACTTTTAATAAAAATTGAAATCTTATAAATGTAAAAAATGTAGTGATATTAATTTTGAATTCTGTTCCATTCATCACAGTTGGACAATTAGAGAAAGTTCTTTGAAAGTGTTTTTTAATTTAAGAACTATTTCTTTGTTTACTCTAATCTTACTCATGTAGCTTGAGAGTAATGATAGTGTGGGAGAAATCTAATTATAGGCAATAATGTTCATTAAAGCATGTAGAATGCCACAAAAATCACATTGAAACAATAATTAAAAGAAATACCAACAGAAAGGTCTGGGGTCATTCAAACAATCATTGCAGTTTTCAGAAGCAGAATTCTGATTATCCAACAGTGACCACAATTGGCTGCACCTCCGTCCAGGAATGGAAGAGGAGCCCAGTCTTTAGTGTCTTTCCTTTAGACAGAGCTCTTCAAGTTGACATGCCAAAAACGAAGTGTCACATCTCCTATGCTCAAGACAATGCTGAAGACAGGTTCCACTCTCTTCTCTTACAAAAGAGCCCTATCCTCCTTCTAAAGATTTTAGGGTACTCTTTTATAAGGCTCTCCCAGAGCACCTATGTGCCTGTGGGGTCTGCGGAGAAGCACACCAGAAGCAACTATAATCTCTCCCTCAGAGCTAAGCTCCTCTCAGCACCTCCATAACTCACCATCTTTCCTAGCAAGGTGAAGGTGAAGTGGCAGACCTAAGGTGCAGATCTAAGCCTTCCTTGAGAAGAATTCATGCATTGAGTGACACCTTAATTTACGAGCTTTACAGAACCTGAGACTTCTGAACTGTCCCACCAGAGGCAGTCATGTGCCAGCCTGTTTCTTTCTTGATATATCCCTGAGTCCCCACCATCAAAGGCACCCACATCCAGCCACACTTTGAAAATGTCAGGCCATCAGCAAGCATCCCTTCACGAGAACAGATGTTTCCTACAATGACAAACTGTCTTTTCTTTCTTTTGTTTTCACAGATCACTAGAGTAGATTATGTGACTTCAAAAGGCTACAAGTCATTTATTTAGGAAATTGACTTCTCTCAATGAAAGCTAAAATATCTGTAAATTTGGATTCTGATTTTTTTTAATATAACACTGTTTGTTAACTGGATCTGGAAATATAGGGATAAGATTCTTATTTTGCTTTATTTTGTGGAGATTTCTGGTCTTTCTGTGGTTTAACAAAGAATATTCTAAAAGGAAAATAAAAATATGAGACCTTATAGGATATTTACTGGGGTCTCAGGTTGTCATTCATTGGAGATTTGTAAATTTACTTTTTAATTTAATTTTTTCATACAATATATTTTGATCATATACTCTCTCCTCCCCTAACTCTGCTCAGCCTCTCTCTCCATTGGAAAAAACTGATTTTCCTTTCCTAGGAAGTATATTGCAAATAGTTTCTTGATGAGGGATGAGAATTTGCATCCATTTCCCCTTCTCAGTGCAGGTATATTGTCTGCTTGGAACTTGTGCAGATCTTGTGCATACTACCGCTGTCTCTGTGAGCTCTTGGTGGCTGAAAGCTGCTGAGTTTTTTTTTTTTTTTTTTTTTGGGAACCACCTATCACTTCTGGCTCTTGCACTTTCAACCCTCGCTTCTGCATAGGTCCCTGATACTTGACTGGAGGGATCTGTTAAAGACATGCCATTTAGGACTGAGTATGCCAAAATTTCTCACTCTATGAAGTTTGTTCATTTATTTGTTCATGTTAATTAATGACTGCTTCAGGAAGAAGCTTTTCTGATGAGGGCTGAGCAATGATCAGATTTATGGGTAAAGAGATACACCATTAGGAGTCGTTTCATTGCTGTGATCCTTTAGCAGACTACCAGTAGTAGGTTTTCTCCTAGGCCTATGATTTATCTATTCTCAGGTTCTTGGCCACTTTAACAGTGCCAGGTACAGGTTCCATCTCATAGAATGGACCTTCAAACGAATCAAAGATTGGTCAGTTACTTCTACAATATTTGTGCCAGTGGTGTGCCCGTATTTCTTGTGGGCAGGTCACTGTTGTAGGTCACAGGGTTTGTAGCTGTGCAATATTGATAATCATTTTTCTCCTCCCTCCAGTAGAGTGCAAAGCACCTTCCAGAACCATGAAGGCTAAGTCAGTGGGAGTGAAGCTTCTAGTCAGGCATCGGCTCAAGTTCTCCATCTTCAGTGACTTTTGTAATTGAATCTTCAGCAACATGGCCTTACCATCAGGTTGTGGATGGTAACCAATAATCTTGGGAATATAGCCTACGATGATTGGTAATGGTGGTCAAGAGCTTTTATGGGACGCACTTGGCCAAAGACTTAGAAAGATGTAACTCATTTCTGGCAATGAAGGTTTTACTCGGTGGCATATGACTTCTAATTGGGGCATTTCCACCCCCATTATATGGTGACCCCATTTAGATATCTGTCGTATCTGTATATATTTTAAGAAATTTCTACAGTAGGAGGTTTCCATGTGGCTTTTTTTTTTCCATTAGGGTTAGTTGTGTCTCCTTTACCCTCCTCTCTCATCCTCTTCCATATTAAAGCCTCTGATTCTAGTTTCCCATTTACTTCTCCCTAATGCTATATTCTATTTCATCTTCTTTGGAAGATTACCCTCCTCCACCATGGTACCTACTACCTGACTTTTGTAGCTATTTGGATTGAAACACACAGACCTAAAGCATAAAATTCACACCCACACATATAAAATAAAACAGGTACTATTTATCTTTTGGGGTCTGAGTTACCTCACTGAGGATGATTGTTTCTAACTCCATTCATTTACCAGCAAATTTCATAATTTCATTTCTATTTAACTGCTGAATAATATTCCATTGTGTAAATGTATCACATTTTCATTAACCATTCATCAGTTGGTGGACATCTGGACTGTGTTCAATTTCTGGCTCTTTGAATAAAGCAATGATGAACATGGATGCACAAGCATCTCTGTAATTACATGTATTGGAGGTTTTTGACAGTCCCCAGAGAGCTTATATTTGTTCCCTTCTGTTTGGGGGCAGGGCCTTGGATTCCCTACCTTCATTTCCCCCCTTCTCTTTTGGCTGATTCCTTTTGTGGCCACTGCCCAAAACACTGGGGTCATGGGTTGCCACTGCTGGAGATTTTGAAGGACATCAGAAAATGTTGATTTGGTGATGGTCAGGAAGTATTTTGTCCCCTTGCATCATGCATTGCAAGGGCCTTAGCAAGCGTGTTGATTCCCATGTCAGTATTTCCAAGTAAAGTTATGTTGATATGTGTGAAAATATCAAAACCAAATGGAGGAAGGATAGCCTTCCCGAAGAAGGAAAAAATAAAAAGTAATGATGCTGATATTTGGCACTGTGTTCCCTATAATAAAACATTTAATTAGATCTTTAAATGTGTATGGAGCACAAAATACGCACATCAGAATAAAACCCATCAGGCAGAAACAAAACTGTAATTATATCAACTCTGTTGCCTGAGTCCGCCTCGGTTGCTCTGCCAAGAGGCAGAGGTTTACAACTTTCCATTTGATTTGGAACAGCCTCTCCCATGCCTGTGGCTCTCCCTGCAAAGCTCAGGGGTGCCTTGGCTACTGATGGCACAGCTGCTGCTTTACCGATGGTAAGCCATGGCTTCCAGAGACAAATTAACAGCTGTTGCTCTCCAGCTCCTTTTTCACCTGTGTGGAGGCCTGGGGTAGACCTCCAAGACACTGAGATAAAAGAGCTTTCAACAGCTTCCTACAAGAGCTTTCTCTACCTGGGGTTGAGCGGGGGTGGGGCGGTAGGGGGGGTGGGGGGGGGAGAAGCACAGAGAGAGGTGAAGGACTGGGGAGGGGGGCAAGGGGCCTTCACAGGCTCATGAAGAAAGTAGTCCTGGTGTGTGTGTGTGTGTGTGTGTGTGTGTGTGTGTGTGTGTGTGTGTGTGTGTGTGTGTGTGTCTACATCTGTGGGCATGTATGTGTGTGCACTAGTGTGTGTGATGAGGCCAGAGATAAACTTCAGACACCATCCACTTATTTTTAGACTGTCTCTCATTTACCTGAAACTTGCCCAGAAGGCTAGGCTGCTTGGCCAGTGAGCTCCAGTGATCCATCTGTCTCTGTGTGCCCCTTCCTGCCTCCCAGCTCCAGTGATCCTTCTAGCTCTGTTCCCCCACCCCTTCCCAGCTCCAGTGATCCATCTGGCTCTCCCCCCTCACCTCCCTCCCAGCTTCAGTGATCCATCTGGCTCTGCCTCCCCACCCTGTCCCAGCTCCAGTGATCCAATTTTCTCTGCTTCCGCCTCCCAGCACTGGGATCACAAGTGGATACTACCACACAGTTTTTTCAACCTAGGTTCTGGGGACTTAACTCACACCCTCACATTTACAAGATAACCACTTTACTGTTGAGCTTTCTCCCAGCCCCCATGTATTTCCACACTAAATCACCCAGGACAAGATGCCACAGAATGGACAACCTAGTCCTTTCTATCTCAAAAGGCTAGCAGGTTCTGTGGGACCACTTTACTGAGTAACTTCATATTAAAATATTTTGAGAATTCACTACATACATCTGTTTGTTTCATTGTGTATGTGTACAGGGGTCCATGTAAGTGAACCCCCTTCCCTTTTGTCTCTAGATATGTTTCTTCCTTCTAGTCATCTCTCTTTATCAGACTAACACGACTATCTGCCCTTTCTGAAGAGCAGATCTGCTCTGCTCTTGACAATAACTTAGTAATGTCTGCAAACAGAAGACTCCACTGTAAAGAGCTCATGGAAAACCAACTAAATACACTTTGCTCACAGGTTCTCTTTTCTAGTCTTGTGTTTTGAGTGGTTGAGAGTGCTGGGGCACAGTCCTCCCCAAAATGATGTGTTTACACACTTTGAGACTTCAATGGCCACACTTCTCTTCCCGAGGGCCTGAGAGCGTGGAAACGGGACAGACACACCCTAGTCCTGAGCGTGCCTGTTGACTTGCCACCCAGCCTATCGTCCTTCTTTCTCGATGCCTTCATCTTTGACTCTAGCCTCCGTCGCTTCTTCCCTTAACACCGCAAGCTCACAACTACTTTTTAAATCTGTTTTTAAATTATCTGTCTCTCTTTAAATTTGAATAGATATTCTAAAATTAAAAATTTAATTAGCAGGTTTCCATGTAGAATGTTTGTAAACTAATAGTTTGACTGACTTTCTCCCCATTTCCCTGCTTCGTAACTCCATAGAAACATTTCCATGCCCAGTGTTTCCCTTCTTTCCCGTCACATGTTCTATTGCTCTCCCACCTGTGCCCAAACAAGCCTCTTTATTTCCCCCTCTTATGGGCCATTTTCTAGTTTCCTTGTCTCTAGATGCATTCATTCCCACCTAAATGCAAGTATATAAAAATTAGAATCCAGGCTCCTCATATAAAAAAGAATGGGAAATTTTGTCTTTCTGATCACGGATGACCTCATTTAATAGAATATTTTCCAATTCCATACATTTCCTGCAAATTTTGTTTATTATGGTTGAATAAACTCCATTGTATACATGTACCGAATTTTCATTATCCATTCAACTATTGGTGGACACATAGACTTATTCCATTTTTTTGCTATTTTGAACACAACAGCAATGCATATGGACTTCTGCAGTCCATCCTCCATAAAGAATCCAGTATGAGCTTTATTTAAACTATAAAATCAATCATAATTCTTTTGCTTGAATTCTTTTGAGGTTCCATGCTGTTTTTAAAATAATTGCCAGGTCTCTAAGACCTGTACACCTTTGCAGTCTGTTGCCATGTATTTCCCTTTCTAGCGACATTTTTGAATTGCTTATCTTCTGATTACTGAAACAGCCAAACTTCCGTGTACCTCGGGGTCTTTGCACATCCTTTGCACTAAAGTGCACACATTTTACCTCTTTCCATGTCTTCCTGAGTCTTGTCTAGCCTTTCTGCTTTGTCAAAAAAGCTTTTACCGATCATTCTATTAACTTAACCTTGCTGTCTTCGTCCATATCTCTTTTATATCTCCTTTGTTACATTTTATTTTCTATATGCAATTACCTTGTTTACTTATGTGCTTACATATCTATTCTGCTTACCTCAGAACTTTCCTCCTGTTCACCTCTGTATACCAGGCACTCAGAAGAATTTCAGCAAGTATTTACTGAAAACAACAATGTACTTTATTAGAAAAAAAACTTAGATTTCTGGCATCTGCATTTATTTGAGCAATACTATGCCCGCTATCATTCCTCACCAGATACAGTGAATCCTGGTCCTTTCTACTTTGCAGTCACTGTTTGTTTGTGGAACAGTGCTTCCCAAGTGAAGATTTCAAAGCCAACACCAGGGTCCTTAACAAAGAAGTAACAACACTCAATGGCTCAGTGTCTGACAAATAGAACCTGGCCTCCATTGTGGGGGCCCTTGGGGCCTAGTGGCTGCCAACAGCAGAGGCTCTTGGCTCTCTGCCTGTGTGTTTGAGAGCCAGCCTATTGCCACTGCTCTGAATTTATATTTTAATACAGGATGCCAAAAATGCATTTGTTTAGTAAGTGCAGCCATACTGATATCCCTGTACTGGGCTAGACAGTTCACTTTCTCTTCTGACACATTGTTTTAATTTGCTTTCCTCTCGCCCGATCCGAGTGTCCATCTCCTGAAAAATGTACCTTTACTCCTAATCACGTCTTTTCTTTCTCTTTTGCCATCTAATTTGCCTGTGACAGGACTTGCTGCCATTTTGCCAAGCCATTTTAGTTTAGGGTGCAGCACAGGTAGAGGCAGAGTGCTGCTCTAGATGGTCCAAGAAGAGTTTAGCTCAATGTATCAAAGGGACTCTCCTGTTATAAAATACATTGAATTTTAGTGTGTGCCTACATGCATGAGTGTGCATATGTATGCAATTATGTGAGTCTGTGTATGCATGTATGTGAGTGTGCATATATATGTGTGTACATGAGTTTGTGTATATGTGTGTTTGTGCATATGTGTGTGTGTGTGTGCATATGCATGTGTGTGTGCACTTATGTGAGTGTATGTGTGTGTATGAAGGTGCACATTCTGTGACTAGCTTGTAGATGCCAGAAGACCATGGTGGACAGTTGGTTCTGTCATTTCACCAGTTGTGCCACTAGGATCAGATCCTGGGCTTTGGCTTGGGGACAAGTACCTTCATCTGCCAAGCCATCCTGGTGTCTCAGAGGGGACTTTCTGTACAGCATGATATAGCTGAGGTCACAGTCTGTGGTGGGTTGCATTCTTTCTCACTCGGCCTTCTATTGGTCCATTCACTGTTAACTTGTAGATGCTACCAGTGTGTGCTTTGTCTTATTATTTTATATTTGTCTTATAATATATATGTAATATATATATATATTTGTTTTATAATTATTAACAAGTTTTCCCAGAAAAGTCAGATTTCACTTCATAAATAGAAGCACATAGACAGCTTCTGCTGTAGGCAGAGCACTCTAGGCCGGGAGTGGAGACCATGGGAGACTCAGAACCTGCTCAGCAGTACTCAGCTTATCTTCCTGAGAAAAATGGAGATGCCAGTGGGTTTTTTTAATGTTTAAAAATGAATCATGGACACCTGTGGCTAGAGAGGCATGAGGCATAGGCCGTTGTTGACCTCAGAACTCTCAATACAGAGTCAAAGCAGACTTTACCATATAATGGTCTAGAACATTCCTCGTAGAATGGTTTCATGGACCACTGATGTAGTTCATAACTGTGGAATAGCTAGTCACTTAGTCAGCCCATAGTCATCATCTGGTAATCCATAATCGGTTTGAACAAGAGATCCTTTGTTTTTAGTTTTGCACTGGCTCCTACCAATTACGCAGCATTTTACATTTCCTGTTTTGAATACTGCCGTTTCTTTCATTGTTCCCTTTAGATGAGAAGGAATTGTAGGGATAGAAGCACAGGTGATTATGCTGTTGTAGTTGAAAGTTTTAATATTATCATCTTACAGGCACAGACTGTTCGGCTGTCTCTAAGGAGTACACTAGCATCCTCAGGTATGCGGCAGAGGGAAATGTTACTGCAATTTGGGGGAAACAAAAAGTTTGGTCTCACATTATTCTTACTTTAATTTATTTGTTCATTTTTGAGTAGTTATTGAGTGTCTATTCCTAACACAGGGTGCACACAGCAAGAGGAGGCATCTGACCATATGGGAGAATTAATCGAGGTTTTATAAAAATAACGACCACAGCTTCTACTTGCACAGCCTGGCCACACTCCAGGCATTGTTTTACAGGCTGTATATGAGATTACTTCATTCTCACAAGGAATCTGTGAGAGTTATGATTAGTACCTGCTCCTTACTGTGGAGAGATGCAAAGCACAGATAACTCAGCAGCTGGAAAACAAGTGGCCAGGGCTCAACGCCAGGCAGTTTAGCTTCATTGACTGCCCTTAGCCACTAAGTGTAACAAATGCTCTCAGTGCTGAGAGGGAAAGTAAGTAAAGCTTATGTGTGATAGGATGCTGCCCCAGGGATGGAGTGCCAGCTGTGCCTGGGATGGGAGCTGATGCGAAAAGCCATTGTCACAGTTGTCATGCTGGAAATGGGCTATGAAGGAAGAGGAAGAGGTCCATCCACTGGGAAACCTTTGCATAGGGCAGGGAGGCGGGTTCTGTTGGTTTGAGAAGAGCAAGTGATCAGAGAAGGGGTAAGATAGGGCCTTGCAGGTCTGACAAGCGTCCGGCTTTCCTCTCATACATATGTGGAGTATTTCATGTGATGGAAAGTCACTGAAGGATTTCAGTGAAGGCTTTGCAGGATCAAATGTGTACCTTAGACTGCTCCCTCTAGCAACAATATAAACAATGGAGTGCAAGGGTGATAACAAATGAAGAGACTTATTAGAATTGACTAGAAAGGTGTGTTAGTTACAGTGATTCTTGGGAAAGGGTTACTCTAGCTGAGCATTAGGTTCAGCAGAGGGTGGAGGAGAGATGTGAGTCTCATTCAAGGCAGTAGCTCCAGGGGAGACAGAAAAACAAAAAAAAAAAGTGAGCTGTGAACTGGCAGCTTGCTAGAGGTCAGGGAGTGAGGATGCTGGCAACAGCTGAGGGAGCGTGTAACCGAGGACGATGCCAGGATGTTGTGCTGCCTGTCCTGCCGACTGACCCTACCTCCTGACTCCTGTTGTTTTCCCTAAGGAGCGCCTGTCCTATGATACACCAAGGCTTCATTAGAACAAGAAATGAAGTTGGAAAAGGTACTTCTGTTTAACATCCAGAGAGAGCAAGTGTGGGGGGAGCAGGAAGAAGGGGAGGGGAGAGAAAGGGAGGAGAGAGGAGGGGAGGGGAAAGAAGAGGAGGTTGAGGGGAGGGGAGAGTGAGGGAGGAAAGACACTTAGGTTGGTATCCAGGAGACAGAGGGGAGGAGGAGGAGAGGCAGATGTGGTAGCATCCCACAACTACTGATCAAAGGTGGAGCAAGAAAAGACTTCAGAAGACAAACAGAAATGCAAAATTGAACAATAATCAATGTCATTTTTCTTGCATTGGTATTAATGCAAGTTTCAGAAAATAGATATTATATATTCTGCATAGCTATAGTTCACTTTATCATCTTTGGAAGCTAGATTTTGGGATAGATGCAAAGTGTGCTGAATAAAGTAGAAATGTGTCAGGGAAGGTTGACAAGAAGAAAAAAGGAGCCCTCCCTGCAACCTACCCTCACTTGACAAGTTTGAAAAGGAGAAGGTATGCATAGTCAGCCAATGACTAAGACCAAATAGTGAAATGTAAATGTGAATGGCTAGACAAAGGGAAATGATTTTCCAGAACTTGAGCAATTCATAGAAAATATATTGAGTGAATTTAACATGCATCTTCTGGAAACATTGTGTTGTCAGGCTTCTTGTTGGGTGCTAAGCTACAAATTCAACTTGTACTGAAGCGTGCCATCCAAGCACACACAGGGACTGCACTCAGTCCCTTAGAGTCTAATATAAAGTCAACATAAAAATAATCAAACATATGTTACAAACACACATACATATATGCAGAGAGAGGAAGAGGAAGGGATACTTGGGAGGTCATTGATGAGAAACAAGTATTACATATCTTCATAACAATTCCAGAAATCAAAAGATTAGGGATAAATAATGGAATTTTCTTAAAGGAATAATATTTGGATCAACTCTGAAGGAAGGAAGACATGCAAGAGATGATGGAGGACTTCAGTCCAGCAAACATTGGCTCTGAAGTTCAAAAATTTTGGAGTCAGTACATTCAACTGGTTAGATAATGGGAAACATGGAATTGTGATGAAATAGAGATTGTGCTCAAATAGTGAATGGTGTAGAATTTCAAGAAGAGGGTATCAGTGCAGCTAAGCATGAACTGGTGGTTTTGTGAAAGAAGATGTGGGAGAACTATAGTTCAGCAGAAGATGGCAGGAAATGGGAACGGTTAAGTCTGACCGCAGGAAAGGAGTGTGGGTAGGAACGGATGATGCCATGGTTTACACAAAAGTTACCGAGAGTTGAAATGAAAAAATGATGAAGGAGAGGCATATGACAGAAATCACAAAATCTGGAGAATGGAGTGACTGGATAGTGGGAGGATGTGAGCAAGGAGCATTGGCAACATTGATAGCAGGTTGGAACCAGAATGGCTGGGAAGAAAATCATGCGTCTAGTTGGTTGACTTTCCCAGTCTATGCCAGGGGATGATGAGTTTATAAAATTTTTAGCAAAATTGATTATGCAAATGAATTTTCCAGCCTAATGTGATGGTATGAGGAAAGGTACTTATTTTTCTATTGTGTGTTTGAATAAAATATTAATCTCCACAATGCAAAAGATGGTGAGAGAAACCCCGTGTTTATTTCTACGAAGGAAGGTGATGAATAGATGATGCAGCTTCTGCACAAGGCTTTCTCTTTGCCTGTCGTTGCAGAGCTGTGTAGCTCTCCATTTCTAAGGACAAATGAATAGCTACATAATACTACTTTCTACAAAGGCCGCCCTCTGCCTCAAGCTCAGTGAGCATTATTCTCAGTGACAAGCCAAGACTGAGGAACGTGTGCAAAGCCAATTGCACAACTCAGCCTGTTTTTCCACTTACTTAACTGTTTTCATCAGCGCTGCTTATTTGTGTGGAAGTAGAATGGACCCCAAGAACTTGAAAGCAATCACAATACGAGTCTTGCTGGAAAAGTACGAGTGGAACTTGGAGGGCTCCTTGAGACAGAGATCATAAAATCCACAGATGTGTGGAAGAAGCATGGTACTAGAGAATGTGGTGCATGAAATAGAACACTGTCAAAAGCTCTGGAGGGAGCATCTGGGAAAGCCAGAAGACAGTAGGAGGCTCAGTTCAACCCTGGCTTTTAGGAAGAGACAGAAGAAAAGATCTACTAGTAAACGGGAGGGTGAAAGCTTGAAATCACTAACTAATTTAAGTTTGCATGTGTTAGTGACCATATTGATGCCATAGGACTGTTAATTTAATTGGTTGATTTAGCACAGTCTAGTCTTACAGGGTGGGTACAACATTCTTGGAATGCAGCATTATTGAGAATTGTCCTTGAAGCACCAACGGTGAAAAGATGTCATCAATTTTCACAATATGATTCAACCAGGATAATTACCAATTGCTTCATTTCTAAAAAAAAAAAAAAAAAAAGGAGTTACTAACTGACCCAATTAGTAAACACGACAAGTGACCATATTTCCTGCCCAATAACAGATGCAGGCCTTAGGGAAGCTGCACACTGCCTTCCAGATCATTGAACAATTGACTTTTTCAGCGCACTAATTATGCTGAAAGAGTTAATAGAGCTTCTAAATGCATTTCCTACCCCAGGGAGTGTGAGTCCCAGGGAACTTCAGCTGAATGAAAAAGGAGGCTCTGCCTGTCCTGGAAAGCCCCAGAGTAGCTTCCTGTTTCTCTGTGTCACTGCTGCAGAAAATCACTTGGTGTTTATTACTCTCCATCTATGCTCTATGTCGTTTACTGTGTGATAATCTGTACAACGGTCTCCATGTACACATTGTGAGAGTTAACCTTAGTGAAGGCTAAGTAAGCCATTCTTGTTTGTCTATCCTAAAACCTCTTACATGCAGTTTATTAATACTTGGGATTCTAAGAATAGTGGGGTCCACAAACTGTGTTCTCAAAATGCTGAGCCTAGTAGGAAAGTAAGCTGGGATTATACTCATCATATACCTGTGAGGTTGTGTGATAATTTTCATAAAAGTATAAATATTAAAATCAGATACTTAGTAAATTCAAAAGAAGAAGAGGCAATACCTAACTGTGAATTAATTTTTTGACTGAGGTTAGAAGGGGCGTACAGAAATGACAGCACTTCACAAGGTTGTAGCATGAGTCTTAAAGAGTTATTAATAAAAACAAACCTGGAGCCAGGTATTGGGGTGAATGCTGGAAGATCAGAGAAGCAGAACAAGCCACAGCCACCTCACCTTGCCAGTTCCTCAGGTGATCCTGTTTCCTCAACCTGGATGCCTCTGAGTCCTCATCCAGAATGGATCTCAGTTGAACTGTTGCTCAAAAGCCTAAAAGCTTAACCAGCCTAGTTCCTGGTTTTCACGCCTTATATACCTTTCTGCTTTCTGCTATCACTTCCTGGGCTTAAAGGTGTGAGTTACTATGCCTGGCTATTTCCAGTGTGGCTTTGAACTCACAGAGATCCGAATGGATCTTTGCCTCTAGAAGGCTAGGACTAAAGGTGTGAGTAACACCATTTTCTGGCCTTTATGTATGTGTAGTGGCTGTTCTGTTCTCTGACCCCAGATAAATTTATTAGGGTGCACGATATATTGGGGAACACAATATTACCACACGTGGTCCTCAATAGTATAGACTTTATGATGTGTGTGTGTGTGTGTGTGTGTGTGTGTGTGTGTGTATGTGTGTGTGTGTGACATGCTCATGGGTGTGAGGACATGTTATGAAATGAGTTGTATGTATTTACCTCAGGTCATCAGACTTGTGCAAGTGCTTTGCACACCAAGCCATCTCACGCGTCCAATAATACAGGCTTAGCAGATAGTCTGGAGAGAGTGAGATGTGCACCAGTGAGGGAGAAAGATGGGAAAGCATATGGAAGTGTGTGGGTGGGAGAGAGCAAGGCGTGTGACTGCCCCATGCTTCATGTCAGTCTGGAGAACACACGAGGAGTATGAGGAAGGAATGACTGATCACACCATCTTGCAGGGTCTTTGAAGGCTTGTGCAGTCATTTTGCCTTTAAGTAGCAGGCAAATGAGGGCTGCTAAATATTTGTGCATGACAGAGTGGCACAATTAAAAGGGCTTTTAGCAAGATTAATCCAGGAGTCATATTGAGTTAGACTGACATTGTAAAGACACTGGACTAGATGGACTAAAAGATGAAGCTTCTGCAATTGTCTCCTGACAAAAAGTTGATTGCTTATTTTAAAAGCCTTATACATATTAAATTTTCTTGTAACCCCATTGGTTGTCCAAAAGGCACAAAGGGACTGACAGTAAGACCATTATTAACTTTTTAAGTTTTGTGGAAAAAAAAGATTACATTTGAGGAGCCGATGCACAATGAAGAGATTGTGCCTTTGAGGGGAAGAGCCCTTTGCCACATGCTACCAGGGTACAGGAAGATCTGGAGATCTCAGGCTCCCTTCTCTGCCTCTGTTGGGTGTTGCTGGGTGACTTTGATCAAGTCACTTTACCTCTCTAAACCTTGATTATCGTTTGTGCCAAGGAAAGGACAGGTCATGTGAATTTCAGGGGACTTTCCAGAATTCATCTTTTCATGTTCTCAGAGGAATAAAGGAACTGAGATGGCTACTGAGGTTAGTGTCTGCCTCTGCTTCCTTCTGCCTGGTTCACTGAGCTGCCCAGCATTCTAACGAGGATGGGTTTAAAATCTACAGTCCATTCACAGACTCAATGTAGCGTGAGTTTGCTCCACTGCCTCCCAGACCTCAACTGCCAGCGTCAATGGTTTCTGGTCATGCTCCTGTTGCTGGCTTCTGTTTTTCAAAGCAGTAAAACTTTTGCAGATGCCTGCTTCCATACCCTATATGAACTAAGGAGACATTTTCTAACTTATACTAGGGAGACTTTGAATACCCATCTAAACAAATCAGACATGGCATAATATTGGGATTTATTTGTCTTATGTGTCAGATAAAAATTTAAACTAGTTAGCAATACTGTGAAGGTTTTAAAACATGAATACAAGACAGCTACAGCACGTGGTAAGGATGAAGGAGCTCTTTTAATTAGTGGACTTTATTCTAGTAAAATTAGGAATCAATGTTAGTATTTCCTAGACTAATTTATAGCTCACAGTCATCTTTCTGACTCCTTATTTCTTCTTTTTAAATAGGAGGGTGATGTGGTTTATAACCCACTTTCATATTTTATTCATTCTCTCTACATCTATACTGATTCTGAGGGCTCCAGATAGTCTGTAAACGGTTTGTGAGAAGGGTGAGTCTGCTTGAATATCACCCAGCTGCCAGATGTTCTGCCCTCCCAGCTAGGTCAGAGAGATGTAGCAGGACCGGCCCCACATTCTTGACTCTGCCCGGTAGCCCTTTCCCTAGTTCTGTGTGGAGGACCCACTGTTTCCTGGTGTACTCGAACATACATAATTAAGCAGGGGTTCTCAGGGCCTCGAGTGAGCAGGGTACCCTGTATC
Source organism: Peromyscus californicus insignis (assembly GCF_007827085.1). Classification (NCBI taxonomy): domain Eukaryota; kingdom Metazoa; phylum Chordata; class Mammalia; order Rodentia; family Cricetidae; genus Peromyscus; species Peromyscus californicus. Next base: position 6,173,664 of record NW_026294617.1, on the reverse strand, counting down.
CCATTTCCCATGCTACTCACGCAGTTTGCAGGCAAAAGGATCTGAGGAACTGGAGTAGAGATGCACGGGGCAGGAATGATTTGCTCTGACTTCGGGGACATTCTCCACACAGGGCTTTTAAGGTTCAGTGGATGTGCTGTTTTCTGAAATGCATATGAGTCTGTCTACCCACACTGACTATTATCAGTGAGAAAAATCCACCTTTGTTCATTCAAGGTGAGAGCGAATGCCTGGTGCCATGTGTTTGGCAGAAGAACACTGCAGATCAGTACCATCGCATTCAGTTGTGTGCATAGCAGAGGAAGGGTCAACCTCGCCTTCCTGGGTGTGAGAAGACAGGAAGGCATGTTTGTTCCAGGTTTCAAATCATTTAACTGGAAACATGTTATGAACTACTTATGAATTAGCTTAATTGCATGTGAATTACAGAACAGGGGAGGTAGGGACTAAAGCAGTAAAATCACTAAAGACCAGTCATTCCGTGTGGACCTATTCACCAGAATCTGCCTAGAAAATTTAGAATATTTAATATCTATCAATATAAATCAATTGGCTCTTTTTATCTTTTTTTTCTGGTTTGCAGAGTTCAGGACAAAATTGAAATAAACTTACCATTAGGTCTTTCACTTTATTATAATATGAAGGTGATAGAAATATCTTTGAAATTTAATATGATTGATTTTTATTCCCAGTAGAAAAATGGCTTTGGTAACTCAATTTCTATTATAAATTCATAATGCATTCAACTATGCAATGCCATCTCTGTTTATACCTTGCAGATCACTGCTATCCAGTAACAGTTTTATAGTCCTAGAATTGTTTTGTGTCAGCTATGACAAATACAGTAACCTATAACTAAATTGACTTTTTCTGGCTAAGCTAACATCAATTAATTTTTATTAATATATAAGCTAAGATGAAAATCAAAATACTTCCCTAAAATGAATTGCTACCATTTAAGAAACACAGCTAGAAATTAATATTCATGATACCAGGAAAAAAGACAAAAATAATTAAAGATTTTTAAATGTGAATACAGACTTAGCTTTTTCATTCTGATATATCTATATTTCATTTAGAATATAGTACCTATAAATACTTGTACAGACAGACCATGCCAAGCATGACTTACTCAATTTTTAGTCATTGATAGAGTAGACCAATAAGAGATTTATTTCTTCCATATATGTATACTAGAGTGGGCCACATAAATGATCTAAATCACTGCTAGTCATCCTTGAAAATAATTTCAGCACTTAAAAACCTTTATATGAGTGTGGGAGGGATGGTGTTGAGGGTCATGCATATGGAGAGAGAGGGTAAGTCCAGGTGTTGGCCTACACCTCCCAATTCCTTTGAGACAGGGTCTCTTGTTAAAGCAGGCTTCCACCCCTCAGACTTCCTGGGGTGTTCCTGTCTCTGCCTCCCATCTGCCTGCAGCTTTGGGGTGATAGATGCGGCCATGTCTGGCTTTCTGTGAGTTCTGGGTATCCCATTCACGTTCTCTTACACGGGAGAGAGTGTAAGACTTTACTGACTGAGCCATTTTCTCAGTCTTGTGAGTTGTTTTTAGTGATTACAAACTTGTCACAGCTTTTGTGTGTGAGATTTTAAATTGATCATTGTAACTGCTGACTTTTCAAGTAATTTCCTAGGACTGTGCCCATGAATCATACACCAGTCTTTGTTCTGTGAACTATTGTTTCCAGAACACTCCACACAGAGGGAAAGGTGGGTTTCTCTTGGGATCTCTCCAAAGTCACTGACCAGGAAACAGATGTCTTTATAAGACTGCTCATGGGTAAACATATGTTCTTGCCATTTTTCATTTTATTCTGATCTGCTGAGAACTATGTGCTCATGGTTTAATTTTCTTTTGATCTTACTGATATATGATGGACAAACTTTCACTATGTTTAAAATATGCACCATGTTTTTAAAGATATATATGAGAGGGGGTCATACTCTATTGTTCAGATTGTCTTGAAACCACTATGTAGCTTGAGCTGGTCTGCAACTCATACCAATCCTCTAGTTCCAGCCTCTTGCATACTGGGATTAGAGGCATGAGCCATCCTACCTTGCTTTGTTGTGTTGTTCTGATGTCTATATGCACTGGGGAGTGACTACCACCGTAAAGCACATTAATATCCATCACGTCATTTAGTTACCCTTGTATATGCATGCGAGGGAGAAAAATCATTTCAGTGTCTATGTCTCACCAAATTTCAAGTACACAGCACAGCATTAACTGAAGCCATCCTGTTAGTCATTAGCACTTGAGAATTTGTTCATGTGATGTCACTGAAAATATGTAAGTTTTGACCAGTGTGGATCAGTTTTCCTCATCTCCCATTCCCTGGCAACTACATTCCATTTACTGCTTCTAGGAGACTGACTTCTAAAACTCTCGCATATACGTGAAGTCACGAAGCATTTGTCTTTTGGGGCTTGGCTTTTTTCAAAAATCACAGATTATCTGTATTCACCCAAGTAGCTGTAGGTGACAGGGATTCCCACATTTTAATGCTTCATAATCTCTCTCTCTCTCTCCCTCTCCCTCTCTCTCTCTCTCTCTCTCTCTCTCTCTCTCTCTCTCTCTCCCTCTCCCCTCCCTCCCTCCCTCCCTCCCTCCCTCTTTCTCTGTTTTTTCTTTTTCTAGCCATCCGTTAATGGACAATGTGATTGATTCCCGCCTTGGTTGCAGGTGGAGATTGAAGAGGCTGGTGTGGCTAGCTAGCTCTGTGCTTGAGTGCTTTCATTTACTCAGTATGAGCATGTATACATATGGAATTGCTGGATCATATGGCATTTCTATTTTTATTTTTTGGAAGAATCTGCCATGCTTTTTGAGTTGAACATATTATATGGTAACATTTGAAATTTGCAATTTCTATCATATTACCCTTTAGAGCACAAATTCTTATATTTTTATCCAGGTGCTACGGTTTGTTTTGTTTTGTTTTACTTTTTGCTGTTGTTGTCTGTTTATAGCAGAAATTTCCCTTTGAGACCATGAAATGAAATATCTTACATTTGAAGACATTTATTTATTATTTAACTGTTGATTTTCTAAGTAGCATTTTTAGCTTTTTCTAATCTTTAGGATACCAGTGATTTATTTTGCACACTGCACCCCCTAGCACTCAAGCTTTATGCTTTTCAAGCACCTGAGTGTATATTTCATGCAGATAAAAATTTTACTTTTCATTTATTGCTGTTCAGAAAAGGAAGTCATTCCTTAAATCCAAAAACATCATTTGAACTCTTCTGTTGTCTTCCATGAGGCCCCTCTTAGTGGACATTTTGCGTGGTCCTGCTGTGCTTTGGTTGGATTTGCCTCTTCTGTGGTGGCTTGCTTCTCCTCCTGGCAGGACTGCTCTGCTCTTCTGTCATCCCTAGAACCAGCTGTTAAGCTCCAAAAAGAAAACGGTCTGCACTAAGTTGGGCCTAGCTTGGCCTGATGAGCAAGCTTCAGGCAGCTCTGAGGTCATAGGAAAGGGTTCAGACTCTTCACTTCCACAATGACCTTGTTCTCCTGCATGCTCTTCTTGGTAGAGGTTATTTTCTTTTCTTGTTTAGAGGCATGAACATGTCATTTGACATTAACCTTAGGGTGAGATCACTTAGCTGGGAGCAGAAGAGTGGTCAAGAACTCTGTCTTATTCTTTGTTACTGACATTTTTGTGCTTACAATGCATGTAAACTAGCTTCAACTTTTACATTTTAACCATAGCCATTAAATATCTGAGTATGCAGAGCAATGTGTACTGACCTTGGTATTGGCTAAATATGAAGATTTTCATGTAAATTTGCATGGGAATATTAGTTGAAGGATGCTACAAATTAGTGATGTGTGTGTGTGTGTGTGTGTGTGTGTGTGTGTGTGTGTGTGTGTGTGTGTAATGCAAAGCTGCTCGTTACCATATTACAAAACTAGGAAGAAATTGGGGATGCTTTAAGTTGTATCTTTAATTTTTTTGTTAAGTGACTTATTTGTGATCTCTTGTAACTTTGAAATTTTATGCTAAGAAGCTGAATGCAATATTTTAATGACCAATTTCAATGGGGCCAAAGAAATTTTTAAGTTACACAAATACCTATTTAATGTGTACATAATTTTAAGATACCTTTAATTAATTGTTTTACTTTTCAATTTACTTACAATGAGGAAATAACACAACTGAGTTTAACCACAATGATAAAAGGACATACCTGAGTTCTGGAATATACTGCGAATTTCTTTCTTTTTTTTTTTTTTTTTTTGGTTTATTGAGATAGGGTTTCTCTGTGTAGCCCTAGCTGCCCTGGAACTCAACTCACTCTGTAGAACAGGCTGGCCTCAGACTCACAGAGATCTGCCTGCTTCTGCCTCCTGAGTGCTGGGATTAAAAGCATGTACCACCACTGCCCAGCTCAACATCATTCTTATTCAATGTTAACATCCTTCAAAATGTCCTCAGAAATTCAAAGTCTTGTTACTCTGATTTATTATCTCTGCCAGGATATTTCTGTATAGGTACCAGTATTCTCTAACAGTTACTACCTTAGCAAGTTTATTTAATGTGGAATTCTATCGGTTTTATTTACTCCACTTAAATTTTCCCTTCAGTACCACAAACATCTTCAGTTTTCTAACCTAATTAGCACTGAGTATGAATATATTAGGTAGTTAGTGGGACTGAGTGGTCCTCTAGGAAGGGCTGAAACCAAGAATTGTGGTCATCACGTACTGGAGTTCTCAGAAGCAGTGCATGGTGGAACCTGGAGCAGATGGGGACATTCAGGGAACCCTAAATGGGTACTCTAACATACGTAGTCTTCTTAGGAGTTAAGACTGAAGTGATGCCTTTTAAGATTTGTGTGTGTGTGTGTGTGTGTGTGTGTGTGTGTGTGTGTGTGTGTGTGTGTGTGTATGTGTGTGTGCGCCCCAGGATGCTAGTAGAGGGCATCAGATACCTTGGAGATGAGTTACAGGTGGTTGTAAGCCACCTAGTGTGGGCATTAGGAACTACATTTGGCTTCTTTAGAAGAGCAGCCAATGCTGCTGAGCCTTATCTCCAGCACTCTCAGTGATTTCTTTGTTGTTATTGTGAGTTGCTGTACAGTTAATTTTAGATTTAAATGATGGAGAGATGAGTGTATTCAGAAAGGGTTTATTTTAAACTTTCTGGTTTAAATTACTTTCATTATCAATTACTTGTTATTGTCCCTCAATAGTGGAGAGTTTTGCTAGGCAAGCAGAGGGGGATTTCTCATAATGTGTGGCATACAGAGGCTTTGTTTTGGGGGCACTGTTTACAATTCTTGTCTTGGGGGTACTGTTTACAGTTCTTGTTTTGGGGGATACTGTTTATGGTTTTTGTCTTTGGGGACACTGTTTATAATTCTTGTCTTGGAGGACATTGTTTACCATTTTTGTTTTGAGGGACACTGTATAGTTGGGAGTTTTTCTGTGTCCCACCTGGTCCCACAACCACTCACACCCAAGTAAACACATAGAGTCTTATATTAATTACAAACTGGATGGCCTATGGCTCAAGCTTCTTGCTAGCTAGTTCTTATAACTTAACCCATTTCTATTAAGCTATAAGTTGCCATGTGGCTGTGGCATTACTGGTCTGTGGACATCTTGCTGCTCCTTGGGTGGCAGCTAGCATCTCTCTCTCTGCCCTTCTTCTCTCTGTCCCTTCATTTGGATTTTCCACATGGCTGTAAGCTTTCTTGCCACAGGCCAAAACAGCTTTATTTACTAACCAGTGGGAACAGCATATATCCACAGTGTACAGAAAGTCATCCCACAACATTTCCTCTTTCCTGTCTAATCAAAAAGGAAGGTTTTAACTTTAACATAGTAAAATTATATACAACAAGCAAGAATTACAGTTACAATATCTAGTCTATTTATATTTGGCAAAATTAAAAAATATTCTACCATCTATCCTATTTTGTGACTCTAAAGTTTTATATCTAATTTATCTTTTATCATGACTAAGGAAAGCTATAATTATAATTATCTAGTCTTCAATTCCATCAAAGACCCCAGAAGGGTATAATATTACCTAAGTAAACAGGAAGTGCATTGTAAGCAACTTCCAAAAATCTAGAATGACAGAGACACTTGACTGCCTGGACAGTCACCCTAAGTTCCTCTGCAACGATGGGGCATCCATCTTCAGCCTATAGGTCTAGAGCCTCTCAGTCATTTTTCCCTGTGTCTTGTAAAATTTCTGTCAGTCTCCTCTGCAAAGCAGGAATCTGAAGGACCATTTCACCTTGTTTTGGCAAAATTTAGTGGTCATTTTCCTATGGGTCCTGTATGTCTAGTTTATACAACATATTTTCAAGCAGTTCAGGCAAGAGCAGTTTCTTGCCCAAATGTCTATTTTTACCATAAAAAAAGCAAACTCCATATGGAGTTTCTTTGATGCACATTTTTCTCTTTGAAGTAAATTGATGCTACCAGGAGCAGACATGTCTCATTGTTCAGAAGAGTCTGTTTTCAAAACATTTTAAATGCCATATTCTGTAGGTCTTTGTAGTGTTTGAAGATTATAATCTATATCTATCTATCTATCTATCTATCTATCTATCTATCTATCTATATATCTATCATCTATCTATCTATCTATCTATATCTATGTATAGCTAGAAAACTTAACTAACATAACTAGAAGTTTGATTATCATAGATGACTATTAATCTGTATTTCTTAATGATATATTACAATTTAAATGAGTTGCATGAACATAATACCTTAAACAAGAGTAAAATACAATACAGTATAACAAAATTAACTTTAAATTTGTATCAATAAACTAAAATCCATAGCAATGTAAAATATTTCAAACAAGTTGTTGCTCTTTAAAATTAGATTCAATAATCTACCCTTTATCCTATCATATCTATATCCTACATTTCTATGCCAATAATATATATACTTCTCTGTACCCTTCCTTTCTAAATGTAGAGTCAATTTTACAGTCTTTAGGACTCAGCATTTCTTTTCCTCATCCTTTCTCTGAGTTTTAACTTTTTTCTACTCCATAACAACAAAAATGCATTTTATCTGGAGTCCATTCATCACTGTATTAGTATATGTATGTGTATTATTGGAGGGGAAAGAAAAACAAGCATGTGAGTGAATTTGTATACACATGTAGGAAAGAAAGGAAGAAAGGAAGAAAGGAAGGAAGGATGGGAGGGAGGAGGGGAAAAAAGGATGGAAGGAAGAGAGGGAGGGAGGGAGGAAGGAAGGAAGGAAGGCAGAAAGGAAGGAAGGGAGGAAAGGAGGAAGGAGAAAAGGAAAGATGGGAGGAAGGAAGGTAGGCTACTCAGATCAGCATTTGTACTTTTATCTTTCTACTTTGTAAATGTAGGATTTTTTCCCAGAGTTATTTTTGAAGTAGAACACCCTTGGAAAACTCAGTTTAGATATTCATGATAATCTATAATCATAATTATAAGAACAAAATTTATTTGAATGCTATATAATTTATTCTGGAATCATGTGGTTGCTGCCTTGAAGTTATTTTCCAAAATAGATTCAGCATAGGTGGAAATGAATTTGAATCCCATGAATTTCTGATCCTGATTTTTCTTGTATTATTTATAAAAACTAAAATTGTGGCATAAGAATTATAAAAATTATCTCTCGTAATTTGTACATTCAAGTGTACTTTATTTCATTCATAAAGAAGTTTTGTATTTTTCTTTTTCCTCACACTTTCAAAATTTGATCCTGAATCAGACTTTTTACAGCTGGGTAAAAAGCTCTTGGAAAATGATGTTTATAATAGAATTGCTGCTGTAACATTAACTCTAGCAGAGTTTGGAGGCAGCCTTCAATCTTTGTGATTTGCTGACAACATGGAAGTCTGTTTTCAGATACATCTATGATATCTATCTTGAGAGTTACAGATTGTAAGGAATGAAGTGTTTAACTACAGTAGAGGAAAAGAGAATGTATTCATTCCTGTTACCACAGGAAACTTCTGTAGAAATGGGATGAAGGATGCTGTGTTACACCATCTTCCCGCTCATTGTTAGAAATTTGTGTTACAACCCAACCAGTGGTTGTTCGGTGTAGTGTTTTACTCCCCACAATGGCCCTGAATCTGAGAAAGGTAGTTATTAAATTTTCAGGAAAATTATAAAGAGTTTATCTTAAAAAAACATAGTGCATCAAGTTTCATGCAAAAGATGCCTAAAATAACTGCAAGTATATTTTATCTGCAGGGATTCCAGTGTTCATGGTCAAATATGTACGTACTCAAAGAATGGTTTGAACTGAGTCCAGCAGAATAGAATGAATTTGGTTTGCTGTTATCTCTGCAGTCGTTGGTTTTATGTTGAGGTGAATCCCAGAGGATTCAATCAATCAATCAACCGATCAATCAATCAATCATGAAATAATTGATTACCGGTGAGGTACTTAGACTTTACAACAGACTTGACAAGAGAGATAGCTAAGAAAAATATCTAGACATTTGTAATTCTCTACCATTATGGATTCATGAAAAACACAGACAAGATTTCTGGAAAGTCCACTTTGAGCACAACTCTTTGTAAATGTCTTCTAAAGGAGAGGTAGATAGATCCCTTCAGAGCTTTCCAACAGCAGTACAATCTCTTCAAGAAATCTATTTCACTGTCTAAATATTTGTAGCTTGCTATCAAAAGAGTTTTAACTTTTGAAAACATTAGAAATTCATTGTGTAGAAGAAACATTGGGGTTGGGGATGCCTGAAGTCTGGTACTTTGTGAAAGAGCAGACGATGGGAGTATAAAACACGTGAGTATTTTTTGCTCTCACTCTAATTGAGATGGTTAGTCTTTGCATGGTAATAAACCAAGAACTTGCATGAGTTGGCTTTTATTGGCCCTTCTTTGTCTGTTCCTAACATTGTAGCCAGAACTGACGTCATGGTCTGGTTATGTTGCCATCTTGCAGCTTTGTCAGTTAAGTATCCTACTGTGGCAGCATCCAGCTGCTTTTCATAGAAGCTCCTCCACGGTTTTGCTACTGGGAACTTTCTGACTTTGATCCCGCTGTCCCTCTTGCCATCTGCTGAAGTCTCTGCAGCTGTCTTTCAGAACTGAACCCACACTTGGGTGTTGTTTGCCAACGCATGCTCTTGGCCACGTCTAGCTGTCCTTCCAGTGCCGTTCACTAGCAAGCTGAGTGTTTGTAACTCATCTGATAGGAAAAGGGAATCTTCTTAAAAGGAGGAAATTGGTAGCTGAGCTGAGCTTAGAGGTATTTGCAGCAGACAGTTTACCACAGTGTTAAAATTGGCCATGTGGATGCCTCCTGGGTCAAGCAGGATACTTGCCACTTGTATAAAGTATGAACAACTTGGAAAACCAATGTTTGTGAGAAAAGAATTTCCAGTGAAATCAATCAGAGGAAGATTGAACTTGTAGCAAGAGCAAAGCCCCTGAACTTCCTGCTTCTTCTTAGTCTCACTTAGCGGCACAGTATTTATAGCAGAAGAGAATGTACTGGACTGAATTTTCTCTGTTGATCCCCATGGCTTGTTAAACCTCTTATGGATAATCCACTTATACAAGCTTATATTCACAACACTGCAAGCCATTGTTCTGTTATCCATTTTAATAGAATTCTGAGATGGTGTGATAATTGATGTAAGTATTTCCTACTAGAATAAAAACAATCCACTCAAGGCAATAAAGGTAACCTTGCCTAAATCGAAGTTTTAATTAAAAACACAGATTGGTAAAATGTTCAAAATACTAAGAAAATGCATGTTCTTAGCTTGTAATAAGACTGAAAAGTCTATGTTGATTTCAAAATCACTAATTTATTTCGAGCATGTATGAAAAATATAGTCAAAATCCAAAAAAAACCTAAAAGAAATGCCCACTGTATCCCCATAAAATAAATAAATAAATAAATAAATAAATAAATAAATAAATAAATAAATAAATTTTTCTCATGTTTCCTAAGACTCATTTCAAATCATAATCAATATAAACAAATTTATAACTACTAGATATATATGTATACACACATATCACTATAATCCAAGGATTATGAGGACATCAATAATGTATATATATTTTGTAAATATTCCACACATACATAATTGTATACTTTACTTTTTTGTAAAATAAAGTAACATAATAGATATAATCTGAAAATTTGTTTTCTTTCAGTTCACAGCACAGTGAATAGTAAGCCTCTCACAAAAAAACTCACTGATGCCTTTGGAAGCTGACCTTTCATACTCATGTATTAGGAAGAAAGGACTATCATTCAATTGATCATTGTTATCTTGGAAATAAATTTTAGAACACACATTAAATGTCTCTTTTTGACAATACTCATAATTATGGCAATGCTATGTAGTGGGTAGCCATTCCAGCTTTGGTCTGGAAGTTCCAACCCCCATTGAGGCTTCGGTAACTATCACGCCTACAAGGCGGGGCCAAGAGAGGGCCCTGAGGACCCGAGATCGGGATCCGCCACACTCTCTTCCTTCTTGGACTCTGGATGCTAGGGGCAGACCTAGGAGAGTTCTCCAGAGAACACTGCCAGACTGCGCTGTGTCTTTCCCAGAACCCACAACCTACCTATCCCTTCATTTGTAAGTTACGCCATTAAATAAATCTCCCTTTTAACTATGTGGAGTGGCCTTAATAATTTCACCAATAATGCTATGAGCACTGGTCTTCAGTATAGTTTTATCTGTGGCATATATGAACAATGTATTTGGGAAGAGCAGTCAGATACTTTATTCCTGTGGAGATCTAAATTTGAGATGGAGAGAGGTGGGCCAGGAAAGGAGAGAGTAGGAGAGGACCAATGGCTGAGAGGTAGGGACACACAGTAGAGGAGTCTTAAGGATAGCAATTAACACCTCCAAGAAGACTTGTTGATGACAAGGGAGCATTGTGCTATACAGTGTAGAAATTTTTTCTTTGTCATGGAATTTGTTAATTATGGATCATTTCTAAATTTAACACCCTTAAAAACAAATTGTTAATAAAATCCTATCTTATTTTTCTTGGCCTAGGAACATTTATTTTGCCTAAAGACACTATTAGTTGTACAATGACATGAACACTAGCAAAAATGTGTACGGGTTATTGTATGTGCCTAATTCTCAGGGCTTCTTAACAAACTCCATTTTCTTCCACAATGCCATATGAGGCAGTTGTTAACATCTCTGCCTCATTTTATTCTTCTGACTAAGAACTATTAAGTAATCCATTCTGTAGAGCTATCTCTGGAATTAAACTGCTTCTGCAGATAATGACAGGAAAGCTCTCATTTGCTATCTTGACTCTCATTGGCTCTCAAATAAATATGAAATGAACTATAATAAACAGCTGAAGAAGCTGAGTGGGCCTTGTGTTTTTAAATAATTATTATTCTTTTATTGTGTTTTGAATAAAACCTCATCTTTTCTCTTTATCCAAAGAGGAAAACTATCACACATATATATCACATATTAACTGTATTCATAATGGGAGTACATACAATATTTTTTAAGAAGGCTATTTCCCAAAGACATTCTCTGAAAAATAATTGCTCGTCCAGTCACTCAAGGAACTAAAATTTTAATTCTTTTCCTTTGGTGCTTGGAATGAATTTACCTCTGTTATATTACTTTTCTTAGTATTAGTATTAATTGTCAGCATATACATCAATGGAAACCCTTCCTTCTGATTAGATAATTTGTCTGTGAAGACTTAATTCAAAAAATGTTTTTGAAAGGAGCAAGCTGATGTCCAGTAAAATGAAACACACACTTCTATTGATTCCTTTTAAAACGGAGCTAGTTAAAAAAACCGATATGGAGGAAAACCATAGTCCTTAATGCTGGGCAGGCTTTCCGTTTGCAGTCCTACAGCACAGAACAGTGGCCATGCCTACAAGGGTGGCAGGATTTTGTTTCTGTTTGAAAATGATTTTAACTGTTTACACTGGCTTCTATTTTCCTACAAAAAGTGAAAGAAAGCAAACAAAGAAAAACCCAGAACAATGGTTAGCCTTGGTTTTTTGTTTAGTAGAATGAAACTTGTTGGTTCAAGGAGGAAAATGCTGTAATGCCAATTATGCCTGCGATTCTTCTCCCGCATTCCTGCCCAGAACTCTGCCCTTTGGTAATTTCCTGTGGGCATTTGTACTAGTGCCAAAGACAAAGGAGTTGAACAGGGAAATTGTGTACTCTTGTCAACTACTTTTCAACTGGGCATCCAACAAATTGGTAAATGGTTCTGTTCATTCAAGTGAGCTACGACCATGGCACAGGCTTAGGAACAGAGGCTCTGAAGCAAGGAATGCTCCCAGTGTTTGTTGGGGACATTTTTCTATTCCATTCTAGTTTATGTTTCAGTTCTGTTCTGTCCTATTGCCCAGAACACACCACATCCTCCCTGACCTCGCTCTTGCTTTTGTCCTTTAGATTGGAACATGTATGTGTGTTGTACTGTAACCAAAAGTTACCATATCAAGAGAATTAGGTCCATGGACTAGAACTTCAGCATGTTGCACATTCTGGAGATTATCTGGAATGATTTGATTCTTAAATCCACTGATTTAATACAACTTGACCCACTCACTGTTAAAGATGGAAAGTAGAGTTGCCTTATCAATACTATAATGACGTCCACATTACTCCAGAACTCATATAATTGGGGCCACTGTGCATAAAAGGTAATAAATAATATCATACTAAATCTTAGAATATATTGTAAAGAATTAGGAGAGAATCAGGTGAAAAGACTGAACCAGTTTATCTTCGGCAAGCTGTCAAACCAGTGTCCCTGATACTGTCTTCTTTGTTGACTTGAATGTTCAAAGTGCACACAAATACATTCGAGAAGTTTTGTCTCTTTGCATTAGTTGACAAACAAGTAAAAAAAATTATTAGAGAAGTATTGCCTCAGGTGAAGAGCAAGCTGTGGGCAATTTTGACATTCTTTATTCCCCTAAAAAAAAAACTGATTGTATAAGGATTTCAGATTTTAAAATTGAAGGTCAAAGAAAAGAATTAAGAATGCTTTGAGAATTCTGACTAGTAGAGTAATTAGACAACTTTATCTAGGTAGTTGTATTTTGGCCTCCCTTTCTGTTTCAACTGCCTTGCTACAGTGATACATAAAGAAGTAGTGGGTGAAAAGCTCTATGGCTTCATATAAATGATGTTCAAATTGAATGGCCCACACTTAGCATGCATTTGGTAGAGATTATTTTTTACTACCACTCCTTTATGAATAAACTTTTAAAATTCTCTTGTTGCTCTACGAAGGCAAAAGGAATCAAGAAGTCATCAGATAAATGAATATTTGAGGCTACTAAAATAACCAAGATTTGATGACTATCCTTAGTTGTTCTCCAGAATATGAAAACTTGTCTGATATCTTAAAACACAAAGCTGAGATATGATTAAGATGACAAAGGAGAAATTACATGGGCTATCTTGTACTACTATGTAAAACTATGATGATGATTTCTTCTGTCCTGGCCTTGGTTTATCAAAGCACAGCAGAAATCATCTATGAAATAATTATAAGGGAATATTTGTATTTCTCTATGCGTTTGTTCTGAATTTGGGCTTTTTGACCAAGATAAAAATTGCCAGTGATATTTCATTCTTTTCCCTCCAACATTTGGAAGAAAAAAGTTTTGAGGCCATGCGGTCTGTCACTCACTTCAAGTACAGGTACATGTGACGGAGTGGGTGTTAGTTATAAACACATCTGCCTTCTATACATTCCCCTGGGATTGAAGACTTGTGACACGATATTTTTCCACCCAGGATAAAACTCTGGCCTTCTGCCACTCCTCTTTGACAAGTACAGTTCCTTTATTTTAGCCAATAGTCAGATACTTTATCCCTGACTAGATAAGGGACTGTGTTTGTTAGATTATCACTTTTATAGTAAGAAAGGTGACAAAGCTTGCCTGTAGCTCTGTTTTGATGTTCTGGGCTGAGAAAATGTAACTGTAGTTGTGAAATGAAGTGGGTGTATAATAAATTGATGGTTCACTCAGCTTCAGTCAACAGATGTTGACTTTATCCTTTAATGGGAAAAGGTTATTATAAAAAACATATTGAACAATTGAAAAAAATGCAAGTGTGTAAGAATTATTTAAAAGAAGATTACACAGTGGATTTTAAAATAAAAGTGAAGATAATAGGCCTTTAAATATTTTTTCCATATTTCAGCAGGTTCTTGCTATCACCCACGCAGTACATTCGGCCCCTTAATTGCTCTGAGATTTACACTTCTCTTTTGTGAAATGAAGAAAATACAAAAGTATTCATGGATAATATGATAAGAAATGCAAATAATTAACTTGAAGATTCTGTTCAAATAATGGATTATTTTGCTTTTATCAGAGATTCAGTCCCCAAGAGAGAAATATACTTTATTGAAAACATGGTTTTAGCATCTCTAGGATATGCAATATTTTGTTCCTATAAGATGCTTGTGAGGAATATCCAGATTAACTTTGAAGGAGGAAATCTTTTCATGTTAAATTGTCATATGCTCATTGTGGTGATTGTTCCAAGGTCAAGATGTAAACCTGGAGCACAGGGAATTGTTGCCCCACTAGTGGTGATGTTCCATACATTCTTAAAGCATATTGATAGAATTAAATACTCAGCAAGTGAAAATCAAGGGAAATATTCTAAATTAGCTCCATGTTTGATGTAATCAAACATTTACATTCTAGCATATACACATATACAGTTACAAAAGATGTACTATTCATGTTAAATACTAATTAAAGAATTTATTTTTGTTGAATAAATAAAGGTAGGATGTCTATAAAAACATAAAATAATAATAGAAAATTTAAAAGAAATGATGATTCATCTTATTTTTGGTCAGTTTGAGGTGATGCCAAATGAAAATATAGAAGGATGAGTGAATGGATGAGGAGAATATTTCTGATCTTCTCTCTTTGATAAGATGATTCCTATCTTAGAAATGCATCTTACCATGTTTTATTTTTCACTCTAAACATGAAAGGAACCAACCACCATACATTTAACATTCTAGTATGGGTGGGAAGGGATTCATGTGCCTCTACCCCTAACTCAGGAGCTATGAACACTTGATAGCATTTGGCAGAGAGTTTCAGTTAGTTATCTTTTAGAATGTGTCTCCTGGTAGGCTGACCACTCTCTATTGGATGGTTCCTGCAACCAGAATCATATAGAGAGCACAAATCAGAGTTTATAGCTTATTAAATAGAAAAAATAATGTTAGAATGAGCTATTTGAAGTGGATTTGGAAGGAGTTGGAAAAGAATATGATTAAAATATAGCATCTGAAATTCTCAAAAATTAATAAAACATTTATTCAAATGAAATAGCTTGTCATTAAACCATTTTCCTGGTGAAATACTTATTTTTTGTAGCCTACTTGAGGCTGTACCCTAGAGAAAAGCTGCCACACTGCTTAGAATAAGACAGTCAGCAATGAGGTAGGTAGTCACGAAAGAGGTCCCAGTCTAGAATTTCAAGTAGGCAAGGGGCTGGTTTAGATTGAAGAAGTAGGGTCAAATGAACAGACCTTGGTTTTGCAGCCACATACTAGGAAAAGATAAGGGAAGACTTGCCTTTGGGCATGTAGAATGCCTGTGTGGGCCCTCTAAACAAAGCTAGACATGGAGGACTATCATGGGACTCAGTTAGTGAAAATGTGGCCTAGCTTTGGAAAATCAGTTACTAGATCAGTTATTAAGAATATTAATGCAGCAGTAGATGGCCAACATGAAACTAACTCAATCCTATTTTTGTAGACTTTTTGTCTCACTTTATTTGGCCAGTTTTTTTTTTTCTCACAGTGTGGGTCTCTTGAGCCACTAGGTAATTTGGAAGCATCTCAGTGAAAGACCAGGCTGATGCCAGAAGAGGCACTGACTGATTCCACAGACCAGAAGTCGAGCTCTAGGTAGAGAGGTTATGGGAAGAGCTTGCCCTCTGGGAGCTGTGTGCAGTGTGTGATGGCTACTATCAATGTGGCCAGTTGCTTCTTCGTTTTTCTTGCTCATACTGTCTTCCTTTCTACTTCTCTTTTCTTCCTTCTCATTTATTGAAGTTTCCTCTCTCCTCTCTACTCTCTGTTTTCCTTCATTGCTGTGGGATGTTCTGTATGTTAAATGTGTTGTTCTGATTGGTTAATAAATAAAACACTGATTGGCCAGTAGCCAGGCAGGAAGTATAGGTGGGACAAGCAGAGAAGAGAATTCTGGGAAGTAGAAGGCTGAGGCAGACAGACACTGCTAGCCACTGCCACAACAAGGGAGATGTAAGGTATGCCACGAGCCACGTGGCAAAGTATAGATTAATAGAAATGGGTTAATTTAGGATAGAAGAAGTAGATCACAAGAAGTCTGCCACAGCCATACAGTTTGTAAGCAATATAAGTCTCTGTGTGTTTACTTGGTTGGGTCTGAGCGGCTGTGGGACTGGCGGGTGAGAGAGATTTGTCCTGACTGTGAGCCAGGCAGGACCAGAAAAACTCCAGCTACACTTCATTCTCCTTATATTTGGTCTTTAGTAGTGAGCTAAACTCTAATATCCTCATTCATTCTTGAAAACATTCAACATATTTTATAATCCTCTATGTTCATCCTCTATCATTTGTCTCTAAAGAACACAAAAATGGTGTTCTGTGCACCAAATATTATACATACAAAGGATGATTTACAAATTACTCCCAAATTGCTTTTCAGTCAATTTATTTAGTGGAACAATCTGTGATCAGATAACAGCTTACAGTCCATTGATATCAGCCTGTTTTCATCTATTTATTTAGGAAGATACTTTGTATTTTATATGAAAGGTTTACATTCTTTCATGAATTCAACTTTCAGCATTTCAAACATTATATATACATATGTGTGTGTGTGTGTGTGTGTGTGTGTGTGTGTGTGAATGTCTCTGTGTATGTATTCCTACTGCTAAGAATAAAGACATGAAAGACCACACTAAGTCAATGCTTTATATTTTTGAAGTAAATTTTCTATTTGTCAATATTTTTTGTCTTATTTTTTATTTAAAACATTATATATACAAAATATGATATACTTATGTAACAATATTTTTAGATCATATTTATTGTTTTTTTTCTTTTTTGCACAATTTAATCCTTTTATGTAAAAGTTTCACTTCATACCATGCACACAAACATGGAATTTTACATATAAGAATAAAATCTAAGATTCACTTCATACCATGCACACAAACATGGAATTTTACATATAAGAATAAAATCTAAGAACCACGAATAAAGAAGAAAACTATGATATTGATCTTTTTGAGACTGACTTCATATATTTTCTGACTATTTCTCATTTAACTTATTTTTCTGCAGATGACATGACTTCATTCTTCTGTATGGCCGAAACATTTGTATTGTGTATATAAACTCCCTTTTTCATATCTACTCATCTGATGCTGCACTAATGCTTTGTTTCTGTAACTCAGCCATTGGAAATGGTGCCATAGATATTGATGTGCAAATGTCTGTCCCATGCTGTTGGAGGCCTTCAGGTGAACTAAACCTCCATACCAGGTTCTGCAGTGGCTTTGCCAGTTCGTAGTCTCAATAGCAGTAAATAAGGGTTTCATTGTCCACATCCTTGCCAGCATTGGTTCTCGTTTTCTTTTATGTTAATATCTTTTAAAATTAAAATTAGTTATATAATTTCTCACTTCCCTTTCCACTCTTCAACCCTCTGTCTCTCAAATTCTCATGGTCTTTATTTTTTTAATTGTTTTACACACACACACACACACACACACACACACACACACACACACACACACACACACACCACACTCCTAACTATTATCTAAACATGACATACTCAGTCTGTAAAAGCTAGTTGCATGCTTATGATTTCAGGACTGACCACTTGGTATTGGATAATGATGGTGATTCCAGTAGACATGCTAATTTGAAAAGGGAAAGCTCCCTGGGTCCCAACTCTGGACAAAGAGCTGTAAGGCAGCTAAGGAATGCTGAGAGTAGGTGTTATTTGTTTTCTTAGTGACTGTAATCCTGACTGGGAATTACAAAGATTATTATTGTAATTTGAATTTGAATTTCTCTGGTGGCTGGTGAACTTTAGTATTTGTTCATATGTTCATTGGCCATTTTTACTTATTTTACTTTGAGCACTATGATTTAATTTCATTAGCATATTTATTAAATGGCTTTTTTTCTTGTTTAGTTTCTGAGATTTTGGTATATTATATACACTATTTCTCTGTCCTATGGTAGCTTGCAAAAGTTTTATACCACTTTTTAGACATGTGAGTTGATCTTCATAGGATTAATTGCTTCCTTTGCTGAACAGAACCTTTTTAATTTCATGAATTGTAGTTATGAATTGTTAGCATTATTTCCTGCTCAACTGGAGTCCTATTCAGAAAGTTCTTCTTGCCTGTGTCTATACCTTGAGGTATTTTCCTTAAACATTTTTAGACCTTTGAATCTTACATTAAAGTCTTTGATCTGTTTGTAGTTGATTTTGGGCAGTGTGAGAGGTCAGGATCTACTTTCTATACATGGGTATCCAATTTCTTAGCACCCTTTTTGAAAAGGCTATTTTTCCTTCAGTGTAGAATTTTGGCATCTTTGTTAAAATTAGGTGGCTGTAGCTATGTGACTTTATTACTGAATTCTCTGTTATGTTTCAATGATTGTCATGTCTGTTTTCTGGTTCCATGCTGTTTTTGTTACTATGGCTCTATGTTGTAACTTGAAGTCAGTTGTGGTGATAGTTCCAGCATTACCCTTTTTCTTAGAACTGATTGGTTACCCACACACAGTTTCTGTGCTCCCATA
Organism: Peromyscus californicus insignis; assembly: GCF_007827085.1. Classification (NCBI taxonomy): domain Eukaryota; kingdom Metazoa; phylum Chordata; class Mammalia; order Rodentia; family Cricetidae; genus Peromyscus; species Peromyscus californicus. Next base: position 6,154,821 of record NW_026294617.1, on the reverse strand, counting down.
TAATCATTAAGATAGTTATAACTATTTCTATGAAGAATAACAATTCAACTTTGATAGAGATTTCATTATTTATAAATATTTATGTATTTACACTTTTGAATCATTTTAAATTTACATTGCAGAAATTAGTACATTTCAAAACAAAATACTTCAGTTCACTTCTAGAAAAATAATTATTTATACTACAAATATATTATCACAACTAAGAAAAATATATTAATTCTATAACAAATCATCTAATATACTCTATATAAATTAGTTTGGTAGGCACCAATGATGTTTTCTTTATAAATTTAGTGTTTCAAAATGTTGTCCAGGAACCAGTCAGTCAGTGGACAATGTATAGTATGTCTTAACTTAATTGGTCCTTGTTATAACTTTTTATTTTTATTTATTTTTGTTTCCTATGGCAGTGGATATCTAATGGCCCACTCCCAGTGTGGTACAAAATACCCAAATTCTGCATTAGAGTTTTTTCCCTCTGTTTGATTAGGCGAAACACACTGTTTACTCAGATGTGGCACAGCTAGTGCATCCTGCTACTGATGCCACTCTCTAGCTGAGCACTTGCTTAGGACAGCATCCATAGCATCTCACAACCAGAGCAGCAGTGATGCTCCCCTCTCTCAACATCAAGAAAACTGGGGAGTGAAATGTTTGGGATGGAGATATTTGAGGATGGTTCAATACTTCTTTTCAACATCCTTGGTAATCCTGGCGTGAATAAATAATAACAAGGTAAATGCAATATTATTTTCTTGAGTTTCTTTTTTAAGTCATTCAACAATGTTTTGGTATAAGAATATTATTACTCCATTTTTTTTTTGTGCTAGAATTGTGAAAGCTTCTTCATTCAGTCCTGTGTGTTCTTCTGGTTCCAGTAATCTTTGAGTACTTCAGGTGTAACCCATGATTTCAGGCTCACTTTGTATTTTCCTTTCTGAAACTTAAACTAAGGATGAGATGTGACATCTTTAATGCAAGATATCAATGTTGTATTTGGTCCTTCCTAGCCATAGCCTCCATCAGGATTGGGGAGGTAAATGGCATTCTAGGCCATGCCTAGTGTGCTTCTGTGTCTCATGTGTTATTGACCAGTCAGCGTCAGTTCTTTCTGGGTATCTGTTGCTGTCTCCCAGTTACCATGTTGACATTGTATTGTTGCAGAAGAGACAATATGGTCCACAGGGCCAAAAATGTATGCCACAACCCTTCACAAAATTTATTTTGACAGCATTGCCATTAGATCTTATAGTTGACTTTTGTTAATTCATTTTTTTAATTCAAAATTCATTTTTTTTCTTCTGACTAAATGAAGTAACAGAGACTAAATGGCCTGAAAAACACAAAGAACAAAATTAGACTGAACTAGTTATCGCAGCGTGTGAAAATATGGGACTGAGGACAATAGATGCCATGCTGTTAAGATGAAAGAGAACACTGTCTGAGAAATAGAAAGTAAGCAAGTGAGCCCATGACTCCCCCTTTATTACCCTGAGAGAGTTTGTAGACCACAAACAGGGAACAAAGACGAGTATGCAATCTAAGGACTCTCTGAGTTGGAGTTGGCGCATTCTATACAAGAAGGTAACTGCCTACATTTTTATGTGTGCACGTGTGTGTATGTATATTCACATATACAGTGTGTGTGTACCCATGCATATGGAGGTCTGAGGTTACTATCAGTTTTTCTTCATGGATCACTTTCCAGTGTATTTACTGGAGTAGAATTCCTTGCTGAACCTAGGCCTTGCTGATTCAGCTGGTCATATGGCCACTTGCCCCAGGGATCCCCTTTCTCCATTTCCTGAGCAGGAGTATTACAGGAGAACTGCCCTCCCAGGCTGGTTTTTCATGTAGGTGCTGAGGACTCGAACTCAGATTCTTATGCCTGTGCAGCAGACTCTTTAGTCACCGAGCCGTCTCCACAGCTCCTGAATACTTCTTTTAATTTTTTTTTACCCAAATCAGTTTTCTATGAATACCATAATTTTGTATTTGAAAACAATGTCAGAATGGATAATATTTGGCAACATTTTAGAGATTTGGCATTTGGGAAGATAAATGTGTATCACTGTTTTATTGAGGTCAAGTGCCCTTTGATATGTTTAAGACGGTTGATACTGCTTCTCTGTTTGAGGGCTCATCTCTGTTGCTGTTGATTTTTTGAAGATCTATTTCTATAACAGAGAGGCTGATATTTTGTGACATAGATTGCAAGTGTTGTCTCAGAGATCTTCATTTGCATTTACATTCTGTCTTTGCCTGTGGTTTATTTTAGAATATGAGATATTTTCCGTTGTAGTTGAACTTATTAACATCTTATTTCTTCTAGATATTTAGTTAGAATTTAGAAAACTTTCCCCACATATGGTTTATAAAGGAGTCCTTCTATTGTCTACATGGCTTATCATTTTTCTGTTAAATTCATACTTTTTGGCATTTATTGTGGTTAGAGATGTTATTTATGGAACAGCCAGGGTATTCTTTTCCATGACAGTACTTTGCCAGGCAACTGTGTTTACATATATTCTTAGGGTTGTTTCTGAACTTCAAGGTTGTTCTGTAGGAAAGTATCATGGCTTTATTTGCCAAGAATGTTTTTATATCTGACAGACAGGTATCTCCATTTTTGTTATTTTCTAAAGATCATCTTTGTTTCCATATGTAATTTTGGCATCAACTTTTTTAGCTGAAGAAAATGAAAAGACATTTTTATAAACACCATGTCAGTTTCCATATTGATATGGGTAAAGATATTTTTATAAACACCATGTCAGTTTCCATATTGATATGGGTGGTAAGCAACAGCTGCAGATGCCTTATTACCCCTTCCTGGAGGCAGCCTCTAATCGTCTTTCCTTTGAATCTGTACTGACTTGGTGACTTCCATGTCTATTGAAATGGAGGAGTGGTGGCATTCTGTGACAAAGAAGCCAGGACAGGCTACAGCTACCTGATCTTTTACAAAGATGTCAAAAAATATTTTGGATAAAAGACAACCTCCTCAATGAATGATGCTACTATTCTCAGAAGAATGAAAATTCCCCTCTCTCTCAAGCCTTACAGACATGTTCCAGAACTTTGGAAACCCCTTGAGATTCAGACATCCTCTTCAAAGGAGCACAGCAGCTCCAGAGGGAGCCACATGGACAAGAACCAAGACTTTTGCTCAGTGTCCTGGCTGAGTTATAAGCCATTACTACTAGTCAGTCTCAAGACCTTGTGTTCTTAGAAGTGGCTCCTCCAGGCCCAAGCATGGTATCCAGGATTATGATGAGGTGAACTGCTGAATCATCTCCAGGAAGCCTTAATCCTTATGAAAAAGTTATGCAATATAAAAGATCATTGCTGCCTTGGGTTATAATAACTGTCTGTAGGAAGAATTCAAACAGATAGCTTATTTAGCTTCTTTCAGTGCATTAAGATGCCATTGTGAACTCTTTATACTTATCTTCCTGCCCCTTTCCATTTCAACAAAATGAAGATTTTAGTATCATTGATTCAACTCAACATCTTGCAGTAGACATACGAGGCTTACTGACAGTGCCCTGAACACCACTGCACTAGGCATGTCTTAAGAGAATGTATTACTTTTACTCTATTTACTTCAAGTAAAAAATCTACCTAAACACTGGGTCCTTACCGTCCCACAATAGAATAAGAAGGCTTCAAAATTGAACGGCCAAATTATTACACTATTTTCTTACATATGTTTTATCCTCTTAACATTTAATATTTCTCAATTACAGTTCTCCTTCTTTCAAAACCTATTATCAAATCAAAGAGATATCTCAAAATAGAGAAACTGCGTATATCTTGAAACATTTTACTTTTCTATATGAGAGAAAAGTAGCATGTATAGCTATCCAATTGGTGCTAGAACATTCTTTCTGCATTTTAAGTGGCTAATGTAGACATAAAGATAGATGAATTTGCACAAAATATAGGAAAATCATAAAGGATAGCATTGTTCATTTTTATCTGCGAATGTGTTGACTTTTTCCTATTATTTATTTATTTATTTATTTATTTATTTATGTGTGTGTGTGTGTGTGTGTGTGTGTGTGTGTGTGTGTGTGTGTGTATGTGTTGTAGTATAGCATATATTCTGTACATGTAGCAGACAGAAATTCATGTTGGTGTCACCTTCAATAGCTTCCTACTGTACCTTGGGGATAGGATCTCACTAAATCTGATGCTCACTGCATGACAAGATCTAGCTGGATGGCAAGCTGCAGGACCTTCTAGTGTTTGCTTGTCCCCTGAAGGAGGAGGTTGCAAATGTGTGACAGCATCTAAATTTCTTGTGTGGATTCTAGGTATCCAGAATCCTTATGCTTGTGCTGTGTGCTCTTTACTGACAGAGATGTCTCTCAGCCCCAACCTTTCGATATCTGAACAGTGGAATCTATAGAGTCACACTGATCACAAATACTGAGGTCAGACTTCATGGCTAAACATTCTACCTCTTCCATGGGTTGGAAAACTGTCCATATTGAAGGTTGCTGAAAGTAGTAAATGTTCTAATATTCTCCAAGCACCCAGGCAAGTCATAGAATGCAGGAAGCAGCATGCAAAAATTCATCAAATTAAATAAAATTAAATTGGAAGGAGGTCATATTATTGTTTTAGTAGTTCTAGTATAAGACCTATATTACTGTGGCAGGACTCATTAATACAACTACCCTGTTTTCAGACCAGCTCTTGCTCCCTGCCCATAGCACTTCCATGGCAAGTGTGGAAAGTGCTTCTGGAAAGGGTTTGAGTCTGTAGAAAGTTCTAAAGCCTAAAAATATCTGAACCTCCCTGTGCTACAGCAAGCCGTTCTGTTATGTACACACTTGAGTACAGATGGCTATTTTGAGAAAGTGTAAGCAAAACTGGTTATAACAAATGAATTTCATATTCCTGAGATTTGTTTTTCTCTCAGTATGTTATCATTCTGAGCTACATTTTTGGAAGCATATATGACAGGTGTACTTACCAACTGTGCGTGCAAGAATTATGTCTTGAAAAAAAAAATCTACCAGTGCCAACCTTTGGCTCTCAATCCTTTTTCATGCTGAATTTCTTTTCTTGTATCAATTTGTTTACTTCCAGTTTCTCAGAGGGTATGCATTTATAATTTATACCCTGACTATTTCACAAATGATATTAAGAAAGTTCCCTAACATTCATGCATAATAAGACAATTAAAATAAAAATAGCTCAAACCTGCATGTATATGAGTGTATAGTCAGTGAATTTCCCAGTGGAAATGTATTTGTCTAAAAATTGGCAATAAGAAATTTAGCTTTGAAATTTCTGGTGACCAAAGGAAAGGTGAGCAGAGAAGAAAGGAACTGTGAAACTTGATTGTGTGGGTGACTTTTTCTTTTCAGTGTCCCGAGTCCTGAAAATATTTAGTTGGCGATTTCCTAGCTACTCAGACAAAATGTCTTCTTGGGGAGTTTATGTCAAAGATGCAAGGATATTCCTCATCTCCCACCCTACACTTCATAAAGACAAAGGGGCCTTGCTAAGGTCACCCAGTAAGAATGTGTCTTGGTCTTTGGTTTGAGGCTGTTTTGTCTCCCTGCTTCTGGTGTGAGCTGATATGGCCCAGCTCACCTTCTGCCCTAGACAGGTTAGACAACTAGAAGACTGAATGGTGTCTTTTTAGTACACCCCTGCCTCTCCCTCACACACATATATAATGAATTTTTGTGTTTTACACACAACCCGCAACCCTCTCTCATTCCACTGCACTCCTACTGACCCCTTCTTCTACTGAGGCTCCTGCTGCTTTCTTGCCTGTCTGCCTGTGTGGTGCTTTGAGTTTGATTAGGGATGTTTGCAGGAGTGTGGGAAGGAGCTTGTTTCCTGAAGATGATGGGCAACTTGTCAGTAATACACCACTGAAGAAACCCACGCTCCCTCCCTGAAGTCCACTGTCATAGGCCCTCAGTGAAGGCTGAGGACTCAAGATTCCTTTCCCTTTCTGATGTAATGTTGACAGACCAAATCTTGTGTAGGTCTTGCGCAAGTGATCACAGCTTTAGTGAGTTCATGAGTTCAGTGGCTGTGCCAAGTCCATAAGATGTCCAGGATGTTCCCTGAGCCTTGGAGTGTTACATAGATGTCTCATTTAGGGCCGTGGACTCCACTGTCTCTTATTCTATGTACTTTGGCCAGTTCTGAGTCTGTATTAACCATCACCCACTGCAGTAGGAAGTTTCTCTGATCAAGTCTGAGAGGAACTGTGAACATTACAAGACACAGTAATGATTTGCCAGGTAAGATGTACAGGCCAGTGTAATATTGGCAAAAACATTATATAGATAACCAATTACTTTCTGAGTGAAAGCCAGATAACTCATTCTTAGAACTGTAAGCTAAGTAGAGAGCCAGGGAAGTCATAGTCCCTAGTGGGAAACTTAATCTGGCATTTTCTTGAATAGAAATATGATCAAACTGCTTTCTAATGAGATATTTTTCATGACATTTCCGTCCCATGTGCTTGAGATTCACCTGAATGTTACAATGCATGTTTCAGTATTTCATCTTAATTTTCAAAAGAATGTTTGAGAGAGGATTTCTTTCAGTGAGGCTCCTCAGAGAATTATGAGTGCTACAGAATGCTAGAAAGTTGAGCTAAGTATAAGGAGCAAAGGGCTGCCTAAGCTGCAAGGATTTTGAAGTTCAGACTTCAGATACAATCATTTAAGTTTCCACAATTATAAATCAGTAACTTCAGTGAAGTGAATATTCTAAAATGTGTTTCTTTGTTAAAATAAAATTCATGTTTTAAATATGATACATATATTATACCTTCAAACTCTTCCTTCCTTACAAATGTTGTATCCACCAGAGAGAGTTGTGAGTTTACATTCTGCAAAATACCTAAACATGCTTTGAAAAATACAGAATAGAAATTTTATAAGTATTAAAATATATATATCCATATCTAGCTCTAATGAAAACTTCTTCAGCATAGGAGTCATGCTAATTGACTCCTGAATTCTGCTTTCTAGGACGCCCCAGTTCAGCACTTGACATTCTGCTGCTACTGGAATCTGGGGATCATTTTGCCTTACTAGACCTTCAAGCAATGGGCTTTTTTCAGACCTACACCCATTATCCTTACAGCCACCTATGATGCCCATTCCTGGAACATCTGGAGTTTCATAGTAGAAACTAAATTGGTTCTGCCATTTTCTGCTGTCAACTGAGGGACTGACTTTCTTAGTGAAGTCCCTTGCTCTCGCCTTTCTGCATTCTAGCTTCTAAAACAGTAGCATGGCTCGCTTCTCTTTGTTTTGTTCTTCTAAGAGTTTTGCCTCATTTAAAGTCTCTTTTCTAGCAGTAAGCATGAGATTCTGTTAATCCAAAGTTTATGCTTTGAAGTTATTATTCTAAATATAAATGGTTATTTTTCAAAATAAGTAATTGAAAACTCAATTCACACTCATGTTGTAGGCTGTTTTATAACACGATGCATATACTTTGACTTAAGCTTACAAAAAATAAGAATCATTCGAACATCTCCAAAGCACTGATGGATTTTTTTTGTTAATACTCAACAACACAAAACAAACAAAGCTCCCAGGAATGAGAGTCATGAGTAATGGAGATCGTTTTGTAGAAATGATCTGTCCAGTGATTTCTTAAGATTCCACTGTTTACTGACACAGAATTGGTTAATGTGACACTAGATGTGTGTCTGACTGTATCATGAGGAAATAAAAGCAAGTTTTTAAGTTTATGGGATTCATTAAAATCTTTAAATAAAGTAGCTTGAAAAAGAATTAAGATTCAACACTCTTGGCAATAAAACATATAATGAAGGAAAAGAAAATGGTCTGCCTTGTACATTAAAGATGGGGTCATTGCGTGAACATTGTCACAGTATATATTATCAGTAAATGCTGTGGCCATTTGCCTGTAAACCATAAATCCAACATGCCTTCTAATACAGCCATTAGTAATAAGAAGTGTCTCAGGCCTTTGCAGGCACAGGTCATAAATGCTTCTCATTTTCTGTGGATCTGTTACTAACAAGCATATGATTAAGAAGCTGTGGGAACCAAAATTGCTCTTTTATAGACTATTGACTATAATGCAATTAATGGTTTTATAGGCGAGAAAAACCTTTCAAATGCAGACAGTTTCTTTGAGAATCAGAACAGCAATCTTTGCTTAAGGTAGAATTCAGGACAAGGACATCTAAGAACTACAACTGGAATTTATTACGTAGTAGGGGGCTTTTATTTCTAATCACATTGAAGCCTTCTGTCTTCTCTGCCTTTAAACTGGAGATAGTAAAGAGCTTTCCGTTTTTGCTAATGATTGTGTGAGTCCTATCTGTACAACTCTTGCAGAGTTGGCATGCTAATTACAGCAAATCTCAGCTGAAAACCCTTTGTTTGGGCTTCAAGATTAAAAAGCAAAGGCATTCTTCTGCATTAATTCTGCTTGTCTTTAGCAATCTCTTGAGGGTCTATAGACATGGTGGTATTTCCTAACTACAAACAGTGGTATCTAGTTGAATCCCTAAGTGATCTACTGTGCCAAAATTTTGGTTTTTATATTTGTTGGGGTAAATTAAAATGTATGCATATACTTCTGCATCAATATGTGTTTTGTACATCCATGTGACAAAAGTGCAGCCTCACAATATTGGTAACACTATTCCATAATATATGAAGGCTATCAAAGAGAAGAATCTGGTTCATAGCTTTATTTGATGCTTCTGTGAAAACAAGTAGGCAGTTATTGTCATCCTCATTCTCCAGTGGAGATGTTTACCCAGAAACTTGACAATCATTGCATGGCCTAACTGTCTACCTGGTAGTGTATATAGACTATGTCAGAAATATTAACCACGTGGGAGCCATTTAAAAGGCAAGTAAGTATGTCCAGAATCATTTAGCACTTAGAAAGCTCCAAGGCAGCAGTTTAAAAAATAGTCTTGGGCCACAGGGTCTCCTATGCCAGATAACACATCAGGTTTATTACAGAAAAGCAACATTGTGATGACTTGAACCCTGATTCTCAAATGTTAGGGAATTGCTAGCTTCAGATATTGCGTGCCTTTTTACAATTTGTGATTGTAGGGCTTCTTTGTATGCGGTCGAAAGCTTTGCTTATTTGTATTCTTGTGTTTGTTTTGAGCTACAATTGTTATGTATTTTGTCAGAATCTTTTTCTTTATCATTCTCCACACCATCATCCTTCTTGCCAACTAAGATTGGTGCCTGAAACTCATACATTTTTTGTGCTGAACTTACACAATTGATGTCCTGACTTGGTAGATGAAGAGGTGTCTGTCTATCCATTCCGTGTCCCCCTGGTTTGCACAGCTCTCCTCTTCTAAAAAGAGAACTTGAGCGACAGTCCTAACAAAAGGAGTGGTTCTTCTCACAGCTCTGTAGAAAACTCCATGACAGACACAGGAAGCAGGTGAATTGTGTTTCACTGTCAGCTCCCAGCAACATAGAGCTTCATCTTCCCATACACAGAAGTACTTAGAGGAGATGTGGAGAAAGTGACATCATGGAACACTTGTTTTAATTATCATTGCTACTGGGAGGAAAAAGCTAGTTACCAAAGAAAAGCAGAATACCACTAGACCTTTATTAACTTTATTTACCTTCCTTTCTTTACTTTCTGAGACTCAACTCCCTACCTCAAATATACTCAGGAGTACATTAAGTCCATCTGCAGGATAGATGCGTTGAAATCCACATCCCTCAATTTTTCAATGTTTTATAGGTTTATGAATGTATTTGCATCATTATACACTCTAAGATGTTATTAAAACCGTTAGGTTTCCTGGATGATTGAAGATCAAAAGAATGATAGTCAATTAATGTGAGACTGGCATTTTGAGTGCTCTTGGAACATATTTTATATACTTCAGCTTTACAATCTAAAGGTAAAAAAAATACATGGTGCAAAGCCTACTTTGATGTGTTATTTAATCCGTAAGACACTGCTAAAATGCTCAACTTTTTCAGATAGTGTAAAATGAGGAATATGAAACAAAATACATGAGATCTCCAACTGAGAGTCTCTGATAAGAAAATACTGTTTCGTGTTTTTTCTTAGTGGCCCAACTTTGCCTCATCACATCACTTGGAGATAGTCTGATATTTTGAAAAGGAGTTTTGTTTGATTTCAGAATCAATCACTTAACCTTTGAATAGCCGCAAGATAATGAACTGCCCCATTTCCTCACCTGCAGAGCAAGGGAGTTTGTGAAACATGGCAACATCATGAGCAGACTGAAGAGAAGCATGAGTGAGGTGTATGCAGTTGAGTGTCTCACAACAGTGCACATGACAGCTCTCATGCTTTGCATGCAGGAGTAGCAGTGGGCATGGGCTGCAGGTGTGTGCTTACTCAATGGATACTTAAATATAATTGAGGGAACTCAACTTATGGAATTAACTGAAAAGAAGAAACAAACATTGGTCTGGCATTCATAGAGAAGAAATGTATTTGAGGATTCTTTTGAGTTATACTTTTAAACTTGTCTAAAGGCTGACTTACTACAATTTTTCTTACAAAAAGCCAAGTAGCTTTATTCTTAGATGGAGAAATTGAGATCAGAAAAATCAAGTATTTTACTGATTATTATATAGGTCACATGGATTTGAGTCTGTATCTATTTGTAGAGTTTTCCAGAGAAACAAACCAATGCAATGAATATAAATTAACACAGATTTATTAGGTTGGCTTAGCAATAGTTCTCAACTTCCTAATGCTTTGATCCTTTAATAAAGTTCCTCATGTTCTGAGGATCCCCAACCATAAAATTGTTTTTGTTGCTACTTAATAACTGTAATTTTGCTACTGTCATGAATTGTATGCTAAATATTTTTGGAGACAGAGATTTGCCAAAGGGGTCACAACCTACCTGTTGAGAACTGCTGACTTACAAGATTAGTTTAACAATGGCTGCTAACCCGCTGGAGAGGCTAAGAACCTGGTAGCTACTAGCTTGGATGCCTCTGCTGTCTCAGTCTGCTGCCTACAGCATGGAGGATTCCCAGAGCCACTGGACCCCCATCCATGATAGAAAGGCTGAGTTCCGTTGTCAGGGAAGGATGGCAAGAGGTACAGCATCAGTGACTGTACACACTGCAGGGGCAAAGGCAGAAAGGTTGAAAACGTGTGGCCGCATTTTCTCCTTGGACGTCTTAATATCTGGGCTGCAACCATAATGTGTTGCCTACTCTGGGATAGGGTCTTCTCCACTTTAATCATTCCAAGAAATAACTGTACACACCAGCTCAGAGATGTCTCTTTTCTGATCCAGGATCTAGTGAAGTTGGCAACCAAGGTACCCAGCACATTATTTTACTTCAAATGCCAAGCTGACATGATTTGCCTTTAAAATGAAAAGTAAGTGTATGCTTTTGGAATGGCGGAATTTTATTGAGGGAATGTGACAGGAGAATAGGGAGTTAGCTTCAACTGTTAGAAGAAATGTATTTCTTCTATAAAACTGTTGGTATTGGTGTTTTGAAAACTACATTTCTTCAATTCTGAGTATTTTTCACTGTGTGTTTAGAGAAATGACTACTATTCTTTGTCTTAAGCATCTCTAAATGTAGTGGCAATTGATGATTATAAATTATCTAGAGTCATTAAGTAAATAGCATCATCCAGTATTTTTGGCTACTTAGTGGAAGTCATTAGAATGCCATTTCATTGATTAAAAGAGAAGTTTACCAATACACTTAACATAAACAACACTCTATTTATGTCAAGCGTGTGGCAACAGAGTAGATCAGAACAGGAAACAGTACCAGAAGTTGCACTAGGGATCTTGGCCAATCAGATGACAGTCACTTTATATTAATTAAGTTGCACTGAATTCTTTGCTGAGGTGCTGGCATGTAAGAAGTCATGTGACAAGATTCAAATGAGTGCTTTTAAATAGTAAATTCCTTATGTTTTGCTTTAGTTGCAAGGCTTATAATTCTGTTGATTTCCCCCTCAAGGATAACAACAAGCTCTCATCCGCATTTGCCCTGGTGGCTAAAGACGTTGCAGCTCACACACATTCATGAAAAAGAACATTATGGAATCTGAGGAAGAGAAACATTAACTGTCCATTCCCTTCTTAAGTGGGCCCTTACAGGGGTAGTTATAAAATTCAAAACTTAATGCATAAAACAGAATGGACTGAGACTGAAAAGTTTGCCTCTAGGCATACTTCTTTTATTATGTGATTATTTTTTAAAATTTAATCTTAGTTTCTTGACATAAAAAGAAGTGAATAACTTAAGGAGTCCTTCAGCCATAAAATCTTAAAATCTTCTCATCTAACTGTGCTTAATTGTGTAAAATATATTAATTTCCAGGGATAACCTGTGCTTAATTGTGTGAAATACCTTAATGTCCTGGATAACCCCTGCAGCTTAGAGCTGATTCAGACTCTGCTAGTTTGAAGTATCTATTTCTGTGTTCCCTTCTATCTTGGTTTATTTCTTAAGAGAGAACATATTTGATTTTCCATGGAGAATTTCTGTTTTCTTAGCCATTACAATATGATTTCACTAATATCCTTAAACTCACCCTCAGTTATTTGCCAATATGCAGATATATATTTAACTACCAAAATTGAGAAACACTGTTGGTATCTACTAGATGGAGGAGGAATGATAACTTACACCCTGCAATGGAAAGCATTACAGCTTTACACTCTCAACAATGAGTTTCCATGTGTCAATGAGAGGGAGGGAGGGAGGGAGGGAGGGAGGGAGGGGAGGAGAAGAGAGAGAGAGAGAAAGAGAGAGAGGATGAGGGAGAGAGAGGGGGAGAGAGAGAGAACTAGGTCACTTATTTTTGTGCCAAACATGAGAAATGTCCTAGTTTGTTGTTGATGTGATAAACACCATGACCAAAAGAAACAGGAGAAAAGGAAAAGGGCTTATTTCACTTTTCACTTCTAGGTCATAAACCATTATTGAGAGAAGTCAGGACAAGAACACAAGGTAGGATCTTGAGGCACAAAACACTGAAAAGGCCTGGCTCACTTCTTCTGATTCTAGCTCAATTAACTTTCTTCTGTCACCCAGGACCACATGCCCATGGATGGCATGCCCACCATGAGCAATGGGCGTGTCTCTCACATCAATCAATAATCAAGACGATTCCTCACAGATATGGCCACAGGCCATTAGATCTGGGGAATTCTCCAATTGAGGCTCCCTTAGATGGCTCTATACTGTGTTATGTTAATGGATGAAATGATTCAAGATAGGGACTATGTAAATTATATCATATTGAATGTTTTACACATCAAGTAATATTTGTAAATAGTTACTTTAAATTTCCATGGAATAATTTCAAGAGGTCAAGGAATCAAATGTGAAGAGCATGGGCTCTATGTTAGATTTTAAGAGGTCATATTCTCATTTCATCAGATAGTTATAGGACCTTGGACAATGTATTTCTCTTATTTAATGTTCAATTTTCTCATTAAGAGATATGTAATGATGTCTTTTATTATTATGAGAATTGAAATAGAATATTAATTTTTTATACCTATAATCTGTTTAAAACAGTCTCCTGATGATGGTAAATGATGATTTTGATGAAAGTATGAGTTTGTCAACTGATTTACTAAAAAATATGCAGATCAAAATTTTCCTTACCCAAAGTTGTGGAACTTACTTAATATTTTACAACAGAGAAAAATATTGAGATATAGTTCTCTTGAAATGAGAAAATAGGGCAAACAACTTCTAAAGAACTTTCTTATATTTAAAAAATGTATGGAAAAAACCAATTTCATATGCTATAAAAAAAGTACTTGCATATAATGAAGTCGGTGCCAAAATAATAAATAGCATTGGGAAGGGAGTGTAAAGAGCTGTGCTGAACAAGAGAGGCTCCTGAAGATATTAAAGCCACCCACAAATGAATCAGAAAGGAACTACAAAAATTGGTAGATTCCACTGGTTGAAAGAAGACTAGCAATATATTGATAGCTGAACTGGAAACACTTTCCAACATGCTTTGCTTCAAAACTGTCCATCTTGCCTGTACTCACATGCACGATAGTGTCAAAGATTACAGAAAGTGACCACTCAGAATGGAGAATTCATGGAGCCCTGAAAACCAAAGTCCATGCAAGTAATTAGTTTATAATCATCAATCTATTACTTTTTTTTCCATCATGGGCAGAATTTCCCCAAAGGAATCCTATCTGCTGAGTGGGAGTGCATTGTTTGAAAGAGCTGAACAGGTACTTCTTGGGTGTTTTCACCTTTGACAAACTATTGGAAAGATGGAGGAGTGTTCAACATGAGGCATGCTGTCATTATATTTATTCTGGGCCTTTCAGCACTGTAATTTATCTCTGTGCCAAAACAATATGAATTGCTAAAAAATGTACTTCTCCACAAAATGAAACAATTGGACTGGATCCCCATTGAATTATGCATATATCTTAGCTAAAAGAATGGTATTTTATGAATAATAAAAAACTTACACCCTTTTTCAAGAGCAAACTACTACTTTAAAATCCTTATCAGTACATTTTAAGGACCATTCTCCCAGTTATAGCAAAAATAAACTTTTGAAAAACTTCCATGGTTCTCTGTAAGCCCACATTCATGCAAAATAGACTGAATCCAGTCACTTTTTATGCTATCGAGATGGAGCTTCTGGAAATGAACAACTAAGTGGAACCAGGGTCTGATCTGTAGAAATAGAAAAACACCCTGTGAATGAAAACAGCTTCAGTCACGTGACTCTTTATAGCCCAGAAGTGTGTAAGTTTGGTGAGGGGAAAGTTGAAAGTGTTAAAAATAAATGAACACAAAGCTAAGAGCAGTGGTACACACGTTTAATCCCAGTACTTAAGTTTTTCGATGGAAGGATCAGGAGTTCAAGGCCATCGCTTACTACATAATGAGACTGAATTAAGCCTAGGCTATATTAGTGTCTCAAAAAGAAAAGAAAAGGTTTGTACTACAGAAAGATCTTCTATGTACCAATGATCCATGATGTGTACAGTATTCTTGTGATATCTTCATACATATTCAGAAGCAATCTTCAGTGCCACCTAACCAGTGAGTGGAACTCAATAATGTGTATGTTGTGGGTAAGACCTCCGAGTCATTCATCTAGTAGGTAAGAATTCTGAGTTCAAATCCATTTGTGAAGGCTGTAATGTAAACAATCTTCCCTTTGTATCACACAGCAGGAGTTACTCGGTTATTTTGTTTCTCTTTAATCTTTTAAGACTACATTCATTCATTCATTCCCTCATTCATTCACTGTATGTATGTGCAGGTTCACACATGGGCACATGTGGAGGACAGAGGACAGTGTGGGGGAGAGTTGTCTCTTTCCTTCTTCCATGTAGATTCAGGGACTGAGCTTAGATCACCAGGCTTAACACCAAGTGCCTTGAAGCCACTGAGCCACCTCGCTAGCACTGTAAGTTTCTCTTTAAATACTTCTTAGAGCATTTAAATGAATTAAATAAATCTCCACTGCTATATGAGCTCTTCGGTATCAGGGGTGACAGCTGCTTGTTTTTCTGTTTATATTGACTGGCATGTGGTTGATGCTTACTATAAATATTTGTTTAAAATGATGCCGATACTAAATCATACCAGGGATGTATCTACCTCTGTTTGTCAAACAACAGCAGTAGGGAGATAGAATACCTGCCATACCATGTAGATCTTCTGAAGATTGAAATTACATAAATGCATAGTTATATGGATGCAGAAGTGACAAGGTTCGCATAATTGACACTGAAGACAGCACTGTGTGTAAACAGTCTCTAACTTCCATCTACTTGAATGGCAGTACCTAAAATAACCTTTGCTTGAATGCTTAGGAAGAGTTATCTGTCTTCGGCAACCTCAGAATTAAGAATGCATATATTTCAATGGCAACATTTCTATTTTGCCCATGTGGGAGTGTGCATTTCTTAATGTGAAGAGAGAAAAAAGAAACTCACAGAAAGACTGAAAACATCAGGAAGCAAATGCATTTGACAACTTGCTCCCTTAATATGACAATTGTTATAATTAATCAAGCTTTTGGAGCTTTGTTATCAATTTCTCACCTTCACTGGTATTAAAATGAAATGCTGCCCAATGTACATGTTTTTATTTTTATTATTAAGAATTTTTCTGTTCATTTTACATACCAACCACAGATCCCTCTCTCCTCCCTCCTCCTGCCTCTCAGCCTTCCCCCTCCAACCCACCCCCCATTCCCACTTCCTCCAAGGCAAGATGTCCCATGGGGAGTCAGCAGAGCCTGGTACATTCAACTGAGGCAGGTCCAAGCCCCTCCCCCCTGCACCAAGGCTGTACAAGGTGTCCCACCATAGGCACTGGGCTCCAAAAAGCTGGCTCATGCACCAGGGAAGGATCCTGATCCCACTGCCTGGGGCCCCCCTGAGCGGTTCAAGCTAAAATACTGTCTCACCTATCCAGAGGTCCTAGTCCAGTACCATGAAGGGTCCACAGTTATTTGTCCATAGTTCATGAGTTTCCACTAGTTTGGCTGGCCATCTCTGTACGTTTTCCCATCATGTTCTTGATGTCCCTTGCTTATAGAATCCCTCCTCACTCTCATCAATTGAACTCCTGGAGCTTGGCCTGGCGCCCAGCTGTGGATCTCTGTATCTGCTTCCATCTGTCACTGGATGAAGGCTCTATGATGACAATTAGGGTATTCACCCATCTGATCACTGGAATAGGCCAGTTTAGGCACCCTCTCAACTATTGCAAGTAGTCTAAGGTGGGGTCATCCTTGTACACACTTGTACAGCCACTTTGGAAATCAGTATGGCAGTTTCTCAGAAAATTGGGAATCAGTCTGCCTCAAGACCCACCTATACCACTCTTGGGCATATACCCAAGGAATGCTCAATCATACCACAAGGAAACATGCTCAGCTATGTTCATAGCAGAATTATTTGTAATAGCCAGAACCTGGAAACAGCCTAGATGCCCCTCAACCAAAGAACTGATAAAGAAAATGTGGCACATATAAACAATGGAGTACTACTCAGCAGAGAAAAACAATGATATCATGAAATATGCAGGCAAATGGATGGAACTAGAAAAAAATCATCCTGAATGAGGTAACCCAGACTCAGAAGGACAAACATGGTATGTACTCACTCATAAGTGGATACTAGATGTAAAGCAAAGGACAACCAGACTGCAACACACAGCTCCAGGGAGACTAACTAGCAGGGAGGACCCTAGGGGGGACACATGGATCACCCAGTGAAGGAGAAATAGATGAGATCTACATGAGCAAACTGGGGGTAAGGAGGGTTAATGGAGGGTAAGGGATGGGGGATGAGAACGTAGGGGAGCAGGAGATTCAAACTGGAACAGGGACAGAGTGGGAGAGCAAAGAAAGAGATACCATGATAAATGAAGACATCACGTGAATAGGGAGAAACAGTGCTGGGGAAGTTCCAAGGAATCCGCAATGTACATTGTTATGTACTGACCTCTTCTCTGTACACTTGGAGAGCAACCCTACATCCTCATATACCAGAAATTCTGATAAGTGCTACATGTAGTAGATTTATATGCATACATACATGTGCCATACATGTTCACAGACACTCATGTAAATGACACCCTGAAGAGTGATATTCATATATGTGCATGCCTGCACACATAAACTAATGCCATGTTACAATACTGTGTCCTACTTCCACCTCCGGTAATAAGATTTCATTGACATGGATTAACAGATGCCTAAGGATACCCTTTAAAGTATTTTTTTTCTATTAAAATAGGATATTTAGTAAATATCTATATCTATATCTATATATCTATATATATTTTAAATTGTAAGCTCTGACACTTTTGGCTCCAAGTATATGTCACAATGTGCATTTGTTTTTGTGGGAGAGAAAAGCTAACAAAGTAATGAGTTGGGATCTTGTGCCTGGTACCTGGATGCAAAGACCATGGACTGTTTTCATGACAAATCCTGTCATTGGGAACACCGCACTTCTGTTCTGATCAGGAGGTGCCATGGTTAAAGACATCTCCTCCTGCACAGATATGTGATTAACAGATCGAGCATCCCTAACAGAGGCTCTCTTGATGATGTTCTCATTATCAGAATGTGAACCCAGTTCCTTTGCATGTGTCATACATTCGTTGCTGTCCTGAGGATGAATACTGCTCCAGCAACAAATTTTTTAAAAATCATTTGACTGAATACTAACTAAAATTACAACATAGATGAGAAGCTTGATTCATAGCAGTTTGGCTTTTATGGTACCCGGTACCAAAACTTAGTGTATTCTACAAAAGACTGTCCTTCTAACTACACTACCAGAACTACTGAAAATATAGACCAACAAACAGAATGCTTGTATACTAATCTCCCTAAAAACCATTTTTCTGTATAATGCTCAAGATCAATTTATTTGAACATATTCAGAAACTGAGTCATTTGTAATTTAAAATATGCAAGGTAAGAAAATTCGGCATGTAAATGATAAGTAGAATGCATTTATGCTTCCTTTTCAACATGAAGACAGACTGCAGACATTCATGAATGTCAATAAATCAAAATGGCTAACATGATCTTCAGAAGTTTTATGAAGATGCAATGTGATTTATTTATTGGTCATTTTGTTTATTTCCCATTCCGTTTCAAGACATTTTCATAAATACACTGATAAGCAGTTATAGATTTGTGGGCTTTTCTCTTCTCAGGGTATAATATTTCTATAGGCAAATTAATGGGGCTAATAAGTATGAACTCTTGTATTTTAAAACAAAGTTCATATTTATAGACACACAACACAAGTAATAGAGATTCTCACAGCAATCCCTGCCACATTTCTCCTGATGGTAAGAGATAGCACAGCTCTAGTTACAGCCACAGAAATTTACAATGGTAAGTGACTCTGCTCATACTGTAAACCCCAATCCAGTCTCATTATTTCTTTATAATATATTTCTGTCTGTACTAAGATCGTCTACATACCAGGCAGCCAGCCATGTTTTATTTGGCGGTTGTTTTCCTAAGCCTCTTCCAAGCTGACAATGCTTCAGTCTTTCTTTTTCTTTCAAAATTTTGACATTTTCAAAGAGTACCAGTCATTTCTTTCATACTTCAAGTTTTCCTAATAGTTTCTCTTGACTTAAATGAGGTTGCGTTTTTGTCTAGAAATAAGAGAAATCATGCCATTTCTTCCACACTCATAATGCTGAGAGTTGGAGACATCCCTGTGCTTCCCCTGCTGGCAGGAAAGGTGGTAACTGATGCATTTCTACCCATGACGCTGCTGCAGTTTGCTGTGTACTAAGATGGAACTTGACCCTCTGTTCTGCTTCTGTCACCCTCTGTCCACTCCTTTCTTATGCTCACACAGCTCTTCACTGAAATCCTCGCTGCCCTGAGTCTGAAGGCCACTTCTCTATTTCTTCCCTTGCCTCTACGCTCCTTCCACCTTTGTGAACCTATGTTTATACTTTAATCCTACAATATAATTCTATAATTTCTCTTTTCTAATAATAAAGATGTTTAGAGAACAAACAAGAAAAATATCCACTTATGTAGTCTCCACTTCAATAAAATAGGCAACCTCTTGCATATTAACTTTAAATATCTTGTTTTACATTTGATATTTGCTTTCTTTTAAAAGAAATAACAAAAAAATAGAGCAGAAAAGATGTAAATTCCCCTGTCCATATCAATTTCCTATCTGGGAAATTTGTGTTTATCATCTCATGAATTTTTAATCACATCATGCATAGGAATGCATTTGCAATTGTTTAAAAATATGCATTTTAATATAAATCATATTATACTGCATATACACTTTTCTACATACTTTTTATCTAAGTTAACTTGATGTCTTTTATATTTATCAGTGTTGTTAAATTAAATCCATTTATTTTTATTTCCAAACAATATTTCATTGAGTCAATTAAATATGCTGAATTTTTAGCCCTTATCCAACACATTTACTGATCGGCTATTATAAAGCTAGTCAATTTTCCATTCTTTGACTTTATAGATTCTCTACTAGAGAAAAATAGGGATTTATTCCTTGATTAATTACATCTTAATTACAGCATTGTTTAGAACTCCTGGAGTGATAGAAGACTTGTTATCACAGTAATGGAGTATATATAATTCATTCATTCATATAAGCCATCATGTTTCCTATCCATTGTAGGCATTAAGGATTCAGTGTAAGCTTCACAGGAGTATACACAGGTCTAGAGGCAGAGATCTTTGTGAATAATGTGGTTGTCTAAATGTTGCTATTGGTTTATCATGAACTCAGAAGGAAGGTTGGGATCCAATTTTCCCTAGGGTCAGTGTAACTAGACTTCACAGGACAAAAGATAGTTGTGAAATCTCAAATGAAGGTCGTAGTTTGAACTTTCAAAAGGAAAATATGCTAGCAAAGCTACTGAGCAGGAAAAAATGTAGCAAAACTAAGGGCTCACTATTCAAAATGGGTGTATTTGGCAGGGTAGAGCGGAGGTTGTTGTAAAATGAGACCATGACACAGAACAACCCAGGTGCAGGGAAGCACCTGGAGTTACGTCTTTTTCACCTGACGGTTAGGTGTGGCCCCAAGTGAAACAGCCTCCAGTGAAGTCCAGGCTTGCTACCCTTCAGTGTTGCTCCCACCAATTACTTACAACTTCATTATGTCCTTTTCATTTTAATCTTGAAGAGAGGATATTGTATTAAGTACTTCATGGGGATTTCATGAGGATGTAATAGATGGGGCTGTGCTATCCATAGCCCATAACAGGTGACCATAAATATGAAAAAGGCAATTAAGACTAACATAAAACACATATAAGACTGATCTTTTTATTTATTATTTCAAGTCCACATGAAATTCCTCCCTTCCATGTTAGAATATCTATTGTTGTTCTTGTTCATGTCTTGTTTAGGAAGCCATGTTGTTGAGACTACATAGTAGAAGAGGGATAGAAACATTTTGAGAGCTGGAGAAACAGGAATTTTGCTGTTACAAGGTTAATTCACTTCCCATAGGAAAATCTTTGCAAGAGAGTCAGAAGGCTACATTCTTAGTTTAAGGAATAACAACATGATGACATTTAGATCAATAATACAAGAGAATGAAAGGATAGTGAGCCTTCAAGGAAGGAGTTCAGCTTGTTGGATGTGTAGTGGGTAAAGTGGCACCATCTTCTTATCTGCTGTTTGTACTTGATTTGGGGGTGGGGTGGTAATAAAGCACCACACACAAGGTCTGCAGAAACGATGCAAATTCTCTGTTCACAATTCTTGGGGGTCTAGAAATCTGATATCAGGTGTCCAGGGCTGAGCTCTCTCTGAAGGTCCTAGGAAAGGTTCAGTCCAGGCCTTTCTTACAGCTTCTGGTAGATTCTTGGCTTTGAGCAGCATGACTTCAACCTTTATGTAGCATCATCCGTCTCTGTCTTACTGTCCCTCTGCATGTGTGTAAGGGAGGCAGGGAGGCTGGAGGGAGAGAGAAAGAAAGACAGAGACAGAGAAAGACAGAGACAGATAGACAGACAGCTTGCTTCTGCTAAGGATTCATATTCTATTTAGTTAGGGATATACCCTACTTCAATAAGCCCTGGCTTAACCAATTACACTTTTAACAACCCTGTTTCCAAGTAAATTCATCCTCAGCAGTGCTTAGACTTTGCTGTATGGATTTAAGGGACACAACTCAACTCATTCCACTGTTCTTTTGGACTCTAGTGTTTGTTGGTCTTCTGTAGAAACACTCTAGCACTGTCGTAATTCTTAATTAATTTTCAGTGATAATATAAGTTTTGTGTTAGAACTAAATCCCTCTTATTTGGTGACAATAAATCAGATATTCGCCTATGCAAATATTGAGCAAGTATGACGTGCTTTGCAAAACATCTATTCCCTGCAGGATCCACTTTTGGAAAGTTCAGCTTAAAGCTATCAAGTGAAACAATGCTTAAGAGCAAAATATAAAGTCTTGTGTATGGCATGATTAAAACAACATTAATAGCATAACTACAGGTCTAGATAAGAAATTTAATATACTAAAAGGAAATATCAGAATTATTATCATGGTATAATTATGAATCTTTTTCAAAACTGTCTTATGTTGATTTTTTCTGTAGCAAAAAAAATGATATCTGTAAAAGTCACCTTACTTATTAGAACTGCAGATTTGTAGTCTTAGATCTTGGTTTCGACGCATTTTTGAAAACTGTTGTCATAACTCTGAACACATAGAAATAGCAGAACAAGAGCTTTCTGCCTTGATATGTTTATTGATATCACATCTCAGATCAACATGAGTGTTACCGGATTAGTTCCATTTTTTACTCCAATCAGTGGCCCATTTTCAAGTTTAAATTTTGAGTAAAGATGAAAGTGTGATGCATGTGCCTCATTCATTTAAAGAAGGATTGTAGAGAATAGGGTAATAAATATTCAAATGCATTGAAGCATATGTATTGCTGGAAAATTTAGAACTCAGAATAAAAGTGAAATGTTTTTAATTGCAATGGAATTAGAAATAGAGTTGAGCCATTTGCTAATTATGAATTATTGGTGATTTTGCAACATTTCTGTAAGTACCTCTATTTTTAAAATTGGACAAAGTGTAGGAAGGTATTTTAGGAACAAAATTTCATTACTTACGGTGTACCTTTTCATGTATTAAACTAATAAATAGTCCAGAAACCTTTTTGCAAATTTATCAAAATGTCATCTTCAAGTACTGGGTTGGAAAATTAGTAACTGCTGGAGTGTGTGACTGTTGAGAGTGTCACTACAGGAAGGGGCCTATCAGCTTTTAGCTTCTGGAATAAGGCAAAGACATTATTCACTAATTTTGATATTCAAAATGTCAGAAGTTCTAAGCATAAACTAATGGCTAAAATTTAAGAAACTATTATATTGTAATTCCAGATATACAAAAAGAAAGCACAGTGATAAGAAAACACTTCAAGTGTTTTAAAATAATAACTAAGAATGGATAGTTTTCAGACAGCTATACAGCTTCCTCATGGATTCCCTCATTTACTAGTGATGAGATGATTTCTGTTGGCTTTTACTGACTGTAGGGTGAAAATCAGCACATACATTGCAAGCATCTATTCACTTTTTAATACACATGTGGCCATAACAAATCTGTAGTGAACTGTTTGCAACTGGATGAAGCAGCAAGGACCATCTTGGATTATTTTGCCATAACATTGGAAACTACACCAGAAAGGAGAGACATGGAATAACTCTGTGCTGCCTCGCTTTATCTGTACTCAAAGCAAACTTATCTTAACTCTTTACATTTTGTTCTTTGTTCAAGTTTCCAATGCTTTCTTGTATACTTTTTTCCTCCTACCTGTTGTGGTGATGAGGAAATAAAGGAGAGAGATGCAGAAACTGAGGCTGTTCTCTCCAGTGTGTAATGCAAGGGTGAGCACACGCTTACCACTCAACAGAGGCGCAACTTGAATTGAGTCACATATATATACACACATATATATATATATGTGTATATATGTGTGTGTGTGTATATATATATATATATATATATATATATATATATATATATATATATTGTGTGTGTGTGTGTGTGTGCATTTACATCTGTGTGAAAGTATATGTGGAGGCCAGAGGTCAACTTTACATGCCTTTCTTTATTGCTCTCCACTTCATTTTCTAACACAGGGTTTCTCATTGAACGTGGGACTTAATGATTGGTGGTCTGGGAAACTCCAGAGACCCTCCTTGACTCCATTTGCCCTTTGCTGAGATTGTGAGCTTGTGCTGCCATGCTCAAATTCTTATGTGGATGCCTGGGTACTGAGCTCAGGTCCTTGTGCTTGGTGGCAAGGACTTTACTGACTTAGTCATTTGCCCACCTCCATAACAATATTTAAATGCTGACTAAAGAGTTTGAGCTTATCACAGTTATAATAAGATAGCAGACATTTAGCTGTTTTGTAAGTGTTTAGCACAATATTGCCTGTCATTTCTGGGGTACCTTCCTTTCAAAGAGAGTGCAAGGATTTTTCTACATGCCCTGAAAATCTATCTATGAGAGTAGATTGTGGCTATGATGGTAGATGAAGATTGCTCTTAATGTTTTAGAATCTACGTTATGTCAGTATTTATATCTATTCTGATACTGAATCATGCTGAAATTCTTGGATAATTGAAGGTAATATGCTTGCTAATTCTTAGAGGCTTTGGATATGTTATTAAACCTCCATGGGCCTCTGTGTCTCATTCGTAACATGGACAGTGACATAATAATTAAATTAAAGAGAAAATAGACTGAGAATGAATCCTGACACATTCAATAGAATGTAGTCTTCCTTTCTTTTTGTTCTTCTACCTCATTAGATGCTTCTCTACAATTTCAGTGTAGAATGTGTCAGCCCAGTATGTTTATTATTTACCTCACTGACCTTGGAGTTGAAGAGTGTATTGCAATATACTTACTTCAACTGTATTATTACTTTGTATTGCTGAAAAAGTGAGGCCAGTTTTACCTTAGCTTAGGACACTGTGTTAGCAGGATGTCTGTGGAAAGCCACTGTAAGTTTACTTTAGCTGCAGTCTTCTTTCTTGTCAATGACCGATTGCTCTCTCAGAATAAAGGGGTTAGGGATGACTGATGTGTATTTTTAAAAACATTAAAGATATGATAACTAGTTCATGTCAAAAATTATGTGTTTTTAAATGTGAAATGGAGAACTTCAGGGAATTACATGGTTTTATTCCAAAATTTATTTTGTCACTGTCAACGTTTTTTTCTATAGTGGATAATCTGGGATACCTACACATACTTATGTATGACCAGAATATTATTTTCTTGATATTGTGCGTTCATTGGTGGGGAAAGAGTAAAATACAAATATACTTTGAAAATGATTCATTTGCCCTCACTGTACCAATGATAGGTACCAGTACCCGTTGATCCTGCTGAAATTCCTCATCAATAGTGATGACCCTTTATCTCTCAAACACAATGCCTTCCCATTTGTGTAATAGAAACTAGTGTCAGAGCATCAGGTTTCCAAAAGAAGTAAGGCATTAAGACATAGCCTGCTTTAATCTTTGAAAGACTGGTCTGATCTTTAATAATAATAATAATAATAAAACTCTTCTGCTGACCATAAGTTTTCTAGTGATAATAAAATGCAAAATCTTGAAGGAATGAATGGAAGTATTGAACCAGATGCCAAGTATCTTAGTTACATTATTACACTTAGTTCTTAAAATAACTGATGAGCTCACTGTTAGTAGCATCTTTTGTACACCAAGAAGTTGGAACATGGAAGAGGCTAAGTTTCTTGATAGTGCCATACAAGTAGGTCAGCATTCAAATGACCTCTCCAGGTAAGCACTTCGTCAAAGCAATTGTTTTTTCATTGTTGCCTCCTTGGCTTTAATTACATGTAGTCGCTGGTCATCATTAGTTACTATGATCAATCCATGTGAGTGTATTAAATGGGTAACAATTTATTGAGATATATATTGAGAAAAAACACTCATGAATACAGAATGGAGTAGACAGCTGAAGTTGTCCTCTGATCTAACTGGGAGTGAATCCACCTCTCAGGTAGAAGCAGGGAGAAGAGGCATGCGACCCTTCTCCAACTCCTCATAAGAGGTCACATACAAGGGCAGGAAGCACAGCCTCCTTTAGGCTGTATAGCCCAAAGTCATGGGTGGAGCAAATACCACTACAGTTAGTGTCTGAAGGTCCCTGTGCTTTGAGATAGATCTCTGTGAAAGATGAAAGAAAACATAAGAACTGTCAAGAGCAAAAGGGCTTTCCTGATATTTTGCTGTGGTGTGCATTATTAGCCATTGAATCAACAATAATGATCAAGTTCTGGCTTAATCCTCTGTACCATGCGTTTTCGATCTTACCTCAGCTGAGGAGATGAGGTGTCTGAGGCTTTGAAGTTTAGCTCACTTCTCCAAGAAAAAGTAAAAGAAGTCAACACTTGAGGCAACACCTGTAGTAGTGCATGGTGCAGGTCCTTAATCGCTAAGGCATGTATTGGGAGACTTATAGGGAAACACCTTATGATAAATTTTGAGATTCTTATTTAAAGCTATAGGAAAAATTGTTAAAGAAATAGGGGCTACCTTTTCAAGACTGAACATATTACTCTTTCTATCTGTATAGGAAGCCACCACAGAAGAGTTAATTAGAATAATAGTGTTTTAAGAATTGAAACTTACCAATCATAATCACTTTTAATATTTCTGGTGGGAAGCTCTTTCCTGACCCTAATTTTTCTAAGTGACATAAGAAAATTTAGGTTCATTAACTTAGAGAAGAAATGATCCAGTTTAGGTTAGACTATCTCCTCCAAGAGTCTGTAGCTTTAGTACTAGTTACTTGAGATCTGCTTTCACTGGTACAGAATTCTAATGTTTTCATAGTCAGTTTATTTAGATTAAGTAAATTTTGTTTTTCTTTAAATATATGAACTAACATAGTAGAATCATTATTTCCATGCTAACCAGGCATTTTATTGGTAGTTGTATACTTTCAAATTTGTGTGTGTATGTGTGTTATACTTCTAATTTGTAAAATACTATCAGTGAATGGTGTTTCTTAATCATTAATGATATGAGGTTATGGGGCTAGGGAGATAGACTAATTGGCAAAGTGCGTGCCTGTGGAGAAATACTTGGACTGTGTTAATTGAGGCTGGAAGACTCTCATACGCTGGGTGTGGCTATTCCTTTGGGGATCATGAGCTGTATAAAATGGAGAAAAGGAGCAGCTGCAAGAATTCCTTACCCCAGGACAAGATGTGACAGCTCCCTGGAGTTCCCTCTGCTATGAATCCCATGTCCGGCAGTACTGCAACCTGGAAATAATATGTCAAATAAATATCCCTCCCTTAATTTGCTTTGGTTGGGGTATTTGCCAAAGCATCAGGAAAAGAAACCAAGACAGGAATCCTGGGAGTCTGTCAGCTCCGCTATTGTGTTCAGATTTGGAGGTTTCACATGTGTTAAGGTACACTCTGTGACAAGCTGCCCCTCGGCGTTGTTCTGTCTTTCCCTCCCCTTCTGTCTCTTCCTCTTTTCTATTATTGGGAGGAATATTATATTGGTGGTAGTGTTATAGAAAGCAAGATGGGGTGTTTTATTAGAATTTATGGATAATTCAATCAAAGACATGAGCTTCTTCTATTTGTGTTACTGTAGCACAGTTTGCTTAGGAAGTTTGCTTATATATTGTGTCATAATATTTATAAAGGTAAAACTACTGTCTGTGTTAGCATTAACACAGCCTATTGTGACCTAAAAAAAATCTCAGCTGAGTAATTTTCTTTATGATGTTGGTTTGTGGACATGTCTGTGAGCAATTATCTTTACTGTTAACCGATGTGGGAGGAAGTAGAGTTCCTCCATGGTTTTTGCTTCAAATTCTGCATGAATTCTTGCCCCCCGCTTCCCTTGGTGATGGACCAGTAGCTGTGAGCTGAAATAAAGCCCTCCCTACATCGTTTCTTTTTGTGCAGAGTGTTCTATCTCAGCAACAGAATAAAAGTGGAACAACTGTTAGTTTGAAAAGGGAGACATAATTTGGCGGGATTATCAAAAACTACACCCCGAGTAGTAAAATCACTACCCTTCCAGAAATCCCCAAATAGAATGAGCATGGTGCCCACACCTGTAATCTCAGTACTCAAGAGGATGGAGTCTCCATATCGAGAGCCTTTGGAAGGTGGGAGAAAGAGAAGGAAGCAAGGGAGGAAGGATTCTGAAGTAACAACAAATATTAAAAGTATAAATGTAATTAGTGGGTCAGTTTTAAATTGACTCAGTCATCTTATCTAACAATGTTACAAAGCTGGCAATTTTTACAATTCTTAAAAAGCAGTTTGCTTTCATTTAACTGTCCAGGTGTCAAGCCTCCTGATCTCAGGGTTTGCTCAGTAACAGCGTTTGAGGAGTGTGATTCCAGTCCAGTTTACATTCATGAGTTAAAAGGAGAGGAAGTGTCCTGACAATCAAATGAGACCTCTGTCTCGGGGGACATGCATGTAAAGAGAAGGCACTTTGAAAACTGAATAAAGTACTCACGATACTATGTGTACATTGATTTTACATGTGTGTAAAAATCGGGTCAAATAATGCTCTGCACAAAGAATGGAAACAAACATACACCTTCTAACTTCAGCAATCTGGTCACTTGGAATTTAATTTTATGACATGATAAACTGAATGAGGTTTTACTTCTGCTTCAGGCTACATTAAAAAACAACTTTAAAGATATAGATCCATTGCTTTATATTAACATTGTCCTTTTCAAGGATAGGATGTTTATCAGTAGGATTTTAATCTCCAACCTTATTTAAAACTGTTGAACTACTAATGTGTACAGACAATATTTCTTGTCACTTTGTGTGTTCATTGGCTTTCCTCAAATGAAAGCACTCTCTCCTTTCCCATGAGATGAGCTTCTAAGCTCATCTAAGACCATTGTTCTGTGTTCTGAACATGATTTTTAATAAGAAAAGTGATACCAGAGGTAAAAAGATGCTGATGGTCAGTGTGTGGCTATGAACACAGGAGGACTGATGACTGGATGTATAATTGACTCTTAGCTGTTATCACTTCTTTAAAGGAAACGATGAATTTGCACTGATGCTTCCTTCCTAGCTGCCATTCTAAATAACATAGTTCTGTGGCTCAAGCTGTTATCAGGAATTGTAAGTAGGAATATTTGTGACAGTTGGGCCTCAGGAGCCTTGGATGATGAATATGTTCTTGGCTTCTGGAACCCTTCCTGGCTGGTGTCATCGAGGTTTGCACCTGTGTCTTCTCTACCTCTGAGGCCTAAACCTTTGCTTTCTTTCTTGGCCTCTTTTTCTGGGGAACTGTCTAAGAAAGGAGCCTTTTAGTGCTTGGATTAAGTGCTTGGAGTTTAGACTCTGCCTGCCAGTAACTACTAGCTAGGTATATGACTAGGTAAGTTATCAAGTATTTTTTTATTTTTTATTTTATTTTATTTTTTTGCATTGTGTTTCTCTACCAAGGATTTGAAGGAATTTTGACAGACAATGCCTGGACTCACAGGGACACTCTTAAATTGAAGGTGCAGGCATGTGAAGTGCTCAGCACGGTGCTAACAAATGCCCAGTAAATGCTGGTTATTGTTCTCAATCGGATGCTTTGGGAATTCATTTAACAACCCCAGTCAGCTCCCTTATCTGTAAAACACTTGAATATTATATTTGTAAAGAGGTTCTAGATTTGAAAAAAAAATAACAGATTTATAAATTACAAAGAATTGATGCTTCAAACCTATTTTAGTACAAAAGTGGGCCAGACATCTGTTTCATCCTGTATGTACTGGGGCATGCTTTTACTGGTATTCATTGGGGCAATTTATTTAAACTCCTGTTGGTCTGTTGTTTTGTTGTTCTTCTTCTTCTTGTTGTCTGTTTGTTTTGTTTTCAAAATACAGAAAATATTACTGTACCAACCCAATGAACTTTTGAAAGAATTAAAACAATATAAGTGAACAACTTTACTCAGTGGCTAATATGATGAAGATAAGGAATGATCACTGTTTTTATTATAAATATTCTTCTAAAATTTCCTTTGAGCCAGCATCTCACAATGTACCCCAGGCTGGCCCCTATCTTATGGCAATCCTCTTCTCTCAGCCTTTCACATGACTAGAATTAAAGCATGAACCCCCATAACCTGCTGAAATTTCTTACTAAAATAATTCCTAATAGGGTTGTCTCTGCCCAATGGTAATAGCAATAGCTATGAATCCATAAGGTGAGTTTTCCCACTCTGAGAACTTCCCTCTTTGATTTGCTCCTAAAGTATCAATGGACTGCATACTAGAAAGTCAGAGAGGTAGAGTCTTCAGTACATGTTGACTTTAAACAACACGCTAGCTGAAGAAAGAGACAAAGCAAGTAAAGGAGTGGGCGCCAGCAAGAGAGAATGTGCAGACATTTTCATTAAACTGCTGTCTTAGACATGCTGCTTCTCTAGCATGTCTAAGTGCTGCCACAGATTAAAGCTGTATTTTTCATTTTAGGAATTTCTGTCCATGGAATGCATTTTATGCCTATTTTTTTCTAGAGATAGATATAAATGTTCTTCCTCCCATATAGTATTAATATGCAGCTGGCATGTATTTATAAATGATGTATAAGTAGCTATGCTTTGCTCCTTTTAAAACACAGAGGTTGATTTGCTTTGCCTTTCTATCAGTTTTCAATCCCCCTGTGAACTCAGGGGAAGGAACTACATTCCCATACTCTTCAAGTCCTCTTTTTTTCTGTTTCCCATCCCCTATGACTTGAATGCTGCTTTCTTCACTGTGTGTTGAAAATATCACGTTCTCTGAGTGCCGCTGTTATCTAGCTGAGAACTAGCATCTCAATTTCTCTAGATCCCACTAAGCCCTCTATAGCCTGCTAGTATTGAGGGTATGGGATTGATTCCAAATTGAGGGATATCTGTGTGATAGAAGAGTAACTGTTCTGAGATGTGGAAATTATAGAAAAGACCAGATGTAATATCAGAGAAGCAACAACTCAAAATATGATTGACCTATCTTTTGTTTCTTGTGCTTTATCTTCATGGTAATCAAAAATTAATTTTTAAAATTTCAAGTTAATCACTTAAAGTGGGCAAAGCATTTGTTATTACATAATCTTAGGACACAGCCCCCACTCCCATTATCACACAAGTAGTTCTTCTCACTTGACGAAAAGCACAAGATAAGCTGTGAAGCTGGGGTGGGATCTCAGTTGTTGTCCTCTGTACTTTGCATGTGTTTTCAAATACACCTAATATTTCAACTTGTAACCACCATCCAGGAGTAAAGAAGCTAAGGTTGGTGGTGCATGCTAGTATGTGGTTACTTAAATCAAGATCCAGCTGATTCCAAGAAAATGGCTATTTATTTTATCACAGTGTGCAAATACAAGATCTTATCACTTAATTGTACTTATAACAACTCCACCTTACTCTGTTCAGTGTACTGAAATTCAAGCTTGCTAAAATAGAATACAATTTGGACCAACTGGTAATCCTTCAAAAGAATTAGGTGCTTTGATGGATGTAGTAATATTGTCTTGAAGAGCATATTCTATTTTCTAGTACAATTAAGATGCAATTTTAGTTTTTAATGCTTTGTTTCCATAGAGCTCTCTAAGGAACTGTGTTTGGGGGAAGACTGGTATATTCCAACAGTGCCTTTTTACTTTGAACTTGGGAAATAAACAGAGCACATCTGACAAAGAAGAATATGAAAGTTAAAGTTAAAACTTACATAGAGTGTTTTTCATGTCTCCGTAAGAGTGTAAATCTGAAGCATACATGGGTAATAAATGCAATGATGTTTATTATCGCAATTTACGTACAGAGCATTATCTCCCCACATCTCTGTGCTTTGAAGAACCAGACCAAAGAAAGACATCTTTATGATGTCCAAAGCACTGTATTTAGAATGTTCTGGAGTGGCCTAGTTCGATCTTGAGCTCAGGGTTGTCCAAGTTAGATCCTAGTCTGTGTCAGTCACTAACGTGATTTACCGTCTGCTTTTCCTGCTTGTTTTCAAATTGTATCTTAAGCATGAAATATTTTGTGTTTAAAACATTTGATTATCTTAACTGGACATGCATCTCAGTTTAGTATTTTCTTGGCTACAGCAGTTAAAATCATAAGCACTTTTTACATTTGTAAAGGGAATAAAGGATTATAACTCCAGACGTTTTCAGACGTAAACAAATCTTGACCCAGACGGGATAGTTTGGAAGTTATTGTTTTTAATACAGTTCTTATGTGTTTTAAGTAATATATCATTCCACACTGATGTAATTTAATTAATGAAACCATTTTAATCCTCTCTTCCCAGTATGCTACCAGATGACTCTTACTGTGATGTTAGCCCTCATTATGAGCCCACCCACCCACCTTCCTCTTTAATAATGGAAACTCTTTGAATAATATATGGCTTGTGTGACATTCCCAAGAGTCACAAGAAATCAAGTGGTGGCTTCAGTTGAAAATAAATTTCAGTAAGTTTCTCTCTATATAACAATGGATACAAAATGAAGTTTATTGGTAATTACCAATTATGCGACACAAATCATTTAAAACCCTAAGGACATGGGGAGAACAGATTTGAATAATTTTTAATGGATGGCTAAGGCATACTGCCATGTTTTATGAGCATTGTGGTTTGAGATTACTAATATCTTATGAAAATTAAATGTTAAACATGTTATAAATGCATCAATAACTTTAAGTATCCAGATCATTATTATAAAAATGCTCCCAAGATTCTCACACAAACAATATTGTCGGGTAGTTTCTGAGGCCTGGCAACAGTTAAGTAACAACAGTTACCACTATTGTCCTTCAACTATAGCACATAACAAGGACGTCCACAGAGTCATGAAGTCTGAGAAAAGTAAAGTCTGTGGTTCAATGACCATAAGTGGGCTTGAGAAAATGAGTCAAAGGGGAAGTAGTTATAAATTGGTAGGCTTAGCATAGAGCTGTGCCAGCTAATGCCTCAAGTCCAGGAAATTTGGTTAACCAGCCCAAAAAGAATTCAAATTGAATATCTCCAGTGACTAGGGGGTAGGAACAAAGGCTTTCTCGATACAATGTGTCATAAAAGTAAGCCTGACGAAAGGGTTAATATAAGCATACAGATCACTTACCTTTCCACCAACCCCAGTGCTGACATGATTAAAATGGAATTAACAGTGCTGGGCGACAGCTCCCTGGTGATGAGTTTGCCTTGCGATCCTGGGGAGTTGGGTAAAATAGCTTACCTGAGTGACACATTTGCAAACTCAGAGCTAGGAAGACAGGCAGGAGAGTCACTGGGGCCTTCTGACCAGGGCCTGGTTGTGCCTGCACAGTGAAGGACCCTGTCTCCTAAAACAAGGAGACAGGTAGAGTTATGACTCAGCACCTTAAAGCCCACCCTGTTCTTGCGTAGGTCCTGAACTCCATTACCAGGACAGTTTACAGCTCAGCCTACACCAGCTTCAGGCTCTCTGTCCTTTGCCCTCTTCTGGTCTCTGGGCTCCTGCACACACTTGGTCTACTATGGGCTCACACATAGACACATACATTTTTTTAAATAATTTTAAACAAGGTGGATGGCTATTGGTGAAATTATTAAGGCCACTCCATGTAGTTAAAAGGGAGGTTTATTTTGTGGGGTAACTCACAAGTGAAGGGATAGGTAACAGAATCTGAGAAAGGTGTAGCGCAGTCCAACGGTGCCGTGTTCTCTGGAGAACTCTGCTCTGTCTACCTCCAGCGTCCAGGGTCCAGGAACCAAGAGAGCCCACGCATCCAGATGCACCAGCTCTCAGGTCTTCAGGGTCCTCTCTCAGCCCCGCCCTGTAGGCGTGACAGTTACCAAAGCCTCAATGGAGGTTAAAACTTCCAGATCAAAGCTGGAATGGCTACCCACTACAGATGGCTATTGAGTAATAGCATCTGGCATTGTCTTCTGGTATGTACACACACACACACACACACACACACACACACACACACACACACACACACACTTTACCTGTTTTCCATGAAAATACACACAAACCTGAACAAACAAACTTCCAAATAAATAAATACTTCTCATGCTTGGTTGAGAGGGCTGAAACCATGATGGTTTCTCCAGAATGTGTCCTCAGGCCTCAGGGTAACAGACCCAATAAATACTTTTACTAAGACCCTTTGTAGTGCACTTCTGACTAAAATGAAGTCAGAGGAGTTCTTTTGCCCACACCTGTGATTTTGAAGAGCAATTAAAAACCATATGCTTTGTTATGTAAACGCATTGTTTTGGCTTTCTAGTGGTTGGATGAAGCACCCTAGGCTTGTGCTTATGCTTTCTCATAGAATTACTGAGACAGAGTACTTGAAATGCAAATGGACAGAAGTATGGTACTAGGCACTCAAAGATCAGGAGCCGGTCTGCTGTCAATCACCTGACATTATATGTGGCAACTGACTGAAAAAAGTTATGAAATTGTATTGAAACAATAATTCATAT
This sequence comes from Peromyscus californicus insignis, assembly GCF_007827085.1. Taxonomy (NCBI): domain Eukaryota; kingdom Metazoa; phylum Chordata; class Mammalia; order Rodentia; family Cricetidae; genus Peromyscus; species Peromyscus californicus. The sequence continues at coordinate 6,120,767 of NW_026294617.1, read as the reverse complement.
TTATATTAAAACAATGAAAAAATAGACCATTACCACAAGTAATTTTATGTGGTTTTCCCACACACACAGTATATATTGGCTTGGAAACAATGAAAAAATTAGAAAAACACCTTACCTCACTGTGTGTGTGTGTGTGTGTGTGTGTGTGTGTGTGTGTGTGTGTGTGTGTATGATGCTCACACAACTGTGTGTGTGTGTGTGTGTGTGTGTGTGTGTGTGTGTGTGTGTGCCCCCGCTCATATATACACATGCAGATACCAGAGCAGGGCAACAAGTGTTATCATTTTTCACTATCTACCTACTGTTTTGAGATAGGTTCTTTGATTGAACTGGAAACTTTTTGTTGTTGTTGTTCTATCTTTCTTTTGGCTAGACTGGTTAGCCAGTGAGCTCTTGGAACCTTCTTGACTGTCTGTCAAGGCTGGGGTTATAGCTGGGCCATGTCTAACTTTTAATGTGGACAGGATTCTGATTGCAGAGGAAATACTCATACCCATGGGGCAGCCTCCTCAACCACATAAGATAATTCTTCATACTACAAGACTTTCCCTTGAGTGCTAACTACCAGAAAGCTATGCTTTCAAAGTTATAATGTAAAAACAATGAAAAAGAAAGAAAGAAGGATGGGAGAGAGAGAGAGAGAGAGAGAGAGAGAGAGAGAGAGAGAGAGAGAAGGGAGGACAATAACTGAGGACTTAATTATTGTTAATGTTCTAGTGTACTAGATTCTTAAATTATTATTAAATTTTAGTAAATACTTGTTCTCTAATAAAAGTATAAAAACATATCAAAGACTAGGGTAAGCACTAATAGCTTCTAATATCAAATATTTGATAGCAAGCACTTTGTACTTAATATAAAAGTGTATAGTTGGTCACACTGTAGACTATACAAAATTTGAGTGAGTTGACTATACTGGCTTCCTTTCTGTTGCTTTGAAAAAACACCCCAACAAAAGCAATTTAGCTGAGAACAGGTTTATTTTAGTCACAGTTCCTGCTTATACTCCATCACAGCAGAGGAGTCAAAATGACAGGAGTTTGAGGAAACTGTTGCATATATAATCAAGAACATCACTTCCTCCATGCATAGACTGTGCATCCAAACCCAGGGAGTTGTGCTGCCCAAAGTGGACTAGGTCTTCATCCATCAAGTAGCTTAATTATTAAGAAAATTCTCCACAGACATGCCCATAGGATGAGATGATTTACACCATCCCCCACTGAGACTCTCCAGTGTGATTCTGGCAAGTTGGCAATAAAAATGAAGCATCATAATGCTTCCTTCTGGCTACATGTTTTGCATTTTCAAAGACCATCCCTTGGAATATTAAATGTTATTACACATCCTTTTTGCTTGTAATTCCCATGACAGTGGCATGGTTTTCCTGGTTAACTTTAATTGTCAACTTGGCACAGAATCTAACAGAGGAGCCTCAATTAAGTAATTGCCTAAATAGGATTTCTGTGGACAAGTCTTGGGGGAGTTCTTGATTATTAATTGATACTAATCAAGACTGGAGAGCCCAGACTATTGTGGGTGGTATTGTCTTCTGTCAGGTTTTCCTGCTTTGTACCAGAAAGTTACTTAAGTATGAGCCTGTGAGCCAGCAGTGAGGCATATGGAATTCCTCCAGGTCCCTGCTGCAGTCCCTGCCAGTGGGTGAGTTCCCTCATGAGCACTAAGGTTGAATGGAATAAACTAGCTGTCCGCCTTCCTATTCCTGCCTTATATCCCTGCCCCAATTTCCTTCTGGATGTGACCTGGAAGTATCAGATAAAATAAGCCTTTTCTGCCCTAAGATGATATTGCTCAGAATGTTTTCATCACTGAATAAAACTAAAAAGCAGTTAAATGTGAACTTTTTCTGTAAACTGCTAACTAGTTATGACTGTCATCTATGCTATTTCTTGAAATAGTGACATAAAATGTATTAATGGCTTCTGAGAAGGATTAAAATTATTTTATTTTATTTTCTCTCCAGAGGTTTTTAATTAAAGTAAACTTAGACAAAGGGGAGAATAAATTCAGCATTTATTGTGGTCTCAGAGAACTATGCTGCTTTCTTTAGATTTTATTTTCTTCTGTCTTCCGTGTGGTTGGGCAGTGGAGACTAAAAGGTCATTTATGTTTTCTTTTTAATTAAGGCACTAAATTGCAATTAAAGAATCATAATTGCTTAGAGAACCCTTAATTATCTCAATCATTAAATTAAAATATGTTTATTGAACACTAAATATATGCCAGACATTATGTTATTAAAGATATGGTAGGCCAGCCAAATGGTCAAACTCTTAACTGGCTTTGTAGGAAACCTAGGAATCCAAGTTTAATGAAATTGATAAAAACATAATAAACAGTTCTTACAGTTTCCATTCAAGAACATTCCTCAATGACTCCTGTGCAGGTTCCTTTTTCTAGGGATTTTTCCCTTGTCCTGTCTCTCTTGAAGGGGATGTCAGGAAATAATGAGAGGAGGCTCGCCTGTTACATTGCGATGGAGACTGACTCTCTCTTCTTCAGCATCCTGCTGTCACTTGGACTGTTCAACCTTCCACCCAGATGTACAAATTACTTAAGACTAGCATCTGTTTGTGGGAGGATTTCTGTCACTCTGGAGGAAGGTGGTCTGCTCTGACTGGCTTCCTGGGCCTACTTAGGTTTCATGAAAGTAAGACTCTACTTTCTATCCTGAGTTACTTTCAATCCTCTGTTGGTTTGAATATGTGTGGCCACCATAGACTCATGTGTTTGAATGTTTTCCCATAGGGTGAAATGCTATTAGGAGGGGTGGCCTTGGAATAGGTGTGGCCTTGTTGGAGGAAGTGTGTCGCTGTAGGGGCAGACTTTGAGGTCTCATATGCTCAAGCTACCACCAATGTGATGCACGGTTTCCTTCTCCTGCCTGTGTATCAAGATTCAGAACTCTCAGCTCCTTCTCCAGCACCATGTGTGTCTGCACATTGCCATGCTTCCCACCATGATAATAAGGTTCTAAACTTCTGAAACTGTAAGCCATCCCCAATTAAATGTTTTCCCTTATAAGAGTTGCTGAAGTCATGGTGTCTCTGCACAGTAATAGAAACCCTGACTAAGACAAATCCTTTCCATGCAATCCTCTCCACCTATTGCAGACTGAAGTCAGGCATGTATGCATATTCTCAATTCAACATGCTGGCTGTGCTGAATCCATTTCTAACACTGTTAAACTGAATCCAAGAGTCTCCTGCTCATTGTTTCTGCTGAAACAGGAATAAAATTGAGCTGTGTTTAGGAGAATGTGGTTCATAGGGTAATTAGGCTCAGGGCAAGCAGTCTCAGCCCCAATGTCTCCATAACTGTTTTTATCTCATAAAAAACATCTGGGAAAGCATCAGGACCAATACTTCCAAGATGGCTTTTCAACCTTTCCATTCCCCAGTAGTCCCTGAGACCAGAAAGGGATGAGCACAGTTCAACTTCACTGACTTTCCTGTTTACACTGCCACATCTGGCAATCATTACCCCAAAAAAGTACAAAAGGGATTTTTATAGTATTTCTTAAGATGATGACCTGGCTTGCAATGCTCACATGTGCTGTAAAAATGCATTTTATATATCAAATGCTGAATCTTACCACAGTATTCTTGTTTTAGTTTTCTATATAAAAGGTAAAACTTACCTTAAATTTTTCACTCTACCTGAATCCATTAAATCAAATAGCTTCAGTAAACTAAAATAATTTTAAAAAATGTAATGAGGTATACTTTCATAATTTAATAAATATATTCCTCAGTAAACTAGACATTGGGGAAACCATAGCAGAGAAGGTAGATGGGATCCCTTATTCCATGGAACCTATATATTACTTGCAGAGAATAGGTATCTGTAAATGCAAATAAAATTAAATTAAGGAGTATTATAAAAAAAGTAGACTAAATGTAAAAATAGAAAATTTTGAGAGATTGGAAGGTATTGCAAGGCCCTGATCTCCAGTGTGTATCTGGAGAAACAGATTCTTAGAATGATTAATCTTTCAGTCACTTGTAGTCAGAAATAGAGGCATGACTCCAGAATTCTTACAAGTGTTACAGACAGCACAAGAAAATGAGTGAACTAATGCTTCTATCATGCATGCAGGTCAGAGTGACTTCTGCTCAATAATGTGTAGCATTTTAGGTTTCAGCTTAGCTTAGTGCTAAGGATCAAATCCAGAGTCTTATGCAAGCTGGACAAATAATCTACTACTGAGCTACAAGCTTAGTCCATGTCATATGCTACAGCATACTCATTGTAACAAAACTGGGCCAATCTAGACCACTTTCACGAATTGTACTCCATCCCTTGTTCTTCTGCAATGCCGTCTCCACTCCCCACTAGTTATTGTCAAACTTTCCCATACATAGATACTCATAAATCTGACTTGATTGTATTCTTAGCTCCAAATGGTATCAGCCTGTGGAATAATGTTGCATTGAATTGTCATGCTATTTCAACCACTGTTTCTTTTTTCTCTAAAGTGGAAACTTTGTGGTCTAAAATAATACAGACTTTGATCAATGTTGCCAATAAATAATCAGTGAATGCATGAATGAAGTGAGAGGCGAGGATGCCGGATTACATTGATATTTCAAGGCCTCCTTTTCCGATCTAGTTCATGAAGGGCATTGACTCTTCCTTTGTTAACAGCAGCATTGAGCACAATCAAGCATAGATTTTTAAGAAGAGAATTAAGACTGCAAGAAACAATGATGTGACTAATTATAGTTTATATATAGGTATCAGAGTCAAGAGTAGTTAGTGAAGGGAGCCAAAGGAAGAAAGGATTCACTTTAAGCCATTTTTGAAGTAAAGCTGAGTAAGGTGTGGTGCCTTAGGGGGGCATACCTTAGGAGATGCTGTTAAACTGCAGAAGTCCTGAAATGGTGATGATGCAAAGTTCTATGTGGAGTGTCTCGGGCTGAAATGCCTTACTCAAGTATTAGCTGGCAGTCTAGGGATGGGGGAGTGGAAGTTTTGAAGCGTGTGATTAGGAATTTTAATTATATTCATGGATAATTGGGAGCCATTGTCGGCTTCTAAGAAGGGGGAACTTGAAATAACATTTGGGGACTAGACTCCTACTCTCATCTTCTGCTCACGCTGTTCGCCATCTGGAGACTTCTCTGCCTTGCCTCCCAACCTCTCTAGCCCATTTCTCCAACTCTTAATTCATGTCACCTCATCTTTGAAGCTTTTCTGATGAATCTAATCAATGCTTTCTCTCTCTCTCTCTCTCTCTCTCTCTCTCTCTCTCTCTCTCTCTCTCTCTCTGTCTGTCTCTCTCTGTCTCTCTCTCTCCTCTCTCTCTCTCATCTCTTCAACACCCTATTTTTATTGCTTTCACTACAAAATCAGTATCTGCCTCACTTCTCTCTTAATTCCTAGCCAGCTCCTTAAGGGTGTTTTTCAAATGTTGTTCTGTTCAGTGTCTAGAGTCTCTTGTTGATACCATGTGAACAACAGTCTCTGCCACGGGCTTGTGTGTTTTGTTTTCCTGTGTTCCGTCTGGTTCCTGTTGAAGTTGGCTATGAAGTCAGCACTCCTGGCTGTCATCACAACAGCCTCCACGGTGTTGTCTAGCTCAGTCCTGCACTGCGTTCACACACTTGTTCTGAGTGAAGCTTGTCTGCAGAGAGAGCCACATGAAACAATAAAGGAATTCTTCCTGTAGCTAAAATGTATTTGCTAGTAAAGATTTTTGAAGAGTTTCCATTTAAATATAGTTTTGTTTCATCTCTTTTCCTGAAAGTTCCATAGTTTTATTTTATTTTTGGCAATAAAATCTATTGTGTATATATGTACTATATTTCTATTAACTTACTGTTGTACATCTAGACTGATTCCATTTTATTACTCTTGTAAATATAACAGCAATAAATATAGATGGGCGAGTATCTGAATAGTAGGATGTAGAGTCCTTTAGGTACGTGACCCACAGTGCTAAGGCCCATTCTATGAGTACTTTATTTTCTAGTATTTTTTAGACACTTTCATACTGACTTACATATAGTAGCTTCACCGGTTTACACTGTAGCCAATAGTATAAAATGTATCCTCTTTCTCTGTATCCTTATCAGCATTTATTTCACTTGTGTTCTTAATGATAGCCATTATAATTGGGCTGAGAGAGTTATTGATTTATGGGTGGTAACTGAAAACATAATTTAAATCTTCATTTAGAGACAAAATTTCATTATGTGAAAACCAAACTTTTCAGGTGCAACAAAACTTTCTGAATGGAATTAAAAAATAATTACAGTTAGGTAAACATAACATTGTATGTTATGAAATTAATATATTAAAGCAGATATCTTTTCATATAATAATTAGGAAACCAAATTGAAGGTACCACTACCTGTATCAAAATATGGCATTATTATGATTCATCTTATATTCAGTGATTACAGATAGAAAATTCCCATTTGAAAACAATCTTGTTAAGCTCCTTAGGATTTAAAGAAAGAAATGATTCTGCTATGAACTGATACATTTCCCTTTTTTTCTGTTAAAGGAATAAACTACAGACATTTATTTGGCAGTTAACATGCCTCTGTTTATTGTAAAGTCCATTTCTACACAATTAAAAAAATCAATGTTCTCTATTTGCAGCATGAAAATTAACTGATAATATCTCCATGCCCCCCCATACCACATGATTACTGTGAAATGAAGCAAGTGATCAATTATGTCTTTGAAAGTAAGAAATTCTATATAAATGCAAAATGTGTCTTTTCAACTACATTTTTCTGCAACTCAGAGGAAAGATTGGACTTATCAAGTATCTGCAGTGGGCGCTGAACATCCTTGGCAACATACTACTTTAGCATTTATATTGAGCATTTTAGAAATGTGTTTGATAGCTGAGATTTGGAAGTGCACAGGAAACTACAGCGCCCTGAAGGCAAAGGTGAGCTTCTCGAATTTAATATGAACTAAAGTGATAATACCTTACACTTAAAAGCTAACTTTTTTTTTGCAGTATACTTAGAAGACTTTAACTGCATTAGCTCTAATCCTCAGAATGCTTTTCTGCAATCGGTTTCTATGCACAGGGTTAAACACCTTGGAGAATCTGATGGAGATGAGGAGGTGCTTCGTTGTGTCAAAAGCAAGTACCTAACACTAATATCCTCTCCAGTGCTGAAACCATTCAAATCAAATCTCCTTGCCTTTTTCCATGGTTCAAATTTGTATCCTAGAGAGATTTGATACATGATTTCTTCAAGTACACACTGAGGGTGAGAGTAAGAATTAATTATGCAAAACTGACTAAGGAATCTTGTATGGTAATTTTGTGCAAAAATGACAGAATAAATGATTTTGACATCTTAGAGCAGACTGAGACGGATTGCTAGAGCCTGTGATACTGGAGGTAGTATTTTGGATAACTGATACACCATCTGTGAAGACAGTCTTTAATATATTTCTGAAATGTGATAATATTTTAAGCATAAAATTCAAGGAAGAACTGAAGTAAATTTTACCTACCAACCTAGGAAAACAAATGACCCTATTCAAATTACTTCATCAGTTAGTAGTTTAAACATTACATCAACCGCCTAAATTTCTTCTTTATTAGAAATTTAATTTATTTTGACCTTTAGTCTCATAAAATTAACAACATGTTTACAGATATTCTTCTCTAGATGTTGTCTAATGGAAAGAAATGCAAATAATATTTGGGAGAGAAGATTAAGAAAATAATGAAAAGAAATGGGAAATATATTGGGAACAGATAAAAACAGGTGATTTTACTAAATTAAACAAAGATCTGGTTTTGTGTCTGTTCTTGTTTTTTGTTTGTTTGTTTTTGTCTTGGTTCTGTTAACTTTGATCCTCTAAATACTTGTTTGTTTGGGCTTGGAATTTTAAGACTGGATCTCATGTCTAGCTCTGGCTGGCCTAGAACTCACAGAAATTCACCTGCTTGTGCCTTGAGTGCTAGGATTAAAGGTGTGTGCCAACATGTTCCACTCCAGAGCAGATGTATTTTAAGAGAATGTTGGAGGTGTAAATGTGTTGTAGGATATTATTTTAAGATGTGTTACATTTGTTCATGCTGTGGAATATTTGTTTATGATGCAAAGATGTGTTACATTCCTTTATGTTGCACTTTGGTTTAGCTCTGTGATGCTGTGTTACGTTGCCTATCTAAAACACTTCATGGTCTAATAAACAGCTGAATGGCCAATAGCAAGACAGGAGAAAAGATAGGTGAAGCTGGCAGGAAGAGAGAATAAACAGAAGAAATCTGGGAGAAAAAAGAAGAAAGAGCAAGAGAACAAGGAGAGGAGGATTCTAGGGGTCAGCCACACAGCCACACAGCCAGCCACAGAGTAAGAGTGAAAATAAGATATACAGAAGTAAGAAAAGGAAAAAATCCAGAGTTAAAAGGTAAATGGGGTAATTTAAAGTTAAGAAAAGTTGTCTAGAAACAAGCCAAGCTAAGGCTGGACATTTATAATTAAGAATAAGCCTCCATGTGTGGTTTATTTTGGAGTTAGGTGGCAGGCACCCCAAAAGAGCAAAAACAACCGACAATATTTTGGCACCCAAATGTTGTTGAATTTTTTTTTTTATTTACAGTGGCTGCCCCTTAAGCAACTGCCGTCCTAATCAGTGACTGCAACTCTGCCCCTACCAGTCTCAGTTTGGCTGCAAAGGCTGCAGTCTGAGGGAATTCTGTTTACTCAGGCACCAAATCTTTCAAAGCTCTTAAGGGAAACTTTATCTAGACCTCTATCTAGATCTCTAATTAACTCAAGATTCAAAGATTGAGGTGGAATTCTGCTCACTCAGAGAGGCTGAATGGCAGGTAGCTAACCTTCTCCCTTTGCTTGCATCTTCCAAAAAACCCTTCATCCTTCTGCTCAGCCCCCACTCAAGAACCCTAGTTCCATGTGGTATCCCTTCCTGTCAGCTACTTGCTGACTCAGCATTCCGCTCACAGGTTAATTTTATTTAATCAAGCAAATGCAACACATCTTTGCCTTGTTAACAAAAGCAGTAAGAAAATTGCAAAACACTTTAATATTTCACAACAGTAATGAGTTGTAAAATAAGATAAAAGTGATTTAAAAACTATTAACCCAAGGATCTTATTTTAATTCAGGTTTAGAGATGAACTCTATAGGCAAAATCCAAAGAAGATTCTTACGGCTAAGATAGCTGGTCATCAAAGCCCAATCCAGGAAAGTGAAAAGCAGAAAACGGTGCTTGGAAAGCAGGAAGAATGACTGAATGTCAGAAATGTGGACAGTGACTTTTCACAGGGCCATTAGTGACCCTGGAGGCTCAAATGCTTCATAGGCACTCATGAATCTCGGCGGTTTTTCTCTGTTCTCTGAATTTGATGAGAAGAGCTGTCGATTATGTTTCTTCTTCTTTATGTTTAAGTCCATAATCCATTGTGGGCAGCTAGGGACAAGATACAAAAAGAGGAGACACTGAATAAAACATTACCTAATATAGGGTGCCAAACTGTCTGAAAATATTTGGGCCCATTTTTTAAGTTTCTTTTCTGTTTTGATAAAAACACCCTGACTTATAGCAACTGAGGGGAGGAAGGAGTTTGTTTGGCTAGTAATTCAAGGCTATGGGCTGTTACTGTAGGAAAGTCACAGCAGCAGGAAACTGTGATAGCTAATTCTATAATCGTTATAGTCAGGAGCAAAGAGAAATGAGTGTACCTACATGCCTGCTTGCCTGGTTTCCGCAAAGTCTCTATATCTATATACAGTTCAGGGCCCAACCCATGAAAACATACTGGCCACAGTAGTCTTAGGACTCCTATATCAATTAACAATTAAGACTGTCCCTTACTGAAATGCCCCCAAGCCAACGTGAACTAGATAACCACTCAACTGAGACTCACTTAGAGTAGCTCTAGTTTTGGTAAGTCAACATTGAAAACTATCACAGATGGGAGTAGATGGGTTCTGAAACTTTGTGGATAATATGGTTTATGTAATGTTCTCCATGCCTTGGGGTCATGATGATGGGGGCAGTACTTTTTCAATGAATCACTAATTGGTTGATGCAATAGGATGCATTTTATTAAAATGCTGTTTTGTGGTACAGAAAAAAAATGATGCTGGACAAGGTTTTCACTGTCTATCAGAGTGCACAGTGGGATACAGAAGACAAGCTTTAGTGCATAGCTTCACATAACCAGACTGAAAACATGTCATATTTAAAATAGATGCCATTGAAAACATAGCTTGCCTGATAGATTCCAACACTGTCAATTTCCAGGTTAGGTGACAATGCTGGGCTCACAGCACAGTAGTACCACCCCTCAGTCCATGTGTGTAATTCCCTCTAGTGATTTTGACATGGCACACATGCATTGTGCACAGAGCCACTTAATAAAAAGGTTAGGAACATAATGAATTCCAAATGGGGAGAACATAAGTATGTCCCACCAGTAGTCCTCCCTTGCAGAGTGGACACTGATTTGTAAATCTCAGACACATCAAATTCTACTTACAAGTCCTATATTTATTTTTCTGTGTCCACAGAAACTTTTTAATGACATATGTCAGGTGTCATAGACAAGTTAAAACTTCAGTCAGTTTTTAAAATGAAATACTTTATAGCCTAAATAAAGATCCCAACAGTTTATTACAAGAAAAACCTACCTTATCATAAAAAGTAGTAGATTTTCTACCCTCTGACCCAGAAGTATTTTGAAGATGTCATTTTATAATTTAAAATAATCTAAAAAACTGAAAATTATCAATACAACCAGTATTCAAGTTTCAAAAGAAGTTACCAATCAATCTCTTGTAAATAGAAAAATACATGTTCGTGCAGGAAATGCTGTTTAGTTTCCCAGCTGACTCACAAAATTCTTCAAGAACATCACACCTACTGGGATCTTTTATCCCCACACTTTTTAACCTGCCATTGATCATTCCAGATCATTGATAATGTTTGACTTACAGATCTGTGCCTCATATTCCAACCTTTGGAACTTATGACTTTCCAATGTCATTTGTACCAGCACACAAAGTCTAAAGGTTTTGTGTATATTCTTTATTTTATTTTGTACTTTGAGTATTAGACCACATTTTGCCAATTTTTATTAGAATCTCATCTGAAAGCAGAACTCAGACTTGTCTTCACCACTTCTTGTATTGAAACATTGGGTAGTTTCATCTTTTCTGATGCTTTGTTTCTTCACTGCTGAAGTGCAGAGTGCAATCTCCATTCCATGAGCCATCTCTATGAGGTGCTTTATGAAGAAGCTGTCTCAGCACCTGCTCAACATGCATTAGTCACTTATTTGGGGTTCATCATGGTGTTTGGGAATTAGCTAAACTCCAACCCTCCAATCAGTTAGATAACACAACTTAAGAACAAAGATTGAACAACTTAACCGTGGCAGGAGTCAGAGACAACTGGCCCCCAAAGTGATCGTGATTCTTCAGCCTTCCTCGCTGCTTGTCTTGTATTTTGACTTCTTTGCCTCAGCAGTTTAACTTATCTCTGAGGCATGGGGAAGCCTGTGGTAAGTGCTCACATTTTCCATTTTATAGAATGGTTACTGAAGTTATCCTTCCACTTTCTGCTGAGCTGCCTGCCCTTTGTAACGACTGGGAAAGGATTTTTATGTGATCCATCCACTTCGGAATCAATAGCCTAAGACACAAGAATTGAGTCATCCTAAATTAAATGTTCTCATTGTCCATGGAAAGGATTATCCGTGTATTAAAAATAAAAGAAAAACAAACAAAACCCAGAAATAAGTGCTGGGTAAGAATCCCTGTTTAGTATTGCTTATTATTGCTCATTTCTTTTCTTTCCATATATTGTGTCTCTTTCTTTCTACCTTTGAAGAATTTAGCACATCCACAATAAAAAGAATCAGTTTGATTTGTTTCTTATAAGTTTAGTGCATAAATGTGTTATTGGCCAGTTAGGGCCATAGACCCATAAATATTGCAAGCTATTGCTAGTGCTCTAGGTTACCTTCCTGAACTTGACAGGAAGACCTTATTGTAAAGACATGACATACGCAAGTCATAGAATATGGAGAAATCATACTACACTAGCCCAATATTGGGTTGGAAGGTCCTAAACACACTACCGGTGGAGAAAAGTAATCACCAGTTATACCCTGCTATGAACTGTGCAGGCTACAATAATGGCTGCCCTGGTTAGATATACTCAGTGGTGCAGCAGTGCCTTGCTGTATGGCTTGTATGCCTTGTACAATGGGATTGGACTTAGGAACTGTTCTTGTGGGGAGGAGTGAGGAATGAAGAAGTATTAGATAGAAATATAGAAGGAGATGATGAGAAGGACAGAGACACAGGATAGCTTCGGAAGGGCCCTGGGTCAAGGCCCAGTCACCCCGAGTTTAATCATGATGGGATTTTTATACGTCAGCAAGGGGAGGAACAAAAGACCTCCCCCTTTCAAGATCCAGGTATAAAGTACCAGCAAGTGTAGACCCTTCAAAACACCTGGTAACCATGCCCTTGGCCAAATCATTCCATTGTGCAGCCCTGCTGGGCAAAACAAGCTCAGACTTTCTGACCTTGAGTAAGGACTTACTAGGGAGCCTCTGTGGGCCCCCACATGTTCCATAACATGAAACACATACTTGACAATTGTTATTAGACCAAGAACCTATGGTTAGACAGGCAAAAGGCCCTAGTATAGAACATACTATTATTATTCTGCTAAATGCATATAGTGTTAAACTGACTCCTAATGACTTACCATATATCTATAGATCAATGCACCTCTCAACTTTTATCATAGGAACTCTATTTGTAGTAGATGGTGGTTAACTCAGAGAAACACAGCTGGGTAAAGTGCAGAGAATGTTCAGCCTTAAAGGGAACATATGGACAGCATCCCTCCTTCTAAGGTTCAAGAATCATCAAGGAAGAGGCGAAGAAGAGTGTAAGACCCAGATGTGGTGGATAACTACAGGAAAAGCTTCTCCTAGACACAGGGAAGTTGCACATGTGCATTCACGAAAGTATAGCACAGATAAGACCTATGCAAGTCCAAGCCAGACAAAATTCCAGCATGCCAAAGGGAGTTGGGTCAGAAGTCTCACTACTAGCTGAAGAACAATTAGCTAGTGTTAGCTACTGAGAAAGGGTGAGAAAGTTTTCTCTAAGAGTAAACGTTGACAAGGCTTGAGTGGAAGGCCACACATACAAAAATATTTGGGCAGCACAAATTGGTTTTTTTTTATATTTTTTTTACATATATATTCCTAAATACAACCTGCTCAGTCATATAATGTTACTTGTAAATACACGGATTTCATTTTAGTTTTCTGAAGTCCACCTGTAGACTTCACACATCTCACTACTCTTGCCTCCACATGAATGGTAAGGAAAAGATGAGGGACCCAAAGGTGAGCAGATAACTAACATTTACCTCTGGGAGCAGTGACAGATCAGCTTTTACTGAGACATAAAACCAAGAGATCTGCAAAAATGAAGATGAGTGAAAGTAGTGCTTTATATCTTAGACAGTTGTGGTCACTTAAGAAGTAGTCACTACATTTTTTTTTAATTTATTTTGAAATACAATTCAGTTCTACATATCAGCCACGGATTCCCTTGTTCTCCCCGCTCCCATCCCCCTCACCTTCCCCCCAACCCCCCCCCATTCCCATCTCCTCCAGGGCAAAGCCTTCCCCACAGACTGAGGTCAACCTGGTAGACTCAGTCCAGGTAGGTCTAGTCCCCTCCTCCCAGGCCGAGCCAAACAATCCTGCATAGGCCCCAGGTTTCAAACAGCCAACTCATGCAATGAGCACAAGATCTGGTCCCACTGCCTGGATGCCTCCCAAACAGATCAAGCCAATCAACTGTCTCACCCATTCGGAGGGCCTGATCCAGTGGGGACCCCTCAGCCATTGGTTCATAGTTCATGTGTTTCCATTCATTTGGCTATTTGTCCCTGTGCTTTATCCAACCTTGGTCTCAACAATTCTCGCTCATATAAACCCTCCTCATTCTCGCTAATTGGACTCCCAGAGATCCACCCGGGGCCTAGTCATGGATCTCTGCATCCAGATCCCTCAGTAGTTGGATGAGGTTTCTAGCACAACAATTAGGGTGTTTGGCCATCCCATCACCAGAGTAGGTCAGTTCGAGCTGTCTCTCGACCATTGCCAGCAGTCTGTTGTGTGCGTATCTTTGTGGATTTCTGTGGGCCTCTCTAGCACTTTGCTTCTTCCTATTCTCATGTGGTCTTCATTTACCATGGTCTCCTATTCCTTGTTCTCTCTCTCTGTTGTTGATCCAGCTGGGATCTCCCGCTCCCCCAAGCTCTCTTTCCCTCAACCCTCGCCTTTCATTACCCCCACTCATGTCCAGGCTGTTCATGTAGATCTCATTCCATTTCTCTGTCATTGGGCGATCCCTGTGTCTTTCTTGGGGTCCTGTTTTCCAGGTAGCCTCCCTGGTGATGTGAGTAGCAGACAAGTCATCCTTGTTTCATGTCTAGTATCCTGCTATGAGTGAGTACATACCATGTTTGTCTTTCTGAGTCTGGGTTACCTCACTCAGGATGATTTTTTCTAGATCCATCCATTTGTCTGCAAACCTCATGATGCCATTGTTTTTCTCTGCTGAGTAGTATTCCATTGTGTATATGTACCACATTTTGTTTATCCATTCTTCAGTTGAAGGGCATCTGGGTTGTTTCCATGTTCTGGCTATTACAAACAATGCTGATATGAACATAGCTGAACAAGTGCTCTTATGGTGTGGTTGAGCATTTCTTGGGTATATGCCCAAGAGTGGTATAGCTGGATCTTGGGGGAGACTGATTCCCAATTTTCTAAGAAAGCGCCATATTGATTTCCAAAGTGGTTGTACAAGCTTGCATTCCCACCAGCAGTGGAGGAGAGTTCCCCTAGCTCCACATCCTCTCCAGCATAAGGTGTCTTCAGTGTTTTTGATCTTAGCCATTCTGACAGGCGTAAGGTGGTATCTCAGAGTTGTTTTGATTTGCATTTCCCTGATGATTAGGGATGTTGAGCAATTCCTTAAATGTCTTTCGGCCATTTGAGTTTCCTCTGTTGAGAATTCTCTGTTTAGTTCTATAGCCCATTTCTTAATTGGACTGTTGGGCATTTTGATGTCTAATTTCTTGAATTCCTTATATATTCTGGATATCAGTCCTCTGTCAGTTGTGGGGTTGGTGAAGATCTTTTCCCATTCTGTAGGCTGTCGCTTTGCCTTGTTGACCGTATCCTTTTCTCTACAAAAGCTTCTCAGTTTCAAGAGGTCCCATTGATTGATTGTTTCTCTCAGAGTCTGTGCTACTGGTGTTCTATTTAGGAAGTAGTCTCCTATGCCAATGCGTTCAAGACTACTTCCTACTTTCTCTTCTAGCAGGTTCAGAGTAGCTGGATTTATGTTGAGGTCCTTGATCCACTTGGACTTAAGTTTTGTGCACGGTGATAGATATGGATCTATTTGCAGCCTTCTACATGTTGATATCCAGTTTTGCCAGCACCATTTGTTGAAGATGCTTTCTTTTTTCCATTGTGCACTTTTGGCTTCTTTGTCAAAAATTATATGTTCATAGGTGTGCGGATTAATGTCAGGGTCTTCAATTCGATTCCATTGGTCCACATGTCGGTTTTTATGCCAGTACCAAGCTGTTTTTATTACTGTAGCTCTATAGTAGAGCTTGAAGTCAGGGATCGTGAGGCCTCCAGAGGTTGTGTTATTGTACAGGATTCCTTTGGCTATCCTGGGTTTTTTGTTTTTCCATATGAAGTTGAGTATTATTCTTTCCAGGTCTGTGAAGAATTGTGTTGGTATTTTGATGGGGATTGCATTGAATCTGTAGATTGCTTTTGGTAAGATTGCCATTTTTACTATGTTAGTCCTGCCTATCCATGAGCATGGGAGATCTTTCCATTTTCTGACATCTTCTTCAATTTCTTTTTTCAGGGACTTAACGTTCTTGTCATATAAGTCCTTCACTTGCTTGGTTAGTGTTACCCCAAGGTATTTTATGTCATTTGTGGCTATTGTAAAGGGTGATGTATCTCTGATTTCCTTCTCTGCTTCTTTGTCCATTGTATATAGGAGGGCTACTGATTTTTTTGAGTTGATCTTGTATCCTGCTATGTTGCTGAAGGTGTTTATAAGCTGTATCAGTTCCTTGGTGGAATCTTTGGGGTCGCTCAAGTATACTATCATGTCATCTGCAAATAGGGAAAGCTTGACTTCTTCCTTTCCAATTTGTATCCCCTTAATCTCCTTATGTTGTCTTATTGCTCTGGCTAGAACTTCAAGTACTATATTGAATAACAAATTGGTTTTGATAGTCAAAGAGAAACATAAAGCTGGGTGGGTAAGAAACAGAGAATAGATTTGGGAAGAGTTGGGGAGGGGGACAAACATGATCAAAATATAGGAAATTCTGAAAGAAGTAATGAAAGAATTTTTAAAGTAGGAAATGTTGTCTATGTACAGTGGAAAGTGGGAGTTTTTGTAAGCTAGGCATGTCTCCATGGTTACATTATAGACTTACATATTTGCTTATAAGGTATTCTGTAGACAAGTATGCAGTAAACATTTGAACAGAGTATTACACCTCATGCACATTCATTACCTGATCAGGATTTTAATGAGGAGAAAGCTGTGTTTTCCTTTAAGTCTGCTCAGCTTCAGAATGACAGCCATTATTAACCTTCTCATTCCTACTGTCATTTAAAAATGTGAGTGGGTCAAAGCCACATTCACTCATTCTACATGTTAAATATTTCCCATATTTTTGCTATTTTATATTCACCAGCATATATATTCATATTTTAATCTCTTTAACACAGTTAATGTAACATTGTCCTAGAAGCACAGGGTTAGGGCAACCTTGAATAAGGCTCTGTCTTTTTTTTCAATGTTGTTTGTTTCCATAACTTATTTCCTGGCTATTTGTCCTTAAAAATACACAACTGTTTTTCCTTCCCAATGATCAGTATCTATGTCCATTAAATTGAAGTGGAACAACTATATTGCTTTCGTCACAGGGTCCTTAGTCTGGAACATAAATTATCATCATTTCAATAGACATTCCTAATAATGGAGATGACTGTAAATGAACTACTACTTGGGGCTTTTTTGTTTGCCTTTGTAAAGTGTATTAATAAGAATAAGAGGGTAACTTATAAATACTTACTGTTTGTATATAAAGAGAGGCATCATGAGAGGAAGACAGATTCAAATCCAGTAAAATCGTTATGCCCATTTTCTTATTAGGTAAGACCCTTTTAAATAATTACCATTTAAATTACTCATCTTTAAAGGATACATTTAATTTTCCAATTATTGGTATCATGTTAGTGTTTGCCCCTATGAACTGAATTGCTAGAAGTGGTTTGAAATCATTAAAACAAGGCTTAAATGTTGAGAAAAGTGTGTTTCTGTATAATTCCTTTATGCTTACTTAAAACTGCTTTTCCACGATTTAGTTTATCATTAGGAAGTCACTGCTTTGTTGCATGAAATCACTGATTTGTGGAACTCTTATAGTTTACTATGCAACTCTTAGACACTCAGTAAACGCTAGGTGATGATAACAGTGCTAGTATTTTCCCTTAGACCTGGGAATGCAAGAAAGAGAGGCATCACATTTCAGTGCTGCATTGTCAGATGCAAGGTTTATTATGCTTTGCAAGTACAAACATGACCAGTGCTGGTGAGGTTGTTCTTTCAAATTCCCACTCCTTCATTGATGTTAAGAGACTTTTCAGATGGCTCCATTCAATAACCCAGGCCATCTCACAGATTTCTGCAGCATCAAAGACAAGGGTAGCAGACATTGCTTTTTGATGCAAAAATTCTCACTTACTTATATCAGAATGTTTCAAAGTAATAGAACCTACCAGTTTCCACATTTATCAAGTTCTTAGCTTGTATCTTATTCTGTATTATGCCCTATGGAACACATGAAAGAAATGAGACACTAAACACCAACATTTTGCTAGATTTTTGTTGTTGTTGTTGCTGTATATCAGACTTTTTCTTTTGGACCACCAACCAGCTCCCAAATCACAACAGGGAAACTTATTAGTTAAGAATGCTTGGCCTGGCTTAGGTTTGATTCTGGCTAGCTCTTTTAACTTAAATATACCTGTTTGTCTTTATCTACCTTTTGCCTCAGGGCTTTTTCTTTTCTTTCCTTCTGTATATCTTACATTCACTGCTTCTCCTGTCTGTCTGTCTGGCAGCTGCCTGGCTTCTTGCCCCAGCATGCCCCATCTTTCTCCCTCCTTCTCCCCCTCTTCTTTTCCGACTTTGCCTCCTGAGTGCTAGGATCGAGGACCTGTGCCAGTATACTGGACTTGTTTTAAATTCTTAAAAACATAAAGAGGAGGACTCTGTGCTCCCTTACCATAATAATAAGCCAGTTCTCATATCATAGATCTATTAAACAGTACCTCTAACCCTTTCCAAAGAAATCTCAGGAAAATGTCTTCATTGTTCTGTTGTGTCCAACTGAGAAAGTCATAGCAGAACCGACCGTATCCAGCCCAAGTAACAAGTTTCGATAGGCTTTTCATGTGATAATGATGAGCATGTTCTATGGGACTGTACACTTACCTCTGCTACCCAATGAGCAGTGAGCTTAGTAACAGTATTGCTATTTTATCAGTTTATTGAAGAGTTATTTGACTTACTCTAAAATTCCTCTGCTATAGGTTAACACTACATAATTCTTAAAATTTACAGATGACCTCACTCTTGTAACCTGGAGCATAAGTGTTTATGTACTTATTTTATGCTTTTTATTTATAACCACTTTAAAAATAAACTTTATTATTAAAAACTTGCAAATAATTAAAAACATCACATACCCCAAATTAATAGTGGGACTCAAATTCTACACTATTCAGGGAACTTATTATGTAGTTAGAGTAGATATTTGGAAAATAAGATGCAGAACTTCACATTAAATTTAACATCATCAGTATCAATTATATTTTATGCCTGTATCTACCACCAAAACAAACAAAAAGTTCATAAGAGAACTAGAACTAGAAAAATAATTATATTTATATTCTCTTTCATAACTCATGTCCACTACCTGCTTTTAATCCTTCCTCATCCCTTTATATTCAGTCTTTCCTTTTTCCTCTCTTCATGTTGGATGTTGCCTACATGTACACTTAGTTACATGTATACACAAATTATTGGTCACATTCTGCATATAAGAAAACATGTATCTTTTTTCTTTCATATATTGTATGACCTCATTAATATTATATATTCTAAGTCCAGGCAATTATTAAAAGATTTATTTTTATTTTATGTATATAGGTGTTTTGACTGTGTATATGTGCTCCAGCCCCACACAATTTTTATTTACTACATTTTTAATTAAAATACCATTAAATCATTGCACCTTCTGTGTCCTGTCTTCTTTTCAACCACCCATCCTACCTTCCCCATCTCAGATTGATAGCTTCCTTTACTTTGATTATATATGCACACATATATAAATTTTGTATGTATGTGTGTGTCTATATATACAAATATATACATACAACTTGTTGATTCCATTTTCTGTTTGTATGTACATGATTTCAGGGCTGACATCTTTGTATTTGACAACCAGTTAGAGTACTCTACCATGGGAAAGCTAAGTCTTCCTTGCTCATCAGTAATTAGATGCTTACAGTTCTTTGTCTATGTGTGAGACATCATGAGATTTCCCCCTTTTCCATTACATGTTTATTGATATTGTCATTGTTCAGATCTTCTTTAGGCAGCCATTTACAGGAGACACAGTCTCACAGAAGAAGTCCTGGTCCTATGGCACTTACAGTCTTCCTGGTCCCTCTTCCATGATGTTCCTTGAGTTTTAGGTGCAAAGGTTGTGTTGAAGATATATCTGTTAGAGGTGGGCTGCTCATGATTCATTGATTTCTGCATTGTGTAAAGTTGTGGTTTTCTGTTTGATGAAGTATGATAACTACATTTATTTTATGTGTATAGGTGTTTTGACTGTGTATATGTGTGTAAGTTTTAGGAGGTTCTTTTCTAAGATTCATGACCTCACTAGTCCTGGGAATTGGGCTAAGTTTCTTGTACCAAGTATAAATTTCTCTCCTCTGAAGTGGGCCTTAGGTCCAACTAGACAGCTCTTGGTTATTGGCAGCATATGAATGCCACTATTGCACCTTTAGGACTGTGTTGCTGTGCTGATCAGTGTTGTGATTTATAGGATCATTGCTGCATAGGACTTGACTGCTTCCATTCTGTGAATTTGCATAGTACTGTGGAATTATGACAGCTAGACAATGGAAAGGAGACTTTCAGGTTAGATTTAGCTTAAATCATCTATTCTTGTGTCCTACATGTGGGTGTCTTCAGCCATAATCCCCTACCTCCAACATCTTCAGGTCCTAGCTTCGAATCTTCAGTTTTAAACAGGGAGCAACCACAGAAATCCTGCATATTTTAAACATTATTTTCTTTAGAGCTGAATAGTATTCCATTTTATGTACATAAATATATACTTATAATTGTTATACAAATGATAATAGTCTGGGTATTAAAATGTGCTTCAAAATAGGACATGGATCATTGAAAACATTATACCTCATTTAAAAATACCATCTGAGGCTTTAGAGTTTGTTCAAAGGGCAGGGGTTTTGTTCCCAGCACCCATATCCAGCTGTTCACAACTGCCTGTAATTCCAACTCCAGAGGATCCAGCACCATCTTCATGACTTCTAAAAGTTCCTGCACCCATGTTTGTTTACACACACACACATGCACATTCAAATACATACATATACACACACTTAAAATAATCAATCTATATGTACAATTTTCTCAAATGAACAAATGTGTAATTTATTTTAAAAATTGATGTTGTATGCATCATTATGTAACTGTTCATATATTAAAGTTTCTATAACACAATTATTATATCTTGTAATTTAAAAAAAACTGGGTTTTAGTTTTCTAAATATGAACCACATTTTCAGTAATATCCTAATATGAAAGACTTTTAAGAGAGGATGTTGCCCCTTTAGTTTTGTTCTCTATTCCATCCTCCTTATGGGTTTTTCATTTCCAAGCCCAAATTTCATGATCATTTACAAAGCATGAACATAGGATAAAGGAATCTAAACTAAATGTCACTGACATAGTTTAAAGAGGACATCTATAAATTTTAGGCCAAATCTATAATCTGTTTGACATTAAATATGTTAGTCTACTCTTGTCAAATCTTCTCTCTTGGTTTGTTCTGACCTTAATTTCCACCCTGATATTCTTATCCAAATGTGTCATGAGGGCAGCCAGATGGTCTGATTTCTTTTCAGGGCAGCATTGAAATGCTCTGCTATGTTCTCAGGGATTATATGAACATGCTGCTCTTGTAGTGGATAGAAACACCAGTGTGTTTGTTGTTTTTCTTGTTGCTATGGCAAATGACAGATGAAAGCCACTTAAGGAATCTACGACTTATCTTGGTTCACAGTTTCAAGTACAGTCCATCGTGTTAGGGAGTCATTGTGGCTGAAGCTTGAGGTGGTCATACGGCATCCAGTCAGGAAGCAGACAGTAATTAACACTGGTTCTCGGTTAGCTTACTTCATTTCATTCATTCTGGGACCACGGCCCATGCGATGGTGCTGTCCATATTTAGGATAAGTCTGTCTACCTCAATTAGCCTAATTTAAATCTTTCTCAGATATTTCCAGAGGTTTGTTTCCATGGTGAATCTAAATTTTGTCAAATTGATAGTATTAATCATCACACTGAGTTTCCTCTATCAGTGAAATTAGCTACAGAATGGAAGTTTATAAAATGTCTGACTTGAATCTCTCCAGGGGTGTGTGTGTGTGTGTGTGTGTGTGTGTGTGTGTGTGTGTGTGTGTATTTGACACTAGGTGTCTTCCTGGATTTATCTGCACCTATATATTGATGAAGGTCTCTCATTTGAATGCAAAGATCACCACTTTGACGAGTATGTATAGCCAGATAACTTTTGTGATCCTCTGACTATCCCACCTGGGTGTTAGCATTATGGGCAGGATGTTACACACACCTGGCATTTATATAGAGTGCTGAAAGCTAAATATCTATGTGGTGTGTCCTTTTTCCACTGAGTCTTTTCCTTCTTCCGGAACTCCCCCTCCATATACCTGCTATTGTTCTGTATCCTGTGCTGTCTCAGTGGCTTTAACTTCTGGGTGTCCACTGTGGAGAAGTGTTCACTTAACATGACAGAATACTTTATGTTCTGCAGTTCAGAGACCAAAACGAACACAAAAGCATTGAAATAACTACTGATACTTTTTGATGACTGACTAATAGAAGTACTGTGAACTGCCTCATAAGTAATGAGCTCTTCTTTACCAGTGATGTAGTGTGTCCACTATTATGAGGTTGGAAGAAGATAAGAAAGGAAGCACAAAAGACAGTTTTGCTAGTGACAGAACATGATTGTGCCTAGTGCCATGGAGGATGATTTATCAAGTGGGAGTTTGTGGTGAAGCAGAGCTCATCACCTATGGAGTAGAGCAGAGTCACCCTGGTGCCAACAGAAGGACAGGACTCATGAAGTTAGCTACTCATCTTTGGGGAAATCACTGAGTGAATACAGGCAACTGGGTAAACCAGAAAATGAATCTGATTCCCCAAGTACACAAACCATGTACTCCTGGAAGATATGCTAGCATATTAATGTTAATTGTATACCTTCTGAAATTCTTACAAATACTCTCATGTTAATTATAACTATAGGAGTGATATCTTTTCTTACTTTTTATAACATCCAATTTCTTAAAAAATATAATTTTGAAAGCAATCAAAAAATCCAGATGAGATCATTTTAATTACATCTACATCTTACAGAAAACTACCTTGTTATTTATGTGAACTTAGGCCATCAACTTTTGCAAGGTAAGAAAAGATACTTGGAGAACCTCCTGTTACCATAATGTACTTTATAGACTCCAGGAAGAAATGAGCAAATTCACCATCATTAAGATGCTATGAAGGATCAGAGCATTGGTTCTTTATAATCCCATAATGAGTTTCTTGCATTGAATGCAGAAATTCTGTCATTTTTCAGATTTGGCATGACGTCTATTCATAATTAAGCACAGTTTTTAGATGAATCCTCTTTAAGAATAAACCTGTATCTGCATTTCTAACAGTCTAATTTCTGTCATATTCATTCCTTGCATATTGGTGAAATTATTTAGGCCACTCCATGTAGTTAAAAGGGAGGTTTATTTAGTGGCGTAACTTACAAATGAAGGGAAAGGTAGGTTGCAGGGTCTGGGAAAGGTGTAGCGCAGTCCGGTGATGTTCTCTGGAGAACTCTGCTCAGTCTACCTCCAGCATCCAGGGTCCAGGAACCAAGAGAGCCCCTGCATCTGGAACACAGGTCTTCAGCATCCTCTCTCAGCCCTGCCTTGTGGTGTGACCGTTACCGAAGCCTGAATGGGGGTTGGAACTTTCAGGTCAAAGCTGGGATGGCTACCCACCACACTTGCATATAAAAGAACTCTCTATAAAAGGTGAAACTGACATGTGGAAGGCCAAACTAATTATTTACAGGATAGAGAGAAGGATGCTAGATGCTGATACTGTATTTGGGAGTGGTTAGAGATCCTTTACTAGCATACATTAATTATATATCCTGTTGTGTTTCACATAGACATTTTCTTCTAAGTATATGAAAGTCTAGGGCTTCTAAGTCTAGTATAAGTATATAGTAGCTTAGGGTGCTTGTCTAGCATGCTACCAGACATCTCAAGGTTCATAGTTCACAACAGTGCAAGAGACATCCATTCAAAGGTTTGTGAAGTATATGTACAAGGTAATTCTTTTATCAAAGATGTCTGGACCCTAATACTATATAGTTAAACGAACATTGTAGATGTGATTATGTGTCTCACATTATTTTTTATTTTATTTTTATTTTTTAATTTTATAATTAATTTAATTTCACATATCAGCCACAGATTTCCCTGTCCTCCCTCCTCCCAGCCCCCCCGCACTCCCCCCAATCCAACCCCCATTCCCACCTCCTCCAAGGCAAAGACTCCCCTAGGGATTCAGCTCAGCTTGGTAGATTCAGTTGAGGCAGGTCCAGTCCCCTCCTCCCTTCACCGAGACTGAGCAAAGTGTATCAGCATAGGCCCTAGGGTCCAAAAATCTAGCTCATGCACTAAGGACAGGCCCCAGCTCTACTGCCTGGGGGCCTCCCAAACACTTCAAGCTAAACAAATGTATCACTTATCCAGAGGGCCTGATCCAGTTCCATGGGGGCTCCTCAGCTATTGGTTCACAGTTCATGTGTTTCCACTAGTTTGGCTATTTGTCCCTGTGCTTTTTCCAATCATGGTCTCAATATCTCTTGTTCATATAATCCCTCCTCTCTCTTGCCAATTGAACTCCTGGAGCTCCACCTGGGGCTTGGCCATGGATCTCTGCATCTGCTTCCACCTGTCACTGGATGAGAGTTCTGTCATGACAACCAGGTTGTTCGGCCATCCTATCACCAGAGTAGGTCAGTTCGGGCTTTCTCTCGACCATTGCCAGTAGTCTATTGTGGAGGTATCTTTGTGGATTTCTGGGGACCTCTCTAGCACTTTGCCTCTTCCTATTGCCATGGGGTCTTCATTGTTCATGGTATCTCTTTCCTTGTTCTCCCTCTCTGTTCTTGATCCAGCTGGGATCTCCCGCTCCCCTAAGCTCTCTTTCCCCCGACCCTTGCCCTTCATTACCCCCACTCATGTCCAGGTTGCTCATGTAGATCTCACCCATTTCTCTGTCATTGGGGGATCCCTGTGTCTTTCTTAGGGTCCTGTTTATTAGGTAGCCTCCCTGGAGTTGTGAGTAGCAGTCTAGTCATCCTTTGTTTTACATCTAGTATCCACCTATGAGTGAGTACATACTGTGTTTGTCTTTCTGAGTCTGGGTTGCCTCACTCAGGATGATTTTTTTCTAAATCCATCCATTTGCCTGCAAACCTTATGATGTCATTGTTTTTCTCTGCTGAGTAGTAGTATTCCATTGTGTATATGTACCACATTTTCTTTATCCATTCTTCAGTTGAGGGGCATCTAGGTTGTTTCCAGGTTCTGACTATTGCAAACAATGCTGCTATGAACATAGCTGAGCATGTGCCCTTGTGGTATGATTGAGAATTCCTTGGGTATATGCCCAAGAGTGATATAGCTGGGTCTTGGGGGAGATGGATTCCCAATTTTCTAAGAAAGCACCATATTGATTTCTAAAGTGGCTGTATAAGTTTGCATTCCCACCAACAGTGTAGGAGTGTTCCCCTTGCTCCACATCCTCTCCAGCATAAGCTGTCTTCAGTGTTTTTGATCTTAACCATTCTGATGGGTGCCAAGTGGTATCTCAGAGTCATTTTAATTTGCATTTCCCTGATGATTAGGGATGTTGAGCAATTCCTTAAATGTCTTTCAGCCATTTGAGCTTCCTCTGTTGAGAATTCTCTGTTTAGCTCTATAGCCCATATCTTCATTGGACTGTTGGGCATTTTGGTGTCTAGTTTCTTGAGTTCTTTATATATTCTGGATATCAGCCCTCTGTCAGATGTGGAGTTGGTGAAGATTTTTTCCCATTCTGTAGGCTGTTGCTTTGTCTTGTTGACCATGTCCTTTGCTCTACAAAAGCTTCTCAGTTTCAAGAGGTCCCATTGATTGATTGTTTCTCTCAGTGTCTGTGCTACTGGTGTTACATTTAGGAAGTGATCTCTGGTTCCAATGTGTTCAAGACTACTTCCTACTTTCTCGTCTATCAGGTTCAGAGTACCTGGATTTATGTTGAGGTCTTTGATCCACTTAGACTTAAGTTTTGTGCACAGTGACAGATATGGATCTATTTGCAGCCTTCTACATGTTGATATCCAGTTATGCTAGCATCATTTGTTGAAGATGCTTTCTTTTTTCCCTTGTACAGTTTTGGCTTCTTTGTGAAAAATTATATGTTCATAGGTGTGCAGATTAATGTCAGGGTCTTCAATTCAATTCCATTGGTCCACATGTCAGTTTTTATGCCAATACCAAGCTGTTTTTATTACTGTAGCTCTATAGTAGAGCTTGAAGTCAGGGATCATGATGCCTCCAGAGGCTGTTTTATTGTACAGGATTCTTTTGGCTATCCTGGGTTTTTTGTTTTTCCATATGAAATTGAGTATTATTCTTTCCAGGTCTGTGAAGAATTGTGTTGGTATTTTGATGGGGATTGCATTGAATCTATAGATTGCTTTTGGTAAGATTGCCATTTTTACTATGTTAATCCTGCCTATCCATGAGCATGGGAGATCTTTCCATTTTCTGACATCTTCTTCAATTTCTTTTTTCAGGGACTTAAAGTTCTTGTCATACAGGTCGCTTGCTTAGTTAGAGTTACCCCCAGTTATTTTATGTCATTTGTGGCTATTGTAAAGGGTGATGTATCTCTGATTTCCTTCTCAGCCTATTTGTCAATTGTATATAGGAGGGCTACTGATTTTTTTAAGTTAATCTTGTATCCCTTTAATCACAAGGATGCTGATAAAGGTAAAAGGGGCAAAATCAGGGAAGGTTATGTGTTGGTGAACATAAAAGCTAGAGAAATGGGGCCGGAAGCAAAGGAATATGCGTAACTGCAAGAAGCTAGCTCGGATCAGGACTTATAAACCTTAGTAGATGGCCAAAGCAAGATTATGTAGCCTTTAGAAGTTATTTACATCCAGGACTAGATCCCTCTGGTGATTTCTGAAGTAATGCAATCTTGTCCATTCTGTTTATTCCCATAAGATGAAGTTTAGATTTCAGACTCTCAGAACCACATGATAATACATCACTGATTTTCTAATCCACTAAATTGTGGCAATTTGTTAATTGAAGATAAAGAGGCAATACTTAAACCAAATTTTCTCATTAGTAATACTGTGGTTTAAATTAAACACTGCCTTGAGCCACTTCTTAATTTCTTCTAACAGAGTTGGAGAGTATTTTAGTGCAAAATTCTATATTCCCTTTGAGTAACGAGAACAAGGAGTAATGGACTTGCTAAAGAGGGTACAGTTAGTTATGGATAAAATTAGGCCAAGTTTGGAGCTATGCAAGGCTCTTAGATTATTCATAACTGCCAACTTCCACCTCTGAGTTTTGGTAAGAAACACTTGTGTGTGAAAGTCAGAGTTGAAGAAGGACTTTACAATACGGTAATGGCTGACTAGGGTAGAAGCAAGCGACAGGACAGGGGCACAGGTTTCTGGGACAGGGCCACTTGCGATCAAGAGTATGTGTAAGCTGGAGCAGGGACACTTACTATCAAGAGTATATGTGATCTGCTAATTACCATGCCAGGCCATCAGCAGTAAACCCATAAGGAAAGCCCAACCCCTGAGCAGCCTTTTGGAAGGACAAACACAAATAAGAATGCTTATAACTTTCAAAATGGCATAATTCTTCAAAGTTATCTATTGCCAGATGCCAGGAGTTCCTCTTTTTTCTATATGACCTTTGGATAAAATAATGATTAAATGGGACTTAGTTTCATTACAATATTATATGATTTTGAGCTGCGGTTCTTACCTTGCAAAGGCTCTGTCATCATCTTTCCATTTTAAGGAAGATGTGTGTGATTGTTCCTGCCTTAAGGAGCATTTCTGTATATTTTAGAAGCCCTGGTTTGTTGGTAACACTTCACCCAATGCCATCAGTTTCTATGGAGACACTAACTATGGTGCAGTTAAGAGCAAAAAAAGATTCCTCAGCTTCCCTGTGGTTTTGAGACTGTGTTTACTTGTCTTTCCATTCTGCACATCAGAAATAAAATTAAAATGGTTTTCTTTTGAAGCATCATCATTTGTGTGCTGGTAGGATGCTGTTCCCTTTCACAAACTATGGCTATTTATGAATTAAATATCTCCCTGGGCCATCCTTTTCTAAAAACAAAGATAGCAGTCCTCCATGGGGCTATTAATGCAAAAAAAAAGTCACTATGTTACTTGAGATTAAAAAAAAAACATGTACATTAAGCACTACCAATGGCCCAGGTTTATTCCTTTGCATAGCTGTGTCATATATAGATAAATAAGTCAGATTTGGAAAAAGCTCCGGGAGAAAAAGGAAGTCTGTTCTACTTAGAGGTATGATGATTCAGTTTCAGAAAATCTAAACTAGGATTGCTTTTTAGAATTCTGATAGGTTCATTTGCCCTCTTTTGTATCATTATTTAAAAAATCTTTCCAAAAATGTTGGACAAGACAATAGACAAATTTCCCTTTTCTTTTTAAAATAACATCAGCTCTCTTTCTTGGTTGAGCTTCTGGATTCATTTTAATTCCTTAGTCTGCCTTAGTAAGGTGTTTTTCATTTTTAAAGTATTGTTATTATTGAAATATAAGTGTATCAGTAAGTATTATGATTGGCAAGAGCTTAAAATTTCTCCTAAAAACAGACTTAAGAAGTGAAAAACACAATAGATTCTTCCTGAATTCATACATTCAAGTGTATTTTGATTTCAGAGTTGAATGTTAAGTGTTATCCATGAATCCATGGAGATTGTGTCACACTTTCCAGTGTAAGTACCTTTAAGTAGCACAAGGTCTTTGAACATAATTAGTACAGAATATTGAACCCTGCCAGAAATACAGGATTCGTCATTAAATTTAGAGGCTGCTTTATCTCTCTGAGTCTAATCATGTGTGTGGAAGACTAATTGTTAATGGCATAGTCTTTATTGCTCATGACTTCCTTTTATTTTAAATGGAATGGTCTGCTTTGTGAGAAATAATTAGGTTTTATAGGCCTACCTGTGTGGAGTCTTTTGTTGAATGTGTTATGGTTTTGCCAATTCAGATCCTGAAGGCAATTAGAGACTGGGGCTGAACTGTCCCCTAAATCACACACATATTGTGTTATCACCTCCTTTAATTTTTACACATGCTGGCAGACAGGAGCTCCACTTATTTGCAAATACAGAGTAATTACTAGGCTGTGCCTTGTCTGAGAAGCATAAGCATAAATTAGGGGAATGAGCATGTTATATAAGTCTGGCACATGACAATGTTCTGATGTCTGACATTGTCCCCAAATAAAAATTGGCACAATAGTTTCTTGTTTAAAAACATGGTCCAGAGCTAGTGAGGTAGGTCAGTGGTAGTATTGGAGCCCAGGTTTGTTCCTGAGCACCACAAAAATCAAAATAAAAGAGATAGGCAGAGTTGGTGGCCCGCCAACGTCTTGTATAGATTTGTTCAAATGAGATGATGCTTGCCTCTCATTGTCAGTGGGAAGCTATTTGTTGCTCACTGAAGTAAATAAGAACAATTTCCAGAAATTCTCATAACAGAAAAAAAATCAACATTTCATTTGTGAAAGAGATAGTTTATATGATGAGTCACAGACTTGACTAGGGAGATTTGACAGAGATGCTGCCGGAAACATTGAAGATTTGGTAATATATTGAGAAAAATCTGTTATGGTAGAACACAACCTAGTCTGGTGACTAATAATTCCTGTTGTTTACTTTCCTGTGCCATGACACAGGATGATTTAATCATAGTACTGTTATTCCTTCAGCGATGGTGAAAACCATGTCATTTTGACATTAGAGTAGTTGGACACTGTGGGAGTCACTTTTGGTAACACTGCTGACAGATCTGGAAGCCACTGCTGTGGCATTGTCTCTCAGGTTAAGGGCACACGTGTTGAGGCATTTGCTTTGAACGTGATGTTTTCTCTGTCCACCTTCTCATGTCACCAGGTCACTGTGTGTCTGGGCCGAAGTTGAGGCAACTCTACTTCTGCTTCTTCTGCTGCCATATGAGCACTAGCAATTGGGGTATTTTCAATCTAGACAACGTTCTTTGGTGGGAAATTACTTTGAATTCTCTCTCTCTCTCTCTCGTCTTTTCTCCTCCTCCTCCTCTTCTTGCCTCCATCCGCTGTGTCCTATTCACGCTGTCCACAGCACCCATGTGGAGGTCAGAAAGTAACCTCAGGTGTTGGTCCCTTTCGTTCATGGTTGCATACACTGTTGCTACACCAGGCTAGCTGACCTATGAGATCGTGGGTACTCTTCTGTCCCCTCCTGCTATCTTGCCATAGGAGCCCTAGGTCTACAGACACAGTCTTTCTCTTCCAGTCTTTTTGTTGGTGCTGAGAATTCAAATTCTAATCTTTATGCTTGAGGAGCATGCACTTGAATCATGTAGTTGTCCTCCCAGCCCTCCCTTGGGATTTTATCCTTCAAATTCTCATGTGTCCCCCCCCCCCCCGCCACCAAATCTATGTTATCAGACACTAGCCACCCCAAAGACACTGATCACCTTAGACACATGCATGTACAAATTGATATTTTTTTCAGTTAAGATTCTTTTGAAACATTCTTTAAGCTGAAATAATAGGAGCAGTATGAATGTGTGACCTACATCTAGTGACAAGCTTGAAGTTAAGTTTGAAAAATGTATTGAACGTTTACAGGATCTGTAGTGAACACATTGCTGGAGAGTGTATCTTTTCTGATGGGAAGAAATTGAGCTTTGTGAAGTGTTTTCAAAGCATGCAGCCTGCTAAGACATTTATTTTCTGGATTTCCTTTTTCCTTCTCAGTATTTCCTCTCAAATACTTTCTTTAGATAAGAGGAGAATTTGAAAATAACAATGTTTTAGTGGGCAGAGTCCATTTGAGTCAATGCTTTCCAGATAAGCAAAAAGCTGGTTGCTGCTTTGAAATTCTATGGCAGGCTTACAGTTATGTATGAAGTAACATAATCAAAATATTATTGGAAGGTTAATTGAGGAAACAATTTTATGAAAAGAGGTAAAAAAAATAGGAAAAAGATAGCAGATAGGAAGTTTTATGATAAATAATTGGATTATTGTCATGAAAGTGGGAGAAATATTTATATTCTTCAAGAAAGCCTAACTTAGGGCTAGTGAGTTGGCTCACTAGTTAAGAGCACTTGTTGCTCTTGCAGAGGACCAAGGTTCATTTAACAGCACCCATATGGTGGTTCAGAACCATTTCTAGATCAATTCTAGGAGATCCAACAACTTTTTTCTGGCGTTCATGGGCACTGGACACACATGGTGTACGTGCATTCATGGAGACAGACATTCATACACATAAAAATTAAATAAACCTTCAAAGAAAGAAGAAAAGCCTTACTTAATATTCCTAATTTTAAAAAATGAAGCTTTTAATTTTCACTGTGGTCCTCCAAACTGTTTCATGTTGTTTGAGACCCTAGGAACCCCTCCCCCACCACAAAACAAACATTTCTTTTGTAATCAAGGTGCACATGAGTCTATAACCTGCATAGACTCCATTGGATCAACACCTCCTTGGTAGTCTTCGGAAGATCAAATGTAATGGAGAAAAACATTTAGATGTATTTGAGAGAATTACATACCAAAGTTAGTGGGACTTAAGCAAAAATGTTGTGATTACATGAAAACTTATAATTAACTTTCACATCATGAAACTCAAAATATACAAACAAAATGATTAGCATAGTCCTTGCTGTCAGCCAACATTATTGTTAAATAGACTATGGCAGCCAGGTGTGGGGGTTCATGGCTGTGGTGCAAGCAGTTGGGCAGCTGAGACAGGAGATGAGTCTGGACTACACAGAGAGACACATCTCAAAACACTAAAGAATGTTTATGATTTGTATGCTTCTTTGTATACTTTATAAGCAAGTATTTATAAGCCTCTTAAGTACAAATATACACATTTACTGTTCTGTCATTTCTCTGTTTACTTAACAGGATTAGGAGGATTTGTTAGTAGGTGTAGATCTACAACATTTGAAAAATAAATGTACTGTGATTTAAACAATTCATGTAATTAAGATTCGGACTCCTTTCAAATTACCCCATTACATGTACAATGGTAACACATGTTCCTTTCCACATGTCTTTATATTATTGTTAATTCCCTTGCTAGTGTAGATTCTTTCAGATAGATCTGCTGGCTCCCAGATGTCTGGGCAGAAAATCCTACCTTACCTTGCCTCCTACAAGTATGAGAACCTTCTCACTTCCACACTCCGTATTTCCTGTTATCCTAGCTAGGGTTTATTTGCTTTGTCTTACTCTGATTTGCCTGCCTGGTCTTCAGATCTATTGCTCTCTGATACTTCTTAGGGGGTCTGATTGAGACCATTGTATTCATTAGTCATCACCAAACTGTGATACCAATCTGCAAACAGAGGTCAGACAGGTTTAGCTAGATGCATGTTCATATTTGTAACTATTGAAATAATTGTAATAACAGATTTAAGGCAGATAGGGATAGACACATACACTCTATGTCTTTTCTTTTCTCTGAGCTTTTAACTTTATTACATTTTTTTTTTGTTTTGGTTTTTTGAGATAGGGTTTCTCTGCGTAGCTTTGGGGCCTTTCCTGGAACTCACTCTGTAGCCCAGTCTAGGCTTGAACTCACAGAGATCCACCTGCCTCTGCCTCCTGAGTACTGGGATTAAAGGCATGCTCTACCACTGCCTGGCTAACTTTATTACATTTATATTTGTTTATTTATTTGCTTGTGTGTGCAGAACACACACGTAATAGCGTTCATATGGAGGTGAAAAGACCACTTGAAGGAGTTGGTTCTCCCTTTCCATCACATGGATCTCAGTGAATTCACATCTTTGGCCTTGGAGGTAAGCCATCTCACTGGCCCCATCAGTTATCCTTTGTGATGTGGTTTCACCAACCAAAAATCTTTGTGTTTACCTTCACTCACCCTGGGAGAAGTTCTCAGTCCCCCTCAGCCTACTGAACTTTCACTGTTCACAACTCTTCCCATGATGACTATTATCTCCTATCTTAGAACTTCTGTACCCATTGACTCTTTTGGGGCCTGTCTTGGCTTCTATATTTCAAAGGGAATCTTTTTAATTACAGTAACTCTGTCTAACCTACATATTATTGATAGCTATCTTCTGATATGATGATATTTGGTGATTTGGGGAAGATACTACATCTATGGTATATGTGTAGCAGGAGTCTTGAAAGGTCTTATTAATAAAAACAAACCTGAAGCCAGGTATTGGGATGAATGCTGGAAGATCAGAGAAGCAGAACAAGCCACAACCACCTCACCTCGCCATTTCCTTAGCTGATCCTATTTCCTCAGACTGGAAGCCTCTGAGTCCTTATCCAAATGAATCTCAGCTGAATTGCTTCTCGAAAGCCTGAATGCTTAACCAGCCTAGTTCCTGGTTTTCATGCCTTATATACCTTTCTGCTTTCTTCCCTCACTTCCTGGGATTAAAGGCTCACTTCCTGGGATTAAAGGAGTGTGTCACCATGCCTGGCTGTTTCCAATGTAGTCTTGAACTCACAGAGATCCAGATGGATCTCTGCCTCTGGAATGCTAGGATTAAAGGCGTGAGTGCCACCATTTTCTAGCCTCTGTTCCTAGTGGCTGTTCTGTTGTCTGACACCAGATAAGTTTATTAGGGTGCACAATATTTTGGGGAACACAATACCACCACATATATGTTTGCAAATTTGCATTGTTATCATTCATCAAACAAGTGATTTGAGATACACAGAGTTTTAGAAATGTCATGGGCTTAGAGTCAAAGACTTTGCCACATAATAGTCATGTGACTGAGAATACTCACTGTCTGTGGACCTCAGTTTAATTTATCCATGCAAGGAAAGGAAGAGCATACTTCACTGACCAGCAAGAAAGCATAAGAAAGTCGGGATTTGGAGAGATGTCTCAGTGATTAAGAGTGCTTGCTGCAGAGAATAACCAGACTACAACCCACAGCTCCAGAGACGCTAGGAAGCAAGGAGGACCCTAAGAGGGACACATGGATCTGCCTTGGGAAGGGGAAATAGAGGAGATCTCCATGATTAAACTGGGGATGGGGGGGCAATGAAGGGTAGGGGATGGGGATGAGAACATGAGGGAACAGATGGTTGATTTGGGGGAGGAACAGAGTAGAAGAGCAATGAAAGAGATATCTTATAGGGGGAGACATTAAGGGATTAGGGAGAAACCTGATACTAGGGAAATTCTCAGGAATCCATAAGGACTACCCCAGGTTTTTAGACTAATAACAATAGTGGACAGGGTGCCTAAAATGGCCTACCCTGGTAATCAGATTGGTGAATCCCCTGTTTGAGCCTTCATCCAACAACTGATGGGAGCAGATGCAGAGATCCATGGCCCAGCACCAGGCCAATCTCCTGAAGTCCAGTTGAAGAGAGGAAAAAGGGAATTATATGGGGGGGGGGGGGTCCAAGATCATGATGGGGAATTCAACAGAGATAACAGAACCAAGTTCCTAAGAACTCTAGACCAACAGCTGTGGAACCTGCCTGGGACCAGACTAGACACTCTGCATGTGGGAGATAGTGTGTAGCTGGGTCTGTTTGCGAGGCCCTTGGCAATGGGATCAGGATCCATCCCTGGTGCATGAGCTGGTTTTCTTGAGCCCATTTCCTGTGGTGGGATATTGCTCAGCCTTGATGCAGGGGGAAGGGACTTGGTCCTGCCTCAACTGAATGTATCAGGCTTTGCTGACTCCCCATGGGAGCCCTTAGCCTTTTGGAGGAGGAGATGGGGAGTGGGTGGAAGGGGGAGGTTGGCAGAGCAGGAAGAGGGGAGATGGGGATCTGTGATTGGTATGCAAAATGAATAAAAAATTCTAACGCCCTAAAATATTTTTCTAAAATGCAAAAAAAAGAGTGCTCAATTAGAGGCCCACAGTTCAGTTTCAGCACCGACATTGCTGGCACACAAATGTGTGTATTTTCAGCTCTAGGGTATTATATAAGCCTCCTTCTGTCCTCTGTGGGTACCTGTACATACATTATATGAATAAATAAAGTATATAATAAAATAAAT
This sequence comes from Peromyscus californicus insignis, assembly GCF_007827085.1. Taxonomy (NCBI): domain Eukaryota; kingdom Metazoa; phylum Chordata; class Mammalia; order Rodentia; family Cricetidae; genus Peromyscus; species Peromyscus californicus. The sequence continues at coordinate 6,085,881 of NW_026294617.1, read as the reverse complement.
ACACTAAAAATAGTAAGACAGATATGTCTTAATTACTTTGTAAATTTTGTGCAAATATAAATTATGATTACAGCTAAAATTTCTATGTTTTTATGCCAGGAGAAAGTAAAGCAATGTGTATACAATGACATGCATCATAGACAACTGGATGATTAACAATCTCCAGAAGTAAATATGTGGCCATATGTGGCCATCAGAAATTGTTTAGTAAAAGCAGAAAGAAAAATGAACTAACAAATAGGGTTGCACTCTCTGTTCCTGTATGATAGAATAGTTAAATTAATGGCTAAATCTAATTAAGAAACTGAAAAATTATAGAGTGCTCGCTGCCAATACTAAACCCAATGGGCTGTGAGACAGGGATATGGTAACACTCAAAAGTTACCTCACCTTTGTTGAATATTAAGGTGATTTCACTACCTACCCTTGGAAATAAAACAGCCCTTGCAATTACATTTTGTAATTTGTTATTGGTTCAAAAATTAACGACTTTTGCTGTAGTCAATGGATCATCACAGGTGACAAAGCACAGCTTTAATTAACAGTGACAGGTAAAGCCCCTTAGAGTCAGAGTGGATTTATAATAGCAATTATATAAGAAATTATATTTTGATCATTACAGTTTCACATTGAGGCCAAGAGTACTAATCATATGTTGTCTGGTTCTAACACTTTGTGGGGCACTGGCAAATATTTAAAATCATGAACTATGCCAACAAACTGTGGAATGTGTTATGGCCCACTGCCTTGATAAATATCCTATCTTAAAGCCTGGTTTGCGTTTAGGAAGTTGGGGCTCTTCGTCTCCCACTTAGGATCTTGTTGCTTGACTGACTGTCCACAATACTTTACCTCAGAGCAGTAGTGAGAAGTCTGTGCCCTCACTCCGGAAAATTCCACTGGTAAGTGCTGTCAACATCACCGTCCACCTCTACAAAGCTGAATGCTGGAGAGACTGATAACCTGAACTTGATAACTGAGACTCACGTATTAGAAGGAGAAAACTGACTTTTGCAAGTGTTTTTTTATGACCTCAGTTCATGTACTGAAACACACACACACACACACACACAAATCTCATATGCATATATTATTATAAGTATTATATATACATATATAAATGATTTTTTTACTGAAGAGATTTGTTTCATATAATATATTATGATTATGACTTCCCTTCTCCCTACTCCTCCAAGGTCCTCCTCCTCTCCTCCCCCACCGAACTCCATGCCGTTTCTTTCTCTCTCTCATTAGAAAACAGGCATATAATAATAATAATAATAATAATAATAATAATAATGATAATAATGATAATAATAACAGCAATAAACCAGAAGAGGGAAAGAATCAAGCAGAAAAAAAGCACAAGAAATACATACAAACACTGAGACACACACATTCACACACAAACACCCCCCAAAAAACACAAAACTAGAAAGTATAATATATAAACAACAGATCTATAAGCTTAAAAAAGCCCTGAAAAAGTGATGTTAGACAAAATACCTCCATGAATATAATCGACACAGGTGTCTGGAGAACAGCCAAAGAAGGGACTGCAAACTGCAGGTGGACACGTCTGCTTGGTCCTAGAAACTATCTCCTAATAGGAACAGGAGGAAAGATGCCTATGGTCTTCTAAAGTATACAGCCCAGGGCCCCAAACTTCTTAGGTGGCCATAGAGTTCTTACATAAATATATTGCAGAGACATTAACGATTTATTGGTGATGATGTATTTGGTTTATTGTTTTTATTAAAAAATGGCACTCATGGCTTCTTGGCCACTCAGCTAGGATCAAGTGCAGTGTCTGTTCATACCAGCTTAATATCTGATCTATCCTTTTCCAGGGTCAATATAGTATAGGGCTTGTTAAAAGAGATGAAATAGGAGCTTGCTCTGTCTATTCTACCAATCAACCTGGGGCTGCAAAACCTGTAAGAGCCATGCACCCCTCAGGAAACTTAAGGCATCTTGTACAGTTGGGGCTTACTTTTTAGCTAATATCTTTGCAGTTTTGTTTTCTGTGTTGGGAGGAAAAAATAGCACTCTTTACAGCATATATATTTTTTAAACTGAGTATTTACCTAATGTGTGTGTGTGTGTGTGTGTGTGTGTGTGTGTCACACCATGGTGTTCAAGTGGTGTACAAATTGCTAGAGTCAGTTTTCTCCTTTCACCCTGTGGGCCCTGGGCATTGGCATAGGTCTTCAGTCTTGGCGGCAAGTGCTTTACCTGTTCAGCCCTCTCACGGCTCCCCACCCAATACCATAATTTCTGTTGTGTTGTCTTCTTTTCTGTTCTTGTTTAGCATATTGTAGGATTTTTAGTAATTGAAAACACTGTTATGCGCATCATGCCAAATAATTTAGACACATACATCACCACCGCCTTGTGCAGCACGGGTGCACTGTTGGGTCCAGCATTTTGTTGTGGAGGTACTGGGACTAATTCAGTGACATTATAAAACATAATTTTACCTAATTATGACCAAAAAAGTAGTCATAATGACCTAGGTTTTGTAAGGAGAATGAGGGAGAATATTCATAATCAAAACTAATAACTAGCTTTATAGTAGGTATTTATATCCCTAGAAAAGCATAGGGAAAATCAAGAAATGCATGTACCAAACTATGAGAGTGGAATGAGAATGTTGTTTCTCAATTTAGCATTTTACGTATTTTAAAAACTGAGGTTTATAATGAATTCAAAGGTAAATATATATAAAATACAGTACTAATATATTGAAAATTTCATCTGAAGTTAGTTATACTTTGAATGCCCTGTCAAACTGGTGATGTGCTTATCTTTAGGTGTGGGTTTTGGTAGAAAGACCATTTATAGATATGAGTGAGTGTATTGTGTGCATCATTCATTGTGAAGCATAAAACAGATACAATGAAAGAAAAGATCAACAGTGCACTTAGTTTAGCATGTGATGACTGCTGGGAGAGCAAGAGCCATTTTTTATAATGATGTGACCCCCTCCTCACCTATAGGCTGACCACACACCGAAGCAGGCCCCAGGTCCAAGACTAACTGCACAGTACAAACCGGACTTGATGGAGGACAAAGGGGAAAAAAGAAGCAATCTCAAAGTTGAGTGGGAAGGAAGAGGAAGGGTGGTGGGCGAGGAGCTAAGAAGGGTGAATAGGTTAAAAATATAATGTACGAAATTTTCAAAGAATTAATAAAATGTATTTCTAAAGTTTATTTTCTGGGGTTTGCAAACTAGCTCAGTGAGTAAAGGCCTTTGCTGCTGAGCCTGGCAACTTGAATTCCGTCCCTGGGGCCAGATGGTGGAAGGAGAAAGCCTACTCTTACAAGTTGTACTGTGACCTCCACATGAATGCTGTCTCATGCACACACCTCCACACATATGGACACAGCACAAAAATAACATGTAGAAATGAACGCACATAAGCCTTCCTTTTGTGTTATGTTTGCTTCTTCAGCTTTTTGAGGCAGAGTCTCCTTCTGTAGCCCGTTCTGTTCGGGAACTACTAACTCTTGCCTCAGCCTTCCTGCTGCTTGTTCTGCAGATGTGAGACCCCACACCCACCTTGCTCTCCATACTTCCCTGGATCATAGCTCACTCCGCATATTGGCTACCACTGTGTTTGGCACTCCACTTAATACTATCCTGCTTGCAGTGTTCCCACTCACCTTCTCCATGCCTCATGTATGTGCCAACTGTGGAGCACAGTCCGCATTCTCAGCACTTATATCTCACCACGACGTTTTCAATGCAAAGTGTTGGAGTTATTTTCAATTCCTATCTACTAAGAATGAGTCCTAACACTGAATTCCTAAGATTTGGTTCCTGAGTACGTGGTAAGTCTGTTCCACAGCCCGTTGGATGTTCCACAGAACACAGGCAAAGTGCTATGGCACTCTGAGTTCGGTTAAGTTAATGAAATCTTAAAAGAATTGGAAATTTAATTGCAGCTGTAAATTTCTTTATTAACTGAAGATATTTTAAAAATAGAATTCCTTGTTACCTGATTCATTTTGGATTTAGTATCTACGTTTAGAGATAAGCAATTTAGGCTTTATAAACTTAGAGCATAATAATAAGAAGCAGTTAATTACGTGACAGAGTAAAATGAGCAGTTCATGGAAAACATAGACCCATGTTCACTGCTGTGTCTTGAAGATGCAGTTTTTCCTTAAAGGCATTTTAGTGAGAAATGTTTTCATGCATGTACCAGCTAGACTAAATATCCTCAAGGGTAAGAGGTGAGAATCTGACTGTGAGTATCAAACTTAAGAGCTTAAAAGCTTATAATATATGTTTGTTTATTATTTAGGGGTTTGTATACAAAGAAACATCTATAAAATTTATATTCTAAATTTTTCAAGACAAAAACAAAAGCCAGAAACAAAAATTTTTCAGAGAGATGTTACTGATTTTAGGATAGGTGTGTGGATTTGCTGGTCTCCTTGCATCCACTGCTTTGGCTTAATGATTCAGGATATTTTGCAAATATTCAGATACTTTATGGCTAAGAACAGAGAATAAGATGCATAGGGAGAAAAAAATCAGTATGCATTTGTTTTTCAGGGTCATCTCCCAAGTAGAAGCATGCACGTAGAAGTGAAGGTTTTAGGAAAACACAAATTATTAATGCTATCACTTGCTGCTTCTATATTTCTTTTCAGAATTACATGTATGAGCAGAAGAGTGCTTTATTTTCATATTTTGGGGATGGAGTCACTAAGAAGTTAAAAAGAGAAGTGGAAGTTGTATTTTTCCCTTTTTATCTTTGGGAAGCAAAATATTAGTCAGGGGACCTAAGTGAAGGAGAAGGATGGAAACAAATATTAGCCTTTTACTACTGGGTGTGCACATGTGTGAGGCTCTGTGTACACATGCATGCATACCCGTGTGTGTGTGTGTGTGTGTGTGTGTGTGTGTGTGTGTGTGTGTGTGCGTATGTGTGTCCCTCTATTAATCTCTACCTTTTTTTTGAGACAAGGAGTCTCACTGAACCTGGAGCTTATTGGTTAGAATATAATGACTGCCAGTGAACTCCAGGGAAGATCTGTCTCCATATCCAGAGCTCTGGGATTCCAGATGTGCATATTACCATGAAAGAGTTTTACTCGATTCCGTGGATTCCAACTGAGGTCCCAGTGCTTGTGTAATAGGCTGTTTTACTAACTGACACATCTCTGTAGACATGAAATGTTAGCTTTATATTATCAGATCTTGTGATTAGACTACTAACAACTGCCGTTTTAAAATAACTATGAGTAATTTTCCACCTTCACAGATCAATAATCCTGAGCTCTGAAGAGAAAGCTGCCTGGCTTACTATATGGTTGACTTGGACCAATCACTCGACATTGAGGAATCCTTCATGTTTAAGTTGTGGTTAATGACAACACAAGCCCCTTGTGGGAATTAAATAGGCTAATAGGTGCAAAGTGTTTTGAATACAACCTTACACGCACACTTAATAAATACCAACTGTTAGCAGTAGCTATTATGTCCATAATTATATTATTTAGTTCATTTTTAATGAAATATATTATTTATGTACCTACTGATATTATAAAATGCTTAAGGGACACTTGATTCCATATATGACCTATTTCTCAAGATTGCTACTTCATATGCTTTATTTCTTCTGTAGAAGCAAGAGATGTCTTAACAATGCATTCATAAAGGAAAAAGATAAAGGGAACATTGAATTGTGGAAGGGATAGAATGAATTGTGAATGCAAAGATTAATACAAATAGATTTGAACTTCAAGTCTATGATATCATGTCTTTTGAGCCCCTTAACTTCCTTAGTTTCAAATTACAACTTTCAATTGATTATAATGATTGGTTATAGCAGAGTCGATTACAAATGCTCACATTATTTATGTTCTATTGTTGGCTCAATTGAGAATGTCTTGGAAGTGACACATATCGGCAAATGGACAAACTCTCCATTTCCCATTGATAAGATGTTCGTGGAGTGCTTTCTATAGAAGAGGGGTATAAATGAGAAGTCTGCAGAATCAGATAACTGAGTACCTCAAATTATTTTATATTGTTAACAGTATTGGTTTAGAAATGCTGGAGGAAGCTCTCAGGTAAGCTGAGAATAGCAGAACAGCTTAGATGAGAAGGGTTTTGTCCTGAGCACCAGAGAGTCCCAGAATGGCTTCGTGGTGAGAGCTAAGTTTGAGCTCTCTTTTCCTTTTTAGAGAGCTGGTGAAGGGGACGAGGTTCTTCGGTGGTAAACACTTTGTAGAGCTTCCTCTTCCTGAAATCCAGTAAAGTGGTGACTGTAGCTTTTTAAAGAGAGTGAGAGACTGGTTCTAGAGAAGTGGATGGTCCTGTGCAGCTGGAATCCACAGTAGTTAGAATTTCTTTCCTTTTTCACCTGCATTGCAGGGTTTTCTCAGATTTTTTTTGCCTACTCATTCCCATGTGACTTCCTGCTTATAAATCAGGAAATGATTTGATTTTGTCTGATAAGAATTAAAACACCCACATTGGATGACCCATGTATAAGATCTTTTAATGTCAGGTACATACTTGTTGTATGGAGTATTTCCTCTTGAAATTTGTTGTCAAGTCTTACTCTGATACCAACAGAATAATAAACAAAATCAGAGCGCTTCTTCTGTTTCCCTGTTCCACAGGCAAGGAACGATTTTATTTGTGAGTTATCTCACTTACTAAAGAGTTTTCATGCTTCAGAGTGTTTGCTTTCTGTGATTTCAGAAAGAAAGCAGATCCGTAAGCTATTTTTGTGTATCATGAAGAAGGTTTTGTAATCCTTTTACTAGAAGCAAACTTGACTACGGTTTCCTCATTATTTTGCCTGTATTTAACAGTGTGTACAAGTTCTTATTCTGCTTCCTCACATTGCTTTGCTAAGATGGATTGAAAGACTTAAGTAAATCTGGCTTTGCAGCTAAAAATTTTTTTGGAACTATATAAACCTGTCTACAAACTGCTCTGGTTTATAATTGAAGTGAAAAAGAAAAATCAAATCTTTTCTCTGCTTATTTTGCTTTTATGTTATGATGTAAGGAAAAGGGTTTAAACTTGTAAAGGTATGTTTATTTAATTATATTTTGATTAACACATTTCAACTCTTGATGGTTGGAAGGTGTCTACTAAAAATAGCAGGTCATATAAATATTTCTTTTGAATATTTTAGACATGGCCAAGGAATAAAAACATGTGCATATCCAAAATATTTATAAAACAATAAAAATGCAACAATTGAGGAGTTGCCGAAAACAAAATTGAGCAAATCTACCATGGTTTGGTTTCTGTCGCAAATATGTGACGGAGCTAGTAGAGACAGCGCATTTTCACTTTTAGAAGGAAGTTTAAAAGACTTAATCATTATGGACACTATAATTTCTGAATTAAGGTATGGTTTTTTGGAAAGATGAGTCACTGGTTTTGTTCACATAAGCAATTTCACTTACATATGAGTGTGTATGTATGGTGCACATACATATTTTATACATTGCATGTTACATTGTTACATAGCATTTCTATGTGGAGCATACCTATTTTATATATTTCACATATGTGTGTGCTCTGCAAGACTGTGACTCATTTAAACACCAGTCTGCCCTTTAGAGAAGCTTAAGTGCTACTTTTACACAGGAAGCAAGAGACAGCAGGGTCCTGTGTCAGGAAGACCTTTGGATTGTGCCCTTTGAAGCTCATCAGAGCCCATTCAGGTTTATCCCAAGGGGTCAGTTGATGGACGGCCTGATAGTTCTTTTTCCCAGCGGCTGAATGCACAGCTTGGGCAAGACACCCAGCTCCTGCTGACTTGAGAAAAGCGTAATTTTAATGATGATTATAATGAGCTTCAGTGTTGCTGGGAGCCAAATGTATCCTTAAATCCAAGAAAGAAAGCCACAATCAGGGTGAAGTATAATGCAGATTAGATTATACTTTGATAAATTGGCCTTTTAATTAAGATTTCCCCCTTTTCTATACTGGTTTATCTTTTACTACTCCAAGGTGAATAATTGTTATGCATCTTTATGAAGATGTCATATCATCTGAAATTCAGTGAATGCATGGGGATGGGGTGGGGGTGGGGGAATGCCTGTGTCAGACCATTTATCTTGACACATTAATCAATAGAACTGCAGCTTTGATACCAGCACCTGGACATTTTCAGTATTTATTTTCCCTCCAGGACCCACTGCCACTTACTTAAAAAAAAAACAACTCCAGCCTTAGCAGATGGCTTTTATCTACTCTAAAGCCCAGGTTTGAACTGCATTTTCTGAAGAAGATGATTAAAGAAGCATCTAATAAAAGAAACTTAAGCTAGACACTGGGATATGAAGGTTGGCAATCCTTAGAGTGGGTGGATTCTGAGAGGGAACTTGGGTGTTAATAGAATTTGATCGAATCTGTTCTAAGTGACTGTGTTTATCTTCTGCCAGACATTAAAATGATTGAAAAGGTATATAAAAAGGATAAAGTCAATTTTTTTAAAATTAAGTTGCTTAAATCCCTTTATGGGAAACATAGAGACTTGGTAATTGTTCATTTAAAAATAGGAGTGTCAATCCACTTAATACTGAGATTTCAAAAGAGGTATGGAATGTAAAGAGCTGATTCTAGCTTACTTTGGATAGCTCATAACAAATGCTTTTCGAGTTGTTTAGGCTGTGACTCACAATTAGTAGCATATTATATATATATATATATATATATATATATATATATATATATATATATATATATTTCCTAAAATGTGAATTAAATATTTACAATTATAGCCCAGGTAATCGACTCTACATTCTATTGCCTACTATTTCATTAAAAAAGAAAGTATATCACAAACCAACAAGCCATTTCATAATTCACGTAGATCTCAGTTCATAAGACAATGCTCTCAAGTTGTGTACACTGCTTAGAAGGAAGGTGAATATACAATAAATTACTAAATATTCTTTTTAAAAGTTATAAAACTCTTATTGCAGAATGAATACAAGAACATGTTGTGTTCCCCAACTGTCAAAAACTGCTGTATTAAGTCAACTAATACTTTGTTTAGGCCAATATGTACATCATTTGCCTGCATGACCACATGGGTGTATGGCATACCCCAATTCAAAATGTTACTAAAATAAGTAGTATGTTGAAGTGTTAAAAGAATCATTTTAAAATGTCAAAAATATTTACAAAAACGCCTGAAATTTGATGCTATTAGATTCTGATATGTAGATAGGATAATTTTTGACATGGAAAGTGAGAAAAAAAAAAGGAAACTCAAACCATTAAATAAGAAAACATCATAGATTACTGTACCCCAGCTAAATGGGCCTTATGCATTGAAGGAGATATACTTTTTATACTGTAATTTCTCTTATTGCCAAGGAGCAGGAGGCTGACACAGAGATGTCTTGGGGATAGGATCACTCATGTCTTTCAGATCTATTCACCACTTTTCCGCCTTGAAAGCCAGGCATAATTCAGCAACAGGTCCTTTGTGCTCATTATATGTTTTTTTCTGATTCCATGGATATAATGCATGAAAGGATGGATGATGAGGCTGAGTTGGATAAGAGGTCTGGAGGAAACAGTGAATTGCGTAGTCTGTTCTCTGTTAGCCTTGAGCATTTTTCCTGATTTCTCTAGAAATCTTTAGTTTTAAACATTAGGGAGATGGTGGCATCAGGGGTTGAACCCAGTGTCTAACACAGGCTGGTGAAGACACTGAACTGTGTCCCAGAGTCCTTTCTCCCTTTTTCTTTGAAACAGGGTCTCACTAAGTTGCCCCATTGGCCTTGAATTTTCAATTTTCCTGCTCCAGCCTCCCAAAAAGCTGAGAATAAAGACTTATTTCATCAATCTGTAAAGAAACTTTATTTTAAATGACCTTAGTGTCATGATAGTCATTTCTGATGAAGTTGAAGGTGCAAATTTTATCTTCAATGAGAAACATTTTCCTCATGGTAAAAATACATATAACAATGTGTTTGAGATGTTTAAGTTTCTGATCAAGGTGACCCAAGTCACTTAGTTTTCTCTCTATTTCAAATGGATTTTGGTACAATATGATGTAGAAACAAATTTTAATCAATAGAAACTTACAAAGAATTCAAGATTACTTGTCAAAACTAATCAAAAATCTGTATATGTGACATGTGGAGCCTGCTTCCATTGTATCACAGATTACTTTCTTAGGGAAGACGAAATATACAAAGTAAAAGAAAAGTAGATTTTGGTTCATTTTTAAAAACTCTTCATCAACACATTATTAGATAATTCTATGAGGGAGAAATGTATTCAAACTAAACATTTTACTTGTATTTCCATATAAATGTATTTGGGGGCTGGGCGGTAGTGGCACACGCCTTTAATCCCAGCACTCGGGAGGCAGAGCCAGGCTGATCTCTGTGAGTTCGAGGCCAGTCTGGTCTACATAGTGAGATCCAGGACAGGTACCAAAACAACACAGAGAAACCCTGTCTTGAAAAACCAAAAAAAAATGTATTTGACTATTAGACATCCTAGACCTTTGAACTTACCATTCAAGTGTCACTAGCAGCAAGAATATTGAGAATTTCATGTGAATTTTCCTTCAAAATCATTGAGAATGTCTTGTAAACATAGAGTTAGTATCCATAGATGTTGTAAGAAGCAGACTTGACATCTGTGCTTATCTAGTTTTTGACAGTTCTAAGGAGATAGTTATTTGTAAAATTTATTTAAGTGAATTTGTGATAAGCAGAAATCAAAAGTATGAGAGAGAAAGAAGAGAGTTCCCGGCCTAACTTGGTGATCAGGAAAGATACCAAGAAGGGAGGTATTTATTTGACATCAGCAATGAGAGGCAGTTGATCAGGCCAGCCATCAAGGAGTATCTTAAGGAGGAGATAGATCATATCCTTTCATGATTACAAGGCTACTTTTGTGTGCTCAGATCTGGCATTCCTTTCCCACTGAGCCCACTGAGAAAAGCTGTAAGACTCCCAAACCAGACTGTGCTAGTTTCATTTCTGTTGTTGGGATGAGATACCCTGAAAAAAGCAACTTAGGGGATAAAGGGGCTGTCTCAGCTTACAGTTCCAGGTATAGTGTAAGGCAGTGAAGGTAGGAACTTAAACAACTAGACACATCATACCCACAATCAAGAGCAGACAATAATGAATGTATGCATGCTGATTTTCTTGTTTGAGTTCAGCTTGCATTCTCCACTCCCACACCCTTAAGTACCTTTTGCCTAGAGATTGATGCTGTCCATGATGGGCTTTGTCTCTCCATGTTAATTAAGATAATACCCCATAGACATACCACAGGCAACAATATGTAGAAAGTCCCTCATTGAGGTTGTCTTCCGAGATGATTCTAGGTTTTGTGCAGTTGACACAATTACCATCACAGAGATCATTAACATAGAATAAGCTATTTGTTAGGGAAATCCCTTGAATATTTTGTATAATGGATCCAGTTTGCAAGTATGGAAGTATTTATTGTCTGGAATCCTAAAAGATAGCAAAATCAACTTGAATGTTTTTCTCTGTCTTAAAGGAGACACACTTAAAGTCTTTATTTTGAAGTAAATAAATAATATAATTTTGACTCCAAATAACAATTCTTTGCAGTTTTCTTTCAAATTTACATGGGTCAACAATCTATACAATAAATAGTAAATATAATAACTTATAACAAACTGAACACTAATAATTTATACAAAGCACTCACTCTGTGTCAGAAGCTACTCTTAGTATACCAATGAGGTATCTTACTTCATTTTACAGCAACCCAGTGGGTTTTCTAAAGCAAAGAAAAAAATGCTTTCTATATTTTAGGTAATTGTTTATAGAAATGGTTATAGAAGCCTGGAAGGTAGCATAGACTTTTAGACGCAAAAGTTATGCTTATTGCTGTTAAGAAAATAATGAAATAAAATAATTTTTTTTTTTTTTTTTTGGTTTTTCGAGACAGGGTTTCTCTGTGTAGCTTTGCGCCTTTCCTGGGACTCACTTGGTAGCCCAGGCTGTCCTCGAACTCACAGAGATCCACCTGGCTCTGCCTCCTGAGTGCTGGGATTAAAGGCGTGCGCCACCACCGCCCGGCGAAATAAAATAATTTTTAATTCTCATGACATCATAGTGTAAGTGGTGAAGTGTGGGCATCTCTGACTTTGTTGGGCTGTCCAATTACTTTAATGGATTGGGAAGTGGATCTTGCTTGGTCAAGAAAATACCAAGCATACTTTAGTGTGGATCCACAACTGGTACGATGTGTCAGACTTCAGGAAAGCATGCTGTATATAAAAGGACCTGAGTTCGATATTTAGTAATCAGGACTTCAGAGTCTTTGTCTCTCTTAGGACCCTGCTATCAAATCAACAGTTCTCAGAATGAAGAAACCTCCATGTCTCTCAGGAATTAGCAAGATAATGTAGCTGATTGTGACAAAGGCCCAAAGTCAGTATCTTCACATTGGGTCAGAGGGTATCACATCTCTGTCACTGTCTGCAACAGCTTGTGTGTGTAAGGGACATTAAACTCCAGAGCTTCTCTTTCTTTACCTTGCCAGTGAACTGGGGTCTGTGCTTATATTTGGGAGACAATAACAAGGAAGTGGTCATTGTGTGGACACTGTAGACACAAATTGTTTGAAATTTCTGTAATTCATTTTTAATCAGTATAATGGGGATGAAAATAGTGTTGTTATTAATGGTAATGTTAATGCAGAAGCCCGTTCATCCATTCACTCACTCACTCAGTTTCTAAGAATACCTACCATGAGCCAGGTACTATTATTTACTTCAGTGGGAGAAACAACAAATTAAAGAACAGGCTAAGCATACAAAATATGGGGAAAGGAATTTGAGACAGGTCACCTGATGTAACTATATCAAGGGCTTAGTATCATTTGTACCATGTACTTGTCAAAAGTAAATCATATCCACATTCAAAAAAAGGTCATTGTATAACACAAAGGTCTAAATTCTCAGTGGTGACAATGGGGTATATCTATCTACAGTTCTTCTTTTTGTAAAAAATATTTTATTCTTTGAATATTTCATATAATGCATTTCCAACCACCCCCTGACTCATTCCATTTCCACTTCTCTCAAATTCATAACTCCTTATTTGAGTATTCTCCTTCGGGTAAACCCCAACATTGATGGGAATAGGTGAAATTTATGATCTTCATTATTATTGTGAAAAAAGAGTGCATAGGTTAAGAGTTGAGAAGTCATGATGCCATTATTGTCATGTGACTGTGTTGGCCATAGACCTCATTTTAAATTCATGACAGCAGTCTCTTTTCAACTTGCTTCTCACAGGACTCTTAATGGGATACAAATAAATGGTAGAGATTGAATCTGAGCTACTGAGTGGCATAAAGCAGCAAGGTGTCTCCTCCCTCACCTTCATTTGCATTGATGGTTTTCTGAGTCTTCAGTGACTGTCTGCGATGACCCAGAGTGAGTGAGTGACTTTGTGACCATCTGCCTTCTTCCAAACTTTAAGTTCTCAGTAGAGGGCAAATAATACGGATTTTATGGACCTGCTTTGTACATCTCCCGAACCATAGAGACTTACCTTCCTTTGTAAACTATGATCTTTTAGAAACAAGAAACAAGTATGACTATGTACTAAAGGACATTATTATTGCTTTGATATTACCTGAAAGTGTGACAAAATTTAAAATTCATGACAGCCAGGAAGAGGGAATGGAGATAATCAAAGTTGTGTTCCTTGCTTTAGAAGGAACTTTCATTCCATTTCCTTGCTTAAAGAAGGATACATATGTTTACCAGCAATTTTTTCAGAGGGAGGTTTAAAAACATGAGACAGAAAGAAAACAATCTTTTCAACATAAGACAACATTATTATCTTCTGCTAACAGAAGCCCCATAGCCATGTTTTGAGCAGAGAGGAGTACTACGCCACTCCGCATGGTACCCACACACGAGGTAGCAGATTGCCTCAAGCACTTAATGGGACCAGGCAATTGGTAAGTGCAAGCTTAATTAACCATCCCTAGAAATTTGCTATATATGATGCTGACTTCCCTAGGGAGAAACTTATTTTTCTTTGAAGACCAATATGTAGTTTGCAGCTATTAAAAAGTAGAGAAACATTTATCGTAGACATCTTCTAGTAGAAGTCTTCGTGGTGTCAGTGCATTCAGTTTTGTCTGTCACTGGTCTAACTCACATTGGAGATCCCTGCTCTGCTAGCTCTTCAATTGATCTCAGAGAATTGATATTGACAGAGTCCAGATTACCTTTCACCACCCACCAGGCAGTTGAAAATGAATATTTTCTTTCAATAGAAATTCATTTTGACAAAGGTTAATTTCTAGCATTTTCTGTGATCTGTGGTCCAGTCAATTTTCCCTTCTTCATCTTTGTGAGAGCATAGATCCCCAGTCTGCATAGTGTATCAACCTCTCCATCATCCACTCAAGGAGGCTATTACAGTCCATGTACACTTTTACTTTTCTGAACCCTGGCTGGAAGTGTCTTTCCAAAGAGAAGCTGAATTACTCTGTTCATTTTGGAATGCTGTTAAGGAAGGATTTTGTCATGTTTTGTTCTTGGAGAAGTAGTGAAGGGGATGATGACAGCAGGGGCTGTAATGTACTTAAATTTGCAAAAAAAAAAAAGTTTCTAACTGAGTTGTAGAGGGAAGTATCATTGGGTTCATGAATAGGGTCAGATTATAGATGTCTTCTGAGCTGGCCCATCACTCCTTGGGCTGACAAAGAACTCCAGGAAACATGTTTTAAGCTTTAGAAGTTCTCTAAGAAACAGTTTTGTCAGAAACAGCAATAGACTAGAGGTCCCTAACCTGTGAAACACATATCCTCAAGCCTTAGGTGGATACAAAAACATCATTTGGTATTTGCCTTCTCTAATTCTCTTCGGTTTGCTGTCTTAAGACTTTTATAATTTATTTTACCTAAGGACATAAGTTATGTGGGTAGCCTAACATATATACACTCTCATACATTTCAAGTTACGGTGGAAAAAGAAGCAAAGTATTTTGAAGCATTCCCAATTATTCTTTCTGACAATAAGTCTTCAGTAGAATCCAGACCTTTACCTTTATAATCACTGCTGTTTATGAAGGATAAATTCTGGAAAGGAATGAACGTTTAAAAAATATTTCTTTTATTTTTAAGATTATAATATAATTACATTATTTTCCTCTTCCCTTTCCTCTTTCCAAACCCTCTTGTACACCCCTCCTTTCTCACTTTCAAATGCCTGCTTCTTTTCTCACGACTTGCTGTTATATGCATATATATATATATATATATATATATATATTCATATCAATCATTTTAATGGAGAAACTTGCCAACAGTAAGGAGCAGCTTACAAATATCTTTGCTAGGCATTATTGTGTATGCTAAAGGTGAATGCAATTCTGATTATACATTATTCATTGTATAAATGTCTGGGCTACTGAATCCATACACAGATGGCCCATAATAAGATGAACATGTTTACTTCTTATCAATATTCTATATTATAAATGCTTCCAATCTGCCACCTTGCACTTCTATATCTGTTTCTTTTATATAGTTCATTGATAGGACTTAGGATGTTATATTGAACAGCGAAGTAGAATTGTCTCCCACTGCCCTCCCTCTGAATTATGACAATAAATTAACACCAAATGAAGTATATGAAGATGATAGATAAATAGAGAGATAGATAGAGAGACAGATAATGCTTGATTAGACAGGATTGTAAATGCAGAGGGAAAGAACCCCCAACATTGAACAGTAGTCAAAACAGTGGATTCTTAAGTGCATGTAGCACAATCGCAAGATAATTTTATCATGTGAAAAATTCTAGGATTAAAAAGAACAGTGATTTCAAACTTCTATAGGCTAATTCTAAACTATCATGCTTACAGTTTGAAGGTTCAGCACAGTGAGTTTAAGAGAGAGCGAGTACCAGGAGAGAAAGCATGTGTTCTTCTTGGAGAGGACCCGAGTCCAGTTCACAGAACCCACCTCTCACAACTGCCTGTAACTCCAATTCTAGGGTGATCCTATTTCTCTGATCTCCATGGGCCTTACACTCACTTTCATACACACACACACACACACACACACACACACACACACACACACACACAATTAAAAATAAAATAAATTTTGAAAAGTGAGAGAGAATATTAACTGTAAATTTTAGAAAATACCAGAAAAAAAGTGGTCCAAAGAGGGATATGAAATACACCGCCACAACAACTTTAAATTAATCCAGCATTTCTAAAAGACTGATATATCAACAAGAAGTCAGTATAAAGTTATTAGTTCTGTCTACATGTTTTTCACACCAAGTATTGAAATTGAGTGATCATTTTGCATTAATTCCAGGAGTTCAGTGGCCACAAGTATCTAGTGGTGTCTATGTCGGACAGTGTGTTTCAGCGTTCATCTAATCCTTCAAGATAGAAGAAATCTCTAACACACATTTGCCAAACCATAAAGATGGGGAAAAGTGATAAAAAGAACAAAGATGTGACCACAACTATGCTTTGAACAACGTAGAAGGCAAAATAATGCTATTTTGTTTTCTATTTGAAACAAGGAAACAAATAATAATTTCTGAATTTTTAACTGAAGAAAAATATTTGGGGAACGGTGTCAAAGAATCTGTATGTCTCCTGAACAATCCAGCACATTCAGTTACCTTGGGGATGGTATTTCCCTTGCAGCCTGCAAATAGGATAATGTCACTATAAAGCCTGTGACTATTTTTTTTTTTTTTTTACATTCAGGTAATTGAGAGATCAAATGACAATTTCTTCTTTTCTCTGAAAGACACACGTATTGCTTCATATGTAATTTAGATTGCTATTAGATTTTAATAGGAAATTAATTTCTTCGAATCTTTTCCTTTAGTTTTAGTGTCCAATGAGGTTTTATATTTGGTAAACATCACAGCGACACTTGGTGTAAAAGAGATGAGTGGCTGTATATTTTTGCTGTTGATATTTCAAGACCATGTTCATTTTGAATGTTTTCTTTGGACATTCACAAGTAGTATAGAAATCTATGTGTTTTGGATCCCAGGTCCCACTGAAACTACAAGCATCGGCATTTGTCATTCTGAAATGGGAAGAATGGGCCCCTGAAGAACTGTTGAGAAGAGGGAATGAAGAAACTGTGACATGCCACTCTGTGTGCCAATACCAGCAGGCTCTAGGAAACATTAATCAGACTTTCTCTTTGGCCCCAAATAGTGCTTATTTTTCTGTTCAAAAATCAAATTTTTTGCCAATCTGGAAAACAGTGGAAGAAACTTACTTTTTTTCTTACAGAAGGAAGCATACTAGGTAAAAAATAAATAATGTATCAAAACAATGTCCTGTATCTATAATTTATGTAGGTATATATTTATATATATGATATATATTTAAATACAGAAGAGATGTACAGAACAGCACAGGTTTCCATTCTGGCATCATTACAGAGTGCCTGCAATAGTATCTGTACGTAATTCTCAGATTAACACACTGCTAACAGATTAATCAAGATATTAACATCATTGAAGTATTGACAAAACAAATTCATTAAAGATTAATCATAGCTTTATAATGTATTATACTATAGTTTTGCAAAAAAGAATAAAAATATTCATATTTTCTTTTTCATGCTTCCAACTTATCAATGTAATATATTATTTTAATCTAGTCAATATAAAATATTATATCATTTAACTTGTTTAAGCCCCCCTTTCTGGGATTAAATGCCCCAGTAGTGCATCTTAGCATAACTAGATGTTTTCTATCTTTTAATTACTGTGACTAATTTTTTACAGCTCGGTAACAAACCCTTGAAAATAATGAACATGGTGACGCATTCTTAATTATAATGGTACGAAAAGCACCACTCTAATTTCAGGCTTACATTGAAAAAGAATTTCTCTGGAATTGAAGCTCTTCTGATTGCTTTCCACATCACGTTTTAAACAAACACTGTGCCGCTTTAGCCGTGACTTGGTTGCCTAGGATACACAGTTAATGTAGCCCTAAGATGCTGGTACCAGTAAGCTTTGAGGCCATGTCTGTAAGTGCTGCACACAGTTGCCTTTAATAAATTAGAGAAATTTAACACAGGCCCGTAGTGGGGTGATCATTTTGATTAATAAAATAATTAGCTGTATATTTGAAAGGTAATATGGAAAAGGGCTGTTCATATTTTTACATTAGTTTTCCATAAAATGGGCAAAAGGTGCCTATTTTTAAAACAAATGCAAAATTGATTCAGTGACCTAATTCTAAGACACATTCTCAAAGAATATAATATTGGTTGTTGCAGTACTAGGAAAGCTAACTAGCTAAATCTCCGTGAGTCATTCTTACAAACATCATCTAATAGTGTCTCTTGCTGGTAGATGTTTATTTAGTCTGTGGTAAGAGCATTTCACAGCTTATTTTTATTAAGACATTGCAAGTTTCAAATATTGTCATAGAAATATAATAAAATGTGCAAAAATGTTTGCAGTGGTAATTAATGAGAACATTGGTACTGCTGGAGAATCACAAATTTGAATGGTATATGTCTGGGTTGTTGTGTTTCTCACATTAAGAAGTTGTTTTTTGATGATAAAATATTGTTCATATTTTTACCAGTATGGACTTTTGTTTTATTATGGAGCTGGAAATACAAAACTAGCTATATATTTTAGCAAAGCTAAATTTTCTTTTAAAAATTAGTTGCACTCTTACCTTAGTCCTAAAATGGGGTTGATGGGGGATAAATTGTCTTCTTTGCTGACTGAAATGCAATTAAAATTGCAATTGTGTAGAGAGAGGGAAGATCCAGTTTGAGCCAGCAGGTGGTGCTTGAGTTTTAAGTGCATTTAGAATGGAGGGGTTTTTGTTTGTTTGTTTGTTTTTGTTTTGTTTTTATTTTAAACACTTCAGTAATAATGTTTTTAGTTTTTTTCCTGTAGCGTTGATTACATTTTGGAATGGAAAATATTATTAAGGGTTTTGGAACTATCACGGAGTGTTGACAGCTCAGCTTCCTCCCCTGTGTTGTGCCTTTGTCTTTTCTCTAACCATTGCGTGCTAGTCCGCAGTAGTTTTTGTGGGTTGTGAAAGATGGGCAGACGGCTGATTTGTTGTTTTTTCTTCCTTCAAGCTGAGCACCTGTATGGTGGGAGTGGGAACAGGCTAATTCTATATTCAGTTCTCAGTAAGGGGTGTGGGAGACATGTATTCACCTGGGCAGGATTCAAGGCAATTCTTAACTTCATCTGGAATCCTCTGCATATTCATGGCCCCACTTCAGTCTTCTGTGTCTGGATATTTCCTGTCTGTGCTCCTTAGAATATAGATCTTTTAACAGTCACTTGATTTTTTAAGTCCTCAAAATACAGTTATTCTGTACCTGGGATGACATTTCTGCATTGAATTCCATCAAAAGTAATGCACATTTGGCCAAATTCAACAGGAAAACAAATGCATTTTTAAAAGATCATGCGTTTTGTGTTTAGATATTATAACTCCAGTGAATGAGCATCCGACTTCAGCAGCAACAGATAATGATATATTTCCTGGGCATCAAATGTCATTTCTTTCTATGAATGTATCAAATATACTTTGCTATTATGGTTTAATTATTTAAACCTAAAAATACTGTGTATGTCTCACATTCTGACAGAAATTACCAGAAAGAAGCTTATAATTATATTTCTTCACTTTAGATAATTTCTTGATTGGTTGTTTCATTAAATAACATTTGGTTTATAATATTGATACTCTAGAATTATAATACTGTGAAGGTCCTAAACTATAATTTATTTGAACAGTTATATTTCTGACTTTAGTTAGGATGATAACTACTTTATATTCCTAAAGTAATAGGTGTGCTATTTCAAAACCATTGTAAAATACATCAGATAATCAAGTTAGGTTGATACTTAATTCACTTTAATAAGCTATCAGAGAAAAACATATTTCCCTCCCAAGAAAAGTCCCTTCTCTTCTATCTTTCCTCAATATGAATTTCTCTGCCAGAATGAATATCTTCAATCAATTATTGTAGTGGTTTCCTGCAGAACTCTGATTCAAACTGATCAATCCAACTGGTCTCAGCAGGGGTGAAGTAAAGAAACAATGGTCTTTCATCCAGGATTGTGTACCCTTTTTTATATGTGTGACTTGCAAGACCACACCATTGTTGATGGGCATTTCCCTTTTCCTTATAATAATGAAGCTTAATGTATCATTTGTCAGCTATAAATTAAGGTCTGCATTTAGGGGTCTGCTAGGGCTCTGACAAAGAAAACGAGTCCGTCAGTCCAAGGGTGCGGTCATGGATGGTGGACCAAAGTGGTATTTCAGAATCCTCCTTGTTATGGTTGTGTGAAAACCCAGAGATTGTAGTTCCTTCGACTCTGACTGCTATTGCAAACAACAGCAACAAAGTAACTAACCACAATCCAAACTCTAATAATTTGGACTCTTTTAGTTTCTTTTCCTGTTGTCTTGATAAAATACTTAGACAAAAGCAATTTATAGGAGAAAGGGCTTATCCAGGCTCAGAGTTCAAGAATAGAGTCCACCACTGCAAAAGCATCAGGGGATTAGAAATTTCAAGGAACTGGTCAGGAAGCAAAGTAACTAATGCTTACTTCTGTTCACCTTCCTTTCCCACACACTCAGTCCAGGATCACAGGTATGAGACCGCACCATGTAATCGGTGGGCCTTCTCACCTCAACTAATGCAATCAAGGTAGTCTCCCATATATAGCACAGAGGTCCATCTCTCAGATAATTCTAGATTATGTCAAATTAACAATTAATACTATCACAATAATCCAATAGTGACTTATTTTGCTCTTGTTTTACATGGGCACTTATTTTCATGTCTAATATTCCTAAGGGTCATGCATATCAGAAATGGTGAGACAGATACTTATTTCAAAGCACCACTTTGGCCAGTTGAGTTTACTGCAAATTAGCAGAGTGACATAAAATACTAATGACATGGTTCCTCCTGACATCAAAATAACATGGAAATGATCCACTTTGCTACTTTAGAAAAAAGACTAAAATACCTAAACAGCTCATGACATGCATTCAGCTTTTTCTCAATGTACTATATTGAAGGTTTCTTTTCAGGTGACAGTCGCTTGCACACCAGGTAGGGTCTTCTTCTAAGAGCAAAGGAGTCCCTTTGCAGGTGAAATTTGCTTTTGCTATTTTTGTCATTCACTTTTTTACAGGACACTGTATAATAATTTTCTCCTCCAGGGTCTTAAAATAACATTAAAGATTGACAATCCAGTAAGGTTTGTTACTGCTGGGGCCAAAGTTGACTCATCCAGCACAGGGGAATGGTGACATCCACATGACTTTTAAAAATACCTTCTTTTATATAAATATTACTTTTCCAATTACAGGTGGCATTTTGAAATGCTTTACTGTGTTGTGACTCATTTCAACATATATATGTTTCTTATTGTTATATCCACAAACTCCCCTTTAGGGTGAGTTTGGTTTTGGACTAGCTCTTAGAAACTTCTTCCTGAGGCAGAAAGAAGCATAAAAACATTGGAAGATGTTATGCTTAAGAGACAGGCAGAGAATGAAGGGAATCAATGCCCTAGGTTAGACATAATAAAGCAGAATTGTGTAGAAAGAGTCAAAACGGATTTACCTTGATACTTTTTAGACTTTCTATGGGCTATTTAATGTAATATGTGAAAGTGAGAATGCTTTCTACCTACCCCCAATTCTTTCTACCCTCTCTTTTGTCTCCCCACGTAGGCTGTGCTGTTGAAATTGCTCATTGATTTATCTGCTTGCAGGAGAATTTTTTTCCTTGTACTTTCCCCTCATTCTATCAGTCTCACAAATTATCACTGAACTTGGAGCAGCACAGGATGTTTTCAGTACTCTGTGTGTGTGTTTGTGTGTGTGTGTGTGTGTGTGTGTGTGTGTGTGTGTGTGTATGCATGTGTGTGTATATGTGTGTGTGTGTTTGCATGCATGTGTGTGTGTGTGTGTGTGTGTGTGTGTGTGTGTGTGTGTGTGTATGTATGAAGGATATGCACAGGGTTTGCATAGGTTTAAGTCACTATGTCAATCAGGTTTGTGTCAGTCACTTTTACTTACTCAGTTGTCTCATTGGCTCTCAAATGACAATTTTTTAAACATATTCATCACCTCCAATAGACCCTGTGACAACCAACAGCACCATGCATTTCTTCATCATACCGCAGCCTGTGTAGACTCTAGGAAAACACTAGTTAATTTGTGTCTCTACAACTAATCAGGACATTCTATGTAAATGGAATCATTTATTTTTACTTTCTAGTAATCTCTCTTTAAATCTGTTAGGTAATTTTATGCATACATGAAGGAAGTACCCAATTTTATTTTCCTATAAGTAGTTACATAAGTGATCCATTATCATTTATTGAAAATAGCAGTTTTGCCCTATTGCATGTTCTTGAAACCTTTATCAAAAATTTTCCATGTATGCAGATAGATTTGCTTCTGGCTTTTCATTTTTGCTACAATGATCTATGTTTAGACCTGTTCATTTTCAGTGTCATTTTGACTATCCTTTAACCCTTAAATTGCAGGATCATCTATCAATCAGTTTACAAAGAAGGCTCTGTATTAAGTTTCCATATTACCCCTCAAATGGCCCTTAATTTTAGCTGTCTCTTCCATATTCCCTCCCTAATAATCCCTTTCCCTCCTCTTCCCCACTTGGTCCCCCTGTTCCAGATCCTCATTAATCCATTACTATCCCATTTCCTTTCTTAGGGAGAGTCATCTGTCAGTCCCTTACTCTATACCTAACCTCTTGGGTTCTGTAGATTGTAGTTTGTTTATCATTGACTTAACAGCTAATATCCCCATATGAATGAATATATACTATATTTGTCTTTCTGGGTCTAGGATACTTCATTCTTTGTGTTTTTTTCTAGTACCATACATATATTTGTGAATTTCATGACTTCATTTTTTAAACAGCTAAGTAATATTCCACTGTAGAAATGTACTGCATTTTCTGTATCTTTTCTGTTACTGAAGGACATCTAGGATTTTTTTCCAATTTCTTGCTATTATGAATAGAGCAGCAATGAACATGGTTGAGCAAGTGTTTCTGTGGTAGAATGAAGCATCTTTTTGGTATATGACCAAGAACAGTATAGCTGGATCTTGAGGTAGACTAATTCCTATCTTCTTGAGGAAGCTCTACACTGATTTCCATAATGGCTGTATGAGTTTGCACTCCCACATGCTAGATGAATGTTCCCCTTACTCCATATCCTCACCAGCATGATATGTTACTTGTTTTGTTGATCATAGTCATTCTGAAAGGTGTAAAATGAAATCTCAAAGTAGAATTGATTTGCATTTTTCTGGTGATGAAGGATGTGCAAAACATGTACAGAAACCATGTTGAAAGAAAGATCATGAACATATTACTCATCTACTTTTGTTTTACTTTCATTCAATGTATTTAGTATTAACCACATGAATGAAAAGATAAAAATGTGAACTATTTGGTATTGTCTATGTATTTGGCTGTTAGTAACCCAGCTACAAACATAAAGTATGAGAATCAAGTCTAGTACAAGTACCAATGTAAAGCCTGGATAAAATAATTTGTAATCTGTATTGACAAAGTCCATAAGGACATCTATAATTCCACTGAAGGTTAGAAAAGGGAAAGATGTAGAGTCATGAATAAAACAGATTTCTCTATATCTATCAATATAATTAAAATATAACTTTTAAGGAATATCATGTTCCAGTTCTTGCAAGAAAATTAGGAATTATTACAACAAACTTCCGTATTGAGAGAATTATATTTTCATACCAGAAGAAGAAAACATTCAGTATTAAGAGACTAAAAGCTATAATATAGAGTGACTTGACATACCTGGTATAAAATGCATGTAATGGAATCTCTTGCAGTTTCAAAGGAAAGAAACTTATTTGTGGAGAAAGAAAATATAAATGTTTACAAAATGGGGGGGGGAATATGTAGAGCCTGAGGTTGGATCTTATTAGACTGTGTTATAAAAGAAGAATATTGATGAAAATTTGAAAAAGCAAAACTTTATAACAAATTCTAAAAGAGACAATATCAGGACAGCATGGCCTCTGCTTCTGAAACATCTGGTAGTCAGCTTGACTGGAAAGAATATGAGAGAAAATCTCCTCAATGCTACTGCAAAGTTCTGTAAGGGATATGCTATTACAGAGACCAGGAAGACCAGTGTACAAGGTTTAGCCTGACCTCAGCAGGTCCTGCAGGGGCTCTGCTCTGTTGTGAGGAAGATGTGCTACGATTGTCTTCAAGATCACTTGGAGGGAGAACACTTGGATGAGAAAAGATTTTAGCTCTCCAGAAAGGTTAGCTGATAAAAGTCTGGGTGGTGACATCTGAACTTGTAGATTCTTTCCAACAAGACAAATTGGAACACTGTTTGTCTTGTCAACTGAAGGTTTGCTTATATTAAGTCAGGATTTAATAGCAAGCTAAACCATAGGGAACTGCGCCATAAAGAAAAACACCACTGGAATCCTCTTGGAAAAGGTACTTGTGATGTAAAAGACCTCAGCAAAAGGTTTCTGGGGGATATATAATTAAATGTCATACTGTGGCCAGGGCAGCAGGAAAAAAAATGATTTCACTTGGAAAACGACAAAATACAAAGGTTTGGACAAAATATTTTGTATGCTTTATGAAAAAAAAATGAGCTGACTTCCTAGTAGCTTGCACATCCAATCAGCTAACCTCAGTAAGTAAATGTTGTATAAACACAGAAAAAATAGTTGATATACTTCTTTATCAGGCTAGACAACATCTGGAAATTCCTGAACTCTGGGTAGAATTCTTTCATTCTGGATTGGTAGAATAACAAATTAATATACCCATGTTATGTTCCCTAACAGAGAGCTTAAAATAAGTTGGGGGAAGAAGTAATTGTAAACTCTTTCCAAATTTATCTTGTTCTGTTTGCTGACAGAGAGAGAGAGAGAGAGAGAGAGAGAGAGAGAGAGAGAGAGAGAGAGAGAGAGAGAGAGAGACCCACAGACAGACAAACACAGACAGACAGAGACAGAGAAACAGTGAGTTTGAGAGATTGAGGGAGTAAGAGAGAGAGACAGAGTGAGAATATGAATGAGAACAAATATGATGGCTAGTCTGAGAAAGACTTAATATTCAGGAGCAATATATCATTCCAGATAAGTCCAACCAATTATGATAAACACATACATGAAATCAAGTAAATTAATCTGCTGTAATTGCTTCTGGAGACTGTGATACAAGTCAAGCAACTGAAGATACTGGACATACATTGATCTTGGCATCTGGGTTTTGTAAGTTTGTAGAGTATTAGATTTATTCTTACATTAAGGTAAGCTGAAGAGTCACAACTTCACTCTTTTTAACACTAGAGTCTCATATGCATCACTTTCTTAAGTGAACTTACCTGTTAAATAGGAACTGTCTTTTCAGTATGAAACGTTGGAGGTACTGTTCTACACAGTAAATCTTTGTTGCTATGTCAGGACATGGTAACATAAACTTCCTATCTGCCCAAAGGTACCTTGATTTATTTTCTATCACCATTTCCCAATGATAAACATTTAGACAAAAGAAAAATTAACTGTAGACACAGGTGAAAAGTTTCCAAGGATAGAAGTAAAAAAAAAAAAAAACAAACCATGATACTGGAAACTGGCCACAGACAGTGAAGTTTCCAGCAACAAGCCTAACACCTAGAGGGAAGAAGATGGCTGCAGCTTCAGAATTGAAGGGGACAAAGCCTAAATTTCTTCCAGGAGAAGAAGTTAAGGACTAAGTCCTAACATAGATGAGGAAGAGCCAAATGAAGGGAGATGAAGGGAGAAATAAGAATGAACCCAACTATATTCTGTGAGAATTTCAATACCTGCAAAAACCCAGTTTTGAATTTCCAAAACATATCTTAGCCTGCAGAAAGTATCTTGTCAGATTTAGAAAAACTCAGCAAGGATAACTCCATTAATCTACAAATATGACTGAGTACACAGCAGTGTAATTGAGTCAACAGTTTATAAACTAACAGATTCTAATTAAAGCAAGTGTCAGTACCCAGTACAGCATCTTAAACACAGTCAGAATCAATGTGGGGAAATTACATTAACTCAGTACTTGACTGACTTTAGGAAACATCAGCTGTCCTGGAGCCTGGAAAATGGCTGACACGTGACAAGTAATCAATAACTTTCTGGAGTTGGTATATTAATAAGTTCCATCCCATAGGCAGATAGCA
Organism: Peromyscus californicus insignis; assembly: GCF_007827085.1. Lineage (NCBI taxonomy): Eukaryota > Metazoa > Chordata > Mammalia > Rodentia > Cricetidae > Peromyscus > Peromyscus californicus. The sequence continues at coordinate 6,059,602 of NW_026294617.1, read as the reverse complement.
TTGATATAGATCCAGAGATTTTTTATATTTGCCTTTTTTGTATTGATAGAAGAGGTATGCTGATATTCCAGAGTTTGGCCGTCTTTGAAATGACACAAGTGGCCTCATGGCATTGCTATCTACCATCGTCTTTTATTTGTTTGTATTCCTTCTCTCTCTCTCTCTCTCTCTCTCTCTCTCTCTCTCTCTCTCTCTCTCTCCTCTCTCTGTCTCTCTCTCTCTTCTCACCTGTTGTTTTTGATGGTCTAGTAAGAGAAAAACCTCATGGTAGAGAGGCTTGGTAGAGGTCAGATGCTCTTCTCAAGATGTGTAGGAAGCAGAGAGCAAATGAGTGAGTGTAGGCTGGAAAACAAGCAACCCTGCCATGGCATACCCCTTACAAACACCCCTCCAGACAGATGTCTCTTCTTCCAATCAGGCGCCACATCAGCGTATTTCTACCACCTTCCCACAGTTCATTCCATTTTGAATGTATCAGTGGTTTAACCTACTGATGAAATCAGAACCTTTATGATCTGGTAACATACAACATTGCTGTGCTGTGGACTAAGCTTTAACACAACTTTGGGGGCCATTTCAGACCATCCAATCAAAATAGTTATGAAAATCTAAACAATGGCAATGTCATTTTGTAGGACATTTGTGCTTTTATCAATGTACTGCACCCAGTGTCTGCCGCACTGATGGGAGGTGTACATTATCAGTGTACTGTAGCTAGAGTTTTTCTGCCTGGCCCACAGTCAGGACAAATCTCTCTCACTGGCCAGTCCCACAGCCGCTCAAACCCGACCAAGTAAACACAGAGACTTATATTGGTTACAAACTGTATGGCCATGGCAGGCTTCTTGCTAACTGTTCTTACAGCTTAAATTAATCCATTTCTATAAATCTATACCTTGCCACATGGCTCGTGGCTTACCGGCATCTTCATAAGCTGTTTCTCATCATGGCGGCTGGCAGTGTCTCTCTGACTCAGCCTTCCACTTCCCAGCTTTATTCTCCTTCTTGTCCCACCTATACTTCCTGCCTAGCCACTGGCCAATCAGTGATTTATTTATTGACCAATCAGCAACACATTTGGCATACAGACCATCCCACAGCAGTGTACTGCACACAGTGTCTGCTGCACTGATGGGAGGTGTACATTATCAGTGTACTGCACACAGTGTCTGCCCCACTGATAGGAGGTGTACATTATCAGTGTACTGAACACAGATCCTGCCCCACAGATGGGAGGTGTACATTATCAGTGTACTGCACACAGATCCTGCCCCACAGATGGGAGGTGTACATTATCAGTGTACTGCACACAGATCCTGCCCCACAGATGGGAGGTGTACATTATCAGTGTACTGCACACAGATCCTGCCCCACCGATGGGAGGTGTACATTATCAGTGTACTGCACACAGATCCTGCCCCACCGATGGGAGGTGTACATTATCAGTGTACTGCACACAGAGCCTGTCCCACTGATGGGAGGTGTACATTATCAGTGTACTGCACACAGATCCTGCCCCACAGACGGGAGGTGTACATTATCAGTGTACTGCACACAGTGTCTGCCCCACTGATGGGAGGTGTACATTATCAGTGTACTGCACACAGTGTCTGCCCCACTGATGGGAGGTGTACATTATCAGTGTACTGCACACAGATCCTGCCCCACAGATGGGAGGTGTACATAATCAGTGTACTGCACACAGAGCCTGCCCCACTGATGGGAGGTGTACATTATCAGTGTACTGCACACAGTGTCTGCCCCACTGATGGGAGGTGTACATTATCAGTGTACTGCACACAGATCCTGCCCCACAGATGGGAGGTGTACATTATCAGTGTACTGCACACAGAGCCTGCCCCACTGATGGGAGGTGTACATTATCAGTGTACTGCACACAGTGTCTGCCCCACTGATGGGAGGTGTACATTATCAGTGTACTGCACACAGAGCCTGCCCCACTGATGGGAGGTGTACATTATCAGTGTACTGCACACAGAGCCTGCCCCACTGATGGGAGGTGTACATTATCAGTGTACTGCACACAGTGTCTGCCCCACTGATGGGAGGTGTACATTATCAGTGTACTGCACACAGAGCCTGCCCCACTGATGGGAGGTGTACATTATCAGTGTACTGCACACAGATCCTGCCCCACCGATGGGAGGTGTACATTATCAGTGTACTGCACAGTGTCTGCCCCACAGATGGGAGGTGTACATTATCAGTGTACTGCACACAGTGTCTGCCCCACAGATGGGAGGTGTACATTATCAGTGTACTGCACACAGATCCTGCCCCACAGATGGGAGGTGTACATTATCAGTGTACTGCACACAGATCCTGCCCCACAGATGGGAGGTGTACATTATCAGTGTACTGCACACAGATCCTGCCCCACTGATGGGAGGTGTACATTATCAGTGTACTGCACACAGAGCCTGCCCCACTGATGGGAGGTGTACATTATCAGTGTACTGCACACAGATCCTGCCCCACAGATGGGAGGTGTACATTATCAGTGTACTGCACACAGAGCCTGCCCCACTGATGGGAGGTGTACATTATCAGTGTACTGCACACAGAGCCTGCCCCACCGATGGGAGGTGTACATTATCAGTGTACTGCACACAGAGCCTGCCCCACCGATGGGAGGTGTACATTATCAGTGTACTGCACACAGATCCTGCCCCACCGATGGGAGATGTACATTATCAGTGTACTGCACACAGAGCCTGCCCTCCTTTTGGAGCTTTGGATTTAACCATGTACTGAACCCAGTGCATGCTCCCTTGATGGGAGGTATGCATTTATCTGTGTTCTGTACCCAGTACTTGCCATCCCCACTTCTTCTGGGTCCACTGGTGGTCCAGAAGGACCAGACTCAGTTCAGCTCTTGTATCAGCTAACTCTTGGAAAAGGCAATTCATCCTGCGGTGTTCTCCATTCTTTCCAGAATATGATTAGCTTCATCCATCCCTCTCCGTTCCCATAGCCTTTCTACTCCCTTCTCTCCAAGGATAACTATATTAAATCTTAGGAATGTGCAGCATATCTATCTTCCTTTTATGAGGCTCTGCTGGCAGTTTTATTTCGAAACTAAAGACTCATCCAACCATCAAGGACACTGGGAAGGAAGAGAGGATCTGACTAGAAGAAATCAGGTTCTTGTGCAGTCATAAGGCTAATGTCACTCTACTCAGTTCTAAATATGTAATTTATCTGTTTATCCCAATTGACTAAATGTAACCAGCACTTTCCAAAGTGTTTGTTCTTCTTATTGAAAATAAAAAGTGAGAGAAATACTTTTGAAGCGCCTCTTCTATGCTCTGTATTCTGTATGTGTGTCTTTTTTAAACTCTGAGATGGTTTTCTTAAGGAGCTGTGTATACTTGATTTCACAGGTGAAGAAACAGAAAGGTGATATATATTTTACTAGATATCATGAGGGTTTAAACCCTAAACTCCCAACCCTTATATTTTTCCTCATAACACATTGTTGGCTGTTTATAAAATTAAGAATGAAGAATTCATTTTTTATGTATGACATTAATATGAAAACATTCTCTTGGGAATTCTTAAATATATTTCTCCACCAATTTTGATTTGTGATTGACTGTTTTATAAGGCAGCAGAAGTTATGATTTTGTAACCATGAAAGTAGCTCTTGGTTCCCTCATTTTATTGATTATTTATTTTTGAAATATGCTTCCACTGGTCATCACTGCCATAAAAATGGCACAAAATAAATTCATTTAACTTTGATTCAAAAATATATCCTGCATATTTGAGGAAGTTATGTTTATTATACTTACAGGATTAACTTAATTGTTATACATGTTTATTTAAATGCATTTATGCCCCATCTTTGATTGCCTGAATAGACCTTTGTTTTAATAGTAACTGCTCGGCTATACCATGCCAGTGAAGATGAGTAATTGGTTTTCCATATGCTCTGACCACTGCACTGTGCATAGAATAGTGACCAGGAAATTTCTGTGAATCTGTGCTTGGAGCCACTGACATTTCAAGACTCACAAGAAGCTCAGATCAGTCCAATATGGAAAGAGTTAAGCTCTATTGTCTATATTTAATTCATTTTTGTTATTAATATTTGATAGTATCATTAATATTTAAAATCATGCTAGTCCTAACCTGTCGTGTCATATTTAGACTCCCAAGAAGCTTGTTCTAGACTGTCGTTTAAATTCTATTCTCTGCAAGGACAGTGTCATGTGGCTGGGAGCTCACCAACTCAGAGAACAGACACACCATTTACTCTACCATATTATATTTCCTTCTCTTTGCCTCTGCTACTTATTATTCATATTCCTTCATGGAACTGATTTGTACTGTCAAATATAGCATAGTGTTTATTCAAATCTTTTTCTCTTTCATAGTTAGATAAGAAAAGTAGGTTGTTGTGAGGTTTTCTTTTTTATGTAATTTGCTCTATTTTTTAAAAATCTTTGAAATTCATATTGCCAACATTCTGGTTCTGTATCTAAGAATTTTTTTCTCCTGCTGGGGATAAAGGATAGAACAATAGAAGCAACAATCATTTGGTCTTTCATTGGACAGTTTGACGAGACATCAGAGGAAGATGTCTATAGTTGACAGGGATGCCCTGATCTCTGGGTATTTCCATACTCATTCATGGTAAACGCTAGCACAAACGGCTGGTTCTCCTGGTTACAAAATTTAATGTTGCAAAAGACAAACTCAAATTTCATTTATAAAAAAATTATCACTTCATATAGTAAACTATGTCAGTGAGGGGACTGTTTTATTTAAGAAGAATTCAGATTGGCTTCTGTAATGTGGAGATATGGCATGGTATGGTAAGGGGTATAGAATATGCATTTATTTGGGCCAAAATAACCACTGTTTATACTTGTGCTCACCCGTAGCAGTTTGTGGAACCTGCCTATTGGCTATGTTCTCTGCCTTCTACAGAATGGAGCTAGCAGTGAGCTACATGGGCTGTCTGGAGAAGTGTGTGAATGGTGTGAAAGCATGATGCTTTTTCCCCATCTCCCTCTCCACTCCTTCTTCCTTCTTCTTCCTCCACTCTTCTCTCCTCTCTTTCCTGCTTCATCTGCCCTTCCCTCAAACTGCTGTCCTTCCCACCTTGTATCCCTCTTTGCCTTTGCTTCCTCCTTTTCTCCTGACTCTCACTTCCTCCACCCTTCCCTGTTGTGTGACAGACTTTTCCTGGGGAAGTGTGAACAAATGTTAACTCACCCCAGAGAAGCAGCCAAAGGCAGAGTGAAGTCTAGATACCACCAGAGTCCAACTTAGTGAATCAATACTTGTATTGGGATGACTTTTGGGAATACGGGTGAGAGGCAGAAATGACTCAAATACAGCTGCATCACCAAAGACCACCCCAGCACTGATGGCAACTTACAGAAGTGGGAAAACCAAAAACGTGCACAGGCAGCAGGCAGCTCAACTAGCCGCAGGGGTCCTTTTTAGGCGGATCAACTGATCCGAGCTTCTTCCCAGCAGCTGACCTATTTGTTTCTTCAAACCAGTTTGACTGGTCTTTGCTTTGTCTTTTTCTTGGCTATTTATCTGGTCTATGTTTCCTCCAAACAGGATGGTGGGTCTGAGAACCATTGTCAGCAGTCCTTATTGTTTATATGCTTTGGTGGAGTTGGGGGAAGGCTAGTGAATCTTGTCAGTTTCAGATACTTCCTAAAGCTATTTTGAGCTTTTACTCTTTGTCTTAAGAAGTTTCCCTGTAATGTTTCATTTTCCCTTAGAACTCCCTGTTGTTTCAACTTCCTGTTAACATCCTGTTTTAAGAAGTTTTCCTACAAGATGCAAGGTTTTAATCTGTAAAAAAAGGTTTTAATCTGCTACACACTTCCTTTATTCATTCCTCTACCCACTTCTTTCTTCCTTTCAAGCAGACACTGCCCTAGCCCTAGGCACTATATTTAGGATTAGTTAGACAGAAACAGGCAAAAGCAGATGCTATATCTGCTGTAGGAGCATCTTATTTGGTGAAGAGAGACAAAAGAAGAAAGAATTACACAAATAGTGGCATGCACTCCCTGGCATTTGTGTACCAAGAGGGAGAGACAGTTGAGAGCATATATTGGAAGCTTAGCTTTGTCAAAAAGTTTTGAAAAAACTTCCTGAAATGGTAAAGACCGAGCTGTGTTCTGAGAGATAGATAGGAAATAACTTTGGCAAAATTGATGGGGAATCAACATTATTATTCTATTATCATTATCATTCATGTAGAGCATGAGTGGATGAACCATAAACTTCATAAGCAAGAGAAGTCCAAAGAATAAAACAACAGAAAGTCTGAAATCAGTGAAAATTTCCCTACATTAATTATGTCTTCAACTCTTCTCTATATTTTTCTCTATAGATTTAGCTGTTGTGGAGGCAATGGATGGGAAGTCTACTGAAGAGGCCGTGATTCATTTCTTGGCTTCTTCATTGCTCTGTTGGGATTGGCCTGATCTATCTCTGTCCACTACTAATGTACCAATTAAAAAATCCCTCTATCCTTCAGCAAATTCACATCAATCACTCTTTGCCATGTCGCCAGCTGCAGATGTTCTCAGCACTGGGAACAGGCCACCTGTCTTTCCTTGTGCTAAATTGAAACTGGGATTTACAGTTGAATCACTAGCACATTTTCTTAATGGCCTGTTTCTAACTAGGGCATATGGGCCATACATATGGACAGAGTGGACAAACAAGTATCTAAGTGTCGTGGCTGTTTCATCACCTACCTCTGATTGGAATTTGTGTCTTCTTATAAATTAAATAAAGAAAGGAAGAAATGATGAGTGCATTGCCTTTTAGTCCACTGAAAGGACATTCGTGCCCATTTCTTGTTTCTAGGTACTCATTCTATACTCTGCCAAATATCAAATTTTAAAAGGATTTAATTGGATTAGTGAATTTTATAGTCTATTATATTATAATTTTCTAAATGTATTAATTAGCTCATTTTCCACATAAGCAAAAATGAGTTTATTTTATCATGGAGTTTTCTATGTGCTTTCTCATTTTAGACAGATAAAAAGTTCAGTCAAATAATTGTGTCTGCGCTGCAGTACAGATGGTATTTTCCTCTCCATTTTTATTTGAAGACTGAAGGGAACATCTGGGACCCTCAAGGTTACACCTCTGGCTAAAATGATCTGTCTTGTCTCAGATCACTTGGCCATCATCTATGGGAATTCTTAGGCTAGGTGTTTCAATTCAGTGTGCCATGACTAGTGGTGGTTCAGTTCACTCTTTCCAAATAATAGCTATTCCATATGGAAGGGGGCCTGTTTTCTCTTACTTAGTTAGCTTTGACAGAGACTGATTGGAATATTGTACTGTTATTTCAAATAAACTTCCAAGCAACTACAAATCAGATGCATTTATTACTTCATAGATGGGGAAACTAAACATGGCTTAAAACATCACTTATCCAAGAGTACATTTATAATTTGCACTCAGGGCAACTGGGTTTACTCAGAATTAGCAAGGTGATCAGTGAATGCTCTCTGCAAGAATGACTCTCCATGAAACAGTGGATTATGAAGATTATTACAAAGACTTTCTCTCTGAAGACTGATAGATTGATTTTTAATTTTTAACCAAGAAAAAGTTTATATTTATACATTAAAAATTGAACTTGGGCTATGGGAACCCACATGAAAACTCTTCCTTTTTCCACTCTAGTCTTCCAATAAGTTTCTATCTATACAGAGTATTTGCACAGCCATGTATAGTTGGCCTTTCCCCCTTAGCACCTGTGACTCAACTCTTATTAACACTTTCTTCCACATACTGAGTCCCAGGTTTGAAGTCCTTGCCACTTTCTATCTTATATTCCAGACTTCTGCAAGCTGATTCTTCACTCTTGCTTGTTCTGACTCATTCTTCAGGTATGAATCTTATATTTCTGCAAAACTGTCTTTATGGCTGTCCAGTTTCAAGTATCTAATTTATCCTATTCTCTTTTTGTATGTTTTGGCTTAGTCATTATAGTCAGAGATACATTCATGTACTTGCTTCTATAATTATTTACATAGTCTCACTTTTTATCACCAGAAGGTAATATATAACCTCCACGAAATGGGAACCATGTTTTATGTTGTTGTCGCTATTCAATAGATTATCCCTAAAACAGAGCCTAGTGCGTATTTAAGCCTGGTGAACATAGCAATTATTCTGTCCGGATAAATGAATGAGTCTCTGTGAGAATAGCTTGTCCTTGCAGTGCGTATTGGCAACCAGTTCTGTTCTAAACCCAAGGACACATTTTCTTTTCTTTTTTTAGAGTTCATCTTTTTTATATACTCATTCACTCAATGACATACATTTCCTTGTTACCTGCTGACTAAGACTGAGTATCCAGAACTAAATAATATACTCTTTGGTCCAAAGCAATCCTAACTCTCCTTCATTTTGAGACTATTCTTGGGATAGGTACAAACATCAGGGATGTGTGAGGACTATAAAGCAAAATCATCTTTCTCTTGAAAACATACATTTAAGAGCATAAGTGCATATTATATTGTGACAGTTAAGATGTGAATAAAACTGCATTGTTTACTTTTGCTGTTAAAAGAAAGAAGCATTCCGTCTAGAAGGGTAGAATCAGTAGGAAATTTCAAGGGCAGAGGAAGAGAACAAAGTTAACCCTTGGATGTACTGTAGCTACCTATTTCTGATTTCTCCTGGTGAATATTATTCTATTTGGTTGCACAGGCAGATAAAGTTACAAAGGGGAAATGCATTCATAGCATTGCAGAGCAAGCTGAGAGTCCTCATAGCAGTTTATAGGATGAAGGCGCCAAAAGAAGTGTATATATCTGCCCTGGAGTTGTCTACTGGTGTGTGATCAAAAAAAAAAAAAAAAAAAAACTGGCTGGCTTTTCCATCTCAGTCGGACCACAGTTGTTTGCCTTTCCATAGATAAATAAGGGAATGAGAAAGGATTAAGGTAATAATTTGTTCCCCTTGCTGTACATATTAATATAACACCCTGATATAATAATAGAAGCATCATTCTTCTCAAAGAAGCACTGCTTGAGCATGGGCTTTGTGTCTTCTTTCCAGCTGGAATATTCACTTTGTAGACATCTACTTGTCTGCAAATGTAGAATATATGTGTCCAAGAAACTTAATGGAAAACAACATAGGTAGATCAAACTAGGGTTGGAGTATAGTTGTTCTTCCTTTAAGAATATTGCTTGCAGCCAAGAAAGACTGATTAGGCTAATTGGGGTGCTACTTTATAATCCAAATTATAGATAACTCAGGTTGCTATGGGACGCATGAATGCAAAACCTGAGAATGCATGAAATGCTTATAGCATGAGTGAGTTCATATGTATAATAAAAGCAAATATGTTCAAATGCTGTACGCTTATACCTATTTGCCTATATGGGAATCTTCTACATAATGGGTGGTACCACATGTAGGAAAGTTTCTATGCATCCTTGACATATTCAACAGTTTTGGTTTATGAATCAAATTCTTCTGGCTAGATTGCCTGTTCTGCTACCTCACTGGGTCTGTGGTGATCGCTTTATTTACTTCTTTCCTTATCTGCATTCTTCTGTTGAATTTCTTTCTCTTGTAAACCAAAAATATTGTGGAAAAGAAAGTAAATCTCTTTAACTGGACTTTATTTTACTGTATATCTAATTTGCTCTAGTTATTTCAAGACTAAAAAGTGAAGGTGAAAGTATAAGGTACAGAATCCTATAATTGGGCAAAAATATAACCTACCTTGGAAAAAGGTTTCTTTTACTGCCTCTTTCTTAAAACTAAGTACCATTTTCCTATAATTTAGAAACCTGACGTAAGTCTCAGTGTAAAATGGCAAAATGATGTACAGCCTACCAGAGTTATAAAGTCAGTTTTCTTTATGATCAAATAGTTCAATCAATGGGCAATTGAACAGGTGTTTTTGATGTTGGGTGGGTCAGTCTCTTTTAGTGGGCCTTAGTTGCCTTATAGGTAAATTTATATTGTTTTAATTTTTCTATTTGGAATATTTTCCACTTTATATGCAGTTACATAACTGTAGAATTTGATACATTGCTCAAAATTTTAAGCAATATAGATAACAAATTTTATTGCCAATAAAAATATGATTATTGCATTAATTAATTGGAAAGACCTTCTGAACAGATTTTAGCTTTTCAATTTGAGTCAGTTCTGGAAATCCTTATTCCAGACTTGAGATAATTCCCTTAACTAAGATTGTTATCTATCCATCCCCCAAATTAAATGATATTTACATGTGTTTTAAGGATGTCTTATTTCTGAAACTCATTATTCCTAACCGTTATGACCACTCTTGAGTGGTGGTTGTTGTGTAATATTAACCAGACACAGAATGAATTGTTTTCCCAGGAATAACTCCCTTTTTAACAGGGTGGCTAGATTTCAACAAAACCTTCAAACCAGGATTGAGTTGTCTGAAGAGTCGGTGGTGGGGGATGGAGGTGGAGCAGTATTTCTGGTAACATTTGTATCTCTCTTCATTTACTGTCTTTAGAGTAATAGAAGCAGCTTCCAACCTAAACAGAACAGTCGCATAGTTTACTTCCAGTGTCCACCTGAAAATAATAATACAAAATATAATATAATGACCTAAATTGAATTGTTTCTGCCATTTCATTACAGAAGTCTTCAAGAATGTGTAACTTTCCCTGGCCTAATTTGCTTTTTGCCAACACAGTCTTTCTTTGCCCTTGGCTTTTCTTCTGATAGGCAGACTTATTCTTCCCCTAGACTCCTTGTAGCTCTTTGCTTTGGACATTTTTGAAGTCTATTTCATACTGTCAAGACACTGTGGATTTATTTTACTCCATTTGTAATCATAATTTATTAGGAAAGCTGCCATTTTCCTATCCCTTCGGCCATACTCAATTGCCTTCTCTATTTGTTTAAATCTGTGGTAAGAGTGTGTTACCAGCTTACATTACTTCTGCATTCTGGAGACTAAAGGAAGATAGAAGCCCAACGTTTATGGCATAGTTTGCATATTAAATCTTGTACTTAATAAAACTTAATAGAATGTTAATTTAAAGACTAATGGGCTTTACCCATTTTTTAAGAAGTGCCACACAATATGGTACAATTAGTAGACACATACTAAAACAAGTTTTTAATCTGTTGAGAATTTGGATTGCACTTTGTGTTTCAAGTGAGTCATTATAAACAGTAATTATTGTTGTACATTGCAGAAATAGTGGTTAGTAGAGGTTTACGGCTACAGAAGGGCAGATAAATCAACATCTTGTATTTAATCCTTTGGGTAGTGCATAATCCTTTTATGCAAATGTCTATCTTCCAGCAGTTAACATTGAAGCTTAAACTCCAATGGAGTTATGATATGTGGAAGAAAATTCAAAGCCACAAAGTCCTTTGTAATGATCTTAACCTTGGGGCCACTAGCATATTTCACCAGACCTCATATGTCTATAGAAAGTGAAATGCTTTAGAAGAGCTAACTATGGCAGTTTTGGCAAAATTCACATTAAGCCTAATTGTTCCAGAGCTCACTACAGAGACAATGGGAAGCCCAGGTGCTCAGTCTGGTATCAGTACATTTCTTGAAACGCTGAGTTCTTGACACATACTACAGAAATACTGCTTCAAGTCTAAAATTATGATAATAAGATCCATTAAATAGGAGAAATGCATAAAACTAGTTATAACAAAGTTTGTGTAAGGGCAGTTTGCCTTTTTTAAAATTCAGTAGTACAATTTCATGATTCACTTTCAAATGACCTGTTTATTTGCAACTGTTATTTATACCAAGGGTCATAAAAACAAATGATATGTTTATTGGTTTTTCAATTTGCATAAAAGATGAGGATCTTAAGTTGCTGACTTAACCCAAACAAACACACATTATTTTTCAGTATTTTAACATAATAATATTACATATTACATCTCTTTAAAACTGTGTTTGCTGTATCCACATACCCATGTCACTTAAACAGGCCTCTATGAGTGAGGCTGAGATGAGCCAAGACCAAGATTCCAAAACGATGACTATTTCCGGCCTAGACTGGAAAATTTTTTCATATAAGATAAATGATTTTTTTCATATAGAAGAAATGACTCCCATATCCTTAAGATAGATGAGACAGTACATGCTCTGGAATGTTACCATTTAAGGAGATTTGAGACTGAACTAAAATTACAGTTACTAAGTACAGTTACAGGCAATGTGCTGAGAGCTTTACTCAGGTTATAAACTACTCTTGAGTATACAAAGCTTACACAGCCATTGACTGGGGGAGCTATACCTTGAACTTCATTAGGAATTGAAGGTACATGTTTTTTAAGACACTATCTTACAATGAGTGGTATGACACAGAATTGTCATCTTCTCGGGTTAATAATGACTTTATGGATCATGTATGAAGTTCCATGTAAACCAGGCTGGTCTCAAAGTTTCTGTGTATCCAAGGATGACATTGGACTCTATTAAACTGTCACTAGGTGCTGTTCTGGGATTACATGTGCGTGCTACCACATGATGTTTATGAACTGCTGGTGAATGAACACAGGGGCTCATACATTAGGGGTAAGCATTCTTCCAAGCGATGCCCACAGCCCCTGTTTTCTTTTTGTTGCTAAGCTTTATTTATTTAAACTGTGTGTGTGTGTGTCTGTGTGTGTCTGTGTGTACTTGTGGGGGTATATGCATGTATGTGTGCATGGGTATAAGCACAAGTGTGTGCGGAGAGACCAGAGGAGAACATCGGATCCTCCCCACATGCTATATGACTTCCTGCTTCCTCCTTGAACTGTAAGTCAGACACTTTCTTCCTTAAACTGCTTCTTCTCAGTTAATTGGTGACCACAATGAGAAAAGTAACCAAACAGTGTGCAAGAACCTTACAAATCTCAAGCTTTAAATTTCTCATTTTAACGTGTCATTTATTTCTTCATTTATTTTACACAGACTCCTAGGTTATGGATGGGCCATGTCCTTATCATGATTAAATTTAAATTTCTCGCCTCTCTTCAGATTTAAATATTTGCAGAACTGCTTGTTCTGCATTTCCACCTAATATTGAGTGTTCACCTTAAAGTTAACATGTTCACACTGTTTCCTTCCTCTGGGTTTTCCATTTTTTTGGTTAAAAATTATCCCAAACTCCTTGTCCAGAAATTATGCAAATGCTAACTCCAAAATAAAAATTTTGAGAGGCCTTACAATAAGGAAATAACAACATTAGAGGAGAAAGACCCATTTAAGCTGATTAAAATATAAATACATACATTGTAAAATACATAATTATCCATTGACATATGTTATATATGGTTAAACTAATTAAAGCAAATTTTGAGAACTAGGGAGATGCCTCAGCTGTTAAGAGTATTGCTGCTCTCTTCCAGAGAATCCGGCTTTTGATTTCCAGCACCCACATGGTAGCTCACAACTGTCTGTAGTAACTCCAGTTCCAGGCAATTGGATATCCATTTCTGGTCTCAATGGGTACCAGACTTATGTGGTGCACAATCGTATGTTCAGGCAAAGTAACCATACACATAAAAGAATTTAAATTTTTTTGTCTAGAGGCCCAGGGCTGGAGAGATGGCTCAGCAATTAAGAAATGTCCTGTTCATCCAGAAGACCTGGTTCTGCTCCTGTACCCACATGGCTATAAACAACCACCTTTAATTCCAGTTCCAAGGTATAAAATACCATCACTTGGCCTCTGCAGTTACCTCCATACACATGGTGAACATAAAGACATGCATTAACTCACAGATAACACATAAAATAAAAATAAATAAAAAGTTTTTAAAGGCAGTATATCTGAAATCAAAGCTTTTCTTAATATATCCTTTCTAAGTCTGGTTTAGCCTCCATGACTCCCAAGTTACCTTTCTCTGTGTTCTCCAATGCTGATCCAATTCTCAGGTCTTCATTCCTCTCAAAACGTTCTTGCATAGAAATTTTGGTATTTGGTATCTTAATTTGCAAAAGTTTTCCTAGAAGCTTACTTAAAATCTTACTATAATCTTACTCAAACCTTATCTACTTCTGCTTTGTGAAAGTGATAGACTTACTTTCTTATGTGCAAACAGCTGCAGTCTCAATGGGTCCCCACATTACCTTCAGTAATTGTGTGAGTGTAGAGAGAGAAAGGAAATCTCTATTTTCTTCCATTCTTATAAAGTGACCAACAGAACCAGACAAGAATTACATGCTATACTCTCATGTAATTATCTCTGGCTGTTTTATTTTCCACTTTAAAAATTTTATTAGGGGGGCAGGAAAGGAGGAGGAGTGGGAAGGCCTGCCAGAGAAATGTGGCAGAAGGTGGGAGGGGACGGGTGGAGTCTGCTTTTAAGGATGACCTCATGCATGGGTACATCAGCTGGTAGTTTCTTCCCCAGTGTGTAGGCTGCCACTTTACTCAAGTGATGGTGTTTTTGCTGTACAGAATTTTGTTTTTTTTAGTTTCATGAGGTCTCATTTGTCAATTGTTACTCCTAATGTCTATGCTATGTGATCCTGTTCAGAGTGTCCCTTCCTGTACCGATAAGTTCAAGCATATTCCTCCCTTTCTTCTCTATCGGAGTCCTCTGTTTAGGATCTTGATATGATATATCCAAAGTTTAGTTTTGTGCAACGTGAGAGAAGAGGATTGAATTTCATTCTTCTAAATGTAGCTATCTGGTTTGATCAAAACCAAAATCAGTAAGAGCAGTCCTAAGAGGAAGTTTAAAGCATTGTCCGCCTATGTATAAGGACTGGAAATAACTATGCACTCGAAGGCCTCAGAAGAAGAAGAAAATCAGCATCCCTCAAAAGTAGATTGAAAGAGACAAACTAAATCAGGGGGAGTCAGGCATAGTGACTCATGCCTATAATCCTTGCATTTGGAAGGGAGAAAAAGATGAATCTTTGTGAGTTTAAGACCACCCTGGTCTATTTAGCGAGTTCTAGGATAGCCAGAGCTGTATAATAGAGAAACCTTGTCTCAAAAAGACCAAAAAATAAATAAATAGACAAAAATCAGGGCTGAAATTAATGAAATATAAATGGAAGATATTATATAAAAAAATCAAAGAAATAATAAGTTGGTACTTTGAAAAAATGAACAAAATATAAAATCATTTAGCCAAACCAGTTATAAAAACATCAAAATATCATCTGGTATTGCACCTTACAGTTGTGTGCCTAGCACTTGAGGAACTGAGGCTGGAGTTTCAGCTTAAGTTCCAAGTTGGCCAGTGGAACACAATGAGACCCAAGGTATCCTGTTCTACGGAGTGTGCCTCTATCTCTAAAAATAAACAAATACTTAATAAATACATACATAAATAATAAACAACTTCATTTTCCAAATGAAGGATCTAACAGAATAATCAGTATGTAACATTATCTGTTATGGAGGCAGCATTTTAACTTAGGAATATGTCAATAGAAACCCATAGGAAACATTGTTAATATAGTTTCTATTTGGTAAGTATCCCATACTTGTTTGCTAGATACAATCATTTATGTGTTTCATAACGAGTGAACCCAAGGAAGACATATTTTTGAATTCCATTTCTTCTCAGACCTTCTTATCTTTAGTGTGGTTCCCCTGTCCTTCCTTAATCCTTTGCATTTGCTCACTCAGAGTAAGGGACTTGTTCCTTTAAGAGTGAACCTTGTTATTGCCATTTATGTTGGCTTTCCTTGTATTATTTGCATTTGTCTGTCTGTCTATACATCTCTAATACTGCATCCCAAACTAGCCACAGTGTCTCTATTGTACCTAGTAGCTCTTACTCATGTCCTTAAAAGTGGTCCTAACACACCCTTATACATCAGGTAAAATGGGAAATTTCTTTGAATTGTGCTTCTTGCCTTTATGTGACAACAATAAACAGTGCTGTCTCAAGTAGTACATCTAACATCAGATGCTCAGACCCCAATGAACACACAGAGGCTTATATTAATTACAAACTGTATGGCCTAATGGCTCAGGTTTCTCCCTAGCTAGCTCTTACATCTTAAATTAACCCATTTCTATAAGTCTATGCTTTGCCATGTGGCTTGTGGCTTACCAGTATCTTTACATCTTGCTTCTCAGGGCAGAGGCTAGCAGCATCTCCTCTGCTCTCTTTCTCCTTCCTCTCTCTCTAGTTAGAATGTCCCGCCTAGCCATATTCTGCCTCACCATTGGCCAAACAGCTTTATTTATCAGCCAATCAGAACAACACATATTCACAGCATACAGAATGACATCACCCATCCTTTCTCCTTTTCTTTCTATTGAAAAGTTACAGTTTTCCTTGTCAAGAAATTCAGAAAAGGCCGGGCGGTGGTGGCGCACGCCTTTAATCCCAGCACTCGGGAGGCAGAGCCAGGCGGATCTCTGTGAGTTCGAGGCCAGCCTGGTCTCCAAAGCGAGTTCCAGGAAAGGCGCAAAGCTACACAGAGAAACCCTGTCTCGAAAAACCAAAAAAAAAAAAAAAAAAGAAATTCAGAAAAGAAACTAAGAGGTCCTAAGTGTAGAAGTTTTCTACACTTATGATAGTTTTTACACATATGATAGTTTTCTGTTGGTAATATAAGTTAGGATAGAAAGTGAATTAGATACACGTTGAACTCACCAAAATAGGATAGATAATGGAATATTTTCTCTGAATTTGTCAAATGCAAATGGACCAGGCATTGTTGATGTATTTATTGCTTGTATATATTGTATATAGTTATTGTATTTATTGTATATAGTTTTTCTTATATTAGTTATAACTTTTTAAAAATTTTTTTTATTTTTATTAGACCAGAAAGGGGAAATGTGGTGATATTGTATTTGTACTGAAATATGGTAATATTTTATTTGTGCTTTGATAAATAAAGCTTTCCTGGAGAATCAGAGGAAAAAGAAAGCCATTATAAGTAAATAAAGAAGTCATGCAGTGGTAGTACACACCCTTAATCCTATCACTTAGCAGGCAGGATCTCTGTGTATTCAAGGCCACACTAGGAAACAAAGCCAAGCATGGTGACACACGCCTTTAATCCCAGTACCAAACATAGAGGTTTGGGGTCTGTGCAGACAGACAGGAAGTGACAGATCTGGGCAGGAAGAGGAAGTGGTGTAGCAGGGCTGAGAGAGCAAAAGAGAAAACAAATAGAAAGACATATAGGTGTGGGTATACAGGAGTAGGTCTCTTTGCAAGCTGCAGAGTTGGTGAGGTGAGGTTAGCTGTGACTTTTCCTATTTCCTTGATCTCTCTATGGCTTTCACCGCTATATTTGGCTCCCTGTTTTTTATTTAATAAGACCATTTAGAAATTTATCTACAGTTATTTGCTTTTATAGTCTTTGATTTGGCATTAAAGAATGTATACATAGAGTTAGTATTATATTAATATGACACATATATTGATAAATATGATACAGATAGTATGACTCTGCTCTCATTTTTATCAAAGGAAATAAATTCATTAAAATCATCAGCAAATATTCTTTGGCTCTAGAGTATGAAATAAATTCTCTACTTGATTAATAGGTAATAAAGCTGTTAGAACAAAAACTTCAAAATATTAATGTAGTACTATTGGCATGTTCAATTAGATAGTGCAGTTTAAGAAATTTATGTGACTACTTGTTTAGAATACTTTGGATAAAAGAAATATAGTTAGCCAAACTAATTGAAAGGAAGAGTGAGACAATCCAAATTAATATAATTAAAAAATGAGACTTACAATAGACACTGAGGAAATTCAATGAAATCTAAGAACATATTTTAAAAATCTATATTCCTCCAAACTAGAAAATCTGAAATAAATGGATAATTATATATACAAATATACATATGTGTGTATCCTACTAAAGTTAAGCAAGTTGAAATAAATTTAAATACTCATAACACCAATACTCCTCAAACTATTTCACAAAGTAGAAGAGGGAGGAACATTTCCACATTTCCTTAACAAAGCCAGGTGATATGATTATATATGTAAAGGACTTTAAAGCCACCACCAAAAACTTTGACAGATGACAAATACATTCAACAATGCAGAATACAAAACTGACACACAAAAATCAGTCCTCCTATATATAAACACCGAGAAAGATACCAAGAAAAACTGTATCACTCAATATTAATTAATAATTGATTATCTTGGAATTAATAGAATCAAGAAGTGAAAGACATAAAATGAAAATTTTAAGACACTGAAAAAAGAAACTGAGGATGATATCAGAAGATGGAAAGACTTTCTATGCTCATCAATTTACAGGATTAACATTGTGAAAATGGCCACCCTACCAAAAGCAGCCTACATATTCAATGCAATCTCTACCGAAATTCCAACACAATCCTTCAGAGAAGCTGGTAAACAATTTTCAATTTCATATGGAAATACAAAAAGCAAAAGATGCTGTAAATAATCCTAACAATAAAAACCTCCTGGAAGCATCACCATCCCTGATTTCTAGTTATGCCACAGAGCTACAGTAATGGAAACACAAATTCAAACTAAGTATCAATGCACTAGAATTGAGGACCCACATTAAACCCATGATACTGTAGCCACCTGATTTTTAACAAGGAATCCAGCAGTACACTTTGGAGATCAGGTAACATTCTACAACAGTAAATTTTAGTTCTAAAGAAAATGTTAAAATGATGAAAATCAAAGTATAAAATTTTAAATTTGTGTTGTTTATAGACAAATATAAATTTGTGACTTTTTTTCTTTCAGGTGTACCCAAATTAAAGAGAAAAAATAAGTCATAGATTAATTAACTAATGCAGATGTGAAACAAAAAGTCATTGTGAGGGGAAGAATATGCAAGCTTAAAAACTTCTATCTCCACAGTATAGAGTGTCAATTGTGCATGTGCAGAGGTGTGTGTGTGTCAAGAAGGCCTAGAATAATGACATAGGAGCAATAGGAGTCATGAACACAAAAATGTGCTCTTCAAATACCTTTCTTTTTTAATAGAAAACAGTGTTCCCTGGGAGAGGGGGAAGGCTCATTTCTAATCTGAGTTAATAGTGTAATAAATGATTATATGACCAAACTACATACATACATCTGAGAAAATTTCATGATGTAAGTCATTACTATGTTGAATTGCTGTATTTTAATTAAAATGAATAAAGAAATAACAAAATAATTCAAGGATGATTATTATGTCAGAAAGTAAAGAAGCATTAAGGATCGAAAGATAAAAATTAAAAAGCACTAACAGTGCAGAAATATATGAAAAAACATTGTATTAAAAAAACTAAAATGTATACAATAGCTATTCAACTGGTCAACGACTTTTGTTTCTCACAAAGAAAATTAACTGTACTTAATACAAACATTTCAAATGCATTAATAAAAAAATAAAGGATGTGAAACTGATCCTGACAAAGGAATACAAGAATGACAGTAAAATAATAAAACCCAAAACTCTCTGGTAGTAAGTGGGGCACTGTGTCCTTCAACTGATTCCTGTCATATAAAGGAAGAGAATTAAGGATGTAGACTTGCTGAAAAGAAAGCTCTTCATAAAGAGTTCTGTGTATAAGCCATATAAAGTGATATAACAAAGAACAATATTTTCTCAATGTTCAGGTAAGGCACTAATCATTAACAAATAAAACCAATGAAAGAAAACTCAATGGAAATCTGGTGTCACCATTTTGACCCATTGATCAAACTTAGATTCACAAGGGCTACTAACATTAAGGACATTATGGACATAAGGGTCCTGATATGTTGTGAAGTGAAACACACAAGATCATTTATGGAATGGTATTTTATCTTTTATGGTTATTTGTTTAGTGTGTGTGTGTGTGTGTGTGCATGTAAGAGCACACATGCAGAAGCCAGAGAACAACTGTGAAAGTTGGTTCTCTTTTACAATGTACATTTCAGGGATGTAACTCAGGTCATCAGGCTTGTCAATAAGTATATTTATCAGCTGAAGCTTCCTATGGGCCCAGAAATAGGCTTGTGAAAGAAAAAAATTTGAAGATCTACTCAAATACTTAGACTTATTTGATGGTACAAGAAAACAGACAACTTTGGAACACATAAAAGTCCAGTATAATAAATAAAAATATATATATTTAAATTATAGAACTTTTTTCCAAAAAGTGACTCATTTTCATAATTAAGCTTAGTTAAGATCAGAGAAAGGAGGATGGGAAAATACATTATATTAAACAAAACAAAATAACCATCAATGACAGAATGTAACCATTGTTCCTTTCTTTGCTAAAAAATAAAACAACAACAAAAAACATTTTATAATATGTAAGGGAAGAATAGAAGTTTAAAAAAATTAAGAAAGAGAAAAAAATTCAAAGTTGATCACTAGCGATAACAAACTATCATTTTCATTAGCTGTGGAAATGGTCAACTGTTTATGTAACCAACATGTGTTTCAAGATTGTATATTGTAAGTTGCCTGTACCTATAATGTCATATGTTTTGTTACTTGCTTTGAAAATACTTTACAACAAATAACTAGAATACACTGTGTAAAAGACCAAATCTTGATATTTGCCAAGCTTATAAGATGACGCCTATGGATGGATCTGTTCTGTAGTCTAAATTCTTGGTAGGAGCTCTCAACTTTAAAGTGACTATCTTGAGACAAGGTGTTTTTAGACGTCATGAGAGTATAGCATATAATTCTTGTCTGCTTCTATTGATCGCTTTATAAGAAAGGGAGGAAATGCGGAAATAGAGATTTCCTTTCTCTCTCTACACTCATGCAGTTACCACTGAACCTGCAGCTGTTTGTACACATGGCAGTGCATCATCTATCAGCAGCAGCCACGATCAGCATGTGTCTCGACATACATTTTTCCTATCTCAGAACTGTGAGACATAGATGTATAATTTTTTAAGCCACAAAGTCTGTATTTAGCTATGACTGTTCTAGAAGACTAAGACAGTGCATTAACAAAAATTTATTTTAGGATCTCTAATCATGTCTATTTGGAAAATAAATATCATTATGCTGAAAGTTTTTATGTCAATAATAAAAGTTTTTTGCGTAAGAAAAAATACTACTTTTGCCGGGTGCTTTAATCCCAGCACTCGGGAGGCAGAGCCAGGCAGATCTGAGTTCGAGGTCATCCTGATCTACAGAGTGAGATCCAGCACAGGTACCAAAAAAAAAAAAAAAAAACCCAAAAAAACAAAAACCTGGAAAACTACTACTTTTAGCACCTGAAACCCAATTCATTCTTTCTTTTATCCTTTTTTTCTATATCACCCACAATAATTTATAACATAAGGGAGATAAATGGAAGATATTCCTCCCTCTCTCTACTTTCTGTAAAATATCCTATATTTGTCAAAATACAATAGCAATATATTCCAAAAGTACCTAATATATTTATATTTGTAATAATTCTTAAAGACCATTTCTAATTTATATTAAGAGTAGATGACTAAAGAGTTACTACAAGCAATTGCTTGCATCTATATTAATGAAAGATGGAAAGGTTCTAACACAACCCTTAGGTTTCCCTGTCTACTGAACTGGCAGCAACATTGTGTGGGGAAGTAGTGGGTTACTTCTGATGGAGCTGTACATCCCCTCTGTGGATCTCATCCCAGGAACCCTGATGGTGTAGGAATGCGTCTTTGCTTCACTGTATTTATGGAAGAATTCTTAGTTTTACATTTAGGTCTTTACATAATGTTCGACTCCCACATTTTTTAATGTTTTGCATCTTTTTACATTTATCATAATCTTTGTTTGCATATATATCCAGGATAGAGATTTTACTAACACACATTTCCCTTTCCTTTTCAAGGTCATGTAATCTTACATACTCTCACAAGTTTGAAACATTTTTCATAGTTAAGAAACCATACAAATCAATGAGTGGTACAGGGTTGGCTGACATGCCTGAGGAAGGGCTTCTGTCCTCAACACCACATACCCTTAAAGGAGTCTCTCATCTGCACGTCTGTGCAACATACCTCTACTAAACCCCTAATTTTAGAAATACCTTCACATCAGCTAATGGAGATTTAACTCATTTTAAAATAAATTGATATTTTCTAGTTTGGACAACTAATAGGCTACCAAACAAATCCTTATTGAGAAGCATGTTTTACTGTGTAAGTTTGCCTTAAGTATGGTGTATTCATGATCATCCTGTACACAGCTCAATGGTGGGCATCACAGGTTCTTGAGTATTTGCTGGGAGAAGTTTTATCTCATATTATTTTCACTTTTACTTCCCTCCTTTCTTTTGCTGTTTGACCTGCATTACTGTCAATTTTTGTACTTCGTCAACAGACAATTTTGGAATCAGATTCTTTTTAGTACATTACGTGACCATATCTTTTACATTGTACAAATATCAGTTGTCTAAGTTATTATTTATTTTTGACTATTTAAGGTATGTTTTCTATCTACTCATTTTAAATGTTTATATAATAAATTTCTTCATAGCTTCTAAAATGCTCCATTGTTCATGACATGTTCGTATCGTCTCTGTCATATATATAATCCTTAAATTGCCTTTTAAGGTTTTTATTGTTTTATAATTACATCTTTAATCAATTGGAATTGGGTGAGACAGGGATGCAATGTATTTTCTTTGAAGGCATAGTCAGTTGTAACATCCATTTCCTAAATTAGACTATCCTTCACAAATGAATTAAAATACCTCCTTGGTGATCCATCACATTCCATACTATATCATCATCAACTGTGGAGCCCTGTGCGCTTCTCTTCCCAGGCTCTAAAAGTTTTCATTCTTGTAAAAACTTCCTCACTAGTTGGAAGCTCAATCTCCTTGTGCTTTAGTGTCTTGACATTTTGGTTTTCATTCTTCTTAAAATAATGCTCTCCTATCTTAAATTACAGTTCTATATGTATGTATAGATAGTTTCTTAGTTTCCGCATTTAATTCTTGAAAGAGAAAAAAAATCACATCTAATACAATTTTATAATCTCCACAGTTCCTTAATCAATTTAGAAATTTACAAAGTTACTCAATGAATGTATATACTAAGGAATCTTTGTTGACTGTGCATGTACAGGAACCCCAACTGTGAAGACTTTATCTGTTTTATACAATTTTAGGAACCTGGAGTGATGCTGATTACTATCAAGATACAGCATTTTTGTTTTATTGTTTGACTTTTAGCCAAACAAAGAAAAGGTAATTTACAAGAATTCTGTCCTTAGTTGTTGCTTTTAATGTGTCTATTTGATTCATATTGTGATGCAGACGACACACCCAGGACTGAGATGCTTATTGATGAATGCCATGGAATCACACAAATCATGGCGTCTCCATTAGTAAGAAGGAGCTACTAATAGGACTACCCAGAGCTACTTAATACCGCGGAGCTCTAACTCTGGGCATGTGACAGTTTGTACAAAATTCTCTGCCATTGCCTCCAGGTAGAATAAGAAGAGAGACTGCGTAGTTCGCAGCTGTTTTGTGTCACCCACCAGGAAACTCTGAGCTGACACAGGCTTGTCCCTTGTGCTCTAATGTTTCCTCCCTTTAAACTCAGCATATAAGCCAGTGTGTGGTGGCTTTTTATTCCTCAAATTAGCGTGAAATGACAAAGAGTACTTAAGATATGCAGTCTTTGTGTTAAAAAGGGGGGAGCAAATAATTTGCTTATTCCACGACAGAGCTCAGAGCCCATTGAAGTGACCCATTATTTTCTATTCCAAATAGTAGAAAATGAATCTGTTTCCCCAAAGGATGGCAAAGGTTAGGAACAAAACAATTGTATAAGTTGTGCCATGTCTGTGGCAGAGGGAGCAGTTTCAATAATCAAGAGCTACTGGAAAGTATTACAGTAGAGAAAGCGGAGAGATTCAGATGACGAAAATAGATTGCATGATCCATGGAAAACAGCCACAATTTATATATTACTAGTCCATTTAGGACATCTCATACTAAAGCATTTTACTAATTTGATCGTAATATTTTGAATTTATGGGATAGCATTAATTTTTTAATAAACCTTGGTTCTTGTTTCCTACAAAGTAGTTCTAGTTGGGTGGCTTCAGATTTTCTGAAATGAGGCAGAGATGCCTTAGACATTGCTGTATGTATGTATTAGCTGTGGTTTATACTCTTAGCAGTATTCTCTTCTGATTTAAGTTTTTCAACTGAGATAGACAATGCAGAATTTTCTAACCAGAAACAAATGAGTCACGTAAGTCTAACCTAATTAAAAAAAAATGAGTCAAGAGTCACCACTGTAGCATCAGAGTCCTCCATTAAGTTCTAACCATGAGCAAACAGAGACATCTAACTCTGAGTTGAAGGCAAAGAAAACAAATGAACACTTGGAAGAAAGAGGTGGTAGGAGAGACGTTCATGGTGCTTGTTTTAGTACTATTCAGCATTATTAAGGTCGTATTCTGGCTCTGTCTGATAATTTCATTCCATTTCAAGATAAAGAAAAAAGTATCTTAGCTTGTTTTGAACTCAGAGAAAAAAGGCAGAGAGATGACTGTTTGGACAAGAAGGGGAAAAATGGCAAAAAGTCAGTGTTTGTGGCAGACTCCAGAGAATCCTGATTTCTAATGAACGTTCTGAGGCCAACGTGACTTCTCTGATAATGTAGTACTATTTTTCTTCTAAGTAAAACAAATGGCAGCCTGTATGAACAGGTGACCCCTCCTTAAAGTTATAGAGCAAATCCATGTTCTTTCTCTTAAAAATAATAATTATGAAAAAGAAACGCACAGCTGAGTGTTTCAATACTCAAAATCTCAATGAGATGAAATACGCAATAGCTATGTAAAATATAGGAATAATGTGGGCTTTTTCTTCATTTACTGGGTCTTAATGGTAGGGGAAATAATGGACCTCCAATTGATACTAAAAAGAAACTGTTTTATTATGTTTACTACACAATGAGCCTGTCTAAGGCATTCCCTAGTTATGTTATACATTATTAACTGTTATAAACCATTACTCTGAATAGTACCCAAGTGGCCTGGAAGTTAATGCATCTCCTTAAGTGCTTAGCTCACTCCAAGAGGATAACTTAGACACAGAAAGTGACTGCTTATTCATTAATGCTGATTCTGCCAAGATTAAGATAAAGTATTTGATGGGGTTGAAGCTGGTCAGGAAACATACATGAAAGAACAGGGTAAAGGATACATTTATTAAAACAGTAATTCTGAACATTAATTTTTATGATAGTGTTGAGTATCCATTTCAATAATTATTGAAGAATTTTCTAAACAAAAGTACCTTTAAGTTCCTCTGTCTTTCGTCTCTGTCCTCTGTCCTCTCCCTCTCATTATGTGTGTTCATGTGTTAACTACTTACCTATCATCTATCTACCATCAATTTATTCATCATCAGTCTATCATCTGTCAGGTCAGTCACCTGTTATTTATGTATCCTCTGTATCTTCATCATTGTCCTCTAAATATTTCACATATGCTTTTAGGAAACACAAGGAATATGGGTTTTTGATTCTCCTGACAGAAGCCATTCCCCAGCTTTACTTCTTAATAATTAAATGCTTGTAAATGCTGAACAAGGCTTGGTGAGCTTATTTCCTTCTATTTCTTCCCAATCTATTAAACCTGCTTATTTGTTATGTTCTTACTGCTTTGGCCGTACAGTTGAGGAGAAAACCTGTCATCGGGAGAGGCTTGGCAGCGGGAGCATGAGACAGCATCAGGAAGCAGAGAAGCAGGAAGCAGGCTGAAAGTAGTGATGTCAGTCAACCCTCAAGACCCACTCCACCAGTGACACATTTCTGCCAACCTAAAGGTTTCACAATATTCCCAAACACTGCCCCCAGCTGGGGGCCCACTGTTCAAACACAGGAGCCTAAAGAAATATTTCACATTCCGCCCACTAAGTCAGAAAATGGGTCCGTTTCTTATAGACTGTGCAGGAGAGATGAGTAGCTGTTGACTCTTTCATGGTTGTTGTCCTGGCTAGTGTTGTGTTGACTTGGCATAAGGTAGAGTTATTCGGGAAGAAATACCATCATTTGAGGACATGTCTCCTATTGGAGTACAGGCAAGTCTGCTGGGCATTTTCTTTATTAATGGTTGATGTAGGAGGGCACATCTCACTGTGTGTCCTGCAACCTCCATGGGATCCTGAGTGTTATAAGAGAGCAGGCTAAGCCAGCCATAAGGAGAAAGCCAATAAGGAGCATTCTCTCCACTTCAGGTTCTGCCTTCCAGTTCCTGCCCTGATCCCGCCCCCATGATGGAGTGTGACCTGAGAGTTTTAAGCATAAATAAACCCTTTCCTCGACAAATTGCTTTTTGGTCATGGTATTATATCACAGCAATAGAAACCTAACTAAGGCAACTGTCATCCCAACAAAGGATTAAAAAGAAATTCCCATAACTTCTTTATCCCTGCTGGCAGGAGACTTTATAAATATTCACCTTATGGAATCTATTTCATCATCAGATATATTTTATTGACATAATATGGAACACAATTGTGAAATATATTCAAAAAATGTGAGACTTGCTTGAAAAAATTAGACAATACATAGGAATTTGTAACTCTTAATTTTTTGTTTTAGAAACAATTTGATCAGACTTTT
Organism: Peromyscus californicus insignis; assembly: GCF_007827085.1. NCBI lineage: Eukaryota > Metazoa > Chordata > Mammalia > Rodentia > Cricetidae > Peromyscus > Peromyscus californicus. The sequence continues at coordinate 6,033,055 of NW_026294617.1, read as the reverse complement.
TTATTTTATTTACTCTGCTGTGAATTATTTCTAGACAACTAAAGCTTTTCTTGTAACTTTGACTATCCTTGTTTGTTTTGCATATACAGTATAGTTAATGGAATTAGAGATTTTTGTTTTATTGCTTCATTATATGAGGTAAGAAGAGATTTGAGGAAGGAAAAACCTTAAGGAAGACAAACAAGGAAGGAAGAACTATCATGTGAGGAAAGGGATCAAAGGCAATACAAAAAGTCTAAAGGAGATAAAATATCATAGACATGGAACCGGCAATCTCAACTTTTATTCATTACTCCACACGATAGTAGTCATTTATTCCCAAATATTTATAACAAACTCTTCACTGTATTTAACAAAACAGATACCTGAATCATGACATTTGAGAAATTACATAATGATATTCTCACATTGCTTTTAAATTTTTGAGATAGTCAATCTTAGAATGAGTTGGTGGAATTTTTATATTTTCACATATGAATTAAAAAACTACAATGATTCCTTCAGCCCATGATGTAGATGCATTTAACCATAGCTCATTAAGCAAAAAAATATTGACAGGAGTATTTAAAGTGGTTCAAAGCTTTGGTGTGGCTACTCAAAAACCATAGATGGTCTTTTCTACTGTAGAAATGTGTGCAGAGACAGAGTGATGGTCAGAATCTAGTTGAATGGTTCTTCCTCAGGTGTTATGCATAGAGATCATTATTCTGCTAGAGAGGTGTGACCAACAACCCAAGTTAGTTTATCCGTTGATGACAATAGAAATATATAGATCAGAATGTCCAGTCTTCGCTGAACTAGATGTCTGTAGGTGGAAAACATACAGTTTATCCTGTGACCCCCAGGAGTGAAAGAGAAAGTCTGAGAATATTCTAGTTCCCCATGAAGAATGCATTCTCACAAGTACAAAGATCTACAATAAATCAGGGTGCTTCAAAAATCTTAAATACATTATCACCACTCACAATTGGTAAACCTTGAGAATGACTCGGCATGAATATCATTGAAAAGATTATTTCATCAGGTAGAGTTAAGGGAGAGAATTTATCATCTTATGCTATAAGATGATATCTCTGATTTTAGTCTATAAAGTGAATATTTATATTTAATGAGCTGCACAATATTTTTAAATAAATAATATTTGTTAACCCATGTTATTAAACTGTTAGACATCTGTGCTGTTGTTATATAATGTGGATATCAACTTTTATTTTGCCATGAGTGACTGATATGACTTATTTAAAATAAGATATCTCTATGATAATCATTAGAACTTGATCTTAAGAAAATGAATATACCAGAAATTCCACAGGTTCAGTTGAGTGTATGCATACATTTCAGTGTCAGAAGTTGTATATCAAGAGTTAGACTTTGAAGTCATGACATGCCTTTTGATTGGTGAAGAGTGAGGATAGGAGAAGAGAGAGACAAGAGAGGGAAGTATGGAAGGAAGGTAGAAAAAAGGAAAAGACATAAAAAATTGGGACTTGGTGAAAATAGAACACTATGTTGTTGGGATTGAAACAAAAAAATGAAAGTAGAAGTCCTTTGGCTTGATACTAAAAAATAATTAAATAGATTAGGAGTGTTCATTGGCCCAAACAGCAAGAACAAACCAATGATGCTCTTAGGGAGAAACAGTTAAATTATATGGAAATAAACTAAGAAAATTTATGATAGTGATAGAAGATCAAAATGTACTTGGATCCCTTTTCTTCTTTTTTTGAAGAAGGATTATCTCTGTTCTGGTTTGAAAATCATATGTCCCTCCATATACTCACATGTTTAAACCAGCTGGGAAGCATATGTAACCTTTTTGAGGTAGAGCCTTGCTGAGATGGGTTGAAAGAAAATGGCCCCCAAAGGGAGTGACACTATTAGGAGATGTGGCCTTGTTGGGTAGGTGTGGCTTTGTAGGAGTAGGAGTGGCCTTGTTGGAAGAAGTATGTCACTTGTGTAAGTGGACTTTGAGGTCTCATATGTGTCAAAACCACACACAGTGAGACAATCCACTCCCTGTTGCCTGCCAATCAATATGTAGGACTGTCAGGTCCAGCACCATGTCTCCCAGAAGACTACCATATCCCTCCACAATGATAATGGACTAAACTTCTGAAAATATAAACCACCACAATGAAATGCTTTTCTTGATAAGAGTTGCTGTGATCATGGTGTCTGTTCACAGCAATAGAAACCCTAAGACAGAAGTTGGTACCAGGGATTCTGTTGTTGTTGATAGGCCTGACCAAGTTTTTATTTGAAGGAATATGGACCTTGAGACTGTGGATGAGAAAAGCAGTTGAATGTTGCTTAATGGGATTCTAGTAGGATCATGGAAGATGGTGGTGCTGAGTGTGATTTGAACAATGGGTGCCTGGATTAAGATGTTTCAGAGGAAAAAAAATTTAGTATGTTGCCTAGAGATCATTCTTGTGATATTTTGGTGAAGAAAGTGGCTGATTTCACTCATCAGAAGAGATGGCCTGAGGTCAAGGTGAAGAGTTTTGGATTAATTCCCTTGTCAAAGGAATTCTCAAAGCAGCCTAGTATAGACTCTGTTGTGTGGTTATTAGTGCTAACCCTAATAAAGATTTATAATGAAAACGAGCAAGATGAGCAAGAAAAAGTACAAGATGTGGAACAATCTGGGGAGACCAGGAGCATCAAGAAGTAGAATGAGGTTAAGTCCTGTGTTCAAGGAGATAAACAGATTAAGAAATGGGATAAAGGGAGCAGTGACCTCAGGGCAAGATCCCACCCAGCTAAGTTTCCAACTTGTGAAAAGGAATTAAAGAAAAGCTTAGAGCCAGGTGTGGTGGTACAAGCCTCTAATCCCACCACTGGGAAGGCAGAGGCTGGTAGATCTTTGAGTTTGAAGCCAGCCTGATCAATAGAGCAAATTCCAGAACAACAAAGTTCAGGCAGTTAAGGAAACCATGGAAAACAGAAAGCTGGTGAGAATATAATTGAACAAGGGGTCCATGTCCCAGTCCCAGCAAGCAGCAGAACTTGGCAGCTTTGGCCACCTGGTTCTGGCTTTAGGGTCAAGGATAGAAGAAAGGCATTATAGAATCTCCCTCCATCACTAAGGAATGCTACTGAGGTCAGGCATGTGTCAGGGGTGTTCCTGAATGGAGGCCTAGAGAAGTCATTCTGTGAAGCTGTGAAGGTAAAGCCTTGATTGTCTTGGAGACCCTGAGATGTTAAAGATGCCAGAGTTATGGGATGCCTGCTGAGGAAAGTTGCTAACAGGGAGTGGAACCAGTCCAAGAGAAAGAAGTGTGTTGCAGTCAAAAAAAGCTGAAAGGATTGGAGATCTGAAGAGCATTTTGACATCAGACATGGAAAAACAGAGTTTGGATTTTGCTAGCTGATTTTTCTGTTTTGCTTTAGTCCAGTATTTCCTCACTATACTCCCTTCCCTATGTTTCAGAATGGTAATGTTTATCCTGTGCCATTATGTTGGAAGTATGTAATCTGCTTTTGAATTTGGTTTTACAGAGTATTATACTTAAGAGATTATGTGAAGTTTGAGACTGTTATAGACTATGGGGACTTTTGCAGTTGGGACTAAATACATTTTTGCATTATGATATGGCTGCAAGCCTTATCGGGCCAGGGAGTTGAAATGTGGCTATTGAAAGAAAATGGCCCCCAAAGGTAGTGGTACTATTAGGAGGTGTGGCCTCATTGGAGTAGGTGTACCTTTGTTGGAAGAAGCTTGTCACTGTGGAGGTGGGCTTTGTGGTCTCATATGTACTCAAGTCACATCCAATGAGACACTTCATTTCCTGTTCCTTGCTGATCAAGATGTAGAACTCTCAGCTCCAGAATCCTGTCTGACTACATGCCACATGTCCTACCATTATGATAATGGACTGGACCTCTGAACTGGAAGCCACCCTATTAAGTGCTTTCCTTTATGAGAGTTGCAAAGGTCTTGGTATCTCTTCACAGCAACAGAAACCCTAAGACACTTGCTGAAAGAAGTATGTCATTAGGATTTGTCTTTATGATTTTTGTTGCCCAGTCCCATGTAGACAGTCCTGCCTGGCCCCGCAGTCAGGAGGAATCTCTCCCACTCACAGTCCCACAGCCACTTATAAAATAATTATACAGAAGCTTATATTAACTACCAATTCTATGGCCTATTGGCTCAGACTTCTCACTAGCTAGCTCTTACAACTTAACTCTGCCCATTTCTATTAATCCATGCATCGGCACGTGGCTTTATGGCTTATCAGTACTTTTACATCTTGCTTCTTCTGGCAGAGGCTTGCAGAGTCTGCCCTGCTCTTCTTTCTTCTCCCCTCTCTCTAGTTTGAATGTACTGCCTAACCTTATTCTGCCTCACCATTGGCCAAAAAGCTTTATTTGTCAACCAATCATAGCAACACATAATCACAGCATACAGAAAGACATCCTACAGCACTTCCTCTTTTCTGTCTAATCAAAAAGGAAGGTTTTAACTTTAACATAGTAAAATTACATATAATAAAACAGCTATCAAGCAAGAATTACAGTTACACTATCTAGTCTATTTGTATTTGGCAAAGTTAAAGAAAATATTGTATCATCTATTCTATATTTGTGAGTCTAAAGTTTCACATCTAATTTATCTTTTATTGTAACCAAGAAAAATTATAACTATCTAGTCTTCAACTACATCAAAGACCCCAGAAGGATATACTACCTGAGTAAACAGGAAGTGTATCACAAGCAACTTCTATAATTCTAGAAATGACAGAGACAGCTGGATGTCTAGACAGACACTCAAAGTTCCTCTGCAATGTTCCCTGTATCTTGTAGAATGTCTGGCAGTCTCCTCTGTGGAGCAGAAACCTGAAGGACCATCTCGCCTTGTTTTGGCAAATTTAGTGGTCATTTTCCTATGGGTCCTTTATGTCTAGTTTATTCAACATATTATCAAGTAGTCCTGGCAAGAGCAGTTTCTTGCCCAAATGGACATTTTTGCCTTAAAGAAAGCAAATTCCATACTGAGTTTCTTTGATGACCATCATTCTTTTTGAAGTAATTGGTGCTGCCAGGAGCAGACATGTCTCACTGTCCAGAAAAATCTAAGTTTTTAAAACATTTTAAACTCCATATTCTGTAAGTCTTTGACTTGTTTGAAGATTACCTACCTAATTGAAATATATCTATGTATACTTAGAAAACTTAATTAACGTGACTGTGAGTTTGATTATCATAGATGACTAATTATTAATCTGTATTTCTTAATTATGCATTGCAATTTTAAATGAGTTGCATAAATATAATACCTTAAACAAGAGTATATATTATATTTTTGTTCATATATATTTTGTTTATATATATTATATATAAATTATAAAAGATAAATTATAAAAAGATAAATTAGATGTGAAACTTTAGACTCACAAATATATATATAAACAAAATTTTCTTTAAATTTGTATCAACAAAGTAAAATCTATAGTAATATAAAATATTTCAAACAAATTGTTGCTCTTTAAAAGTAGATTCAATAATCTACCCTTCATCCTATTATATCTATATCTTATCCTCCTTTCTTTTTTTAGAAAGAGATTGATTATGACCAATAATAATTTGTAACCAAACCCCTAAACAAAGACAAACATCCATAATTCATTTTTGGAGAATGTGGGCATAGTATTTTAGGCTACTTCCTGCTAATTGGGGACACTGGAAATCTTGAGAAAGTTAAGAATTATAGTTAAATCTTGACTATAGTAGTCTGTGAGGCTGGATCATCTCAGCCATTTGCTTTGAAGCTGTTCTGGGTGGTGAATCATCTGGAGACCTCTCAAGAGGTCTTCTTTGATGGAACCATATTAAACTAGAAGAAATTCACAGATTCTCATCTTCTGTGGAAAAAAAGCAGAACCTCTTTCTGAAAGCAACATATCTTTAGACATTAATTTTGAAGTCAAGAAAACTTTAAAATATACATGTTCAGTTAATTTAGTGGCCCCTATGTCAAATGTCTCTCTGCAGTTAAAATCCCCAAAGACAATATAATTCTGACTGTCTATGTAATTTCCATCTTTATGTGGCTTATTTTTTTATATTACTTTATTCTCCTTTTAAGGACTTTATTTTATTATTTTAAAACTGTATATTTCTTTTTTATGGTTGTCTGTTATAACACAAATTACTAAACAGCCTTATTAATCAGAGCCAGATTTGGGGTGAAAGCTGAAAGATTGGAGAAACAGAACAAACCATAGCCACCTCACCTCGCCAGCTCCTCAGCTGATCCTGTTTCCACGAATCCTCAGACTGAAAGCCTAAGAGTCCTCACCCCTGAGGGTCTCAGTTGAATTGCTGCTTAGTTCCTGTCTCCTCACTCCTTATATACCATTCTCCACCCAACCATGTCACTTCCTGGGATTAAAGGCATGTGTGTTTTCCAAGCAAAGATACGAGATCTCAAGTGCTGGAATTAAAGGTATGTACCACCATGTCTGGCTCTGTTCCCAGTGTGGCCTTGAGTTCACAGAGATCCAGATGGATCTTTTCCCCCCTGAGTGATAGGATTAAAGGTGTGTGCCACCATTGTCTGGCCTCTATGTCTAATCTAGTGACTAGCTCTGTCCTCTAATCCCCGAGTAAGTTTATTAGGGTACACAATATATTGGGGTATACAATATATCACCACAGACTATACCTTCTGACCATTGTTTTAAAGTTCAGCATGGCTAGGACCAAAGTGATAGCCCTGGCTGTTGGCTTCATCGCACTCAGCTTTTCAAAATGGCACAGGTACCAATGAGTAATGCTTACATTCCCCATTCTGGGAAGCAGTATTAGTAGTATGTCTGTGTTTTAAGATAGCTGCTGTGGTTCCAAGCCCTCAGGCAGCGGCTGGGGGAAGCCTCTCTGTAACACAGCCTGTGGAAATCCACCATGCTGCTTAGCTCATGGCAGCTGGTGGCTGGCTCCATCTCACAGGTAGCAGTTAAGAGATGAGTATCTCATATCTTTGCTTGGAAAACACACATGCCTTTAATCCCAGGAAGTGACATGGTTGGGTGGAGAATGGTATATAAGGAGTGAGGAGACAGGAACTAAGCAGCAATTCAACTGAGACCCTCAGGGGTGAGGACTCTTAGGCTTTCAGTCTGAGGATTCATGGAAACAGGATCAGCTGAGGAGCTGGCGAGGTGAGGTGGCTATGGTTTGTTCTGTTTCTCCAATCTTTCAGCTTTCACCCCAAATCTGGCTCTGATTAATAAGACTGTTTAGTAATTTGTGTTATAATAGACAACCATAAAAAGGAAATATACAGTTTTAAAATAATAAAATAAAGTCCTTAAAAGGAGAATAAAGTAATATAAAAAAATAAGCCACATAAAGATGGAAATTACATCTTCTGCTGGCATGAGACTGTGAGACCAGGAAGCCCAGTGTGGCTCCATTTCAGTGTGTTTAGAATCTATAAGCTTTCTTAGCTCTATGTGGATCAATGCTCAACAGTGGGTACCAATTGTAGATGTAAGTTTCTCTATGTCCCACCCATCCCCATAGTCAGGAGGAATCTCTCCTACCCATGGTCCTGCAGCCACTTATAAAATAATTACACAGAGGCTTATATTAATTACCAGTTCTATGGCCTATTGGCTCAGGCTTCTTGCTATCTAGCTCTTGCAACTTAATACAGCCCATTTTTTTTTTTTTTTTTTTTTTTTTTTTTTTTGGTTTTTTTCGAGACAGGGTTTCTCTGTGTAGCTTTGCACCTTTTCCTGGAACTCACTTGGTAGTCCAGGCTGGCCTCGAACTCACAGAGATCCGCCTGGCTCTGCCTCCCGAGTGCTGGGATTAAAGGTGTGCGCCACCACCGCCTGGCGATACAGCCCATTTCTATTAATCTAAGTGTTGGCATGTGGCTTCGTGGCTTACCGTTACTTTCACATCTTGCTTCTCCTGGTGGTGGCTCGCAGTGTCTGCCCCACTCTCCTTTCTCCTCCTCTCTCTCCAGTTCGAATGTACTACCTTATTCTGCCTCACCATTGACCAACAGCTTTATCAACCAATCAGAGTGACACATATCCCACAGTAGTCCCATTTTCCTGTTTTCTCTCTTCAATGTGAAGGCTAGCTAATGATATTGCCGTCTTGCCTTCTCCACCATGATAGACTGTATACCCTCTGGAACTATAACTGTAAATATACCCAGTCTCCTTCACGTTACCCCTGGCAGGTGATTTATCACAACAGCAGAAAGGAAACTTAAGACACTTTCCAATATAACTCTATTTTAGACACTAACAATTTTAGTTAGTGCCATGGAAAGACTGGCTTCCCCTAAAACATCCCCTTAAAAAACTTCACAGTTCTCTTCATGTCACACATGACATGGTCCTATCTGTGTCTTTAAGCATTGATGGTTCCCTTCAACATCTGTGACATTGGATCAGCTGCTAGTAACAATACATGTAGGAAGGTAAGCTTATGCTATGCCAAAGTAGACCAATTGTCTTTTATGATTTGTTCAGTGGGAAAGAAGAGCGGTGTGATTGATATCTCCCTCCCAATCACTTTATCCTGATGCATCCTCACTTGGTTCAAGAACCTCTTTTATAGTTTCTGCTACTTGTTACTCCTTCCCCGTTAGATTCCATCTCCAGTTTCCCTCGTGATCTTTGGAGGCATATAAGGATCATAGATGTGATGACACTGGATAAGGAAGACACTTCAGTTTCTAAATAATGATATGTTTACCATACTGATAAGACACCAAGAAACTTACTAGCTTTCTATTACGTTTCATCTTTTTCTTGTGCTCCCTCTGTGTCCTTTCCCCACTTCCTGTCGGTAGTGACGGAACAGTGTTGCTAGCGGTCCTAGTTGTAGTAGTAAAACTAACTTCGCTGTATCAGCCAATTAAACATCAACACTGTGTCAGGGATGGACTTTTCATTCAGCGCTCAGTAGGTATAATGCTCATAAGTAACTCTACAATATTATTCTCTGCACATTTTATGTGAGTGCAAACAAAAAAGGCTAAGTCTTATAGTTGGAAGAGCTGACCCCCACATGGTCGAATGAGTGATTCTCAGAATCCTTATTATTACAAGTTAAATATTCAAGACTCATAAATTTGAGACAAAAGGTTTCAGTAAATATCAAAATTTCAAAGAGTAGCTTGTTTTGCATATGTACATAACTCTAAATGACTTCCATCTTGTAATGTAGTAATAATTATGAAGCAAGCCCAGATATGTATTAAAAGATGTTTTGTGGCTATTATCTCATATAGATCATATGATTTATTGACTCAAAAACTAGTAAGAATGGTTATTTTTATAAAATTTGCGTCAAGATAATGTATTTGGAAAATTTGGTTGAAATTTTTCTGCTGTATCCATTAAAATATCTTCTTCATTGATATGCCAGTTTTTAGATTAGTAACAATAAAATAAATAGTAATTACAGTTTATCTTAAGTGGGTGTTTTAAAACATCAACTCTAAGCAGTGGTAAATGTTTAATGTGCAATTACAATGTGGGAATAAATTAAAATCTAGAAAACAAAAGAAGGAACTGACATTTTCTTCAATAATGAATATTTGTCTTCTAATAAACACTGTACTAGGAATGTAGAGTTCCTACTTAAAAAGATGTTTGTTGTCTAGAGGGATTTTATACACTGAAGGACATTTTTGGCTGCTGCTCTTAGTAAGAAAAGTATGACATGCAGCTTACACACAGTTGATATTTGAGATTTTGTGGTAAATGTGTAAGTGATGGATACCACAAATGGATTTTGGCTTGATTTTTTTTCTTACATGTAGAAATTTTGAATGAAATCTTGAAAGTTACAAGTCTATGTTTTAGAGTGAGAGGCATTTTTACTGGAGATAAATGAAATACTAATGACAGAGAATTACTCAGCTGAGCACACTGCCTTTTCCAGATTCCTCCACCAGAAATCTATTATTGATTTAAATTATTGATAAAGTCATTATATTGTACAGGTTATTTATTTAAAATATACTTTTGATTATTTCTTTTATTTTTGAGATTATAATATGCTTATGTCTTATATCACTCCCTTATTCTCTTTCAAGTTCATGGGCCCTTTTTTTCATTAATTGTTCTTACATGCACCTATGAATATATATGTGCATCTATATGTGTGTATATATGTATATAGTCTATGAAATATACTTTCTATTTAAATTTAGAATATTTTATTATTTTTCTCTTTCATTTAAAACATATTTAACACCAATTGGTCAAATATGTTTCAATTGAAATAGAAACAGAATTACATTATTTCCCCTCTTTCCCTCCCCTTAGCACCTCTTAAGTACCATCTCTCCCAGCCCTCCCATTTCTGCTCCGAAACTCAAATTGACAGCCTCTTCTTCTTTGAATGATCGATTGTGTGTGCTTGTACAACTATAAATACAACTGCTAATTGATGGTATGTGTGCTGTGGGATGGTCTGTATGGCAAATATGTTGCTCTGATTGGTTTGTAAATAAATCACTGATTGGCCCGTGGCCAGGCAGGAAGTATAGGCGGGACAAGGAGGAGAATAAAGCTGGGAAGTGGAAGGCTGAGTCAGAGAGACACTGCCAGCCGCCACTATGACAAACAGCATGTAAAGATGCCGGTAAGCCACGAGCCATGTGGCAAGGTATAGATTTATGGAAATGGATTAATTTAAGATGTAAGAACTGGATAGCTAGAAGCCTGAGCCATTAGGCCAAACAGTTTAAACAATATAAGTCTCTATGTGTTTACTCGGTTGGGTCAAAGTGGCTATGGGACTGGCGGGTGAGAGAGATTTGTCCTGACTGTGGACCAGGCAGGACTGGAGAGAACTCCAGCTACATATGTGTATGTGTTTTTGTGTGTATATGTACAAATGTATAAAGACGACCTCTAAGCTCATTTCTGTTGTTGTGTATTAAGGGATGACCACTCTGCATTGGACAGCCAATAATGTGGCTTATTCTGGGAGAGGCGAATTCTCGGCCTCCCAGCAGACATTAGTTGCCTATAGTTTTTTATCTAGTGGTGGGAGCCTATGAGAATGCCCCCTTCCATGTTAATATGCTCTTTGTTGTTGCCGTTGCTCCATTCTTATTGATGCACCCATTTTAGGGGAGACTGTTTCACAGCTGACTCCATGCTATTCTGACTCTTACACTCCCCCAAGACCCTGCAAGGATATTCCCTGACCCATAGATGCAAGAACTGTGTTGTAGATATATCCATTGGGATGTGGCTCCCCATGAAAAGCTTATTCTTTACAAAATAAAAGTAGACCTATAATAAACAAGAGTAACTAATTGAATTTGTAGACATCTTAGCAAACCACACAGTAATTGTTATTCTAAGTATATAGTATTTAAATTTCATAATAAGTAAGTAGTGGTATTCTAAAGATCAGGGCATATATGGTCTGCTCCAACTTCTGGCCTTTGTTTCTTTTAATTAATATGATTAAAAATTTATAAACTACAGGGTTGTGTATTTCTCCCACTTGCTGTTTATTTTTCTGTCTGTAGAAGAATACGTAAGTACTTCAAACAATAGATTTAAAAGTCTAGCTCTGGGCTGTTCCTCATGGAGTCTTACTTCTTTTGAAAGTTAGAGCTGTGCAAGGGCAAAGGGATGGAATTGGAAAAGGTAGTTGATTAATAACTCTAGTCGTCTACTTTTACCAGGAATCCACAGTGTTAAGGATCCAGCTTGAGGGAAGAATGCTTTCCTAGCAGGCATGAGAATCTAGTTCAAATCCTACTACTGTTCAAAGCAAAACAAAAGAAAACAAACAAAGAAACAAATAAATAAACAAATGAACAGAAACATGCATGCAAATCAAATCATTAAAAATGAAACAAACTGCTGGGCAGTGGTGGCACACACCTTTAATCCCAGCACTCAGGAGGCAGAGCCAGGCAGATCTCTGTGAGTTTGAGGCTATCCTGGTGAGATCTACAGGGTGAGATTCAGGACAGGCACCAAAACTACAGGGAGAAACCCTGTCTTGAAAAAAAAAAGGAAAGGAACAAACTTTAATAAATTACTCTGTTTAAGTCAGTTTTTTTTTTCTCTGTTAAGTGGGAAAGGCACTATTCTTCCCTTAAAAGCCTTTTAAGTGATTGAAGCAGATATTGTATGTAATTCAATTAATATACAGTAAATAGTCAAAAAGAGAACAATGAAAGACCTATCACTTTGTCACTGTGCTGTGAGGAACCCTTGATCCTTTTATGTAGTTTGTGAATCAAAACCACACTGTGGTAACATCATTGCCTTTCCTCACCTTTCACAGCGGAACCCTGAGTTCATTCTGCTACAAAGTAGCAATCCTTCCTGGCTTACTCCTCTGCCTGCAATGCTCTTCACCTGCTTTTCTCTGCAACCCCCTGGGAGGCTTCAAGGTTCAACTCCTACGCATTTCCACAAAGAAGCCTTTCCCACCAGCTCACAGAACCTGCCTTTTTCTCCCAGCCCATAGGACTTTCTGCTTTCAAATAGTTGATTCCACCCATCCTGATTCTAATGCTTCCCATGTCTTTCTGCTCATGATATAATGAAATCTGTGAGCATGTGGACACAGTTCTCATACATAGTAGGTTCTTTTTTTTTATTTTTATGTCTGTGGAATCAAGTCAGTGGAAAATAAAATTAGGAATGTCATGGTTTTTGTGACTCATTGTGATTTTGCAATTGTATGTTATCACTTAAAGTCAAATCCAGAAAACTGGAAAACAGATGTGATGATTAGGGTATTTGAGCACATGGAAGGATAGCATAATTTGAGAAAAATATAGAGGAAGTAATTTTCTTGCTAAAGAGCAATGATAAATTCATTCATTTTAATTGGTAGGGCTAAATGAATACTCCTTGAATTCGTAAGTCATCAAGAGAATATTGAATGCTAGGAATTGCACTAGGTTTCATATAGTATTAGATTCTTTTTTTTTTTTTTTTTTTTTTTTTTTGGTTTTTCGAGACAGTGCTTCTCTGTGTAGCTTTGCACCTTTCCTGGATCTCGCTCTGTAGACCAGGTTGGCCTCGAACTCACAAAGATCCGCCTGCCTCTGCCTCCCGAGTGCTGGGATTAAAGGCATGCGCCACCACCGCCCGGCAGTATTAGATTCTTTAAATGAGCTAGTAAACATGGAAAATGGAAGTTGTTTTGTTTGTTTGTTTGTTTGTTTTAATTTCTGTACTTACATCTATTGAGATACTTAATAGGCCTGCATTAGGATTCTGGAATTTGAGGGGATGTTAATTCTCACCCTTCACGAATTCATCCTCATTAAAACATGGCATTGAGTGGAGAGATGGCTCAGCAGTTGAGAGTGACTGATGCTCCTGCAGAGGACCTGAGTTCAATTTACAGTACCTATAGCAGGTAGTTCAAGCTACCTGCTACTCCATGCAGTTCCAGGAGATGCAGGCCCCCTTCCGGCCTTTGCAGTCCCTGTACTCATGTATGCATATATACACAGTGACACACATTTATATACATAATTTTAATCTTAAAAATAACAGTATTATTATCAAACTTCTTAACTGGCATATTTATACTTTCTAATTTATTTTTCATGATATGAAATGGTAGTTTGCTGAACTAACTTATGAAATATTTCTGGGATATGTAAGGCAATAAATTACAATATAATTTTGTTGTAAAAAATGTATATACACCCTTACTTCCCTAGAGTATCCAAGTGTTTTAGATTTTCTGTGTTGTAATTAACTTGCACTCTTATTAACTTAAATTCAATGAAAAACAATGTCATAACCCTCTGTGATGGATATATTGATCATTACTACTTATCATAAATGGAGCAAAATCCATGACACATTTTTATTAGTTACATAAATGTGTTTTTTAATTATTTAAATGGGGGAAGCAAAAGATTTAAAAGGTTATTGACTCATTTCCATTTCCCTTAATGTGGTTGTTAATCAAATTTCTGACTCTATTCTCGCCCTAAATACTGTGAAATAGAACATTATCATTTTTATTTGAAAGGTGGTTTTTCATTATGGTGATGTAAAACAGTCAAAAGTGTCCAGATTTTTTTATATTTCATAGTGAAATATTTTAGTAGGTGTTCAGATTTAAAATGAAATATGAAAAATTAGTAAATCAAAGTAATCACTATTCTTTTGAATTCATACTACATCAAATATTTTATATATTTAAATTGTTTCATTTCCCACAATTTAGTATATTTGAAAATAGACAATTTATGTTAGTGTGACAAAGTTTTAAATGTAGAGAAAATGTGATTATACATGGTTACAAACACCACTGAAAGTTAAAAACACTGACTCCTACTTAATTTCATTGAGTTCCTAGAAACAACACTGTATCAGTGTATCTGCCACCATTTCCTACACATCTGAATGCTTCATTAAGCAATCACAATATCATTTTATACACATATAAAATGTATTTTACATATCTCACCCTCTATTCTGACTTTTCTTTGTTGTATTTTGTAAGTTACTATTTGTACCTCCCGTTCATTGGCAGCTCTTGGTCGCCTGGTTTATCCCCCTATTCTGTTGCCTTCTGCCTCCTCACAGACCTGCAGGCTTGCTCCTTCTTAAATGTGAGCCTTTCTGCTCTTCATGAGCCATACCTGGTCGAGTCTTCTTGCAGTTTGATTTGCTTTCTATTGTGTACTCCATGCAATTTTTCACACTTATTATGCATATGAAAATACCGTCTTTTTTTTTAATATGTCCATATATACTTTTTTCCTTTATCTTTTATGGTGTGTGTGTGAGAGAAAATTCCTTCATTTTGAATAAAATGAGTGACAGGACTACTCTAGGTGTGGGGAATCTCCTCCCCACTTCATTTTGTACCTGTTCCCCCTTCTTCCGCTTGGTGAATGTAAGCTCTTTCCCATCCATTGAACATTGACAGCATTGGCATGTCACACTGAGAGGACATTAGCAGTGTAATACTGACATGCAGAGGCCACTCTCATGGTGAAAACTCCACATTTCATTCACTCTTAAGCGTCTGTGCTCCCAATGCCTGCTTTCCTTTGGATCCTGCAGCCAAGTGGGCATGCTGGTCTCTTCCCTCCCAGTCTATGCTGCTCTTTGAAATTGACCCTCTCCACACTCAGGAAGGACATTTTTTGTTCTATCTGGAATGCCTAACTCTTTCAAAGGAAGATCCCTCTCCTTAAGCCTTCAGGCTATGACCATCTTAACCTTTGTTTCTCAGGACATCCCCTCAGCCATTTTATGGAAAAGCACTCTTACTCTGTCAGAAACACATTTGAATAGACTCTTTTCCGAGGATCCCTTGGTCAACCTCTGTAATAGCAACTTCTTGTCCAGCCCCTGGGAGTAGGCATCTTGAGCCCTTTGCCAGTGAGGTACAGCCACTTCTGCTACTCTTCCATTCTTTCATTGCCTCATACAAACTGCCCAGCGTTCTTTCCCAGAATGCTTAGCGAGTATCTCACACACAAGGAGCCCCTAGTCAGTGTTCCAAGCAGCCCAAACACACCTGGATGTGAAAGGAAATGTCAGTCTCCCTTTCCCTTGGGCATATATGTGTCAACATACAGCTTTCCCCAGAGAAATTCATCTCAACATAAACTCTTCCATGTGCCCTTTCCTGCATGGTTAGTATTGGACTGGGAGCACAGCAGCTTCTTTGCAAGTTTTACACAGAGGTGTAACAGCTTATTTGGTGTTATTTTGTTTTTGGCCTTTTTTAAGATAATGTTAATATTAATATTTTGTTTAAAATGTACTCACCTATAAGTGGATATTAGCTTTAAAGTAAAGGATAATCATGCTACAATGCATAGATTCAGAGAGGCTAAGTAACAAGGAGCACTCAATGGGGGATGCATGAATCTCCTTGGAAAGGGGAAATAGAATAGATTTTGCAGGTGGACTGGGGCAGTTGGGTATGGGAACAGAAGGGCTCAGGTGGGGAAGAGATGGAGGGAGAGAGTATTGGGAGAAACACCTGGAATTGGGGGCCATTTCGGGGTGAGGTAGAAACCTAGTGCAATGGAAACTCCATGGGATCTAGAAGGATGATCCTAGCTAAGACACTTAACAATAGGGGATACATAGCCTGCATTGGTCATCTCCTGTAACCAGGTCACTTCCAATGGAGAGCTTGGGACACCAACCCAGCCACAAGACCTTTGATCTACAATTTGTCCTGCCTACTAGATACACTGACATAAAGGTGGCATAGAAATTGTGGGAGTAGGCAACCAATGACTAGTCCAGCTTAAGACCCATGCCACAGAGGGAACCCATGCCAGACTATGCCTGGAGGGCAAAGACCAAAAGGCTGGATAGCCCAGCGACCTAGGATAGAACCAAACATTACTGACTGGCAAAGAAAAAAATCCATGAAATTATTCCTAATCATAAATAATGATAGTCTATATACCCATGCATAGGAGTCTAGCATAATCATCACAAGAGAGGCTTCATCTGATATAAACAGATGCAGAGACCCAAGGCTAAACATTAGGTGGAGCTCAGGGAATCCTGCTGAAGAGAGGGAGGAAGGATTGTAGGAGCCAGAGGGCTCAAGGACAACACAAGAAAACCCATAGAATCAACTACCCTGGGCTCACAGGGGCTCACTGAGACTGAACCAACAATTAGCAAGACTGCATAGACGTGACTTAAATGCTCTGCATATATGTTATGGTTGTATAGCTTGGTCTTCTTGTGGGACTCCCAACAGTGGGAGCAGGGCTGTCTCTGACTGACTCTTTTGCCTGCTTTTGGAACCCTTTCCTCCTACTGGGTTGCCTTATCCAGCCTTAATATGAGAGGAGGTGCCTAGTTTTATTCCAACTTGATTTACCTTGTTCGTTTGATATCCCTATGAGCCCTGCCCTTTTCTGAAGGGAATCAGAGGGGGATTGATTAGGTGAGAGGGGGAGTGTTCGGAGAGACAGGAGGAGAGGAGGGGAACTGCTGTCAGGAAGGAACATACAGAGAAGAATTCAAACCCTGCTTTGTCCTGAATTCACACCTGCGTGTTTGTAATTAGTTACCATTCATTGTGACGTGTGTTCAATTTCAAGCTAATTTTCAATTCATAAAGACTTACAGAATTAATAATTAAATTAAGAAGCAAGCACTCTTTCCAAGGCCAGGGATAGAGTAATAAAAGCAAAAGCTCTCTGCCCTCACACTGTAATGAGGAAAAGTAAAAATTCAAATTTAAAAATGCAATGATAATTGCATATAAAGCTACAGAAAATGAATTTGCAAGCTGATAAATAGCATGAAGTAAGCCAAAGACGACTCAGTGACTGGAGCTGAAGTTAGAGTGGTTTAGTCATGTTTGCATGATTCCATGAAGCTAGTTGTTTGAGGAAAGGCAAGAGAACACGTTAGTCAAGTCTTAGTCTAAAATGTATTTGTATCAAAAGACTGTACCTGGAAAATGAGCAGAGAATGGCCAGTCCAGTCAAATAAACAGAGTATGTGGACCATGGTAAGCTATCAATACTTTTTTATTTTACTGGAAGATAATGGAGAGATTTAATCAGATAGCGACTTGATAGTTATAAACAGAAGTTATCACAGGCAAATCTTGATACTTAGCCTTTCTTCTAATAAGATCACTGAGAAATATAAACCTAGAACTACTAGTGAGTGAGAGGACCAAACAGATGCCATAACAGGCTGCTCAGTCTTCTCTCAGAGATCAGGCCTCAATTTCAGTTTTCTGAGACTGAGCAAGCCATTTCTGAGGAAGAGCCATGAACAAAGGACAACCAGTCTCCAACACCCCCAATAGCAAGGGCGAGGAGGCCTGAGTCAGGCCCACCATAGTGAGCACATACTAGGCCAGCCAGCCTTCACAGTCAATAAGCTCAAACTAATAACCAAATAAGGACAAAGCCTGGAACTTGTCCAGGCCTGCCCCAAAATGGAAAACTATAGCCCTGACCAGTCCCTGACTAGCACTAGCCAATTAGAATGTACTAATATCAGGTATGATTGACACTTCAGCCAATCAAATCTGAGATTAATTAACTGCACCAGGGACTCACCTTAGCTGTGCTTAAAGGGAGCCTACAGGTCACTCTCAGAGTCCTTGCCATTTTGCCTATGTGTAGGATGTTCTGCCCCAGCATGCTGAAATCTATCTGAAGATAATAAAGGGTCTAGCTGATTGCATATGTGGATGGTGGTCTTTTGTGAGACTTCTTCAGGACACTAACAGTGACTTGGCCAAAGCCTACTCATAGTAAAGATGGACAGAGTGTACAACAAGTCCAAGTGAGAGACATTAAGGCTAAGTGATCTTCTGCCTGTGGACACTCCCTAATCTTACCTCTTACTGTACCACCTGGAAATTGTTTTGTTTTTTGTTTGTTTGTTTGTTTTTGTTTTTTAATACAAACTCTTCTTTGGCCAGATAGTGGCTTTTGTTTCTGTTCCAACCACAAGGAGGTCATGAGCCCATGTGGATAACTCCATAACAACTTCTTCAGTCTTACCTTAAATGGCTTTGCTGTGGGTTCTGCACTCAGTTTTACTTCTACTTTACTAGAATGGGCTTTTCCCTGCCTAGTCCTCTTTTCCTTTCATGTTCAGGTTTCAGGTTTTTCTTTGCATTTTTTGTTTTGTTTTCCTGAGTATTTTTGTTAATAATCTCTTTGCTCAAATCAGTCCAATTTGCTTCCTGTCTGTACTCCCTATTCTTTGATGTTTCTGAGTTGGATTGGTAATTTCCTTTTATTTTTTTCATAAAATTTCTACATAACTGGAAAGTGAGAGAAACCACCTATAAACAAAATTGTTTCTCATTTCCTCAATTTTCCTCTTTTTTATTTTTTTAATTTTAATTTTAATTTTGCAATACAATTCAGTTCTACATATCAGCCACGGATTCCCTTGTTCTCCCCCCTCCCGCCCCCCTCACCTTCTCCCCAGCCCACCCCCCATTCCCACCTCCTCGAGGGCAAAGCCTGCCCCGCAGACTGAGATCAACCTGGTAGACTCAGTCCAGGTAGGTCCAGTCCCCTCCTCCCAGACCGAGCCAAGCGATCCTGCATAGGCCCCAGGTTTTAAACAGCCAACTCATGCAATGAGCACAGGACCCGGTCCCACTGCCTGGATGCCTCCCAAACAGATCAAGCCAATCAACTGTCTCACCCATTCGGAGGGCCTGATCCAGTTTGGACCCCTCAGCCATTGGTTCATAGTTCATGTGTTTCCATTCATTTGGCTATTTGTCCCTGTGCTTTATCCAACCTTGGTCTCAACAATTCTCGCTCATATAAACCCTCCTCATTCT
Organism: Peromyscus californicus insignis; assembly: GCF_007827085.1. Classification (NCBI taxonomy): domain Eukaryota; kingdom Metazoa; phylum Chordata; class Mammalia; order Rodentia; family Cricetidae; genus Peromyscus; species Peromyscus californicus. The sequence goes on along the minus strand of NW_026294617.1, from coordinate 6,013,756 downwards.
CGCTAATTGGACTCCCAGAGATCCACCCAGGGCCTAGTCATGGATCTCTGCATCCAGATCCCTCAGTAGTTGGATGAGGTTTCTAGCATGACAGTTAGGGTATTTGGCCATCCCATCACCAGAGTAGGTCAGTTCGGGCTGTCTCTCGACCATTGCCAGCAGTCTGTTGTGTGGGTATCTTTGTGGATTTCTGTGGGCCTCTCTAGCACTTTGCTTCTTCCTATTCTCATGTGGTCTTCACTTACCATGGTCTCCTATTCCTTGTTCTCCCTCTCTGTTGTTGATCCAGCTGGGATCTCCCGCTCCCCCAAGCTCTCTTTCCCTCGACCCTCAACTTTCACTACCCCCACTCATGTCCAGGCTGTTCATGTAGATCTCATTCCATTTCTCTGTCATTGGGCGATCCCCGTGTCTTTCTTGGGGTCCTGTTTTCCAGGTAGCCTCCCTGGTGATGTGAGTAGCAGACAAGTCATCCTTGTTCCACATCTAGTATCCTCCTGTGAGTGAGTACATACCATGTTTGTCTTTCTGAGTCTGGGTTACCTCACTCAGGATGATTTTTTCTAGATCCATCCATTTGTCTGCAAACCTCATGATGTCATTGTTTTTCTCTGCTGAGTAGTATTCCATTGTGTATATGTACCACATTTTGTTTATCCATTCTTCAGCTGAAGGGCATCTAGGCTGTTTCCATGTTCTGGCTATTACAAACAATGCTGATATGAACATAGCTGAACAAGTGCTCTTGTGGTGTGGTTGAGCATTCCTTGGGTATATGCCCAAGAGTGGTATAGCTGGGTCTTGGGGGAGATGGATTCCCAATTTTCTAGAAAAGCACCAAATTGATTTCCAAAGTGGTTGTACAAGCTTGCATTCCCACCAGCAGTGGAGGAGAGTTCCCCTAGCTCCACATCCTCTCCAGCATAAGGTGTCTTCAGTGTTTTTGATCTTAGCCATTCTGACAGGCGTAAGGTGGTATCTCAGAGTTGTTTTGATTTGCATTTCCCTGATGATTACGGATGTTGAGCAATTCCTTAAATGTCTTTCAGCCATTTGAGTTTCCTCTGTTGAGAATTCTCTGTTTAGTTCTATAGCCCACCCCACATCTGACAGAGGACTGATATCCAGAATATATAAGGAACTCAAGAAATTAGACATCAAAATTTCCCTCTTTTTTAAAAAATAAATTTGCATCCTCAGATATGCCTGCATTTTCTTAGGATTTATGAGAAATTTGGGGTTTGCTAAGTCTGAATTACATTGTGACAAAAGACATAATCACAAGAACTTAATTCTTTATAATATGATTCATTATCATATGTTAGAGTATGCGATTGGGCTTACCTCCTGATGTGAACACCTTGCTTCTTCTTAGGAGCTTGAAAACACATGGGTTCCTCCCCTGCACTGCCACATCTGCTAATGCTCTGCTGTGCTGCCTTCTGGCTTTGGTCTTGGCATCCAGTGGACTTGGATTTGAACTCTGGCTCTTCTGCTTGTGTGAAGCTCCTCAGATGCCTCTTTCACTTGTCAGAATGTATGAACTGTGGCTGACACACGAGCCTGCTCAGCTTTGTTGAGTAAAACAGTGAGGTGTAGCTCCTGCTTTGCTCCTGACTCACTCTCCTGTCACTCACTTGGCATTGCCGTTTATCAACTGTGTAATCTCAGGACCTTAGTCCTCATGATACTCTAAAAATTCTAGGTAATTAAAAGTGAGGGTGGAGGCAGAATTAATTTTTAAAAATAAAATATTAGATGAGTGAGGTATGCAAATTAAAAGAACAAGAATTTGTTAATATAGATGAAAAGAAAATATCTCACCAATGCACATTTACCAAATAAAAGAGTTAGAAAAGGAGACACCCATGATACGACCAGCCCACACTGAAGTTAAAGGGGACAAACCATTCCAAATATTTAACCCCTACACATACAAACAACAGCTCTTATGATCTGTTCCAGGTTTCCCGCTAGGGGCTTGCCTCTGCACCACTTTACCCCAATCTTCACTCACCCTGTGTTATTTCTGTAAGTTCTGTTCCACTCACCATTCTGAAATACCTGTAAGCTTTTTTTCCACTAAAGGTCTTCCAGGCTTCAGTTTCAACTGGACACCTTTTAAAATAGGTTCAACTTCTTGAAATTATTTGTCTAGAAACCTTTATGTTTTATTCTCTCTGCTTATTTATAATCTCCATCAGCTGTTTTTCAGGAGACCTAAGATCAAAGACATCAAAAAAAAATGAATTGGATGCAATTAATATGGATTATATGCAATACATTAAAAAATCATAGCTTCTTTGAAATTATGATTGCAAAAATCATACCTGTGTAGTTTTAAATATTTAACACTCTTAATTATTTGTAGAGGTTTTGGTTACCTTTATGTTAATAGACATGATCAACTTGTATTATACTTCTGTCAGCAGCTGTGTGGGCCCCTTACCAAACAGTTCTGCTTACTTCAGGAGCTTTGGAAGCTCTAAGACAGCCGTTCTCAACCTGTAGGTTGCAACTCCTTCTGGGGTCATGTATCAGCAATCCTACATAGCAGATACTTACATTATGATTCATAATAGTAACAAAATTACAGTTATGAAGTATCAACAAAAATAATTTTATGGTTGGGGGGTCACCACAACATAAGGAACTGTATTAAGAGTTCGCAGCATTAGGAAGGTTGAGAATCACTGCTCTAAGATCAGCCACTTAAACAGCCCCAAGCATCACATTCAGTACCTTTCCCAAGGCAGAAGAAACCACTGAAGTGATTAAAGGAATCTTCTCATACCTTACTGCCCTCTGATGTAAATTAGAGTCCATAGGGAGTAACATGAGTGGCTCAGCTAGTGTATTTTATATATAAAAATAGAGTGCATGAAATTACAGTAATTCTCTATGAGTGTGACAGATTTTACTGAAATCAATGGAGGGAGCACTCATTTTCCCATATAATTGATTAAAAAATAGCTATTATAATAAGATTGGCTAGATGGATTTGGATAGGAACAGAATAGTCCTTCACAGTTCATTGTCCATTAAACTAAACATGAATCACACCTGTATCCTTGGCTTCATTAATGTAATTCTCTTACCTCACAAGACATAAGCATGCAGCGTAGAGTAAACTGATGGATGCTGATTAATTCAATCTAAAAACCTCCAAAATTAGTAACCGTATAACTGGTAAAGCTGACATGTGAGCAAGACCATGTGTTGGCCTTTCTATTATTTGGCTTGTTTCACTTAACATGGTTCCAGTTAAGTTCTGTCCTCTTCACAAATGACAGGATTTATTTCTATGGCAGCATAGTAATTCATTGCACACATATGTTAATCTAAGTTAAAAGCTCAAGATCTATAATAATTATTTTAGAGCTGGAGAGATGTTCAGCTGTTAAGAGTGCATTTTCCTCTAGCAGAGAGCTTCAGCCTGGTTCCCAGCACCCAGGTTCAGTGTCAAACTGCCTGTAACTCAGGCTCTGGGGGTCTGATGCCCTCTTCCGACCTCTGAAGGCACCCATATGCATACCCCAACATAAACATACACTCATTTGCATAAATAAAAAATAAATATTTAAAAGAATAATTACTTTGCATCTAGATGCTTCACTCATTGTTTTTGGCACACTGTTTCATTGTTCTACATACTTCCTCATCCTCACTTATGATGAGAGGACAGCATCCGTTACATCATTCATGTGATGTTTTTCTCCTGCTGGTTGTCTGGAGAGTAATCAGTGATGTGCTAACATCAGCTGCTGTATGTATGTATGTATTCATGTATGTGTGTGTGCATTCTGGCCACAGTATACTGTAGAGGTCAGAGAACAATCTTTAGAGTTAGTTCCAACCTTCCACCTTGTTTGAGACCTTGTTTGGTTATCACTATACACATCGAGTTATCTCTTTCGGGAGTCTGGAGATTCTCCTGCTTCAACCTTCCATCTCACCATAACCTCGATGGGATTACAGATGCATACTACTGTGCTGAGCCTGACGTGTTCTGGGGATTTGAACCCATGTATGTCTGCATTGATCAATCTCCTCAACTCCAAACATTTTTTTATCATAAAAACAAAGTACTATAAATGCCCAGGGATCACGTCGAATCTCTAAGCCCATCAGTGTGAATGAGCGGCACACTCTACCACTGAACACTGAAATGAGGGCTTCTGAAGAATTTGTATCATTAATTCTTTTCCAAATATTATTCCAAAATTTCTATATCATTTCAAAACTTCTATCACATTTGCATCTTTATTTGAATAATCAAATCTGTAGTGACTAAATATGATTCATGACTTTTCCAACCTATTCTTAAGTAATCCTATGAAAATTTAAGAAAATTCATTGGAAATGATAACATTCATCCTTGGTATCTAACATGCCAATACTGATATTTGGATGAGAGTTAAGTTGTATTTTAAAGTAATGTTGCATTTCTTTAGTATACTTTTCTTTCTAATCACCTTTTTATTTTTGTTACCTGTGCTTATATACAAATGTTTACAGAGTATTTGGTTTATGTAAGTTCACTGTAATTTTTCTATTTTAGATATCTTTTAACTTGAAATAAGATTGTAAATTGACCAAAAGACAACTTAGATTAACACATGTGTGCAATGAATTACTATGCTGCCATAGAAATAAATCCTGTATTTGTGAAGAGGACAGAACTTAACTGGAACCATGTTAAGTGAAACAAGCCAAATAATAGAAAGGTCACACATGGTCTTGCTCACATTGAATCTGGAAAAAGTAATCAAGACTGACCTAGGGACATGCGTACGGCTAATCTGATGGAACAACTCCTCCATTGAGGTTCCCTCTTCCAAGTGACTCTAGTTTCTGTCATGTTGACAAAAACAAACCAGCCAGATGCCAGTTGCACATATAGATAAGATATCTATACATGCATATGTATATATGGGAAATAACGAGAAAATATATACATATTTTCCCATATATATATATGGGAAAATAACAAGGAAATAACAAAATACTTAAAAATATGTATTTTGTTAGCTAAAAATAAGTTAAAAAAACTTTTCATGGTCACTACAAATGACAAAAAAAGAATGAGAAAAACTGGAAAATCCAAAGACTCTCATGCACCAGACTGCATTAGGCAGTAGCTTTCAGAAGTGGACAGGAACTCGCTGTACTTGCCAATGTTGTCCCCTTATTACAGGTGGCTCTTGCTGGCTGGATATAAGAGTGAAGGGAAGTCAATAAACTTGCCTTCCTTCCACTAAGAGTATAAGGATAATGAAGCATATGTCCTTTAAAAATGAATTATTACTATTAGTCTACTAATATATACTTCCGTTAGCTAATTTGCAAAGGTTAAACCTCCACAATTCTTATGAATGTATTTGTTTATGGATATTATATATATATTCATATATAGATAGATTAAATATATAGTTCCTAAGTAAATTTTGTCTCTCAGCTGTTCTCTTATTAACAATAAGATTAATTCTACAAAAACAAATGGCAAAAATCAATTTTAATTGGCAGCTGACGTTGGTACCATAAGAAAGTTAAATCACGTCATGTTATTCATATGTATAAAAAGGTAAAGTTTAAGAGTTCACATTATGGTTAATTAATTGAGATAAAGACTGTGGTATTCAAATAGTTTAGCTCATAATTTATAGTGGTTAATTTTGTAATGAAGTAAAAGTAAGTACACATTTATGCAATTTAATTTGCATATATATTATGTCCTTGTTATAATAAATACTTAAAATGAGTGGGATGACACAACTTCTGTTTTATTCTTTAAAAATATCAGACATTTTTAGAATAAAATATTTCTTACATAAGAGTTCATTGTACTTAATTCATTCTATAGCCAAGTGGAAATACATAATGATTGTAGAAATAGAATTTTGATAAGCTGGACAACTTTTAGGATTGGATTTCATGGTTTATTACATATTAGTTCAACATTCATTTTGATTTAACACCTTTTCATGATGTTTCTAGAGAATAACTTTTTTTAATGAGCATAGTGTGTGACACAGTTGCCCTTTGTTTCATTTTTAATTTATTTTAGATGTCTGTATGCATCAGAGCTCACCTTCTCTGTATCAGTTATGATCATACCAGGTGGTAACTATTGTTATATGTGAGAAGAGATTTGGTCGAATCCTTAGGTCTGGATGTTTTGACAGGTGTTTCTCTCCCAATATTTGCTTGATAACTATTTATTCAGTCCTACAATATATCAGAATAGGACCAGGACAGTGATCTTAGGTATAAGGTGAATTTGCCATGATACATCTCCATGAGATACCCGAGGCTATTAAAGAAACGGGCAAGCAAATAACCAACAGCAGAGAGAGGCCAGGGGCCTAGAGCTGTGCGTTGAACTAATATGGAAATTTGAGGCTGGCAATATGGTTCAATCAGAAAAGTGCTTGCCATGTAAGCAGAGGACCTTAGTTCTTATCCCCAGCACCCACATAAAGAGCCAGGCATGATGTGCATGGCTGTAGGCCCGGCACTGGGAGGAGGGGACAGAAGGATCCTTGGGGCTTACTTGCCAGTGAGTCTAGTTAAACTGGTGAGGTCCATTTCAACGAGAGATTTTGTCTCCAAATAAATGTGGAAGGACGCTGGGCGGTGGTGGCACACACCTTTAATCCCAGCACTCGGGAGGCAGAGGCAGGTGGATCTCTATGAGTTCAAGGCCAGCCTGGGCTACAGAGTGAGTTCCAGGAAAGTCGTCACAAAGCTACACAGAGAAACCCTGTCTCGAAAAAACAAAACAAAACAAACAAAAAAAAAAAAAGAAAGAAAAAATGGGGAAGGACGTGGGGAAGACACCTGACAACAACATCTGGTCTCCATAAACACATACACAAAGGAACACACATGTGAGAGCGCACACACACACACACACACACACACACACACACACACTCTCGCACACACAGGATCAATTTATTATGTTTCAAAAGAGAAGATTTTTAGACTAGACTTTTGTGTAGGACCCACGCACTATGCTTAAAGGTAGCAGAATATGTGGAAAATAATGAGGATGGTTGCAGCTAGAGTTTTCCTGCCTGGCCCACAGTCAGGACAAATCTCTCTCACCTGCCAGTCCCACAGCCGCTCAAACCCGACCAAGTAAACACAGAGACTTATATTGGTTACAAACTGTATGGCCGTGGCAGGCTTCTTGCTAACTGTTCTTACAGCTTAAATTAATCCATTTCTGTAAATCTATACCTTGCCACGTGGCTTGTGGCTTACCGGCATCTTCACATGCTGTTTCTCATCATGGCAGCTGGCAGTGTCTCTCTGACTCAGCCTTCCACTTCCCAGCTTTATTCTTCTCCTTGTCCCGCCTATACTTCCTGCCTAGCCACTGGCCAATCAGTGATTTATTTATTGACCAATCAGCAACACATTTGCCATACAGACCATCCCACAGCAGATGGTTTTTGTTAATTATCCCACATCAACTATGGTTTTGTAGACTTTGAAAAAAGATCATAAAATGACTGCATTTTACATCTTATTTCATACAATGTTTTAGCATTTTGTTTTTTATTTATTTGTTTGATTTTGACAAAAGAAATGTCATCTATTTATCTATAAGGTTTGTGAATCAGGGCATTAAAATACAGGAATAGGTTTTGAAAATAACATGAATTACATACTTTATATCTTCTGGACAGCTGTCTATGGAAAAGTCCTTATTTAAGTTTATGGTTGACACTTGTCCTTGTTCACATGGCAGTGCTTCCCTTTGACCCCCCACAAAAATGTGAGGTAGTGGATGTGTTAATCTGCACTGCACACTGCTGTCTGCTGGTTCATATATTTACTGAACGCTCATAGGTGTTTTGCTCCATATGCTCCATGAAGAGATGCTTGCCTAAATATGCCTATGTTTGGTAATGAATACATAAGAAATTGAGCGATTATATCCAAACAATAAATGTCAAATCAGAGAGCTTGTCAGCTGAAATAATACTGGGACAATGCATATAGCCGGGGAAGTTTAACGTTTCAGAGAATGTTTCCTCAACAAGCACTTTTGAGTGACATCTTAAAGACACACACCCTGGTCATCAAGATAAGACCATATGTTTTGATAACCCAATCAGAAGGTGAAGCTGAGGGGTCATTTTGCTAATGAGGCCAAACTCCCCCACTACCTTTGGTTCAGCAGAGTACTATTCTTAATTGGAGAAGTTAAATATTCGCTATAAACTCAATAAAGATTGAAGCACAGTAGAGTCAAAGTTCCAAAGAGCAGCAATTGATCAGAGAGAAACAGACATGTAAAGTTCTCCCCATGTGTTTAGTTCATCTGCCCTGTATTTAACAGCAAGTCAATATTTAGACTACAAGAATTTAAATTATAGCAACAATAGGGGTTCATGGTTTGGGGGCAGTGGTAAAGTCTCTCAATCAGCAAGGTGCTTGCTTCTCAAGTACAAAGCACTGAGTTCAATTCCCAGAACTCACATAAGGCACTAGAAGTGATGGTATACACTTTAATCCAAGCACTGAAAGGGCAGAGACAGGAGGATTCCTGGGCTTACTGCCAGCCAGTCTAGTCTAATTGGTGTGCCGATGAAAGACCCTGAGCAGAAAAGGAGGTAGAAGAATGATGTTCAAGATTGTCCTCTGGCCTTGTGTACACATGTGTGCTCGCCCGCGCGCGCGCGTGCACACACACACACACACACACACACACACACACACAGCACACACACCCTATTATTGTTTTAAAGTAACATACAGTAAAATTCATCCCGTTTCTTCATATCACATTTAGTACTCAGTCCTTACAGGAAATGACTTATGAGATATTCTTTTAGGAAAAGCCTACATGCATCTAATACAGCGTGTGATTAATCTCCTCCTACACAAACAGAATGACTGTTGTCCACCTTGTCTTGCTCTGTTAAGCTGTTAGATGACACAGCATTAGAGTGTACACACATCTCTTAATGTGCTGGACAATATTGTATTGCATTGGTTTACCATTTAGGAGTTCACCTTGGTGAATATTTTAGCTGCCAGACTCATTCCTTACATAATCACAGGGCTCTTGGTTATCAAAGACAGTTGTTGAGCTCTGTATCTCAGGCTAGACTAAGTTGAGCTCCCTGGAGAACAACGGATCAGGACAGGAGCAGCGAATTACTGCTGGTGGCAACGTGATGAGACAGGAACCGTCAATCAAAATGTGTGAGCAATTCTGTTTGGGGGAAGGACATGTTCATGAAGGGGGCTCTTGAGCACTGATGTACAAAAGTAGCTGGATCACCCAGTGAAGCAATCAATGTTGAGCTGTGTTGAAAACTATGAAATGGCCCTAAACTACTTTACACACCCTTACTTTTGGTAGGATCATAAACTATGAGCTCAAACCCAAGCAGTCTTCAATGACTCAATCATGTGAAAGGAAAGTAAGGTAATTTTATTTCATTAAGTCTCGGTTGATCTGAAATTTAGGAGAGGTTGAGATCTTGGGGGACAACAGGCAAAGTGTGGTAGATGAATTTATCTGTCTTTATTTCTCTAGTTACTCTCATTACAAATGGCCTTATGGGTCCCACCAAACCAATCTTACTGTCAGGAATGATTCCCATATTTTCATTTATCTCTATCTAATGTGTATTGTAGCTACAGAGGAATCAGGCAAATCAGACAGGAAATCTAATTTTGCTGCTTTGGGGCAATTTGGGGAAGAGAAACAGCTAAAAAAGCAGAAGAGAGAAAAAAAATGAATCCACCACAAGTGGAAACAATCTGACAGGCTCTTGGCATGAAAACATTAATTCCAGGGAGGAACATGATGAGCAATTTAATTGTAAGGTAGTAAAAGCTCTTGGTAATAGAACTTTAGCAAAAAATAAGAAAGACTTTCAGATATATATTCTGTTTTACTGTAAAGTAATAGCATTTTGTTACCAAAAAATTAAACAGCTGTGTACTTATGTATAAGTGTGTGCTTATGTGTGTGTGTGCACATTGATATGAGCTGATGCTCTACCAACAACTTACTAACTTCCAAAAAGTTAATTTCTCAAGAACAGTGCCTTTTTAGACATATCATTTGTATTTTACAGAGTTTTGTTCCTCGGAATGAATAATAAAATGACTATAGGTTTTATCTGCTCACTGCATGCCTCAGGCAGCCCTGGGAGAGCAGCAAGCTGGCGGAAGTAGCCAGGCAGCTTTCATGCTGTGTTCACAAGCTTGAGGACTTCTCTTTTTGTTGTTGGCAACCTGGTTTAAAATTGGTATGGGAAAGTTTCAAATTGCGCTCTGTGTATTGTTACCTTTTCTCCGCTGCAACGAAACTCCAGACAGAGGGTACTTAGGACAAGAAGTGCTGACCTAGGCTCAGATTTTGGAAGTATAGTCCAATATGGTGACTGGGGAGTTTCAAAGTAGAAGCTCGCGGCAGCTGCCATGTTGCATCTGCAGACTCGAAGCGGAGGGGTGGGTGAAGGTGCTCAGCTCCCTCTCTTGTACTCACGTGGAACCCAGCCCATGGAACAGTACTGCCCACATTTAGCGCGAGTCTTCTCACCATCCAGAAACCCAATCTAGAAGCTCCTCAGAGGCGTATGTAGAGGGTTGTCTCCTAGCAGGTCTTGTTACCGTGAAATTTGCAGTCAGGATTAAGCACCGCACTCTAATATCTTGAGCTGACTTCATTTCCCCAATTTTGGACAAAATGTTGCAAAAAATTAATTTCTTTAAAAAATTCTCAGCCGAGCAGTGGTGGCACACACCTTTAATCCCAGCACTTGGGAGGCAGAGGCAGGTGGATCTCTGTGAGTTCAAGGCCAACCTGGTCTCCAAAGCGAGTTCCAGGAAAGGCGCAAAGCTACACAGAGAAACCCTGTCTCAAAAAAAAAAAAAAAAACAAAAAAAAAACCCATAAATAAATAAATAATTCTCTGGGATCATTATGTAGCTATGAATAAAGGATGGTTATTTCTTTAATAATATCTCAGGTATATTAGAGTAAAAAAAGCAAAGTTTTCCCAAAGAATGAGTGAAAAGCATATCTATTGTGTAAAACGGAAAAAGAATTGAAATTAATATAACACATAAATATTTGTATCTATGTAACAGTTTCCTTCATTTTGAACTGAGAAAACCTGGAACAACGTAGCTAGGAATGAATGAACCAGGAATATATTTCCAATTTTTATTTATTTATTAAGAAAAATTTTTCATTCATTTTTCATACCAATCAAAGAGCCCCCTTTCCCACCCTGCTGCCCCCGAGCCGTCTCCTACCAACCCACCCCGTACTTCCCCCCACAAGAAGGCAAGGCCTCCCATGGGGAAGCACATCCAGTAGAGGCAAGTCCAACCCCCCCCCCCCTCAAGACTTCACAAGGTGTCCCATCATTGGTAGTGGGCTCCAAAAAGCCCACTCGTGCACCAGGGATGGATTCTGATTCCACCACCAGGGGGCCCCCCAAGCAGATCAAGCTACACAACTGACTCGCCATGCAAAGGGCCTAGTCCAGTCCCATGCAGGCTCCACAGCCATTGGTCTAGTTTTCATGAGTTCCCACTAGTTTGGTTTAGTCATCTCTGCAGGTTTCCCCATCATGATCCTGATGCACTTGCTCATAGAATTCCTCTTCTCTCTCTTTGAACTGGACTCCTGGAGCTCTGCCTGGTGCTTGGCTGTGGATCTCTGCATCTGCCTTCATCAGTCACTGGAGAGAAACTCTGTGATGACAGTTAGGGTACTCACCGATCTGATCACTGGGGCAAACCAGTTCAGTTCAGGCACCCTCTCCACTATTTCTAGTAGTCCAAGCTGGGGTCATCCTTGGGGATTCCTGACAACTTCCCTAGCACCAGGTTTCTCTCTATCCCATGATGTCTCTCTCTATCATGGTACCTCTTTCATTGTTTTCCCCTCCATCCCTGTTCCAGCTCGACCATCCCATTCACTTATGTTCTCATTCCCTATCCCCTAACCTTCATTGACCACCCCTCATGCCCAGTTTACTCATGGAGATCTCATCTACTTCCCCTTCGCTGGGCGATCCATGCATCTAAAAAGGGTCTTCCTTGTTAGCTAGTTTCTCTGTAGTTGTCTGATTATCCTTTGATTTACATCTAGTATCCACATGTGAATGAGTACATACCATGTTTGTCCTTCTGAGTCTGGGTTACCTCACTCAGGATGATATTTTTTAGTTCCATCCATTTGCCTGCAAATTTCATGATATCATTGTTTTTCTCTGCTGAGTAGTACTCCATTGTTTATATGTACCACATTTTCTTAACGCATTCTTCAGTTGAAGGGCATCTAGGTTGTTTCCAAGTTCTGGCTATTACAAATGATTGTGCTATGAACACAGTTGAGTGTGTGTTCTTGTGGTATGATTGAGTATTCCTTGGGTATATGCCCAAGAGTGGTGTAGCTGGGTCTCAAGGTAGATTGAGTCCCAATTTTCTGAGAAACTGCCATACTGATTTCCAGTTTGCACTCCCACCAACAGTGGAGGAGTGTTCCCCTTGCTCCACATCCTCTCCAACATAAGCTGTCTGCAGTGCTTTTGATCTTAGCCCTTCTGACAGGTGTAAGATGGTATCTTAGAGTTGTTTTGATTTGTATTTCCCTGATGACTAAGGATGTTGAGCAATTCCTTAAATGTCTTTTGACCATTTGAAATTCTTCCTTTGAGAATTCTGTTTAGTTCTATAGCCCTTTTTTTATTGGATTGTTCATTATTTTGATGTCTAGTTTCTTGAGTTCTTTATATATTTTGGAGATCAGCCCTCTGTCAAATGTGAGGTTGATGAAAATCTTTTCCCATTCTGTAGGCTGTCATTTTGTCTTATTTACTGTGTCCTTTGCCTTACAGAAGCTTCTCAGTTTTAGGAGGTCCCATTTATTAATTGTTGTTCTCAATGTCTATACTACTGGTATTATATTTAGGAAGTGGTCTCCTGTGCCAATGTGTTCAAGACTATTTCTTACTTTCCCTTCTATCAAGTTCGGTGTAACTGGATTTATGTTGAGGTCTTTGATCCACTTAGACTTGAGTTTTGTGCATGGCAACAGACATGGATCTATTTGCTATCTTCTACATATTGATGTCCAGTTATGCCAGCACCATTTGTTGAAGATGCTTTCTTTTTTCCATTGTATAGTTTTGGCTTCTTTGTCAAAAATCAGGTGTTCATGGGTGTGTGAGTTAATGTCAGGGTCTTCAAATCAATTCTATTAGTCCACATGTTGGTTTTTATGCCAATACCAAGCTGTTTTTATTACTATAGCTCTATAGTAGATCTTGATGTCAGGATGGTGATACCTCCAGTGGTGGCTTTGTTATATAGGATTCTTTTAGCTATCCTGGGTTTTCTGTTTTTTTCCAAATGAAGTTGAATATTATTCTTTCCATATCTGTGAAGAATTGTGTTGGGATTTTGATGGGGATTGCATTGAATCTGTAGACTGCTTTTGGTAAGATTGCCATTTTTATTATGTTAACCCTACCTATCCATGAGCATGGGAGATCTTTCCATTTTCTGAAATCTTCTTAAATTTATTTCTTCAGAGACTTAAAGTTCTTGTCATATAGGTCTTTTACTTGCTTAATTAGAGTTACCCCAAGGTATTTTATATTATTTGTGGCTATTGTAAAGGGTGATGTTTCTCTGATTTCCTTCTCAGCCTGTTTGTCAATTATATATAGGAGGGCTACTGATTCTTTTGAGTTAATCTTGTATCCTGCCACATGGAATATATTTTTTAAATGTACAGTGATTTTTATTGGTTGTAGTTTTCAGTTTTTATGAATGAACTACACATTAAAATAATTTTAATTATACATTTAAATTACAATCTGGAAAACAAATGCCTTAGAAACAAGCTATGCTCTAAGCTGAATACGGAGAATTTATATAGATTTGCTACTATTTTCTGTAACTTGGGCATTCTTGGCAATCCATCACCTGGCCTCAATGTCCTCAGGTATTCCAGATGTGAAGTTGTTAGTAAGGTATAACATGCTCTACAAATCATTTATGGATCTTTTGAGATACTAATCTCAAGCTTACATGTTCATCTGACATTCCCAGCCTTTCTGCAGAGCTGGATTCTGTGCCAGTTTTAATTGATCTAAGATTGTTTATAAACTGGAGTTGTCAGATTAGCAATATAGCTCTTGAGTATCATGAAAACATACATAATAATGTATTTTCTTCTCAAATGTTGCTGTATTATTTCCTTGAAGAAGTCCATTCTGTAATGTTCTTCCACTTGCTTTGTTTTTGTTTTTCTTTGTTTGTTTTTTGAGACAGGGTTTCTCTGTGTAGTTTTGGTGCCTGTCCTGGATCTCGCTCTGTAGACCAGGCTCGCCTCAAACTCACAGAGATCCACCTGACTCTGCCTCCCAAGTGCTGGGATTAAAGGCATGGGTTGCCACCGCCTGGCCTGATTTTTTTTTAAAGGTACAAACATTACATGAAATGCTCTTTTCAAAATAGTTGGGGCCTATAGACATGGCTTAGTGATTAAGAGTGCTTACTGATCTTGCAGAGACCACAGTTCAGAACCCAGCATACACATGGTAGCTCACAGTCACCTGTGATTTCTATTCCAGGAGACCAGAAACTCTCTTCTCATCTTTGCAGGCTTCTGTATGTATGTGGTACACATAAAATCATTCAGAAATACATATGTACACATAAAAATAAGTTAATAAAAATGTAAAAATACTTGAGTATATATGAGGGCTTCCCAAAGGAATTGAACTTGAACAAAATTTTAGCTAATGTGTGTGATCTGATCAGATTTCATATCCACAGTCCTGACTACAGCATGTACACAGTGTGTCCACAGTATTGACTATGTATTATAATGTGCTAGGAACTTAGTGTTGTAATTTTTATGTTATACTCCAGTACAGACAATTTTATTTCAGGAAATAAGTCTTAGGGACTTTTAAAATGCAAAGTAGGTATTCTAAGTATAAAACTGAATCTCAACAGAATGCATTAGAATACATAAGAATATGAACATCTCTCCATGGATGCAGCCACTACATCTCTGCCTTGAACCATTAAAGGATAGGGTCATTTCTGCTAGTATTTGTATTTACAGACTGAAAAGAGGTAGTTCATGGGAGATTTTCCTGCTTGGCTTTCCTCCAATAGGTTCAGTGGAGACATCAAAATGGGCACATTGTGACACTCACCCTGTGATTCTTATGTAAATGGGATAAACACACACACACACACACACACACACACACACACACACACCAAACATGTGCACATGAGGAGAGAGTGTAGGTGAGAAAAACATGAAGACAGAAAGAGTAAAGGTCTTTATTCATGCTGTAATGATAGTTTAGAAGTGGCTGTCTTTCCTGACTCTTGCATGAGATCATCCAAGTTTCTTGTGCCTTGAATCAAGGTGACCATTCTTGTGCTTTTGGCTTTTGTTTATTTTTTAACTGCTTATGGAAAAAATTCTCTCTCTATCTCTCTTATTCCTTTTGGACACTTATTGATACTTTTCACATTTTAATTTGTATTACTTAATTTTCCTAAAAAGTTCAAAATTGCTTTGGGTTGGATTAATTAACTTGCATAAATACTATGGTTCTCATTCCAACCTTTGTTTTAGCAATGTCTGTATGATATAAGTTGAATATTCTTGCTTATTGGTAGACCTCAGAGATTCTAGAATATTTTCTGCATTAGATAATTTTAAATGAAGCTGAGAAAAAAAATGTTCTGGGGTAGAAGTTATTTCTTGATTAGATTTTTTAAAAGATTTATTTTATGTGTATATGAGTCTTTTTTCTGTAACACCATGCATGCCTGGTGTCCAAGGATGTCAGAAGAGGGCATTAGATTCCTAGGAACTAGAGTTATAGGTGATCATGAGCCATTATGTGAGTGACTGAAATCATACTTGAGTCCTGCAAAAGAGCAGAGAGAGCTATTAACCATCTCTTCAGCCTTTGGTGAGGTTTTGAAATATAAAAGCAGAATAATAGAGCCATTCAATTTTAATGGCACATATATTTGTACACCTGTAAGGTTTTGTGTCTAGGTATGTCTATTTGCATGTATATATGTCTGTGTATTTAGCTATAATTCATTTACATTCTTGTCATAAGAAACTTTGAGAAAAAAAACATATTTTCTTTTAGAGATTTCCTCTTAAAGAGAAGGTGGTATTGAGCTCAGTGTGTGGTTACTGGAGCATTTCTGGTGGAAGCATGTTGCAACTAAGGCAATGTACAGTGTGAACAGTTTCACATACCCACAGGCAACTTTTCATCTCAGTCTCCAGTGACAGTTTAAGTAGAAAAAGACCAAGATGCATAAATAGAAGGGTCTGAATCCTGAGTTTATCTCAAATTGTGGTCCATATACCTCATTTGTCATTGTGGTTTTGTTGAATTATAGGCTGTGTACTACCCATCTCTGGGGAAAAGGATGTTAAAAATAGTCATTTTAAATAAGATCCCTAGGTTTTTCTGTCTCCATGCTAGTGAACCACTGTCTAGATAACAAAATTCAATTGATTATTATTTATTTTGTACAGTGATTAATTCCAAAGGATGCCTTCAAATGCAAAAGATGGGTGATTGTGGAAAATGCACCAGCTCTGGTTTTTGTACACTGAAATTTCCCTGAAGACTGTCCATCTATTTTCTTCCCTTTATTTAAGGCTGAAATGTTTCATCTTCCTTAGACTCAGTTCTGTCCTATTGCTGTTGTTTTCAACTTATGTTTTGCTTATAAAAGAGTGTCTACATAGCTCATCTGTCTACAGAAACAAATTTCAACCAAATAATTACAGTCACTCATTCACTGTGTAAAGTTATCATTATGAGGATCACAAAGGAGAAGTGAGCCCACATATCACACTTATATAAACTTGTGTCTTCAAACATATATGAATATAGCCTTTATGTTTATAAAGTAATCCCTAATCTCATGTGTTGCATGTGTAATAGTCTGAACAAATTCTAGCATAGTTATAGGCAATCAAAATAACAAGCAGTATTTTAAAATATGTTAGAAAACGAGGGCTTTTTCTACTAAGTGTATTGTTGTGGAATATTAGTTTAAGATATATTACATTTGTGTATGCTGTGGAATATTTGTTTAATTAGGCAAAGATATGTTGCATTCTTTTATGTTGTATTTGTTTAACTCTGTAAAGCTATGTTACTTTGCCTGCCTAAAACATCTGATTGGTCTAATGAAGAGCTGAATGGACAATAACAAGGCAGGAAATAGGATAGGTGGGGCTGAAAGGCAGAGAGAATAAATAGGAGGAGAAATCTGGGAAGAAAAAAGAGGGAAGAGTGAGAAAAGAAGGAGAGGAGGATGCCAGGGTCCAGCCATCCAGCCACACAGCCAGCTATGGAAAAATAAGGGAAGAAAGACATATAGGATAAAGAAAGGTAAAAAGTCCAGAGTCAAAATGTAGAAGAGAAATGGGATAATTTAAGTTAGAAACCTGGCAAGAAGCAAGCCAAGCTAAGGCCAGACATTCATAAGTAAGAATAAGTCTCCATGTATTTATTTGGGAGCTAAGTGGCAGGCCCCCAAAGAGAAATATAAAAAAACTACACTGTATATCTTTAATTACCTGTGAAGCGAACATTGGGGGAGCCAATATTTGAGAGACTACATGATTGTTCTCTTGTGAGAGTTTTGCTTATCCAAATAACTCACTGAAGGATGCCCATCATTGTTACCTTTCTTAGTGTATTTAAAATTACCAAACACTGATTCATGTATAAATGTTTGAAACATTTCTTGGCTAGATTGTATTGAATATTTAATGCTTTAAATTTTAATTTAGCTATTTCTAGCTGGCCACATAAGATAAAAAAATCAACAATATTAAATACAAGTATTTTTTATAAAGGTGAAGTAGTTACAAAGCTCAAAGACATTTTTCATACATTAAAACAATACCTTTTTACAAAAATGCAGAAAAATGAATAGAAAAACACTCAATTAGTAAAGATATTTTTCTTCAAAGGCAAACTTGGTTGCCAGTGGCCAAATATTAGTATGAAATGTGTTATCTTTGATAAACATTATTCTGAACTCTCTTACAAAAGCTGCTTGGTTTGGGGCATTTTAGTAGCTTCCAGGGAAGAATGAAAGTGTGAAGAAGAAGAAATCAATAAAGCATAGGCCTCTTATCCTATATTGATTCTCCTAATCCAGCAGCCATTAAATACTTGAGAGATAAGCCTCTTTTAAGATGGCATGTTTATATTATATGAAGATCAAATACCTTAATTTTGCTCATGGGTTTCCGAAACACAGGGTGGAAGGTTAGCTTTCAGTGGCTGTCTTTTCTTCAGAAAATGTTTGTAAGCTAAGTGTACCAAAAGTGTTCTGTGAGTAGGACACTCCTCATGTGATTGCTTCAGCAGAGCTGGAAAATCCAAATGGGTTGAGATGCTATCATACATTGTGCAGACCGAGATAGAACATCAACAGCGTCACTGAGGAAGAGAATCAGCCAAACTATATCCCTGCCATTTTATTGGAATTATGAGTCCTCTGCAATTTTGTTTTGCATTTGACCTTTTTAAACCATTAGAACCGCCACCTTATCCCAAACTCGCTCGCTCTCTCTCTCTCTCTCTCTCTCTCTCTCTCTCTCTCTCTCTCTCTCTCATATGTACTATTGCAATGGGAATAAAATACAGCCATGACATTTCGCTTTCAAATTTTCTTTAATGTGAAAACTCAAATCTGACACTTTCTCCAAAAAACACAATCCTGTTAATTTTTAATCCTCACTTATGGTGATTAATTTTTACATTTATAAAGACTAAATTTTAAATAGTGAAATGACCAACAAAAACTCTAGTAAATATATTAGAAGTCCTTTCTTTTATAAAGACACTAAAAATAATTTTTCCCTTCTAACTGTTTTAATGTTATCTAATTTATTTTAGTTTTCTTAATAACCAGTTATTTAAAAATATTACTTTAGCTTTTAATTTCATATGTAACACACCTGACATTCTTTCTTATCCCCCTCCTTCACATTTCAAATGCTTTTTTTTTGGTTTTTTTGAGACAGTGTTTCTCTGTGTAGCTTTGTGCCTGTCTTGGATCTCGCTCTGTAGATCAGGCTGGCCTCGAACTCACAAAGATCCGCCTGCCTCTGCCTCCTGAGTGCTGGGATTAAAAGTGTGCGCCCCCACCGCCTGGCCTCAAATGCTTTGTATAAGTAGTCCCATACTGTTTCCAGGATTTTTTGATCCACTGAGTTCATTAGGATTGTTTACAGAGTATAGGTAGGGAGAGGGGCTGTTTGCTGTAGTTCCTCAGAAAGGATTGAGGCCTCACAGGTGCCTGCCCTAACTATGATGGGATGTACCAGCCTTGTTTAGGCAAGTGTAACTGAGTTTTGTTCATGTTGCTCCCACCATGCTGGATCAGATTGTCTCACAGCACTCTGCTCCATCCCCGACTACTTACACTCTTTTTGCCCTGTCTTCTGTAATAGTTCCCTGGCTGGCTGCAACTTTGATATAGATCCCCTGTTTGCAGCTACGCATGCCACATCCTTTGTCCTCAGTACATAGGCAAGATATAAGACTCTTCATTAACCCTCACTTACTGAAAAAAGGAACATCTCCGCCCAAAGAAAACAGTACTAGTCTATGAGTTCAACAAATACTTAGAATGCAGTTTAGCTCATTAAACAGAACAATGGTAGTAGATTCCATCCTCGGACCTGTGACCTCCATAGATACAGGGTTTCTACTGCTTTACAGCACTCAGAAACTATGATTTCCCCTGGAGCAGTTCTCAAAATCCTTTCAAAAGACAGTTGGTTATTTCCCACATTACCATGCTACTACTGCCTAGAATTTGGTTCTCAACCGGTGGGTTCTGACACCTTTGGCAAACCTCTATCTCCAAAAATACTTACATTATGACTCATGACAGTAGCAAAATTACAGTTCTGAAGTAACAACAAAACAATTTTATGACTGGGGATAACCACAACGTGGGTAACCGTATTAACGGGTCGAAGCATTAGGAAGTGGTTGAGAACCATTGCTCTAGAAGGAATATATTGCCTGGCAGCCTGGAAGTATTGTAGCACACAAAGTCCATAGCTCAAAGAAAAAAACAAAACAAACAAACAAACCGACAAGTGGTTGTTTTCTATCCAAGCAGCCAACACAGCATCTTCAGGTTCATAGTAAACCACAGGTGGCAGGAAAAGGGCTTCTTCCTCACTTTTATCTTAATTTCTTTGTGTCCTATAACCAAAGTGTATGGCACTTCAACAGCAGGCTTTTCATATCAGTTCTTGAGGGCAAATAAGAGCACTGCGGGCGACTGCTAACCCCTGCCATGTGAAATGTTCTCTCTCCAATGCCTTAATTGTGCTACAGCACTGCATCCTGGGAAATGGGCTGAACCCAGATGCTCTGGGTATTGAGAAGGATTCTGATGATTCTGGCTAGTAATTGTGTACTGCCCTACTAGAATATATCATGGTTTAATTGCCCCTTTCAGCTATATATTAACCTTGTTAATCTTATCATTTTTAGGGAAGTTAGTTCATTTTTCTAAGCTTTAATAGCATATTAAGTAATATACATTACTGAGTAATTATCACTTTTATTGATGTTACTCACTTGCTTTGAATTCTTGAATCTTTTTTTCTGGTTTTTCAAGACAGGGTTTCTCTGTGTAGTTTTGGTGACTGTCCTGGATCTCACTCTGTAGACCAGGCTGGCCTCGAACTCACAGAGATCCGCCTGCCTCTGCCTCCCGAGTGCTGGGATTAAAAGTTTGCGCCACCACCGCCCTGCGAATTCTTGAATCTTTATCTTAACACATTTGTTGTCTTATTTTAATTTTATTTGCTTCAGTTTTTTTAAAGTTACTTTTATATCTTTTTATTTTAATTTAAATTTCAACCTTTATCTCATCTAACTCAAATCCTGTACTGAAGATTTTTAAAGACTTTATAGTTTGAGTGTGGTTATGATGAATGAGGGGCACAGAGTTTATCAAATGCCTTATTACATCAGTTACCCACCGTTCATGTTTTCCTCTTATTGCTTGTCTTTTATTAACTCGTAAAGAAGTTACTAAACTGTGTCAAATAGTTTTGGGTCCTAGGAAAAATCAGCAAATATTCTGCATGCACTTCCCGAATGGAGGAAGATTTAGTGGTTTCTCTGAAGGGTTGCTTTTAGCCATGCCATCCTGTGGATTTGGGCATTTAACTCTGGATTCACAAGAGTTTCTATAATAATTACTGTGTACCTATTTGTTGTTGAATCAGACGAGAAAGGAGGGCAGGCAGAATTGTGTCCCAACAGATTCCAGTCTGTTTAGCTAGTGGATCAACCGGTATAGTGTAGAACACTGGATAAAGACAGAGAAGCCACCCTACTTAGGTAAGAACCTGAGAGCAGGCTGGGCACATGTGAGAGGAGATGCTCAGGTAGTCCTCACCCAGCACACTCCTGCCATATCCCACTCTTCTGAGAACTTTCCCATCAAAGAACCTAGCCTTATTCTTTGCGTCTACCAAGATACTAAAGAGGCACCCCAGAAAATAGGATCTTTGTAGTTACTGGGGATCTGTTCACCTCATTAATACAGACAAAATTTAGTAATGTTACAGATTTAAGATGTTTACTCAGTTAGGTCTTTCTGGGCAGTATAGAACTGCCTCCCTCATTTTTATTTCCACCATCGCAATAGCAAATAAAAGGGAAATGCAATATTCTTCCTTTCTGTTTTTTCCCCCTCAAGTTACAAAAGTCCCACATTTTTCTGCAGGAGGTTCCTTGTGTCCAGTTGCACTGAAGCTCCCATTCTCTCTGAGGTGAACTGATCAAAATCAGAACATCAAAGCCTGAACCATATGGAATAAAACACAGGGTGGGAGGACCAGGTTACTTTTTCTGAGCAACAATGACAAGATTCAGAGTAGGAAAAATATATTTTGTAAGGAAGATCAAATCTTGAGTTGGTAAAAAGTGTCCTGTGCCAGGCTGGACAGTTCACTTTAGGTCAAAAGGAAGGAAGAACTATTAAAAATTTAAGCAAGGTAGAGAAACAATGACAGTCATTTTCAGGGTCATTCATCTACACTGGATTTAAAACTATTTTAAATGGTATTTCCATTCAGAATATAAGATATCTTACTTTTGCTCATGGATTTCTAAAGCATCAAAACTGATGATATACTATATTTAGTATTCATCTGTCTTGCTACAGCTATTTTAAAACACCAGAATAATATTCAACACATCGAAGTCAGATGACTCTTCAATTTCTGTTCATTGAAAGCACTTGCAAGTTCAGTCTTAGCAGGAGCTGACTGTGTGTGCAGTTTAGCTGATGTTGATACAAAATAATTAATTCTTCTCATTTCATTTGGAATTTTCCATGATTTTTATATACAACTTTCAAAGCTGATGATATACATGGTGGATTGGGAAGCAGTCTAGAGTGAATGACAGAGAAAATAACGAGTAAGCACAGGACAGTGGTGGCCACAGAAGAGGTTTAGAGACTGGAAAAGTGTCAGGGATGAGGTTTCCCTCTGGAAATTTATATAGTCGGATAAGATCAAACAGAGCATACTTCTGTATGCTAAGTAGGTTCTGAGAACAGAGTTATGTTGAGAGGTCAAGTTGGCTTTGATGGCAGAGATGAAAGGTGTCGATGCTGTACTGCCAGAAAGGCCGAGGCATCCCAGCATACCTAGTCTGCCTTGGTATGAATGGCACATCCTAGACATGTGAACTCTTGGTATGTTAATTTTAAGACAAAGTGGATAACTTTAAATGCATGTTTAACCAGAACTATCAAGTCTCATGAAATCCTAGAATTGCTGGAATCTTGGACTTGCTTTTTGGTGATTTTTGTTTTTCATTAGCAGTCAGGAATGGTGTCCAGTTTCATTCCAAGAAAGGTATTTTTGTCTCAAAAGAAGATGATGCAGACCTCAGTGTAAAATACCCCTGCTGCATCTACTGAAATGATTTTGTTTCTTTCTGATGTTTCTGCATAAGTGGGTCAGAGTTTATCAGGATGTGTTTCAAGCCTGTGAAAGTCTTCCCATTGCTTTTATAATTCAGACAAAAGCTGAGGTTCCATCTGTTTCATAGATGTTCATGTAATTCTCCCTCCTCATCTCCCAACACCTCTTCCTTTCCCTGCTGGTAGCCCCAGAGGCAGCATAGCCTCCCATCACTGTAGGATCTCTGTGTGCTAATTTCTATAGGTAAAATTTTCTTCCCAACTCCTGCCTAATCCCCAAGCTTTCTCCCTCTTGATCTCTTTTTCACATTTAGTCAATGATGACCTTCCAGGCTTATCAGGTCACCCTTAAGGAAGAACTTCTCAGAACCCTAAGATATTCTTTGTTGACATGTGTTCTGATTTGTAAGCTTATATGTATGTGATGAGTGGTTTAATGTTCTTCCTACAAGATTTTATTTTCTATAGAGAAGTCATCTAGCCTCCTTTACCCACCACAATTTCTGAGCACATAGCAGAACAAGTATTTGTTGAATGAATGGCTGAGTGAATGCTGGATCCATGCCAGAGAGGTCAAATGATTGCTACCATCATAAATGTACCATTAATGAGCTATCTCAAGACCTCTGAAACCTCTGGTGCCATCTGTGTCCTAAACACATGGCTGCTGAAGGTAGATCTCTAGATGATATCTGGGAAGTTTGGTAAGTGGTGAGCAAACCTTCACAAAGTGCTAACATTTTATACAGTACAGAGAAGCAGACTAAAGGAGAAAGGAATGCTATGTTGATATTCTTGTCCAATAAACATAATGCATCTTCATTTAAAAATGAGCAAATACAATATTAAAGAAAAATATTATGCAAATTTGGTGATACTTGGTGTAGGGTTAGCTCATTTTGATTTGGTGATACTCGGTGTAGGGTTAGCTCATTTTGATTTGGTGATACTCAGTGTAGTGTTAGCTCATTTTGATTTTGTTTGTTTGCTTGCTTGCTTTTATATATTTTCTCTGCTAGATCCTGTTAATTCCAGATAGAATCTGCCTTTTTAACTTCAAAATGTTGTAATCAGGTACTTTAAAAAATTTTCCTGACTTTCAACAACAGATTGACTTTTCCCAAAAGCTACATTGTAAGCTGTTCTATAACTCGGAAATACTGTGGAGGGGAATATATTCTGTGTTCTTGTAGGTGTTTTCTTCCAACACAAAGATAAACATAGAGCATGCCTGCTGCCTTTAGGAGGTGGAATATGATCCTTTCCAAATATACATATATGAGCTAGTAGCTCAAACAGGCAGCTCACAAAGAAGCACCAAGAAATCATCATGTGTCAGAGCCCACCTCCAAAACTGCACATGTTTGAATTCTTCTGAGATTATAAATTATTGCAAAATGTGCTTCTAGTAGCTCATCACACTGATTCATAATGCATTTTATTTTAGTATAATGCATATTTAAGAAATCATTAAAAATTGTTCAGAAAGTTTTACAGTCTAAATTTTTTTCAAGGAAGAAAATGACTTTTCAACTACAATTTCTTTATGTCTGTTCATAAATAATGGACTACTTAAGACATGCAATATCTTTTGTTCAATAAGTATAGAGATATAAATTAGTAGGGCTTGCAGTAGTAACCTAGAATGATACTTATTTAAACATATTATGTTTTGGTGTTTATCAGTTTGATAAATGAGAAAAAGCTGAATAATATACTCTACTGTTACTTAAATTCTGGCATTGGTTTTCTTATGGAACACACAGAGAGTTTTCATTTTTCAAACTTGATTCAGCTTTTATTTACTAGCTTTTGTCTCATGATTAAAGAACACTAGCTATGCCCTTAAATGCTTTCATTCTGTGTACGTGACCTTAAAAATTCTTTATAGTCAGTTTGTATCAAAGGCTTCAGGGTTGAGAGGGTGAGGCAAGACAGCAGGGTCAGTAGCCTTCTGTTTGTCATCTGTAACCTGTTAGGGCTTGAAGCTCTAAATAATCCTCAGAAGTTAGAGACCCCTCCCTTGATAGGGGCATTTCTCATGGCCAACCTTCTAAGTCAGGAACTAATAATACTCTCAGCCTACTTGCCTTTGTCAATCTGTGTGACACAAAATGAAGGAATTTATAATCAGTTCTAATGTATTTGAGAACTAAAGTGTTAGCTCTTCATCAAAGAGAATGATAAAAAGCGGCATTAATATGGGTGGATAGTAATTATTTCAGAGCTCATAATTATTCTCTAGTTAACTACATAGAAATGCTGATACTTTTATTCCTCTTTAAAAAAATAAAAGGCATCCATGGTCAGATTCCAAAATGTAAGAATGCATCACACGTCCTTTGTAAGGGCCGAGACTTTAGTTATATTTATGGAAATCACAAAAGAACTCTTGAAATGAAATGAGTTTGAAGTTCATGGTTGGGTGTTCACTGTAGCTAGCTTAAGTGCTGTTGCTTCCCCACTGAATCTATTTATTGCCTATAGAAGATATAAAATACAGTAATTACTCTTACTCCCTTTCAAAATGACACGAGGTCTACTTTCCTATTAACTCTAATGAGAGTTATGTGTGCATTCCTCTGGGAGTAGAGACCCAGTGAGTTTCAAGGTAAAATAAATCACTTCTACACACGGGTGGAGTGGTCTCATTTGCTTTATAGTTGATGCTTTGAGATACCTGATGAAAACTGCTGATACTGAGCTTGCCATACTTGCTGTTTAAAAGAAACATAAGCTGTGGTTAGAATGTTGTTAGTGACTAATTTCTGTTCAAAGGGTAGAGAATTGCCCTTGAGGAAATCAGGATGCTCAATTTTTAGGAATGCCTAATCTCTGTAGGGTGAAAGCCCACCTGTCACAAAGACACTAATACTAGCTATGTGTTTACAATATTATCTTTCTACTAAAAATATTTAAAAACCAGTGAGTATATAAGTTATAACACTTCAGAATAGGGAACAAGAACCAGAGCTGCTGATGGGCAGTGGGTGATTTGCTTCTAGCACTTGTATAGGGACCCTTGAAGTCATGTAGAGATCTGCTGTGAACCCCAGGCTGTCTTTACTCCGTGGAAGCCTCCTCAAAGAAGAACCAACAATGAGTTCTCTTTTGGCAACTCAGGACCCTCTTAGTATGCTCTCAGTATCTTTAGTCAGAGATCTGAATGAAATCTATTTTCTTTATTAAGATCATTTTTTGCCCTGAATTGTTACCTTCATAAAACTTCAAAAAACGTTAGATAAAATGATCTTGAGATAAGAAAGTACCATTATGTTCAGATCACTAAAACACAGCTATACATGTACCGGAATAACAATTTAATGTCATAATCAAATGGTAATATTTAGTATATCAAAAAATTACTAGTTGAGATAATTCACCTTCATTTTCCCCTGATAATGTCTTCATTAATTTATGATACTGAGTAAGTATTTATGTCTGATTATAATACTTCAGGTTGACTACAGTATGTAGGTATGTAAAGTGTCCTCTATTAAGAGGCACCCAGGTTCCTGCGGAAGAAAAGGATAGCTCAGCAACTTATAGGAAAAGCTCAGTCAAGCATTCTAGCCTTAGACCTTCTTCACTCTCCACCTAGAATGATTTCTATGACTTCTCTACTTAGGTACATAACAATGGCCAACTATGCCCCACATGCAAAGCAGTGGGAGAGAGTGTTTAACAACACTCTCTGACTGTTTCATCTCACACAGGGTCAAGAGGGAACCTGTAGGCATGTGAAGCATATGAAATTGTCAACTCAGTAGCTGTAGAACCTAAATGGCTTTCAATACAGACCGTGGAAATTACATTAGATACCCCAATATGCTTCCATTCAGATTTTCTAAGGGAAAAACATAGCACAAGATAAGAAGAGTCATCTCAATGTGACAGGATTTACATATCCCTTCAAATATTATCAAACTAATGAGTCAGTACAAAAGAGCCGATTTTACTGATTGTTTAAAACTCAAGAATCAAGAAAACTAAGTAATTTAGTGAAAATTGGAGAGTAGATGGAGATTTACAAGCAGTAAGCACCATTGTTCTCAGTTTGTGTTGCTTGCTAACCAATAGATAAGCGATATATATATATATATATATATATATATATATATATGGAAATAGAAATGTGAAAAATATTTAAATCTTTAGGAAATAAATATTATTTAAGCATTTTGAAGGATATTTTGAAATTGAAAATGTTTCAGATAGTCCAATTCCCCAATTTTAAAATATAGAATTTAAAGATTTTTTTTATTTTGAGGGACTGTTATTAAGTTAATAAGCACAGTTAAAAAACATCACATAACCATATATGTCTTTTGCATTTGAACAAGATCTTATTAGGTAAGGATATCTGTGAGATTACAACTGAGAAGCAACATGAACTGCTCCTCTCGTCTAGGTTTTTTCCATAGAACAGTATTTAGAGATGTGTTTATTAAAGCATGTAACTGAATTGTTTTGCACAGTTACTTGTCTTTATTTTGAATGACCTTGAACCCATGACCTTGTAATTGAACTATCACCAATTGTTTTATATCACCAAATTTTTTATATCATCAATTTTTTACTTTTTCAGTATTTTGATCTTCATCAGTGACTGATATTTGCAGTAGTATTTCTCTGACCTGAAAAAACATAATCGTGTTACATCTTATTTCTCCTTCTGTTTTTGGTATGGTGTTTTCTACTCTTTGAGGGATGTTATGATAGGTTTTGTTTTAAATTGCAAATGTAATGAAAAGTCTTTTCTGAAAAGATGGACAAATCTCTCTCAAATGTTTATCATTCCTTCCCTGTGCTGAATGCTTATAGTTAAGACTTGCTTTGTTCCTCCTCACCTGCTGGGAATCAAGCCATGACTGTCCATTCTTTCACACTGTTTTCTAAGACTCTTACATTATGCATGACAAAATTCTTTTGATTATTGCTATGTGATTGGCTGTCCTTTTAAATAGAGTGTCCGTGTTTGTAGTGATTGCTTTTTGCATGAGGATTATGAAATGTCATACAAATGAAATGATTGTGGAGATGGAAAGGAAATCTGGGGCTTGACTTGCTTTCTGTGTGCTGGGTGTGTCAACTCTGTGGCACTTAAAATTACTGTCATATGGCCTTTGACTTCCCCTTTGGTGTGTTCTCTTCTACCAGCAAATTAGCACTGTTAGGGATGATAAAAAAATTTATTAAACATTCACAGTGTTTTCATACAGTTATCCTTCTAAAACATGATTTTATTATAAATAAGTATAGTGGGCATGAAATTGCACAATGGCATGATTCCACTGGTTCATAAATTTGATTTTGAAGTATTAGCCCTGACTGTTTAACTACTTAGATAGCTAAACATGACTTCTATTGATGGTACCTTTCCTCTGCCAAGTAACAAAATTATCTGTTGATACATTTCTGCATGTGGCAATTGCCCTAAATCCACAACTAACATTTAAATTAAAACACACGGGGGAGTTCTTGTGTCATGACAAGTAATTTTAAAAAGTCACAGTTTTTAAAAACGTATAAATTAAAAATGTGTAAAACACAAGCAGTAATGATCATACAAAGACAGAATTTTAAAAAGCAGAAAAAGTACAACTTACAAAACGTTTCTCTTTTTTCCTAGTGTTATCCTCTAGTCCCGAGTTAAAGAATAGTTTGACCTGCTATATCTTTATGACTGTCATAAATTTTAATTAGACAGGACTTTGAATAAATTAAGTGCATTCAACTAATTAAACTGTTTACTTTTTATATGAAGTACGTATTTTTTTAACAAAAATCATTCCTTTGACCTATGACTGAAATACTAAGCTATAGTGTATTTTAAATGTTGAAAATGTTCAGAAACCAAAACTAGGAGATATTTTGGGGAAGGGGATTTTTTTTCTAAAAAAATAATCAACTGTGATATAACCACTTCCCCACTCTTTTTTGAAATATCCTTGAGAATTTTAGTATTTATATTTATTTTTCCCCCTCAATCTTGTTTATTCTTGAATTGTCTTTTTTTTTCCCTCCATTTCTCCGTTCTCAATCCTAGGTCCCCTTA
The DNA here is from genome assembly GCF_007827085.1 of Peromyscus californicus insignis. NCBI lineage: Eukaryota > Metazoa > Chordata > Mammalia > Rodentia > Cricetidae > Peromyscus > Peromyscus californicus. Next base: position 5,984,652 of record NW_026294617.1, on the reverse strand, counting down.
CAAAGAAACAGACAGATGATTTAGGTGATAATGACGGTGCTGAAGATGAAGGTATTTTTCTCCCACCGAATCTATCTGCATGACCAGGGCTTCAATCACTTTTTCCACCCTTTTCTATTTTTTTACTTCTTGTCTTTTTTTGAAGAGTTTTTTTCTTAATTCCTGTTTTTGATGTGTTTTGTCTTCTTGCTTGTTGTTACATATGAATATACATTTAAAATTTTTTTAAAGTGAGTGTTCTGTTTTACATTTTGATGCCAACCATTAAGATGTTTTAAAAAGAGGGGCTTTTTTTTTCTTTTTTGGTTTTCTTGAACTGACTTTTGATATGTTTCATCCCATGTTTTGATGAATCCGTCCATATTCTTTGAACTAACAACCCCCACTTGTAGTCCTTGTACCCATTGCATGTGCTCTAATCTATGTAGATATTTGGGCCAGTTTGACTGTGTATCATTTTTACATTTTACTTCCTTTTTCAAAAGTACTCCATGCTCTATTAAAGGAGAGACAAACAGATACAAAGTGTTTCTTGAGCAATATGATTTAGACTTTTTAAAAAAATCCTTTTTTTGTGTTGATATTCTTAAATAGCACATAAGCAAAATGATATTACATAGATAACAAAGGCTCCACAACTGTTAGGGTGAGTAATAAACAAAGTGTAACCACATAAGTCACCTGGTCCCTTAGTAATACATTATTTCCTGATGGTGGAGACCTGTTCTAAGGGTAAGAGAGCTATGTGTCCTTGTATAGGCTCCTAGTTCAGTTCCTAGCACCCATGTCAGGTGTAACTCAGTGTCCTGTGCTCTGTTCTGGCCACCATGGGTCACACCTGAACCGACACACATTCACACCTGAACATATATGTGCAGACGTATATTATTAAGAAATAAAAAAAACTTAAAAAATATTTTTGACAAATTTAATAGGTATTTCAAAAACAATATTACAACTATATCTTTTATTTAAAAATACAAGATTACAGGTATGTCTTTTCATTTCAAAAGGTATATACTTTTTATATAATCTAACAATGTGAAACAAAATTTTCTAGCTATCAAAGTATAATCATCCTCAAGTAATGAACTATTTTCTCCTTCATTAATATGGGAATTCTTTTCTGTTTCCTATATTCTCAAAGCATACAATTCTGGTTAATTGGTAAATCTATGTATCCACATGCTCTCTTAGCATCTGTCTTCCTATCTGATATTTAACTAAGTTTCTATTAGGCTATATGGCTCCATTCAGCCTATCTTCCTCCCATTCAGGATTTTATTTTTAATGTACATTTTCTTTGTTTTGGATTTGTATGTTACCCTAATTATAATTTTTAGAGAGGTGATTAGTACAATGTATGATCTTATATCTTCCCCCAAAGCTTTAAATCTCAAAAAGATATTAATAAGAAGGTAGGAAGGATTTTCTGAAATAAAACTATCTGCTCCCAGGTCAGCAGAACTACTCTCTCAACAAGCTGAAGGAGTCTCTGACTAAATCACCTTCAGAAACAATTTGTATCCATTTATTTTTAATTTTTTGTTAGGACATACTCAACAAACTCTTCTATAATGGAAAATTAAATGTTAAAAATAAAATATTGAAAGCTTAATTGTTACATCTTCAAATTTATATTTTATAACGTTTAAGAATTATTAATGGGCTGCAAAGATGTGAAGAGATATTATAACCAAGGCAACTTTTAAAAAGAAAGCATTTATTTGGTGGCTTGCTTAGAGTTTCAGAGCTTTAGTCTATTATCACCATGGTGCTAAGCAGGCAGCGTGCAAGAGTAGAGGAGAGTGCTACATCCGACTCACCAGGCAGCAGACAGAGAAATAGACACTGAGCTTGGACTGGGATCGTGAATACTCAAAGCCTACTCCCAGTGACACCTCTGACAATAAAGCTTATGCCTCCTACTCCTTCCTGGATAGCTCATTAACTGGGCAGGACACATGAAAATACATAAGCCTGTAGGGGCCAATGTCATTCAAACCACCACACTGCTTTATCAGAGGTCCAGAGTTCAGAACCCAGCACTCACCCATGCAGCTCATAAATACCTATAATTCCAGCTCCAAGAGGTTTTATTCTCCACTTCCTCAAATTTCTTAGGTGTGTGCATGCACACACACACACACACACACACACACACACACACACACACAAGTAATTTTTTTTAAATTGTGGCTTAGTGTAGTTATTATTATTTGTTTATAAATTCATTTACCATGGATCCCAATGAAGAATTAGCCATTAAGCACAAGCTAAATACTACTATTAATATTAAATAACTAAATATCACTTTTCAAGATGCATCATTTCCAGGGCTAAATAGTTGAAAGATAAACTTATACTAAGTCTGATATAGTCAAAGATTCAGAAATTATCTATGTTATTATAGAACATGGGTGATGTTCTAGGTTTGTGCTTTAAGAAAATGTAAAATATATAAAATTCCTTAAAAATCCAATATCCTCTACATTGTTAGTATAGAGAACTGCATTTGCAAAGTCCAAAATTTAGTAATGTAGTCACAAGACTTAAATAAATCATCATTCCAGTTTAAATTTTTTCAGGTGTTGATTTAATTAGATTATTTTCCCATTGAGTAAGATAGCTCACATATATATCTACATGCTTGGAGTAGGTACCTCTGAGTATTGATAGTAAGTTAAGCCCTGTTGCACCTGCATCTGTTTTACAGATCACTTTTGAATCATGTTTATCATTTTTAGCTCATTATTAAAAATACCCAAAACACTTGTTAAAATGTCAGGTCTCATTCAAGACATGGGAAGCCACTTTGCCAGAGCTACCAAGTCAAGGAATGCTTTTAAATGTTGAAAACTAAGTGAAAACTAAATAAAACACTCAGTTCTATTGAAGTCCCTTCCTCTGTTCTACATTAGAAAATTACTTCAAAGCAAAAAGGATAAATTCAGATATTCCATGAAGAAAACATTTAGTAAATTCTGATAATCTCCTCTTTACTGCTCTTAGAATTATTTTGTAGATGTGATGCAAATAAATAAACTAATGAGCAGTTTGGATTTGTGGCAAATGTTGAATTGTCATCACTGGACACAGAGCAAAGGGTATAAATCACTTGTGCAGGGCTCCTTTCCTTCACTGGAAGCCAGGACAACTCTCCATAGCTTTCCTGGCTTCGTCTTGGCCACTGCATTCTGGGCTCCCTTTGCCATTCATCATCCTTCGTCCTTTATTTACTTAGCTGCAATAAGACTTCTCTGCATCCTGGAGTGTTATGTCTAATTCCCCATCTGCAACAGTCTCTAGGCTGAACACAGTCACATCATTATTAATTTATGATTTATAATAATCAAAAGAACTATGTGTCTTATAGGCTAATCTAAAGTCATAGAAATGATTTGAAATAGTAGCCAAGGTTTCTCTCACCTTAGTTTAGGAACTTAGAAGATTGCAGAGATATATTTAATTGTGCCAAGAATATCTCAAAATTAACATTTTAATATTCAGACACAGTTTTACTATCTCTGCAGAGATTCTCAAGTTCCCTAAACATTGATCTGTAGATTCTCATTTATTTTGTAACCAAACATGTTTGTTTTGTGTCTAGGTTAGCAAGAACAAATTAAGCCACACTTTCTATTTTCCATGAGCAGTTCTAAAAGATAACTGGCACCACAAACATGAGTGAAAGGCACAGACGTGTCTTCAAGGGTCTCTTTATATGGATCAGACAAAAATTTAATTAAGACAATGCTTCACAAGTTAAAATCTCCCAAATCTCTAAAATACAGACAATTAACCAGTCCACGGTCCTAAAAGAGAAAAATACACATGTTTAAGGAATTTGTCTACCAATTATTTACTGGGCCCATTGAGAGGAACGGGATGCTGAGTCACAACTATCCAGCACAAAGACTCTCTGTGAACTGGTCTAGCTCATTAACATTTTCTACTTTGGCCTAAAATATTTGTAAGTAGGATGCAATAGTTACTGAGGCTAACGGCTAATATTCCAAGTGTATTATTTCATTAACTTTAAAAACTTACAGTTCTTTCTTAATACTTTAGAAGAAAATAATCATCATTGCAGGATTTCCTTTACCACTCCTCTCAAACTCTGTGTTTAACAAGGCCTAAAACAAGCAAAAAAAACATGAATATGCTTGTGAAAACTTACACTTGGACTAGAACTAAGCTAGTGTTTTGAGAGCTCACAAAGTGCCAATTTTAGTAAAGTCTGAAGTAGCTATTTATTCAAAGTGAAAAATTGTAGGTAAAGTATCAAGTTTATGCACTTCATCTTTTAGGTAGGGAATGAAATAATAGAGAAGGTTTAAAAGGCACTGTGGATCTAAAATATTCAATATTAACTACTGAAGTACGTTTAATACATGAGCTGAAGGTAAAATAGAGAAACTGTCAAACTGTAATCATTAAAGATCATGAAAAGATATTATTCAATATTGTGGTGTCTGATATATCAATTCCATTTATCAATCAATGTCTTGTTCTGTTTTAAAAAACAAAGTAAGTAACTGTGATTTTTAACTGTTTTTAATTTTTTTTAAGAACAAAAAGACTTAGGGATTGAGCAAACAAATGAAATGTGCAAACAAATGAAAATGTGCTTCTCAGGTAAAAAATAGGCCACTAACAAAGAATTCCAGTTATTTATTTTAGAAGATTCCAATGTGTTCTAAAAGTTCCCAAATAGCAAATTAATTTAGGTTCAGTAATTTTAGTTATCAACACATGTTACAGTATTTAAGTTCAGAATCACTTCAAAAGAAAAAATTAGTACATAGCATTACAATTTAATTTAATTTCTTATCAAAGAGGAGCTCAATACTCAAACTTCTTAGGCAAGACCAAAAATATTTGAAAAGTTGAAAAACTGAGTTAAAAATTCAAATTTACCTAAGTATTTGTGATTCCTTTAAGTATAAATTTCAAGGAGAGAGAGAGACAGAGAGAGAGAGAGAGAGAGAGAGAGAGAGAGAGAGAGAGAGAGAGAGAGAGAGAGAGAGAGAGAGAGAGAGAGAGAGAGACTCGCCTAGGCTCAGACCCTAGATTCTTCTGACATGATTGCACTCTGTGAGCCAGCCCATGTGTGTCTGCTGCAAGGTGCGGGGCTAATCTTCCCAATGTGTGCCAGTATTGTCTTCCAGGTGAACAGAACGGCTCTACCAAGACTTCATTACTGTTCACAGTGGGTGCTTTGTAATTCTATGTAATTTTAATTAAAGGAGAATTCTGAAACAGCCCCCCTCTGTGCTACCTCCAAGCATACAATTAGCCGAGTACAGTGTCTGCTGCGAACAGTTCGGCTAATGATTTCAGTTTAATAATTTATTATTGCTTCTTCAATGCCAACCTTACAAGAAAAATAAGCTAAAATTGTATGTAGCAAGCAGGCATTTTAGGTGTGGAGTTTAATGATTTAGAAGGGATTCCTTCCCCTGTTTCAATCTAACACCTCCACAAACCCCTAAATCTTGGTAAAAGAGGGAATACAGGGGCTGGAAAGTTGACTCAGTGGTTAAGAGCACTGACTGTTCAAGAGCACCCAGATTCAACTCATAGTACCCACATGTCGATCACAACTGTCTGTAACTCCAGCTCCAGAGGATATTGGACACGCTCCGGTACCTTAGACACTAGGCACACATGTGGTGCGCAATGTATACAGGCAGGCAAAACACCCATACACATAAAATAAATAAAAGAGAGAATACCTTCTTCCTGTTGAAGAATTTCAGAGCAAATGTGGTGACTATGCCTAGCAGATGATTACACTGTAAAAGTGTTCCTACTCAAAACCGGGATATTCTTGTGAGGTACATCCATTGGAGAGGGAGGGAAGGATGCCTGCATATATACAGGCAGTGGGATATTTTAAATTGATTTTTCTTAAAGGGACACCTGAGAACAAGTGTAATGGCTAATGTATGAAAATGTCACAATGAAGTCCATTAAATTTATGCTATATTAAAATTCAATTATAAAAGAATGAAGAAACTATTAAAAAAAATTTTTGAAATCATTGGTTATCTTTTTAAAAAAAAAAAAAAGACTCCAAAATGTGCCCTGAGCCATTTCCTCAACTTGAAAGTCTGAATAAACAAGAGAAACTGCAAGATGTGATCTGAAAATGAGTTTTCATTCATTCAGAGAAATCATTTATCACAGTAGGAAAAAGTGAAGGCATGAGGCATTGAAATAGGTCACTCCTTTCTAAAGGGATGGCAAACTGGTCCCTAATTCCTCATCAATTCTCCCGGGATTTCTAACTTACAACTCCACTGAATGCTGGGTTCATGACTGGAAGTTTCTAAGGGAGTTTAGTTTGATTAAAATATTTAAAGTAAAAAATTAAAATATCCATGAATGACACTTTCAAACCAGTGTTAAAAATATTCTCCATACAAGGTTGCTTATGAGAAAAAGGACCACAACTTGCTATAAAGTAGTAATGTTTTATTTATAGTCATCTTTTGGTATTTTAATGTTTGTAACTGAATAAACACACGGGTTAGCCTTTTCAACAGAAATTATACATTTTTAATATTGATAAAATCACTTTTTATATGATATTTCTGCATTCTTGTTTAAAACCACATAGTTGCTGTCAGTGTATCTTAGCAAAATAAAGTGTCTGAAATTGAGAATGGGAGAAAATCACATTAATGTCACACTACATTTTGCCATTCTTTACTTGACCTTAGCGTAATCATCTCACATCTACACGATTAAAAACATGACATCACAGTGGACTAAGAAGAGTACATGAGCTACAGGAAGTGGTGCAAATATAATTTTGTCATCTGGTTTGGATGAATGAACTCCATGGCTTTCCTAAGAACATCATTTAAATGACATTCCCATAAATACACCAACAACAGGTGCTCAGATGCACGTAATTTTACTGTCTGAACAATCATTTGACAGTACTTAAGCAGTAAAATCAAACTCTGAAATGAATAGTACAATGTATAATTATATTCACAAATGAGAGCACAAATGACTTAATATAATCATGTTGTATTTGATACAAAGCTCCACAGTAAATAGGGGAGGGGCAGATTCCTGGACTCTCATAGAAATGAACCATTGTCCTTAATTTATAATTCAGGAATACTATGTCTATCTCTTGAAAACAAAGGTTTTAACAGAAAATAATGGGTGCCTGTTGCTTTTTTCTACAATAGCTCTCAATAGGAATTGCTTAAGAAACACTTTAAGAAAAACAGCAATTTAAAGACATCAAAATCATGCCCTCCTTGTCCTTAACATGCGAATGTACTGTTTTATTATGCCTATTGTTGAGGGTAAGAATAAATGTTAACCATTTGTTTTGCAGATATTCGGGACAGTGGGGGTCCCAAGCCAGTGATGGTGTACATCCATGGTGGCTCTTACATGGAAGGCACTGGAAATCTATATGATGGGAGTGTCTTGGCAAGCTATGGCAATGTGATCGTCATCACAGTCAACTATCGGCTTGGGGTACTTGGTAAGATATTTCTTATTTCTTTCACCATTCATCATAAAGTATGTGATAGTTTTTGTTTGCGTTCTTCTATGCTTCCTGATACGGCTTTTGAATGTAAATTTTTGAAAGGTTCTATGCGTTCATTGAAAGTTCACACATTAAGTAAAGGCAACTTGGGAAAAATTCAAATGTGCAGTGGAGAGGTAATGGAGGCGTTGATCGCTAAGATGTTCTGCATAGTTTGGCTATATAAAAGCATGGAAGCTGACAATGGCAAAGGCCAGATAAAAAAGTCCCTGAACAAAGATGTGCTTCTTCTGTTTTCTCTTGCGCGGTGTGAGGAAACAAAAATGTTGGAGGTGTTCTGTGCTCTTAAACGCTGGTTTACATTTCCTTCTGGAATCACACATGGGCTAACTTAGGGAAGTTACTGTTTACCTTTGTCTTGTAGGCATTTCCTTTCATATATTTATTTTTTGTGGTTCCATAATAATTAAGACTATTTTCTCTCAGTATATTTTTATTGAATGACTTAATAAAGCATACACTAATTTCTTAAGCTGACAGTTCAATTCAGTCCTACACAGTGTTTCCAGATGGAAGACAGAGCCTAAGCTGACATACTGAGTTTTGAATAAAAATATAGAGAAATTTTACTCTTAGTAAAATATATTTTTATTTAATAGTCAAGTTTTAAAAGATAACTTACTGTTCTACCAGTGTAAGTAGGTCACAGTATTGGCAACGATGAAGAAAGATAGTATTTAATCAAAATTATCTGCAGTATTTTAATGTAACTTGATTAAAATTACAATGTATCCTCAAAAGATTTTATTTTTTAATCTTAATTGTTCTAAAAATTTACCACAACTTCAAGACTCAAAATTATTTTGTTTAGAAAAAGGAATATTCTACACCTGATTTTTGTCTTCTAAATTTAGGAAAAATGCTGAATTGTATACTGTTTCATACCATTTTTACAGATATTTTTGCCATGTTGAGAATGAGGGCTTTTTCCATTCTCAGTCTTCATTAGATATTTTGACAGTGTGATGGAGTCAAGTGGATGATACAATGAGTACACTTAGACAGTAGAGGTAGAACGTACTTCTGCAGCCCACTGCTCAGGTACATTTTGATGACCAAAGTGTATAGTCATGCATTGTTCAGTTAGAATCATTTTGTTGGGTTAGGACATGCTTGTCACCACTGAAAATTCTGTTTATTAGAAGACAAAGAAAGAGGTGTTCATAATTATCCCTAAGTATCTTAATCTTCTTATTTTGTTCTTTCAAAACATTTTCATATGAAGGCTTTTAATGCCTTAATGTTTGTATTTTGTAATATTTATAATTTATACTATTTCTATAATTCAGTCAGTTTAATAGTTATCATTCTCATATTTTTCCAAAATCTCCAATTGAAAATCCTGTGCAGTGACATGTTTGTAGACTGAAAAATCTAAAAGGAATGCCCGCTGTGGAGTTAGTGCTTTGTAGCTACAACATATGGAGTCTTACCTGACAATTAGTGTAGCACAGTACAATTTCCTAGGATAAGCTTTGTGAGTAAGTTAATGGAAACTTTACCTGTTTCTTCCTGTTTCCTTTTTAGTATTATTTTCCTTGGTTATGATGTTTTTAGTAAGGACTTCACATTGCTCAGATTTAAATCCTACATGAATGCTCACGTCTTGTCTTAATACACAACAATTAAGCAGCTAAAAAAAAGGAAGACTCACTCATCACATGGTCTGTCTCAGTGCTTGCGGCACAGGAATGGAGGATGAGATTTTCCCAGTTTGGTCTGCTCTGTCTGGATTCTGAGGATCAGCCCTTAGTTGGCTCCTTTATTCCTTAAACAAGAGTTATGTTCAGCCTAAGGCTGCTTTTTATTAAACTTTTAACATGAAAAATAACCAAAATTTGTTAGTAAAAATAGTATAAAGCAATGGTTCTCAACCTGTGGGTCATAGCCCCTTTGCACAAACCTTTCTTAGGGGTTGCCTAAGACCACTGGAATACATTATGGTTCATAACAGTAGCAAAATTTCAGTCATGAAGTAGCAACAAAAATAATTTTATGGTTGGGTTAACACAACATGAGGAGATGTTTTAAAAGGTGGCAGCATTAGAAAGGTTGAGAACCACTGCTCTAACACATATTTTAAAGTGTTAATTCTAGAATTTTTTTTCAAAATAAAACTGTTGGGAATGTATTAAAATGAAGTAATCCAAGAAAAAGAGACTACCAGAACATTTGTTATGTCGTCCTTCACACAAGTGTCCCACCAAACCAGATCAACACTCATCATGCTAATGATGAGAATGAGAGCTCTAGATCTTTGATGTGTTTGTTGTGAATATTTGTCTAACAACAAGGTAAGCCAAAGATTCTTAGGTGTGGGTTCCAAAAGAATGGTGGTCAAGTTTGCTGTGGGGTGAATGCTGAAAATTAGGCATAGAATAAGATTTGATATTATATCAGAGAAAGTCCTGTGCTGTCTTTTGATTCTGGTGTTGTGTTGTGAAGATGAATTTGGGAAGCCAGTGTATAATTGGCCAATTATAGTTCTGTTGATATGTGGCAATTGGCAGGCAAGCTAGTGTTTGAAACAGGTGAAATAATTGTCGCTTTGAATTTGCCATACTTGTTTTGCTTTTGGTTTTTAGTGATGAGTAGTGAAGTAAAAATGTTTCAGTTATAAAATTCATATGACTATCTAGTGACCAAGGTTCTAGATTTAAAGCATTTTATGTGAAAAAGTATTTTGTGCTTTACAGATTAGACATAGCATGGAGAAAAACTAAATCTGTCAGTGTATTCAGGAAGTTGATGGTTGACATAACTTCCCCAACTAAGAAGCTTCTATGGTATTCTTTGGGAGAGTGGCACACACTCTCACTCAAGACTGGACATAGGCTTTCCCTCTGAACAGACAGCTATGTTCCGAGAACAATAACTTCCAGTAATGTTGACAAAACAGAAAAGAGAAGAGGCAGGACTCTGGTTCTCCATTCACGGTCTGAGTCAACTGACCATTCCTGGTGACTGTGTATCAGACATAAACATCCAGACTGGAACTTGATTCTGCTCACGATTTTGTATTCATCCAGTTCTGATGTAAGTTGGCTCTGTTTCTGCCTTCTTCAGCATCTGCTGTTTAAATTACTATTCCATTTATCTTGGAATAGAGTATATAGTCGTTATTACTTGGTTACATTTTAGTATTTTAATTTATGGATACTAAAATTTATTAACTTGGTTACCTGAGAAATGTTTTGGTTATGTTTTCTAATAGGAGAAAATAATCTATGTGAAATATTTTGGTTGTACCCTAGGTAAATGTGTATTTCATTGGAAAAAATGAAAATTGTGATGAAATGAATTGTTCAATTTGTAAGATGAAGTGCATTCGCATTTTTTGAAAATAGAAACCACTGAAATAGTAATGTCTCTTTAAATCTGATAAAATAAAAAATATAATAAAGAATTTAATATTGCAATGAGTTTCAACTATTCTAAATTTAGAATAAATTTATATTACTTTCAGTGTAAAATGAATAATTCAATACCATTGTATTTAACTTAGGTAAATGTAAAATTTGCTATCTGATGGAAATTTAATGAGTTACCTTTGTCTGGTAAGGACCTGTTAAAGGTTGTTGTGCAATTCTTTATTTTAGCCAATGATATTTTAAATTTTTTATATTTATTTTTGTTATTTCTTTGAGACTTTCACACAATGTGCTTTTGATCATATTCTGCCTCTAACACTTTCTGAACTCAGCTCCCTTCCCTACCCATATAACTTGTGTCCTTTATTTGCTATTTCTGTCTTTTCTATTTTTAATGCCTCAAGACCAATTTATGTTGTCTAAGTATTCATGGCAGTGTGGTCTTCTGCAGTGCATGGTTGACTTCACAGGTGATACACTCTTAGGGAGAGCTGTCTCAACCTCTCCTGAGAGTGAAGAGTCTCTAATAATTGTGTATCTATCTTGTTGTGGGATGGTGTGCTCAACTCCCCTCTCCATGCTATGATTTGGTATGCTTAGGAATTGTACATGATTTATGCTCTCATGACTGTTATGAGCTTATACGTGTAGCTACCCTCCCAGGTCCAGAAGATAATCTTCCCTTGGAGTCATTCACCAGCCCAGGATCTTACATTTTTATGCTCCCCTCTTTTGTAATGATCCCTGAGATATGGGAGAAGATATGTTTTATATAAATGTTTCCTTTAGGTCTGAGTTTCTGCAGTCTTATTTACTAAACTTTGGGCAGTTGTGGGTCACCATCAACTGCAAAAAGGGACATCTCAGATTAATGTTGAGAGAAGTGATGGTCTATGTGTTTAATGATAATTTATTATGAGTTGGTTCCTTTGTCTGTTAAGCATCGTAATAGTAGGAGCTTCTTTCCTATGGCTTATAAACTGCCTAGCCATTGGTTCTAGAACAAAAAAAAATGGCACTGGGTACGAGCTTTGTCTCGTGTAGCAGATCTTAAATTCAGTGACGAAGAAGTTGTCACTTCCCTGATATTCACGCCACTGTTGCACCAGTGAGCAAGTCTTCCCAGGCCAGTCATTCCTGCAGTTTACAGAACTAATAGCTAGCTAGGATTGCGTGATGGTTGTTTTTCTTCTCCAGTAGCTCACATAGAGCTTCTAGCACCATGGAAGCTAGCCAGTAAGGATGAAGCTTCCAGGATTCATAAGTCCCAAATTTTGTCTGGAAATCAACAAATTTTGGGAAAAGAGCTGGTTAAATATTTTACTTTGATATATATATATATATATATATATATATATATATATATATATATATATATATATATATATATAGAGAGAGAGAGAGAGAGAGAGAGAGAGAGAGAGAGAGAGAGTTTACATAATCCATCAGAGTGGAAAATATTGAAGTAAATTATATAAAGAGCTACAATTAGTTTATGCTACTAAAGGCTAAAGAGTTCAAAACAATTTTTCTTAACTTATTGCAAACTAATTTTAATAAACTCTATGTTTTTATTCTGTTCAGCTTGATTAATGAGATCTGATGATTCTTATAACTAGGTTGCTGATGTTATAGTAAAGCTTAAAATACTACAAGACAGAATGTACAGATACCTATTGCTTTAGTATGATCAATTGTCACTGATACCACTCAATTTAACAGTATGCATTTTTATGAAGAATGAAAAGTAGGTACAACATTGTAATTTTAAAAGCATTTGGTTGGCTGGGCGGCAGTAGCACATGCCTTTAATCCCAGCACTTGGGAGGCAGAGCCAGGCAGATCTCTTTGAGTTTGAGGCCAGCCTGGACTACAAAGCGAATTCCAGGAAAGGCACCAAGTTACAAAGAGAAACCCTGTCTCAAAAAACCAAAAAAGAAAAAAGAAAAGAGTTTGATTAATGAAAAGGTGAATTAATTGTTAGAGAATGGTAATTTATATACTTTATTGTTATAACATCTAAATTAATTTCTATTTCAGAAGCATGATATATATAAAAATAAAAACCTGAACTTTAAAAGAATAGAAACAAAATGTATCTGATGGGCTGTATTTGAATTCTAGGCGATTCAGATCAAGGGGACTCACTAAGTCTGTGGAATACTTATACATTCACATATTTGTATGCAAGAATAATTAATGAAAAAGTGGTTGTGAATTTGAACAAGAGCAAGGAGGACATGTGGGGGAGTTTGGAGGAAGGAAAGGAAGGAGGGGAATCTGTAATTATGTTGTAGTCTCAAAAAGGAAAGAATGAAAGAAAAGCAAACCATTTTCCAGCTTTGCACTTTGATTCTTGTTCTTGTATTTTTTAGTGGGGAAATTCTTGCCTTTTATTTTTCATTCCCATCTGTCTCACTTAAAAACAAATCTCTAAAACCAAAATTAAAAAAAAAAACACCTGCTTATGTAAACAATATATAATCACGTGCCAAATTGTATATGTTGATGATTTCCTACCGTGTGTCCAAGTATGTTCTTGGGTCACAGAAAGGAAATTACTCTGTTCTTCAGCTCATATTTTCTTTATGGATTCCTAGTTTTTAAACAAAACCCTGAGTTTTACTGAAAAGAAGACAAAATACTATTCTTTCTTTACTGTTTACTTTTCCATATTACTGTTACCTTGAAAAACTGAAGTAATTTGTGACAAATGGAAACATAATAAATAGGTTGTAATTTATATTTGAAAACTACATACTTTAAAAGAATTGCATGCTCTATTAATAAAAAAAGCATTTTAAAGGATAAGGCATTATATGTCTTAATCACCACTGCCATACAAAGGTAAGATGCATAACAATCAAAATTATGCACTAGTAATTTTTTCTCACATTATACTAAAGAGAAATTTATCATATGAGCTGCATTATTTTGTTTGCAACATGGAGTAATACTAGAATTGAGTGAAAATTGTGTTACTATAAAATGTAAAACCAAAAGCATAGCAATAAATGCTCAGGTTTCTACAGTGCCATTCAGCAAAGTGCAAAACAAATCCAGTGAGACAAGGTATTTGTTGGTTTTACTTACAAAAGCAGAAACCTAAAATCAATTTAGAAAAATAGAGATTTATGATTTCTTCTGTAACGTACCAGTTGTTTCAACTGGGTTTTAATAAAGGGTAGGTGGTAATCAATTTTGATTGAGTGCTAATATGAACATCCTAGAGGAGAAAGATTTTTTATTTGTTGAAAATTAAAAAAAACCTAGATAACTGAAACTTTGCACAATAAACTAGGTGTTTGTTACTTTTATTCTACATACTGCCTCCAATGTGTTTGATGTAGCTTAGAAAAAAGTCAGCTACTCCCAAATAGCATACTTTAGAAAGGAGATACTGGTAATTGTCAGTTAATGTAGGTATCAGGAGAATTTTTATAAAACATATTCCAGGTATATCTGTTGATTTATTCAACTACACAGTGCTCTGCATAGAAATTCTGTTAATTGTTAAGGGTTTTATAAACATTACACTTGCTGCCTTAAGGAGCGTGAGGGATGACAGTAAATAAATGAAAAGCAGCAAATGATATCCACTAGATAGCAACTTAGTTCATAATTAACTTCTGAGTTATACATGGGTTCTAGAGAAATGGCAGGTGAAATGCAGAGGAACATACTGTAGACCAGATACTCTGAAAAGGCTCCCTGAATAGCCGACCCCTAGACATGTACACTGGCTTGGCAATACCATGTGTCTCTTCTACAATAGCAAAAACTTTCATTAAATTCAAGAAAATTCTATGTGCTCCTGCTTCCCATTATCTTTGTGTTGACGTGTATTGAATCTCTCCAACTCAACGTGGCTGATATGTGTGGAATTTTTAGGTTTCTTCATTTCATGTTGACAACTCGCTTATGCTAGTAACTGTAGCAATAGCAATAACAATCATATTTATGTTCACTAGGGACTAGCTGAGCCCTTGTACCTTCTGGGAGATTAGAAATCTTTCTTTTATACACACCCAACAGACATTTTATCAAATTTGTCAATGTTCTGATGATGAGATTAATCAAAACAGCATTATGGAAAAATATTTAAATAACAATTTGGAAGTCTTTAGGACCCAGTATTAACAATTTTATTCTAGAGCCTAGTAAATAAAAGTTATACTGAAGAATTCTTAAACTTATGTTGTTATTTTACTCACCAATATGGCTGCATTTAGGCTCTAACCAGTCTTAAAAGAATGTATTATGCTTTATTAGTTCTCAAAGAATGTTCAAATACTGGTAGTAAGTGAAGCATGCGTCTTATAAGTGTTTTATTTATTGAGATCAATGATTTTGAAAATAATAACAAAGAATGTAAATTCCCTCACTCCTAGGCAAGGCTTTTCTGGGGCCAGAATCTAGTCTGCATTTCCACAGAGAGTGACCCATATGGCAAGATATTAGCCTCATTGGCAGGACAGGAGTCATTCTTTTAACTAGTACATTCATTTGTTCACTCACAAACTCCTCACATATCTCTAAAGTGCCCTCAATAAGCTCTTATTACTTGGTCACAAGAGTAGACAAATCACTCAATCCATCTTCTTTCAGGTTCATAGTAAGAAAGGAAGAGTGACATTTAATGTTGATATGAACACATATTTTGATAAGTTTGTATTTCTGCAAAAGCAATTGGAGTACTATGAAAAAAATCACCTCTGCAACTGTTTGTGGAGGTGAAATATAGATGAAGAGATTCGGGAGCATCATTTTTTCTTTCACGGTAAGAGTTGGTTGGGGTTTTCTTATGTCTTTAAAAAGGCAAAGATTTAGAGTCAAAGAATATCCCGCCATAGTTTTTAACACATTGAAAGCAAAGTGACTTATTTAAAGAAGAAGGTAGAAATGCAGAAGTACAAACAAGTGGATTCCCCACAAACAACAGCAGGATGGAGTTGTGACTGACTGGGCAGCATTAGTTTCTGAAATATGAAATGCAGAGGAAAGTGAATGACTAACCATGAGCTGGATGTTGAAGCTACAGCGTGGGACAGAAACTTTCAGACTTCATAAAGACAAAAGCCAATTCTCTTCCTTACCTGTCCTATACATCTCAGAAAAAACAATTCAGTTTAAGAAACTATACTGCTGCTTAAAAGAAAATGAAGATATTAGTCTCTATCTAAGAGAATTGGATCCTGAGTACATCAGTTTTGTTGGCTTTCTGAAATCTCTTTTTTCCCTCTGTAGCCCGGGCCTACTCCGGCCTGAGGGCCTGACATCCTGCTCTCCCTTTCATTGGCTTGTTTTAGAAATAGACTGCATCTCGTCTGCAGGCACATCCAGTTCTTTTCTTTTTTCCCTTTCCTCAACTGTTCCCTGTACCATCTACTCTGAACATTCGGGCACGATTCCCTTTTCACTGTCTTTTTACTCTGAATTGTCCCATTTCGTTTTTTAGAGACAAGAGTTGTGTTTGATGTCTTCTTTGAGCCTCACTGCCACCACTGTTTCATCACCTTGGATTTTCCAGATGACCCCAATCTTCCAATTCCAAATGTCACACGTTGCAACCAGGCAGAGTACCTTAAAATATAACAGGGTTCTGTTTTTCTTTAGTGCTTCTTCCAGGTCTTATCTCTCAATGGTTAACACAATTTCTGGGGTCTATCCCATAGGTTTTTGTTGTTGTTTTGTTGTGTTTTTTGTTTGTTTTTCCTACCATTTTCAAGCCTGTTAAAGAATATTGCTATTCTTATTAGCAGAGATTGCCTTCGATGTAGGTCGTCTTTCGGTTACTATGACAAAACACCAGGATAAATCAACTTAAAAGGTAGAAATGTTTATGTTGACACATCACCTTGTAGCTTTCGGTCCTTGCTTTCCTGGTGCCATTACCTGATACACTCGTGGTGAGCCAACATCACTGCTGAGAGTGTACAGACTGGCAAAGAAGCTTGCTTTGTAGAGCCTAGGTATCAAAGAGAGACGCAGAATTCTAATATTCCTTTCGGTGACACACCCCATTATCATAATTAGAAGCAATTAGTTATGACATAAAAAATATGTAGTTGTGTAATGGCACACAATTCTAGAATTTTTAAGTTTTTGACTCTGTATGAAAATAAGCTTCAAGAAAGATATATTATTTCATTTTTACAAATTATTACTTTTACTGCTGTATTGTATTTGTGAGGAGAGAGGGGTGTGAGTGTGTGAAAGGCTTTGTCTGTATATTCCATGTGTGTCTGGTCATCTTAGAGGACAAGATGTGGAGTTGAATCACTTCGCTCCCTCCACCATGTGGGTCATGAGGTAGCACTGTTTCCTAGTGACACCACAGGCAGGTGATGAACCTGTTAGCATATGGACATTGGGGTCTAAAGTCGTCACTGCTGGTATCCTGCTGTCTGTCAGGGCAGTTTGCGCTTGTTGCATGCCCCCAACTTCTCAGTCATCAGTGCCAAGTTATCGTCCTGTCTTGGATCCTTCAGATCAAGTTGGCTCTTGTCTTCCCTGTGCTCCCATAGCCCAGGCAGTCTGTTCTTCATGCTGGTATTGTTGTGTGTATTAATAGTTCCAGGGGTAGATCCTACTACCCAAATTAAAATATAATTCCCACATCTTACCAGATTTGCTAAACTCTCAAAGCCTGGAAGAGTGTTCTGCATGCATAACAAAATGTCTTCAATAGCCCTGTAATTGAACTCACTGTGCTTTTCCTATGGTGGGTGCACAGGGAATACAGCACAGTGGCTTGTGGTGAGGCAGTTGGCAGGAAAGAGCAGCAGCCACATGTGAAAGGCACATTTTCTATTCCTCGTAAATGAGATGGAGCTTTTTAAAGATAATCACAGTGTGTTCCACTAGCAGAGGCAAGAAAGCTCCCTGGATATCTAGATCCAAATGTTTCCTATCCTAGAACTATTATGCATGAAATATATAACCAATGAAAACTCATGAGTGATTCCTGCATTGCCATGAACTTAGTGTATGTGTTCTTCAGATACTTGCTCTGTGTTTGAGGTGATGGAAAACATCGATACTAAGGAACCTGAAAACGGTGGTAAATATCGATCTTTGATGTCAGATGGGTATAATATCATAGGAAAATAACTCATGCATTTACAGATGTAATATGCTGCAGATTTTAATTTTTTTCATATTCAGCTTAAGATTTTTTCTAAAGATAATTGTGAAAGGAACAAAATATAGCATTTAATTAGTTTTGTCTTTTGATATCCAATAAGTTTTACATGGAATTATAGGTGTGCAGCACCTGTCACAAAAACAAGGTGAAGTGAGATATCCTGAACTTTGCTGTGAGTATGTGAGGCTAGAGATTATACAGACGAATGTCTCCTGAATGCCCTCCTACCCTCACTTCTCTAGGACCAGTTTGTGGCATGAAGACCATAGATTTACTCCAAGAAAAAATTTGAGGCACAGATGAAGCAATCCTCCTGAAGTGATTTCTACATTTCTATAGCACAGAGGAATGCCCCAAGATGAAAAACATGTCCAAGAGACATTCATTTTTATGTCATAGCTTCTGGATTACTGTGTTTGATCTTGGGAAAATGGCATCTTGTATAAAAAATTCATTTTTCTTTGTGAATATTCAACACACTCAAATAGACTTAAGCCATTAGAAAGGATTCTTTGTGGTAACATTGTCATAATTAGCAGCAATTATATCTTTGAGGAAAAGAGATGTAGTGATTTTGTATTATTTTAATTATGCTGTAATTCTTTAGGTTTTTGACTTTATATGAAAATAAACTTTAAAAAAGATGTATTATTTCTCTTTAGTATAAAAAACCCTGTTTTATTAGAGAGTTTTCCCAGGAAACATGACATCATATTATCTCCTAATCACAAGGAATCTGCTTTTTAGCATAGATATTTGACTTTGTTGTTGCTGTTGTTTTGAAATTAATCTGTGATATTGACTAAAATAGTTGGTTGTGCATGAGTCAGAATGGGCGTATTTTCAAAACGAAGATGTTTAGAAGGGTCATGGGCCAGCTGTAATTTTGTACTATTAGGCATTAAATTAAAAAAAATCTACTTATTCTCTTAGTAACATTTCCCTCTATTTCATGCATGTTTTTTATTTATGGAATTAATTTTTTTAAGTGAATCCTTCGTTTACATAATGTCATGATCCCTTTTTATAGAAATCCCTAGCCATAGTTTTGTGTGAGTCTGTGCAACGAGAGGATGACCAGTTTTGAATAATGAATGACAAGGAAAAAGAAGGCTCTGAAAACATTTCCAGAGTTGATGACTTTCGGTTTAAATTCTACCAGTAGTTCTTTCTTTTTCTTAAATTTTATACATTTATTTATTTAGTATGTGTGTCTGTGTGTGCATGTACATGTGTTCATGTCTGCATGTATGCCTGTATGGCATGTAGCAGTCAGAGAACAACTTTCAGGAATTGGTTCTTTTCTTCCACCACCTCATCCCAGGCACCAGACTCAGGTCCTTTGGTTTGTACGCAAGTGCCTTTGCCCAGTGAGCCATCTTACAGATTCAGAGTGATTCCTTAAGATCAGAAAAAGATGTGAACCTCCTAACCAGTCATCAGAAAAATCAAATACATTCTAAGCATTGTTTCCAAAGAATTTCTCCTGTATAACTCAATGTTTGGGAACAATTATGAAAAATTGAGATCTACTGTGAAAATGTTTTGTCATGCTTTGAGGTCTGTGAAACAGAAAAAGTTTAAACTTTCACATAGCTTCCCAGGATCTATTCTCCCATGAACTCTGAGTGACAGCCATCAAACAGAGCATTTTCATTCCTCTACCCATTGCCATAGGATGACTCCACATCAGGCTACAAGATTGTGATGTCCCAGAATCCTGACAAGGGAGGTTAACAAATTTGGTTATTTAATACTAAATGATCAGCTTTAAAATGCATATATGCAACAGTATACAGACTGAGCAGGCCACACACTTATGGATGTAACATTCAAAGAAAAAAGGCTGTGAATTTGAAGAACAGTAAGGAGGGTATACAGGGAGCGTTGGGGGGAGGAAAGAGAAGGGAGTAATTATATTTTAATATCAAAAAATAAAAGAAATAATTGACTACTTAGATTGGGATGGGTTCTCTGTGTGCTTTACAGAGGTAAATGTTCCCAGGAGTGTTTGTTTTCTCAGGGATGATGACTGACTGTCACTTTGCTGACCCACTAATATGGGCAGACGGGAGTGTGCAGGACATGGCAGTCCCCTCAGCCCAGTTTGTCCTTAGGAAGAACAGTTTACTTAACTTTGGAAACATGGCATCTTATGAGCAAGAAATCTATATTTTTCTCCTCTTGATTCTCCTACAAAGGTCTACTTGCTCTATTATACTTTTGATTTTGTTTTCTAACTTTTTTTGTTCTAGTTTAAAGCATTAAAATGTCTTCTGTTTTTCAAAATTATAATTAAAATTGATAATGCTGTTCAATGCCCATGTTAGTTATTTTCTTTTAGCTCTGTTGATACACATTAGACATTAGTGGAAATTCTTCATTGCCTTATGATCAACATATTTCAATTAAGACTATGTTAAGTTTTATTTTAAACTTCATAAATGTGCACATTTTGTAGTTTACAAACAGATATTCTAGTCTTCAGTCTTCTATAAGTTCTTCAAATTCTCCTATTGGAAATGGTATGGCCAGAATCAACCACAGTTCACACATGCAATCTTAAACTGCTCAGTAGCCACATTGAAAAGACATAAAAGGAAGCAGCTAAAACTTACTTCATTCATCCTAATACATCTAAATATTTCTAAGTTGCACCAGTGTCAAGTTGTTAATATTTTAATTCTATTAAAACTTAAAGTGTTTCAATTCAGTTGCCAAGTTTACAACAGATAAAATAATTCATAACATTTCATAATTCTATTTAACAATAAAGGCATATTCAACAGAAAACATTAGGTTTTGGTGGTTGATTTGGAAAATTTATATGAATTAAAATTAAGTACATCCATAATGTGAGTCAAATGCCAAGTGCTAATAGTCTCCTAAAGCCAGTGACTACCAACATGGACAGAATGCCTTTCTATACTTATAGTGAACCTTATAAATACATAGTTGTTACGAGGAGTAGTCAGAGCAAGAACTCTCAATTCAAAGATCTGTTAATTATTTCATTGGTATATTCATTGTACTATAATATCATATATAGTTAAATGCATAGAAGATATAAGCTGGGCACACTGTTACATCCAAGGGTTGGGGATCAGAGGCAGGGGGAACACAAGTACTTCAGGGAGACCTCATCTTAGACAAGCAAACCTCATTTCATAACAAAGAGTAGGTAGAAATTTAAAGACAGTAACATTTGTTATTTTATTACCAATTTTCAAAACAAAACAAAAAACTCTTAAAATATAAGGTGAGAAAATCCTTGCTGTTTCTTCAACATTCATAGTCCATTTTTCCATCCAGGGGTTTGGAGGACTCGGGTCAAATTTAATGCCTGGTTTTAATGTCTGATGCACTTAAAAAGATGATTCACAAAACACAAAGGTGCAATAACACATTTAAGGAGAAGCGCGCATTGTTAATCACTGGATATTTAAAGCTGCATAATAGTCTTGATAATTCTGAGGTCTGAATGCTTGTCAAACAGGATTAAATTGTCATGGTTTCTACTTTGTAACATTGTTGGCTACAAGCTTATTCTCAAGAGCAAAAAAGAAAAAAAAAAAAAAAAACACCTGTCAGCTTTGCCATTTTTATGTGACTCTGGTCGTCATGAAATCTTCATTCTGTACTTTATTTGCAAGAATCGTTTGAAGCTGCCTGTCCCTTGTGAGTGGTAGTTTTAATAAATTAAGCAACATAGACAGTAAACCCACTGAACAAGGTTCACGTGCTCTGTAATGTGCCTCACCACAAAGAAAGTGGGCCAGAACTTGAGTAGGAAAAGTCCCCTCTGCCTCAGAGGCTTCCTGCACTGGGAATAAGGGGTGTATGTGTATGTGTGTGTGTGTGTGTGTGTGTGTGTGTGTGTGTGTGTGCGTGTGTGTGTGTGGTGTGATGTGTTTGGTGTGAACGGGGAAATGATGTTCTTGATTTGCATATGCAAACAAGGCTTCATTATTACAGATCTATTTTTAAAGATAATTTATTTTTTAATAAAATGTAATTATAGATATTGCTATTTTCTTCCCACTCTTGGCACTACCCAATCAGTATTACTGATATAAGATAGGTTATTCCTTATTGGGTGGATTTTTCAATTAATTGACCCGCATAGCTGTGGCATGCGGAAGCTCCTCTCAGTAACTATGGGTAGCAATTGCAGTCTGTGTTTTCAGTTTCCACCTACCAGCCTGGATTTACGTGACCTCTTTCAGTTGTGCAACTATAAAAACGGCGTGGCCATGTGATAGACATCGAGTGGCCCAGCTGAGTCCTTAGACAGCTTGAAAGTGTGCACAAGAGGAGAGCACAGAACCTGTGTTATCCTCTTGACAAATAAAATAGTGCAGAGATTAAGACCCCAGTTTAAGAAATGTCCTTCAGTTTTCATTAAATTATAAAGAATTAACGTTGTAGTTTCACATTCTTCAACTAGGAGTCTCTAGAGATAGATACTGAAAAAACTTGTCAAGCAAAATTTAGCATCTTAATGGGTGTTTTAAAGTGTTGGTATCATGGCAGGACTTTATTTTTAAAAATAACAACAAAATTCTGTCTTTTCTTTTTTTATTGCATTTTATTTATATGTATATTATTATTTGTGGGGTGTGTGTGGAAAACTTGCTGGAATTGGTTCTGAAGCATGGTCTGCAGAGATCAAACTCAAGTGTCATGCTTTGTAGCAGCTGCCATTGCCCTCGCAGCCATCTTGCTGGTCCTCCTTTACTTTTTAAGTATTAGGATTGAACCCAGGGCCTTGGACATACAAGATCAGAGTGATACCCTCCCCTAAACCAGCCATAGTCCCCATCACTTCTTTTTGTATGAAAACAGTGAGCAAGTGAAAAAAATATTTTATTCACATTTCATGCTGAGAGAAAAAAAAAGCATGCCATTTCATTCTATTCCAGTGGGGGATAACTAAGTCCATTGCTCATTATTTGTTATATTTTGAGTGGGCAACAAGAGCTAAGTGTGTTCTTAGGAGTTTCCCTTTTACTCTATTTCACTACCACATAAGATCTTTCATTATTGAAAAATAATTGATATTTACACCTTGTTCTCAAAAACTTGACAAGTTCCTTACCACATTAGTTGAATGCTGGTCTGTATCTAAACTGATTTTTATTTACATGGCATTCTGTATGCTCTTCTTCACTAATGAGAAGTGGATCTTGGAGAATTGGGATCTAAAAAATGGAAAATTAAAATCATCACACTCTGCATTTTATATTTTATATCTTTCCCTGGAATGTTAGGTTTCCCAAGTGAGTGCTTACTAATCTTTTAGTACAGAACATGTTTTTGTCAAATAGTAAAGAGTATAGTCTTGAACTATGATTTCTGGTATTTAAATATGTCTTACAGTAGAGCTGAACAGAGCCTGTTTGGTGTCACAGTACAGATGGAATAGACAGGATCAATTGTAAAGGTTATGAACATCCTGGTTTCTTAATGCAGTCCCTATGAGCCATATTAATTTAAAACTGACAAATTGATATGATTTAAGGTTGAATAAAAATGTTGCTAATATTTAGATTTATCCCAATTTCTACTATGCCTTCATATATTGGGAATGTGGTGTACAGTGTGGTGCTGGGAAAAGCAGTATTATCATTAAGAATTGGGGTCTAGTTGGGTATCCTCAGAGCCTGTTGGGAATGGTACCTTAGTTGTTATTGAATTCTGAATTAGTTATCTGGAATATGTGATAAGGCCCATAGCCTGAACAGGGAATTGCCCTCTGGTTTCCTGATGGTCACTTCCTCAGGCCTATATCCCTAGAATATGGTTTCCATTACAACAGAGCTAGTGTCATAGATTTTGGTCTTTCAGAACTATGTGAGTTAAGGAAGCACCCCTTTTTTGTAAAGTTAGATGACCTCAGGTAGGTTGTTATAGAAAAGAAACTGATATGTACATAGTGCATGTTTACAACATAAAACATATGGTGTCTGTCTGTCTCTTTGTCTCTCTGTCTCTCTATTCCCACCCAGTCTCCCTCTGTGAGTTTGTGTGTGTGTGTGTGTGTGTGTGTGTGTGTGTGTGTGTGTGTGTGAGAGAGAGAGAGAGAGAGAGAGAGAGAGAGAGAGAGAGAGAGAGAGAGAGAGAGAACTACTACAGTAAATGATCAACCTGCTTACTGAAGCTGAGAAGTCTTCCTTCTACCATGTGAGAGCTAGATAGTCAGGAACACTGATGGTATAGTTCAGTCTGAGTCTCAAGGCTAAGATTCAAGAATGCTGATGTCTAGGACCCAAAAGAGGGACCAACTAGTTTTTAGTAGCTTGTTTTGCCTGTTTATTCTATGCAAGTCTTTAAATTATCTGATTCCAATCCCTGAGATCAGATACTTGCAAGGGACACTTAACAGATTCAGCAGTTGTATTTATATATTATGTGTTTGTATATTTATGCAACAATAGCAATTAAAGAAGAAAAAAGAGGCCATGAATTTGAGATAGAACTAAGGAGCATGGAAAGGATAGGAAGAAAGAAAGGGAAGAGGTTGATTTATGTAATTATAATTTTTAAAAATAACTATATTTACATGTCTGAAGAGATATTGGAAGATGCTGGCCAGGATTCAGAGAGCAGGTCTTTTTTCCTCAATGTACTGATCAAATGCAAATCTTCTCTGGGTACAAGGTCACAGAAACACACAGAAATATTTTATTACCCATCTGGGCATCAATTAACCCAGTTATGCTGGCAGGTGATTTACACTAAAACTAATTAATATTTTGTTTTCTTAAAGAAAAGAAAATTAAAGGATAAATTTAATCTTGTGTTTTGAAACATAATAGGCTTGAATTCTATGCTTTATATAATGTATACATATAATAAATAATTGTAAAGAATAGGAATCAAGCACATTATAACTGTCACATGATGTGGATATTTATTTATTTATTTAGACATTCATTTTGCAGGCTTCTTTTTATTTTGTAAGTCCTGTGAAACATCTCTTGGTATAAATAAACTTACAGGTACTTTAAGAACATAGGATAATTTAAAAATACTAGAATTAAAGAGTATGTCAAGATTGGGGATTGCTTTCTAAGTGACTAAAGGATAATAATGAAAGCTGCCCAAGTTATTTAGTGTTCTTTAGTAGTTATCAAAAAAAATATTTATGGAATATCTTACTAGGGTAGGTCCTGTTTAGTGTGGTCTTTCTCCAAAAGTCTTACATCTTAAAGGCATGGTCCATACAAGTAGTGCTTCTAAAAGGGGGTTGGAATATGATGGCAATGACTTTATCAGTGGGTTCACTCATAATTAAATTGGCTATTAGACAGTGGAGATGGAAAAGAGAGGGTAGAACACTCGGGCATGCCTGACCCTGGTCATGTGCTTTGTTTCTTCATGTTACTTCGTCTTAACCACTGTAGGTTGAACTGCTATGTTTTATCATATGCTTTCCACCGTGATGATCTTGTCTTATACCACCCTGACCATAATCGCAGTGAACAGTGAAGCTTTTTGATACATTGGAGGCCTCAAACCTCAAACAACCTAAACACATCTTTCCTTAAGTATCTATACATGTTTCTATATTATGTTTCCTATAACCTAGTATATAGCTTGTGACTGCGAAGGAAGCTGTTTGCTGTGGCTTGAATGGAATTCTACCCACTGGCTCATGAGGTTGAATGTGTGGTTTGCAGCTGGCAGTGCTCTTTGGGAGATTGAGGAGCTTTTGGAAGTAGATGCCAGCTGGAGATAGTGAGATTGTGGATCTGCTGATGATGGGAATGGAGATTACACCATGACCATACTTTTGGCAAAAGCTTCAGTCTCCTCATCTGCTGAGATTTCAGGAAGCTGTCTCACTGTCCTGCCTCACTGCAGCTACTTGCCCCTATAACTACCCCACCACAATGGGTTGGAATTTCTTGCTAACATACACTACCACACCATGATAGGCTGACATTCTTTCCACAGACCTTTGTGTTATTTCTTCTCAGGTATTTGTTCACATAGATGAGAACATTCACTAGTACAAAATGTTGATACTGACACTGGAGTTTATTGTTGTGATTAAATTACCCAGGTGACTCACAAATTGTTTGAATTGATTTGTGGAAGGAGTATGGATAAGTGTAGAGCTGGGTACTAAAAGTGCTCTAATATGCCCTAAGCAGAATTTGACAGGCAGAAGTCTGGCAGGCCAGAGTGCTGATAGGAATGTAGAGAGTAAATACAATGCCCCTGAGGATTCGGAAAGCCTTAACATTCATCCATATTGTCTGGATTTTACCTTCAATATACAGTCATGTCTACAATGGTTTTAAAATTTACCTGTGATATTTTCTTCTTTCTCACAGTAAATAGTTAATTGATCCACAATGCTTTCCTGAGTGGCTATTGGTATTGTACTATCTATTTGTTGAATTTCAGCCAGTGATAGAATTACTGGGAATATGACATGTGATTAAAATATGGCTTTAAGTTCAATCAGTTTACCAATATTTTTCCATGTATTTAAATTATGTTGATCAGGACTTAACTTCTATGTGCTAGAGGAATACTTACATGGTAGTCTATTCACACAGCCAAAGCTGTATTTGTGGAGATTTGTAATTCTCTAATTCCATAGATCAGTTAATAGGATTTCCCTTCAGCTCCTGTAGTGTCATAAGTTAATGACATTCACATTTTGATATAGTCTTAGCCAAGGGAGGTCATGTAGCCAGTGAGGCAGAGAGAGGAAGGAAGATTGCCCTTCTTGAATCTGTTCCATCAAAATGACAAAATGAATCTATAATAAACAATAGCTTAGTGGCTTCATAAGCCTACTGCATCCACCGCAGAACACAGCAGGCAAGTTATTTATGAAATGGGCTCTTGGAAATATGACTCCCATTTCTATGCCCTTTTCAACAAAATGAATTGCCAGTATGCATTTACTTAAAACACAGGGTTGCTGTATTATTTTTGAAATATGATGATACCATATAAATAGAAAATATTCTTGAAATCCAGTCTATTTAACAAATGCAAAACAATAATTCTTTAAAATATTGTTGAATGACTTAGGATTTTTGAAGTTTATGATAAATAATATATGTTATAGAAATAAAAACATTTTGGTATTATTTAAATATTGTCCTTTGTATGCAAAATATCACTAACTACAAATTGACTGCATATAAATGTTGGTCAATATAACCCACTTCTGCATGTTTATGTTGTATTTCCAACCAGAATATTTATTGACTCAGAATTCTACCTGAGGATTGATTCAGAATTCTCAGAGACTAACAAAAGTTACTATCAATACATAATACATATGTGCTATAGCTTTCTCTAGCAAGAATAGCAGACTGCTTCCAAGTTAATCGTGTTGCCTTTCAAAGAAACATCTTTTAATTACCAAACTTGTCCTAGGGATGTGCCATTTCATATCACACTATCTAATGTGCATTACAAATTTTCAACCTATTTTCCTATTTTAAAGTTAAAAACAACGAAGAAATCTAAGAAATACAGGTTGAAAGTGTAAGCTTTGTATTACAACTGTGTTCTAAAATATGGATACCAGTAGCCCTGGCTTCAGGGTCACGTGAACACAGCAGCTGCAGAGTTGGACAGGCAGACACTGGTGCTGAGCTGGGGCTCAGAGCCGACACTGGCATTGCCGTTGGATACTCTCAACATGTGAAAATTATAAATGTCTCAATACAACTGAAATAATACAATACAAAAATCTGTAACTCATACACAGTGCTGTATACTCGTTCTGTTAAAGAAAAGTATTATGTCTTGGAACATTCAACTCATTTTATTTTATGAGAGTCTCATGTATTCTCAGTTTTTCTAGCTATTTTATATCAATTAGAAATATTCTCACAATTTTGAACCCTTGATAATGTCATTATTCTTTAAACGAACTAGGGCTTTCTTTAGCTGTGCCTACCCTTGCATTTTCATCCTTAAAAGTTAGTGTCTGGATTAAAGGTTAACACCAGAGTTTTCATAAATAATCACATTGTCATATATAAAGTACTCCCTTCAAAGACTATGTTTCTTTAATATAAAAGTCTGCCACTGACCATCAAGCTATTTTCTTAGTTATGCAATTGTATTAATTTATTAAAAAGTACAAAGTTATTTTAGGTCATATTAAGATATATTATTATATTCAATTTGGTTTGAATATTAAAAGTAATGCCAAGTGCTGGTAAAAATAAGCGAGAGGAAATGAGAACTAGAAAAGAACTCCAAGGAAAAATGAGTTCCTCATTCGCTTCAGGTTCCCAGGACTTTCTAGGAAATATTAGTGTTGCTTTTGCTTGTTTTTTTCTTTCCAGAAATTTCTTACACTAATAATCCCTGTGAATGGGTTTTCTTCAATGAAGCATTATAAGGTTACTCTTTCTTTGGCTAGTATGTATAGACCCATGTCGTTCCCACAGCAGTAAGAGGTGATGCTATCAGGTGATTCTACATTGTTATGTAGCAACCACTCCTGCATGTTACCATTCAGAAGTGGATTATGTGATGTCAGACACTAGTGGAGAGAAGAACTCACACTTCATGAAAGATATACCCACATAGTGCACGTTTCTAACAACACTTTGCCTGAAAAAATATGTTTGAATTCCATTTTTAATGATAAAAATATAGGTCTATATAGAATTTAACATTTTTCTTCTGTGGCCTACTTGTTTATAACTTTGGTCTATTTTTAAGATTTTAATTGATATTTAAAGCATAAAAATACATTATATTCAGTAAACATTAGTCTTATTGACACATGCCACAGACATTTATAATTTGTCCTCTTTCAATTTTTATAATATATTTGGTTTGAGGATGTAAATTTTATTTCAAATCTGAAGTTATGATTACTATGACTTCTTAAATTACTTTGCAATTATTTTCTGAATCTTTGTCCTTTGGGCTTTTTTTTTGCAACTAAACATAAATGTTCTGGGATTTATTTTGTGAATAGGAATAAGGGAGATTGTGGCATAGTGGAAATCAGGATCAAGATTCATCTCAATGCCAAGTTTTCCTTATATGAGAGGTGGTTGTCATTTACATATTAGCTCATCTATTCCCTACAGTGGAAATATTTCTAATTTTAAATTTATAATATGTTCACATGCATTGTGTTCTGGAGAGGCTGCTCTGTCTTTTGGTCTAGTTGGGGGGTCACAAGCCTACTCAAAATTTATTTAACTAAGTTTTATGATACAACCATTTAATATAGAGTATGAATATATCTGTACCTTGCTACTCTTTATTTTTTTATTTTTTTATTTATTTATTTTTTTTTTTTTGGTTTTTCGAGACAGGGTTTCTCTGTGTAGCTTTGCGCCTTTCCTGGAACTCACTTGGTAGCCCAGACTGGCCTCGAACTCACAGAGATCCGCCTGGCTCTGCCTCCCGAGTGCTGGGATTAAAGGCGTGTGCCACCACCGCCCGGCCCGCTACTCTTTATTTTTGAGAAAACTCTGATCTTTTTAAAATTCACTTTACCTAGTTATAAACCATTAATATGTTTTATTGGGATTTCATTAAACATTCTCTTGGGAAAGAAATGACTTTTATAATTTTACTATATAGAAAAACAGACATATTTCCCAATCTGTTTCAGAAAGCCTATTTAGTGAATTTTCACTCTTACAAATTCCAAGGAATCGTTCTGTGTTCTCTAATATGATGTTCACTGTGCCTCAACTTGCCCCATGTTACTGCCCTTCATCCTCGTTCCACATGCAGGAAAACAAGGAAGCCTGTCAGAAACTTGAGGCGATTGCATGGCGGGCATTGTTAATTACCGAATCTTAGACAAGCTAAAACTGAACTGTTTCTACTTAATCACTATCTCGGTGATGTGGTAGGGGCATTATTCATGAAACAGAGCAGGCAACACAGCAACGATGCTTCCTACAGGTGTCTCAATAAGAGGCATGGCTCTAAGCGTCATTAGAGAGGAATGACCCTGAAGAAAGGTCTGTGAACCATGAACTTGTACCAGATACCTAATTTCATGATGCTAACCCAAATTTCTGATAACTAATAATTTCCCTAAATATATAATAACAGGAAATGTTTCACAACAGCATAATGACTATTCCCCATCACGCTTGTCTTTTGTATAATCACAGTTACTTTTGAAGTTGGCCATGATTTTTGCAGTTGACAATGAGTATTACAAATATTTTACTGAAAATTATAAACTTTAAAAATTTATTGCTTTAAGACATTATTTTATAATATCTATTGCATCTTCACATGTAGTTATTGTTTCATTTTTGTGTTTTTTAAGAAATTTTAAACCTTGATATTGTGTAGACAAGGCCCAAAAAAGGAAAAATGAGGTTCATATAAAAAGATTATTTAGTAGAGTGGGTAAATTTTTGTTTGTTAAAGTTTTCCTGGTATCGACTTTCAAAAAAGGGCTAACACCAATACTTCTCAAATTATTCCACAAAATAGAAACAGAAGGAACACTGCCAAATTCAGTTTATGAGGCCACAGTCACTCTGATACCCAAACCACACAAAGATTCAACAAAGAAAGAGGATTACAGACCAATCTCCCTCATGAACATTGATGCAAAAATACTTAATACAACACTCACAAACTGATCCAAGAACACATCAAAAAGATCATCCCTCATGATCAAGTAGGCTTCATTCCATAGAAGCAGGGATGGTTCAGTATATAAAAATCAAGAAATGTAACCCAACATATAAACAAACTGAAAGAAAAATTCCACATGATCATTTCACTTGATGCCAAAAAAGCCTTTGACACAATCCAACACCCCTACCTGATAAAAGTCTTGGAGAAAGTATGGGTGCAAGGGACATACCTAAACATAATAAAGGCAATTTACAGCAACATATAGTCAACATCAGATTAAATGGAGAGAAACTCAAAACATTCCACTAAAATCAGTAACAAGACAAAAGTGTCCACTCTCCCCATATTTATTCAATATAGTACTTGAAATTCTAGCTAGAGCAATAAGACAAGTAAAGGAGATCAGGGGGATAGAAATTAGAAAGAAAAAATTCAAAGTACCATTATATGCAGATATATGATAGTACACATAAGCGACCTCAAAAATTCTACCAGGAGACTCATACAGCTGACAAACACCTTCAGTGTGGTAGCAGGATACAAGATTTAAAAAAAAATCAGTAGTCCTCCCTTATACAAATTACTGAGAAAGAAATCAAGGAAACGGCACACTTCACAATAGCCACAAATAATATAAAATATCTCTGGGTAACAGGGTAACTTCTAACCAAACAAGTGAAAGAGACTTGTATGACATAAACTTCAAGGACTTGAAGAAAGAAATCAAAGAAGATATCAGAAGATGTAAAGATCTCCCAGACTCATGAATCAGGATTAAAATAGTAAAAATGGTCATCCTACCAAAAACAATCTACAGATTCAAGCAATCCCCATTAAAGTTCCAACACAATTCATTACAGACCTTGAAAGGATAGTGCTAAATTCATATGGAAAAACAAAAACCCAGGATAGTTAAAAACAATCCTGAAAAAATAATAGAACTTCTAGAGGTGTCTCCATTCCTGGTTTCAAGTTTATTATAGATCTATAGTAATAAAAATTACATGTTGTTGGCATAAAAACAGACAGATTGATGAATGGAATTGAATCAAAGACCCAGATATAAATCCACACACCAATAGACACCTGATACTTTTATTAAAAAGCCAGAAATACATAGTGGAATAAAAGAAAGCATCTTCAACAAATATTTCTGGTCTAACTGAATGTCTGCATGTAGAAGAATGCCAATAGATCCATATTTATCACCCTTCACAAAAGTAAAGTCCAAACAAATCAGAGACTTAAACATAAAACCAGATACACTGAACCTGAGAGAAGACAAAGTGGGGAATAGCTTAGAACACACCGGCAAAGGAGACCATGTCCTGAACAGAAAGAACACTGAATGCACAGGCACTAAAATCAACAATTAATAAATAGGACATCATGAAACTGAAAAGCTTCTGCAAGGCAAAGGACAAAACAGCAGCCTACAGAGTGGGAAAATATATTTACCAACTCCACATCTGATAGAGGGCTAATATCCAAAATGTATGAAGAACTCAAAAAACTAGACATCAATAAACCAAACAATCCAATTTTAAAATGGAGCACAGGCTCCGAAAAGCCCACTCATGCACCAGGGATGGGTCCTGATCCCACTGCCTGGGGGCCCCTTAAACATTTCAACTGTCTCACCTATCCAGAGGGGCCTAATCTAGTACCATGGGGGATCCTCATCTATTGGTCCACAGTTCATGCGTTTCCACTAGTTTGTCTGGTCATCTCTGAACATTTCCCCATCATGATCTTGATGTCTCTTACTCATAGAATCCCTCCTCTCTCTCATCAATTGGACTCCTGGAGCTCGGCTTGGCACCCAGCTCTGGATCTCTGCATCTGCTTCCATCAGTCACTGGATGAGGGCTCTATGATGACAGTTAGGATATTCAGCCATCTGATCACCAGAGTAGGCTAGTTCAGGCACCCTCTCAACTGTTGCCAGTAGTCTAAGATGGGATCATCCTTGTGGATTCCTGAGAACATCTCTAGCACTCTGTTTCTCCCTATTCCTGTGATATCATCATTTATCATGGTATCTCTTTCCTTGCTCTCCCACTCTGTCCCCGTTCTAGCTCGAACCTCCCGTTCTCCTATGTTTTCATCCCCATCCCTTGCCCTCCATTACCCTCCTCACCCCCAGTTTGCTCATGTAGATCTCATCTACTTTGCCTTCACTGGGTGATCCATGTGTCCTTCCTAGGGTCCTCCCTGCTAGCTAGCCTCCCTGGAGCTATGGATTGCAGTCTGATTATCCTTTGATTTACATCTAGTATCCACTTGTGAGTAAATACATACCATGTTTGTCCTTCTGAGTCTGGGTTACCTCACTCAGGATGGTATTTTCTAGTTCCATCCATTTGCCTGCAAATTTCATGATGTCATTGTTTTTTACTGCTGAGTAGTACTCCATTGTGTAAATGTAGCACATTTTCTTAATCCATTCTTCATTTGAAGGGCTTCTAGGTTGTTTCCAGGTTCTGATTGTTATGAATAATGCTGCTGTGAACATAGTTGAGCATATGTCCTTGTGGTATGATTGAGCACTCCTTGGGTATATGCCCAAGAGTGGTATAGCTGGGTCTTGAGGAAGATTGATTCCCAATTTTCTGAGAAACTGTCATACTGATTTCCAGAGTGGCCATACCAGTTTGCACTCCCACCAACAGTGGAGGAGTGTTCCCCTTGCTCCACATCCTCTCCAACATAAGCTGTCTTTAGTGATTTTGATCATAGTCATTCTGACAGGTATAAGAATAGTAAGATATCTCAGAGTCATTTAGATTTGCATTTCCCTGATGACTAAGGATGTTGAGCAATTTATTAAATGTCTTTCAGCCATTTGAGATTTTTCTGTTGAGAATTCTCTGTTTAGCTCTGTAGCCCATTTTTTAAATCGTATTGTTAGGTATTTTGATGTCTAGTTTCTTGAGTTCTTTATATATTTTGGAAATCAGCCCTTTGTCAGATGTGGGGTTGGTGAAGATCTTTTCCCATTCTGTAGGCTGTCATTTTGTCTTATTGACCATGTCCTTTGCCCTACAAAAGCTTCTCAGTTTTAAGAGGTCCCATTTATTAATTGTTGTTTTCAGTGTCTGTGTTACTGGTGTTATATTTAGGAAGTGATCTCCTGTGCCAATGCATTCAAGACTACTTCCTACTTTCTTTTCTATCAGGTTCAGTGTAACTGGATTTATGTTGAGGTCTTTGATCCACTTGGACTTGAGTTTTGTGCATGGTGACAAATACAGATTTATTTGCAATCTTCTACATGTTGACATCCAGTTATGCCAGCACGATTT
The DNA here is from genome assembly GCF_007827085.1 of Peromyscus californicus insignis. Classification (NCBI taxonomy): domain Eukaryota; kingdom Metazoa; phylum Chordata; class Mammalia; order Rodentia; family Cricetidae; genus Peromyscus; species Peromyscus californicus. Next base: position 5,950,632 of record NW_026294617.1, on the reverse strand, counting down.
GTTAAAGATGCTTTCTTTTTTCCATTGTACAGTTTTTTGATTCTTCATCAAAAATCAGGTGTTCATAGGTGTGTGGGTTAATGTCAGGGTCTTCCATTCGATTCCATTGGTCCACATGTCAGTTTTTATGCTAGTACCAAGCTGTTTTTATTACTATAGTTCTATAGTAGAGCTTGATATCAGGGATGGTGATGCCTCCAGAGGTTGCTTTATTGTACAGGATTCTTTTAGCTGTCCTGGATTTTTTTTTTCCATATGAAGTTGAGTATTGTTCTTTCCAAGTCTGTGAAGAATTGTGTTGGAGCCTAGTGCCTATGGTGGGACACTTTGCGCAGCCTTGATGCAGGGAGGAGGGACCTAGACCTGCCTCAACTGAGTGTACCAGGCTCTGCTGACTCCCCATGGGAGACCTTGCCTTGGAGGAGATGGGAATGGAGGGTGGATTGGGGGGGGGGAGGCTGGGGGACAGGAGGAGGGAGGAGAGGGGAATCTGTGGTTGGTATATAAAATAAATAGAAAATCTCTTAATAACAAAATGGAAAAAATGGGGTACAGATCTAAACAGAGAATTCTCAGTAGAGGAATCCCAAATTGCTGAGAAACACTTAAAGAAATATTCAGCATCCTTAGCTATCAGGGAAATGCAAATCAAAACTACTTTGAGAGTTCATCTTATATCTGTCAGAAAGGCTAAGAACAATAAAACAAGTGACAGCTCATGCTGGTGAGAATGTGGAACAAGGGGAACATTCCTCCATTGCTCATGGTAATGCAAACTTTGGCAGACATTATGGAAATCAATATGGTGGTTTCTCAGAAAACTGGAAACCGATCTACTTCAAGACCCAGCTATAGTGCTCTTGGACAGATACCCAAAGGGCACTCCATCCTACTATAAGGACACTTGCTCAATTATGTTCAGAGCAGCTTTATTCATAATAGCCAGAAACTGGAAACAACCTAGCTGTACCTCAACTGAGGAATGGAGAAAGAAAATGTAGTACAATTAAAAACAAATGTCATCATAAAATTTGAAGGCAAATGGATGGAACTATGAGTAAGGTGACCCAGACCTAGATAGATAAGCATGGTATTCACTCACTTACAACTGGGTATTAGCTGTTAAGTAAAAAATAATCATGTTACAATCCACAGACCCAGAGAACCTAAGTAACAAAGTGGGATTAGGGGGATGCATGGAGTTCCCTTGGAAGGGAAAATAGAAAAGCTTCTGAGGGTGTACTGGGGGCAGGTGAGGATGGAAATAGGAGGGATCAGGTTGTGGAGGGGTGTGTGTAGGAAGACAGTAGGGGAGTTATGACTGGAATTGGGGGGTATTTGGCGGGTAGTGTGGAAACCTAGTGTAGTAGAAACTCGCTGAAAACTATGAGGATGACCCTAGTAAGGGCTTCTAGTAATGGAGGATATGGAGCCTCAACTGTCCACCTTCTGTAACAGGCAAGGCTTCCAGTGTTGAGATTGGGACACCAACCCAACCACAAAACCTTCCACCTGCCATCTTCCCTGCCGGCAAGTTGTGCTTGGGCAATGATGGGCAGAACTTTTGGGACTGGCCAACCAATGATTGGTCTAATTTGAGGTCCACACCATGAGATGGAGTCCATTCCGGAGATTGCCTGGATGGCTAAGAACAGGAAGCTGGATAGATCTGTGCCGGTAGTCCAATCATCAGAGAGGCTCCCCCAGCAGCTGATGGGAGAAGATGCAGAGACCCACAGCCAAACATTAGCCGGAGAGAGAGCCAAGGTTGAGATCTCCATTAGGTTCCTCCCCTTGGAAAATCCGTGGTGGTGGGGGGCAAGGGAGGAATTGTGGGAACCAGGGGGTAGGAGCCTCCAGGAGAACAAGATCCACCCAATTAACTAAGCAGGGTTCATGGGGGCTCACAGAGATTGAAGCCACAATTGGGGAGTTGCCTGAGCCTGAGTCTGCTCTAGGTCCTCTGCATACATGTTATGATTGTTGAACTGGTGTTTTGGGGAGACTCATGACAGTGGGAGTTGGGGTGTCTCTGACTCTTTTGCCTGCTTTTGGGACTCTCTTCCTCCTACTAGTTTGCCTTACCAAGCCTTGATATGAGGGTATGTGCCTGATCTGACTGTTCCTTGTTGTGCTGTGTTCAGTTGATGTCCCTGAGAGGCCTGCTCTTTTCTTGGTGGAGACTGTGGGTGGAGTGGATCCAGAGAAGGGAGGTGAGGAGGGAACTTGGAGGAGTGGAGAGAGAGGAAGTTGCAGTCAGAATGTATTATTTGAGAGAAAAATAAATTTAAAAAATCCTGGTGTAATAATTTCATTACAAAAATTGTTTTAAAGTATTTTCTTTGAAATACACCTCATTTTGAATAATCTAAGACAAAGTAATATACTAGCAAATTGAAAAGATTTATTATGTGTGAATACAGTGTATTCAAAGCTATTGTATTAGTTGTCTCTGTTTCTGCTGCTCACCTCCCCACCCCCTACACACACACACACACACACACACACACACACACACACACACACACAGAGCGAGAGAGAGAGAGAGAGAGAGAGAGAGAGAGAGAGAGAGAGAGAGAGAGAGAGAGAGAAATACTAATCACTTTCCCTCTAAGAGATATAAAATGCCATTTGTATATAATATATACACAAAATTCAATTCTATTACTGAATTAGCTTTATTAACCACTATCTAAGAATGTTGTATTTTTCCCCTAGAAAGACACTTCATGTTATAAACTATTGAATGCTAAAAAAAAAAGAGAGAGAAATTCTGTGCTTGGAGGACCGAAGCAATCTAGATTGTAGCTAGAGTTTTCCTGACTGGCCCACGGTCAGGGCAAATCTCTGTCACCTGCCAGTCCCACAGCCGTCAGACCCAACCAAGTAAACACAGAGACTTATATATTGCTTACAAACTGTATGGCCGTGGCAGGCTTCTTGCTAACTGTTCTTACAACTTAAATTAATCCATTTTCATTAATCTATACCTTGCCACATGGCTCGTGGCTTTACAGCATCTTCACATGCTGTTTGTCATCGTGGCAGCTGGCAGTGTCTCTCTGACTCAGCCTTCCACTTCCCAGCTTTATTCTCCTCCTTGTCCCGCCTACACTTCCTGCCTAGCCAATGGCCAATCACTGTTTTATTTATTGACTAATCAGCAACACATTCACCATACAGAACATCCCACAGCACTGGATGCTCTCCTGGGCTGTAGTAAGATGATCTGTAAGGAAGAAGGGAGAGTGGAGGGAGGAAAAGTTGGAAGGGGGTGGTGATTCAAAAGCTGCTGCTGTATTTATATATCACATTGGTTTTCTCATTTCTTGTTTCATCTGACCTTCACAAAATCACACTTGACCTTGGTGAGATAAGTATAAATAATCCCATTTTGTGTACAGAATCTTGGAGACCCAGAGATGTTTCCTAAGTTAGCTGTCCAGCTAGTCACTGGAGGCCAGGATCAGAACTTCCAAGCATGTATAATCTCTAGGAACAATGAGTATAAGCTTAATATAAAATGAATCTGTAACATCCATGTAGCTCATCATCACTGCTATAGACACGTTTTGGAGTAGCCACAACTCATGTTTCAGAGAGTAAATCTTACCCATGATGCCCTCTGTAATGGTCCTGTGACGTCACCAGTTTCCCCAGTACTCCTCACAAGGAGACACTACTGGTGCAGCTTTTAGAGCCAGTTTTGAAATAGCAATAATCTACTGATTAATAGATCTCAGCTTACAAACTATCAAATCAGGTTTTAATTTTACTTTTATTATATGATATTTCGTATTTGTCTATTTTTTGGTGTCTAAGTGTACATGCGTTTGTGCCATGGACACATATGTCGAAATCAGAGGACAATATTTGTGGGAGTTGGGGATCAAACTTAAACATCAGAGATGGCAGCTTGTATCTTAAATCATTGAGCCATCCCTCTCTAGCCCCAAGAAGAGAGGTTTCTGTGACCGTGTTTCAAACCCGGGTCATGTAAGTGCTGAATCGTAGTCTCTTGACCACCAGGGAGCATCTAAATTCACGTTTTAAAAAAAATATGTAAAATGCTGGTAATATATTTACATAGCTTGAAAAAATTTTAAAAAAATAAACTATAGCTCCTTGAAATTTAACTTTTAAAAAATTACTTAACAATTCATTCTAGGTACCATAAACTTAAATGGCTGTTTGTTTCACACTTTAAAGTGGCATTATGATATACTTAAAAACTTCTTGGGCTTTTGAAATCAACTTTCATCTTTTCTGTTGCTGAAAAAGAAAAGTTTTTATAACCTCTTCAGTATCCATGTGTCAAAAATTCCCTACAGTCAAACAATGGGATCCAATCCCATTGGTGGAATCAAAAGTTAGAACAGTCTTATTTCATACAACTTCAAGTTAAAATGAACAATTCTGGGTTTGATTTTTCTAAGGCCATCAAGAAAATGATAGTGCACACATGGGAATATGGAACTTGAATATATAATTACTTACTAAATTGATCTAAAATCTCCGTATTGATCTACTGGGTACCATGATATTCATTTCTGAAAAACAATATAAAATGTGTTATGAAAATCATCTAAAATATATTTACGAAATAGATGCTAATATCTCTTTAGGAACTTCTGAATCCCTCTTATGTATTTACACAATGGGCTGAATAATTTTTAAATTGTATTTTGAAAAAACAATTTTCTTTTTCTCTCCCAAATTAAACATAAAAATGATGAGGGAGAGGAAATTAAGAATATACTGTTTTCATTCTTAATTTATCATCTCATTGGATCATTGTATAATCACTTATTTTACAAGTCAAAAAGATGTTTCTAAATTTTCTCATATACATAAAACAGTAAAATCATGCACATCTCTCAAAGTAGCCTCCCATTAATTTATAATATTGTTTATCTATGTTTAAATGCAGTAACCATAGTAATTATAGAAAAGGAAAAGGCTTGTTTAGGACAGTAAACATAAACAAGTCTTTGCCTTGATATGGCACTTTGAATAATAAAAGAACATCTATTATAAGAGTGTTGAAGGACTCTGAAAAGCCTTTTGTTCCATAATGATACTCACTAATATGCAGTAATTCAGAGAAAGGAACACAGGACATGTGTAGACCCTCTAGCCAGGAGTTTTAACAGAACATGCAAATTCAGATCCCCCTGTATCCCATTTTCCTCATTGGTATCCATATATGGAGCTACTAATTAGCACTTTATACCACACAGCATTTTCTACACATTTCAGCATAAATTATTTTGAAGTGCTATGAACTATTAAAACTATCGGAAATACAAACCAGGCAATATGGGTATTCAATGCACTGTGACAGGCATCTCTGCAGGGTGAAGTGTGGGAAAGCAGACACTAGCTCAATACAAAAGACGGAGCTCTAGCCAGTAGATGCTCCTGATCCGAAATGTGTACTCAGTTTCAAAATCCGTTAAATCAGCATGTATCTTTGAAAGTTTACAATACAAAATTAAACAGATGAAAAAAAGAATTTAACTATCTTAATTTTGATTTTGTGACATATGAAACTATTACATTGGTTGGTGGAAGTACTTTATTGCAGAATTGAGACTAGAAAATCTTCTTGGAGGTCCATGTCAGGGCTGTTTCCTTTGTATGGTTGTCTGAGTATTTTAGGTATTTTACCTTGTTGCAAAACTAAACTCCATGCAACCTGGTCTACCTGCTGTTTTGACCAGGAACAATGAAAACAATAATTTGGCAATTACTATATAAGAACAACATTTCATCTTTATCTGTTTTAACATTAGATTTATCTGAACCTTATAAAATTCTGATCCCCAAACCTTGGATAATTTATATTTACATATTTATATTACTTTTACTTTGACATGCTGCAGTATTACTGAAGTGTTTTATACCAAAAATTTAATTTTACTGATTAACTTAGGCTATCATATTTATCAACCAATAATAATTTATAGGAAAATGTGAATTATGTTTTAGTACAAAAATACTGCTTACTGAACTAAGTATTATAGTCATAATAACTAAAGATAATGCTTACTATGTTGGATTATCTATCTATTTGGTTTCTTCTCTTTGTGCTGTGTGGGAGCCTTGCCACAAATACTTTGAAGGGAATCAGTGGATCATTGCTATTCTTTGTTGTTGTTTTTTTTCTGCAGAATTAATTTCTTTAAAATTGAGGGCAATAATTTTTGATACAGTTTCAGAACATTTCCATGAGCTGAACTGATTTAAGAGAGAGAGGCTGAGTGGGGTAGGAGAGGGAGTAAGAGAGACTGAAAAAAAGAGAGAGGGAGATCAAACAAACTGGAGCTCATTTGCTGAGGTAATGCGAAGTGAAATGGTCTCTGTGTTCGGAATCTAGAAGTTGAGAATGAAAACATGATGAGCAAGCAGTGAGGATTTGAGTGACACCTTACCTGAAAGGGCTTTCTGTTATTGAGCTAAGTTTCTCATGTCTGAATATTCAACTAAGTACAGTTTCTAATGAGTGAACATTTTTATTCAAGAAGAGATTTACCTTGTCTCAATTCTGTATTATATTATCAGGAACCACATTTTATGTAGTGAAGTAATGGCTCAGTAGTAGAGTGCTCAACTAGAATGCATAAAGCCCTGGGTTCAATCCTCAACAGTGAAAAATAAGAAGAAAGAAGAAACCTACTCCTCCGGTGTGTTGGGGGGAGGGGGTGCTGTGTTTGCATAGGTATGTGCATGGGTGTCTAGAGGCCAGAGGTTGATATCAGTTATATTCTTCAATAATTTCCCACATGTATTTTTCTATTTACTTGTTTGTTTATTTTGGAGACGGGTTTCTCTCTGAAACTGTAGCTCACCAGTTCAGCAGGACTACCTGCCTGACAAGCCTCAGGCACCACCCCTCTCCACTTCCCTACTGTGATTCCAGGCCAGCTCTTCATTTGCTTCCCTTGTGGGATCTGGGGAGCCTAACCCAGGTTAAAATGATTTCATGGCCTTGTAGTCTGTTTTTTCCTGTAGTTTGCTGGTGAAGAGTGAGAATGTTTTGAGAGAAAAACAGAGTTGGGGAAAAAAAATCACTGGTTCTACTTTTATTTTTGAGTGAAAGGAGTGGCTTCTTTGTATGTAGTTGTAGAACATTTGTAAGGTTGGCCTGTTTTAAATTACTTTATTTATTTTTTTTGGTAATTCTGTACATGGATGGATACAACATATTTAGATCATAGCCATGTGAACTATCCTCATCCAGCATCCTCTGGAACACATCCCATATTCTTCCCATCTTCAGATCTCTTTGTCTTTTATTTATTTATTTATTTGGTTTTTTGAGACAGGGTTTCTCTGTAGCTTTGGAGCCTGTCCTGGACTAGCTCTGTAGACCAGGCTGGCCTCGAACTCACAGGGATCCGCCTGGCTCTGCCTCTTGAGTGCTGGGACTAAAGGCGTGCGCCGCCACCACCGCCCGGCCTCCTCTTTGTCTTTTGTATGATGCACTGAGTCCAGTCAGTGCTGCCTCTGTGTGCGTGGTTGTTGGGCTCCACCCCCAGGAGCATGAACATCCTATCATGAGTCACTGAAGACAACTGACTCTTCCTCCTCCAGGGGCTGGAAAATCCCAACGTCTCCCAGTGGGGTCTCTTGATTCTCTTGTCTCTCCATGCTGTCATCAGGACTAAATCATTTTCTTAAGAAGATGAACTTTGATTGCAATTTTTATACCAGTGTGTAGCTCTGTCTTCTATGTGTCTCACAGAACTCACACCAGTTAATTTCTTTGCCCTCTTTGTGGGAATCTTTCCTATAAGAGCCAAGTAAATAGTGGATAATATTGTCTTTAGGTCTAAGTTAACCCAGAAGTCACTGTAGTAACTATTTGTTTATTTGAAATATCAGTAGTTGAATTTTTAAAGTCTTCTCAGCCAATGCTGGTCTTGTTTCCTACTACTCTATACATGCACTAGAAAATAAAATTAAGTTGCCCATGGTGCTTTGTAATAAAAAGTTGAATAAAGATGCATCATTTGCATGTATTCTTTTATCTAACCAAATGTTTAAAGGGTCACTGCTTGATATAATAAAATAGCCAGTCAGTTAAATCTATTCTGACCTTTACAATACAGTGCAGTGAAGAGGTTGGTTAAAAGGTGCTGAGATTGCATGCAAAATGACAACTGATGTACAGTTCTGTTATGTATTCTCTCTCTCTCTCAGATATTTATATTAATTAGAGCTCTCAGATCATTTTTCTCACAACTTAAAGATGATAAGATTTTTAAAAAGTATTATTCCCAAATGCAAATTAAACAAAAAGAGAAAAATCAGCATTTTGATCAAGTCCTCAATTTTTCCAAATAAATGTTTCTGACAATGGCTGTGTTACAATTGATAGCTTTAAAAAGAAGCTTTCAAAAAGCTTCCTGACTGCACTATCTTAAGTATTCCTAAAAGTTTCTGCCCTCATCCATAAATAAAAATATATACTATGAAATTTGTTACATGCTGGAATTCAGCTGCTTCCAATGTTTTCTAACATATCTATAGCTCTTTAAATTACAGTTGATTTTGTGAGCCTATAATAAACAGAAAATAATAAATTTAACATTGGCAATCATTGCCATTAAGAGTAATTCCAGTTTTCTTTTATTTCACTAATGAAAAGACAGCAGAGAGTATTATACTCTATACTTATTATCTTTTAATTGAATAAAAGTCCATTGATAGTTTGAAGGAAATTAGATAAATACAACACCAAATCTATGAATTGAAGTGTTTCAAAAGACAAAAAAATTAAAGGTTGCTGTTGTCAGAAATTTGAAAGTTTTTGGTCTGGAGAAATGGTTTAATGATGTTGAACATACACTGCTCTTCCAAAAGACTCAGGTTGAGTTCCTAGCACCCTCATGGGCAGCTCACAGTGCTCTCTCCAGTCTTTGCAGGCACTGTGTGCACGTGTTTAACTTAACACACATGCAGGCAAACACTCGTAAATGTACAAATAAATACGTCTTTAAAGTCCTCTGTCCCCGAAAGGAGCTAGTCTGTCAGTACATTAGTTATTCTTCTGCTGGGCGTTTCCTCCCTGGCATCTTTTGGTAATGACCATGAGTGATCTCCAGAGTTGTATGACCAGAGTTCAGGTTACAGATTCCCCGATTACTAACTGTATGCTACTTAACCTCTATTTCTTTTTCTGTTAAATTGTCTTAATTACAGTAGTTAATATAGTATGATAATTTAATTAACTGACAAGGGTAAAGATCCTAAAAGAGTGCTTGGCACACACTAAGCATGAAATCAATATGAACTATTAATAACTCAAATGCCTATCCTGAATTTACGAGGGAGACTTTGAAATCTCTTGCAGACAACGGACCTTAGGGGAAGCCAAGTAACATTTCCACATGTTCTTATTCAAATCAACACCTCTGTAGTCTAACTCTTCCAGCAGGACTTCATGTTAGCCTTAATATTCAGAGAGCTTCATGCCATTTATCTTATAAGGTAGTAATAATGAAGACTCTCTCATTTTTCCTAATGTCATCATTTCACTATGAATGTCAAAAACTCTATTGTTTTCTAATAGTTTGGAAAACATCAACTTAATGTCCTTGCCTGTGACCTTCTAAGAATAAGAAAAGAAGAAAGGGAGCGTTTGAAATATGTATTAGCCCTTTTTAGTGTTGGTCAATGTTGAAAGAGGAACAATCATATTCCAATTAGAATGTTCTGTTGACTCTTTTCAACTATTTTTTATTTAGTCTTTATGTGAACTGACCTACCTTCTATTGGATTTTAATGAGATGTGAACTATTTTATTTTCTTGCTGTTATAAAATTAAATGGGATCTATCAACAATAGTTAACTTTAATTACCTATAACATATTCCATTTTTAAATAAAACTTACATAGAATTGCAAAGCAATTTTCTAGGCATAAGACATGTTCCATGAGAACAGAGTTCTAGATATGCAGTGAGGGATGAATTGAAACTTCACAGTTTTTCTGAAATGCATTACAGATGGAGACTGTATTAATGACGTTATATACAACTTACAATCAATTTTTCTTTATCTAAATATACTAATTTTTAAAATACCCAAGCCCAACATCAGCTAAAGCACAAAACTTTAATTTTTTCAAAAAATTAATTTTATGTGTGTGTGCCTGCTTGTCTGTATGTGCACTACAGCTTGCAGTTACCCACTGAGCCAAGAGCGGGGTGAGAGGTTCCATGGAACCAGACAGAGATGGTTGTGAATTACCAGAGTTGGTGCTGAGAACTGAACAAAGATCTCCAGTCTCCAGAATTCAAATCTTTCAAAATAACAACACAAGGTTACAGTTAATTATTATAAACTTGACTTCATAGGATTGTGGTAATTAACAACTACTATGCCAGAAATATGGCATAGAGATACCTTTAGGCCATGTATAAGGCATATATAAAATTGAACTTGGCAAAGATGTTGGTCCCAAACAACAGATTTTTGAAATGCTTCTTGTCCCAGACATTTATTTTATTAAGGTATTGTTTGGAATTTGTTATTAATTTTTATTTACCTGCATTATTGCATTTTAGTATATATACATCATGGTATCTTTTTCACAATTGCCTCCAATCTTCTCATCTTCCTTTACCTCTAGCACTAGTCTCGGTTTTTTCCAAATAGTTTCCTATCTGTTTTCTTGTTATGTGATAGAGAGACAGATGTTAGATAAGTTATAGAAAGACAGGCAGACAGACAGACAGACAATATGTAGGTGCATCAATTCAGAGTTAAATCTAGATTTCACAGAAGAGAGAAAGCAGAAGATATTTTGTCTTTCTCCTATTACCCTCTCTTGCCCATTTTGTCCTGCCCATTAGACATTTATTGGACTACTAGTTTTATGTAATCTCTATAATACATATCTATCTATAAATATATATTTATGAGTAAACCCATGTGATACTTATCTTATGAATCTGGCTTATTTGGCTTTTCAAAATTATATTTTGTTTCCATCCATTTTTCTACAATGATGAACTTTCATTATTTACTGCTGAATAAAACCTCCCTGTGTATATGTGCCAAATTACATTTATCCATTCCTTTGATGATAGAATCTTGGTTCCATTTCCTGGATATTATGAATACTGTTGCCGTAAACATGGATGAGTAAATGTCTCTGTGATATGCTGACATGGACTCTTCTAGGCATATACCTGGTGGTTTATCAGAGGTATAAGGTAATTTTGCTAAAGTTATTTGATGATCCTCCAGACAGATTTCTGTGGTGATCTCACTAGTCCACACGCCCATCAGCAGAGTAGAAGAGTCTTTCTTTCCCACCTCACCTGTGAGAAATCTTGTTAATTTTCTTGGTGATAGCTATTATCACTAGGATGAGATAGAATGAAGCTTCAATTTCCATTTGCTGATGCCTCAGGATGTTAAATATCTCATGAATTTCCAATAAATGACTCTCAACCTATGTTGTGTTATCTGTGAGATAACTAGAGTATAATGAGAAAGATATTCTTCAGGAGAAAGTGCAACTTTTGATTCAAGTTGGTAAACATTTTGTCTGAGTTAGTCCTCTGCACTGTGTGATGCCAGGTAGGTTTTCACTCAGTTTTGACTCATGTTCTTTAGGCACTTCTATGACTCTACCAAATATCAAGACATCAAAGAACACAAGATTTAATGAGGTCAATTCTAAGCAGACACACTGAGAAAACAAACTTCTGCAGGTGGCAATCAACCTAAAGATCACAAACACATGAGGCAAATCAATAGAGGGCAGTGTCTGAATACGCTTGTGTGCCTGGTAAACACGACAGTCCTTTAACTGATATATGATTTTTCCAAATTCAACTTCTACTTTCTGTGCTCTTGTGGGTCTAGAGCTGGACCCAGAGCCCTGTGCAGTCTATTAAAGTGCTGTGCCCAGTATTCACCGTCTTAATTCCCAGAGTCCTTCTATCTTATTCTCTAAAATTTGTGGCATGCAAAATGCTATTCTTAGCATTAATAATTCTGTCATTTAGGTATGAGTCCCATACTGTCTTAAAATGCTGTTTAAGCCTATTGTAATTACTGCTTGAGCCAATGGTAAGTACTGCCTGAGCCAATGGTAATTACTTTTCCCTGTCCAAAGACAAGGAGACAGTGGTGGGAACTTTGGAAGAAAATTGTAGTGCAGTGAAAGGACAGTTTGGAAGCTACCTGTCCTGCTTCAGCCTTCACTGAGAACTTTGGCAAGTCATTAAACTGTCTAAGCCTCACTCTAATAAATACAACCATTACCTCATACCTCATGTTCCTCTAGAATGATGTAATTCTCCAATATTGTATCTATAAAAACACCAAACATTTAATAGGTTCTTTTGGAGGTATGATTCACTAATTGTCAACAAGTGTATTTGAGTTCAAATGTACTAGTGATAGGGGTTAAAATAAAATGTACTTGTCTGAGAAAATGTTTTCTCTTAGACTTATTGCTTTAATTACTTACACATATACATGTTCTTCATAAAAATATGAGACACTATTATTATAAGATATTATTACTCTTTATAATAATATTTATTATAATAAATAATACAGAGAGAACAATGAAGTTTCATAAAAGTTCAGAAGTAGTTTCACCTCCTATAGGTAGCAACTATAAATTCATGGATATTTGCTGTGGAATGTTCTGTATGGCAAATGTGTTGCTCTGATTGGTTAGTAAATAAAACACTGATTGGCCAGTAGTCAGGCAGGAGGAAATATAGGCGGGACAAGGAGGAGAAGAATTCTGGGAAGTGGAAGGCTGAGTCAGAGTCACTGCCAGCCGCCACCAGGACAAGCAGCATGTGAAGATGCCAGTAAGCCACGAGCCACGTGGCAAGGTATAGATTTATGGAAATGGATTAATTTAAGCTGTAAGAACAGTTAGCAAGAAGCCTGCCACGGCCATACAGTTTGTAAGCAATATAAGTCTCTGTGTTTACTTGGTTGGGTCTGACGGCTGTGGAACTGGCGGGTGACAAAGATTTGTCCTGACTGTGGGCAAGGCAGGAAAACTCTAGGTACAGATATTCTTCCATGCAGCAATCCTTGCATTAATGCATACTAAGGTATAATTTTTATGAAACTGCATTCTACACATGCATGAGTACATATTTGTTATGATTTATTCCTTATGTCTTAAAATAAACCTACTATGACAGATCTCTGATGAAGACTTTTACCCATTTGTAAGAATATTTATAATATACCTTCTGGGCTATAATTAGATCTTTATCATGTAATTAGAAACATGTTTATACAAAGCTTCTAGGAATTCCTCTGTAGACTTTATCTATATAGGTGTATGACAAGACAGTATTTAATTATAATTTACTGTAGGTCAGTATCCTGAGTGAATATAGATAGAATTCAATACCTGAAAGTCAAGTATAGTCTTGTATCAAAATGATCATTTGTAACTGGTGGCTTTTCTCTGTCCTGCCTTGTTCCATAGTCACTTCCAAATAACCACTCAGAGGCTTAAATTAATTATAAATGTTTGGCCAATGGCTCAGGTTTATTACTAGCTAGCTCTTACATTTAAATGAACCCATTCCTATTAATCTATGCATCGCCACATGACCCATGACTTACCGGTTCTCTGACATCTTGTTCCTTGGGCAGGCTGGATTGCATCTGCTCGACTCTGCCCTCCTTCTCCTTGTGTCTCCATTTGGGTCTCCTTCCCAGGCTTATTATGCCTGGCTATAGGCCAAATCAGTTTTATTTATCAACCAATGAGAGCAACACATATTCACAGTGTACAGAAAGACCATCCCACAGCAATCATTCACCATGACCAAGTTGGCTTTATCCCAGAGACACATGTAGGATTCAATATAAGTCAATAGTTATGGAACTGGAGAGATGGTCCAATGGTCATGAGCATTGGCTGCTCTTCCAGGAAACTTGCGTTTGATTCCCAGCACCCACATGGTGGTTCACAACCATGTGTAACTCGAGTTCATGGGAGTCAAATCCCTCTTCTGGCCTCACAGGCACCAGGTCAACAGATACACATTCAGGCAAAACATCCATACATAACAAATAAAATAAATTTTAGAATATGAGCAAATAAATATAGAAAATCATATAATGGACTTAAATGCAAAATTCACATGGTCAACACAATAAATGCAGAAAAAGCTTATGACAAACTTCAGCATGTCTTCACAATGCCCTAGAGAGTATTGAACCTGGAGGAAATAAACTTCAACATGATTAATGATATATATGACAAATCCATAGGTAGCATTATCCTAAATAGAAAAACTTGAACCCACCACATTAAAATCAGGAGTGAGGCAAGGCTGTTTACTTCTGCACTCTTTTTAAATATAGTAACTGAAGCCCTAGCTATAGCAATAAGACAAGAGAAGGGATCTCAGGGATGCTAATAAGAAAAGCAAAAATAAACCTGTTTGCAGATTATACATTATACATAAGAGATACCAAAAAATTCACCAAGAAAATCTACAAGTCATCGCCACTTTCAGCAAAGTGGTAGAGGAGAAAATCCAGTTACAAAAATCAACAGCCTTGGTGTATACCAATAACAAGCACGCTAAAGAAGAATCCTAGAAATTCTCCCATTCACAATAGCTTTTAAGAAATTAATAAAACATCCAGAAATAAAAATATCAAAGGAAGTAAAGGACCTGTACAATGAGAATTGAAATCTCTGGAAAAGGTAACAGAGAAAGACACTACAAAGTGAAAATACCTCCCATGCTAACGGGGTGGGAGGATAATATTGTGAAAATGGCCATCCCACCCAAAGTATGTAAGATTAAATGTAACCTCATGACATTCTTCACAGAAATAGAAAATGAATATGGAAGTATAAAAGATTCCAGAGATCTGCAATGCCTGATCTTTCTCGAATTGAGATAGAGGAGAGAGTCAGAGACATCTGTTCCAAATGAATGGACAATCATCTCATCTTCCGTTGAAACAAAAATTACCGCAAAAATTCCCATACTGAATTTAAATGTTCCTGTGAGGTACAGATTAAGTGCTATGTTTTGTATTTACTTGTGCCTGCTCCCTGATTCTCTTTTCTAGTCTCTTTCGATGTTGCTCATGCTAGGATATGTTCATTCAGTTTTGCAGTATCGTTTAATATCTGGAGGCTCGGTGGTGCTTTGCATGTAGCTGTTATGCTTTTCCTAGCTATTTTCACAATTCATTCTTGGGATGAATTTTAAAATCTTCAATTCAACTTCCTATAAATCATGTTAGTATTATCTAATTGTACAGTAGATAGATACATCAATGATGATAATTTTTACAGCATTAGTTCATCATCTTGATGAACAATGCCTCCTGAATTTTCAGGTCTCATAGATGCAGGCTAGCCTGGGCTATAAGACTACCTCAAAAAACAACCTAGAAAACATCTAAGATAATTAAATATATTATAAATGTTACCATTTTCTCTTGAATGTTAACCTTGCGGAGACCAGAGTAAGGAGTGTTCTGCGGGTAATATTATCTACTACACCTGGAGATGCCCAGAAGAACTTGAGATGAGAATTCGGGTCATGTGCAGACGTGATCATTAGGGATTGAATGAGGAAGGAGCAGCCTTCCTTCACCCAGTTCACAAAATGCTCAGAGTCTCATTATTAAACTAACATCAGTGTTTTCGTAACAACATTAACATCACACAGTGAAATGTTAAAGAACTGCTGTTCCATTTCTTACATTCTCAGGTTCTTATTAAAAACAGTTTTCAATTTCATGACGTGTAATTTTGATGTCATTTTTTCTTTTCACATATTATCATAATAGATTAGACACTTTCCAGGGACCTGAACTGACACAACTTGAAAAACAGCTCTCTTTGATAGAAAGTTGTGAATATACATTGTGATTAAAAGTGGGTGCTTAGAATAGGACACGTGAGCTGCCATGGAAGGCTTAGCCGGATAAAACACACGGATTTCAAAGCACCGTCAGCGTCAGAATCATGGCACATTCGAAGACCTAACTGGTCCTGCATTCTATTTTGTCCTGGCATACTAATTATTAACTGCCTTATATATAATTCACTTATTAATAATAAGCTTACACTTTGGTGTAACTAACTTGTTTCCCAACTGCATTTACAAACCTTTTAAAACCGAATATTTCCCTTGCTGTATTCCAATAGTGCTGAATTGCCTTACTTACATGTATAAAAAGTGTTTACATTATTGAAGTTATCAACAGTTACTTCATAAGATAGACTGAAGGATGTTCTTAAATAGGAATAATATCACCTTGCTTTGAAATCTGCTGTACTTTTCTCTTGTAGTGCTGATGGAACATGAAGATGCTTTCTGGCAGTTTTTTTTGTCCTTGAAATCTACCTCAGTATTTGCTACTTCCAGGTGACTCTGGTCACTGACTTAGGAGAAGTACACTAAATAGATTCACATCAATATTCCTATCTCCTATATGGACACCACATAACCACTGCTTTCATCCCTTCCCATTCAATAATCCAGACTTCTCAAATCTGTGTGAAAGTGTACAGCATGGTGGTGTCAGGCAACAAGTGATACTTTTGTAAGATGACAGGTAGGATTCTGTGTAAGAAATATAGAACTCTCTCTCTCTCTCTCTCTCTCTCTCTCTCTCTCTCTCTCTCTATCTATCTATCTATCTATCTATCTCTCTCTCTCTCTTCCTCCCTCCCTCTCTCGTACTGGTAATATTTCTATTACTGATACTTTTGGAATGCTTAAAGAGAAAAATCGTGGGTTTTTTTTGAGATTGTAATTTGATTTCAATGTTTCTCCCCGCCCCCATGTCTTCCCGTACATCCCTCCATGCTCTCCTTCAAATTCATGTCCCCTTTTGTCATTGTTAGATCATGATACATGTATTTGTGTATACACGTACATTTCTGAATATAACCTGTTGATTCTGTATAACATTACTTGTATGTATGTTTCCAGGGCTGACAGTTTGGTACAGAACAACCAGTTGATGCTCTCTTCCCTGGAGAGGACCACCTCTCCTGCTCCCAGCTTTCCTCAGTTCCTGTGCTTCTTTGTGTAGAGTTGAGGCCTCATGGCTTTCCCTCACCTGGTTTGGCTGGTATACTGGTGTCTTCCTGTTACAGCTCACATTTGGGCAGTTGTGTTCATGAGACTGTAAGTGTGTAGCTTTTGATGTTAGTAGGAGAAACAATCACAACCACTAAGTTAGTCAAACAGCATAATCTCGTCATCAATCTATAAATATTTGACTTTATACCACAGATCTTCACCCCTCCTCAAGAATAAGTTTTAGTGTGTATAAAGCTTTTAAATTTTAAAGTTATGAGCCGGGCAGTGGTGGCACATGCCTTTAATCCCAGCACTTGGGAGGCAGAGGCAATCAGATCTCTGTGAATTTGAGACCAGCCTGGTCTACAGAGTGAGTTCTAGGATAGGCTCCAAAACTACACAGAGAAACCCTGTCTTGAAAAAAAATTAAAGCTATGTTCATTTAATTAATTCATTTTTGTGGTTCCTGTGAATATGGTTTATGCCTCACACTTGTTAGGCAAATGCCCTTCCATGCAGCTTCATCCCAGTCTTTGTTTGACATCTTATGGAAATCCTTAGTACATCTGGAAATCAGGCATTGTATGATGACCTATATTCATGCAGTGTTGGTTACTGTGTTGAATAATTCATTTCAGTTCTTTTTTTCCCCTTCCAGTTCCAGGATTCTGCTGATAGAAGGTATCCACCAGTGTAGAGCATTCAGTACAACATAAAAATAAATAGAGCTAATAGAGTGTCCAAAATATCAGCAACAGTGTGAAAACAGCATATCTGTATTGTGGTGCGATGAGTGGTGAATTTCACACATGGTTCAAATTAAACAAGTACAGAATTTCTTGTATATGATCACAAAAGTAGTTTTTATAACCTGATTTTGCCTTTGATCTAAACATTTGCCTTTCAGCAAGTGAGTGGGACTGTAAGAATTTGCATTCCTGTGTGTAAGCATCATGTTTCCTTATGGTTTTCCTTGTGCTCAGCAGAATGTCAAAATTCAAAACAAAAATAATATTTAATAGTGATAGGAAGTTGTGGTCATCATTTTAAAAAGTATATTTTTAATGAGTTTGCTATTAGGTTAATTTGTGCCAGGGTCTTCTGTCACTGAGTAGGCTGAGCAGGAACCTCGCATTCTCCTACATCAGCTGCCTAAAGGTGGGGAAAATAAATATACACCAACCTGCGAAGCATTCTTTAAGTTTTGATCAAAATTATCAAGCTAATATTTTTACAAAGTGTGTGTGTGTGTGTGTGTGTGTGTGTGTGTGTGTGTGTGTGTGTGTGTGTGTGTTTTGTTGACACGGGGTCTTATGTAACTCAAGTTGACCTCAAACTCATTGTGTACCTAAGGATGACCTTGAACTCCCATTTCTCCTGTCTGTCTTCTGTGGACTGGGACAAGACTGTGACACCACACTTTGAAAAATGTATCTGTTGTTATGGTCACCTCTCCCTCTTCTCCTTCACTTCTTTCCTTTCCTGTCCTTTTTCTCCTTTTATTCTCTCTCTCTTTTTCTCCCTTCCTTCCTTCCTTCCTTCCTTCCTTCCTTCCTTCCTTCCTGTCTTCCTTCCTTCCTTCCTTCCTTCCTTCCTTCCTTCCTTCCTGTCTTCCTTCCTTCCTGCCTTCCTTCCTTCCTGCCTTCCTTCCTGCCTTCCTTCCTGCCTGCCTTCCTTTCTTGTTTTTTAACATAGCCTCCAGGAGACTTATTAGGAAAGGAATATTCTGGTTTAGGCCTAGTACCAGGTCAACTATGGAATCCACATGAATTCTTCATCTTGTATCCTTTTTTCTCTGGTACTAAGAGATGTGGGCCAGGGGATACCCACAGAGAGGACCACCATGACAAGCCTCCTGTGATCTGGATCTATCTTTGCAGAGCAAAAGCTGGAAGTGACGTGCAGGGCACCAGAGAGTGCAGAGCAGGGACTGGAAGGCTGAGGCTCTATCTGCCCTTAGGAGTGAAAGGAGGCTCATTATCTCTCTTATATGCAGTTAATATAGTCCCATGTGTGGTGTTATCATTGTATCTTTAATGCATCTGGGAAAGCTAGTAATAACACACTGAGTCATTTAAGAAATATAAAAAAATCAACAAAATGTATAAACGTAAAGAGGTTTGCTTATTTTGTAAAATTTTACTATAGAACTTTATGTTCATTTATAAAATAATGTTTACTGATGGAAAAATCTTGTCTATAATTCAAATACCTATTTTCCTTGCAAAGTACTTCAATAAAACTTTATAAAATGATAGCTACTTAAAAATTCATTTTAATTAAAATAATCATTTATTTGCTACCTAAATTAAATGCCTTATAACCACTCTTCTATTTGAGTATATAAAAAATAAACTGCCAGAATATAAACTATAAGCTTTAATTCTTTTAGGTTTTACTGGGAAAGCTATTTCCTTTTAGACCATTATGAAAATGATAAAGAAAGGAGGGTAAATTCTATATAAATCTGTTGTTAGCTTTCTGTGGCTGTGGCATATAACACTTCTTTCAGTAAAACCAAAAGCGACATCTAACTCCTTATCATCAAGGTAACCAGGACTGGTATTGTGTTCACAAGTCTTACAGTCCTGTTATCTTGAGAAGATACAGTCTTTCACTGGGCTTCAGCTGCCTCAACATTTCACTGTTAAAACAAATGAATATTCGGTGTTATCACATGATAACTTTGGATTCTCTAAAAAGACGTCAAATGCTTGCCGGGATGTAAGTGAATTCTTTTAAGATCATTAAGAATTTTTTTTTTTTTTTTTTTGGTTTTTTGAGACAGGGTCTCTGTAGTTTTGGAGCCTGTTCTGGAGTTTGCCCTGTAGACAAGGCTGACCTTGAACTCACAGAGATCCGCCTGGCTCTGCCTCCCGAGTACTGAGATTAAAGGCTTGTGCTACCGCCACCAGGAAAGAATTATTTTTATGTTGATAAAGATAGTGATATTTACACCTTATATTTTAGCCTTACTCATTTCATCATAAGTTGTTGACCAAAATGAATCTTTTAAAGGATTTCTGTAGTACAATAAATGTCTCAGCATTTCCTGTGTTTGTATTGTTTCCTCTGCATGTCCGCATAGTGTCAACAGAATGCAATATGCCTAAACTAAAATTATATTTGAAAATTATTCATACAAATATTTAATATTTGTGATAATTATATGCTAATCTGGTAAATTAACTAGATACTACCTTTTAAATTTTAATTTCTTTGAGAAGATGTACCGGGTATAAGTGTTTCATTGCACTGAGTCCCACAAATATAAAACATTACTTTTAGATGCCTCTATGGAAACATAATATATTCTCCTAGCCTTCCAGAAAGAGCCACATTTTGGATTCTATCTTAAAAATTACAAACCAAGATTACAGTTGAAGGTGACCAGGGCTGTTCCAAGTCATCAATACTAGCCCCCTTTCACACTCCCTGTTACTCAATACACATGATTTGAATATCAAGCAGTTTTGAACTGATGTTCCCAATGATCTTCCAAGGTATGTGCATACAACCCTTCATCCCAGTTGAGGGAAAACAGCATGAAAACTTCAGCTCTGTTAGAGATGTGCCAAGCCTTTGTAATTCAAGACTGTCCACTGGCTGGCTTTCAGACTGTATTTCATACACATCATTTCAGGTTTCCTGCTTAGGTTGTATGTGATAAAAGAAGTTTGCTTCTCAGAATCTTCCCTCTGCTGGATTTTCTTCACCAGATCTTATTTTTGCCCTAAGAGCAAGAAGCAAAGAAGCTATTTCTGAACCCTCTGGCAGCAGAACAGCATTCTAAGTGGCTGGGCTGTGGATCAGGATTATGCAGCATCCCTCTTGGGGTACTTTGTCAAGCACACTTCACCTTTTTTTTCCTGTAGATAGAATTCAAAACCACTCTCTGAATGTTGCGGAGACTTCTCTTCTAAGGACCAATGCTGTAAAACATTGAGGTCATTGCAGTCCTCGCCACAGTATTACTAGAAAAAATAACACTGTTCTTTTACTACACGTTAATTCCTATGCTGTGTACTCTGCTGGAGTTATCTCACTTAATTTTTTACACATCCTGTGGTTTGAGTGGTAATATTCTTTTTTGCAACTCAGCACAGTAGACCTTTAAAGAAGTTTAAAGAGTATCTATAAATTTCAAGTTTAAAACACATAGTTGAATAAGGAAGGTAATATAGACATCTCAGGTAAAATATGACTACAGATAACAGACTTCAAAGTTAATAACCATGTTGGTCAGAGGTAGATAGAACCACAAAGGCACATGATCTTTCATAAAAAAAAAAAAAAAAAAAAAAAAAAAGAAAACCTTCCTTCCTAAGCAGGAGGAACAGGCCAGCTAAAGCTACAGTGGCAGTATTTGTTGTGGGTAAAATAGATTTGTCTACTTTGGAAACAAATAAAGGTTTGTTTGTTTGTTTTTGTTTTTTTACAAAGGAAATGACATCTCTGATTCCTTCTTAAGTATTGCTCCTCAAAATAAGAGGTATTTCCTTTAAAACTATGAATAAATTATTACAAAGTCCTTGAAGAGGAGCCCAGAACTTGTCCTTAAGTCAAGCTGTGAAAAGTAAAAAGCATGCCATTTGGACCCAAAGTTATTGTTTATATGATTTCTTTCTTTAAAAATTACTTGATGTGTATGAGTGTTTTGCCTATTCACCACCTGGGTGCCTAGTGTCTACAGAGACCAGAAAAAAGAACCCAAATCTCCTGGAACTGGAGCTGCCAGAAGTTCCGAGCTGCACTGTGAGTGCTGAGAACTGAACCCAGCTGTGCCAGAAGAGCGGCCTGTGCTCTCAACTGCTCAGCCATGTCTCCAGACCTTTTTGTCTGATTTCAACACACTGATGGTTCATGCCCAACTGCTGGGCCTCTCAAACTCAGTGTC
Organism: Peromyscus californicus insignis; assembly: GCF_007827085.1. Taxonomy (NCBI): domain Eukaryota; kingdom Metazoa; phylum Chordata; class Mammalia; order Rodentia; family Cricetidae; genus Peromyscus; species Peromyscus californicus. The sequence continues at coordinate 5,928,667 of NW_026294617.1, read as the reverse complement.
TAAGTCTAGATTGTTTGGTATTTTCTCTATGCCCCAAATATCGGCCCTTAGTGTTTATTATAATCTTTTTAACCTAAAACCCACTCATAAAATCTTTGAGATTTTAAATTTTTTTAAACTTTTTCTTTCAAAATCCATTATAAGTTTTGATCATCTCAACTAACCTGACTGCTGTTTTTCCTGCCACCTTCCCCGCCTTCCTGTGCAGTGGACACGCCACTATTTCTGCCACCTTCCAATCCAGTGCAGTGGACACGCCATTATTCCCGCCACCTTCTCATACTGTCCAGTAGTTACACCATTATTTCTGCCACCTTCCCATCCTGAAGTGGATGTGTAATAAACACTTTTGAAATGACAATAGCTAAAATAAGCTCTGAAAATTGATTTGTGAGTGCATATGCATACTTGGTGCTACCATGTGGAAAGAAAACAGTACAGAATATTACTTTAAAATGGTAGCTGTTAACGCTGGAGAGATGGCTTGGTGGTTAAGAGCACTGGCTGTTCTTTCAAAGGATCTGGTTTCAGTTCCCAGTGTATACTTGATGGCTCACATTCATCTGTCACCCCACTCCTAAGAGATCTAATGACCTCTTCCGGCCTCCATGGGCACTAAAGGCATGTGGTGCACAGACATATATGCAGGCAAAAATCCACACACATAAAAATACATAATAAAATGTAAAAAGTGATACTTTCTGAAAGAGCTCACCTTTTAGACTGCAATGAATATCCTTATGAAGCTAGTATTATATTCTTTAGTTTTCTAAGAACTTTAGAATAACTTCACTCCTTGACTTAAGCACCTATTTCTTTAAAGAGGACATACTCATCAGCCATAACCAAGAGCTAAGAACTAAGACACAAAGAGATGTGTCTGTATCTCAGTCTGTGCCTGTATTAAAATGCCTCTTGATCAAAGCTGTTTCACCGACCCTTTCAACGCCCTTAGTCTTACCTTCCCTTGTGTTGTCGCCCTCAGATGCACAGTGAATGTGGAGAGAGATTTCCTTCTGTCTTTTTCCATTTTGAATTCTCAGTGTACAGTGTCTTGCAAGGTTGTAAAAGATGCATGAGTGAGGAAAAATGAGCTCTCTTAGACTTTTCTGCCTTCGACTGAGTCATATATTTCTCTCCATCTACATACCAGACAAAAGAGAAGGGCAGAATCATCGGTCACTTCCTGTTCTGAGATGCTTAATTTCAAATACTATTCCTAAGGTATAAAAACATAGTTACCTTCTGATTTAAAATTATAATCTAGTAATCAAGATGATGTAGGGTCTGTGTGAAATGCTGGGGTTTGAGTTACTTCCAGAAGCACTGCATTCTTGGTAAGTTCTCTATTTCTGAATTCTCTTACTCATCATAGCCCTTGATTAAAATGGGTCATGGTTCCATCATTGGTTATCCCACTGTAAACATACAACTTCAATATCAGAAGGAGTCTGTGCAGATGGTCCCCTGATAATTCCTAACTCACATATTGTTTGCTTTCATTTCATTTGGAATGTCAGTTTTAAACCTTTAAGTACTATGTGCAAATGAAAATTTTATATGAGACTCCTTATTCATTATTAGGACTGAATTGCATGGGTCGTTCATATAGGTAGCTGTGAATTTATCATTACTCCCACTTCCCTGTAAAAATACTTTTCTTTGTTCAGAAAATATTCTGCAAATCATTTATTCTTGACTTCTCCACCATGGAAACCTCACTAGTAATGTCAGTGCTTAATTGAAATCATGGATCATGTCAGGGTTTGGAAATGTCTGTATAGCTTTTGTCTAAAATCAAACTTTCTACAGTTTTAGATCTGTGGAGGTCATTACAAAAATTAATGCTATTGTTATATATGGGATTATCACTAAAATTATATGAAATACTATTGCAGGATGAATGAATTTATCTCCTCATCATCATTTTATATGGCAACAGAACCTGAAATACTTTTAGGAAGTAAAGACAAAAAGACAGAAAAGCATGGAACTTTTGTTGATCAGGTGCTTTAATAATTTTCAGGCAGTCTACCATGAGTTAGAGGACTACTACTTCAGACTTTATCATTCAGTTATGCTTGTAAAAATGTTCATGTCTTCCTTTCTAAACAGTGATTGTGATGGACAGCTAGAACTGTGACCCACCAGCATGTATTGGTGCATCTAATGTTCTGATGTTCCCAGGAGCAGGAAGCACCCAGGGTCCTCAGACTCCTCTACTGTCTGTAAAGGCCACAGACAGAAGCCTCCTGGTGGTTGGTCTATCACTAAAGGGATATTTTGACTGTAATCTTTTAATTTACTGATATTATAAACAAGATCAGTTAAAAAAAAATACAAATTTTCTTCCATTGAAAAGTGATTGTTTTTCCATCCAGGCCTAGGTTCCCCTATGTGCAATAAGATGAAGCAGGTGCTGCAGGCATATGCTGTCTTGAGCTGTAGACTTAAAGTCTTCTTTGGTATGTACACGGCTTGCAACCAGACGCGTCATAGTGTCACTAATTTTAAAATTTTGGCACAGAATTGTTCAGTTCTTCATATTATCAATCTTTCCTATAACTGTTACTACTTTACCCTTGTTCCTTTGCTTTCCTTAATGCTCATTTATGTGTTTCTCTTCTTTTTTCTTCCTGATTATTGTTTGAGGTTTAGTTCATGTGTTGTACTTTTGTATTTTACAATTCGTGTTAGAACTTTTAAGCTGTTTTATTTAATTCTCTATTAAAAAAATTTATTACTTTTGTGTGTATGTGTGTGCATGTGCATGCGCGCGCGCACACGCGTGTGTGTGTGTGTGTGTGTGTGTGTGTGTGTGTGTGTGTGTGTGTAGCCAAAATGTGCACTTACCCTGTTGCACCAGTATGGAGGAAGAAGGCTATCTCAGGAGAGTAGTTCTCACCTTCCACCATGGGGCTCCTGGCCATCAAGCTCAGGTTGTGGAGCTTGGTGGCCAGCTGCTTTACTCACTGAGCCATCCTGCTGTTCTGTTCCTTGTTTTTTAACCAAGTGTTTGATAACATAGATCTTTCTTAAGTATTGTTTACCTATAGGCCACATATTTTGTACTCGATATTTACTTATTGTTTAGGCTATTTACTTGTTGTTTTTGGCTATTTAGAAATTTCTAATTATAAACTGGTCAATGGTGGCACACACCTTTAATCCAAGCACTCAGGAGGCAGAGACAGGCTGATATCTGAGTTCAAGGCCAGCCTGGTCTACAGAGCAAGTTCCAGGACATCCAGGGCTACAAAGAGAAGCCTTGTCTTAAAAAACAATCTAATTAGATTGTTTTATAAAAATTATAGTCGCCGGGCGGTGGTGGTACACGCCTTTAATCCCAGCACTCGGGAGGCAGAGCCAGGTGGATCTCTGTAAGTTTGAGGCCAGTCTGGGCTACCAAGTGAGTTCCAGGAAAGGCACAAAGCTACACAGAGAAACCCTGTCAAAAAAAAAAATTATAGTCTATAGACTACCAACATATTCATTTATATTTCTTTTATAGGCTGGTTGTAGTTATGAAAAAGATTACTTATTTCACTCTGGGGGTCAAAATGATTTCTGAAGTTAATAAATCAAGATTTAGATATAAGTATTATAGTAGAAAAATGTGAAGCATTGTAAGATCAGGTAAAACATATTTAAAAGAGCAAAGATGTTGCCCACGTGAACAATGAGTCCCCTTTGATTCATGGAAAAATTGAGAAGATAGGGCATTTGGGCCTCAGCTTCTATTCGACATAAATGAGTACTCCCTTATAAAGTAAACTACAACAATTTAAATTCATGACAACTTTGTTAATTATGTACATTTTCTGCCGCTGTACCTTTGTATTGACAAACAGAGAGGCTGTCTGTAGACATGTCTTGGTTTTAGCATACCTCTGTTAAAAGGAGACATTTAGAAATACTCTCTATCCTTGTGAGGTAAGGACTTAGGACTGCCAGTGAAGTCCCGCCAGTGGTCTATGCCAAAGTTGCTGAAACTTCTTCCACTCGCAACCCCTTTTCTCCACAAATCCTAAGCAATCTTAAACATGGGTATATTTCTAAAAGTTCACAGGTCAAGCATTTACTACTAGTAATTTATAAAGAGCTTATTTTAAAACAACCCTTTGACACATATAAAGATATGAATATATAAGCATTACATGAAAATCTGCATACAAATGATTTTAGATTTGTCACTGTTGACAGTATCAGTTCACATAAATACACAATATAAAATTGCAAAAGTGTGTTTAGGGACATATCCAAATTGTTGGAAATTCTAAAGCCAAAGTTCATTTAAAGATTTTTGTGATAATCTAGTCAGAAGGTCAAAGATAAATTTTTTTACATTAAAAATTCTAACAGTACAATCCAGAGATTAACTAATTTTAAACTTACATGCTGAAGAATGATCATGGAAAATATTTTTAGGAGTTTATTTTCAATAAATAGCTCATTTGTTTTTACAATACCAGAAAACATAATTTCTCTAGGAATACAGAGCAACACACAGCTGTTGCAAAGATGAGCCAAGAAGTGTCAGGTGCATTTGTTGGTGCTGGGTGCTGTTATGGTACATGCAATGTGGTGTAGTATGCCGTGTTTCTGTTGAGATCAAGACTATAATGAAGTTATGCCACCATACCAGTATGGGCGAGCACTGCTGGGAATAGCCAGATTTGTTTTCAAATTAACTTATTTATGGTGATCACCAGGTCAGACAACCTTCAGTTACTACCAGACCTTTATGGCTCCTATATTCAAGTACAGGATGTAAAGTGGCAGGCAAGGAGTGTGAGATGAGTTCATTGTCTTACATTTTCTTCTCGGTCACATGATTGATACTTTTCTGTTCATCCATCTTTAGGTCTGCAAAATCAGTTTATTATTAAGTCAGAGACGATTTCATGTATTTCAAATTTTACATGCATTCATTACACATTGACAACATAAAAACAACAATTATATCACTAACAAAATTGAATGGCGGAGAAAGAATAAGAACTGGAAAGAAATAAAGGGAAGATAAGCTTTTCACTTTTTTAAATCTTTCATCCTTCTAAAGTGAAAAAAAATGTGTGAAATAAGAAACAAAGTTCTGTGTTAACAACTATAAATTAAAAATAAAAATGGTAAAACAAAACAAATGCAGATTAGATATGGAGAGTTAGAAACATATAGAATTTATTCTCCTAAATTCTTCCCTGTCCCACTGGTAATGATGCTATTAGCAGATAGTAATTAAAATAATTGTAACATCTGTGTATATATACATCCAATTAGAGAAATATAATCTATCAAATAATACCTAAAATGAATGCATTTGCCAATGGAACAATTAAAAATAGAGCATCTTGACAGAGTAACAGTGGGATATGAGAGTGTGTTTCTGGACTCTTAAGTTTATATTCCTGTACATGTTAGAAAATATTTAGTATAATCCTGACTTATAATTCAGACATAGATAGGCTGTTCAGATAAGTAATTGAAAACATCTTTATGTATTGATAGGGAAATATCAGTGAATTTTTTTCAGTAAGCAAATGAATAAAACATACATCTAAATCTATTATAAGCCATGTAACTCCCCCCAGTGAGTATATTTCCATGCTGTCACATGAATCAGTGCATGGAAACAGCCTTAAAGAAGATAGTAGTAATTCTTTCTGTGTGTCCCAGTCTTACTATTTTGAAACTTTGTATTACTGGTGGTATGGTTACATAGTAACATTTTAGTACTAAAAAGTCACTGAAAGTTCAGGGAACTAGTCAGGTTAATCTGATCTTCCAATGTCTCAGCAACGCACTATTTACCGGAAGGGCTATTTCTCACACCTCCCATTTCCCATGCAGCCATTTGAGTGCTAATCCCAATCAGAAACCCTGTAAGCGCTTCTGGAATTACTTAGCAGATGTAAACCAACTGCTTAATATGCTATGTGGCAAATAGTACATATATTATGGGTTGGAACTGTTGTTTTATTAAGCATGTAAGAATTCATGCTTTCAATACTGAATTTAAAAATAATTCAGAGACTGAAATGTGAGAGATTTCTAAAACTTGATTATATTGTTTTCTATATTTTTAAAAATTTTAATTATTTGTTTTCCTTTTTTGTGATTATAATGTAGTTACATTATTTCCTCCTTCTTTTTTCCCCCTTCACACTGGCCCACCTGCCTTGTTTTTGTTCAACTCCATGGACTATTTTTCTTCAGTTGTTGTTACATCCATCCATCCATCCATCCATATGTACATACATATTAATAAGTACGCTCTGCTCGGTCTGTGAAATGTTACTTCAGTGTGTGTTTTCAGGTCTCACATTTGATACTGGACAGCAGTTGGTGTGTTCTTCCCTGGGGAAGTTTATTTCTCCCACTCTCAGTATTCCTTAGTTCTTGAGTTGCTCAAACATTCCATTTTAAAAAATAAATGGCTATAAAAAAGTGACTCCAGCTACTTTTTTGCTCAAGATTAGAAGCAGAACATTCTCATGTGAACATTTCATGTGTGTTTTTGGTCACATCCCTGCCTTTCTTTATGATTTATAATTACTCCAGATTTCTACAAAATGGACATCAAATTCCTGAGTTTTCTTCATTATCATTGCTCATATCAGCAACCACAGAAATCTGCGCTTACTTTGAGGGTTTAGAATTTTAATAAGCAAAGGTAATGATTTCTGTAGGTCCACCTATAACAAGATCCTTCAGTATGTACTGTGTATAATCATATTTACTTCCTAGATTCAACCCAACTTGTCCAAGAAGTCATCCTGTTATTAAGCAGCAATGTTTTTGAGTCAAGACAGAGTAATTAAAAAGGAAAATATGCACATGGGCTATTTTGATATGCAATTCTGGTGAGTTTCCTTTTCCCCTCAGGGTTTTGAATAAGCTGAAGCCAAAGGAAAATTAAAATTTGTGCATTCCTCCCCTGTTCTGAGACGCTATGCAAATCAGTTGTGCTGCTGGTAGAAATAGCTTTCCAATCATGGTGTCTGGAACCCAGAGCCTGTGAGGTGGGTTCCAGAAGAGCAGAAGTGGGAGTGAGCTTAGTCAGCAGTCAGTATTCCTTCATCTTTAATTCCACCAAAGGAAAGGTACAGTCTCTTCCTACAAACATCGCCAACTCACCTGTAGAAAGCTATTGCATGGGGCCATCATGGTAGCTCCCAGGGGAAAGTGCCCTCTTCAAATCTGGTGATTTGAGTGTCATTCCCTGGAGCTCAGGTGAACATGGATGGGAGAACCAGCTCCTCAGCACTCCCTTCTTGAGTTTCACACATGTGCAGTGTCTCATATGTGCACATTGCTTCACACATCATGCATACAACCCAACAAGACAGACGGAAGGAAGGAGTCCGCATACGTCCTGATGTGGCAGTGCCCGATGTCACATAATGCTGGTGAGAGTAAAATTGGAAGAGCAAACCAGGCGCTAACGGAATATTTATGATCAACTGAAAAATAACACGTTCTACCTTTGTATAAATAAAAATTTCACCTCAATAATAGATTGTTGAGTGGCTTTTTTGAATGCAAAAATCAAGTTCAGAATTCAAGAATTATGACAACACATCCCTTAGTCTCAAAGGCATAATATGACAGGAAAAATAACTCCATCTCTCTTTTAAAAATGAAATATACATCAGTTCTGAATTATCCTGGCCCATGGATATGGCAGCTAATAGATGATAGATATTGGCACTCTGCTTAGTAGATGATCATTTACTGTCATTATTTTAATTAAAATCTGATCCTCTATTTTTTCAATCTATTTACATTGTGGATGACAAATTTCTTGCCCTTAAACAAAATCTTTATTTATCATGAGGTAATTTTTATCAAGACAGTTGTCTGAAGGAGGAGGAGACCATAATTGGACTCATTCAACTTTTGGACACTTAGAGCACTTGACATGCTGAAAGAAATGAACAAAAACCGCTCTATGGGGCTGATATTTTCACATTTAGCTTCCCAAACACCCTTAAATTTTCATTTATCTTAACTAGAAGATAATTTGAACATAAAATTTGTAGCCACATCATGTAAAGTTTGGATAGACTTTTTTGTGTGCCTCTGGATCCTGAGTGCAGGGTGGAGAGAAATCATTCTTGGTCCTTCCTAAATTGTGTCACATGTAGCTTTTTCCACACAGTTCAGGCTAATGGTTCTAATAAAAGGAAGTATTTGTAGAAGAAACTCTGAGAATTTCTGTTATGGAGACTGGGAGCATAGGAGAAGTCAACAAGTGTCATACTGCCTAACAGATGAAGTTGTGTGAATTATTTCTGACTAGACTCAACTGAAGCATAAAGTGGGAGATACTTATTTTGGCACCAGATGATGAATTTGGTATAATGTTCATCAGAGGTGAATGTCATCCCATATTGCAAGACAGTTCATCATGGTTGCAAAGATTTAGATCAGAATAATTAACCTTACTTGGGATGTTTCTTCATATTTATCCTTGTATTTTTGTTCCCAAGCCCATTTGTTTAAAAATCTTAAGTTTGAAAATAACTGTATTTTTAATATTTCATCTATCTTAAAATCAATATACATTTTGTAATCATGTAGCTACTACCAAAGTTTAGTTATTTTAGGAAATATTTCCTCACTTCCAACACATTTTGTGATTTTGCTTAAGTCTTATACATAAGTGATAAGAGCCACAGCATTTGGAGTATGAGTATACCTCAAGAACACTACTCCAAGTATTAGATGTGTGTGTGTGTGTGTGTGTGTGCGTGATTTATTTCTCGGCACAAGACAGTCAAACAGATGCCTTCATATTCACACAAGCAAAACACAGAGACACTTGATCAAGGCAACTATACTAAAGGAAGAGACAGTGGGGTTTCCATCCATGTGGCATAGTGATCCTGTATTTAAGTTTCCAGGTACTCCCTGGAATGTGACTATGATACATTATGTATACCTCACAGTAAGTGACATACAAAAAATATTTGAAGAATATTAGGCCTGCCATGAAAGATAAATGGCTCTATTGAGTGAACTTAGGTAACAAATAAACAAACAGAAAAAGCAGAGACAGAAGATTCTTACTTCATAAATTTGATTTAAAAATATGGAAGAGTTGTCTTCTGTTAACCATGTGGCCCTGGATCTTACAGGATAGCATGCTGCCACTCTAACTGCATCTTACTCAATAGCAGCATGCCTGCACAGTTGAGGGGCCTCTCAAACCAAGTACCTGTGTCCGTATCTGCTTCTTTGCCTGGGGCCTGAAACCTATTCATCACACCTTTTGTAGTTTGAGAATATCTAGTTCTGAGAATATCTTTGCAGAATACCATACACGAAGGGATAATAAAGGCAGCTATTACCTTGAAAATTCCTGCTTATGGCAGGAAAGTATTTGAAAACAATAATGGAAATACTTAAAGAGCACATTGGTATTTCTCTTATCATTTATGTGGAGTTGTACTTCTCTGTGAATGTGTGAATAGATGAATGGCAGAAAAAATAATAACATTTTGATGAATAATTATCCATATGTCTTTTTGTAATCTATTATGAGTAAAACTACCTCAGAAATTGAATTTTTGACAACTGACTCATATACAGTTGATTTTGTATTTTCAGCTAAGTTTCAGTCAATATCAAATTTGAACATCAATAGCATACAATTGATTAGTTGGTTTTTAGACAAGAAAGGATTTCACAGGAAAAAGAATATATATATATATATATATATATATATATATATATATATATATATATATATATATATATATATCACAGATCACAGACTGGTGAGGCCTCTTTTCAATATACTTGTGTTTTCTGATTGAAGAACTGAAGAATATATATATTTTCTTGCCAGTAGGGAATTATATGGTGGTGGTAATTTCATAAGCAAAACTTTCAGAGATTGTTGCTCTCCTATTACTCTGTTTAAATTAGTTCATTAATATGTGCGATGTTTCTGATGGATTTGTACAATGAGTCTTATAAAAACAGGAAGGATAATTAAAATTAGAATACTACTCAGTACTTTAGATAAATGGAATTTTCTTTTTCCTCCCAACATAATATTTTTATTAATTATTCACAAATTTCATACAGTGCACTCCAAACGCACTTGCTTCTCATTCCTCCTAGGTCCACCCTCTCACCCTTATGTCCCCTCAAAAAACCCACCCAGTCTACTTTGTGTAGCCCATATACTCATTTGAACATGCACACTCCCAGTAGCCAGCCCTTTAAAGAAGCCTGAGTCCTTCCCCACTCCCTCACAAGAAGCCATCAATTGTGAAGAACAACCCTTCACCATCTTTATCACAATATTTAAGGACATTTTTCAATAGTTTCCTGTCTAGACTGCTTCTTTTTGTGGGGAGAGTAGTGTTGTCTCAGAAGCCATCAATATTTCTCATTCTCAGTTATGATTCTGTAGTCATGGATACCAAGGAAGCAAAAGAAGCTTCCTTGCCGGTATCAGCAGGCAGCAGCATAGATCATGGACTTGGACATGATTTCCAACAGCAGCACAGATCGTGGACATCGATACAGTTTCCAGTCACAGCTCTGATCATGGACATCAATATGGCCTCTGGCAGCACCAAGGACATCAACATGGCCCCCAGTAGCAGCAAAGATCTCAGACATCAACACAGCCTCAGGCAGCAGCATGGATGATGGACATCAGCATGGCCTCCAGGGGCAGCATGGACCATGGAATTCCCTCCAGGAGACTTAATCCAGAAAATGAACCATTCTTTATCTATCTCAGATATGTTGCTGTTGCTCAGAGTCAGGATGGTCATGTGGTTGGGCAGTATGTCAGGGGTCTGTGCACCACCCTGCCCTTGGTGGCGCTGACTCTTCTACTGGTAACCAGGCATGACAATCGTGCTTGCAACTTGTAGGCAGCCATGGTGTGAAGCACTCCATTCCACCACCACCCCTCCCCCCACCCCAATTTCATGAAGCCACTTTTTAAAAGCATCTTCCCATAAGACTTGCCTTTTTTAGATGTTCCAAAGATACTACGCATTTTGCAAATGCATCCCCTGCAGCAGTATCTCCCTGAGAAATCTCCATGGTTGGGGGGGGTGGGGGAGGTAGGGGGGGACACGACCATCTTTTTTGTGTGTTTACATTGTAAGTGACACAATGAAGCCTGTTTCCACTGTTAGTAAGTTTTCAGCAGTACATCAGGATTCATTTCTCTAGCCAATTAAACTTTCTTTTTATTTTTTATCTATAATTTTAATCACAATTATTTATTGTGTGAATTTGTGTGTGTCCACATGTCTGAGTATGCATACATGTGTGTTATGCATGTGGAGTCAGAGGATAATTTGTGGGAGTTTATCTCCTACCATGTGTGTCCCAGGGCTCAAGCTTAAGGCTTCAGGCTTGGTGACCAGTGCCATTAACCACTGAGGCATCTTGACAGCCCCAATTAAGAATTCTTAAAACCACTTTGTTATTCCCTTTTCTATTATTATGACTGTTATTAACGTTATTTCTCCTTTGCTGTGGTGACCAAGCCTCTGTCTTTGCACCATTATAGGAAAGATCTTACCACTTTGCTGCAATGCAAAAACTGATTTCTATAAGCACTTTCATATACAATTTTAAATGCAAGATCCTCCTAACTACAGTTAGCAGAGTTGATATCGGATCCAATCATGGTAATCAACACTGTCTCCTATATTTAGTTTAACTCAGTAGCAAATGGTTTTCCTGCACTGAAACAGAGCAGTCTTGATCTTAGACCTGGTTTCATTTGTCCAGTAAACTGGCTGTAAAGAGAGCCATTTTTTTTCTATTTTGTCAGTTAGAATTCTTTGCACAGGTTAATTTACTGAATTGCTTGCACATTCATTTTGTGTTATTTACAAAATGACTTTGGTTTTTGTCCATCTTCAATAGATAATTTGAGTTGTATGATAATTTGTTTTATAAAGACTTTTTTTTTAACTTTGATTCTTCTTTTGCCATAGACATTTGTTTTGTTTTGTTTTGTTTCTTTGAGAGGCAGAGGCAGGCAGATCTCTGTGAGTTTGAGGCCAGCCTAGGCTACAGAGTGAGTTCCAGGACAGGCTCCAAAGACTTTTTTATGTCTTATTTAGACATAAAAGAAGATTTATATTCATGTGTTAAATAAAACTGTAAATACTTAAAGAAATACACAGGCTATGTTCTCATCTTATAGAATTTTAGTAAATTAAAATATTAATTAATATTAACTGTCAGGCAATTAATGATAAATAATGTATGTTAAACAAAGATTCCTATAATTATTATGTGTTGGTATGGAAAACACTAAAATTTTGTTCACTTGTAATAAAGTGGAGACATTTAATTTCTAGAAAAATTGTTTAAATATGTAAAGTAATTGGACATATTAAAGGCTGAGGAATTTCAAGTCCACTTAGTAATAATAATACAGACACACACACACACACACACACACACACACACCAGACTGCTAATTCCTTTGCTTGGGCTGAGAGTTGGTCTTGTTTTAGTTGTACAAGCCACAGTCTCTGTGTCTAAGAAACAAACTGATATAATGAGTATACATGTGTGTGTAAGCATATATTTATATATATATTTATATATATACATGCTCATATATTATTTATTATATATTTATTAAGAATAACTTACAGGCTTTGGTCTGGGTGGTCAGTAGACAATAGTACTGTACATCTATCTCCCTTGTGAATTTTAAAGAAGTCCCTGTGAGACTTGAATAACTGTGAGACGTGGCACATTCATTGTGGCTTAATGACCCCTTTTCTTCCCAATTCAGTATGAACTTAGTTTCCCCTTTAGGGTGTTTCTTCTCATGATTCTATACAACAGTCAATGGATGGGTCTCAAAAGCATGATGTCACTGGTACTATAATTCATCTGAGTTCTTTCACTGGTGCATATGTGTGGGGAAATACCCTGGTCTTAACTGTTTAAAGACAAGGAACAACTTAAGTGTAGCTCCAAGGCAGTTAAACTAGAAAGGGGCTTTCTGATCATCAGCAGACACAGCTACCAAGATACAGCTGTGGTTTCCTTGGTTACCTCATTTCTAACTACTTTTTGAATCACCTCAAGACTCCATTATTGATCACATGACTGCCTATAGTTTGGACATTTTGTCATGTTTTAAACCTGGGCCAGAATTTTACAAATAAACAGGCTGTACAAACAGGGACCTATCCTGTGGTAGGACTCTCTTCTCCCAGCTTCACTACTGATGCTAATCTTTTCCTGTCACCAATAATCTAACTCAGTGGGTCTGATAGGACAGACATTTGTAATTTACCTTAAAGGGGCTAAGGCTGAAATTCCTGGTCTCCAAATGAGCTTGAACACAAAATATTCATGTGAGGTCCTTGGGCAGTGGAGTCAAAGGCAGAGAGAAGAGGCAGGGGGAGAGGAAGGTAAAGGGGACGGAGAGGTCAGACAAAGGAGAGACGGAGAGACGTACAGGAAAGAGAAGAGAGGCAGAAACAGCAGGAAGAGCCGAGTCTTGAAGCATCCTTCCATCGACAGGCAAGAGCTGTCAAAAGATCCACAGCGGGCACAAAGCACTGGCTCTTCTCTACTTAAATGTCACTTTTCATATTCTAAGTATATTTTTACTAAGTGATATTTCGGACTTTGAGGACATAGCAATAGACTGCTGAAAGTCCATTCCGACAGCAGAGGGTCACATTCAGCTATGCTATTACTGTTTGAAAGTGTGGATAAATGGTGAATGGTGCTAAATCTGAACTTTGTAGTTTAAATGGCAGAATCATTCTCTGCTGTGGAGATTGCTATCAGATTTAGGGAAAATAAAAGTAATTCCTTTCGATTAGTACTTGCTTATATTTAAGGCCATTTAAGTTTTTATTCAATGTGGAAATCAATAATTCCTTTATAATAAACTCTACACATAAAATAGCAATAAAATCTGTAAGTACAATGAGCATGATTATCTTTAGCATAGTATAATTATAATACATTGAGTTGCTATGTATGTAGTTGTCTAAAGGCCTGTGGGAAGGTTACCTCTTTTACAAATGCCAGGAACATTACTTTTCGTTGAAATAAACAATGAAGTTTCTTTTAAAATAGGAGTCCAAGAATTAACATATAAGGAAACAACCTTTCTATTTTTTAAAAAAGGTAATAGATGAAAATATCTATTTATAAAAAGCTACATGTGCTGTTGGTGATTAACACAACTTAGTGGAAACAAAGGGCCTTGGATTTAGGTTTAGAAATTCTTAAAGGAGACACAGCATAAACAAGAGACCAGAATGTTTCAGTACTTATTGACTTTTATTGGACTTGATATACATGTACATATTACATATTGTTATAATTAAATACATAAAATATGCAAAGATGTACATCACAAATGAGCATACAAACAAGGCTTCTGATTTGTTGTCTCTTTGGCTCATCTTTCATTATGTATGTATGAGATACTTAACAGAAGACATACTACAATTTCAGACTGCATCAAGAATTCCAGCTACCAGAAGCATCCAATTCAGATAAACTGTGAACATATTTGAAAGAAAGTCTTTTATTCTAGACAAAGCTGATTTTCTTGATAGCTGTGATGTTCCAAAGTTAATCTGGAAGCTGGAGGAGAAGACAGCTAACCAGGATGAATGCACCACAGTGTGTGGGGTAGTATGGGTTATCAAAAGAATAGTCAGAATATCTGTCCTTGGTTTCAACACAGATTCTGATGTTGATGAACAGTAACTTAGTAATTAATAGGCCCATTACAATTTATCTCTTTAGACATTACATTGCAAAATTGTATCTTGCCAGAATTTTATGTAATTTAATTTCTGGATTTTAATTTGATTCACTTTGTGTATTTGCCCCTACTTTAACATTTTAAAACTAAAAAATTTAGGAATGTAAGACCATATCTTCACAAAGACACAAGGAATAAATCACTTGCAAGGTAGAAATGACTGTGGAAGAAGTGAACCTCCTTAGATAGACCTTTAAATGTATGTGCTCAGATTGAGGTATCTTAGAAAAAGAAAAAAAAAAACAGAAAAATGTAGAGGGATTGAAATCTGGATTCAGCTAAAGAAAATTCATTAATGAATTTAACTTAAGAGTTTTCTGACATTATAATGAGAAAGAAAATGTTGGCTTCTTTTAATTCCCCCTCAAGAAGCAGAAACTGGGATGAGAGATCAATGTGACCTGAATTCAGGAATGTATAAGATAGAAATAGTTGAGAACATAGAGTTTCTAAAATCCCAATAAATAATCTCCATTCTTCTGGTGTTAGCCCTCAGTAAGAGAATTCATGAAACTAAATGTTCATCCAGTGAAGATTTTTCATTAAGAATTCCCTAGAAGCAAAAGAATCTCTTGACCTTTGCTCTCCTTGGACTCAACAAAATACCTATCACACAAGAGGAATCCCACAAATGTTTTTTTTTCCATTGAAATTCAACTAAAATGTCTCAATTGAAAAATGAGTTACAGACAGTTCACTATTCTCAGTCCTCCAAAAGCTAGGATAGTTCTGCTGGTGACTGTAAACAAATATAATCCCCCACACCAGAAGTGAAACATGAAACAAAGAACAACAACAAAAACAGAATGGTGCCTGGAACTATGGAAATAAACTTTCACTTGCTGGAACCGGATCTGCGGCCCTGCTTCTGCAGTAGGACCACATAGACCAAGGCCACAGTGGCTGCTGATATTGTCTGACCATTGCCCTCTTACTTCCATGATCACATAGGATGTTGTTCAGCATATGAAAACTTAGGTGACATTCAAACACAATATAAAATATTTATTATTCATAGATATCTCCATTTCAAACAAACTCACATTTAAATAGAATTCATGAGAAATAAATTATTGATTGGCACCTTTGATTTATAACTCAAATAAATGATAGTTGGAGGATCCATTGTCTTAGCTATGGTCCAGATAAGTGGGTAAGATGGTAGGGAGTTGCCATAGAATATTTAGGGTGGCCAGTGTCATGCCCTGGTCTTTGGTCTTTGGCTGGCCTGGGTCTAAGCAAGGCAGAACAGAAAAATTTGACAGTACCCTTGCTAACTGATTATCCATTTACTGTAAATTGGCTGTGTAGGCAATTTCAGGGCCTCTAGTGTGACTCCTGTGCTGGCTAGTCATTTAATAATTGTGATTAATATGAGGCTACTCTTCTCTGAATTAAAACAGAAGAAGAGTAGAATCACAGACAGCTTCGCGGTCAATCCCCCATAATATCATCGGACACAAGGATAATTCTTTACACTGGATTCGCCAAAGATGTCTCAACATCTTTCAATATGTTTTTCAAAGGAAATTTGTATTTCTGTTGGTTTTACATTAAAAAATCTTCCCAAAATTAGAGAGGAAACCAAGAAAGAGTAAATCTAGATGACAAAGAGGGAATGGGGGTGAAAAAGAACACATGGAATATGAAAGAGAAAAGGACCGTGTCTGGAAAGTTAACAAGGGTAATAGATGCACCCCGAACTGCAAGAGAGAAAGGAGGACATGTGCTAACACACTTTAAAAAATGCCATAATGATGTCTAATACTATGTATGCTAATTAAAATATTAAAATCTAAATTGAAAAATAATCTTCCACCTCTGTGCATGTCTGCCCGCCATGCCTCCTTTCACATCCTGGTGCCCAGTGGC
Organism: Peromyscus californicus insignis; assembly: GCF_007827085.1. Lineage (NCBI taxonomy): Eukaryota > Metazoa > Chordata > Mammalia > Rodentia > Cricetidae > Peromyscus > Peromyscus californicus. Next base: position 5,911,992 of record NW_026294617.1, on the reverse strand, counting down.
TAACCAGAGGCTCCATTTCATGAGATTATTCAATATAAGGTAAGCTACAGTAGCCTGGGAGCTATTGTGATGAGATGGGAGGTCCTTTTTCCACTGAGGCCCTTAGGCTTGCCTCAAACAATTTGAAATCAGTTTCTCTTTGCTTTAACAAAATGCAGAGTTTTGAAAGGGGTTTTAAATATTTTAATCTCACTAAGTATCTATAGTTTATTTCTCAAGATAATAGATGTCATTTGAATAATACCCACCACCCTACCCCATTCTTCTTGGTTACCTTTCCTTTATGCTGTCTGTCCATCACATGGGGAGGCCAAAGGGGTATATTTAAAAAGTGGCTAAAAGGAAGCCAGAGATCTTTGAGCTTGTTGATATGGTGTAAGCACATTGCCTTTATTGTGAAATGTGCCCAGGGCCCAAGCCTACAGAGGTTGGCATAAAAAAAAAAAAAAACAGGATAATTTCTTACTAAATACAGGAACATTTTAAGACATTTAGGCTCTGAATATGATTTTTAAATAAAATTAAATAGTTTGGGGGCTAGGGAGATGAATCAGTTGCTAAAATTTCTCATTGTACAAGCCTGACAAGAACAATCTCAGAAACTCAGATAAAGAGCTGAATGTGGATGTGGTAGCATGCCTTTGTACTTGCACAGATCCTAGAGGGAGGTTATGATTGGGGAGGGGAGAAGTAGCTTATCGAGCCGATGCCTGGAGTACACAGCACAATGTCCAGTGACAAAGACAAGGCAGGGGCTCCTGCTGTAACAAGGTGCAGAGAGACAACCCACTGGAAAGTCAGCCTCCAACATCCACAGTACTCATTGGTATATGTGTGCCTACACACACACACACACACACACACACACACACACACACACACACACACACAAACACGGGGGCTGGGCGGGGGGGGGGGGGGGGCAGACAGACAAACAGAGGAAAAGAGAGAGACAGCAAAAGTGGAATAAAATAAAACAGCTTGGATCTATATGAAGAAGAACAACTAATGGGATCAGATGGCTCGTACCTAGACCTGTAATTCTGGCGCTAGAGAAGCCGAAGCACGAAGATTAAGATCTCAAGCGTAGACGAGACTACAGTGGGAAATAGTCTAAAACAATGAAGGTTTTAAAAAATGAATTTAAGGGGGGAGGAAGAGGAAAAGTAAGAAAACTGAAAATTAGTTAATAAGAGTTATTTAAACTTCACATGCTACGATAGACAATTTGAAAATCTAGAGTTTTTGCTCTTCAAGTACATGAACGTTATTTAAATCATTAATATGTTTAATGTATTCCTTATGATGGACAACATAGTTTGTGATCGTTTTTTGGAGGGTTAGGTTTTGTCGTCTGCTAAAGTCTGTGTCTTCCTTGTTATCACCTCGCTTCAGGGGAAGGCAATCAGCCGAAAACTCTGAGGGAACGCCTTCCATGCAAACACCCTGACTGTGCTTTCTTTCTGGCTCTGTAGTATCCAGGACTGTAACACAGTTTATTGTGCTTTCTAAGCCCATAGACAACGCCCTGGTAATGAATACAGTGACCAACTTCTCATACTGAAAACAGAAGTAAGTTCCCACACTTGACAACACAGCCCGCCCTTCTTTTAACTGGATTCTTAGTGAGTTTGTGAACAGTCAGCCTTGGCCTGGCTGATGAATTTGTCACATCTCTTCCCAGAAGAGCATTTCAAGTACACAAAATTATATGTATAAAAAAGTCAGTGTATTATTTACATAAAAGGTGTAAGACGATGTGGGCATCATTGTGGATGTAGTGAACAATGACATCCAGCAAATAGGTTTGATGTCAAAGGAATGATAAGGGTATTATGCCACAAGAGTTACCATGATTCATATAGCCATATGAAAATATCTGTAATTCCTGATGATGAATAGTTACAATCAGCTGATAGCACTGATCTGGTTTGACAACACGTGTCTAAAATAGAGGAAAATACAAAATTCTCTTAAGGGTTAGTATTGGTGAATGTCTCAGTTATGGTTACTGTTGCTGAGATGAAACAACATGACAGAAAACAGTTTGGGGGTGAAAGGGTTTTATTTGACACTTTCCATTGTAGAACGTCGCTCGAGGAAGTTGGGACAGGGATAAAACCTGGAGGCATGTGCTGGTACAGAGGTAGTGGAGGTGCTGCTTACAGGCTTACTCAGCCTGCTTTCTTATAGAACTCAGGACCACCAGCCCAGAGATGGCACCACCCACAGTAGTCTGGGCCCTCCCCCATGACACTAATTAAGAAAATGCCCTACTGCTGGATCTCATGGAGGCATTTTCTCAATCGAAGTTTCCTCCTCTCATATGACTACAGCTTATGTTGAGTTGACATAAAACTGGTTAAGACGGTGAACTTACAAGTTTTCCTCATCCAACTTCAAGGGCAGAAATTCGGAATCTCAGTCTCAAAGAAATAATGACACGTTGCATGGTTTCCATGGTGTAAGAAGCCTAAGGTTACAGACCACCAACCTGGTTGTGCCCTTGGGGCAACAGATTTATTCATTTCTTAAACAGTCCCTTTTGGAGTAGAGTGTTTTGTTTTTTGTTTGTTTGTTTTGTTTTTATTTTTTGTTTGTTTGGTTTTTTGCACAGTGGTCACAGGAGTAACCAGTAGTCAAAGACAGGAAGCCTAACTCGAGTTCCCACTGTTCACTGGAACAAATTTGGTTTTCTAACTACTCTGGAAGGATGTGCGCTGTAGGCAAACAACTGGTTATTGGTGACTTTAGAGAAGTCATCTAGTCTTCAAAACAAGGTAGCACCCAGGACTGTAAACACATGCTTTGTGACTCCTGTGGCAGAGCAAGGTTTTGCTTTGCTTGTTGTTTTTCATTGTCGCTTCCCGGACTCTCACTGCCTGACAGATTTTGCCATCCAGAGCATGGCCACTGCAAAGAACAGCATAAAAGTTTGCCAAACACTGCTGTCACAGTATGTGCCTTGCTGGGTCAGTATAAAGACTGAGGAAGCCATGGCATTTGCCAGCTTTACACATGACATTGCTTTCCAGCTTCCTCTTCCTGCCCTCCCAACCCCAATGCTCAGGCAAGACCTGTGTCCGGGACCAGTAATTCATAAGATTTGTGCTTGAGATTTGACATTGCCACCTCACAGTGAACTTCATTCATCTTACTCTGCTCATTTATAAAATAAACAGGATGGGAACAGTTCCTTTGCTTTTAAAAAAATCGTGTCTATGTGTGTGTGTGTTTCCGTGTGGCTTGTGTTCATGCTTCTGTGTGTGAATAAAGTCACATGATGCATGCAAATGCAGAGGTCAGAGGACAACTTCAGATGTCAGTCCTCACTTTCCACCTTGTTTGAAACAGGGCCCCCTATAGAAGACCTCTGCATCCTGCCTGCTGGCCTGCAGCTCAGGACCGCTCTGCATCCGGCCTGCTGGCCTGCAGCTCAGGACCGCTCTGCATCCGGCCTGCTGGCCTGCAGCTCAGGACCGCTCTGCATCCTGCCTGCTGGCCTGCAGCTCAGGACCTCTCTGCATCCTGCCTGCTGGCCTGCAGCTCAGGACCGATCTGCATCCTGTGCTCTGGCCTCCAGCTTGCAAGGATTCTCTGCATCCCAAATGCCTTCCACACACTGGGATTACAGATCAGGCTATTGCATATAGCTTTACACAGGCTCCAAACTCAAGTCCTCAAGCTTAAACTCTCACTGAGGGATCTTCCCAGCTCTGCTTTACTTACTAAAAAGCCTTTTAATCACCAAATGTATAAAAGGCACTTAATACAAGCACTGAAACACAATGCAAACAGTCAGTGATGTAATAGTAAAAATAAACTCTGAATCTTGTACCAGCCACTGGAAATTAATGTTGCCAAGTCATCCTATTTATTCAAAGCATTTTAAAGCAAGAGTCAAGCCTAATTTTTGGAATGAGAAAGTATTCCAATTTTAAATCTTTCATAAAGCATTCCTGATAATGCCATGCCTTTATATAGAGTAGTATTTTCAATTTTTTTTATCATATTCAGAGGATAAAGACCCTGGGAGGTTTCTTCCTGTTAGTTCTAAGAGTTCAGTACTTCAATTGAATATTTTATCTAATCTAATGGCATATTTCTATCTTTATGTGATTACGTAACAAAGCCTCAGAAATGACTTAGAGAATGAAATCCAACTACCCAGTAAGGACTTGGAAAATACCTACAAAGAGGTCCCTGCAGGTCCATCTAAGGTAGATAAGAGTTTTAAAAGCTTAACATATATGTTAAATGCTTCTCAAGAAAAATCCTTGAGAAAATTTAAAACTGAAGATAATGATTGATGAAGATGATAAAATTCTAAATATAGCAATGCTGATAAAGAACCAAAAAATATATCAAATTGAAATGTCCTGTTGGTGGCGGTTCCTGTGGCCAGGTGATGGTGGCACACACCTTTAATCCCAGCACTGGGAGGCAGAGATAGGTGGATCTCTGTGAGTTCAAGGCCAGCCAGGTCTACAGAGTGAGTTCCAGGACAGCTAAGGCTGTTACACAGAGAAACCCTGTCTCAAGAAATACAGTGTGTAGTCTTTGAACAGTGGCTATGATCACTGAGGAGGTGGTAAATTTGGCAGTGATTTTGCAGTACCTTGAAGTCCAAACAGATCAATTAGCTTTAACAAAATTCTTTTTCACTTCTGAATGAATTTAACTACTGAATATTTATATGATCATAGTTTCAAATTTTGGTTATGCTTCAGTTTATCTTAAAAATTTAGCAGGGATTCATTAATTCTAATTAATTAAAATAATGTTCAGGGATTTGTTTGCTTGCCATCATTAAATTAAATCAACCCCTTACAATTCAAAATAACTAAAGGAGAAGATCCACAGTGATGAGATACTTTTGAAAGGATGTTGTTAGTTTATGTTGCGATGAGAGAAATATAGAACACTTTAAAACAGCATGGTTTTGGAAACTGGTTTATTATTCTAGAGCTGGGGCAGGAAAATGGAAAATAAGCCTGGAACTTCATGTTTTATTAAGAAATGAAAAATTTAAAAATGGGGCATATCAAAAAGGTTTTAGTTCTCAATGGCCACCTTTTTAATGACTGTATAATACAAATTTTAAAATGTACAAATAAAGATAAAATACATTTAATTATGACTAAATAAATGTCTATGAATGCATATTGATACAAGTGCATAAGTGAAAAATATTTAATTGGGACTAAAATGACAGTATCCTTAGGGATGATTCCAATAAATAGATATGAAGAAAACTAGAGACATAGATGCTCCCACTGAAAAACAAAGCAGTGAATGCATTAGCTCTAACTAGTAAAAGAATGCTGAAGCTGGTGAGTAAAAGTATACAGAGAAATAGAACATTTGCATAATCTCAAAATATCATGTCTCCAGATGCATATGTGCACACCAGCATCTCAACATGTACAATCCTGTCAGCACTACTTTGACCAAGTGATATGGGTTAATGTGACCAGTAATATATATTTGCACAACAGCTTCTTTAATATAATGTATGGAGGAAATATCACTCCTCAGCTTTCCTTCTCATTAATACTTCAAATTGCTAACATTATAACAAAAGAACAGACTTGAGGCACAGGCTAGTCTATGAAAACCTAGCCATTGGTTTCCCAATGGGCCAAGGACATAGCAGGCAAAGGAAATGGGGAAAATATCATAAATTGAAGGAGAGTAAGGAGCAGGAAATTAAAGGCAGCATAGGAGCAGGGATAAAGCCCCAGACCAGAAGCTTCCAGAATCTGAATAGTTCTGTCCTGCAGCTGCTTAACAGTACTGCACTGGAGCTCACAGCACTGCACCGGAGCTCACAGCACTGCACTGGAGCTCACAACACCGCACTGCAGCTCACAGCACTGCACTGGAGCTCACAGCACTGTACTGCAGCTCACAGCACCACACTGCAGCTCACAGCACCGCACTGCAGCTCACAGCACTGCACTGGAGCTCACAGCACTGCACTGCAGCTCACATCGCTGTACTGCTGGACTTCTAGGTTTTGGTAAGTGGTTCTAGAAACTGATCACACAAAGGAAACCTGGATGACAGATACTTGAGAACTTTGTTTAGATCTTATCTATAAAATCTACAATTAATACAAAGTATTAAAAAATAACAGTTCTCATAATAAAATAAATATATCTACAAGATACGGGCTCACATTTAAACAGCAATGTGTGCCAGAAAATTTTGTTAGTTGTGTTTGTTTTTAATGTTTTCATATTTACTTAAATATGCCCTTTTTACAAATTAATACTTAAGAGATTTCTTTTGTAGTTCTTAATTGTATCACAATTTTGTGTTAAAAAACTGAAGAGAAGAATGGGTGAGTTTGCCCTTATGGTGCTGGGACTTTGCTACATGATATTAAAATGATAATATGTTTTTTTCTTCCTTTTATTGAAAATAGATATTTTTCTCTCATAATATATCCTGATTATAGTTTTCTGTGCCCCTTACCCTCCCAGTTCCTCCCTACCATCCCTGTCCATCTATCTCTTATTAGAAAACAGTCTTCTAAGAGATAATAATAAAATATAACAAAATGAAATATAATAAGATAAAACAAAGCTATGACATCCGATTAGACAAGACAAGCAAACAGAAGGAAAAGAGTCCAAGAGAAGGCACAAGAGTCAGAGACCCCCTTGTTCATACACTGAGGAACACTAAACTGGAAACAGTAATGTGCACATAGAGGACAAGGGTGCTGGCCGTGCGCTTGCTGCCTCAGTCTCTGTGAGTTCGTATGAGCTTTGATCATGTTGATTTAGAGGGCTTATTTTCATAGTGTCATTCATTGCCACTGGCTCGTACACTATTTCCACCTTCTCTTCATTACAGCTCCCTGAGCCCTGAGGGCAGGGATTTGTTGGAGGCATCCCATTTAAGGCTAAGTGTTCCAAGGTCTCTCACTCTCTGTATAGGTGCAGTATATATGCTCTTACCCACTATTCAAACATCTCCAGAATAGATTAATAGATTATTGGCTCATTGAAAATAGTCAGCATAATGATGCTATTAATATATTTCATTTAAATACCTTGAAAATTTATTTATGAGAAGGCTGTATATAATTTTTATTTTTCTTGAATGTTATCAAAGGTTTGTCCTTTGAGAATTTGTTTAGTTTTTAAAAATCATTCGACATCAAGGGAGTGAGGTAGTTTGAAATAAAAAATAATAATAATGTATGGCCATATAAGGAATTACTCTACCTGTCTTCTGTGTCTTTTTTCTTATAATATATTAATGTACTCATCTTTATTTACTAGAAGTTCTCTCATAAGGTTTGGCCCTTTTTCAATTTAAGAGAACTTTAAAAAGGTAATGCTTAGAAAATTCATTCATGCAAATAATATGCTTTGATAAAATCCACAACCTGCTAACTTCTCACCAATTCCTGCCATTTCTCCCTATCACTCCACCCTACCAACATTATGCACTTCTTGTGTTTGTCATCTTATTAAAATTTCCTCCACTTATTTGAGTTTTTATCATCAGAGAGAATGCATTGGCAAAAGGAATCTGATGGTTTTGTTTGAGAATTTCACTTAGGCTATTCTGACTTTACTGCGAACTTACTAAAGTACCTTTACAATCACCCAGCAGTTAGAGAAAAATTTGTTCATTTAAAATTGATTCACAATTAATATACATTGGCAATGTGAGAATGCCTAATGCTACTCTTTTTAAACACTGAATCCATTCACCGCTGCCAGGATATGCTTGGGTACAGGGTCATCCACTGGAACTCTGGCACCCTGTCAGGGTTTGTATTCCTGAAGAAAATTAACAGTCTCCCCTCCCTAGCAGTCATCAGTGGCTACTAATGCCTTAGCTAGGGTGAGACCTTGTGAGCCCCTCCTCAACAAATGCTGGGCTTTGGTCAGGCTTGAGTTTGTGCAGCTCTTGTATTTAGTCACAGTCCCCATGAGTACATATGTGTCTAAGCCTTTCTTTGTCTTCTAAATTTTCATTTGTTTGTTTTAAGACAAGATCTCCTACATCTCAGACTGGCCTCAAGCTTGCTCTGTAGCTCCAGTTGTCGCCAGCTTCCTGTTGCTCCTGCCTCTTTATCTCAAGTCCTGGGATTATAGCCATAAACCACCATGGATGGGGTTCAGTCTCCAAGGAAACACTTTACCTATAGCATTCTGTTAAAATGTGTGACGTGTTCAATTGTTTGTAACGGCTTATTTTTTAGCATGTCATGATGACAGTCTTTCTTTGGCCATACAAACTCATTTCTATCACTTTTGTTATAAACAGTTCTACATCTTCTGGGCTTCCTCTAGTCAAGTTCCTATTGTACATTTGGTTTAATTTTCTTGGGAAAAATACCGTTCTAATATCTTTGTGTATGTCTTCTCCTGTCAATTCCCATCTATAAATGTATAGCCCACTATTTACAAATTTATTACATTCATATATGTTGTATATATACACATTCAGATTAGTGTGTATCGTACATTGTTTTACATGCTGTGAGTACAGCAGAGAATAAAATGTTATTCCTTACCCTCAGCTGCTTTATTTCTTAGGATGCATTCCTGGAAAAAAAGATTGCCAAGTCAGTATTTAAATGGCTTTCTATACATCTTAATTTACAACATTGTCATGTAAATTGATGACAACTGATAGTCTATCAGAAATGAGTTGAGTTACCCAAACAATTGTTCTTCAGCATTTGTCTTATTTTCCTCTGATTAAATGATTACTAGTGTGCTACCTCCAAGTTCACCAAGTACAGTGGGTCTCTAGACTATTATCAATCTTATCCAGTGAAACTTTATTTTAGATGTTGAGACGTTCTGTCTAAAATGTTCTTTGTTGAGAAGGTTTCTATTTCTTACATGCACTATCAAAGCCATGCTTAGTGCCATCCTATAACAGCCTTGAGTAGGGCTATCATACATTGTTTAACACTTGCTCTATAAATTTGAACTTCTGGCTCACTTGAGAATCACTTTCTACTAAGTGAATATCAATCAATCAATCGTGTTTTACTAATGTTTAAATAGGTGTTGGGCTAGATACTGGCCATCACAATGATATTTTGAGTAACCAGAGACTCTTTCATGATCTTCAAAATCATGTTTCCCCTCTGGATTCTGTCTATTTGGATTTTTTGTCTTGTGTCTTCACATAGTCTGTGTGTTTTGTAGAATCTTAGCTGTTGTTTCATGGACAGTTGCTCTCCTAGAAGCCATATACCATAATCAAAAGCATACCTTTCTATAAGGTGACTGTTGAAGACTTTTCTCTGAGATTTAATTTACAGATAATTCACTATTATAACATACAAATTATTTAACTTTTGCTTAATTTTATTATCCTTTAGATATATCCTATAAGTAAATGTGGATTTTTCCTTCATATTGTAAAAAAAATGTTTTATTTTTAATTACATATACACATTGTGTTTATATGTGGATATGTGCACATGTGAGTGCAGATGCTTATGAAGGCCAGTAGAGAGTGTTTGAGCGCCAGGAGCTAGAGTCAAAAAGGGATTTAATTTGCCTGATATGAGTGTTGGAACCTGAATTCAGATTCTCTACAAGAATGGGAAGCACTCATAACTGCTGAACCATCGCTCTAGCCTTCCTTTCTCACTTTTAAGCTATCAGTGTATCTATAACAACCCAAAGATTTTCTTCCTTGTGAAATTCAAATATTAAGAAAATAGTGAATTTATGTAAAGAAATAAGGAAATTGAATATTTTAAATGTGTAATCAAGGAAAACATAACTGACAAAACCCATAGATTATTCACCAATTTTGTGAGGATTTTTTTTATCAGTATTGTGATTTTCAACCCAGGTCCTCTCCATGCTAGGCAAGTGCTCCAACACTGAACCATGCCCTCAGGTTCCTCAGTGTCCTAGAACCTAAAATCAAAAAATTCAATGGTAAACGTTTTCATTTTCAATTTCTTAAATTTTCTCTGGTAAGTATGAATTGTATATATCATTGGTATTCAGCATCACTGAAAATACACATGTGCTTTGTCATCTCATTTCTGGTTTAAATTTCTATGCTTTGTGTATTGACTTGCAATTGCTCACATTTATATTAAAAATAATAATATTGTCATGATAATTCTTTCCTTGATTTTGGCTAAAAGAAAGAGAAATAGAACTATGTTACACTTAAGAAGAAAAGCTATTTCTCATAATAAAGGTAATGAAGACACAAGCACACTGATAGCTTGGAATGAGGAAAAAACGTTTGCGGGTGTCTCTTCCTTTGGAGGACAACATCCGATAAAATAAGCCATTACCCCTTTGCGCTTAGGGTGGAGAAAACTTAACACTTCTTATTAACATTTTCTTTTAATCAGTAGAATCATTAGCCACTCAATCATCTCTGTGTTGCCTGCCCTTCAGAATCCTAACCCCAGACTCCTTGTGATGCCTCACTAACTTCTATTGCTTTTGGAAGGAGTTCTGTGTTCATAATTGACAGGAATTCTCTCGGAGAATTAAAACTATAAATAGATGTTTAAAAATTTTACACTAAGACAGAAATATCAGATGGAAGGCATCAATGGTAATCCCTACCTATATTTCTTGGCACCTCATTTCCATTTCGGAACCAGCTTAAATAAACATCTTGTCCTGATACTAAAATAGTATTCATTCATGATACTTCTAATGAGGCATGGTAACTATTTAGGTAGTTTCAGATTCATGAGGTATACTACATCTGTTCAAAATTATCATCAAGAAAAGAATAAATATAATTCCTCCTGGAGTCTGCTAATACACTATCGACAGTGAGTGATGGGAAGTATTGATACTGGTTCCTGGTAATGACCTATAAACTTGGAGATGAGGAGAAACTTTTGCACTGACATTAATCCACAATACAAGGAGGAACTTCCTTTTATGTCCATATATGCATGTCCCCAAAGTCTGTCTGTACTGATTTTTATCCTAAGTGAGTTGAATTCGAATAAATAAATATAACCCACCATTAACATAGTTCAAATAAACTCCCAGAACATACCACACGCTAGATGACTGATGAGCAATAGAAAATTATTTCTTCCGTGTTTGAAAACTGAGAATTTAAAGATCACACACTCAGAATCTGATGAAGACTGGTTTCTATTTCCAAGATGGCTGCCATCTTCTGACTGGAACACAATTGTGACCTCAATGGAGGGAAGAGAGAGGGACAAAAGAACTTTTCTCAGAACTTTATTTTAAGCAGTACTTCATCATGCCCAAGGCATCTGCTAATTTCATCACATGGATATAGTCAGCTAACATGTTCACACTGGAGGATTCATTCTGACCACAGCAGTCTAGAAACAGTCAGCTGAGTGTCACTCTTTCTACAGATCTAGGTGTCATTTCCTGGGGAATCTATCAAATATTAACCCATGAATGTAAAAGCATAATGTGTGCTGTCCTTGTATGACTTTATAATGAGACATTCACAACTTAGAAGACAAACCAGGTGCTGTGTCCTGTTGGTTTTCAGCACGTGTGTCTGTCTGGCTCATCCAAAGGATTCCATTTAATTTAAACTTAAAATGCATGTGCTTGATGGCATAGATGATGGAAAGGGAGAAAGAATTGCTTTTGAATCGCTTACTGGAACTACCATGTTATATAAAGGCAAGAAAAATATGTAAAGACTCTGTGAAACTAAAATACTTAAAATAGCAAGTGTGAACTAGATAGGTTAGAAATGAGTATTGCTACATAAAAATTGATATATTAATACATGAAATACATGGTAAAGTAAATTATTAATCATACACAAACAGAATGTTATTCAATAGGTAGCTAATGAATAAATATCTAAAGGAAACAAAATTTATGATGTCAACATTATTTGCCATGCATTCAGTTAAATAGAAGAGAAACGGGAAATATATGGAAGAAACAAATTAACAGAAAGAAAATTGAGCTTGTCACTGTGTTAGGCAATGGAAAATAAGGCATTTTATAGCCCGAAGCATTCGTAAGTACTGAAAATTAGCTGTAAAAAACAGAACATGATCAGACTTAATGTGAAATTATATTAATGGGAAAAACACTGCTAGTAAATAAATATGTAAAATATTTAAATTCGCTTGAATTACAAAACGTAAATTGAAGTTACATTGAATATTTTTAGTCCTAAAATGTATAGCGATTAAAAATAATAACTTGACAGATACAACCCCAAGAAAGACAGGGTCCTGCCCGACACCGGCGGCACGCGGGCCGAACCTGCGGCCGGGGATTGGCGCGCACTAGGCCACCGGGCGCCCGGAGCCCGCGGCGCAGCACCAGTATTGTCTAAGTGCCAGGAGGAGGCCACCGTGTCAGCAAGCTGAGAGGGAAACTGAGGCAAGATGTCAGGCCGGAGCGGGAAGAAGAAAATGTCCAAGCTGTCCCGGTCAGCCAGGGCCGGCGTCATCTTTCCAGTAGGTCGGTTGATGCGTTACCTGAAAAAAGGGACATTCAAGTACCGGATCAGTGTCGGCGCACCCGTCTACATGGCTGCGGTCATTGAATACCTGGCAGCGGAAATCCTCGAGTTGGCTGGGAATGCCGCAAGGGACAATAAGAAGGCCCGGATAGCCCCCAGACACATCCTGCTGGCCGTTGCCAATGATGAGGAGCTCAACCAGCTGCTGAAAGGAGTGACCATCGCCAGTGGGGGTGTCCTGCCGAGAATTCACCCTGAACTGCTGGCCAAAAAGCGAGGGACCAAAGGGAAGTCAGAAACGATCCTCTCCCCACCCCCAGAGAAAAGAGGAAGGAAGGCCGCCTCAGGCAAGAAGGGGGATAAGAAATCCAAGGCCACCAAGCCACGGACGTCCAAGAAGTCCAAACCAAAGGACGGCGATAAAGAAGGAACATCAAATTCCACCTCGGAAGATGGGCCGGGGGACGGTTTCACCATCCTGTCTTCCAAGAGCCTCGTTCTGGGGCAGAAGCTATCCCTGACCCAAAGTGACATCAGCCATATTGGCTCCATGAGGGTGGAGGGCATCGTCCACCCAACCACAGCCGAAATCGACCTCAAGGAAGAGATAGGAAAAGCCTTGGAAAAGGCTGGGGGTAAAGAGTTCTTGGAAACAGTAAAGGAGCTTCGCAAATCCCAAGGCCCTTTGGAAGTTGCTGAAGCTGCCGTCAGCCAATCCAGTGGACTCGCAGCCAAATTTGTCATCCACTGTCACATCCCCCAGTGGGGCTCCGACAAATGTGAAGAACAGCTGGAAGAGACCATCAAGAACTGCCTGTCGGCAGCAGAGGACAAGAAGCTGAAGTCCGTCGCCTTCCCGCCTTTCCCTAGCGGCAGAAACTGCTTTCCCAAACAGACCGCCGCCCAGGTGACCCTCAAGGCCATCTCTGCCCACTTCGATGACTCGAGCTCGTCCTCGTTGAAGAACGTGTATTTCCTGCTCTTCGACAGCGAGAGCATCGGCATCTACGTACAGGAGATGGCCAAGCTGGACACCAAGTAGCTCTCCAGCGGGGACGGAGGAGGACCAGTGTCACGTCACAAGAGTGGGGGTTTTATTTTTTAAAAGGATTGAGAAAGGGTGACATGGCATGGGAGCAGAGGGTGGCTGAGAAGGTAGCAAAGGCCGTGGGAACAGGTCCTGCCTGCCTGGGGAAGGGGCCCAGCGCATTTTATATTCTCTTTACAAAGGGCCTCTCCCGAAATTAACCAGGTCTCCGCCAGGGGTTTCTTTCCATGTGTTTTCTTCCTGTTGTTTTAGAACTTTTTTTAAAAAAACAAACAAACATAAAAATAGACCTTGTTTAGATTTATAGCACTGACTTTTACTCTCTCTCTCTCTCTCTCTCTCTCTCTCTCTCTCTCTCTCTCTCTCTCTCTCTCTTTTCACACACACACACAAGTCTTTTCAAAAGGTCTTAAGACTTTGGTTCCTCCTTTTTCCAAGTGAAGAGGGTATGACGGCCACTTGGGTGTATTGGCTGTCTCCCTCAGTGAAGAGAAGATGGGAAAGACGTTCTAGGGTGCTTTTCTCTTCTGTTATAGGGTCCCCTCCCTGACCCCTAAAATATTTGTAACTACACCTAAAAGGATTTTTGCCTCGGGATCTTTCTTTGTTCAGTTTTGTTTTTTAAAGAAAAAGAAAAATGAAAGGAAAAAAAAAAAAAAGAAAAAATAATAACTTTATATTATTAAATGCCTTTTGATTGGTAAAAATTGAAATTAATTGTAAATGTGTATTAGAAAGCATGTCCTTGATAAAATTATGCCATACATATTTCCTTGACATTTAATAAAACAATCCAAAACTTGAGGAAAATACATCATAGGTTATTTGTTTCAGTCCTTTTAAAAAGCTGACATATTCCATAATACCTTGATATAGAAATACTTAAATCATTTACATTACATATATGCAGAATCTTATGCGTCTATAATGGCACAAATAACCACAGAAAGTGATTAGTTATATTGTAAAGTGTAAAATTCCCATAAAATGTGAGAAACAATGAGTATAGCTGTATAAGTGGATGTGCAAAACAAAAATGAAAATGAATATATTTCAAAATCTTAAGATGAGTTGCATTGTGAAAGTTGATCAATAATTTTCTTAGTTTTATTTTTCTCCAATTTACTATTATTGGATGATCCTTTTAAATATCTTAGAGGTTAAAGTATCATAAAAAAGAAGTAAAGTTTCTAATAACATAAAATATTCTCCAGTCTATGTTTTAGTCAATATTCCTATCAGTTTAGTTCGTAACTGTTTTTTTTTCTTATAAAGACAGATTATTCAGCAAGCAACAAGGATGAGGGTTATTCTGCTTCTGGGTTTCTGTAGTTCTTAAGTTATAAGTAGCATCTATGTTATATTTATACAGCATTTATAAATTGGAACATTTTAAGGCAAAATAATTCTAACACTGCATTTTGATAACAAATTTATACTACAATTGAGTAGAAACCATCAATACTTTTGACAAATATTTTATTTTTATAAATATCATTTTGTTGTTCTTGCTCAGGCAATTCTTTGTTTGAAAAAAAGTTGTCTCCTGACTCAGTAGGGGTATAATATGTGCATGACCAGAGCCTACCAAAGGCAATAAACATAACCTACCACATGCCTCCACAATCACTCTACATAATGATTTGTCTTGTATTGTATGAGACTACATACAGAGTTCAATGAAAAATGGATTTTGAAAAATGGCTCTCATTGGCTGGATTTCTCAGTGCATCAGCAGCAGAATGTGCCTATATTTCATTGCCATAACTTGAGATGTTTATCTTGTGGTATGCAAGTAAAAATTTAATACTCAGTGTTTATCACAATCATTAATGAATTAATTTACTGTATAGACTTTTCATTCCTTTTGAGATAAAGTGTGTGTCTTGATTGACCTCTGCTGTCCTTCAGTCCTATTACATTTGAGAATCTCACAGATGCCATTTAAAGTAAATATGGTACTCTCCATCTCAAGATTTAATAAATTTTATTCTAAATATCAAATAATTGTTTTAAAATTTATGATTGGAACAGATTAAAAATGCTAATTTTTACTTTGTGTGTTAGTTATATATTAAAATATTTTTAACTGATATACAGGAGGTCTTCTTTAATTAGAGGCTGAGTTCTACAAGAAAGCTCCAATACTTAGTGCCACTTGGAATGTTTTATCAGTGTAGTGTTTTGTTACTTACAGTACTCTTAACACTAATTTCCTGTAGTTTTAAAATATAATCAGTTTTTATATTTGCTAGTGAACATCTTTATTTTCCAAAGATGACGAACTCTGATGTATATCTCCAAGCTTTCCTATAATTTTAATAACTTTTTAAAAACAAGTTCTATTTGGAAGATTTCAGTCAGAAAAGTTAACCAAAGCCACAGCATTAAAGAAAACCACTTTTACCACTACTAGCTTAATTAAAACTGAGATCACTTGCTAGTAACAAACATATTTACACTGATTGGAACTTTCTAAACCACTTTTAGCTGATTTTCTAATTATATCTAATCCTTAAATAGCACAACTGCATCATGAAGAAAGGTTTACTGCCTATAACAGTAGAGGGCATGATGTGTTGATGTCCAATCAAGAGGCAGAGAGTTAGGAAAGTCTTTGTGAATTGAGACACTCCTCTTTATTCTGTTCCCAGGACTCTCAATTATAGGCAGAGCAGTATTCCCTAAGTAACAGTAATTGATTTAATAGTAGATAACCTAAAGCACAATAAGATGCTAATGAGTTTTGAAAGCATCATAAGCTAAAAGTGGTGATCAGGTTTTTATATTGTGTTCACTTTAACAACAACAACAACAATAATAATAATAATCTTTGATTGGATGATGGCTCATAACATTTAATCAATAGAAATAGGTTATTCCAAATAAATTAGGTTTCAAATTATATGCTATTAATATGAATAACATAAGCTTTTGAAAATGACATGTATTTATATAATTATTTTGTGTGCATGTATGTGGGTAAGGGTGGAAGCATGTGCTGCTGGTGCATATGTGGAGGTCAGAAGATAGATTGCTGAGTCAATTCTTTCTTTCTACTATGTATGTTCAAAGGATCGAACTCAGGTTGTTAGGTTAGGTAGATACAAGCACCAATAACTTGTATCTAAATATAGCTTAGGTAAAATATTCACCCTTGAATTATGTGCCCATATGTATTTTGTTTTAACTCCTGAAGGAATTATTAAGTGTCTTAGGAGTATTTCAGGGGTGCAATGTTCCAATTAAAATCAGGGCTCAGAGGTTAACCTCTATGTCATTTGAATGTGAACTATTGTTGGTTCACAGTTTACAAGACATGTGCAAAGGCGGGGTTTTCATGATGTAGTCGTTAATTAACTGCTCTGCCTGGAAACTTTCCGTTATCAGGAAAGAAGGCTGCATTTCAAACCAGCTACACAATTTTGGTGTTTGTATTCAGTATTTGCATGCAGAATGATTTTGAGATGAAAATTGAAGGCTTCTAATTTTGTGCTGAATGACAGCTATGTATTTCCATAAATGTATGAGCATTTTGACATGAAACTGTTATTTCTCATCTGAAGTCATAATTGTTCAGTGTGAAAGTAGGCCATGGGAAGGAATAATAATAATAATTTTCCTTTTTGAGATCATGGCAATAATAAGCATAATTTCAAAGCTTCATATAAGCAAGCAGAGCCTTGCTTATCAGCACTCTGACAATACGATCGCTGAGTTGGGAGAGCAGATACAATTAGCTGGTCTTGCAGCCGTTTTGCCTTTCTGACCTGTCCTACTTAACAGTGGCCACCAAGTTAGCTTCTGCCACTTCCACACTGGGGACATTGACACAGAGGGCAAAAGGGAGGTCAGGGGATGCAAGCCAAGAGGTTAATGCCTTTCATTATGAAGCTTTTCAACGTGACTATTTAATTGTGACGTGCTGTTTTTAAAGCAGTTTGTTTTCTTTGAGAAGAATCCATTTCTCTGGGTTGTCAAGAAATAAAAGTATGTTGTTGTTGTTGTTGTTAAGTGATGTTAAAATGATGTTTTCCAATTTATGTTAAAGAAGACACCTAAGATGGTGGGAACTGAAAGGCAGTGACACATGAAAGGGAATAAAAGAACACTGCAAACAGAAGGTCTGGCAACACAGAGGGCTGTGTGGTTGCTCACAGAAGCAGTAAGGACTAGTTGTACTGGGTGAGAAGCTGTTGAATTCAGACTCATCCAATAAAACACATATCCTGCAAAGGAAATGTGGTGCATGAAGTTTAAAAAGCATCATCACCTGCCCTGTGAGGTGGCTCAGCAGGTAAAGATGCTAGCTGCTAAGCCATCACCAGGACCCACCAGGTAACAGGGGGAGAACCTATTTCTGCCTGTTGTCCTTGACCTTCACTTTGGCACACACACTATGGAATGCTTGTGCCTGCACACACAGAGACATGGTAGATAGATAGATAGATAGATAGATAGATAGATAGATAGATAGATAGATAGATAGACAGATAGATGTGATCATTTTTTTAAATGATTATTTTTTAAAAAGATTATTTTTTTAAAAAAATCACTGTCACTAACTCTAATCATAAATGACTCAGAAAAAAAGAAAACATTTAAATTCTTCAAGTTTATAGGTGAAAATGTAACAACTTGTAGAAGGAGGTGGCTGTTTCTCAGAAATGATGAGGAGTGTCGATGTATGTGTATATATATAATTATATAAAGTCACTTGAGTCCATTCTGGAGACCTAATGATAATTTTTATTACCCCACATAAGTGTGAAAGATTTATAGTGGGAATCTGAAACCAAAAGGCATCCAAATTTCTCAATGTGCTAGCTTTATGGAGAATTTCCTTTGTAAAATACCCATTTTTCTATATCTCAAGAAATCATCTCTCCTCTGTTCACATCTTCATATTGATATTCATTCCCCTGACTTGCCCTTCATTGCTTTTCATTTTCTAGTGAGATGATTGGCAGGAATCACCCCCTCATGCCTCTCCAGTCCACTTGTGGGCAATGGAACCTGTGTATGAGAAGGCTGTTTCTCTGTGTGAGAAGCCTGTGCCTTGGCCACACAGATTCTTCTCAGTACAGAGCCTATCTGGCCTTTATGGATATTGCATTAGCGTTGTGCACAAATGTTCAACTGCCTTTCCCTTGAACCTTTTTCCCTGACCCCAAGCAAATGATTTTTCTAGATATAAATGTGTGAAAGGTGGTTATTTATATAAACTTGGAGAAATACAAGGAGATACCTTCAGAAGAAAATTGTTGTTGCACTTTGATCTTGAGGGAAAATTGATTTATTATTATGAAATAACAAGGTACTCTTAAAGCTAAAACCTTTTTTTGCCCTACTTCAACCTGACGAAAAGGTTTACTTCCCAGTTATAAACCCATCCAAATTCTGGCTCCTAATGGAAAACCTGAACACTTGCTCACATGTGGCAACTGAAGCTGCTTCTCTGATAAGATACTTCATTAAAATATGTTGGAATCTGTGTGCTGTGGCAATTTTCAACTACAAACCGAGGCAGAGGTGGTTGCACCTATAATTAGAGTGCAGTGAAGTGATTGTGGGGCAGAGGCTACAAGCCGATTCACAGTTAAACAGTGAGTCCATCATCACGGGGTGTCTGTCTTGAAGGAACAGTGTGTAGATCAGAGGAGAGAATAGTGGAGGTCAAGGAGACATGATCTTGCCATGTTTAGTCTTTGCAGGAATGCAGCCCTCATCTATCCAAGGCAGTTCCGTGTCCAGAAGGAATCCTGTGATGAAATAGAAAGACACAAGGCTACATAATCTACGCTATAAAGAGATATCCTGAAGGCTGGCAGGCAATACCAGCAAACAAATACAAACTCCCAAAGACAATTGTAACATTACACATAAGAATGTTGTGCCCTGATTATTATTTGAATTCTCTTTCTTGTGAAGTTGCCCTAATAATCAAAAGTCACTTTGAGTTCTCAGTTGGAAGCATTGTGTGGCTTTGGTATCAGTATCTCCTCAGAGGCTCTTTAATTTGATGTGGTATTTAGGTTAATTTTAAAGTTATCTGCATAGTCAGAAAACTGTTTTGATATTTATAAAGCCAAGGGTTTTCAAAATCTCTTTAGAGAATTTAATTTAGTCAAATTATAAACCTAAAATAGTTCTGCTTTTCCCTGCATGTTACGAATGTTTTCAGGACACTACTCTGTAGATGTATCCAACCTTCTTATTAAATAATAAACACGGAACCAATGCAAAGAAGAAAGCCAAGAGGTCAGAGCTAAGAGCTAAAACCTTACCCTTCCTCCTGCGGTGGTCCTACCTCTCCGAACCAGAGCTACCCCTGTGTTAAAGTCTTTATATAGAGTTCCTGTCCTGCCTTCTCATTGGTTGTAAACCCAACCACATGACCGCCTCCTCACAGCCTGTCTGTATAGGCCTCCAGGTTTTCCATGATTGGTATTAAGATTAAAAGCATGTGTAAAACCTGGAGGCCTATACAGACAGGCTGTGAGGAGGCGGTCATGTGGTTGGGTTTACAACCAATGAGAAGGCAGGACAGGAACTCTATATAAAGACTTTAACACAGGGGTAGCTCTGGTTCGGAGAGGTAGGACCACCGCAGGAGGAAGGGTAAGGTTTTAGCTCTTAGCTCTGACCTCTTGGCTTTCTTCTTTGCATTGGTTCCGTGTTTATTATTTAATAAGAAGGTTGGATACATCTACACTACTCTCCCCATATGCTGACTTTGACCTGTATCTTTTCCTCTATAATTCCCAAATCCATCTCCTTGCCATAGATGCCCACAAACCTTGAGCTATAAGGATAATATTGCTGCCATGTCCAAAGCCATTTGCCAACTCTAGTCTTAGAATAACCAGCACAGTCAGTGTGTGGGAACCTCCTTGGTCTTCTTCTCAGAGTTTATTCAGATTTAGAAAGGCTGAGTCTTGCTCACCATGTGGCTCAAAGGAAATCTAATTATACCACTCCTAAATACACCCCGCAGCTCTGTCCTCATCCAGTCACAATAATGCCCATCATTCAGAAAAGACAAAATTGCTTCTAGCACAATTCTTCACACCTTGCTGTGAGTAATAAATACTTGATGAATGAATATCCCAGAAAGTGCCCTAAATGGTACAAAGCTCATCTGTAGACAAGGTCACAGTAACTATGTTTCTGGAAGAGAAGGCCACAGCCTGAATCATTATTCTAAATGCACAGATGAATATGATGGTTGCATTACTGATGGGTTGGGTTAGGTTTCTCAGTTCTTGCATTTTTACCCAGAGGGCTAAAATATAACAGCTTACACAGATTTGCAAAAGTAAATTGTGACTTCATTCAAAACAAAGACAATATGCAGATAAGAAATGCACTGTCAAGACTGGCAACAGCCACGTTTGTGATGGTACTCAAAGACCAGATTCTTTCCCAGCTTCTTCTCGTGGAGTTCAAGAAAAAGAGGGGTTTGTTGGCTAAGGGGCACAGTTTACGTGGTTCTCTATCTCAACTGACAGATCCAATTATAAATAAAACCTTATTTTCTTCTGTGATTGTCACTTCCCATAATGCATCTAACTTTAATCATTTATCTAGGCATACAGCAGTAAATCAGAGATTCTTCCTCAAAGTTCATCTGGCAACATCATTTTGCCTTACTCATTGGGCATGAGCCTATAACTAGTCTTGGCAGGACTGGTCTTTTACTCTCCTTCCTAAATTTTCCCCATTGTTCAGAGTCAAGTGTGTGTGCAGCTGAATGCATGGGGCTGGGGCATGTCCCAGGTCCAACATTCCTCCGGGTGTGGTTCAAAGAAGGCTGTGTGAGCAGACCAGTGGAGGTTCAGGTCTCTAAGTTGTTCTTATTCTTGGCTACCTCTGTGGTATTTATGAAGGAAACTTCATAATGATGAGAAATCACCTATCTTTCTAGCATTTACTTCTCTAAAGTATGTTTAATGTCAAAACTGTGAGAGTTTGTCATGTATATTTAAGTATATTTTATTATTTTACTTTCGGCATTTCTACTTTAGTTTCTTTTTTTATTGAAAACAGATTTTTCTCTCATACAATGCATCCCCACCACAGTTTCCCCTCCCTCTACTCTTCTCAACTCCCCTCAACTCCCCTCTCTCTCAGATCCACTCTCCCTCTGTTTCGTCTTCAGAAAAGAGCCGTCCTCCTAGAGAGAGCCAAACAGGACAAAACAAGACACAATATGACAAGGCAAAAGTCTTCATGTAGAGGCTGGACAAGACAACTCAGTAGAAAAAAAAGTCTCAAGAGCAGGCAAAAGAGTCAGAGGCACACCTGATCCCACTGTTAGGGTCCCACAAAAACACCAAGCTGTCAGTCCTAACATATATGCAGAGGACCTGGTGCATACCGGTGCAGGTCCATGCTTCCTGCTTCAGTCTCTGTGAGCCCATGTGAGCCCTGCTTAGTTGATTCAGTGGGCCATGCTCTCCTGGTATTGTCCATCACTTCGGACTCCTACAGTCTTTCCTCATCCTCCTCCCTGATCTCTGAGGTGAGTGACCTGATGGGGACCTCTAATTTATTCTCTCTCTCTCTCTCTCTCTCTCTCTCTCTCTCTCTCACACACACACACACACACACACACACACACACACACACACACGCACACACACACACACACATGTCTAGATGTCTCACCTGCTCCCATCTGCTGCCCAAGAAAGCCTTTCTGATGATGACTGAACAAGGCACTGATCTACGAGTATAACAAAATTCCATTAGGAGTATCATTAGGAATCATTTCATTGATTTTTGTTTGTTTTGTTTTGTTTTGCCGGTTCTATTTGGTTCTACCCTAGGTCCATGGGCCATCCAGTCTCTAGTTCCTGGCCATCCAGGCAGTGTAGGGCATGGGCTCCTTCTTGTGGTATGGGCCTTAAGTTAAATAAAACATTGGTGGCCATTCCCACAAGTTCTGTGCCACCATGTACAGCACATCTTGCAGGCAGGGGATGATGAATCTTCCAGGGTGGGTGGGGATGGGGAAAGGTGGAATAGGGTGGTGGTGAAGGGAGAGACTTCAGGGAGAGATAATTGGAATTGGGGTACATGGAGGGTGATGTGGACACCTAACACAGTGGAAACTTCCTGGAATCTGTGGAAGTGACCCTAGTTTGAACACTTAATAATGGAGGATGATGAGTCTGAACTGGCCGTGTTTTGTAGCCAGGCAAGACTTCCAGTGTTGGGACTGAGTTACATTCTGTTCAATTGTGTACAGAAAGGTTCCCATGGAGATCCCCAAACAACCCAAGCTGATGCTGAAAACTTCCTTATTAACTCTCTGCCATTCCCTGCAGCATCCTGCCATCTCTGTTCTCTGCTGTTTCCATTTTATGTACCTTCACACATAGCCTAGGCTGGCCTCAAACTCAGTATGTAGCTGATGATTACCCTGAACTTCTAGTCTTTATGCCTCCACAACTTAAATGCTAGAACCTTATAAACATCTAGTTTATAGGGTGCTGGGAATTGAACCCAGTTTTTCATGCATGCCACCCTAGACTACTAACCAAACACCTTAAGCTTCATTTTATACGTCTTCTTAGTCATCGTTTTATTCAGATGTATTATATACTTTCTGAATGTTAGCTGAGATGAAGAAAATGTTTTAAAGATTCCCTTATATAGGATTCATATCTGCATCCCCTTTTGACTGGCAGAGTAACAGTGTACGATAAACACCAGTCACTCTAGTTTACACGTGAACAACTCAGTCCCCAGAGCATGTTACTTCCCACACTTCAGGAAGTTCTAGCCCTGCATTCAGAACCAGAGAAAACCAAACCAAGTGAGGACAATGGCAGGTAAGAAACAGAGACTAAGAGATCTGATTTCCAATTCATAGACAGTGGCAGCGCCCCAGTCAGCTGTGCATCCTAACTCCAGGTCAGAAGGAAGGCGGAAAGAAACGGGGCAAGCACTCTGTAGCAGGTAGAGAGAAAGGCGAAGGCATGAATGCACACAGATTTCAAAGCCCACAGCTAGTTTACAAGCTGTCTTGGAAGAGATATTTTCCTTGGCAACAATTACAGTAGGTGGCGATATTGTATTACCTTGAAGATTGGGAAACACTTTTTTTCCCCCTTTAAATCTGAAATTAATCTGCACAATAGCTTTGATTTGCCTGTCCCTTGTCTCTTGTACACTTTCTGGTTACAGAAACTTTTGGCTCAGCATGAGAAATAGATAAGAGACAGTATCTTCTACCACTCAAAGTCAGACCCACTACACCAGGAGCTTTTGGCCTACTGAGATGTCTCATAGGTGCCTGAGTTCCCCACATTAAAGATACTTCTACCCTCTGGCTACTCATATCTCTTTTTAAAAATTTCTAATTAGAGTTACTTCACGCAAGCAACCAGAAACCTTGGTTTAAGCTTGGAGAGACAATGGACAGGCCAAAGAGCGTATCTGTAGAAGTGAGTGGGTTTTGTGGTCACTTGTAGTATGGGTTCAGCTCAGCTGACACAGAGGCTCTTCTGATTTTTGAAGTTCGTTTGAGCATATTTCACCAATGCCATAGCTACACCTGTTTCCTTCATAGTTTTGTGGTGAAGGTCACAGAGTATGATCCAAAGAAGAACAGAGCTTACCTCAGCAGTACTAAAGTACTAAGACTCAGCACAAACTCATCCTCGAGATAAGCATCATGGCTAGGAATGACCCTTGGCCTTTTCCTCAACTATCATTCACCTAAAAGTACATCCATCCAACACATTCTTTCTAAGCACTTTACATCTTCCCCTTATGTCTAGCATGTTGCCTGAGGCCTTAATTAATTTTTGCATAATTATTGCTATGTGGACCTGAAGGCTGTTTCTTTACCTCTGCACAGCCTTCCTGCATTTGTCTTCATGCCATTCAAAAAGCAGAAATGCAGTCTTATTTTTCTCTGCTTAAAATTCTACAGCAGCAGGCTGATTATTTACAAATCCTGTGCTCCTTTTAATGTCATAGACATTCTTACCTGATATACCACCCAACAATACCGCTGACCCCTTGCTACTTCACTTGTTATTTTGAGATGTGAGAAAATTCCAGTCTCTTCACTTTTTTCATGCCTTTGTCTGTCTGAAATGCCCCTCCAGTCTTTTAAATTTTAGATTTGTTTGTAACCATTTCAAATCCCAAAAATCGTCTCTACCACTTCTTTCCTTCTCTTCCTTGGTGTGACCTAGTTACTAGCTCTTTCATACCTTGTTAGACTTGGTAAAGACTTAGTAAAACTTTTAGTGCAAAATATCACAGTTACTACTGTTATCATTGTCTTATTTATTAATAATACATAGCTACCTTAATCCTACTAACTTGATGACTAACTTGGCAGCCTCAGGGGAGCCAAGGGAGTATGAATAAAAGGGAGACACATTAAGCAATCACCAACCATATTTGATCTTCAGATGCTCAAATACATAAGAACCAGGCACATTAGAAACTGAAATGTCTCTCCTTGGTATTTGTTATATATGTACTCTTTTAGATGTTCAGGGTCTTACAATGAATGAGTTTTCTATTGTTGTCATGAACTGACTTGCAAATTAAGAAAGCACACATTTGTTATCTTATAGTTGAGTGCTAAAAACTCTGACATAGTCTTGCTGGACTATGACTGAAACATCACTGTGATGAGCTGTGATGTGTCTGTTTCACCATTTTGGAGAAATGTAGATCAAATTTAGTATTTTCCCAGTGTTGGACTAAGGGCTCATCACAGCTTATGGTTCACTTCCTGTGAATGCATTCTGTCTGCTTCTTTCTCATGCATCTCGTAGACCACAGTCCATTAAGGACTGGAGTGATTACATGGACTGCACCCAGATACCACATTTGCAAAGTCTCTTTTGCCACATGAGGTCACATATTCACAATGCACAGGAAGGATAATGTCACACCCATTTTAAGGAGGAATTTTCTTGTCAACATGAAAAGCAACTTGTGCCTGCCTAGCTGGAAGGTTCCTGGTACAAGATGGAGATCTGTTGAATCTGGAAGTCAGGCACCCTGCTTTAGATCAAGTCATCTAAGTAGCTTGCTGTGAGATATCATAAATAGATTTGCATTGAATATAATAAATTACTTAAAGTTTGTTTGTTTCTACTGTGAGATGTCCTGCTATGAGATGACACTTTAACCCCTGTCAAATTTAAAGTCTTTTTGTTATTTGCTATTTGTTATTTTAAAGGGAAACACCATCTATTATTAAGTAGGGCCAAGTAGGCCCTGTTTGCATATATTCCTAACATATTCCTAACATGGCTTCAGTCTTTCCATTTCCCTTCCCATTCCATCCTCTCCTGCCCCCATGCCTACCCTATGGACACTGATGTGCTTCATAATGAGGCATCATTCGACCCTGAAATCTCCAACTCTTACCATGTGTTCTTTGTAGCATCCCTCTCATTCCTTTTTCTCACCCCATCAAATTCACACTCAACTAGAGGTCATTGTTATCATCCTTTATTTCATTCGATCACAAACTTCCTTCTTTGCCAAACTTCCTGCTTCCTGTCATTGAACTTGTCTGTCAGTTAGTAATCCCAAAATGACTCTCTCCTCAAGTGTATGACTAAATACAACCCATCAACCCCTTACCATAAACTGCTCTTACTTCCTACCCAATCTGCATTGAAGGTCCCCAAAGATCTTCTTTGTCAAACATTATTTTTATCCAGGATTATTTTAATTCCCTTTCACATTTGCTGACTTCTCTTCTAGAACTTCAGGAATTTTGATTAAATTAGTTTCCATACAGTTTTGAACAACTCACTGGTTTTTGTTGTTGTTTGTTTTGTTTTTATTTTTTTGTTTGTTTGTTTATTTTTTACTCTTTGTTTCACAGCATTTTTCAAGATCGAGTCTCGATTTTTCCCTTCTTTGAAATTCTGATAGTTATCTTCACCTAAATTGATGCCTTTGCAAGAAAATCATGAACACTTACTGTCTTCCTAAGTAACCACCTAATTCATGTGAGGTAGTAAAATTTGGTTCCTTCTCTCATAATGCATACTTCCATATGGCTGCTTCACTTTGTAGCTCCTGAAAAATCTGTTGAACTTCTGCATGTGTATGCTCAAGAGACTTCTAGAATTTTCTAGCATTCAGCAATAAGATTACTGGAGGTGTGGTGGGTTGTTAAGCTTCCAGACATGAGCCCATTCAGGCAGACTTCATACTAATAATTTTATTTTAATAGTTTTTATCTCCAATCCCCTGGACATCTACATGCTAGTTTCACTATATCCAGGTTAGGTAACATCCTATGGCATAGTATTCTGAATGCAAAATTAAGTGTTTTCTCTAAGTAGTGAAGAAAAAATAAACGTAAATATATAAGTCTGTTCATTGAAGTAAATGAGCTTTAAGACATAGTTCTGCAAGTGAGCACATGAATTTCCCTTTTCCTGGCCACGAACATACAACACTCTTGAAACAAATCAATGCTAATAGAACATCATGGTGTTCTTACCCCCTTTGGAGTACATGAATCATTGCGATCAATTGGATTTGCATTCAGAAAGACCATGGTGCACAGCAAAAGTTAACACTGGGAAAAAATTAAAAGCCATACATAGAGGAAATGAATTTCAAAATGTTATTTAAATTGCCGTAATTGAGTAGGAAAATAAAGTAACTAGTAAAATATTATGTCTTAAAAATCAGATTTCACTGACACTTAGAAGTGATTATTTCTTTTCTAGATTCCACCTTTATTACATAAAACAATTCTACATTTTGCTGATTTCATAATATATATTTGTGGTGATATATTGTGTACCCTAATAAACTTATTTGGGGATCAGAGGACAGAAGCAGCCACTAGATTAAACATAGAGGCCAGACAGTGGTGGCACACATCCTTAATCCTATCACTTGGGAGGCAGAGATCCTTCTGGATCTCTGTGAGTTCAAGTTCACACTGGGAACAGAGTCAGGCAGTGGTGGCACACACCTTTAATCCTAGCACTTGATCTCATGCCTTTGCTTGGGAAGCACACATGCCTTTAATCCCAGGAAATGACATGGCTGGGTGGAGAACCGTATATAAGGCCTGAGGAGACAGAGAAATGATGAGATCTACATGAACAATATGGATGTGAATGGGAGTAATGAAGGGCAATGGTCGAGGGAAAGAGAGCTTAGGGGAGCTGAAGATCCCAGCTGGATCAAGAACAGAGAAGGAGAAAAGGAATAAAAGACCATGA
Source organism: Peromyscus californicus insignis (assembly GCF_007827085.1). Lineage (NCBI taxonomy): Eukaryota > Metazoa > Chordata > Mammalia > Rodentia > Cricetidae > Peromyscus > Peromyscus californicus. Next base: position 5,884,254 of record NW_026294617.1, on the reverse strand, counting down.
TAAATGAAGACCACATGAGAATAGAAAGAAGCAAAGTGCTAGAGAGGTCCACAGAAATCCACAAAGATACCTCCACAGTAGACTACTGGCAATGGTTGAGAGATAGCCCGAACTGACCTACTCTGGTGATAGGATGGCCAAACACCGTAATTGTCGTGCTAGAAACCCCATTCAATGACTGAGGGATCTGGATGCAGAGATCCATGGCCAGGCCCCAGGTGGAGCTCCAGGAGTCAAATTGGCGAGAAAGAGGAGGGTTTGTATGAGTGAGAATTGTTGAGACCAAGGTTGGATAAAGCACAGGGACAAATAGCCAAACGAATGGAAACACATGAACTATGAACCAAGAGCTGAGAAGCCCCCAACTGGATCAGGCCCTCTGGATAAGTGAGACAGTTGATTAGCTTGATCTGTTTGGCAGGCATCCAGGCAGTCATGGGCTGGCTGTTTGGAACCTGGGGCTTATACAGGGACACTTGGTTCTGCCTGGGAGGATGGGACTGGACCTGCCTGGACTGAATCTACCAGGTTGAACTCAATCCTCAGGGGAGTCTTTGCCCTGGAGGATATGGGAATGGGGGGTGGGCTGGGGGGAAGCGAGGGGGGGGGGGGGAGAAGGAGGACAGGGGGGTCCAGGAGGGGGGAGAACAAGGCAATCTGTGGCTGATATGCAAAATTAAATTTAATAAATAAATAAATCTAAAAAAATAGGAAGGCATGCTTCAATACACCCAAGAAATATATTTTGGATGAGAAAAAAAAGATTTGTGTCACATATATTTAAAGGTTTTTCTTAAATATTCATTTAAGTTCAGTATTTTGCAATATTTTTCATTTTGATGGTCAGTTTGTCTTCTAGGTATTAGCAGAAAAGTCATAACAGTTTCTCTATGTAGTATGAGACAGTGAAATTCTGAACCAACTCATACATCTTAAAGGAAGCAAACGCATGTACCTCCTCCTTCTCTCTTCTGTATTAAAGACCTCACACTTACAACTGCAAACAGTCCTGGTGAGATGGCTTACACCACTGTAATCAGCAAATGCTACAGCAGAGCATTTTGTCTGCAGCCTGCTTTAGTGAGGTTGTGCCCTTACTCCTATAATTACTGAGTTTACTCTTCCTTGAAGAATCTAGTTGGATTCTGAACATATTCCTTCTGGACGAGTCTAGTTGGTTCCAGCTTTGGTGAATCTTGTGGACTTCATGTTTTGACTCCTGCTGTTCCTGTTGGATACTTGAGTATGCTTTATAGTTAATTAGTGTCTAACAAATTCTGCAATAAACCTGTCACTGTGAATTGTGGTCTTTTTTAGTAGTAGGGTTGAGTACTACTTTGACAAAGTACTAACCACAGATATTCATTATAATAAATGGACTATCAGATACAGAATCAACACCCTCAAGGAGAAAAAACAAACTACACAAAATCAAACTCCCTCAATGGCTTTAAACAGATAAAAGTTTAGGTGAAAAATGAAATTATCCTATGGTCCAGTCAGGTAGAATTGAAATAGAGTGTTATAAGTAATAGCAGTTATAGAATCAGGTTTAATCAAAAGAGTACAGAGAGTTATTTCAAAGAAGATTAAATTATTATAAGATACTCTATTAAAACAGTTCAGCTTAAAGAGACAATAGTACATTTATACACTTCTGAGAATTTCCTCATTGAAATAACAAGTTTAATGGCAGTCTTGGTCCTCTACATTTGCTGTGCTGTGCTGGCTCCGCCTTTATCAAACTAGAATTCCATTTGTTATCCAGGGAACAGATATCTTTAGCAGCTTGGGAATACATACCTTTAAATAACATAATCACATTATCAGATAATAGAAACCTTGGTAAATTTAATGTAACCTTTGAATAGTATCTGTATTGATCATTTTAATGACTAAAATATATACATTTAAAATTTTTAAACCTGTCATTTTCAAAAATGACAAATGACTAAAATAAACAGACTAAATTAATGTTATTAAGAAACAAAATAAATCTTGAAACATCTTTATTTTATTAAATTCTTTGGTTGAAAACAATTGAATTTTGAATTTTAAGTATTTTTTAGTTTTTGTTATTTTTTTGCATAAATCTACTTAAACTGGATTATCTAGGCCAAACCAGGATAAAAAATTATTTCCTACAGAATAAATCTAGCTAACAGATGAATTATATGTCCTCAGTCTAAATGCTTTTTATATTTGAAGTGGTTGAGTAAACCCAGAAGAATATTTGGGACTTGTGAGAACTATGGAAATGCAGGTTATCATGAGTAAGCTTGATGGGGGCACAGCCTCTCCTCTTTCATGGGTCGTCCATGGGAAGACCTGAGCAGTTCCTGCAGGGGTGCTACTGCCTGCAAAGCCTCAAGTCATCTACAAAATCACACTGCTGGTATACTTCGCAGCTCAATTCCATGCCTTTGACTTGATCAAATTCAAATATAACGTGTGTGTTTGTGTGTGTGTGATATTCAATTATAACTACTTAAAGATACCAAATGTCTGCATGAGGTAATTAGGAAACACATAAACAAGGAAATAAAACAAATGATACAGTTGCATTTAATGAAGTCCTAAGAGATTACCTGTTCCAGTTATCTATTTCTCAGTCATCTCCAGAAATACTCAAGAGCCCCTGTGAGCCCCCGTGAGCCCCCTGCTCTTCATGCCCCCTCTTCACCAGTACACAAAGGACAAAAGGGTAAATATTTGGAACTACTAAAAAGACTTTGAAGAATAACATTCAGGACATGGAAAATCAAGATGAGACCTCATAATTATATTGTGTATTCTCCTTTGAGTCCTAAAATACATTCATTGTCAAATTCATACTTTTTAAATAGACCCAGCTTTTCATATTACAGCATGATTCATCCTGTAATATGAAGTGTCTCAGATGAAGACAGTTACCTGTGTAGGGCCTGCCCAAGGTTCTGGATGTATATGTTACCAAGGAGGGATGTGAATGCCCTCATGCCAAAAAACCCACTTATATAGAGATGCACGTGACCAAGAAGAAGGGGAAACAATTATCCCAAGATTAGGATCTGACAAATATGGGTGAACATGAATTTGAGAATTCACGAATTTTTTCCATGAATCCTTTCTATTTCTTGGAATTACTAAATGTGATTTTGTGTGATATACCTGGATTATTCCCTTTCTCTGTGAGTTTTCATGGTAAAAAAAAATCTACATAAAACTTTTTTACCACAAAAACTCACAGAGAAAAGGAATAATCCAACCTCTCAGTTCTAAAACACAAGATTCAATTGAAATAATTTGTTCAAATTCCAAAGCACCTTGGGGGTTTCCAAGGAAGAAAAACTTAGAATGGGGACTATGGACAGTGATCAGATGGGCAGTGCCCACTTTCACCAGTGGGATAATCCTACAGCGTGAGTAAACAGCACGGTTAGTTGTCGATCGTTTGTCTTTTACCACTGTAGGAGCTCTAGTAGAGACGAAGGTAGCGTTTCCCCCCATGTTGCTGCAGAGAAAACTTGGTGAATGTTAAATAACTTTTTCAAGGACAATACCTTGTTTTAGAGCCAGATATCAAGACGCTGATCTTAGACCATTGGGACAAATCTTCAAGAAAACAGAAACAATATGAAGAAAAATTACCTATCAATTCTCTTAGGAATTAGAGGAATTTAAACACCAATTTAAAGAATGCTCATTTAATGAATTTGATTTCTCAACATTAAATTCTATTTAGATTTATTTTTGGGACCTTCCCTTCCTGTATTAAATGAAGAATGTCACAAAAAATGCATTAACAGTTTACATGCCTGTGTTCTTGCTAGTATATACATGAGTTCTGTGTAGCCAATTTTAGTAAAGAAACTCAACACATTCAGTTGTTTTTGCAATCCATCACTAATGTTTGGAAGCAAGTATTTTTCTCTGGTCACTTTTTGTTAAGTTTTAAAATACATTTTCTCTCAGTGGTTTGGCATGTGTGTTTATTTTGAATTAGATTTTAATAATGGGGAAATTATGCTTAATCTGTGTTCACTGTCTCTTACAAAAACATTTATTATTTTGCTTGCTCAGGATTTGTATTCTGTATGTAAAACTTAGGTGTATATTATCCTCATCTCCAGATTTCCTATAAGTAACAAACCATCCTGCTGTGTGCACTAGGAAATGCTCATGTCCCCCTTCCCAGTTCTTTACACATTCTGATTTGATTATTTTATTTTGGAAACTTTACTGGGAAATGAACTAAATTTACACAGAGTGCTAAACTGTGTGTGTGTGTGTGTGTGTGTGTGTGTGTGTGTGTGTGTGTGTGTGTGTGTGTGTATGTGTGTGTGTGTAGTGGGCGAGGGAGAATTGATGCTGTGGATTTCTATTGATTTACTCAGAGAATCACTGCACTGCCCTTCAGGACACCCGAATTGAAAGGACACACTGCAGTTGCTTTTACCAGAGTGGGAGCCATTTGTTTCAGAACATTATAGTTTGTGTTGGGATTTCAGATACATTTGGTTGTCTACAATTCAATTTTTATACTTAAGAAATTTTAATGAAAACCTGGTATAAAACTAACGATCAGATATCCCAATGTGTGATAAATTACAACAAATGCATGGTCAGTCTGCCACCAAAATGTAGCTTCTTACACACAAAGCCCTTGGGAGATTATGGTTCAGTGGTACTAAATAGTGTCTACACTATTTCAAGAAAACCTCTGGTCTGCTGTCCTTTCCCCAATCTCACTTTTTTTTTTTTTTTTTTTTTTTTTTGGTTTTTCGAGACAGGGTTTCTCTGTGTAGCTTTGCGCCTTTCCTGGAACTCACTTGGTAGTCCAGGCTGGCCTCGAACTCACAGAGATCCGCCTGGCTCTGCCTCCCGAGTGCTGGGATTAAAGGCGTGCGCCACCACTGCCCGGCCCAATCTCACTTTCTTAAGTTCTCTCAGCTTGGATAGCTTCTCCCCTTTGTAAGTCTTGGGGTTACCCTGATATTTTAGAATGAAACCCAAGAATAACTAAGTCCACATAGGTTGTTGCTTCTGCATATGGTGTCTTGATCTCTCCCCATAGGAAGAGATACATGTATACACAGCCAGTACTTTCACGCCTCTGTTCTACTGTTGATGTGGGAACAGCTGTCTTGGGTACTGTAAAGATTGTTCTTGAGAGAATGTGTGTGAGGATAAAGAAAAATGTGATAAGCCAAAGTTTCAGGTCAACCTAATTTGATAGTGACACCTCATAATGTCACCTTTTCTCCAGTATTAAGATTATGTTTGTTATTACGGATAAATTTTGAACAACTTAACCCAGTTTTAAAGTTGGCAAGCCTCTGTCAATTATATTTGAATATTATTAAATCCCTTCAACAGACTATTAATCTTATTCTTTTATATTACTTGGTATAACCTTAGAACAAGTCAGGGATAGAGCATTTTGGCTTGTGTCTGGGCCAAGAGAGGACATGACTGTAATTACACAAAACTATAGCCACTTTGTGAATCTACTGCATTAAGTCAAATGATGACATCAGATCATCTGTTTAGCAAAGATACATTTTCTGACTATGAGCCAGATACTTTTAAAAGGCTGAGCACAGACACTGAGTGAGACACAGTAGTTTAGAGAAGATGTTGGGAGGCAGCAGAAACAGAATTGAATGAACAGTGCTATGGTGAAGCTGTAAGGAGCTTTGGGCTTAGCACCTCACTGAGCCCTTGGTGTTCAAGGGTTTATGTTTCATGTACACAGTACATGCAAAGATCTCTACATGTTTTGTGAAGAGAAATGACTTGTGAGGCCAAAAATGAACAAGTCAAAAACAGATGTTGTATGTTCTACTGGTAGTTCATACTAGGGTCAGGGAAACTCCCAGAGGGCTTTCAGGAGTGCTAGGCATTGGTCCAAACATTTAGATCTGCAGCAATTCCACGTCATTTTGATAGGATCTAAGAAAGAGAAACTAGAATAAGATGCAGCAGAGGGTTTGAACAACAAACTGATCTTTGCTACTTACTGGAAATAGTGATGAACATAGCGTTATTAAATTGACAGTGGCAAAGACAGCTAAATGATCAGCCTTTGTCCATGTGTGTTCATAGGAGGGACTTCAGCACTGTAAGGATTTGATCATTGTTCTCTGATATTATATATTATTTGGTCTCCAGTACATATTCATAACATTCAGTAGGAAGAGGCCTCTTACATTCTTCACCCAGGTAAGCTTTCTGCTTCTGGATTTCTGATGTTTACTGAAGGGGTTGGTGGCTGCCCCTGATGAGGAGGCTTAAACAGTGAGGAAGGCTTTCTTCATGGCAGTGCTGTTGCCTAGAGGCAGGACAGAGGCGGGTAGGGAGGGAGGCATGCCTGCAGGCCAGGAGTGACATGGGGCCTCTCAAAACAATGAAGTGTCTGCTGAAAGCTGGGACAGTTTGTCTTCTATTTTAAAGTCTCAGATGAGACTCTGTGTCAGTCTCAGCCAAATTCCTTGAAAGACTGTCAAATATTTCAGGGAGCTGTGAGGGGATCTTTTATTACATCCTTTCAGATCCTACATGCTCTCTAGAAGGGGGCTTTAAACTGCTTGTAGCCTTTTTTTCCCACAGCACAAACTCAGAGCACGAAGAACTTTTTTTTTCTAAGCAGGTACAAAGATTATTTTTGAAGTATAGAAGTAGAGATTTACTTTTGTGAGAAATTTTGGAGGACATATCTAACAGCGCAATTTAAACTTTTAAGAACTTTGTAATATATTCAACTTATGTGACTTCAGGCTGTCAATTTTATTTTTCAAAAATCTAATACTTTCAGTTTGCCTAGGAATATCTTTAGACATCACGTATAGTTTTCAACATTACGTGTCCTTTTAATAATAAAAGAGGAGTAAAGTTCTCCCTCGGTTTTTTATGTCTCCTTTCATGTTTCTTTCTTCTTCTCATTGGGTTCTGTTCCACTCACAGTGATTGGAGGGACCATTTCAACCCTGGAAAAGGAAGATGAGACTATCTCTGCTGTCAAGGGTTGGACTCCCTTCCCTCCTGTTTCCTGTTATAACATTAACTTCCTGTTCTGCACTTTTATTGCTGCTGCTTTCCCAGATGGACAACGTCTGCTATTAATGTTTGACTGTCTGTTCTCATTTTACTTTCATGCTGACAGGCACAAATAAATGACATCTCCTCCCATTGAATGTTTTCTTCCTCGGTGTGAGTGCTGAAGGAGGTGGACTCTATACCCACTCTCATTTCTTCTTCTGGGGTACTCTACTTTTTGATCTGCTCTAATGATGTGAAGACATGTTTGCATGATGGCTATGCTTGATAGTCTGCCAGGATGATGACGAAATCTGACAGAAAATATCTGCCAATACAGCATCACAATGAGCCTCTTGAGGTGGGTCGGTGACAAGCTCACTATGGCACTCAGTGTGGGAGTGAGTGTGGAGCTGGAGTTGCTGTGCTGATCCTCCCAGGGACAGGACCATGCTGCCTTTGCTTTCTCATTCTCATGGTAACTCTAATACTGCTGGCCCAGTGGTCTTCCTGAGGGGAGTACCCACACAGAACTTTGGAATTTCATGTAGTTTTGAGACACAGTGAAGACTTAAGCACTGTGTGCTTATGCAGTGAGATTGGACTCTGCTCTGAGGGATACATTTGTAGACAAGAGGGAGTAATGACATTTGGTCCTGATGTTGCTCATTCCTGTCCTGGTATTATCCTAAATCTGCTAAATCTGTAAAAGAGAAGGTAACAAAATTCTCATGTAGCCCTCTCCTGGACTTACATTGGCCACTTGCACTCTAGCAGTGAGTTACATTACCAACTCTGACAATGTTGATGGATTTGATAAGAAATACATCATGTGGAGTATTTCAAGCAAGCACAAAAATGTTTGGTAACAATAACAGCAGATGTGAATCCAATCACACTTTATCATGTTTTCCTATAGTGGAACATGAAACTGGCAGAGGGAGTCTCAGACATAACCTTTCCTTGGTGCAAAACTGATGCCAGTGCTGTGGGCATGACATTATAGACTCCGTAGGATTTTGATAATTTTTACCCCCAAAGAAATAAAAATCTTCTTCACTAGCCAATGGATTGTCCTTGTAATTTAATTGTTTCCCTGAAGTCTACTCAGGAAATTAAGCTTTACTCTGTAAAGAGAATATAGAATTAAAATCTTCATAGCATGAGATCAGGCACAAGGATTATCAACTCCAGCCAGCACTGTCGGTTTCTAAGTAAGGAAAGTGAGGCAGCAGAACCAGGTCAGTTCCTTTATTTCCAATGCAAAAAAGATTAGTAGTTCACATATTAGTACAAATCATTTTAACAGGTTAAGATATTAAAAAGGAGAGAGTTTAAGTAATGTGTTTAACATCATGATCATGCAACTTGCTTAGCAGAGAGGTTGAACTTGAATCCATCATTGCCTAACTCCAAAATTTGTGTGCTCTTTGTGCTAGTCCGTAGTGTTGTTTATCTATTCTCTTCTGTACCCAGTTCACCCACTGAGTTTCATGTACTACCAAAGTGTGATCCCTGGTAGAACATTAATATGAAAGCTTTAGTTTTCCATTTCCCCACAGTCTTTAAAAATAATATTTAGTTCCTTTTCCACTGTGAGTAGGGGTGGGTGCTCTTGTCCCAGGATGGGACCTCAAGTCCTCAGATTTGTTAGGAAGTTCTTTTGCTTGCTGAACCATATCCCAGCCTTATAGTTCAATCAGGATGAAGCTATCAATTCAAATAATTTAAGCAATAGTGAAAATGGACAGGCATTTTCATCGTCACTAATCTAGAGAAAGTTAGCAGGCATTATATCCTTCAGCAATGAACTTCAAGCACATCTCTGCCACTTTAGATTCATTAAGGATCTGGTAAAGTGCTTTATGATACATTAACAGTTAATAAGCTTCCATCTCTTTTTTTTTTTTTTTTTTTTTTTTGGTTTTTCGAGACAGGGTTTCTCTGTGTAGCTTTGCGCCTTTCCTGGGACTCACTTGGTAGCCCAGGCTGGCCTCGAACTCACAGAGATCCGCCTGGTTCTGCCTCCCAAGTGCTGGGATTAAAGGCGTGCGCCACCACCGCCTGGCTCCATCTCTTATGTATACCAACTTTATAGAAATATAAGTCTATAGAGATATAAGGGAGATATCATCTTTCTCTCCTTAAAATTTAGATCATCTTGCAGCTTCCATGCAACCAACTAACATACCTTTTTTTTTCATTATTTCTATCACAGGACAAACAATATATGGTTTTTAAGGCTATTTCAAATTTCCTCTTTTGACAACCTTGTATTTCTTTCCTCTTCTTCTGTATTAAATATTAAGAATGTCCACCCTGCTAAGGCTGTCTTTGATAATTAATAACTGCTTGAAAAGGTCTTTGAGAGCTTCAAATACTAAGAAAATTGTAAACCATCTTCTCCTACAGCCCCTGGCATTTCTCCCCTAGGAATAGTTGAAGGTCTTGCCCATCTTCTGAGTTTAGACATCATTAAAACCTGAGGAAGTAGAATTGGTGCATGAAATAGTTACATGTTATTGCCTCTGGCCAACCTTGGCAGTCACGAATGATGCAAAACTCAAGAAGCCCAAAGATCTGCTTCATTAGAAAGAAATGCCACCAGGATCACTCTGTTCATTCCTCTATGAGAGAATACATTAGTGTAAGAGTCACTGGCCAGCAATGCCTCATTACTGAGACTAAAATGATGTGGAAGTTGTTCTATCCTTACTCTGAGGCACCTCTTAAAATTCCTACAACCCCTTTAAGTTTGTTCATAATATCTCCACTGTCCAGAAGTTTACAGAGAATTTCTTTAGAGTCAAGGATGTACACCTACTTTCCAATTCCTCTATCTTTCGATCTTCAAGTTGACTGGTATTCTCTGTCATCCATCTGAGGAGGTCAGAGGGACAATGAAACTAAGCATTGTCCTAGAGAATGTGTAAGTTAGCATTGTGTTAATTTTCTCTTGGAGGTTTGGCCTGTAGGCCTACTAGAGACAAAGACAATTCAGGACTTCTATCGAAAATATTGACAGATTTATTTTAGTCAAAACTATATAGCTGAGTGTATGCAAAAGGAATCATATATATGTGGTAAGATGGGAAAATACTTAAATGTTAATGCTGAAGCTGGTTTGACTGCAATGGGAATATTATGTTCATTTATTGATCTCTGATTCAGAGCTGTACATTAGTGTATCAGAATGTCTTTGCACCTTACCTTACCATCTATTCAAACCCTTGGTGATGAAGTAAAAAAATAGTGCTTTGAAAATAATTTGTATAATAGTTATAAAGAGCAACACAGAAATTTTGTCTCTATAAGCCTCATAAATTCACTTTTAGTAAATCATATTAAAGAAGAAATTAACAATAGGAAAAGCCATATAAGAAGAGTTCTAGGTAATTTATTACACTTTATATTTTAAAGACTCTGAATATTTGAAAGGGAGCATAGTGATTTCTGCCAATTGTTTCACACCCATTAACATAACACCACCGGCTTACACTGGTTAAAAGGCTGTCTATAAGGTGTTGGTCCTTCAGCCAGGCAGAAGCAGATGACTGGCGATATCTTTGACTCTTAGAGGGCTTGGCAAAGTCAAGGGCCATTAGTATTGATGTTGTTGTTGAAATTATGTTTTAAAAAGGCTCTGCTTGTAAATGACCAGAAGGGAGTGCAGAGAAATGAAAATGATTTGGTTTGTTGACATGGGATGATTGTACAATAATTACCTTTGTTTCATTTTGAATTCTGCTAACATAATTTTAATGCCTCTACAGACATTTTAGTGAGAACTATTGGCAAGCTGAAGGCTTGCTTTAAGGTTTATTAATTTATATAAAGAACCTATGTGAAAGTATAGACTGGCCAGCACCAAGCAGCCTAAATTCAGGGCCTTAAGAGGGATTCTATGAGCAAGGACATTAAGATCATGATGGGGAAGCCTATAGTGAGAGCCAAACCAAACTAATGGGAACTCATGAAATTTAGACCAACACCTGTGGAGCCTCCATGGGACTGGACTAGGCCCTCTGCTTAAGCAAGACAGTTGTGTAGCTTGATCTGCTTAAGGGCCCCCTGGCAGTGAGATCAGGATCAATCCTTGGTGCACAAGCTGGCTTTTGGAGACCATTCCCTAAGGTGGGACACCTTGCACAGCCTTGAGGCAGGGGGAGGGGCTTGGAACTGCCTCTACTGAATATACCAGACTCTGCTGACTCTCCATGGTAGGCCTTACCTTCTGGTAGGAGGGAATGGGGGATGGGTTGTGGGGGAGGCTGGAGGGATGGGAGGAGGGAACAGGGGGATCTGTAATTGGTATGTAAAATGAACAAAAAAATTTCTTAATAAAAAAATACTAAAAAAAGTCACTATTTATCTTCACTATCACAAAGTACTTCCTTCCACCAGTAGCATAGGCAGATTGCCTTCCTTCCTCATCCTCCAAGATTAATATTACCCACCTTTGTTAAATGACTCTGTGTATTTCCTTATGTCAGCTAGTCACAAGGTCAGGTAGTCCTCAGTGAATGAGTCAAGGCAAGTGAGTTCAGATTGGGGAAGAGGGACAGAGGAGTTAAGACAAATGTCTAAGACAATGGTGTTTGACATCTGGAGAAGAACAGCTGAGAAAGCTTCAATTGAACTCTGTACTTGAGTAGTAAAGTAGAAGCTACAGATCTTGGCTTCCTTAGTAATACGTTGCACCTGTGGACTTAGGGGTGTTGTCCAGAATCGTAGGACTGTCTCAAGCAGAAGTGTCTCATGCTGAGGACTTTTTCCTAAACAAAATCAATCCAAAAGTGTGTGTGTGTGTGTGTGTGTGTGTGTGTGTGTGTGTGTGTGTGTGTGTATGTACTGTGCCAAGTAAAGACCTCGGTCTCCTAGAAATTACTATCTCAGTCTTTTTTTCCCAATATTCTTTTTATTTTATTTAATCAACATTTTTTCATTTATTTTACATATAGACCACAGTTCCCCTCCCTCCTCTTCTCCCATTCCCTGCCCCACCCACTTCCAATCTACCTCTTTCTTGTGTGGTCTTTATAATTAAGCAATCAGCTTAATTGAGAATACTAATAGCTGCTGATAAATTTCATTGTTTCATTCTTTGCTATTCCACATTGACATTTAAAAATAGAATTCCCAAGCAGCACTTCCAGATACCTCCCCTCATCCTACCTTATCAGTTTATGGAAGCTGTTCTTGGGGTTGGGGCTCCCCATGGAGCACTGAAGTTGCAGCAGTATGCTTTACTTTAGGCACTGGAGTGCATATTCCATCACTACAGTACGTTGTTCTGTTTCTGCTTCTGAGGCAGTTGGTGTAGCTCCAGCAGATGGAGGTCTCATCCAGTAGTGATGCGGGTTGGCATCTTGATGAAATGAAGTTTCTACTTCATCACAGATCGCACAGGACTTCATCATGCCCCATGTGATGCTGGTTTTGTTGCACAGTAGTAAACTGTGCTTTGGGTAGCACAGGACTAGAAAACAGACAAACCCTTACAGATAGGGAAGAAAAAGACACTCTGACCTAAGAATAAACTAGTTAACAATCTTCATGACCATTCTAGTAGCCAGATTATTTTAGGTCTGAAAGTTGAACTTTTGATGTTTTCTGCCATACTATTCTGCTGTAAAATGACTGTCCTTTTATTTTTATTCCTCACAAGTTATAATGAAACAGGAAAGTGTATAGTTCATGACTATAACTTGTAATTTGGTTACAAGATGTCTGAAGAAGTCTGTCTTCCATTGCTTTGACAAAATGTCTGAGAGAATCCACTTACACAGTGGAAGAGTTTGTTTTGGCTCAAGAATGCAGAGATTTTAGTTCACAATCCATTGTCTCTGTCACTTTGGTCCTGTGGCAAGGTCTTACGTTATTGTGAAAGCATGTAGCAAATGAGAACTTTCCCTCATGGTGGAGTTGTAAGAGAAGTGAAAGGACCAGAGTCCTGGCACAGATTCTGAGGGGTGTCATCAATGACACTTTTTCTTCCAAAACCTGTGCTTTCTACCTTTCCCTCCCAATAGTGCTAGAAACCGGTGATCAAGCCTGAGCACATGGTCTTTGTGGGATGCCTTTAAGACATAAGCCACAGGAGCATCTGCTTTTAAGATTCTGTATGTTATTTGCAGTCACCTACAGCTTCAGCATGTATAGTCTACTGAACTTCTGAAAAGTACAGAATTCCTCAGTTTTGATGATTAATATATAATACTCTTAGCAAATATACAGATTATGTGAATACTTTCATTCTTGACTTATGGAGAAAGAAATAATTTTGGCAATGATGCATCATAAAGAAACTACCTAGAATAGTGAGAGATTAAGTTTTTAACTTAGGCTACTTTTTTTTTTCAATTTGACAATTTTCTTATTTATCCCAAATGAACTTCTTCATCTGTAAAATGGGTATGATAACAAATAAGGGACATTAAGAATTCAAAGAAAAATTATAAACATCTTTATATTTTTATAATACTTTATAAAATTTATAATATTAATTATCCATTAACAATCTATAGACATTGCCTAAAATTGGAACGTTTTACTATACTTCACATATCAGTATCCATGTCTCATTAATGTAAATATATATGAGGCAAATTAGAAAAAGTGCTTTTAAATTCACTGCACCTCTAGAAGAAATAACTTTTTTATAATCTTCACATATAGTCTTATTTAAAAAGAAATTCCCAAAAAATAAAATTGTGATTTTTTTTAAAGTAACCATTTAAGCTATTACAAATTCCAGTGCTTTTATAGTTAACATTGTTTCCTCCAATTTTGGAAAACCTAGTAGTTTTTCTCAATTATTAAGTGATGATAATATGCAAATAGCCAAAATGAGAAATGAATCAGTACTAATCTTACACAGAATGGACTCTAAGCAATGATCAAACTTCATGAGAATATAAGAATTCTGCTTAAATGAGATAATTATCCAGAAAGACTGAGAAAGGCATCTAAGGTATCAAAAATATTAATTTCCTTTTTCTTTCCTTCAATATATGTAAATATTAGCAAGCCCGCTGAAAGGCAGCGTGAGAGATTAGCTCAAAACTGTCAATGAGAATATCACAACGGCACCTTCCAGGCGTGTAGGCAAACCAAGTCCTTAGTGAAGACAGGCTAATTTATCACGATGCAGTTGCGATGGCAACGGGGCTCTGGGTGCCACGTGACCCCAGCAGTTTCTGTCGACTGGCTCTAACTGACTGCCAGTTCAGCAAAGGTTGCACTGTTTCCCGTGAAGAGGAAGAAGGAGCATTGATACTTGTTGAAAAGACATAATAATAATAGTGTATCTCAAGCCATGAAAGCAGCTCTTTGTCTCCTTGATGTTTATTTTTATTCTGGCTGAAGAGATCCCTCCATTTTTCTGCTACATAAAGGCCCCTTATTTATTCACAGATTAAATATGTACTCCTCTGTTTGTTAAGGACTCCGTCTTTCCTGATTGAATAGTGAACAAATATTTAAATCTTTTATCATCATAATAATATTTTGTTTACAAGGCACTATGTTTTGTACAGTTTTTTTTCCCTAATATTTTCCCCGAGAGCACAGGAGATCTAGTTGCATGCAACTTGAGCCTGTAACTAGATTTTCTTGCCTATGCTTTTTTGCAACCATAACAGATGGAGGCTGACAATGCTCCTCTGATCGTCAACATGAAGATATCTTTAGGGAAGTTAGATAATAGCTTTACCCACACTTTTTCTTGTTGTCTGTTTTCGCTTTTGCTTTCATTGACGGGTAAGTAACAAGGGCCATAGAGATGGTTACACTCTTAGATCAACAATTCAACACTCGGGATTTTATCTTGCAGAGTTTTCACTAAAGAACAGGTTCTGTAATACAGGAAAGAGTGAACTATGGAGTCAGGGTATGAATTTCACATCCTGCCTCTGCCACTAGGCTTGCAGAGTGCTCTTAGGGACGGATATAAACATCTGTGGACTTCTAATTTCCACATTTGTTAAAAAAAAAAAAAGACCTGAGAGAATCTGTGTTGTGTGTGAATTGGACCCTCGTGTGCTGAGTGCTGGCACGTAGGTCTCATGTATCCAGCAAAGCTCTCACTGTGTGGTGCTTCTCGAAAGAGCCTCATCTATAACTGAATGCCTTGGAATTCATGTGCACACTAAAACTAGAAAAAAGAGCTGGTAAACTCATGTTTGAAAATGAAATGTACTTATAGAATTCACTATTATGCAACCATTTAAAATTCTGATTCAGAATAGGACTATGAATATATATAATTCTGTGACATAAAAGCTAACATGTCTTACAAACAGCAGAGTTACAGACTTTGACACAATCCCTATATGAGATATTCATAGATTAAGAAGGTGCAATTTGATAAAAGAAAATAATTTAATTCCTTAGTGTTGTGCTAAAGTAGAACATCTCTTTAATAAGTTCTTCGGTCTTTTCCACTAAAAATCATAAGGAAAGAAAAGATGTGGTGCTTAACTAGTGAGGACTCCATCTTTGGTGGCTTTCACTAACAACCAGCTGCTAGAATTAGGAAACCTAAAAACCTGTTTTGTCTTTGCCAAGGGCGCCAATTCCAGGGCTAGAGATGTAGCTCAATTGGTAAAGTGCCTGAGTGGCCATTGATTCATTTCCCAGTACTACATAAATTAAGTTTAGCAGGTCATGCTTGCAATTCCCAATGTGTGCAAAGTGGAGGCAAGAAGATCAGAAGTTCAAGGTCACCTTTGGCTCTTAGTGAGATCAAGTCCAGTCTAGGGACATTATCTCAAAATAAAAGAAAAAGAAAAGAAGAGATAAGGAGAGTAAGAAATGAAACAATACCTAGTTATTAAATGTGATTGGCAGCACAGGCAAAGTTAAACTGGAATTTAGCGTAGGTGAGAATTTTGTGCGTTCTCTTTGTACATAACCAAAAATAATCTAGAGGAAGTGATCTATGTATAGGAGAAAGCCAGTTTATGTACCAAAGAGAGAAAGTAGAGAACAAAAGTGAAAGAGATTTTCACTTGATCAAAAGGTATGGCTAGCACTATAAATTCACTTTTTTTGAATTTTGTGTTTCATACCCTGACATAGAGTAGCTACATTTGTAGTATAATATTTTTAGTGTGGCAAAAACTTACTGTAAGCTGGAACTAATGATCACAGGAACTAAAAACATGTGATTTGCCTCCTGAGTCCTTTTAATTGGCAAATCACTGAGTGCCAAGCTCAGTGCTGACCTGAAAGGAGTGAAAAACGCATATATGAAGGCAGCTGGTAGATCTCCAGTGACAGCTGACACACACAATCACAGACAGGAGGGTGAGAGTTCAGGTCTGTTCTCTGCTTTGGCAAGGGCTGGCCACATTTCACCTCATGATAACAGTATGTCATATGTATGATCTCAAGAACAGCTAAAGAATAATGTTTGATTCTTTAATACTCTACCCTTATCCCTGCCTCTTTACTTCTAACATGAGACAATTTTCAATTTACCTGGAGAGACTGTTAATTTTTTTGTCATTGCTTCAAAGCCGAAGGATATACAGTGAAAAGAATTGAAAACAAATAATGAAGTTGCACCTTGTTTAGCATAGAGGAAATTCTGTCTCACTCATTGTGAGGGTCTTGCCCTTAAGCCTGAATCCTACTTGCATGCAACAATACAACCAAGGAATGATATCTAGACTCCAATATAGCTGTTGCCTTCACACTCACCAACAAACCACAATGGTCTCATGGAACTTGGGTCCTTCCTTATGTACTTTGAGCTTTGGTTCTGGCTCTCTGGGCAACCCAAGAGACAAATCTCTTTGGGTTACATTGATCTGAAATGTGTGGCTTAGTTATAATGGCTGTTTCAGCCATTGACAAATGCTTGGAGGAAAAATTTCTGAATCCCAGGGAATCCTCCATTCCTCTACAGCCTCTGGATTCCCTTTGCCTCTTGAAAGAATTTAAGCTGTGCTGAAACAGACTTCATATTCCACATTCGTATTCTATAAGTTACAAAATAGGAAATTTGTAGGGAGTGTGCCTGAGTGTTTATATAATAAAATGGTTGTGCTATGTATGTGAGAGCACAGAGGTGCAAAGATAAATGGTGAGTGACTACAGCAAGGTGCGTCAACACCCACTAACCCACCGTGTTAACTGTAATAACTCGAGTGCTCTCATAGCAGCTCCACTCACGAATACGAGGTTGGTTCTAGGAATCACTGTTTCCCAAGTCAATAATTGCTTCCACTGTGTTTGCTTTGTCTTGGAGCTAAGAGAGCCATTCGTTGTGATGATATTGATCATATGATGGGCCAGCTTTTAAATTTCTTCAGGTTTATTTTATTTTATGTATTTGGCTGTTTTGCTTGCATGTAAGTCTGCATCACATGCATTTTGTGCTCACAAAGCCAGAAACAGGATCTCCTGAAACTAGAGCTATGGATGGTTGTTAGCAGTCTAGTGAATGATGAAAATCAAATCCAAAGCCCTCTCTCTAGTCCTTGTGTAACCTAAAATTATCATTGTAATTGATAATAGCTTTAGTTCTCCCTTTCTCTCTCTCCTATGTCTGCCTGTCTATCTGTCTCTCTCTCCTATGTCTCCCTCCCCCCTCTGACACTCTCTCTCTCTCTCTCTCTCTCTCTCTCTCTCTCTCTCTCTCTCTCTCTCTCTCGCTCTCTCTCTCGCTCTCGCTCTCTCTCGCTCTCGCTCTCGCTCTCTCTCTCGCTCTCGCTCTCGCTCTTGCTCTTTCTACACACACACACACACACACACACACACACACACACACACACACACACACACACCACATCTACTCAGTTTGACCCTCACTCATGAGATTAGTTGGTTTGGATAACATATTAACAAGGTCAAGGTTGCACATGCAAATTTCATGAGGCATCACTAACTGGATAGCATTGCACAATTACAGATTTTACAGATTGCATTTCTAACCCCAGGCTGCTAATTTTTTTAGCTGTCTTTTGATCTCAAGATGCATTTTGTAAGAGCCTGTGAATAAATCAATGGAAATAGATTTCCTATTGGAAAAAAACTCAAATTTCATGGCTTACATTTCATGAGAAACTATCATCCTTGCATATGGAAGACATAATTAATTCATTCATTTTCCAAATTCTGTCTACAGGAATGTCAGGTAAAACAAATCTACAATAGAAACACTGCTTACCCTTGCCAGATTCATGGAATGAAGTCCATATCAGCAGGCAGAAAATGTATTACTTTTGAATATCATCTAATCGAAATTGTCAACAGTTTTTGAGAGCATTCAAGGAAAAAGGCAGATTGTATCCTCCTCCTAACTAATCATGGAGCTCTGGAGTCAGTTTCATGGTTGTTGATATTAACTATTAAATATAATCAAGGGAAGAAGGTTGATTTCTTAATTTCACCACATGGATAACTATTGAGAGCTAATTGTGCTGGGGATAACAGAGTGACTTTGCTAGTTTAAAGGCTCAAGTTTGATGGCCTTCCTTATCATTTGCTATTCCTCTGTTCATGTTTTTCCAGGCTTTTTCTTTCTACCAAGACCACAGGGCTTATGCTCCACCCCTTTTTAGGCTCTATAGCTTGTAGGGCCATGAAATTCTACTGTCAGGTTAATGTTCACATTTGAAGCACGTGACACACTTTCTTCTTTTTCTCAGATTTCTTCTTATGGATTGTAATCTCTCTTTCCACTGAGTCAATATTGTGAGGGCACAGCCCAGGTTCTGGATCCTGGTGATTAGCAGGAGGCCCCACAGACTTTACTTCTTATCAAGATGCGATCATGAGTGTGCTTTGCTCTTCTGGGTCTCAGTACTTGTATATCTAAGCCTGCATAATGACTTGCATTTTCATTTGTGTTTCTTGTGAGAGTAATATCTGAGAAGTGTGTCACATAAATTCAGCAGTGTTGGTGCATAGCACACAATGAAAGTCAGCTGCTGGCTCTTACTATTCTCATTAGGTTCTGAGAAGTTTGTATCTGCTTACCCTTAGCCACCTACTATTGCTGTGGTTAATGAGTGGTCTCCAATATAGTGTAGAGATTAAAACATAGGTTATATTCTCATGGTTTTAGTCTTTGAGACAGGTTCATATGTATCCCAGGCTACCTGTCACATGGTCCAACTCCTGAATGCTGGCTATTACAGAACAAGAATAAGTCTTACTTCAGGAGATATGTAGTCAGGACATACAATTGCAATAGAGCCTTATATTAATATTTATTATAAAATAATTGAGTGCATGTAAAACTTCCTTGAGGATACTGTCATAATTACAGAAAGATTGTTGAGAAAGCATTCAGCAGTATGGTGACCAGTTAACCCTTGCTGCCTGTCAAAGTAGTAGTGTCAATGGAATGGCTTTTCAGTGTTATTTTTATTTACCTTAAATCTATAGAGACACATATGCTAGTGAAGATCACACCAAAAATGTGTGGAACAAGGAGACAAGGCTGTGTGTTCATTAGAGCACTTGAATTTGACCAGAGTAGGACTCAGAAGAGTGCTCTCATTCCTACATCAGCTCAGGGGCCTCATGAGACTGAGGAAAGGCTGTCCACAGTGAGCGACAGAACCAACAGGAAATGCACTGAGCAACACGACTGCTTGAGGATCAGAGGAAAGGACAGCTTTTGCAAGTATTTTTGCTATTGTACCAAACTTGCAAAGACAGAGGGCCAAACAATAAACTTATTTTGTGTCACTATGGGTGTTTGGGGCTTTTTTTTTTTACTTTAATGTACACTCACAGAATTAAATTAATTTCTAGCACAGTAGTTAATGGAGAGAGAGAAGCTTAGAAAGGGGAGGACATGAACATTGTGTAAAGACGCATTCTAGCAAGAGGGCTGAATTGGTGAAAAAAAGAATATGATAATCCGAATTTTTAAAAGGAGTGACTGGGTGGGAAGAATGGCTCAGTGGGTAAAGGAACTTGCTGCCACCTGAGTTTGACTTCCAGAACACACAGAAGAAGAAGAAGAAGAAGAAGAAGAAGAAGAAGAAGAAGAAGAAGAAGAAGAAGAGAGGAGGAGGAGGAGGAGGAGGAGGAGGAGGAGGAGGAGGAGGAGGAGGAGGAGGAGGAGGAGAACCGATTCCTACAAGTTATTCTCTGACCTGCATACCATCCCCAGCACCCACAAATAACTAAACACACACATACAAATCTTACCCTAGTCCTTGAGTTAATATATGACATATTATGTTACATATAGTGTAATATATTACATATTATATTATATGATAGAGAAAACTGTAAACAGAAGATGACTAGAATTTCCTCCATGCTTATCAAGTGTTCTTTCCAACCCATGCAACAACCTACTGTGCTATTTTCTCCAGAAAAGCGAGAGTAAATGAGAACCTTCAGAATGAATTAGTCATTAATTTTTAAGATGGTGAGTCAGAAATAGAGGGGAAATATAACACTACCTTGCCTTGAGGGCACTCACCTGATAATGAAAAACCATAATTCATCTAAGTTAGAGATGAATACTAAGCCTTCACATTAGCACTGTATCTTAGACCTCATGACAACAAGAGAAACAGAAGTCAGAGCTAGCACAGAGACTGTGCCAATGTCTTAGGCTGGAGAGCACACGCGGCCAAAACAAGAAACAGCCCATTGACTTGCCTGTTTTCATCATCATATGTGAGGATCTGTACTGGCTGCTTTACACACTGGAACTTCTATGAAGCTCAAAGAGGAAAATACTCATTAAAAATATTTCTATTTTGGTGTCAATCCCTGTTCCAATGTTACAATCTTAAATTTTGTTTCACGGCTTTATTTTGGAGCCAACTCTGAAACAGAAAAGATTGCTAACAGATAGTATTCATGTTGCAGACTCCGACTCTCTGACAACCAATGATTTCAATTCTTTGCTTGTTTAAGAGAAGAAAGACGAAGCAGGTGGGAGAGAGGAAAGGACGGAGAGAGTGAGGAGGAGAGAGTGGGGAGGGGGAGAGAGGAAAGGATGGAGAGAGTGAGGAGGAGAGAGTGGGGAGGGGGAGAGGAAAGGATGGAGAGAGTGAGGAGGAGAGAGTGGGGAGGGGGAGAGAGGAAAGGATGGAGAGAGTGAGGAGGAGAGAGTGAGGAGGGGGGAGAGGTGACAGAGTCCATGTGAATCCATTTAATGGGTAGTAGGGATTTATTTAGATATAAATTGAGGAAATACACTGACGAATACAGAAGGAAGTATACAGCTGAAGTCATCCTCTGTTCTATCCAGGAGCGAATGCTCCTGGCTGTCTAATCACACCAGGAAGAAGGAAGAAGGAAACACGTGACCCCTCTCCCTTTCCTTTTAAGAGGTCAGGTAGGAAGGCAAGAAGCACCGCCTCCTTCAGGCCTATAGATGGACCAGGGTCATTGGAGGAGCAAATACCACTACAGATAGATGACACAGAGTCAGAGAGTCACACAGAGGCCATGAATGGTGTCATGTTCTTTGCGCTAGTTTTTCACAGCTTTCTGACAAATATCTGAACATGGTTAAAGTGACAGAAGCTTGTAGTTTCAAATACTGAATTTAAGTTTAAAAAGCCACAACTTACAAGTGAATTGGAATGCAGCAGAAGTGCTTGAGTTTCAAGACCTTTGTTGACTTACAATGACTCACTCTTCCAAATTACTTTGTAAGATGTTTAAGTTTTGAGAGTTTAAAGGAACTACATCTAAAGATCCTCCAGAGCAGTTTGGAATTCACGTGGCATTCATAGTGATGGATTGGATTTCAATTTGGCATTAACATATGTACAAAAGAAGATAATGCCGTTGATTGTGCAACCTACTGTTTGTCCTGCGGTGACCTCCTTCAGTGTTCAGGTCCATTTGGTACCAGGAATGCATTTAGAGAAATTCAGTTTTCTTTCTTCCATCTACTGAAGGCTTCCTTTAGTTTGTTTTGATTGTACTCTAGGAAGACAATAATTTCTCAACCCAAATTTAATAGAACTTAAAAGAATTAATTTTCACTTCACTTCAGGGATGATGAAGACATTTTCCCAATGGTATTGCATTATCCCATTGAAGAAAATGATTAAAATCTGAACTCTGTGAACCTAGCCCAAATCATAAAATAAACAAGTGTCAAAATAGAAAAAAAAAAACATAAAAAAGTCCAGGCAACCCATAAGTGTTCTCCCATGTGTTCCTCTTTTCGCATCAGTCTGTGGTGATGCAGCTGCTAGCAAATGGCTCCATGAGAACTTCAGTGCCACAGAGCACTGCTAATTGTGGTGCTCGGGGTTATTTGAGTCACTCACTTGATAAACTGAAACAAACCCACAGGTGGCATGCATTACCTGCCATTCATTTTCTAAGCAGAACTGGTTTTTTGTTTACTTGTTTGTTTTCTGTATCATTTTGAATATTCCTTGGCTCCAGTAGAGCCAGACTCAAAGCCTCAGCCAACTTAGTATTGTAATACATGCCCTAAGCCTTAACCAGGTTCTTTAAATTTTTATCTATTTGCTTTTGCTTCTTTATTTTTTAATATTATAGTATAATTACATCATTTCCTCCTTCCTTTGCCTTACTCCTAGCCTTCCCATTGATCCTTCTTATTCATGGCCTCTTTTCTATTAACTGTTTTTATGTGTACATATATGTTCCTAAATACATAAATACAACCTGTTCTATTACTTGCATGTATTTGTTTTTAGGGTTGACCCTTGGGTAGTATCTTTTAAGGGATCTGGATGATTTTCTTATCTACTCACCAACTTTATCACTTACAAATGATGCTTTTTAAAAATAGACACATGGATCAAGGCTAATGCACTTAGAAATACATCGTCAGACGGTACTACTTGCTTTCTTGACATGGCGTCTCACTGTGTTAGCCCACAGTAGCTTCTCCTGACTTGCCCGCCTCTGCCTTCTGAGTCTGGGACTGTAGCACGGGTGGCTGCTCCATCCACAGCCCGACCAGACATGGATACATTTTTATCCAATTTTATTAATAAACTCTTGGAGTTTAAATAAAAGGGAAGATGGCAACATGATAGTCCAATGATAATAGAGAAAAATCACTGTGACTATAATACAGAAAAATAAACTTCTTGCTAGGCAGTTGTGGTACATGCTTTTAATCCCATCACTTGGAGGCACAGTCAGAGATCTCTGAGTTGGAGCCCAGCATGGTCTACAGAGAGAGTTCCAGAATCGCCAGGGCTACACAAGGAAACCCTCAAAAAACCATAAATAAATAAGTAAGTAAATAATTTCTAGATGTGTATTTACTCCAAAAATAATTGAAGTGAATTATATATTAAATAGTTTTCAGGAAACATCCAAACAAATAATTTAAGGTACCACCCTAAAGCTTTAGAGGGATTGTGTCACAGAATAATGTAATAATTTTAGAAATTGTTTTAAGGAATTGGAAATTAAGGGCAGGATTTGAGAGACAGATATCTGTGAAAGATGAAAAATGGCTAAAGAATGAGGCAATTATTTCAATGAAATTTTTTAAAATCACAACCATAAGGAAAATGGAAAAAAAGAAACAACAATTGTAGATTGGCAATGTGCAAAACAATTGCCTGTGAAGAGATTAGCAGGTTAGAATAACTTTAAGAATATTAGTGCAATTACATGTTCTAGCCTATTAATGAAAGCTTAACATGGAAAAGTTATATTCTGCTGCCCGAGATCTTATTCCAGATAATATCATCTTTATAATAGAACAGTTTAAAATACTCAAGCAATATTGCAGGGTTTTATGAAGCTTTTACTAGTATATATTAATTTTTCAGTGTAATGGGTTTATAATAATTTTATACTGTACACAACAAGCCTTCATGTTCCTAACTCACTCCCCTCTCACCCCTTCCTCCCCACTCTCCTCTCTCCCCTTTCCTCCCCACTCTCCTCTCTCCCCTTTCCTCCCCACTCTCCTCTCTCCCCTTTCCTCCCCACTCTCCTCTCTCCTCTTTCCTCCCCACTCTCCTCTCTCCCCTTTCCTCCCCACTCTCCTCTCTCCTCTTTCCTCCCCACTCTCCTCTCTCCTCTTTCCTCCCCACTCTCCTCTCTCCTCTTTCCTCCCCACTCTCCTCTCTCCCCTTTCCTCCCCACTCTCCTCTCTCCCCTTTCCTCCCCACTCTCCTCTCTCCCCTTTCCTCCCCACTCTCCTCTCTCCCCTTTCCTCCCCACTCTCCTCTCTCCCCTTTCCTCCCCACTCTCCTCTCTCCCCTTTCCTCCCCACTCTCCTCTCTCCCCTTTCCTCCCTACTCTCCTCTCATCCTTCCTCCCCACTCTCCTCTCTCCCCTTTCCTCCCCACTCTCCTCTCTCCCCTTCCCTCCCCATTCTCCTCTCTCCCCTTTCCTTCCCATTCTCCTCTCTCATCTTTCCTCCCCACTCTCCTCTCTCCCCCTTCCTCCCCACAATGGATGCTCACTTTCTCCCCTAATTGGTCCCCTTCTGCATTTATGACATTTAAAGTTTTATGATTCTACATACAGAGTATTGTATTTTGATGTATATTTCTAGATAATAGATAAATCTGGTAGTCCATTTGGTTAATGACTTGCATCAGAGACTGGTGATCTAGAAGTCATAATAGTGAGAGGCAGATACCTACTATGAACAAACACATTGCCTGGCCTGCTAATGGATTGTTGTTTAAAATACTGATGTATTCTTGCAGTGTCCTCTGGTTCTAATGTTGACAGGATTCAGCTTGTAGTTCTGACTTCTGCACTAAGGCTCTACCACAGGAAGCATCTGGTAAGCTCCTGTGGATTCTGCACTGGGTTTTACATCCAACTTAACCTCTTTGCTCAGGTCAGATGCCCCTGTTCTCTGTGAAGCCATGCTTTACTGCAGAGTATCCCAGCCTCTCCGTGAGAAATTCATCCTTTTCAAGGCATTTGAGTAATCTACCTGTGGGTTCTCATGTAATCTTTGAACAAACCATCCTCAGTAAACTAAATAAAGAACAAGTTTAAAACAGTGGTGTTTAAAAGAGGATGGCTGAGACAAAATGAGCCCATTGCTAGTCAGTTAACTTCTAGTTCTGTCTTTTCATCAAATTGAAGGCAGGGTGAATTGAGGTGTCAGATGAGAAACAGTTATTGTTGATTTATGATAGGTCTCTCTGGTGACTCAGGCACATAAGGAAGGAATTCAAAGAATCAAATGATATCCATATAGCAGAGTTTTTCCTCACTTATTTATGTGTAGTCATTTTCTGAAGTCTGATAAAATAAAATCTATCTATATAGTTTATGCTTAATAGTATCTTATTATAAGAATTTTAAAAATCAATCATTAGTACAAGAACAGAAGACAAAACAAAATATCCATCTCATCAATACATTATTTCCAATACTACTTTTACATTAAGGAATTATCAACTATGCCAAACTTTTGATGAAGAATTTATCCATAATAATTAGACTAAAACCTTAGTGTAGAGCGTGCATGGTAACATTTAGTGTCTCATAATCTTAGGAATCTCTTTATCTCATATATGTATATGTGTGTGTATATTTGTATTGTGAATATATATATATATTTGCATATATATGTATATATGAATATTTGGGAAATTATAAAGAGATAATTGGAAGATTTATTTTAAACATAAAAATATTTATTTTATTAAAATGAAAGGCCATGGAAGAAGTAAAAATGATAGTTCAACGTATAAATATTTTACATTGTATAATATAAATTAAAAATATGAAATAAAAATATTTTACAATGTATAAATATTTTACATGACACAAACCTATTGATACATTTTATTTTGCACTGTAGGTTCCTGGGTACTAAATTAATATAAACCTTTAGAATCAACTAACTCAACAAGATTATTTTAAAAATTATTTTATCATGCCTATGTCTACAATATTTTGGCAATTATAATGTTTTTCAAATGTTAAATAAAACATTTTAAATAGTGAAATAGAACTACATACTTTTAAAAATACTCTTTTAGAATTTGCATGGGCAAAGGGTTTAAAAACCGCTGACCTCTGAAAGCTTCCAAGAAATCATCTTGTTCTAATATCAGTGACTGTGCTGAAATTGAACATTACATGTTCATACACATGACATTTTATTGAATAATTACACAGAGTTTATTTTAAAACATTTAGTACATGATCTTTAAAATTTTGTTTTGAAATTTCTTCTCTTTGGTCACTTAATGTTTTTCTTTAAAAATAAACTAGAACACAAATACACAGATATCTGGGATGGAATAAAATTTTGGTTTTAGGATGGAGAAGAAAGTGGAAGAGAAAACATAAGGATATTATTTAAGACACTTTACTGCATTAGAAAATTCCCTTTTGTAGATGTTAATAATGTAATCCATTTTAAGTACTTAATTAAAATGTGACATTTTAGGAAGTTGTAGTTGGATAAGCCATTGATGTTCTTTGAGGATGTTGATATTTTGATATGAATTTTGCATTTAAAATATTTTGATGTGAAAATAGTTCATGAATATTTTCAAAGAGTAGGAATTTCATACCTGGCATACCAGCCCCATAAAAAGGAGAAGGGGAGAATACATGGCAGGAGCTGCTATGTTTTGGTCTGTTTATTTATTTGTTTGTTTGTTTGTTTGGTGTGTGTGCAGAGGTCTCTGTCAGGTCTTTCTCAGTCTTTTCCAACATTATTTTATTGTTGAGGCAGCCTCTCTCTGGGTCTGGGGCCATCTCCTTTAGACTGGCTGGCCAGAAAGCCTCGGTGAACTTCTGGTCTCATCTGTCCCGGGCTAGACTTCCTGACTTTTATGCAAGGATACCGGGAATCCAATATCCGGCCCTCGTGCTTTCCTGCTTTCATTTCCCACTGAGCAGTCTCAGCAGCCTGTGTTTGCTTTTCAGTACACTAATTTGGAGTAATTGCACAGACAGCCACAGGGCCAACGTGGACAATAGCGAATGCTATTGCCCAGGGGCTTTCTGTACCTGCCCGTGCCCGAGAACTCTGTAGGAATCGCTGCCAGCTGTACATCTCAGTTCCTGGACTGTGCTATTTCTGAGATTTGGGGTGTAGAGCAAAACATAGGAAGGGAGAGCCCACTCCCAGGGTGTAAGTGGGGCCACGTGTCAATATGAGAGAACAGTGCTATATTTTGCTTGACAAATGGATCTTGTTTTTATCTGTATATTTTGAATTATAAAATCTGCAGATTAGATGACACATTATGTTACATTTTAAAGGTTTGTTTCTTTTAAAATAATGCACATTCCCTTGTTTTGATTTCTCTCATTCCAATTAGAATGCAAGAAAATTTTTTTTTAGTTACGTGTTTTTTAATATATCATTCACTTATTTTTATTGTTGTCATTTTCATTAGACTCGGTGTGCTGAAAACCACAATCCCTTACTAGCCTAGACTTTTAAATATTAAAAAAAGAGATGATTTATTAATTCAAAAAATGCCTAGGAAGACTTTGGAGAGTTTTTAAATCATGGGGGGTGGGGAGAGGATACCCACCAAAGCTGCTGAAGAGAAAAGCATTAAGAAGAGTGCTGCTGGTTTCTGCTCACACCTTGTCAAAATCATCCTAGAGGTTGTTGTATGTTATCTCAGGCTTTGACAGAAGTGGATAAATGTTATTGTAAGCATGGATCCTGTTTTTTACTTTTCTCCTACCAAACGCCAAACACAGAATCCTTTAGAAACTTAAGGGTTTCTAACATGGATATATTCCTCACCAGGCACATATAGAAAAAGGCAGATTTAAAATGGATGTATATGTGTATGTATGGATATGGAAGGATGTGAAATGTGTATGTATGGATATGTGTGTGTATATATATACATATATATATATATGGGAAGTGTAAAAGAACATTATAAGATGCATAAATGGTAGATATGAGTAGTAAAATCCTCTTGTAGTCAAGAAAATGAGACCCATCGTGTTGTAGACATTGAACTGTCCTAATGTTGATAGAATGTGGAACAGTAAGCTGGAGAGAGGCCTCAGGAGTTACCACCATTTGCTGCTATTGCACAGGCCCCAAGTTTGGTTCTGAGAACCCAGAGGGTGGTTCACAACTGCTTAAGAATCTAGTTGAAAGGTATCTGGTGCCCCCTTCTGGCCTCTGTGTCCACCTGTACATATGTTACACATAAAATTACAAGAGGAAATCATGTTTAAAAGACTAATATAGTTTAGTATTACAGTTGACAGCTCTCATCTGGTCTAATTTCCCACTTTCCTAACTAAGCCTAGGTCTAGACACAGAGCTTGGGGTAGAGGCCTTGTGTCTCTCCTGGTCTTCCTTATGACTGGCCAACTCTCTTCGTTCACTGTGCTTCTGCTGCAATTTTCCAAGTAGAGAGACACATAGAAGGGACAGGAAAATAGGAGAACAGCTGTACTGTCACTACATGAGCATCCTTCAAGAACTGCTTCATTTTAAAGCCAGGAGTATAGTTCGGTAGTAGAACACTTGCCCGGAATGCCCAAAGTCCTGAGTTAAACACCCAGCACTGCAAACCAGCTCAATAAAATGACACACATACAAAAATAAGAGTTGCCTCATTTTAGTATCATGGAGACAGTGTGATGGCTGCTTTCTGCATTCTGTTATTGGGGAACCAATGTTGGATAAACATAAGCGACAGCAAGGGTCTCCCACTATGTGAAGACTTGGCTATGTCCAACACAGCTCTTAGGAATTGATGGCACCCCTTATACAGAGTTGAAATGCTAACACCCAGGAAATACATCAATTTCTCTTAAGTGCATGTACAAATATTTTTGTTGCTTATTTTTACTCCCATGATTAAAGAAGTCCTTATTATGGTTATAAGCAGCATTAATACAAGATTTTTGACTTGACATCCTGAGTTATGAGTTGCTCATTGTTAATATTATGGTTTGGTTGGTGTTTGTAGTCTCTAATTCATGGATATCAGACCAAAAATAGTGAACTTATTTGCCATGATTAGATGCTGTGATAGAGCATTAGGCCCTCTGTTCTTTGGGATCACCCCAGTGCCCCATTATTAAACCAAGTGAGGTTGAGAAGCTTTCCATGTTGCATTATAAATGTGATATGCAGGTTGCCTGAATAGAAACTTATGTTCAGTGATTCCAATAAGCCATTTAGCCTGTTTGAATCTCAGTTTATCTGTTAAAACAGAATGGTCTTAACAATATGTGCCTCATGAGTTTCTTGTGATATAATTAATATGAATAATATCTGAGAACAAGGACAGTCACATAGAATATGACATATAAAAAAATCACTTAATAGGGGTTGATAAGCTACAAATGGTGGCTGTCACCTGCAATCCCAGCACATGGTAGACAGAGGTAAGAGGACTGATGTGTAGCCAGTCTGTTTTATATGGCGAGTTCTGGGCCAACCTGTTTAAATTGAATTAAGTCTCACACATTTCAATAAGATGAATTTCTCCTCACTTTATTTTTGATTGTTTTTTCCTCTCCTTGCAGTCAATGAAGTAGAATTGAGAGTTGCCCATTAAATAGATGGTGCATAGTTAGCTTTTGAGAAAATGAATGTTTAAAAGGAAATGATCAATTCTTATCAATTTTATTTTTATGCAATTCCATTCTTAAAGCTGCTGTATTTTCTGGGGAAGTGCATTTATAGACTGAATCCAGATTTTTATAACAAGCTGATAAGTTAGAAATATCTCATTGAATAAATGTTCCCTGCACAAAAGCTCCATGAAGTTCTTCTCTCTGGAAAGTAGCAAAGTATAACTTGCACAGTTCAGAGACTCATGAGAGTGTTGGAGGGAGGAGGAAAAAGTAGCAGTTGCAAGATGAACAACTTCTTATCATCAGAGCTTTACAGTCGGCACCATATGGTTGATGTCATTTATTTTGCATTCTTGCATAGTCTTTCTTTCCTGCAAATTACCAGCTAAGTTGTATATTCACCTTAAAGAAATTCAGAAGTAAGGCAGGTTGTCAGCTTTGCCCACATAATACAATAAATCAGGCCACCCACTGAGAGATTTAATTGGAGTTACTTTTTGTTGAGTGGATGGGTGGGGTCTGACTTATGATTCCATAGTTAGTTAGAATGGAACATTTTATAGATGATCACTGTCATTTATAAAGAAAAGGAGAGAGAGACAGAGAAAGAGCAACTCGAAATTTCTCAGATCTTTTACAAAGAAACAGATCTTTGCAGCATAGTGTGTGTCTGCTCAAACAACTCTCTGCATTGTGTTTCCCCCGCTTCAGATGATGCCTGAAGAAGTGGATCATGTCTCGAAGCATCTGCACTTGATGCTTCCAGAAGGATGACTATTTGAGTTCAGAAGCCCTCTTCCCACTCAGAGTTATACTTCAATGCCATCTATCAAAAAGTGCAAATTGCGTATTGCTCCAAGTAGGGCCCATTATTCTAATTATTATTATTTATTATTTTTCCAGCACTATCAGTAGTGGTGACTCTGGTGAAAATATCCAGGTTCTAGGAGGGACTGTTATTTTTTTATTTCCTAAGTGACATCGATTTGTGTGGCTAACATTTTAGCAATAAACAACAAAATGTAACACTGCAGCCTGCTGTGAAGGAAAGTCTACATATTGAATGAACACTGCAGGGACATGCTCATAAATATTCATTAAGCAGGGTTCCATTGAAAAATGAATTTAAGTACTTAAGGTAATGCAGTACAAGGAGGTGAGAAGCTATTTCACCACCACTAAGGAAACAGGGGAGACTGATGTCATCTAAGAAAAAAGAATAGAGCAGAGAACGCCTTTCAACACCCCAAATAGTAATCAATCAAGTGGAATGATAATCCAACTGTCATTTTACCCTAGTGTTTCCATAG
Source organism: Peromyscus californicus insignis (assembly GCF_007827085.1). NCBI lineage: Eukaryota > Metazoa > Chordata > Mammalia > Rodentia > Cricetidae > Peromyscus > Peromyscus californicus. The sequence goes on along the minus strand of NW_026294617.1, from coordinate 5,853,436 downwards.
TCCCGTCTTCATATGACAAGGGAAAGCAGTGTTATTTAAAAATCATGAATTCAGGAGATGACTGTCCTAGAGAAAATTCTCATAGAAGATGTAAAAGAATATCACTTCCTGAAGACGATCTTTGGAGAACTGAAGAGGACCTGCTCTTCTAACCGCATAACCTCCAGGAAACGACTGAATTCTGTGATGTTGCTTGCTACCTTGAGCATGCTGAGGGACTCATGTCTGTGTGTAGAAATATTTTCTGAACTATAATTACCAGGGCAGTTTCTTTTCTTTGGTGCTGTGAGAAAATACCATGACAAAAGGGGACCAGGTTTTTTTTGGTGCAAAGTTTGACATTAGAGTCCATCATGGAAGAAAATACACAACACTGGAAGCTTGAGGCAGCTGGTCACACCACATCCACAGTCAAAAAAGAGAGTGATGGGGGCTGGTGTGAGGCTCAGTTTCTCCATGTTGCACAGTCTTGGATCCCACCCCAGGGAATAGTACCACCCATAGTAGGTGGGTCCACCTCCCTCAATTAACCTAATCAAGACAATCCCCAAAGGCATGCCCAGATGCTTGTCTCTCAGGTAACTATAAAACTCATCAGGTTGGCAATCGAGATTAACCATCACAAATGCCACAAAATTATCCATTGTTACAATTTTCTAGTATTAATTTCAATATATTTAGGGGGCCTAATTTTCCTGTGATTGCTTGCTTCTGCTGACATTTTTACATTCATCAACTTTTCAATCAATAAATATTCAGTGAGAACCTATGACAATCCAATCATAGTTACACACCCTGAAGATAAATTGGTAAGCAGAACAAAATATTTTACCTCCATGGAGCCCATGTTCCAATAAAGGGAATTCAACAAGGAGCTAACATAATTTTATGAAAATTAAAGTGATAGTAGGTCACAAGAATAAATAGATAATACATGGAAGGAAAAGTATGAGTGAGAAATAAGGAAGGAAGATGTCAAGGGCACAGGATGGGGTTAGGGGGTGAGTTTATTTTCATTAGATTGCCAAGGAAATCTCATTAAGAAAACAGCATTTGAAGATGGACTTTAAAATCAATGAGGAAACAAATCCTGTGAATATCTAGAAGTTTCCATGCAGGTTGAGGAATAACACATGTAAAAGTCCTATGGCAGGAGTATTCTCTAGATGTTCATAGAATATCAGTGAGACTCAGATAGAGGAAGTAGAATAAAAAGTTTCTATAAATAGATTTAGAGAATAGGAGGCCACATATCATCCATCTGGACTGAGATTATGGGAGAATTTTGTATTCTAATGTATGAATAGAAACAAGGGAATCTCTAAGTAGTGTGGAGAGTAAATGTGACAAGATTTGACGTGTTATTAGCAATATCATGTTTGGTTTCTGTGTGAAAGAATTGTGAGACCTGTAATCATGTAATTGTGATGATCCAAGTTAAGAGGGTCTTGGGAAGGGTCTAGGTGCTTCCAGTGAAAAGAAGTACTGAGCATCTAAGTTGTCTGGCGAGAGGAGCCCAAATCATCTGAGTATTGAGTTTCAAATTTTCTTGGGTAGTGGATGGAACCAAAGCCATCCTCTCATCCCTAGGATGGCAGTGGGACAGGGTGGCAACCCAGACAAGAGTTTCAGAGTTAGGTGGTCCTTGGTATTTCACATAGGCCACATAGAAACCTGGGTTCTGCTCTTTGGGTTTTGTCATTTTTGTTTTCTGTCAGGGTGTACCTATGGGCACATGTAGCCAATACTAAGGCATATCTGTGAGCACATCAGAAGTTTAAGGTGCACTCATGCTCACAAGAGCAGATTAGGGTGTACCTGTGGCTACAGGATCAGATCAGGGTGTGCCTGTGGACACAGGATCAGGTCATGGTATACCTCTGGGCACAGGATCAGATCAAAGTGTGCCTGTGAGCACAGGATCAGATAATGGTATACCTATGGACACAGGATCAGATCATGGTGTACCTGTGGACACAGGATCAGTACAGTGCTTGCCTGTGAGCACATGAGCAGATCAGCATTAACTAAGTTGTTTGGATATTTTTATCCAGTTGTTTTTAAGGCTTTGTATTATTCCCAGTTTGAGTAATATAAGAGTGTTAATATTGCAAATTGATTCATATAATTTTGAGAGTAGCTTAGTATCTTATACACATATAAATATATCTTTTTTTTTTTTTTTTTTTTTGGTTTTGGGAGACAGGGTTTCTCTGTGTAGCTTTGCGCCTTTCCTGGGACTCACTTGGTAGCCCAGGCTGGCCTCCAACTCACAGAGATCCGCCTGGCTCTGCCTCCCGAGTGCTGGGATTAAAGGCGTGCGCCACCACCGCCCGGCGATATATATCTTGATTGTATAAATCCATTTAATGTACCCCAATACCTGCCTCTTCCACCTTTATTTTGTTTTAATATTTATTCATAAGAAACAAATTATTATTTTTATTATTTTTATTATGTCTAAACTACACATGTATAGTGAAATATTTCTACTGTGATGAGGATGCTACAGGATAATGAACCTGTGTGATCAGGAAATATGTATGTTTAATGAGAAAATGATGTAGGCTGGTAAGACAGTTCAGGGATAAGTAAATACTGTTCAAGAGGGGACTGAGTTTTAATCCTTAGCACCCTGTTAAAGCAGTTTCACACATCATAATTGCATCATACCTGTGGCCTATGGCAAATTGGGACACAGAACATTAGAAACTTGAAGGCCAGCTAGTCTAGTGTATGCACCAGTAAGCCAGAGACTTTGTATCAAACAAAGTGGGAGGCAAGGTTGTTCACATGCATCCACACTCACACAGATGAATAGGACATAGATAGACACAAGATGGACACATACGCTGTAAGATTTGTCTACAAATTATGTCTTGGAGAAGAAATGAAGGAAAGCATTGGCCATAGTGCTGTTGTTCAGTGAAACTGTTGAGATAGTATAACCACCCTCAGGCTGATGAGAAGAGTAGTGTGAACATTCTCTAGACACCCGTGTTTCGGGGTTTAGATGAGACTCTGCACTGAGGACGTTACTTTGTTATTTTGACATGTTTTCATTAAAATTCTTAGAGGCTAAAGAGCATACAGAATAAAGTATTTTATTCATCTGTGTGCCTGTGTGTGGGCCAGGGGAGGGTTGACATTTGCATGAGGACTCAGTTACCTGTGAGTCCGGGTAGACACTGTCCACCTCATGGAACCGCTGCATCCTATCTTTCTCATGTTCCAGGGTGAGGATATCTGCTCTTTTGGTATCTCCACCTAAAGTTAAGAGGGTATGAATTCTGTATGTTAAGAAGGTACATTCTATCTGAAGAAGTACCAGCTTAAGGAAAATATCAAGTAAAGAAACCTGGCAGAGATGGTTGATGGCAGTGGGGATTTTGAAAAGATGCTCCCCAAATCATGAGAAGTCTTATGACAATCACTTAAGAAAAACAAGCATCAGGGAAGCTTGGGAGAATATCAGGAACATGTAAGGGAGGTCCTAGAGAAATATAAATTTATGACCCATGACCAATAGCATGTGACAGAATGGGAAAGATGGTGTCTGTGCTGACAGAGATGAACTCAAAGTAAAAAATTGAAAAATGTGAGCCATCTGGACAAATTACACTTGTATTAGAAAGGACCAGCAATCACTGGTATTACAGTTTGTAACAGTGTTCCCTTCCTAGCAATGAGCTAGAAACCCAGTGGACTAAGGAAGTCTGTTGACTACAGCTGGAAACTCCAGAGCTACTGTAAGGGAAAGATAAAGACCAAAGCAGTGGTGTCTTGTCTTGGATGCACAGATACCAGACAATTTGTTTAGCTTGCTACAGAAACACAAGTGACTCTAAGCACCAGTGCTTGAGAGGACAAAACGCACCAAGAGGAGTCATATTGGACAGAGTTACTATTCTCTCTGGATTGTTATGTTTTCTCTTTCAGAAATATTTGAGGAGATGATAGCATCTATCAGATAAATCAATGGAACCTTCTTCTGGTGGTTATATACTTCCCCCTAATTTAACGATGAGCCCTTTTGAGCAATGACCACTCTGCCTGCATTCTGAACAGTACCAACCAACTTGCCATCACACTCCTTGAATTTTAATCCCACATGTCTCTCAAGTCTCAGAGGTTCAGTCTAGGTTTGATAGATTCCTACCGTAATATTTCTCTTGTTTTTTTTTTTCTTTTCAAAACGTATCAGTATAATATATCCCACTTATTGAAATAGAAATGCTAAACACCTGAATATTGTATCCTACTCTTCCTTTTACTGAGGAAGGTCCAAAAAGATGATGGCTGGAAATAACCTGTATATAAGCAAAGTGACAGTGAACAATTATTTTTGAAAAGTTTAAAACTATCTGTGATGCTAATTGTGATGTTTAATTGCAGTTATCAATGTGATGATGAAATCTAGAACCACTGGGAAATGGGCCTTCAGGCATCCTTGTGTGTGTTGGGGTGATTACTTAGCCTCCAGTCATGTCCGGAAGGTACTGTTTTGATAAGGTTAATTAATGTGGAATGATCCATTCTAACTATGGGCAGGGATCCTGGACTACAAAACGGAGAAGGCCAGCTGAGTACTAGCGTGTATTCGCTGTTCTCTTCTTGCTGACTGCAGATGTAGCGTAACAAGCAACCTTGGCTTCTTCACTGTGATGAAATGCATGGCTGACCATGAGCCAAAGGGACCCTTTCCACTTGCGCTTCTTTTCAGGATATTTTGTCTCCACAGCAGGAAAAGTAACTAAGAACTGCCCTTCCTTGTCAGCTACACTGAATTTGGAATCACCACTGAGATGTAGTTGAGGGCATGTCACTGAGAGTATTTCCAGATTTAATATCTATGGAGTAAAGGCATACTTTGAATATAGGTAGCATGATGCCATTGGCTGGAGTCCCAGACTGAATAAAATGTAGAAAACAAGCTGAGCACCAGCATCCATCTTTCTCTGCTTCATGACTGCAGATGTGACCATACATTCCCATTGCCATATCTTCCCACCATGATGGCTTGTGCTTTTGAAATGAGCCCAAACACATCTTTCCAATCCTTTAAATTGTTCCCTTCTAGTATTTTGTCATAGCAAAGATAAAAACATTAATGTATTTTCTGAGAAATTTTAAATAAGAGTTATACCATGTAGCACATAGATTAAAAAACAAACAAACAAAAAATGTGACACCTAAATTGCTCTTTCTATTTTGATGTTTTATGAAGAGACAGTGAAACGAAGAACTGAAATTTTTATTTCATATATAAGCAAATATAGTCTTTGGTTGCATGGCAGTCGCAAGTGTTACTAATTATGAGAAAACTCAAATAGAGATTATTTTTTAATGTCAATAAGGGCTACTTTCAGCATCTGTCCTTTTCTGGTCTAGATACCTTTATATTTTTTCTTGACATCAAGGTCATGTTGTACAATTATCTATTTCTTGTAACAAGATTTTCCTCTATGTTTTTGGAATGCATGCATATGGGTATTGTATGTACATGTTCATGTTGGTATTGTGCACATGTGTGTTTTGGTGTATGTGTGTGTGCATGTGGAGGCCAAAAGTTGCTCATTCTCCACCTTATATCTTGAAGCATAGCTTTTCAGTTAACCTTGAAAGTCATCATTTGAGATACCCTGGCTGATCAATGAGCTCCAGTCCTCACTTGTTTGCTAAGGTTGATCTCAAAAGTATCCTAATATCTCCATAACAACAGGAGAGGTAATGCATGTCTGTATGGATTCACCAAGGCAAATGCCATCATCCCAGAGACTATATTCTAGCATCACACTGAATGCCCCCAACAACTCTGTGGGATAAGTGCTGTTACCTCTGTCACTCAGTAGGCTGCATCTGAGCCCCATCCATGATTCACAAGGAAATTAACCATTCCAGACCAGCTACAAGTATGAATTTTTGTGATTAGTTCTCTTCTCCTGGGATTCCTTCAATCTTTCTTTGTTATTCTTACTGCCTTAACTCAGATCCCCATCTCTTCCTATCAAATCCACATGAGTTCTCCAGTGAGCAAACCTGTCAGGATCTTCCTGTTTGAACTAGTGTACAGTCAAACCTTCTGAGGTACATAGCATTTCAGAAATTTGTCAAAGATTGGGCATCTCAAAATCCAAATAGGATTTACCTCTAACTTGGGAAATGAAAGTTGTAATTTTTAGGTTAAAAAAAATCTTAGAACAAGAATCAATATTTAAAGCTTAATCTGCAACTTTTCTTTTATATAGTCCAACATAAAAAATGTAGTGTTTTAAAGGTCAATAGATGCTTGTTTTCTTGTACCCAAAAGAAACATAAAATTCAATAATGCTGCTTATACACAAAGTTAGCCAATTCTAGTGCCTTGAAATTCATAATAGCTGATTCTGTGTGTTATGAGACTATGAAATGGCCATAGCACCTGGATACCTGCATGCCCACATTCATACATGTGATGATTAGTTTTAACTATTAACTCGAAAGAATCTAGAATCATCATGGGGGCAGGCTTCTGGGCACATCTGTGATGGATTATCTAGAGAAATGTTAGCTTCAGAGAATGTATGTGAGGATTATATTGATTACATTCATTGGCAAGGGAAGGCTTTTTTAACTTTGAGGAGCCATCCCTGCCAAGGAAGTCTAGACTGTATAAAGTTGAGAGGTACCAGCATGCATTCATAGGTCTTTGTTTCTTGACTATGGGTGAAATGTGACCAGCTTCTTCATGCTCAGCTGCCTTAACCTCCCTGCCATGATGGTCTATGAGTTCAAAAGAAGCCTTTCTCTTATAAGTTGTTTCTGTCAGAGTACATTATTGCAACAATGGAAACATAACCAAGACGTGTGTCTATTATTTAAATGATTCAAAAAATATATTAAAATCAAAAATTAGATTTTGCAAAAATTCACTGCTTTGTCTAAATGTTTCATTTTGATTGTATGTATCTTTAAGTTTATTTAATCAGTTTATAGTGAAATAAGCAATATTTTAAGTGTGTAAGGTACAGAAATGATTAGAATTGTAAACTAACAGAAAATATTGAATCATAGCCTGAGAAACTTAGTTGCTAGTACTGATTTGGAGACACCAAGAGTGACAGTCCCTTTGAACATTATAAAACCTACAGCAAAGTGGTTTTGAGAAAGTTAAATCTCTTACTCAAATCTCACACTTAGGAAGCATTATGGAAGAGGAGTAGAAAGATTGGAAGAGCCAGATCAGGGAGGTGCTATGAGCTGTGTCTACTAGGATTGTCAGAAGCTACACCCATAAAATCTCACCAAAAATGACTGCCTAAACATGAACTGAGCAAGGGTAACACCAAATACATGTCCAAGTGGATGAAGGAAAGTCCACCATGCCTCAACTGTAGAGACAGAAGTACGGACAGCTAAGGAATGCCAAGGGTGGGAGACAGTTTTCTCCAGGAAAGAGAACACCATTTGGTTATTGTCTTAGAATTTTATTGCTGTGAAGAGACACCATGACCACAGCAACTCTCATGAAGGAAAACAATTAATTGGGACTGGCTTACAGTTCAGAGTTTTAGTCCATTATTGTCATGGCAGCAAGCATGGCAGCGTGCAGGCAGATATAGTGCTGAAGGAGCTGAGAGTTCTACATCTGGATCTGCAGGCAGCAGGAAGTGAATGCCGCACTGGACTTGGCTTGAACAGCTGAGACCTCAAACCATATAATATATAGAAGATGAAAACACGTATGTGCAATTTCTTTACTTTTTCTTTATAACAACAAAATGGTACTTGTGGTTTGACTGTGAAATATCCCCTATAGGCTCAAACATTTAAATACTCAATCTCCATCTAGCTATTTTGGAAGGTTGTAGATCAAAGTAGGGTCTGGCTGGAGGAGGTGGGCCACTAGGGGCAGACTTTAAATGTTTGAGCCTATGGGGGATATTTCACAGTCAAACCACAAGTACCATTTTGTTGTTATAAAGAAAAAGTAAAGAAATTGCACATACGTGTTTTCATCTTCTATGTCATCCGTATTTTTCTTATTATTCTCACTAGTGGCTATATAAAAAGTTCTAGGACAAAAAGCATCTAAACAAGGTTCAGTCAATAACTTCCTGCAAAGCATCCAACATTCTGTACATTTTTACATGGATGCAAAGTTAAGAATATTTTTAGGTAATTTTCAATGATGAAGGCATCAAAATAAGAATCTATTGAAAGTTGAAAAACATCTATAAACTTAATTTTTGTTGTCTATGAACAACCTTTATTGGAGTATTTCCTGTTTCTGTACCTGTGGCCTCTAGCAGCAGCATAGAAAGCTCTGAGTGATGGCCAATGGATCCTGAGTATCAGAAGCATCGCAATCCAGGTTTCCTAGACCTTGACTAGACATAGTAGTATAAGCCTGTAATCCCAGCACCTGGGAGGCTGAGGCAGAGGTTTACGATTCAGGCTAGCCTGGGCTATATTTTGTTCAAAGCCAGCTTGTGCCACAATTAAGACCCAGTTTCAACCATCAACCTTGAATAAATGTATCAACCCCTGATTATAGACAATAATTTTAATTCAGAATGGCCTTCAACTGAGAAGTCTGGTGTCTGTTTTTTTCACATGTGAACCTCCTTTGTTTTATTGTTTCCATCTCTTATTCAAGACCTGATATACTCTTATACCAGTTAAACTGGTGACTTCAGCCATCAAAGCTTTTAAAGACATAAATACAATAACCATTTTCTTGAGTATTGTTTTTCATCAGAAGCCACTGTTGGAAAAAAATATTCTTGAGGTATAATTTTTAAAAGAAAAGAAATTCTTTTCCTTAAAATAATGTGAAGGTTTATTCAAATGCCTGTGTCAATTTTGTTTCATATATTGAATGGAAATAATTATGCAGACATCATGGGTTTGTTGTAAAGTATGAATAAGATAACGATTCAAGTCGTACATATATTATTCTATCTCATAATAGCCAATGCATTTTATTCTGCTCTGTTCTGTATGCTCCAATGCTGGGGGGACTCATTGATACTATAACACTGAAACCACATGTATCGTACAATTCTGTGGAATGCTTCTCATAAAATATCTCACGAGTAAGTGGCTGTTCTAATAATTATTTTGTATAGTTTGAAAGATTTATTTGGCATTGATGGGTAATAAATCTAATCTCTACATCTGCCTTCTCCTTAAGGGTACACGCTTATTATAAGCATGGCCATACAGGTGCTTGTGTACTCTATTTCCTACTAGGCATCACATAGTTCAAGTGTACTGTCTGGTTTGCATGATTTTGTGTGCTATACTATAAGTTTAGAAATTTCAGCTTGCTAAATTCAATATAAATTCTCTGTTGCATCCTGGAATTAGAAGGCTAATTATGTCTGAGTATAATTATGTCTGAGCAGTGTGACACCATGGTGAATCTGCCTGGACAGGGTTATGCTGACAGATGGAAGCCCACAGACATGATTCTTGCAGTTTACTGCAACATTTTCACAAGTTCCTAAATTGAAATTCTCAGCTGAAAGGCTAAGACAAGATTGAAGGAAAGACCTTTAAAAATGAAATAACTGTGTAAGCTTTCATCAATTACTATATTGATTCTATTATTTTTTGTTCTTATTGTTCTATCATATTTTTATAACACTACAACCTGCACAGGTAGACCTCTTTACCTTACCTTTTCATCCTAAAACTGGTGGGCTTGTTTGTTTGTCAACATGTTAGACAGGGAGTACATTAAGAGACTGCAGGAGTTTTAAGTAATTCTAATCTTCTTGTATCTTAGATTAATACTTTGATCTATTGTTTACAACTGTAACATTAGATGAAATAGTATTTTCTGCTAAGTAAAAAATCACATAAAAGAAAGCTCATGAGAATGTAAGGACATGCTTGTGCACAAAAATGCATGGGAAAGATTCTGAAATAACATGTAATATAAATTTTCAAATATTGGAGGAAATAACTTTCCTTAATTCTCATTTGTTTTCTGTGATTACATTCTGCAGCTCTCAGACCATTTGGTGAGCAACAAAACAAAACTGATTGTTAGAAGTGTGATCAGGCTTAGAAATACTTTCTCCGTTTCTCTGGGTGCATTCCTTTAATGGAATTAGATGAGGTATCAGTTGCTTAGATACATATTTTGTTTGCTTCTTAATTATAAACTGACCCTCGGATAACAGAGTCTATAAAATACCTCAAATATTGATGAGAGCTGAGGAGATATGAAAGTGAAGCAAAAACTATGGCTTGGAGAAAAAAATCAATACATTTTGTTAATTCCAATAATGGTTAAATTTAGGAGATATGATTTACCTTTGTATCCAGAAAATAATGATACTGCAAATCCCAAGTGTGATTTGATCAACTCTTTATATTACAAGCAATTCATTACTAGTGAGACAAATACCTACATTATTAATCTTTTTAAAAATTAATTAAAGTGGAGAGAAAGACACAGGGATAGCAAGCAGGAGGAAGTAAATAAAATGTGACTAATTTTCTCTGCCCTGTGTTCTTAGGAAGCAGTTATTAGATATGAACCCTTAATAGTCCCTAATAACCAGAAAAAAAATAATATTAGATCATCCATTCTGTCTTTGTTTGGGTCTCTGAAATGTTTCAGTATCGTCAAAATGGGATTAGTCTAAGGTTGGGTAGTGTGACAAATATCTTCTACCAAAAAAAAAAGGAAAGAAAGGAAGAAAGAAAAAAAGAGAGAAAGGGTGGGGGCTGCAGATATAGGGCAGTGGTTACTAACACTGCTTTTAGAAAGGACCCAAGTTTGACTCCTAGCACCTACAGCGGGTGTCTTAAAATCGACTGTAACTACTTTGTCTGGCTTCTGTGTGCTCCTGCATAAACATAATACATAACATACCATAAAATAAGCATATAAGTAAATATTTTTAAAAGATATAGAAAGTAAAAATAGTTGTTCTGGCCAGTTATGCAATACGAAATATGCCAGTGATTACATTTTAAAAAGTTAATATTAGATGTCCTGTTGACATTCAAAAATTTAAAGTTGGGGTAGGAAAACTACATTCAGAAAATATTTCATGGGAAAAATATATTTTAAATAAAAGAAAAACAAAAAATTAATTTGCAATATTTGTAGATGTGTTCCAATAATATAGTCTTTCTAGTGTTCAAAATAATGCTTCTTTGCTTAATAGAAAGTTGAGTAAAATACCTGATAACTGGGCCATCAGTATGGCTTCTAAATTAGGGTTTCTATTGCTGTGAAGATATACAATGACCATGGCAACACTTATAGAGTAAAACATTTAATTGGAGATGGATTATAGTTCAGAGGTTTAGTCCATTGTCATCACATGGCTGGAAGCATGGAAGCATGCAGGCAGACATGGTGCTAGAGAAGGAGCTGAGAATTCTTGTATTTTGACCCACAGTCAACAGAAAGTGGTCTGAGACACTGGGCATGGCTTGAGCACATATGAGACCTTGAAGCCCACCTCCACAATGACACATTTCCTCCAACAAGGCCATACCTACTACAACAAAGCCACACCTCCTAGTAGTGCCACTCCCTATGAGGTTATGGGGTCCAAATACATGCAAACTACCACAGCAGGTAAGAGCACTTGCACATAAGCTTGATGACAAGTTCTATCTCTATATACAACTGACTCTTGACAATTGTCCTATGGTCCCACACACATGCTATTGTGCAAGTGCATGCACATGTACACACACACACACACACACACACACACACACCACACATTCACACACATACATACACACACACACACACACACACACACACACACACACACATACACTCAATAATAACAAATATTGAATAGTAGATGTTTCAAAGAAGATGATTGTCATAGACCTCAGTCTCTTGAAGTTAGACATGGCCATTTGATTTGTTTTAGGTGATTTGCCTAACAGCCCTGCCTATCCTTTCTCTGCCTAGCTATTGGCCATTCAGCTCTTTATTAAATCAATCTGGTGCCTTAGGCAGGCAAGGGGAAACAAATGCAACACATCTTTATATAATTAAACACACATTCTCACATTGTTAAACAAATGCAGAAAAAAGTAACATGCCTTTACACAGTTAAAGTAATATACCCAGCATAAACAAATGTAACACATCTTTACATAGTTAAAATAATATACTACAACATTTCCCCTTTTTTATCTAAATAAAAAGGAAGGGTTTTAGCTTTAATATAGTAAAGCTATATACAACAAGAACAATTATCAAGTAAGGATTATATTAACAATGTCCAGTCCATTTGTATTTGGGAAATTCAAAGAAAATATACCATTATTTGTCCTATCTTGGTGAGTCTAAAGTTTTGTACCTAATTTACCTTCTATCATAACTAAACAAAACTATAACTGCCTGGTCTTCAACTCAATCAAAGATCTCAGAAGGATATAATATTACCTAAGTAATCAAGAAGTGCAATGCAACCCACTTCCAAAATGACAGAAACCTCTGGCTTCCTGGACAGTCACCCATGGTTCCTCTGCAATGTTGGGGCAGCCTATAGCCTACAGTCTTAGAATATCTAGCAGACTCTTCTATGAAGTAGGAATTTTGAAGGACTGTCCCACCTAGTCTTCACAAATTTCAGCAGGTGCTTTCCTGTGTGTCCTTCAGAATGTCTGGCAGATTTTTCTATGAAGCAGGAATTTTGAAGGACTGTCCTGACTTGTTTTGGCAAAGTCAGCAGCCTTTTCCCTTTGTGTCCTGCTTGTCCAGTTTGTCCAGCATACTTTCAACAGTCACAGCAAGAGTAGGTTCTTTACCCAGCTGCTAACCTTGCCATAATGAAAGCCAACTCTGTATGGTATTTCTTTGATGCCTATTATCTTCTCTGAAGTAAATTGGTGCTGCCAGGTGCAGTTGTATCTCACTATCATGAAAAGTCTCAGATTATTAAACATCTTAAATGTCATATTCTATAGGCCTTTGAAGTGTTTGAAGAACATCCTATCTTAATATATCTGTTTAACCTTGGAAACATATCTAATATGACTACATAGTAGATGACTAACTACTAACCTTCATTTGTTAATTATACATTACATTTTTAAATAAGCCTTATAAGCACACTAACCCAACCAAGAATAAGAACATATATTCAGTATAACAAAAATAACTTTAAATTTGTATCAATATATGAAAATCTATACCAATGCAAAATATTTGAGGTTAATAGTTGTCTTTTTATCATATATTCCTATATTCCTCCAAAACAATGACAAACATCCACAACTCATTGAATAACTAAAAAATATCCACCCTATCTCTTGGGAATATGGGGATTTTGTTTTCTAGACTGCTTCCTGCTGTCTGCAGGTAAAGGCATCTTTTTAGGGAACCTGAGAAAATTGAGATAATGGTCAAGTCTTAGTAAAACCAGCTATAACATTTGTTGTCCAGTATCTGTGCAATGGGAAAGCACGAGGCTAATCTGCAGTCCTGGTTGGAATAGTCTGTGAGGATAGACCAACTCAGCCAGCAGCCTTGGAGCTGTTCTGGATGCAGAACTCAGAGGAAACTGCAATAGAGGCACTCTGAGAGGCTGCATTACCTGGGCCACTCATTTTCATTGGTGTCTGGTCCTTTTGCTCTGAACACACATAAACTTTCAAAGGTAACGTACATATCTGCATTACCACAAAGTATAGTTTGTGCATTGTACACAAACTAGCCCAAAATGATTTTTTTTGTTTTATATTGAGCAGGAAAATATACATCACCTGTCTTGTAGTTTTTCTTTATTTCCTTATATCTGTAGCCAGGATTTTCAGGGAGACTTCCCTAATCAAACTTGATCTGTATTAACCTTGAATGAATCCACAGCCTCTTGTTTCCTGTAGAAACAAAAGCATAACCTTCCCAAAAGCAACACAGTTTTTGACTTCCATTTTAAAGTTAAGGCATTCCTAAAGTATATAAGCTCGTTTACTTCGGCAGTCCCTTTCACAATCCTGTGTCTCCCATTAGATGTCATTTGTTCAACAGCATTCAAAAAATTCAAAGTCAATATAACATCATACAGGATCCAGACTCCCTGTGTACTTTTCATCTTTATATGGCTTATTCCTTTTATATTACTTTACTTCTCTTTAAAGACTTTATTATTTTCAAACTATTTTTTGCTATGACTGTCTATATCTTTTTTTCTTTTCTCTCTTAAGCCTATGCACATTTTTAAACACATTGTAACCAATTTAGAGGTTTTTTTGTTTTCCATCTGAACCTGCTTTATTGCATCTCTCTAGCCTTTTTTATTGGCATGAACAAATCTTAAACTGCTGTGCTACCACTGGGTCCTCTGCCACAGCTTTGGCAGCTGTCACGGCCCCCTTCTATGGTCTGTGAAAATCTCGCAATACTGGTTGGAGGTGCCTGAATGGGAACTTATTCAACCTCCCCCCCACACACACACACCTCTGGGATAAGCCAGTGTCCATGCTGCAGCAGATTGTTTTTTACTTAGCTTGCTGTTTCTGCTTTGGTACTGACCTCAAGTACTCACTGTACGACAGAGCCTCTTAAAGAAGCGGTATCTTTTTCTTTTTTCCAGCTTTCTCAGACCCTATGTAGAAATTAGGGCCCCATGTTGGAAGCCAAATATACCAGGTTTTTTCTCTTAGGGCCACCAACCAGTTCCCAAATCATGACACAGAGACTTATTATTAGTTAAGAATGCTGGTCCTAGCCGAGGCTCATTTCTGGCTAGTTCTTTTAACTTAAATTAAGCTGTTTCTCTTTATCTATCTTTTGCCTTGGGGCTTATTACCTTTCTTCCTCCCATATATCTTGCTTACACTGCTTCCCTTTGTCTGTCTGTCTGGTGTCTGCCTGGCTCCTTGTTCCAGGCATGTCCCTCATTCTCTCCTCCTTTTCTCATTCTTCTTCTCCAGCATAGATTTCTCCTCAGATTTATTCTCTCTGCCTGAACGCTCTGCCTATCCTTTCTCTGCATAGCTATTGGCCATTCAGCTTTTTATTAGAACAGTCAGGTGCTTTAGACAGGCAAGGTTAAACAAATGTAACACATCCTTACATAATTAAACAAATGCAGAGTAAACAAAAGTAACACACCTTTACACAGTTAAAATCATGTTCTGCAAATATAAACAAATGTAACACATCTTTATGTAGTTAAAATAATATGCCACAACAGTGTAGTAGAACTGACCTATACTGGCTAATACTGCTATTGTAAACAGTAGCAATGTCAAGGAGGTTCAAAGGAGAACGTTTGGGGCACATGGTGCTGGCTTAGAACAGATGATCAGATGAGAACTTTACTATTAACTTTTTCTCTGACCCACTGCTTGACAAACATTAATACTTTCTACATTAGAGGAAGCTCCTACTTCCGCTCCCTTTCCTAGTCTGCATCTCAGTGAGCAACTCCTTCAGAAAGAAGTGCTAAAAAGAATCAGCTTTGGCTTCTAGCATCACAGATGTTTGGCAGGTATTTTTGAGAGTAGGATCATAGTGTAGAGTTGGTAATCTACACCCAAGGCAACATACTTCCTCCTAATTGAAGCACAGCTATTTTCTGCTGCCCAATCAGTAGTTCTCAGTCTTAGATGGTCATCATAATTGCCCCCAACGCTACTAATCTGTAATATTTTATCAAACAGATAATGGAAGTGCAAGTCTTACCCGAACATGAAGCACAAAGCAACGTATCATTCTTTGATAGACTGTAACCCTGACTTCAAAAAAAGAGTAAATTGATATTTTGGGGTTTCAGATGGACGTGAATAAAAAAATAGATAAGATCATATAAATATATTATGTCTACCTACCTATTATCCCTTCATCTATCTATAATCTATCTATCTATCTATCTACCTATCTCTAATACTTATAGTGTGTCCTGTTTAGAAAAATGGATCTATTTTTGATATTGTTACATTTGTAATATTTTTCTTCTTAATATATTGCAATCTTTTAAAAAACTGGATTATGTACTTCTCATAAGTCTAAGTATAAATGGAAGAAACCCCCAAAATGTTTGTGTCTAAGTCGTTCAGGTAATTGTGATTATCATCCTATTGGAAACTCCCGCAGCAGGTTACTAATAGTCTGTAAGGCTGTGATTCTAAGTCAAAGCTCAGTAAAAAGTGGCACTGACCCTTCTCTATAAGACAACCATATATCTTATCTTGATAATTAAGTAACTTTGGCTATGGAGCTTCTCTATTTTTCTTTTCTTTAAGCTCAGGAGGCATAGTATAAGTTATACAAAATGAGATTGTAGAATGAATTATTAGAATATCCCAAAATATAACATATGCATTAGCAGAAAAAAGTGACTACAGTGTAGACTGAGATTTCAATGGAAATGTTCCCTACCAGAGCAGTACAGCAGAGCTTAGATTTGTTGAACTCACATAGCTACATTGATTTTCCATATTGCTCTCCCTTCTACTGGAAAGAAGAGTCCATTTAAATCTGTAGGGAATGAAAGCCAAACAGCCTCTCCACGAAGGTCTCTGTCTTGTTGCATTTGTATCTCGGGTTAAAATCATCCATTGATCGCTAATCACCTGTGGTTGTTTACACACAACAAGTTCCCTGGATAGCAGAGAACCAGGAGGGAGATTATACATGCCACAGGAAGTAATCAATGAGAAAGCCACAGATGATGTTCCTAAGAGGAAACCAAAAGATTTTTCCCTTTGTGACAGTCTGTATATGTGTGCTGGCACTGGCAAAACAGACAAGGGTTTCCCACTGGCAGGAAAACCTTCTCAACATTTGCTTTTTATATTGACCTTTCTTGTATTGTTACAATGATATTAAAAATAAAAATGAATTGAAATTTCTTCTTAATAGAAAATTCTTTTTTTGCCCAAATAGACTTATAGTATCTTTTTGTCATATTTAGAATATTACTATTTATTGTTTGCCTTTCTGATGCCTAAAGCATCCAGCCAAGAGTCCATTTCTATCTTCAAAAATAAATAAATAAATAAATAAATGGTGATATTTAGCTTAGGATTTTACAAGTGTGATTCAGTATACACCTTCAATTTAAAAGTGATAGTTTGACCCTAATTGTTGTGCTAGAAACCTCATCCAACTACTGAGGGATCTGGATGCAGAGATCCATGACTAGGCCCTGGGTGGATCTCTGGGAGTCCAATCAACGAGAATGAGGAGGGTTTATATGAGCGAGAATTGTTGAGACCAAGGTTGGATAAAGCACAGGGACAAATAGCCAAATGAATGGAAACACATGAACTATGAACCAATGGCTGAGGGGTCCACACTGGATCAGGCCCTCCGAATGGGTGAGACAGTTGATTGGCTTGATCTGTTTGGGAGGCATCCAGGCAGTGGGACCAGATCTTGTGCTCATTGCATGAGTTGGCTGTTTGAAACCTGGGGCCTATGCAGGATTGTTTGGCTTGGCCTGGGAGGAGGGGACTAGACCTACCTGGACTGAGTCTACCAGGTTGACCTCAGTCTGCGGGGAAGGCTTTGCCCTGGAGGAGATGGGAATGGGGGGGGGGCGTTGGGGGGAAGGTGAGGGGGACGGGAGGGGGGAGAACAAGGGAATCCGTGACCGATATGTAGAACTGAATTGTATTGCAAAATAAATTAAAATAAATTTAAAAAAAAAAAAGTGATAGTTTGATGTTAAACAAATGAGCATTGCTTATAATAAACTAACATGCATTGACACTTGTATAGGAAAAGAATATAAAGACATAAATTACTTGAATCCCATCTTTAAAATGTTCACATTCTGATACTTTCAACTCCTAGATTCCTATTATAAAATCCATGCTAAGTCTGTTTTCTTTGCAGGTACTAGAGTTCATTCACTCTGTGAACATGATACGATTTTTCTTCAAATTTGCCTCAAATGCTTCAGTGTTTATGAAAATGGGCAGATGTGTTGCTTTTTTTTCTACAAATCTGAGCAAATTAAATAACAGAATGAAGTTAGTTTTCAGTCCATGTCCCAAGAAGGAAGGAGACAGACCAGTTGGAGAATACCTCAACAGGGAGGCAGAATAGATCTCCAAGTGTCTGTGAGCCCCTTTCATAACTAGATCCCATTATTTCTTTACTTCACAAGGTTACCCCATAATTTCTTCCCAGGAGACACTTGAGTAGATTAAAATGGTGACCCAAGGCCAGACATCTGTTTCTTGCTATAGATAATGGTAATTCCAACTCAAATTCAATTGTATGGGTACTGACTATATGAACTGCTTAATAGTCAACATTTATTCTCACTGATTCCAAAACTTCATGACTTTTAAAACATTTTTGTAATTAGAAAATTTTAGCATTTTGAATGAAATGAATAAGCTTTGGGGGTAGCTCTCAGGAGCTAAGTATGAGGGAGAAACAGGTGGAAGTTGTCTAGTTTCTATGTGTGTGTAGCTGGCTGGCAGCGGATGTCAGTGTCTGCATGCCAGACAGTGTGCTTGCCGCTCCAATTATCCAAAGATCACAGTATGGAATCATAATGCGCTCCCCAAACTACTCGGGCCTTCCAGAACACTGTCTGAAATTAAATCTTCTGCCTGTGCATGGCTTATGAAAAATTGAATGGCAGTTCATTTTCACAACACATGACAAACATAAAAGAAATTATGAATTAATTTTAAACCCTGCTTAGCAGAGTCTTCTCAAATTGATGGCACCCTTTGTCTCATTGAAGTCAGCCATCAGAGTTGATATGCTTAATTAGAATTAGGCATCTCTAAATGTTTTAGACTGATAGCTCTGATCAGCCTGTTGGACCTCCCAATGGTTTGAAGTCTGATACAAAGCAATTAGCTTAGGAGGCTGACTGCATATGGTCTCACTTCCATACACTACATTTAGCGCATCAAAACACGTTATTTACTATGCTGGATATTCAAATAAACAGGAGCCCAAAAGATTTTAAGAATTTGTTTAGGTAAGTAGTTGGAAATGAGTGTGTCGCCAGATAGATAAATGATAGATAGGTAGGTGATATATAATTAATTTTTATTCCCATACATGCCCTTTGTATCTTTTCTTTGTTTTCTTTCAAAATAAAGCAAATTGATATTGGAATGGGCCTGTAATCATCTCTATTTAATGGATTACTTAGACTTTTGACTCTCCCTTTTCGGCCATTTAATACCATCCCATGGAAACATGTTCACTGTCTATCACTAAAGCATCCTAGTTCTGAGTAAGTGACACAGATGCTGTGGGGTGCTGGATGTTCCCAGTTAGAAGGCTAATGCTCAAAAGTGAAAAGAGAGATCCACTTGTCCTTGCATATAGCATAAGGATTCTTCTTGTCCATCAACTGAGTATGGTATTATTAACTTTGCAGCATTTTATTAGGAAAAAAATCATGCTTTTACACACACACACACACACACACACACACACACACACACACACAGTATTAGTGAAGAATTATCTATACTTTGAAGAGTTTATGGAGATTGTTCTACAGTTTCATAGATAATAATTATGGTCACTCAATTTTAGACTACATCTGTTTAATTAGCTCATAAAGTAGCTTCAGAAATAGAGGCCCACTCTAATGGTACTGGGTTGAGGCAGGATCAAAACTTTAAAGTGCAGTCATGGAGTCTAGCCCATCAGCCATTATAATATGGAACGCAGTGCTATTGGTTGGCTCAGACCACTGTGGCACAAGTCCAGTTTGTCCGGATCCATCCTCTTCAGATCTTAGCATGCCACTAGAACTTACTAGAAGGATACCATGAACATTACAGCTTAGTTGATGTTTGGATTTGTAGGAAAACATGTTAGATTCCTTGAGAAGAAAGTTTGTTCTGCCCATTGAAGAAGAGACTTGAACTTATTTTCCATGTCTTTCATTTATCACTTCAAATATCATCTTGTAGTTAGACTTAATTTACAGCAAACTAAATTTTCATGTACTAATTCCATCATAATGCAGTTTACTCTTCTTTATTGTCTTTGTGAAATGACAATGTAGCCTGATAGGAGTCCTGGAAGAAAACCATATTAAATTCCTTTGCTTTTTCCCTTATTGGAGTCCTGCCTTATCAGAGTCTTATGAAGGACCTTGAGCATGTTTCCAAAGCCCGCTGTCCCCAAACAGTCCTTGTGGTGTCAAGGGCTCATTTGGTGTTCAGAATGAAGCAGGCCTTCAGGCTCCAGTACAGCCTCAGGGATTGTCATCTGCATACAAACCAGTTTACTAGGGACCTGGAGTTCCAACTTCAGTTTTTCTTTGGTGAAAATTCATATCCACAATTAATTACTTTTGCTTTGTGTCCTTCATCTTCAAGTTGTGCCTGCTCATCTCTATTTAGGTAATAGTGTTACACGACTCACCAAGTCAGGGTCCTCAAGGCTTGACTATGAACCAGTGACTGAAGTCATCGGAGAAATTCAGTTGCTTAGGTTTGAGAGATTTGTGCCACTTTACTTTATAGACAGGTCTCCCTCCCTGCCAGTTACTCCTGGTATTCTTGCTTATAACTGTGAGAGCAGCATTTAGGGAGCCCAACAAAGCATCTGAAGTGTGAAGCTGTGACATTTTGTTATTCCAGAATCACTTCAGAAAGCAGCATTCTAGTTCTACTTAGCATTTAATGTTTTGCAGCTGCTAAAGAATTATTCACTATGTGGTGAAACAGAGGAAAACTGATCCCTTCCTAACATCATTACTAATAACTATGTTTGCTTATGTTTTCCAAACAAGGTAACAGGGGTACAGATAATGAGTGAATATTTGACAGGAATAAACACATGTCAGCTTGCACTAGAGAAAGCGAAAAAAATATTTTATTATTTGCTATTTTAGAAACCCCATTTTAAATGTCCAGTGAAATTTTATCCTCGTGCAAGGAAGGTTAAAATGGATCCAGGAGATAAACACTCTGCCACCTTCTTTGAAATGGACAGACTTATGTTTTCATGGTTTATTATATTCTCAAATTGATTCAGTTTCAAATGAATCATAAATGAACATATGGAGGAAAACACCGTGTCAAAAAGAATAGTCATTTAACTTCTGGCCAAAGCTGTCTGTATGCAGTTGCTGTGGTGTCAATGGCAACCTTGCCTGATGTATAACGGCAATGCTGGGAGAGACTGAGAGGGAGTCTGAGTAGTTTCTATACTCTGAAGTTGCCTATGTTTATGATCAAGGGTAGAGGCTGTGTGGCAGGCTAAAAGGGAAGGGGGAACTCTCAAAGCCCTTCCAACTATCACCTTTGGTTCTGCTGGGAAAGGTGGGGCTCCCTAGAAAGCTCCTCCCTTTTAGTAATTGCTTAACATTGAACTACAGATCTTTTCCCTTCAAGCGTATCTGGTCCGTTCATTTTAAATCTATATTTGAACTATTTATGTTGTATCTTGTTGGTCTTGCTCAATCATTAGCTTTTTGAAGATGTGTTTTTATCAGTTCATATGCATTAGCTAGATTTAGTGTCCAAAAATGATTATTTGAATAAAAGGTTTATAATAAAGAAATGAACTCTAATCAAAGATTTTTTCTAATCAAAGATTTTTATTTGTTCTGTCTGGCTAGAGTACCATGGATAACTTTATATTTGATGAACTTTGATGGTGTACAGCAAAATGAGATGGAGGCCACTTTCTGAATAATTTAGGTCCTTAAGCCCCCTTTACCTGGTCTTAAATGGAAATTTGATTGGATTGCTTTCATCCAATCTGGGCTTCATTTGACCTGATTTGAAAGTCAATAATACAGTCTGATAGAGGCTCCAATCTATGCCTCTTCTGCTTGATTTCACAAATCTTTGGAAATGCTGAAAAACACGAGTATTTTCCATCATGTCTGGGGCTCCCTTTGCAGGCCAGGTAGGGAACAGGAACCAGAAACTGTGCTCCCTGGTGTACTCAGTTGCATCTGCACAGCGACTGGCATTTCCTCCCACACCTTCTACTAACAAATGCATTTTTCTGATGTGGGTGTAAACCTAATTTCCCTGTGCATAATGCTTTTGCCTCCAGAGTGTGCAGAGCTGCCTGGAATCTGCACTAAGTGCTTCAGGAATAAAGGCTTTTCTTGTCATTATTTGCACAGTCTGTAGTATTCAGCTGCCAGCCCATGCCATATTATTTGTGTGATGCTTGGTGACAGTCTGTGTTGAGTTTCAGCTCTGATTCTTGACATAATTTAATGAGCTGGAATGTCATTTTCCCCTGTAAAAAATATGCACATATTTTCAATACCAATGCAACATTGTTTATTACATTTTTTTCTGAATGCAAATTTTCTACTCTTAACAAATATTAACATGAGATGTTCAGTATATAAAATGCACTCTTTTCCCACTTGCATTTAGGAGCAGTTTAGTATTCAGCATAATTGAGGACGAAAATGTACCTACTTGGCTGCACAAGGCTTGCTTCTGTCCTGTTCTTCCTAATTATCTTTTAACAAGCTGTCAGTCTCCTGCTTTATATGTTACATTGTGAAGAAGGGGCCAGGATGATTGCAGGCACCATGTGAAAGCAGTCTGTGCTTCTTATGGAGGCCTCTCCCGGCTGTCGGGGTGACCCCTTAGCAATATCACATTGAGTCAAACACAATATGGTTTCTGCCTAGTGCCACACACTGATACTGAGCACATATTTCTCTGCCTGTATATTCTGCCCTTTTCATTAGGGATGCTTTGCCTTCTTGTACACTTGCACTTTTAAACACTTGTACACTGTGATAACCCTACTTGATATTTTTCTTTTTGTTAAATTCTAATGTTTAAAAGATAGGTTTACTTTTTCCTTTTCCTAATAATTTAAGTCATATACTTCAACTCACATAAGTGATTAAAAAATTATGCAGTGATCCAAAATCACTTGTTAATGCACAACTTGAGAAAATAAATTGAGTATTTTATTGCTTTTCCTTTGGGTTTCATACAATGTTTGTATAAGGTTGTGCATGTGTGTGTATCTGCATATAGTTATTGTTTTCATTACAGAAATATATATGCACACCCACGCACACCCACACATACCCATATATATATATATATATATATATATATATATATATATATATATATATATATATATATATATACATGCCCCTTACATTAGCGAAAATGCTTATACTAAACTGTCATTTCATGTAAAAATAATTTTTTTTAACTTACTTCACGTCTTCAAGGCATGTTTATGAGAGGTTCTCCAGAGACAGATGACCTGGTTAACCAATCAAATTATATGGGCTACGAATTTTCTTAGCCACAGGAGGTGGTTAGTAGTAGAAACTATGTCTACAGTTGGAAAGTTGTTAGATTCAATACAGCTAATGATTGTCAGAATTCATACACTCCTACATAAAATAGTGGTAAGAAGGTTGCAGATATGATTCATATAGGACATATACTTAAAGAGCCAGCATGAAGATATGTGTTCAAATCTTCAGAACCCATGTAAAAGGCTGAGTGTGGCTGCGTGAACCATGGAGTGGAGAACGAGTGCAGAAAGGAGGCTTCCTGGAGCTTCTTGGCCACCAGCCTATCTCCAGGTTCAGTAAAAGATCCTGTACCAAATTAATAAAGGATAGATTGATAGAGTAGAACACCCAAGGTCCCCCTATGGCTTTTGCACTGATGCATGGGCATGTGTACCCACATACACATACAACATGCATAGATGAAACACACTAGCACATGTCCACACATCCATTGACATACAAGTTTTTAGAGAAAATATAATAATGGTGATAACAGTAGTGTAAACATATCTATGATACTTAAATTGGACCAGGAACTTCTTTTAGTACTTCAGGCTTTTATCGAAATATATAGCTGTGCACAAAGTTCTTAGCATAGTGTTTGGCAGATAGTCAAACTTCAACAAACATGGTATAATACTTGTCATTATTATACATTATTATGTGCTATTAAAAGAGCATGCAGCCAGGCAGTGGTGGCACATGCCTTTAATCCCAGCACTCAGGAGGCAGAGCCAGGTGGATCTCTGTGAGTTCAAGGCCAGCCTGGTCTACAGAGCAAGATCCAGGACAGGCACCAAAACCCTGTCTACAAAAACAAAACAAAACAAACAAACAAACAAAAAAAAAGAGCATGCAAACTAACATTATGAAAGAAAAGTAACTTTAACAAAATATCTTCAAATTAACACAATTCCCTTAAAAATCTAGCACATATTATCATAAGGGACAATTTAAAATTATTTTGGATTAACATAAGACAAAATTCTAAATTATTGAAATATCTAGTGTCAATATTGCTCTTCATATTGCTACTTCTATATAAATATAAATGAAATATATAAATTAAATAAAATCCAGAATAGTACAAATATGCAGTCATTTGAACCAAGGGGGATCCATGACTTCAGCACTTGGTACAAAAGATGGAACAACTGAAGGTGGAAATAGTTAACTCTGCTCAATTTCTGCATATTCTCACATTTGACTTTGAGCAGGAACGGTAGCCGCCTCCTAAAGACAGTAACAACACACATGGCTCAGTAGACATTGGAGATGACCTAGAGTTGAGATACGAACATACATCTAATGACAGAGCAACCTTGCTCCAAACATCTGATCTGCTCTTTCAAATCAGCTGATCCTAGGATTTGGACTTCAATTTTCCAAGCATAATTTCTTTATTTCTAAAATGAGAGTGTATAACTACAGGTTAAGGAAGAATGAATGAGGAAGGAACCTAGCCTGGCCACCTAGCAAAGAGACTACACAAAAGGCATGTTGTCAAGACTAGCTGCTGATTTCATACTTACATCATAGCCAACCTCAGGTCATCCAACCTGCCATCTGTCAAAATTAAATCTGCAACATCTTCATCTTTCAATTAAACACACATACAAGCATGCGTGTGTACACACACACACACACACACACATACACATGGAAATGACCAGAACACTGGCAGGCTGCTTACCTGAATCTCTAAAGATAAACCAAACTTTGAGAAATATTTTGTTTGATATTCACGTGAGCAAGTGAATATACAGAAACTATAAATGACAGGATGTAAAAGTGAAAGAAGGGAGTAGGGTCTAGTATATGAAGAGGTGTCTTATAGAGAAAAGAGGGTACCAATGTCATATTGACAGGTTGTCTTCAGAGAAAAGCATGAATATTTATACAGTATTTGTCTGCTGTTCTGAAACTCCAGCACCTACTTGTGCTTATGAATGTTCAGCATGAATGCTTTCCACCTTCATTATTTCTAAAGCTTTATTTCCAAATGGTCTTGTAACTAGAAGTTTTAGTTAATTACAATAAGCTCAAATTTAGTGGCATTCAGGAAGAATTAAGCAGAGTTAAAGAGATTTGGGGGAATTTAAAATATACATTTTTTTTATTAATGAAAATAGATTCTTCTCTCATATAATACTTCAAGACCACAGTTTCCCCTCCCTCCACTCCTCCAATCTCTGCCCACATCCCCTCCCCCACAGTTTCACATCCACTCTGTTTCCCTTCAGAAAAGAGTAGGCCTCTAAGAGAAAACCACCAACCAGGACAAAACATGATTCAATAGGACAGGGTAAAAGACCTGAATCATATTGAGTTAACTCAATAAGAGTGCAGATTCTCAACCTGTGGATCTCAACCCCTTTTGGGTCACATATCAGATATTCTTCATATTAGATACTTACATTGTGATTCATAGCAGTAGCGGAATTCCAATTATGAAGCAGCAATGAAATGATCTTGTGGTTGGGGCTCACCACAGCATGAGGAATTGTACTAAAGGGTCGCAGCATTAGGAAGGTTGAGAACCACTGCAATAGGAGGAAAAGAGTCCTAAGAGAAGGCAAAAGAGTCAGAGACAGACCTGCTCCCAAGGTCAGGAGTCCCTCAAAGGCGTAACATCCGTATGTTATCCATAACATCCATGCAAAGGCTAAGATCCATAGCACATGTGCAGAGAACCTGGTGCGGACCCTTGCGGGCCCATGCTTGCCACTTTAATCTCTGTGAACCCATGTGAACCCTGCTTAGCTGGATGGGCCATGTTCTCCTAGTATTCCCACGCCCTCTGACTCCAATGATCTCTCCTCCCTTGTTGCTGCATCCTAACAGCTCCCTCAGGGGAAGGGTGAGAAGGTGCAGCATCAATGACACAAACACCAGATGTCAGTTGAAGGTAAATAGGAGGAGACTCATTTATTCAATAATGGGGAAAAGCCTTATATACCCTCCTCCCAGCACACAGGCTGTGTTCCAATTTGGTGGCATTGCATGATCATCCCTCATTGGCTGGGCACAATCAGGAACTCTGACAGCACATGTTGCTAGGAACTCGGGTAGAGTCCAGGTGGGCTCATAAGGAAGAACATTATGTGAATGCCTTGGCAACTGGTTTGCGCTAATTTCCTAGACCCTATGGACCTGTCCTGCTATAGTCCCTCTTCTTCCTTGGGGGACCTAGTAAAGATCTCCAATTTAGATTCTTCCTCTGGCTGTGGTTCTCTGCACCCACTACCATCTGCTGCTGAAGGAAGGCTAAATGATAATCAAGCTACAATCCACAGACCCAGTGAGGTCAGGTAAGTAGGAAGGTTCTAAAGGGGGCTCACAGATCTCCCTGGGAAGGGGAAACATAATAGACTTCTGCAAGTGAACTGGGGCCAGTGGGGACAGGAGCGGGGGGAATCAGTTCAGGGGTGGGGGAATGCCAGGAGAGACAGCTGGTATTGGGGGCTGGAAAGTTCCTGGAATCTATGAATGTAGCACGAATCTTAAATGGTCTTATTAATAAGAACAAACCCGGTGCCAGTTATTGGGGTGAATGCTGGAAGATCAGAGAAGCAGAACAAGCTACAGCCACCTCGCCTTGCCAATTCCTCAGCTGATCCTGTTTCCTCAGACTGGAAGCCTCTGAGTCCCTATCCAAATGGATCTCAGCTGAACTGTTTCTTGAAAGCCTGAAAAGCTTAACCAGGCTCTAGTTCCTAGATCTCACGCCTCATATACCTTTCTGTTTTCTTCTATCACTTCCTGAGATTAAAGGCTCACTTCCTGGGATTAAAGGCATGAGTCACCATGCCTGGCTGTTTCCAGTATGGCTTTAAACTCACAGAGATCCAGATGGATCTCTGCCTCCCGAGTGATAGGATTAAAGGCGTGTGTGCCACCATTTTATGGCCTCTGTATCTAGTGTCTGTTCTGTTCTCTGACCCCAGATAAGTTTATTAGGGTGCACAATATTTTGGGGAACACAATATCACCACATATGAAGGTGACCTTAATGAAGACTCCTAGTAATGGAGGTTACCGAGTAGGAAGTGGCCATCTTTTATAGCCAGGCAAGGCTTCCAGTGGTGGGACTGGGTTATATTTGGTTGAGTTGTTGGCTGAGGGGGATCCCATGGAGATCCCTAAAACAATATATTTTAAAGACTTTTTGGGAAACTTTTTTTTGAATTTTGGAAGGTACAGTTTGCTTATCTTTTTGAAACTGTGTTGCTATATCTTGAGAAGGGTACCTTTATAACATAGGTACCTTTATTCACTCTACTTTAAATAATATTTTATCTGTGCAAAGGTAATTATTTATAAAAAGGAAATCAAATAATAATCAATCTAAGCAAGTGTTTGGAGAATCACTACCTGGCCAGTTTTCAGCTGACACACAGACCTTTATGTAAGAACATCATTTCAGATACCTCTTATTATAAATAAAAACAAATATAAATATTTCTCCAAAGAACATTTTTAATTATGTCATTAATTGGTTACAAGGAAAGTAGCTTTATGCATGATATAGCCGTTCATCATTTTTCTGTCTGTATAGAAATAATGTATTTAAAAAGTACAAAACTTTTTATTTTACAAGACAGAAAAGAGAGAAACAGTAGATCAATGTAATTGAAAAGATTAATCTTCCTATGTCACTTGGGGCATTTGCAAGTCATCTGCCTCTGCTTATTTATACTTTCAGAAATATTTTCCTAATAACCCATGCTATAAATGTCAATTTTCAAACACAGAGGTAAAGAAGGAATCTGGTTTGTACTTCTGAGACCTTAGTTGGTTGAGTATGATGGAATTTTAAATAATCTTTGGTTAGTACACATAAGCCTTACTGATGAAGGCATCTATAAGCATTCAGTCTGAAAACACCAAAAATTATCTGCATAAAACTATAACAGAGAATGAAGTACGATGCTGCGATAATTCCAAAATGAAAATAAAGTGAAAGTTGAACTTGTGAAGTATCTATTACTCTGAGTTTAGCAGTGTTGGTAGATTTTCAATGTCAGAGACAGAAACCATTTTGCCTGCATTGGTATATCAATTACCTATGTAGCTTCTGGTAATTTTTTTCTTTTATTTGATGGATAGTTGTTTATCTGCTTCTGGAAAAAAATTATGTTTATATGTCATGAAAGTGCTTCTAAAGATGTTTATTTACTGTTAGCATATGAAAGTTAGGAAAACTGTAGGATTTCATACTTTAAACCTGTGCTAGAGACATGTGGTCACTTTTGATAGAGATGGCATCATTTTGTATCTCAGGAAAATAAGCCAATCTCATAGTTATTATTTTTCTTTATAATCTACAAGTGCTTCAATTGATAGTTAGTAGAGCTGTTCCTGAGAGACTGAACAAATGGAACCATTCAAAAATACATTGACACTTGTCTCTGTTACAAACTTTAAACAAGTTTGTTTTGTTTCCCTTACAAAAATTGCATGTTTGCTGACATGAAAGTACAGTTAGTGCTAGGGAGATAGCTTGGTCTATAAAGTGTGTTTGCCACACTGACTTAGATTTCCAGAACCTTTGTGAAAAGACAAACGTACTAGCAAGCACTTACAATCCCAGTTCTTGGGAGCTAACACAGGTGAATCCTTGGGCCTTACTGACTAGACACCCTTGCAGAATCAGGGAATTCCAGGTAACTGTGAGAAATCAAAGTGGAGAACACTTGAGAAATGATATATTAGCAGACATTTAACCTTGAGCCTGGTATTGCATGCTTTCGTTATAACACTATTTTTACCATGCAGTATAGGGCTAGGGAACAGGGCCCTTTTGCACTCTCGCAGTCTGTGTGTGTCAGACATGCCAGATTCTTTCCTCACTCTTCACTAGTGAGCATGTAGCACTGTCTGTCAATAGCTCATCTTATCAGACAGGAACAGTAAGCATGGGCACATTCCTGAATCAGGGCTGGCGAGCTTCAGGTTCCAGATGCAGGTATGTCCTTTCAAACGAGTGAGTGAGCTGGGAAATGTAAGCTGCAGGTACTGGCAAATGCAGAGCCCTACGAGGAGAGATACCCTGTCTTAGAATGTTGTAAGATGAGGAACAAGGTTGTGTATCTGCAACATCTTTCAAACCTTAAGAAATTTTACATTTTTATTTAATCCTACCCTACATTTTTTCTTTTTCCCATTTACTAAGTTGTCTTTTATTTCCTGATGATGAAATGCATTCAATTTATACCCTTTGAAACCAAAGAAAACTGATTAATACTATAATCTGCATTGTGGTTATTTTATCTATAAAATAAGGGATTAGAAATAACAGATGTTCAGGGGTTGGGAATTTAGCTCAGTGGTAGAGCACTTGCCTAGCAAGCGCAAGGCCCTGGGTTCAGTCCTCAGCTCTGGAAAACAAAAACAAAAATAAACAAAAAAAAAAAACCAAACAAACAAAGAAAGTAAATAACAGATATTCTATGGTATTTTCTTTAAAAAAAAAGTCTATATCAAGCCTATATGTATAACTACATTGGTGTTCCTTTCAAACAGTTTTCTTTACCACAGAACAAGGCATCACCTTACCCATTATTTTCCTGTTTTTACTTTCTTTTACTTTCAGTACTGGGAATCAAACCCTGTGACATGTTAGGTAAAGGCCTACCATCTTCACTACTTTCAATCTATTCTTTTAATTTAAACTACTTCAAAATATTTTAATCTCAGCATTTAAGAATGGATTATATAATATCTATTGAAATTCAAGATAGCTTAGGAGTAGTAATTTAAAATTGCTAACAAAAGATAATTATATTGAAACATAATCAGCTATCAGAAAAAATAATTGATGTTTATAAATCAGGTTATTGAACTAGACTGTCTTACCTAATATTGAGCAAATCTTGTCATTACTAAAGTATTTTACCAAAAAAAAATTTTAAAAAAAATCTACATAGTTTTATTTTTATTTTTCCTTTGTATTATCAAAATCACTACTTTAAAATGAGAAAATAAAGATGGGTGTTGTAGCACAAGCTTATAATCACAGCATTTAGGAGGCAGGGTGATCAACACAAGTTCAAGGTCATCCTAGTCTATACCATGAGTTCCAGGCCAGCTAAGCATGCACACCAAGAACCTGTCTCAAAAATAAATGAATAAGTAAATAAATAATTAAAATACTGTTATTTTCTCAAGCAATAAGAGGATTAAGGTTTTATAGTTATTCATTATGTAACAGACACTAAACTGAGGTCAACATACTCTGATTAAAAGTAAAATAGTACTGAATTACCTAAGGCCATTTTAATTTATTTTTTTTTAAATATTTAATATAAATAAAGAAATTATGTAAATGTTCTAATTGTTGATTAGCAATGTCCTATTTTGATGCCAGAAACATCTAGATTTGGATAAATATATAGGTTCACTCCTGCTGTGGCCAGCCAAGATGTCCTAAAACCAAGTTATAAAGGAATGGGTCTTAATGGTGACCACCTAAGCTCTTTCTAATAACCAATGCTTGAGGAAGATAATGTAATCACAAATAATGTGAATGGAAATGATTTGTAAAATCTACCATGAAATACTATCATTGTACATTTCTACAAGTTATTGATAAAAATAATGAAAGAAATGCATGTAGCTGAAAGTTTTCCTGTGTCCCTCCTGGTCTTGCAACCGCTCAGATGCAAATAAACACACAGAGGCTTATATTACTTGCAAACTGTATGGCCATTAGCTCAGGCTTATTACTGACTTGCTTTTATACTTAAATTAACCCATAATTCTTATTTCTGTTTAGCCATGTGGCTTGGTACCTTTTCTCTGTTCTGCCTTGTCATCTTGCTTCTTCTGTGTCTGGCTGGCAACTCCTGACTCTGCCCTTCCTCTTCCCAGAATTCTCCTAGTCTTCTTGCCCTGCCTATATTTCCTGCCTGGCTACTGGCCAATCAGTGTTTTATTAAGCCAGTGTACAAGGGCATTATCCCATAGCAAATTCATCTGTGCATTGATGATATTTGCTCCATTCACCATGTCTCACCTGGGAACAGTAGTGGGTCATGTTTATCCTACAGGAAAAGTTAAGTGAAACATTGTTCACTAATCATATATATCAACACTCACCACTAAGACTGCTTTACACTGAGTCTTAAGAGCAAGGTAAAATGTTATTATTGTTATCATTATTGTTGAATACATAGAAACTTAACCATTGCCACTAAAAACATATAGTTAAATTGTATTAGAAATTTGATTTGCAAGGTATATTTAATTTTTCCCTTCTTAAATTGCCTGACTGGGAGAAAGGAATCAACATTTTCCTAGATCACTAACCATTCTAAATGTCACTTCTATATTTGTATATTCTCTGCTCTACCTTCCACATTCTTCCAGTATAAATAATCTACTTATAAGGCATTAAGAGAAACTATGTCTGGTGATTTTGAATGTGAAATTATTCACATGGTCACTGAAGTATGATTCCGACACAAAGGAAAAAGCAAAACTAAATTCAGGCTCCTTCATACAATTCCATCACTTTAATTAGATTACCTATCTGTCAGGGATGTATGCACACATATAAGAATAGTACACTCACCTGTGAATATGACAATTTTCATTGATGATGTAAGCTTTGTTGCATCATAAATAAGATCAGTGAAATCTCCTTTACTTATCTATGGATCATAGAAAAAGCACCAGTAAGCTTTTCCAGAAACAGTAAATGTTTGAACTGCTGTACACCCATTTCATTCTATCATGGTAGCACATGAGCAGAGCAGCCTGGGGTTAAAGTTCACCGGTTATAGTGTCTACATTACAAGGAAGCTTAATTGTGATCACCAAACTTCATTTTTTTAAAATTATCACATTTCTGAAATAAAATTCTTCCTTTGATTCATTTTAACCACTTAAAATATAAAAACCATCTGTAGCTTACAGACTGTACAAACCCAAGTAGCCTTAAGTTGGCCTGAAGGCACTAGTTGGCTGACCCCTGTCATAAAGTGTACCATACCTAATCAGGAAGAAAAAAATAACAAAAGAATATGGTGCCATTCAGCAAATGTCCCCAAGCATGTTGCAAAGTGAATCCAATGTGTCTGGGGAAAGGCAATGTGCTCTTTCTGTTAGAAAATGCAAATTATTATGGCACTGTGCAAATTCCATTGAGTTTCTAATTGGTGTTTACATACAGAATCCATGACAAACATCTTGTGAGAGAATGATTTACTATGGAGAGATAAGATTTCACCTCATGTGTAACCAACCAGGTTTCTTGGCAATCAAATACACTGTATGTGGATATGACATCGTATCCAGACATAGTCACAATCCTGACAGATAGCTTTGGATATGTAGCAGACACAGAAATGGAGAATAACTGCCTTATTTAAGCCCTAGTAGAAGTAGATGATAAAGAATAATACAAACTAAAATATAGATGGGTTAGTGATTGTTTTAAAATATCCCTTCTGTAGCTGCTCTAAAACAAATACCTTGGAAATGTCTAATATCACCTAATTTAGTATTTGTCTGAATAGTTCATTCTGAAACCATTTATATACATAATATAATTAGACACTATTGAGATCACTGAATAATACTATGTTCAATCATATAAAAATGTAAATCGAAAATTAATTCCATCTATTAGCAAAAAAGAATTCATGTTAGTTTTCTAGTAAAATAAATTCATTTTTATTTGTTTTATTTTTCAATTGTCGCCACCTTTAATAAACATATTACAACTTAGTCTTTTGAAAACTCTTTGAAAAATGTGTACATATATACAATGAAACATGATCACATCCATCCACACTCATTCCCCTCGCCACACTCTCTCTATATCCCTCTAATACCTCTTTTCCCAACTTCATGTCATCTTAGTCCTCATTTTGTTCTGTTTCTTTTTGCTTGATGGTCTACTGTAGGCCGTCTAGTAGAGTATGGGGAACCTACCAGTGGCCACACCATTAAAGAAGTATGATTCTCCCTCCCCTAGCAGCTGTCAATTGCCAATAAATCCTCAGTAATAGAACCTACCAGTGGCCACACCATTAAAGAAGTATGATTCTCCCTCCCCTAGCAGCTGTCAATTGCCAATAAATCCTCAGTAATAGATGGGGCCGGGAAATCATCTTCCCTGTCTATGGTAGACTTTTGACAGGACTGACCTTTCGCAGGTCTTGTGCAGCTAACTACTGCTAATGTGAGTTCATGGGAGCAGCACCAATGTCATGTCCAGAAGACAACATTTCACAGCACTCTCCATCTTCCAGCTCTCACATTCTTTTCTTTTCCTTTCCTATGCTTTTCCCCAAGCTTTGCCAATTCCTGTAGGTTTTCTGAAGATGTTCCCTTTGAAGCTAGGCAGTCCATCTTTTCACAGGACCTTGCCCAGTTGACCAAGGTTGGGAGCTGAATCGTCCCATGTTAGACGAAGTTCCCAGACTCAGCCCCAGGCTCCGACTGAAACCACCGTGAGTTTGGGAGCTCCTGTAGCATGTGTGCATCTTAACTGTAGTCGTATCTGGTCCCCGACTCTGGGTCTTCAGCATTCCTAAATCCACATTTAAATATAAGTCTAAGTAAATAAGTTTTAAAGAGCTTACATAGATAGTGAATAATATTAAGATTTTAAAAATCCAGCCGGGGGGTGGTGGCGCACGCCTTTAATCCCAGCACTCGGGAGGCAGAGGCAGGCGGATCTCTGTGAGTTTGAGGCCAGCCTGGTCTTCAAAGTGAGATCCAGGAAAGGCACAAAACTACACAGAGAAACCCTGTCTCAAAAAAAAAAAATTTAAAAATCCAAATTTGATGAAGCAGTTTAAATGCTTTATTGAAACCCATAGTCTGCCTAAGCAGACTATTAAAAAAAGAAAGGGTGAAATTAAGCAGAAATATACATAATTATTAAAACTTTCCTGGTGAATTTAGAAAACTAAGATAAGAATCTACTTTTAAAACCTATAATATTATACAACCAAAGGAAGCAAGAGAAACACATTTTTGAACTAAAAAAGGCAGATAACAGCACTTTGGAGTAGCGATGTAGCATCTTGGAGTGACATCATCTGGATTTGATTTCCAGAACTATTGACCAAACCAAACCTAATATTTTACACTAGCCACAAGGTCTTGAGTTATTGTAATTTTCTCCTCTTTCTCTTCATCTACACCATCCTCCCACACTTCTGCTTCTTCCTCAATAAGCCACTCATAAGCCACTTAAAAAAAAAAAGCTTTAAGTATTTTTGTAGTTACGGTTACCCTGAGAATTTCTTTATTAAAGCCACAATTAAATGGTATTTTATGAGATACTTTTTCCCTCTCATGTGGTAGTTCTGATGATACATTTGGATATTTCTGACATTAGAAACTCACTTACAGTCATAGTTTATATTTCTGGAGATGTAAATTCTATTTAAGATATTGTCGTGGTAAACCTTCTGAACAGAATAAAATGTTGTATTATTCGTAGTCAGAATTTATTGGCAAATAACAGTAAAGTTAATCCTCTTGCCCCTGAGTCTAAAGACAATTAATAAATCACACATAGTCAGCACTACACAGATTTCCACAGGGTAGGAAAACCAGTTTTTCACACTAATGGGAGCATATGGTAGCCTTTCTTTGCTCGAGAGAGCACATTGCTTCCTACAGGGCTGCATGTTTTCAATGAGTTAATAATACAGTGAGCATTATAAAGCAGTGGCTCCAGGCATTGTAGTAAGAAGCTATCAAAAATAAAATATATTAGAGATGAAGACACAGAACTATGACTCAGGCTGTAAAATTACAGACAAAGTAATTGTTGAGAAGGTGAAATGATTTAATGAGAACCAAGTACTATTTATGGTAAACTTAACATGTCTTAGTATTAAAAGTACACGTATTTCTGAGAAAAAAAAAGTTTCATTTATTTGTTTGGGTGAGTTGATTAGGCCAAATCAACACAAATTTATCATTGTCTCCATTAATGCAAAATGGGCAATGTTATCAATATCTGTCTCCCAAACAGATGCCCCAACTCTGCAGGTCTTCACACAAATAAATATAAACATGAGGGTGTATTAAATTTTAGGAAGCACTAGTCTGGAGAATGTTTCTGAGATGCTGTTCTTCTAATCTACCACCTGCTCCTCCTCTTTGGGAGAGCTAAATTCTAACACGGAAAAGAAATACTTTTAAAAAAAAACTGTTTCTGTTTTGCAATATGTATTCTTCCCTTCTTGTTTATGTTCTATTTTTAATTCTTGTTTAATTTGTGGACCTGGCCTGTTTACCTGAGAATAAAAATCATTTTATTTGTGTACAGTTAGATCATTGTTTGTGGATAGCCAACCAATCCTTTAAGCAGATAATGCACACAGCTCTTTCGTGCTGGAACACATACAGTAGTATTACTTTCTTCTTAACTGACTAGATGCTTTAAAGAAGGGATGAACCCACAATGTCATTTCTGCCTTCCTTCTGTGGGCCTGTGTGGTGTGAAAACAAGCCATCCTTGTCCAATCAAACTCGGACATTCCTGGGGCTATCTGAACCAAAACAGAGGGCCCTGGGGTCCCATGCTTTCAACACATAAACCCTACACTGAAACTGGAAAAGAAATAAGAAATAAATGTTAGTTTTTTATTTTCTCATTTGGACATTTTTGTATTTATCAACATTATTATACATTTTTTCTTTATGTCATAATATGAAGAATTACATGCATATTAAATATTTCTATTCAATGAATGAACACCCCAAATTCTTGTAATAATCTTTATTTGGTCAAGTTGAAAGTAAACTCAATGTTACTATTTTGTTTATATAGTTTATGTAAATACAAAAAGCCTTCTTGTACTAAAATGTGTTGACATCATATTTACATTGTATTCATGCAATAGTTTTAAAAATCTTCCACATCTTTCACATCCCTACATAACATGTATGTCAGTGAAACACTGATTACTGAAAGGTTAAAAGAAATTGCCCGAAAGCCACTTTGGTCTTAATATTTTTGCCTGTTTTTCCAGTTTCATCTGTCCTTATTGATATTCGAAGTCTTCCGAATTCTTCTATCATTAACTTTTGTCAATCACATAATTTCAGAAAATTGCCACACTGATATTTTTGTGTATTACTCAGATTTGTGTATCACATTCTAAGCTATTTTCTTAGCAGCTGGATTTTCTCACTTTCAGTAAAGGAAGACAGCTCTTCTTATGCTTTCTTTCCCTTCTCCTCCCAGTGTTACAGCAGTCAGAAGTGTGGCTGTCTCGTCAAATGACCTTCAATGGCGCTTCTGCTTTATGGCTGGCTGGTTACCCGACTGTCAGTGTATGTGCTTCTGCTGCTTTATTCGTTTTTGTTTCCTTTCTTTCCTTGAACGATTGCATTGTTTACTTCTGCTTTTCTTGCTTAAGCACAAAGCAATTTCCAAATATGAGTTCAATTTTAATTTCTGATTGGAATTTTTCTCATGCATTGCTAAGCATTGTATTCAGAACCCCACATCTGATCGTCAAGTGATCTACCACTGAGATACATATTCACCTCTTTCCTCAGGTGTATAGTTGAATATAAAATGTCCACACACACATGCATACACATGCATACAAAAAACAACAACCCACACACAAATACACACATGCCAGTTGTGATTCTCTAAACCTCACCTTGCTCCTGTCTTTTTCAGCTTGGACCTATTTTCTTTATGTATGAAAGTAGTAAGGTGTTATGGCATGAAGAATTAAAGGAGACCCCTTGTCTAAAAAGAGTACCTCCACCAAAGTACTACCTTGCTATTCTGCTTTAGCGTCCTGAGTAGTAGGAGTTATAAGCATGCATCAGTACACCTAGTGTTAATAGCTTTGTGTGCATGCGTGTTTACCACTATGGTCCCCATCATTACACTGAACTTGGATGACACCATTATCATTATCATTACCTTCTTTTCATTTCTCATTCTTACAATTTGCTCTTTAGACCTAAGTAGCATTTTGATTGATTTGTGTGAACCAGTCTGCTAACCTACTTTCTTTTCTAATAATTCTTTACCATTTCTTATTTATGTTATACTTTTGTCAGATATATATTTGAATGTAAAATATAGATAGCTATATCACATGTCTGTATTACAGAATCTCCATCTCCTGACTCACTTGGAATTTTTTCCCTTTATATGTACTGATTTTGAGTGAACGTAAAAAATAATATGGCAGAAACAATTGAAGAAGAAACTGGAAATAATGACTATTTAGAACATTCACTGAGCACTCATGCACAACTGGATTTCCAAAGTTTTTCCAGCTTTACTAACCACAATATATAATTGAAT
The DNA here is from genome assembly GCF_007827085.1 of Peromyscus californicus insignis. Taxonomy (NCBI): domain Eukaryota; kingdom Metazoa; phylum Chordata; class Mammalia; order Rodentia; family Cricetidae; genus Peromyscus; species Peromyscus californicus. The sequence goes on along the minus strand of NW_026294617.1, from coordinate 5,815,909 downwards.
TCATCTTCCATCCCAGGGCTGATTTATGAGTACTGTGAAGATGTTGTTTAAAAACTTTTATTGAAATATATTCATATATAATCTTGGAGTTTGCTTTTGCAAACTACTGAAGATGATGGATAATAAGTAAAGATCCACATCTATTGGATAAGTTAATTTATATATATGTATATATTTATAATATATATATATATATACATATATTAAAACAGAAGATGTAAAGTACATTAGAAAAGGGTCATGGTACCTATTAGAGGATGGAGAAAGCTGATCTCTGGTTGGATGTATGTGATGATGACTCAAGATTCTAATGATTTTTTTACTCCTTTGGAGCCAGTCAATTAAGAAGAGAGTGTCACACAAGCTAATCTATGTCAGAAATGCTTCATCAACCATTTGTGCCTTGCACTGTAACCAAGAAAACCTACTGACTGTTCAGCTAGCTTGAGTGCTACATGCTAGACATGCATGCCTTCCTCACACTATCATTTCTGCCTCCTGATCCTTAACTTCCTGCTGGTCTCTGAGTACAAAGTAAAAGGGAGACAGAAAATCACTAAGAGCTGTTTTTAGAAGCCTGAATCTTTATTCTCACTTCATGAACAGGTTTTACTCAGAAGAAAGCCTTAAAGATGGATTTGGACTTTGAAAATCAAACACAAGGCAGAGGGTTTACAAGGTGAAGTTCAGAACGTAATTTTTTTTTTTCTGATCTGCTTCCATCAAAAGTTGGCAGAATTCCCTCCCATAGTCAGGCAATTTGTGTATTAGCCTTCGTCTGGGTATTGGTGAGTTTTATTATTTTCTGTCTTCAAATGCATTTCAGAAGTCATTGTGGAGAGGTCAGGCAAGATGCTTCATAGCTCTGCCCCATCTTAAATTGGGAGCCACATGAAGACAGAACTTTCCCCTCTCCTTTATAACACCATGTCTTAGGTCAAACATCCTTTTCAAGCTGGGCCTAGCCACCCGGAATGTGTACTTGGTGAAAGCACTACGAAGGGCTGACATTTTAGCCCCAGCTTTCAATGTGGATGTTTTATTATTTGAATCTGGTTATGAATTTTAAAACAAAGGTACAGTGTCTCAATATATCCTAAATATCCATTTATTATTTTAAGTGGAAGTTAATCCAAAGATTAAAGATCTGCATGAATAGTGAATTTACTGTGTGCTAAGATAGGAAATTCCATGTAACATATAGGATTATATTCCACTAACTAACAGACATATTCCTGCATTTAGCCAGTGAGTACAAAGCCATGCTTAAGATACCAAATAGCCTAAGGGCACATTCTAATTAAACAGTTGAAAGTTGATGTTCAGTATACCACAGCTGTGTGCAATTCTAGCCTAAGCTTGGTTGAATTAATCTGCAAACTCTTCCTTTCACAGCTATGTTGCAGTTCAAAAATGCTAATTTAGCAAATCAGATGAAGTTCAATATTCAGTTACTATTACTGTAGCATAGAAAGCTAATGGTGGTTATGGTCCAGTTGCAAGTTATAGGACCTCATATCTTAGCAGTAATAAAAACAATAATTCCAACAATAACAATATTATACCATTCTACACTCCTGCTGTGTCCTAGGCCTGTTAAATGCATGATCTAATCTCACACAAGCCACTGCTGTTTGAGAGAGTTATCATTTCAATTCTACAATTGATGCAGCTGAAGTGGAAAAAGAACATAGCTAAGGGAAGGCTGGGAACCAGGGTGCTGAACTGTTGGGTGAAACGGAAGTTAGAAAACAGGAGCATCAGCAACCTTGAAACATTACGTAAGGAATAATAATGGTAGATTTCCAAATTGATGTTATAGTATACAAGTGCCTTAGAAAATATGGAGAGGTACATGAAAACACATAAGAAAAGAAAATGAACAATTTCATATTATATGAGTCATAATTAATAGGAGTGACAATTTTTCAGAATCTGTTATCCTTCAGACTCACGGCTATGGAAAGATCAAATGATAGAATTTGGGAAACACTGATATTTACAAACAATGACAATTAGAGTTGATAGGAGAATTAGAGAACGTGTTATCAGCAGAACTAATGGAGATTTGTTGTTAAAATAATGTCTGAAAATGTGAACTTTCAAGTCAAGTGCAATGTAACTGGATAGGATTATGATTGGTTTGCCAACTGATAGAAATAGAGACACATATTTCTAGTGAGCAGGTCGTGATATCAAGCTTGAAAGGCCGTGTTCTCCTGCATCCAAGAGTGGATGGAAATGTGCAGGTGAAGAAGTGGGTGGGAATGGTGGACCCCAGGGTATGGAGGACAAAGGTCAGCATGAGAACCCATGTGAAGAATTATTAGAGTTGTAACTACATGGTCAGGAGAGAGAGAGAGAGAGAGAGAGAGAGAGAGAGAGAGAGAGAGAGAGAGAGAGAGAAACTATGGGATCTAGGGTAGGTAGAATGCATGGGAATCCAGTGTTACTTTATTCTTTTTTAAAATAAATCATTTGTTATTTGAGAACTTCATGTGTATTTTAATAATATTAAATGCCTTTCCCTTCCTCCATCAACTCTTCCCAGAACCACTCTCCTTCATCATCCACCTAACTTTTCCTGTCCTTATTTTTTTCTCTATTCACACCAATATGAGCTGCCCAAATACTGGATTTGTGGTCTTCCACAGGAGGTAACCAGGAACTACAGCAGCTAATAATTACCAATAACTACATGGCTAGGGGTAGGACTTTGTGTCCAACTCTCCTCTCTGTTGGTTGTATTTTGTCTGGCTAAGGCTTGCACAGACCTTATGCATGCTATACCACATCTATGGGTTCATATGTGCCCCAGCCCTGTTATGACTGGATGGTACTGTTTCCTTACTGTCGTCTACAGTCTATGGTTCTTAAATTCTTTCTGCTTCTCTTCCACATTGTTTCCTGAGCCACGGGAATAGAATCTATGGTATGTATGTTCTATTCTGCAGCCCCTTATTTTCTATACATTGACCAGTGGTGGGACTCTCTGTTAATCACCATCTAATACAAATAGAACCTTCTCTGATGAATGCTGAAAGGCATTAATCTTTGGGTACAAAAATAAATCATTAGGGATCAGTTTAATACTATGCTCACTTAGCAAAAATCCTAGTAGTGGCTTCTCCTACAATGCCTGTGACCTTTCTAGTCAAGAGTTCTCAGATAGATAATGGTGCTTCTGTATGTAAGTTTCATCTTGTGGAACAGGACTTGAATCTGAGCAGAACTGGTTTGTTAATCCCATGACAATCACACTACCATTGCACCACTGGACATGTCTTGCCATGTGCATCATTACTGTAGCTTGAATAGTTTGTATATACCATACGGAAAGTGTTTAACATACATATAAAAAGTTAAAATGGACCTGCCCTCTAATGGGGCAATAATGCTACCACGACACACTAGAAGTCAACATTATTTCCCCATTCTAAGACTAGAGAACAGGGTACTGTTAACTGTCCTTCCGAAAGGAGAACGTTTTACTACTTCAGCTTTTTAGAAAAGACACCCTTTATAATTCATCTTTTCAAACATGTGGCTTTTTCCAAGTTTCCATTAAAATTTGCTGTTAACAACTCAAACTTTTCCACTGTGTTTACTATCTCCTAAATGCTGAGATATAACACCTGATCCTGAAGCATGTATTGTTACCATATTAAAATTTCAAGATGAAAGGGCTTTGTAGTATTATCTTCTGCAACTTGCACTTATGACACATGAAGGTATTCAGGAGGGTGAGGGACTTACTTGTGCTCAGATAACTAATAAGGGTTAAAGGTAAATCCCAGACCCCTTTCTGATTCCCATTCTAAAAGGAAATAAAAGAAACAAAGGCTGAGGTGATAGAATTCCAGAGCACATGTCAGCCTCAATATGGGATTCACTGTGTGTGAGGTGGAGCCTCAAAAATGCTTTCTAAACCCACCTCACCCCTGCAGCTGCATGAATGTGACTCTGAGATTCTGATTCATGAGTCCTAAAAGCCCAGTAGGGCAGATTAGGGCAGTTTGATTTGTGTGACAGTCTTATATTTCCCCATTCTTGTATTCAAAGGGTTATGGTATATTTTGAAATTCTATAAAAAGGTTCTTAGAAAACTAAGAAGAAAAAACAACATATTGATGTAGCACACTAAGATGGGGCTGGAATTGAGGTAGATCAGAATTGTGAGATGTTGGATTATAGAGTTGTTCTTCTACACAATTATCAAAGCCATTCTGGGAGAAAGCATAGGCCATATAACTAGCTAAAAAGACCGCTGCTTTCTCACAATCCAAATAGTTCTCTGAAATGCTCAGTGTTATCAGTCTATCTTGCTCTGCAAAAGAGATATTTGTACTTTACTAAAGAAACCATTATACCTAACAGCTATAGAAAAAAACAAATAAAAATCAATGTGGGTTTTTCTGTAATACTCACAAATTCTAGTAGTATTGGTATCAAGGAAAACTGTTTAAAGGGTATTAGCGTCTTATTTTTTTTTTCTAGTTTTAAGGTAAGTGTTGAGTCAATGAGAGGTAAGCCCAGCTTAAAGTTCGTTAAAAGTCTAGAACAAAATGATTGCCATGCACAAATTTCTTTAGTAAATCAAGTGGAAGACAAAAATAAAACCATAACAAACAGAAAACTAAACAACCAAAAAAGCACCTTTGTAATGTCTAGACTGGTTTCATCAACTTTGCCCATAAGTCATATTTGCCATCTCAAAGCAGGACAAGGTCAATAACAGCAGGATCCTAGGACATCAGCATGGGAGTCAAGCTCAGTGAAATTCAAAGTTACTGGGCTGGACCAGTGTGGAAGATAGATAACAGCAGGGTGGCAAAGCAGCTGACGGACCAGCTGAAATGGAGTGATTGTAAGCACAGTAGGCAAAGGAAGGACTCGAAGGCCTTTAAGCAATGCGCCATAACTTCTGCCTGCTGGACCTTGATAGCAGTGAGCAGACCCCGCTGCTGCACGGCAATCAGAATTTGTGAGTTTCCTTCCCGTGTCTGTGCACCGCACACTCTGGGATCCTTGCCTGAACCATGGTGAGATGTCTCAAAGATGCATAACAAATTCTTCTTTTTGAAATACACATACAAAAGTCTTTATTGCACTGATTCGAACATAAATAATGTTTGCACTAAAATAGTTCTTATTAGAATGTCTGTGGCATTCTTCTATGGTGTTTTCTTCGCTCCTATGGTTCCCTGAGCTGCCCTGTGGTTCAAGCCTCCTTTTAAGGTTTTACGTTGCTGCATAATTCAGCTTCTCAGAAAATTTTAAATACTTTCTATGTCCTTCAGCATGGTATTTAAAGTGTGCACTTCTTGCTTTCAAGGTCTGCTGTTATTCTCTATTGTTCTGAAGTGCAGTTTCTCCCATTGCCTCTGCCTGATTTTGTCTGTGAACTTGTCAGTAACATGAACACTTCTCACACGAGCTAGGAAATAAAGTCAAGGTCTACCAAATCTTAGTTCATCCCATTGCTCCTTCAGAAAAGCTCACCATCTCTTCCCTGTAAACTTGATATCGCTTATCCTCAGTGTGATGGCCTCCTGGTCCAGCCCAGTTGATGAGTGCATGTTCAAGTTCAAGCAAGTGACCTCAGGCCCTTTTAAGCCTTGATGATGAATAACACCTGTCTCAAGAAATAAACAGTTAAAATGTGACTCTGTAACTTGCAGGGGGTGGGTGGGTGGGTGGGTGGGTTAAACATATCTTTCTTCTTTAAAAATTATGTGTTAGGTTTTCTTTAGTTTATACAAAGTGTATATTTAAAATTTGAGGATTCTACAGTTCTTAAAAACATCTTAAAATTTTTCCGTTTTGGTTTTAAATGAGATTATATAACCTGTGTTTTCAAATTTGAAATCCATGATATCTAGTATAGCATAGTTATAAGCTGGGATAAATTTTGTCTTGTCTAGCATGAAATATTTTAAATTGTTTTAAACCTAGTTTTAAATTACCATTTTACTTTCCATACAAGCTATATGATTATTAGCATTTAGGTAATTAGAAATAATTAAATTTACATTTCTTATGACATCTTATTAAGAAATATATCTATATTTATTTCTATGTCTATCTTTCAAACAATTTTTCTCCTGTATACTTAATTAGAAGTTATGAAAAGTGGGTAAAACAATTCTACCTTTAGGAAATATTCCTGGGGCTAAAAAAAAGCACTAAAAAAGAAAAATGCACTTTTAGACAGAAAATATATAATGAATAATTTACCAAACCCTGGACTTTGGAAACCCATTCTAGAACAAATACTTTGGCATTTGTCTACTTTTTCAAATGCCACAGAATTAGTTAAAATAATATCAAGCATTACTGATTATTAGCTAGATTAAGTAAAAATGTATAAAAAAGTTTTAAAAGAAAAATTTTCTTATTTTTAATTTTTACTTGTTGATATGTATTTTATTTTCGCTTTCTATCCTGCCTACTGTCAAAAAGAAGACTATTTGAGAAGAGTTCAAGATAAATGTGACCAAAAAGAGCAAAACACGAACCAATGCATTTTATCTTCCTCTATCACAGTATTCTCTGAGACTGATACTGTTTGAATTAGTAACACAGATGAATGTTTCAGTTTCCTGGAGAAATAAACCATTTCTTATTATTATTTCTGGATGGAATTTATCATACAAATCTATACGTGGATTTTCAAGTGACATACTTGGTAAAAATTTTGCTGAGAGAAGGTGAAAAAATCTTTTAGAGAATAAGTGGGAAATTAAAATTCTACATAAACATTAAGAATTAATCCCTAATAAATAAATCCAGTACTCATTAGCCTTAATAATTTATGTGATAAAGTGATCAGTTGGCAACATGTGGAAAGCAGCAGCCAGGGTGGATCCCTGCATTCTGAGATGCTTATCTCAAGTCTCCTTGGCTTCGGGAGTTTGCTTTAGTCTTTAGCTAGTTGAGGGCTGGATTCTATGATGAGTCAGTCCAAACTTCTGCTCCTCCAGGCTGCAGATTCACAAAGACGAATGTCTATGCATAGTAACAGTTTTGGCTCATTCAAAGTAATCGTGAACTTATTTTTTGAAATCCCCGAGATTCTTATAAATGTGGAAGACGTTATTTGGGCTTAAATCTAACAACAAAATAAGCAGCTTTTCATTGGTTGTTTTTATATCACTATATTTTTTAACAATGTATTTTATTCTTTGAAAGTCCTATACATTTATGCAATGTTTATTGATCGTATCCATCCACCAGTACCTCCCTCCAGCTCCATCCAGTGCTTCTTACTTTCTCTCCCTCAGGCTTCATGTCCTGTATTTGTTTTTGTTATTAATAACCCAAAGTCCAATAAGTGCTGGTCATATCTACTTTGGACCATTCATTGGTGCATAGACAACCTACTAATGGCCACATTTTCAAAGGAAAATGACTGTCTCTCCATCAGCAACCATCAACTGCCAATAGCTTCTCTCACAGGAGTGGGGCCTTGGGAACCTCCCTCATTCATGCTGGAATTTTAGCTGGCTTGGTCCTGTGCAGTTCTCTTGTTTCACTATATTACTGTAAGTGAAATGTATGCTTTTATATGAACATATTTAACAGATGTATATAAGTACATTTCTGACAGTTACAGATTCTGTTTTTGACTTCTATATTTTAATACATAGAAGCAATCAGAGCAATTAAGATTGATATTGATATTGTCCTAATATAGTACAACTGTAAGTGCATTGTAGCTAACAGAGCATCTGTGATGTAATATGAATAGTCTAATTCCTGATTTTCAAAAAAAAGCTAAAAATACTATTTTTTGTGGAAGATTGTTAATCCACCAGTCAAGAATAAGACCACTACCACATATTTTGAACTGAACTTGAAGTAAGCTTTAATTAAATACAGGCCAGAATGATGGACTCTGGCCAGGTCCATTCATGGGCTCCCAGACAATAGTGATGGAGTCACATTTTGCAGAGGCTTATAAAGACAAACCCATAAGGCTACTGTATTTCTCATCAGGTCCAAATAGGAGTAAGCATACATCCTGACATACTTCCTGCCTATGTGCCTCCTACCTACATGTGATCAAACACATCAGTGTAGTTTAGAGGAGAAAAACATGTGGTTTGTTATCTTCCATAAACAATAGCCACCAGTATTTCAGGAAGTATCCATACTTGGGCAAGGGGCTTACAGGTTAGAGGCAATTTTGTTTTATGGATCTCTTAGGCAGAGTAATTACGACTTAAAACAACTTTGGCTCTCACAGGATGAAGTGAAGAAATGTGAGTTTAGAGCAGGAAGATTTCATAGTAAGTGATGTGAAAGAAAATCTCGGTGGTATTTGTGACAGCAGAGGATGGCTACGTTGTTACTTGAGTCCTGAAGGACATTTAGTTGCTAGCCTGAAGAAGGGCAGGCTGGCTAGAAGGAGTCCACTTTAAGGAGAATGGAAGCAAAGGCAGAAAGTTCAGTGTGCTGAGAGTCTAGATGCTTTATGAGTAGTAGGGGGAGATTAAGTAAGAAGGGATTCAGGAGCTGCATAATGAAGGGCTTTGATTTCAACAGGAAGGAAGCTGGATTCCATCCAAAGCGATAAGGCATGAACTAATGCTGTAGGATTTATCACAAGGGTAACCTCAGAGCTATTAGGAGTACACAGTATAGCACAGTGCCCAAGAAGCCCTGCCTAGGCTGGCTTTAAATCTTAGGCTTGCCACTGAGAGTCATGAGTTGGACGAGTTATTTAACCTTTAAATGTATGGACGTGTCTTTATCTACAAAATACCTGCCTGGTACATCGTTACTGTACAACAAATGGAAGTTGTTGCTGCTACTGCTGGATTCTACTTCCACTTCTTCAGTAGTGTAAGTGAAGACTGAACATTATAGAAAGTCGCAGGATAAACTGTGTATGGAAAACTGACTGGGAATAGAGGATAAAGGATGCGTGGGGGACTTCTGTGTTTTAGACATGATACCTTTTGTATGACAAGTAGAGATCAAGTATATCCAGATCAGTTTGTGAGTCACCCAACTTGTTTTCTTGAGTGGTCAAATATGTACATTAATGAGGTAACTGACTTGGAAAATAATACACACAACCAAGGTCAAAGGTAACAAACTTGGTACACACTCTGATATTTGAGGAAAAGTCAAGTAAAAAAAAATGAAACCACTGAGAGAAGTGGAACCATAAAAAACTGTGAGAAAGTGGAGTCATAAAATTAAAAAGGAAAAGGCTAGAAGCTGGTTGAGCCAGTGAAGGCGCTTGACATCTGGCAGTGTAAGTCTGAGTTCAACTCCTGAATGCAAGTAAAAGGGGAAGGAATAAAGGGATTATACAAGGTTGTCTTGTCACACACACACACACACACACACACACACACACACACACACACATACTGCGTATACATGTGTGCCAGAGCATGGACTCCCCTCATCTTCTACCCACATGTCATGTCATAATAAGTTTTAAGTCAAGAAATATTTTTCAGGATGAGAGTCATTTGCAATTATGGTTGCCAATGAGATGTCAATGTTGCTGAGGCTATGAAGTCTCCACAAGAATGAGCAAAGAGGAAGTCACTAACAATATTCAGAGTAAGTACACACCTTCTTCTGGGCAGGAGAAGAGTGTGCCTTCCCAGAATTTGCCAGGCTTGACATATTTGGGAAGTATTTCTAAACTACATTTGGACCATCCTCCAGTCATTCTGACTGTTGCTCAAATGGATTACCTGGGAGGACAAGCAGACAAAGAGCATGCTGGGGAACTAGCAGTCAACAAAAACAATTCATTGGCCATACCCTGAGAGTTCAGCTGAGGAGCCCACAGGAGTCCTTAAGAGTGTCAATCAAGGAGATAATAGAAATGTAAGTACTAAAGCATCTTAAGATGAATTGACTAACAAGGGTTATCTTCACTGTCCTATTGAGAAAAGCAGACATGAGACAACAAAGCTGTCATATTTCCAGCTCCGAAACAGGGGCTGTAGTGCCTGTCATGGAGGAGAGGGACTCAGGACAACGAGCAAAGCTATGTTCTCATAGTGTCCCACAGGTGTCCAAATTCAGCACATTGGTCCGTATCTTTGGTAAAATCCCAGGGGGTGGGCAGTGTGTTTATGAATCATAGAACATAGTTGTTCATTGTGTTTGGTTGATAATTTATTCATTCTGTGTTTGTTTCTACATCTGTTAAATGATGATGCATAGTAGTGTCCATATTATCTATCACTATAACGTCTGGATGACTAAAGGCATCTCTTGCTCTCAGGCTGTTAGACAATATGTAATAGCCAGTAGTTCTATCATGTGCATTGCCTTGTGACAATATTATAATTAACCTTAGGGGCAAGGACTTTGGGTCCTTAGCAGAGACTGTTGCCCCAGGAGTCCTATATACACGCCCCACCCCCCCTGTTTTTTACAATTTTCATCAAGCAGGAGTTCCATGCTCAGTGCTGGTGGAAGAAATAAAAAAGAGAAACAGATGAAGGAAAAGAACAATTTGTGCAAAGCAATGCCTAAAGAACTGGACGAGGTCTATATAAATTTTGAGTAATATATGCTAATTATTTTTGAGGAATAATATCTTATTTTTATTTATTTCAAAAATATTTTAAATATTTCTATAAAAACCAATCAAATCTAATTGCCAGGTAAAGGACAATCTCTGTATTACCTTAAAAAAATCTATTTTCCCATGTATTTGAAAGAAGATTCAATTTACACTGATTCTTGTTGAATTTACTTAACTCTATACAACTTCATTTTTCAAGTACTTTAATAATAATTTCTATGGCCTAGATACTTTGATCATCATATTAACTATATAAATGAGTTCCCAGCAGTTCATTGCTTAGTACTATTGAAAAAAACAAATTTTAAAATATTCTATTTGTCTTTTTCTGGCTACTCTCTCTAATAGTCTGTAAATGTGTAATAAAATACCCTAATGACTGCACCTTGAGAACTAAATCCTATTCTAATTGCTTTGATGCATGGGCTAGCAGGATAATTGATTGACACTAAGACTACTCAGTAAACAGTCAGCTAACAGAATTAGATTAATGAAAACATATGGTAATTACAGCTGGGCAGAACAACTTGAAATCTACAATGTAGCTTCAGGGTAAATAATCAAAAGTCTGATCAAAGAGCAATTAGACTTAATAAAAGTCCTATTGTGCGATTAGGATTAAGAGAAGCTGAAAGATAAGATTGTAAAGTTTTAAAAACACATCTGATGAAAGTCTTACTGCATTCTGTAAAAGCTCTATTTTTAGCATTATGGAGTAATTGCATTTTTAAAAGAAGATAATTTCAAGTCTGTTTTATGACATTGCGTACAAAATGTTTATTGTAGGGATCTTCATGGCTTATGGTATTTTTTTTTTTTTACAACATACTACTTTAACTGATAAAATATTGTGGAGAAAGAGTCATGAACCTTTGCCTATGAGACGGCTTTCTGGCAGAAAATTAAGTTATATAACTTGGAGAGAAAAGTTTTTCTGGACCGTTATGGAGAGAGAGAGGAAAGGGAAGCAGAAGTGATATAATTATAATATGAAAAATAAAACAAATAATTTAAAAGTAGATTCACAAAATTTAAAAGAAGAAGTGGTTACTTTTTGAGTATCCAGAGATATTGTTAATTACTTTCCAAACTTTGTAAATTTGAAGAATTTATTGTATGTGCTTAAATCTGGAAGTGTTTTGCTTTGTTATACTTTCTGTCCTCAGCCCTGTAATACTGCCTTCATAAATGAAAGTGTATTTGGTTTATTCATCTCATTGTCCTCTTTCCTAGCTGAATTAAACTGGAAGTAAGCTATTAGTTATAAACAAAAACACAGGCCGTTCAACTCTTATTTTGACCCAGGAGTCTTTGCTCAAATGTCACACATTTAGCGTTATATTCAATGCATCCATACATGTCTTTAGAGGACAAAGCAACCTGCCTAATGGGATCCTTTGTTTACAGAAGTGAGATTTGATGTGCTTTCAGCATCACGGAAAGGGTAATGACCACATCCTGGAAGGGGTGTGCCCTCAGCCACTTTCGGGGTATTTTTGGTTTCCCTGGTGCACTGGGCTAAGTAAATTCTAGTTAAAGTCTAGTCACCTGGACAATTGGTCTAAGAAACCTATCACGGGAAGTCTGTCACACACCTCTCCCTCAGTCCTGTCCCCTGCTTTCTGCCACCTCCATTCCAGTCAGTGCCGTGTAGGTGGCTGGGGAGGCGACTATGTGTGAAAGAGAGATTGACCAGGTAAGAATGAACATGGGAGAAGTAGGTGACAGAGCATGTCTTGGCGTGCACACCAAGGGATAATAATGATTAGAGAGCATCAATGAGGTTTTCGAGGAGTAAAGAACTTGACGTGAAAACAGTCTCTGAAGTATGAAGAGTGAATGTTGTCTCTTTCAACAAAAGAATGACGGGTGATTCAGACATAGAAAATGGCTTCCCCCAAACCGCACAGACTTCACGAGCTCTTGTGTTTTGACACAGGCCAGACACTTGACTGTTTCTCCGAACCCCATGTCTAGCCTTCACTACCCACCCTACTACCTCCTCCCATTCTTGGTACCTTCTCCATACACTTTAAAAATGATCTCTGTAGTACTTTCTGGTTCTCGTCATTAGACCAGGGGTTTTCCATGTTGGCGAATTGCTTTACTGTTTCTCTCCGAAGGAGGCATGGACATGGTTTGTGCATTGTTTTCTCATTTGTTTGCTATTGAACAGCCCAGTGTCCCACAGAGTGTTGGAAGATCCACAACGGACATTTACTAACTGACAATGTATTTGCTACTCAAAGTGTCTTTGTACCCCTTTTATTGAAATGGATTCTTTTCTCATACAAAATATACCCTGATCACAGTTTCCCTCCCATCCAGATCCACTCCCTTTCTGTCTCTCATTAGAAAAGAACAAGCAGGGCTGGAGAGATGGCTCAGCCATTAAAGGCTAGACTCACAAGCAAAAGTATAAGAAAAGAGCAGGCCTCTAAGAGATAACAATGAAATATAACAAAATAAAATATTAATAAGATAAAACCAAAACCATTCAGTCAAAGTTGGATAAAGCAAACCAACAGAAGGAAAAGAGTGTAAGAGAAGGCCCAAGAGTCGGAGACCCCTTGTTAACACACTCAGGGTGGCACGAAAATACTAAACTAAATTCTGTAATATATATGCAGAGCACCTGGTACAGACTCCTGGAGGGCCTGTGCATCCTGCTGCAGTCTCTGTGAGTTCATATGGGCTTTGTTCAATTGATTTAGAGGGCCTTGTTTTCCTGGTGTCCTCCATCACCTTTGGTTCTTACACTCTTTTCTCCTCTCCTCCTGGGGAGTTCCCTGAGTGAGGGAAGAGATATGACTGAGACATCCCATTTAGAGCTGTGTGTTCCAAGGTCTCTCTCTCTCTGTCTCTGTCTCTCTCTCTCTATCTGTGGGTCTCTGTATTTTTGCCTATCTGCTGCAGGAGGAAGCTTCTCTGATGAGGGCTGAATAAGGCACTGATCTATGAGTGTGTTTAACGGTAACAAATCAAAATAATTCTGACTGACATGCATTGAATGCAGTAGAGGTTATGGAGATAATGTAAAAATTTAATTCTCAAGATAATGGGTTATATTTCTTTATTCAGCTATAATACAAAAATAGTTGATCTTCCCCACCCCATTATTATTATTATTACTGATTAATATTAAAAACCATTCAGCCTCCCTACATTTCATAATGACTGGATAGACTTGCATCCCACCTCAATGTACTTTTGCTTCATATGTCTCTAATGGTGGCATTTTGTATGTGTTAGACATTTGTGTTTTTTCTTTTGAAGTGTCTAGTTGATCTGCCCGCGTGTTTACGGACTATTTACTCTTCCAGTATTTAAATGCCTGAGTTATTTGTTATTAACATCTCTAAGATGAATAGCTGGCAAAGCTTTTCTTTCATTATTTTAACTGTCTCTTTTTTCTGATGGTTGTTTTTTTTTTTTTGCTGTGCAATAGCTTTTTAAGAAATCTATGTGATGTCATTTCTTACTTCTGTCTGATATTACATAAGCGATTTGTATTCTATGCAGAAAACACTTACCTACAGGCGTACCTTGAGTTGTTTTCCTGCATTTTGCTCTAGAACTTTTACTTTCAGATTTTATGTTAAAATGTTTGGTTCATTTTGAGTTGGTTTTTTGTGTAGGGTGAGATATAGGGCTCTAATTTCAGTCTTCTACACATGGCTATCATGTTCTCCCAGTACCATTTCTTAAAGAGGCTGCCTTTTATCCAGTGTGTGTTTAGACAATGTGGTAAAGAATTTGATGGCTTTAACTGCATGGTTTCATTTATGATGTTCCAGCATTGCTCTTTTTTCTCTGGATTATTTTGCTTCCATATGAATTCTGAGTTTATATTTCCAAATTCAGTGAAAAAGGTCATTGGAATTTTTATGTAGAATTGACTCTATAGATGACTTTTGGTAGTATGGCCTTTTAAACAGTATTGATCGTGCTATTCCATGTACAGAGGATCTTTAAATATTTGAGTACTGACTTGAGTTTCTTTGATATTTGGTAGTTTTTGAAGGTTAAACAGATCCTTGTTAAATTTTCTCATTGGTATCGTCATCCTTTTTGAGACCATTACAAATTGAAATGTTTTTATTATTTCATTCCCTTCAGGTTTGTCATTATTTTTCACTGATTTTTATGTTGATGCTATATCCTGCTACATTAATAATTTATTTTATTAAATGTAACATATTTTGGTGGAGTCTCAGTGTCTTCTCAACAGAGGATCATGTCATCTGAAATAGCAATCAGTTGACTTCTTCCTTCTTAGGATTGCTTTTATTTACTTATTATTCTGCATAAACTTTCAAATTTTGTCCTGGACAAATTGGTTTGGAGTTGAGGTCCCTGTTGTTCTGATTATAAAGAAAATATGTTTAGGTTTTCATTGTTTAGTGTGAGTTTGGCCACAGGTTTTTATATGCATAGTCTTTATTATACAGGAATGGACTTTTTTTCTGGTTCTTCAGTATGTTGAAACATTAAAGTATAATGGATTTAATCCAATATTTCTTCTATGTTTATTGAAACAATCATGTGATTTTTGTCCCTGATACCATTTATGTTCAGCATTACATTTATCAAATTGCATATATCAAGCTATCCTTGTACCCCTGTTATAAAACTGACTTGGTCATGGTATGTGAATATTTTTATGTGTTATTGAACTTGTTTTCAAATATTTTTGAGGATTTTTTTCCATTGCTGTTTACCAAGGATATTGGTCTATAGTTTTCTTTTCAGGTTGTCCTTATCTAGTTTCAGTGTCAGGGTGATACTGGATTTTAAAACATTTTGGAGGTATTTCTTATCTTTTGAGTTTATGGAATAATCTGAAAAGTATTAGGTGGTATTTCTTTAATCCTCTGATTATGTTCAGCAATACAACTGTCTAGTCTTAGGCTTTTTTGTTGTTGTTGTTTAGAGACTTCATTATTGCATAAATCTCATTATGCTGTTTCTAGAGATAAAACAGAATGCCAAAATTGCCTCTTTTTGAGGTTAACTTTAGTAGGTATATATCTATAAATTCATTATATTGGAATATGTTTTAAAAATAATCCTGACTGACATTCTGTATTTCATCTGTATCTGTTGTAATATTCTTTTTACATGTCTGATTAAAGACTTGGATCGTCTCTTACTTTCAGTTAATTTAATGAAGGTTTTGATATTCTGTTTAATCTTTTCAAAGAACCAATTCTTTATTTCATTTGTCTATTGTATTTTTTGTTCAGAATTTTATTATTTCCAACTATATTTTTTGTTATTTCTTTTCTTCACAGATTTTGGATAATGGTTTGTTTTGTATTTATGAAACTTGATGTGCATCATTAAGCTATTTATTTAAGCTTTCTTTGAGTTTTGCCATGTCAGAACCCAACAATTACAAACTCATTTCTCATATAAACATTCAAAGCTTTTCATCTTTCCTTATGGATAGTTTTAAGTCTCTTGATAATTTGATATTTTAGTTAATATAGTACCAATTCTTTGCTTGGGTCTAGTCTCTGATACAGTGTTGTAAGCACTTTTAAGTACAATAAAAGTTTATTCATGCACTATTTTTTCATTTAACCAATTGATATGTAACTGAATGCTTACTATGTACCTGGTTCTGAAGATATCACGCTGTAAGCAGACAACTTCCTTTAGAAGGTTTCTGGACCAATGAAGTAGAAGGAACATACATGCAAGTACACACACACACATACACACACACACACACACATACACACACACACACACACACACACACACACACACACACACACACACACGTGTCGTGCACAGACATGTAATTTGTAATTAATAGTGAAAATGCTACAATAGAAAAGTATTTACCCTGTGTTAACCTAGTTATGATTCTTCATTTTGCAAAGCAGCTTGCAGAGATAGTCTCTGAGCAAGTAACATTTCATACAGACAATGCAAGACCACATAGTTGTTAGGCAACTGAGGGAAGGAGATGTGTATTGTATCTTCCAAACAGAGGGTGGAGTAAGAGTGAATTAGAAAGCGATTCACAATGGAAGAGTCATACAAACGAAATAGACGAATCATGTCATAGTATAAACAGAGTGGAGGAATGAAATAGTTTCTCTGGGTTGACAGGATAAGTGATAAGTTGGATTATATTAAGGGCTTTCTTGATTCAAAAAGAAGTGACTGAAGTTTACTTAAAAGTTTGCTTAAGTAAGTGAAAACTTAAAATTTTGTATTAAAAGAGGAAGGTGACTATTAGAAGTCATGGATGAGTTTAACTCTTGGGGTTGTAGTAGTGCCTGAGCCTCCTAAGAGAGAAAACAATGTGCGGAATCCAGACTTTAGGAGAAAGAGAGAATAAAAGTCAGGTTTGATCTTGTCGAATTTGAGAACTTGTGATCCTCAGAAGTAGAAGTAAGGTAGGCAGCTGGTTATACAAATTTGGAACTCAGAAGAATGCTGTAGCCTAGAGATAGCAGATTATTAATCTGTTGTGGGTCTATTATGATTGAATATATGAGTCTGGATTAGATCACCTAGAAGTGTCAAGTGAGGAAAGGAGAGACAATGAGGAACAATCGTAGGCTTGTGTCCAAATTTTATGGCTTGATAGGAAATGAGCAAGCCAGTAAATTATATGGTGAGGCAAAGACAGAAAAGGAAAACCAGGAGGAATTATCATGAAACCAAAGAAGAAAAAGTGTCAGCAGTGACAATTCTTATGATAAAGTAAAGCATAGTATGTCATGACCATTGTTCTACAAAATCTATTAATAGTATTTGTTGGTTCTGGAAACTGGAACACCTAAGAATAGAATTTGCATTTGCAACATACAAGGTCACATTTGCATTGTAGCCAAAAACAACATCTAAATGGATGGTTTGAAATAAGCATGTCAGAAGGTAACCCAGACCTAGAAAGACAAACACCTACATGTTCTCTTCCATTTGTGGATGCTGGCTCTGAATCATTGGATGTGTAAGTCTAAGTTGAAGTACCCATAGGAGACACTATTATGGGGGCATGGGATATTTCAAGGGATGGAGAATAAAATACAGGTGGCATGAAGTGAAAGGGGGGGAGGGGATAAGGGACCAGGAAAGGCTAAGCTGGAGTAGGATTAGAGGGTAAGGTAGAGAAAGGTATTATAATAAATCTATGTGACTCTATTAAATGGGTAACAGAATTTATTAAGATATAAATTGAGGAAATATACTCACAATTACAGAACGGAGTAGAGAGTAGAAGTCGTCCTCTGATCTGACCAGGAGTGAATCCACCTTGGAGCCAGGAGCGGGGAGAAGGGGTCTGTGTCCCTTTTCCAGCTCCTTATCAGAGGTCATGTACCACAGCAGCAAGCACTGCCTCCTTTGGGCCTTATAGCCCAGGGTCATGGGCAGAGCAAATACCAGGAAGGAATATGAAGAGGATAAACTAATGATAAAATACTTTGAAAAAGTCATATGGAAACCTCAAGTCAGTATTACATAGTTAATATTACATAGTGTGTCTACCATGATAATAAATCATAGGTAGTCCTTCATATTTTTAAAACAATGTAGAAGCACACAGTTAAAATAGTTGTTTATATTCAATGCTATCCTAGATATGACTATATGAGTCATAAACCATCTTTGTTTTAACCGAATCTTTTTATTTTGAGGATTTATTTTGCTAACTTGCAGGATCCCTCAAACTTAATGCCTGATCTGGAAGTTCCCATGAGAGTAAGAACTATATATACACATGTCCATCTGGTATTTAGGTTTGCAACAATACCTACAAGTTCTCAATATTGACAAAATGAGATACACTAGCATTTTTTCATGATTATATGAAAACACTTTGGGGGCATCAGTACAAATGATTTTGCTTTAAAAGATAAAAAGAAAAAGAAACTGGTGCAGAAGGAATGAATAACAAAGAAAACTCCCAAGAATGTGATGATCTTTGGAGATAAAGTGAGAAAGAGGAAGTGGCCAAGGTTATCAGACAGTCTGGGGAAGCGAATTCACTAAGCATGAGTAAAATAACACAATGTCCATGTTAGTTAGCAATTGAAGACACTGGGGAACTGGAAGTCTGTAATCTTTAAGGGGACATTTTCACTGATGTAGGAGAAGCAAAGGCAGGCAGAGGGAAAAGACTAAGTCAGATAGCAGTGAATTGAAGAGTGAATGGGGAAAAGGGAAGCTGAGAGTGGGAGATAACCAATAACTCTTTGAGAAGAATTGAATATTTTTTAAAAGGGAAAAAAAATAGTTGGAGGAGAAATTGAAAAACAGGTAGCAATTAAAGGCATGTAGGTACATTTAATAAAACACAAATATTTCAAAAAAGAAAGAAACTAAAGATACATAAAGCAAATTAAAGATAAAAAATTGAAATTAAGAGCACCTGAAGTAGGTACATGGTATAGTATCAGAGGGTTCCTAGACAGACGAGTTTGCTAAAAATACTGACTGGTAGCATTAAAGGTAATAGCTTGATCTGTTTGGGAGGCATCCAGGCAGTGGGACCGGGTCCTGTGCTCAGTGCATGAGCTGGCTGTTTGAAACCTGGGGCCTATGCAGGGACACTTGGCTCAGCCTGGGAGGAGGGGACTGGACCTGCCTGGACAGAATCTACCAGGTTGAACTCAATCCCCAGGTGATTCTTTGCCCTGGAGGAGATGGGAATGGGGGGTGGGCTGGGGGAAAGGCGGGGGGGTGGGTGTTCCAAGAGGGGGGAGAACAAGGGAATCCGTGGCTGATATGTAGAATTAAATTAAATTATAAAATAAATAAAAAAATAATCACAAGTATGTATAAATAATAGTAAAAAAAGAATTAAAGGTAATAGATGGTATAAAAATACGATCAGGTTCATGGATAGGAAACAGAGGTGGCAATGTAAGAATCTCAGTGAGACTAGCAACATGAGGTCTGGAATTGAGTTCTGAGTTCTAAACACTGTTGAATCAGCATAGATAGGCTAAACTAGGCACACATGCAGAATTTTCCAAGCTTCCTATGCATTGTCATCCTCAGGTTCTAGAGGGATGATCTCACCACTCTGCTGTTTGTTTTTGCTGCTGCTGCTGTTGGTGTTTTCATATCTCTTCTATTACCTGACATAGTGTTCTGTCTTCTGAATATGTCTAGGTTTTATGAGCCCCTTGGATACTCCTTTCTAGTATCTCTGAGTGCAGCAAAAATCCCACATCTTCAATGGAGTAGGTTGAGATTTCCATTGGATTAGCTAATAACTACTCTATTAGTACGTATGTTAATGATCTTCAGTTTCTGGACAGAGCAATGACATAAATTTACTAGGATCCTATCCTCTGGGTTGTGGCATGGTATCTAAAGAATATAAAGGTCATGTAATGCTGCCTCTTGTCCAGACCAGCTTTTAACACCAACTAGTTATACATCTTGAACACATTTAAATCATGAAAGAATAGATTGGGAATATTGGCCTTTATAATTAACATATAAGCCTTTTGTTCAAAATATCATCTGTTATGAGAAGAAAAAGAAATACTTTGAACAAAACTAACATTTTCATAAAATACATTGTTTTTCATATTAAGTATTCATTCATACTTTATATTAGATAAGGTATTTATTTCATTTTATTCTATCATAAAATGATCCCAAGTTACAATACAGTCTTTATCATTTTTAGTGTTCTCACAAAATATCACTAGATTGATACATGATAACTTTCTCAGCCATTCCCCTTTTGTTTGACATTTATTTTATTTCAACTTTTTTTCATCTTAATGGTTAATGACCATCTTTGGGAATACAGTTATCTTTGTAGGAGTTTTGCCCTTAAGATATATACCTGTGGAGGTCATTCCTAGATCAAAAGCAAAAAATACTTATATGAATCTTCATATCCTTTCAGAAAAGGTTGTAGAATATCATAATGTCTTTTTCATCACTGGGTATATTTTTTTTCCATACATGGAATATATTGAATAAATAATTGGCAATTGTTTAAATTTGATAAATAGAGTAATTGCCAATTAATAACAATAATCTGCCAAAAGTAGAATACTTGGATTAGCATATTTACATTTTCAAAGATATCAGTTATATGTTACCAATTTAAACTCTTTTGGTAGGGAAGTCAACATATTGTCATTTACTCTTTATATTGTTCTAGTCTAGATAGTCTCTATTGTCTTTAGTTCATATAAGAAGTTTGATTTTATTGTATAAAGTTCCACAGTTTGGACAGTGCAGTCACAGATCATTGGTAAAAGCCAAGTTTGCTCTCCACTTGTTTTGCTGATAACCTGAACTTCTCAGTTTTCACTGAGGAAAAGAGCAACTGTGTGACAATTTTGAGAGCATTAACTAAAAAGTACATTAGTGGCTGGGCGGTGGTGGTGCACTCCTTTAATCCCAGCACTCGGGAGGCAGAAGCAGGCGGATCTCTGTGAGTTCGAGGCCAGCCTGGTCTCCAAAGCGAGTTCCAGGAAAGGTGCAAAGCTACACAGAGAAACCCTGTCTCGAACCCCTCCCCCCAAAAAAAGTACATTATCTCTGAGATCAAGACTGTCCAGTTGTTTCCTAATTTACCTAATCAAGTCTGGGTAAACTACTTTTTAAAGGTATATGAGAAAAATAATAAATAACCTATTTTTCTTATATTATCCTCTTAGAGGCTCATGGAGTTTTTGAGTTGTTAGTGTTTAGGTACTTCGCTAGTTTGAATGTTGTCGCGGTAGTGCCCGTGCTACCATCACCCATTCACCATGTCTGAGCGAGGGGCTGTGGATTAAAAAATAAGAGACAAGAGACAGCGAGTCATTCACCACAGCAGAGTGCTGAATGTCGTTTATTGAAAGAGGGAGGAAACCTTAAATACAGGCTTACAGCACAATGGTGGATCCCCCCGGAGGGCAGAAGTTCGCTATTGAATGTTCTACATTCTTGCATCTAAGCTGTTTACACCAAATGGAAGATACACGAACTAAGAACATCTGGTCAAGGTCAGCAAGCAAGGCAGCAGCCACTCACAGTGGGGGGGCCAGGGCCCACAAATGTAACTGGTCCCCCTAATCTCATAAGGAGTGGCACTGTTAGGAGGTGTGGCCTTGTTGGAGGAAGTGTTCAAGTATGCCATCGTGAAGTCTGGCTTTGAGGTCTCTTTTGCTCAAGCTTTGCTCAGTGTGACCCTCAGTTCACTTTCTGTTGCCTCTGCTCAAGATATAGCTAGCACCATATCTGCCTGCATGCCGTCATGCTCCCTGTCATGATGACAATGGATTGAACCTCTGAACTGGAAGCTGTCACCTCTGTTAAATGTTTCCTATTATAAGAGTTGCCATGGTCATCATGATGTCTCTACACAGCAATAGAAACCCCAACGAAGACAGGTATTTTCATTGCATGAATAAAATATGGAATAAAAAAACTTCAAAAAGAATACTAACCAAATATACATGAATTTTCTTTAGCTCAAAATGGTGGGGATCAAGGCTGTTGTTCCCAAGTGTCACTGACAGCACTTAATTCCAACTACTATGTTATCTTGATACAAATATCTCATTTGTTGCAGTGGGTTTCAACTGGTTTATACTAGAATTTAGTGAATATGGCCTCTAGTTCCAGTATAAATTTGTATGGACATGTTGTGATCTGCCACTGCTTTAACATTGTTGGAGTTGTCTTTTAAATATGTACGTATGTGTGGACAAAATAAGCTTCTGCCTAAGTAGTAGAATACATGTTTTTAACTTATCTTGGTATCAAGCATATTTTCTTCCATATAATCATCCATTTTTTTTAGCTCTCCACAGCTCTGAAAAGCAACTTAACAAGCATTCATTTTCTCTTTGGCTAATAAATGTTGCATATACTTGTATGGGTGTCATAACAGTGATCAACTGTCATGCTGCTTTCTTTATCCTTAGCATAAAATTATTTTAATAGCTGCCACTTTTTACTATATTTATGCTTTTTTTGAGTACCTTCATACTCACATTTTGAAAAAGTACCTCTTTTGATGTTGAATTCAAACCCATGAGGAAAGACATGGATATTGTTACCTTACAAATTAGAAAGCTGAGATCCCAAAGTATTCAATGTCATTTCATATGGTCACCTGAATGTAAGGTAAAATAAGTCCAGAGCCCTCTTGACTAGCTGCCAGCTTTGGTCTCAGCACCCAAGCTTATCGGACTTTGGTTTTGTACACATGCCAAGACAGAGGTGAGATTTGGTTTCTAAAAGTTGAAAGAAAACAAATAATTCTATTGAGAAACACGCCAAGAAGATTTTTTATGATACAATGAAAAACAGAGGCTAGAAAAGGGGCTATGTGGTGAAGATCACATGATGCTCTATCACGAGGACCCAAGTTTGATTCCCATAACCCCTGCCAGGTAGCTCACAACCGCCTACAGCTCCAGCTTCAGGGAATCGGCATTTGTGACCTCTTAGAGCACACTTACTGATATACACATAACACCACACACACACACACACACACACACACACACACACACACACACACACACACACGCATACATACACACATTAAAAATAATATAAATCTAAAAATAATAAATCACATATATTTTTAACATTCAATTATTCTATCTGTGCTAATTTTCCCTCAAGGGAGAAAGAATAAGGCTTACAGAAACTACAAATGTTATTTTTAATGGTGGCTCAGTGCAATGACTGTGTGTGTAAAGGCATTGCAGCAGAGATTACAACCTAAGCTTCATTCCTGGGATCCCTATGGTTGAAGGAGAAATCTGACTCCTGAAAGTTGTCCTTTGACTTCCACACTTGTGTTGTGCTAGACACACAACAAATGAAAAACTAATGTAATAAAAACTTTATTCCTAATGGGAAAAAAGTATGGAAATCCAGTAATTCACCCTAGTCTAACTCAACCACAGAAATAAAGAACATGAAATGAGGAGTGACAGGATGACATGGGCTTGGCAAACTCAGAAGTAGGGCAGTTCAGTCTGAAAAGTGAAGAACTATCAGTCATTCTAAAAAATAAGGAAATGTGGGAACTGATTGACGTTCATAGCCAGACCTAACTTGAGTCGATCTCTCAGCCGGGCTGCTGTCTGCTGTTGTGTTGAGGGAGATATGATCCACTCGGCATTTCTACCGCTGCTGTTTCAGTGAGAGAATTGCTGACACGTACAGGAACATTTAAATACCTTATCAATAATCAGACTCTCTTCCTGAAGTTATATTTTTATTATGGGTTACTTTAAAACCAACAGAACCCAAAGTTAGAGTCATACATCCTCTTCCTTTTTGCCAAACATATTTTCCTCTGTTGCTTGGCAACATGATGTGGTCCCATACTGAGGCATCTATCTTACAAAAGGATTGAGTATCAAAATAAATGAAAGGAGAGTTAATATTCATCTGTAGATAATGGCTGAAATAAGGATAAGTAAAAGGCTATTGAAGTTCTACATTTTAATTTTTACATTGAATATGATAACATAAAATGTTTATTTTTGTTTACTCAAAATTGAGTGTTTATTGGAAACAAAGTATTAGTTATATTCTGTCATATGGTAACATACGCTTTCATAATGTGACTAGTTATTTCAGCGAGACATAATAGTGAATATAAGAGACATATTTTTGATATACAAACTCATAACTCAGATTATCTTCATGAAATAACTGATTATAATATAATAATATCATATAGTCCCAATATATTCATATTTTTTATTTATTTCAGTTTTATCTATTGGTAACTCAGCATGAAGTTCAACATTTTTCTCATAAAACATTGTTCCATATTATTATTTTTTCTAGAAGAAATAATTATTAAATTTAGAAAAATAAATTACCAGCTTCTACTCTTGATTGTTCTGGATAAGTTCTTTAGATTATCTCTCACAAATCTGTTAACTTTTCTTCATTTTTTTCTTGTAGTTGAAGGCAGTACACTATGTCTTATCCAGGCATGGCAATAGGCTACCAGAGCAGGAAGCTGAGGGAGCTCATCTTCAATCATAAACCTGAGGGAGAGTGAGCGAGATGAAAATGACCACACTGTCCACTCTTACATCCTGTCCCCAGAGATGTAATTCCTCCAGCAATGTTCCACCGCCTCAAGATTCCATAGCTCTTCCACGTGTGGCATCAGCTGGGGAGGGGACCTCTGCAGGTCATTTCTCATTCAAACCTCCATAACTATGAACACAAATTGAAGAGAACTATAAAGACAGGATTCAGTATAAGAAACTCTGGTCTAGATGAACCTAAAGATATCCTATGGTTGCACCATCCATTCTAGAAACTTCAGTCCCCAGAGGATTCTTTAGAAAACAGCAGACCATGTTTGTTATCCCTAACGTTTTCTTTACTGATATTACTCCCTATTGGCATCAGCAAGGCTTGGAATGCCCCTGACAAAGTTCAGACTCCCTAATGTGAAAGCAAATACTTACTACCTCCCAGAGTCATTTTGAAAAATCTTTGTCCTTAGAACCCCTGAAGTGATGTGAGGGTTCAGAGAAGGCTTCTCCTAGTGTCAGAGACTTATTCTTATAGCAGTTAGAAGTTTAACAAAGAGACTTTTGTTTTGTCTATAAATAATATACATTAGGAAAAGAGAACAAGAAGTTTAAAACTCTTTTATCTTTACTATCATTTATATAACTACATAACAAAGTACTGAAATGATTATGTTCGAAAAATTTATGCAGCCCCTAAATCAAGCATGGGGTAAGACCGAGATTTTAGAAAAGAAACCATGATGGCCTAAGGCAAGTAGAACTTTATTCCCTGAGATTCACCTAGAAAAAAGTCTTACTTTCCATTACTTTCTGCAAATGGGACCATATCAGAGGTAACTAATTGAGCTAGCTTGTGGTTTTATAAGAATCTAGTGGATCCCCAATTCAATATCATTGATGTCCTTATAAAAAAGGCAAAACCGAGTTGTCAAACTAAACATGCATTTGTAAGATGACATGAAGACATCCAGGATGCGTGTGGCCAGTAACAAGCCAGGGACCATAGCCTTCCTCAGAAGACAATCCTGCAGACATACCCTTCAATGTTATGTGACTCATACTTACATATTCAAGACTATAAACATCTATTCTTTGGACCTCTCAGTCTGTGGTCTTTGGTTTAAACAATGCCAGTGAGCTTATATTGGGACTATATGTGGGAATGAGGTCTTTAGATGCTGTATAGGCACCTACTCGTTTGCCAGACAAAATTTTCCTTCAGATTTGCAAATGCTGAGCAACCACTGGGCACAGCAAGCAGTCTTTGGTCAGTCTCCCTCAGATGACTTCCTCTAGTTCTTGTGACCTGAAGAGCTGATTTTGCTCAAGTCTTACAGCAGAACCTTTAATAACATTTTGGTGACCCTTATTTTCCTGTTCTGGTATATTTTATTTCAACTGTAATAAGCAAAAATTGAAAGAAATTACAAATATTTGGAAAGATAAAAGGCAAGGAAATTACTTTGAAGCACACTTTATAAGATCCTGTAAGTTTGGCCAAACAACATTTTGGGTAAAACTGCCTAGATTTTTAAAGTGGATGTTCAAAACAGATAATATAGAAAATTAAAATTAATCTTCCTAAAATTACTCCTACCATTATATCTGTTCTTTGAGGATAGGCTTAATGCAGTTTATACTGCTTTGGCTTCATGGGCAGAGGTCAGAGCTTTAAAATGGCACTCGTAACAGAGAGAAGAGTCAAATTACCCTTGTCAATAATTAGTTCAGATGTTACTTCAAATTGACTTTGGTCCTGTTATTGAATCAAGACATCCAAGGCTGAGGGAATCAACTGTGAAAATGCACCCCACTGGGAGAATGAACTTAGTTACCATTTATGTAGTGCCATGGAGAACAAACTTAGTTACCATGTATGTAGTGCCATGGAGAATGAACTTAGTGTCCAGGTTCAGTGTCTGCTTATCACAAAGACTAGCTCAAATACGTGGGATAGTTATGACATGCCCAGTTTGAGAGCTTGAACCAAAACTGTGAAAATGAATGCCATTGAAATTTTTTTCTTATTTTATTTTTACCTCCTCATTTTAAAGTTCCTTTCTGTATCTGTTAACTCAGCTTGTCTTAGTAGAATACTATCCTCTGCCCTACACCATCAGCACATCCTTCATTTTCATAGTCCAGCAGTCGTCAGTGTCTTGCCCTCTGGAAGTCATGCAAAAGGAAATGTGCAGACTTAACTCTGCCTAGTAGCTATTTTTTAGAACATTGAGAACACGCCATACTCTGATTCAGTTGGACTTAGGAAGTGACTTAATTCTCACTGCTTATTTTTGCTTTTCCGAAAAGGAAATTATTACTTCCTAATTCTCACTTTCATTTTTAAAATGAAATGGTCAACTATGATTATGACTTTACACTCAAATACAACTAAGACTTTTCTTACTAACTTCTTATATCTTAAAAAGTATTTTAATTTCCACTCTGATCATCTGACTTGAACAATAATAAAAGACATAATGGAAAACTCATTTGTTTATGCTACAAAATAAAGGTAATCAATGATGGGCCCACTGTTTAAATGTAGCTGTGAGTTCCTAGAGGACATTTCTTACATTATTCCTAAATATATAACAGACTGGGGGACATAAAATATGATGCATACATAAAAAGAGAAGTGGGCACAAAGTCCCCTCCATGCCAAGAAAGAAGCTATTTACAGTTGATACCTGTTTGGAAATGGGAAAGCAGCTTTTTCCAGGAGAGTACCACTGGATATCAACCACACCATGAACCAGACCCATGGCCAGGGGTAACTGGCCAACAGAAAACAAACCCCGTGTTTCTTTGTGTGCTTTTTGCTTTGGTTTGGTTTGGTACTTATTGTCTTATTGTGTTTTTGTTTCTTGATTTGTTTTTATTTCAATTTTGTGGGGTTTCTTTTTTGAGAGCGAGAAAGAATATGAAGTTGGGTTGGTAGAGAGCAGAGGAGGAGGAATCAGAGAGGTTAAAGAATATGATCAAAATATAGTTATGTTTAAAAATTATGTTAAACAATAAGAACAGATTAAAAATATATATAATGTGCAGTCAAGTCTCCCTTCTCAGGCAGCTAAAACTAAAGGCACACATTTGGCATGACCGTGGGGTACTAGTTGAACAAGGGGCAGACCTTAGGTTTAGTGTTCTCTCTCCATGTGGGTGCAAGCTCTCCTTGAGGTAGGGACCAATTGAAGGTAAAAAGTCTTTCATCCTCCTTTTTGGCATGTTCATGTCTGCACCAAATCTTCATGATAATCTGTGTTGCTGCCTTAGGGCTTCCAGCAGCCTCTGTCTCTGTCCAGTCATTGGGTGAACAAAGAAACACAGCAAGTTACTTGGACCTCAAGGGAAGAACCATATGCAGAGCCTAATCTACTTCATATAAGCTAATCCCAAATGTCCAGAGCATGAGCTGACTCTGACTCTTTCACTGGCTTTTGGGACCCTATTCCTCATACTGGGTTGCTGTGCTCAACCTTAATACAAAGGGAGGTATTTAATCTTAATGGGACTTGATATGCCATGTTTTGTTTCTATCCATGGGAGATCTGCCCTTTTCTGAATAGAAACAAGGAAGAGGAGTAGATGGGAGGGCACAGGGGAGTGGAAGGGAGGGAAAACTGTGGTTGGGATGTAAAGTAAATAAATAAATAAATAAATAAATAAATAAATAAATAAATAAATAATTTTTAAAAAATTACCCCAACAGTTATCAATAAGTCAAATTGGAACACAGCTACATATAAGAAAGCTCACCTTCTTTCCCCTGCCTGTATTCCCCGATTACTTTTCCTACATTCTATCTACCAATACTTCTGCACTTTAAAATCTATTCTTTGAGAATTTTTATACATGTATATAACATATCTTGAGCATATGCAGCCTCTTAACCCTCTCCAGCTTCACTGGGATCCTACAACCACCCCTCCTAACTTCATACCCTCTTCTTCTTTTGTTCCATATAATTCACTGAGTCCACGGGTAGAGGGTTACCCACTGGAGCATGGACAGGCATCCTCTGAATAAAAGTTTCCTTCCCCTGGAGCCATCACCTTGCCTGTACTCATCACAACCTTAGTCTGTTTAGGTCTAGAAATAATCTCCAGCTAAGGAAAAGCTCTTGTCCTCTGGGAAGGTGACTTTAATTGCCTCAAATTGACTGCCCCAATGCCATCCTCTGGGCAATACTTGAATGGGAAGTCAGACTTTCATTTTCTCTTTTGGTTTTTTGAGACAGGGTTTTCCTGCACAGACCTGGCTGTTCTGGAACTCTTTCTGTAGTCCAGGCCAGGATTTAATTTCCTATGATTTTTTTTTTCGTTTGTCTACAGTTCCATGTCTTAACAACCATATTTTAATTATAATGATAGACTGAGTCAAGATACAGTTTTATCTATGTTTCTTGAACATTTAAATGATTTTACTTATCTCTGAGCTCATGCCTTTTAGTGGTACAATGTATTTGGGCAAACGGAACAGAAAATTTCATTTAGAGAGGCTTAAATGATGAGGAGATTTGACAAGAAACTGTCGAGTTTACAACCTTAGGTCCATTACAGCAAACTCAACTTATATAATAAAAGTAGTTTCACTTAGCTTTTTATTTTTGCCCTCTCCTCCTCCCCTTCCAACTCAATGCTTTGTCTTGGATCTCAGACTTTCATGCTGTGGCCTCATCATCAGACAGTAAAGAAGAAAGGGGAGATCTGAAATGGGTCTTGATAAGACCGAATCCCATACCACTCCTTGGCTAAACCTTCCCCCTACTTTACCTGTGAATAGACTTGGGTCACAATTTTACCTGTGGACCAATTGGAGATATAAAAGAAGAGGATTAATATAACTGGGTAAAAGGTTTCATGGTGCCTGTCTTGAGTAAAGATGGAGGATAAGCATCTCTTAACAAACAAGAAGAACTATTATAGCCTTTCAACAGATAATGCACAGCACAACCACTGCACACCCTTGAGATGGTTGTGCAGATACACTTCCAGAGAAGCAGAAATCTAGATCTAATTGCTGAAGCTACCAAGCCACTTCATACTTTTCCATATACTATTTATTTACCTTTCTGGAGCTTTGTTGACTGTTTTATTACTCCATATAATTTGGGTAGAGTCAATTAAAACCAGAATAAGTCAACAGTGCTATTACAAAAAAGAGTGCATTTTATTGAATCCAAACACACTGACACTATATCTGGCATAAGACTTTTGACTTACTCAATTTTAATGACTGTTTCATCTCCTAAACATTTCATGTTCATAAGGTCATAGACTGTTTTAAGTATTGTATGGTGGCACTAGTATCCTAAAATGTACTTACTCTACCCGCAACTTCATTATTCCATTTTGCAATGGCAGTTGAAGTAATGTGTGCCTTTTTGAGATAATGTCATAATTTGAGGGGAAATTAGTAAGCAACTCATGTTTTGTATGAAATTTGAATTGGTAGTTATGAATATTCATAAATATTTTATCTTCATAAAATATATTTACTTTTAAAGTGTTGATAGTATTAGAATATACAACACTTGGTCTTTTGAGTCTGTGTTCTAATTTCTTGTTTAAAGGTATTTTAAGCATATATTTATTTGAATAGGCTTTTAAATTAATTTGCTGTCACTTTCAGACATCCACATAATGGATTTTAGTTGTCTTCATGCCCAGTTCCTCTCTCTTGTACTCCTCTATCTCCCACTGGAAGTCAAGAGGCTCCCCTGCTGTGTTCGTGTTCTTTTCTTATATGGTCCAATGAGATGAGTTTCTGGCTCTGTCAAGATCCAGAGTTGAGAAATCCACAGGCTGTGAGGAAGAATACCTTTGGTTCTGCTAAATAAGTTGTTAAGTTGTCTTCTGAATACTCATGTTTATACCCATAAATTTGTACTAAATCCAGCCATGAATAAACTTTTAAAAGATTTTTAAGCAGATGTTGCAACCACGGTTCCTTATATACACATGGAGGCTCCTCTTTTGTCACTATACAGAGTGGTGTATTTGTGAGAGTCAAGACACACTGGCATAGTGTTATCACTTAAGTCTATAACCTAGTTGAGGGATCACCCTTGGTCCTGATTGTGGCACATACTTGATGACATACATATATTCAGCCTTCTAGAACTCTGAAGATCATCCTTACATCCTTCAAAACACCACTCTCTCTCTTTCCTATATGTTAATTTCTGTGTATGCCAATGTATGTGCCTGTGTATGTGGAGGCCAGAGGAAAACTTCATGTCATTTCTTAAGCACCATATACTTTGTGTCTTCCTGAGACAGGGTCTTATACTAAACCTAGAACTTGGCAATGTTTTGGCTTAGGCATGCATCCAGTAAGGCCGCCACCCTAGTGCCAGGGTGTAAGTATGTGCTTTCTAGGCCCAGCTTTTTGTGTGAATTCTGAAGGTCTGAGCTCAGGTACTTATGCTTGTCCAGCAAGTGTTCCTGCCCACTGTAGCATCTCTCCATCCTCCACCTTAGTTTTTGAGACATGGCCTCTTACTGGCTGGAAGCTTGCCAAGAAGGCCAGGCTGGCTGGCCAGAAAGCTCCAAGGATTTGTCTGTCTCCATCTATTTAGGACTATGATTGCAAGTGTAGTTGTGTGTCACCTTGCATGGCTTTTGTGGCAGACAACCTTAGGCTGACAATCAAATTCTTGTGCTTGGCAAGCAAGTACATTATTATTATTAGAGCCTTCTCCCTGGCTCTCTACATATTGATCTTTTTGAAATGATAAAATTTTTAATAATTTACATAATTGAATATAAATTCCATATTGTGTATATTACTTACAATTACTGCGTGTGACCCAAAGCTCTGTGTCCAGTTTTGTTTTCTTTGCAGTCATTGAAAGCCTCCAGAAGCAGAGTTTTCTAATCAGACTTTCTGTGATGATAGAAATGTTCTACATTTTCCTTTTGAATATAATGTTACTTGGCACATGTGTCTCTTGAATACTTGATATGTGGTTGTTTTAAATGGGAATTATTTAATTAAAATACTTAATTTAAATTTAAATAGCTACATCTGGCAAATGCAACCATGTGGGAAATCATAGTTCTAGAAAAGTGTTCAAATAAAAGGAGGGGGCCCCAGAGAGAAGGCTCAGCAGGTAGAGGCACCTCCTGCCAAGCCTGAGAACCTTAGTTCAATCCCTGGGACCCACATGGCAGAAGAGGAGATTTCTACAAGTTTCCCTCTGTCTTTCACTTTCATGCAATGTTATATGCACACCCCCGCACATGTACAGGTAGGTACATGCACACAACATAAATAAATTCTAGTAGAAAACAGAAAAAAAGAATATTTCTTTTTTTATAAACTGAGTGAAGGCCCTGGATATTCCCAAC
Organism: Peromyscus californicus insignis; assembly: GCF_007827085.1. Taxonomy (NCBI): domain Eukaryota; kingdom Metazoa; phylum Chordata; class Mammalia; order Rodentia; family Cricetidae; genus Peromyscus; species Peromyscus californicus. Next base: position 5,783,987 of record NW_026294617.1, on the reverse strand, counting down.
CAGAGTGTGGGATAACCAAATTCATTGACCCTCAACTTTAGGTAACAGAAAACATACCTGGAATACCACCTCTTTATGATCATCCCAAATCAGGTGATTGTGGCAGAGTGGTGCCACACACAAAAGCAACACTTGGAGAAACATCTCTCTTTTACCATGTGCTCATTTCCTGCTCCTAGCAGCAACATTTCACCAGAAAAGTGACACGCAAATCCATTTTATCCTGTTCACTCATACCTCATAGTAAAAGGAAATTTATTGTTAATATTTATGCATATACACATATACATACTTACATGAAAATGTTCATAAAATATATAGCCATATTTTATCTTATAAATCACCTTCTGATCTATTTTTTTAAAAAAATCTGATAGTGATCTGCTAAATTAAGTAAGACTCGAGTGAATCAATGCTGTGTGGTGTTGATTCAGGCCCTGCAACTGCACATGGCCCCTTGGGGAAGTAATAGGGAGAATGTGTAACAAAACCTTGTGGACTCTACCTTGGAAATTTTGAATTTAATAAATGCATTGGATCTTTTATTTTTCCTTTTATGTGACTCAAGAATAAACTGCATGTTTATGGTCTAACTGCCATAAAAATCAAACATAAATGTCCCATGAAAGAATTATTTTTATCAGTGAAATAGGCTTATCTCTTCTAAGCACAATGTTGAATTTGTCCCAAAATACATACCATGGTGACTTTTTATGCTGAGCAGTAAATGAGTCATTTTAACACACTTTCATGGTATGAGATGTTGTTTTGATTGTATTTCATTTTTATATGCCCAGAAAAATGATACAGTATTTAAAGTATACATATAGTCTATAGTTCTTTTCATTGTAGAAAACTAAATATTTAATACAGATACTTATGCCAAGTAATATAGTAATATTTTTGCTTATATGTTGAAAAATAGCCTGAGAGAGATTTCTCTTTACAGAAATCTTATGGTTTGCTTCCCCCTCTTGTTGAAGGGACCTTAATTTTGTCCACATAGGTTACAAATAAAGGCAATTAAAATTAATGATAGTGTGCCACAATAGAGCAAGAGGCTGTTTAGTCCCCGAGGCATAAACAATTCTCTATTATCACTTAGTATTCTCATGTTTCTTGTTAAAATATGAAAATAAATAGAAGAGGAACATCTTACAGGCATTTCCATTATTTTTGATGTCATGGAGACATGGTTTAATGCTCTCATAATGACCAACCTATATACAATTATAATTCCATATTCAAGGGATATAATATTTTTGTAGAAATATCTTAAATGTGTCACATGAGCATATAAATAATCCTAAGAATTATCCTTCATATATTTCCTTATATATGGCCAAGGCAACTCATTCATTTAATTTGTTTGTTTCTTGTGGTTTGAAAAAGAGGCAGCAAGCATACACTGAGCTGTCTGGTGCTAGCTGGGCTTGTGCAGAACATTCAGCTAAATTTGGACTTACAATTTTTTCTACTTGTTCCAGAGGCAACGCAGGTGATCAGAGCATGAAATAATCAGAGCACTAATGGTAAAGTCAAATGTTAAGATTGTTGTTGAACTGTAGTCAAGAGATGGGGTTGCAAGTTCCCAATATGTTAATCCCCTTTCACTAATTTTGGTTTTGTTCAGAAGACAGGCAGACAGACAAAACAAGAATATCTTATGTTATTTTGACATTGGATCACTCTCTAGGAATACTGGCGAGTCTGAAATTTAAGTCTGTTTATATTTGTTTGTTCTTAGCAGTGAGTTGCTGTCTACTCTGTTCTGGTCCCTTTCAGAATTAGTGGTCATACTGATCCCAGTTCCCTCAAACTTGTCAGCCTCTGGACTCTGAATGAAGATGAAAGGAATGTGATTCACTTCCACACACTCTCCATGTCTGTGCTCAGAGCTGACCTTTATTACTCTCCATTACGCAGTCTTGTAAATACCCTGCCCTGTGTAAACAGTTCCTTCAGTGGCTGATCTTTAGATCAGTAAGTCTTAGTAGTCCATGTCACAACAACATAGCCTTGCTTCTCTAAGTGTCAACTATGGCTTCCATGACCAAAGCAGGCCTCCCTACCAACATTCTTTATAAGAAGAAATATCTTCAGAAATGCCTTGCAATTCTAAATTCCTCCCATCAAATACCCTCTTCTTGATGCCACAGAGTAGCTGAGCTCCTTCTGACTAAAACTGACTGGTCATGTTCCCTCTTGAAGGAGGTGAGTTTTCATAATGGAAGAACTCACTAGTGGATTTCCTGGAAAACAAGTACAATCTTCCCCAAAGAAGGGTTTCAAAGAGTTGTCAAGAAAGCTTTTAGGTGAATGCTTTCCTCCCTCCTAACATCCATCCAAGATTTTTACAACATGGGGACCAAATCCCATTTGAATTACTTGGTCATAAATAACATTAGAGGAATTCAAAATGATTTTATCTTTGAAATCTCTGAGTCAGTATTTTTTTTTAAGCTAGAAATGTAATTCGAACTGTCCATCTTATAATAATGGAAAGATGCACAAAGAAAGAGGGCATGGACTAGAAGTTTCATAGGACATACATAACAAATAAAAATAAAAGTGATTAAGGGAATTAACGTAACCTTCGCATGAGTTAAAGCTGAAGGTTATCTTTTTTTTTTCTCTCCTAGCGCTTCTAAGTTCCTTAAAACACTGTGAAAAGTTAGCTTTTCATTTGACTTCAGAGCCAATTTAAAAGACAAAGAGATCAATTTTCTTTCTAGTTACACCTTATTTTTGCCCAAAGCTGATTACCCAGCATGATCACTATTCTATTCAGAGAAGTAGCTTCAATTGACATTTAACTGACTCCAAAGAAGAGAATCCACCCTTGGAGAATGAAAACACTTTGCTAATAAGCATTTCAAACTACAAAAACCTTTCCAAAAGAGAAGTGAAAATGTATTTTAAACTCAACTTCCAGAGTTGTTAATTTGAAGAAACGACAACATTTCTATTTCGTCGTGGCTAAGGTCTTTGGGAAGCCCATTAGGGTGAACTCTATGTGTTCTTTCCACACGTATTGTCCCTTTATAGTTCAAAATTTGGAAGTGGTCCAAAGACCTTGCCATGACTTGGCTTTTCTCGGCAAACTCCTTACATTTTCTCTCATCTACAATGCTTTCCCCTCATGTTTCACACTCTCATTTCTCTAAGGTAAAATTAAAGAAAATTGTTCACTGATTATTCAAACTTCAACTGTTGTCCAATAAAATCTAGTTTATAGTAGTGTGTATTTTCTCACACTCAGCTTGTTTTTCAGAACAGAGACTCTATTCACATTTTTATTTTCATAGGGAATAATAATTAACTTTCATACATCACCAAATTCAGCTGCATAGGCAGTGTCACAAACAGCATCAGCAAGTTGTTACCTCCACCTGTTGAAAGAAAAGTGAGAAGAGTGAATGAGAAAACCAATTTCTACTCCTCCCCCAGAATGTAGATGTTGGAGCGCAGTCAAAAGCAACAGAACCCCAATTAGTCTATGGTTCTTTTCAATCAAGGTTAATTAAGAGAGCCCTGGCCTGAGGAAATGAGCCAGGGGTTAAAGCACTGGCTGGACAAACAAGACACCAGAGTTCACATTCCCAGAACTCCCACAATTCCAGGTGGAGGTAGCCTGCCTATAATTGCAGCTTCCTCAGAGACCAGGGAACTGCAGAGAAAGCTGGCAAGGGAGATTAGCTGTATATGCAACTGGGTTTGATCAAAAGACATGCAGACACATGCACGTGTGTGTGTGTGTGTGTGTGTGTGTGTGTGTGTGTGTGTGTGTGTCCACATACATGGGGACATACAAGCACACCACACACCAAAAAAAGGAGAAAAAAAGCTCCCACTATTTCACTTAAGAAATTAATCTAAAATTAAGTAGCAAAATATGTTAATTACTCAGTGTGTATGTTGTGCACAGAACATAAAATGCAAACGGAAGATGGGGGCTGTTGTTAGGAAGTGTGCAGAAGAGGAGTCCTGAGCTCAGTGATTAAGTGGTGCACACACTGAAGAGAGGAAGTGAAAACCTCGCCCTGAGAACCCGTGATATTGGAGTAGTGGTCCATGAAGAGGCGTGTCAGCTTTGCTTAGCGGTCGGCAGGATGACAGCACCCTGAGGATAGCTATGGTGAATGATCAAGGTTTCCCTTGTCCCCTGGGACCCAGGACATGCTAGGAGCCCAGCAAGGACTCCCCAGGTACTGCACTCCACCTTAACCGTTTGTCACCAGCATGTGCAGCTCAACTGACTTTACATGCCAGGCTACTGATATCAAAGTCAAAGGTGTTGCTCAGTGTCTCACGATGTAAATTTTCACTAATAGAACATGACTATCCATGCTCCTGTAGGAACACACATGCCGTAGCACTTTCATGTTGTAGAGGTCAGACGGCTGCCTTGGGTGTTGATTTTCACCTGTTACGCTACTGGAGGCAGAGTTATTTGTTCCTGGTCACCCCTGTTTGTGCCAGGATATCTGAACCCCAAACTTCTGGCAGTTCCCCTATCACGACTTCCCATCTCCAGCGTAAGCACACTGGGATTACAGATGCCTGTACTGTACATCAGGCTTTTCATGTGTTCTGGGCATCCGAACTCAGATCGTTAGACTTGTACAGCAAGGGATTTACCCACTGAGCTGATTCTCAGCTGCAGAAGAAATATTTATGTAGAAGAAATGCTATGATAAGTACACAAATACTGTAAAAGTGAAGAAGGGATGATCTTAAGTCAAAATAGAACATAATAAAGAAAATATACTTAGACAGATTTTTTAAATGACAACATTCAGTCAACATCTAACAGAATAAGAATCTTGGGGGGTCTCTGACTCAATATTATTTAATAAGTTAGTCACTTTTACTTATCATAATTGATCATTACTTACTGACTGGTATGTCTTCAACACTTTTGGGAATCAGTAATCTTCAATATTTTCTATGTGGTTCTAATTTTACCACAAATTGAGAGCTGCTCTCATAGATGAAATAACTGATATATGAGACAGCATGTAAAATTTTACTTTGAGATTTCATTCTCTGGAAGCAACAAGTTGTTAAAGCCTACAGTGAATTTATAGCGAAATTCTTTGCGCATGGAATTTATACTTTACCACCCACTGAAAGGGCCTTGGGGGAGAAGTAGACAGGTGATCCAGTGGACTGTTTGGTACTCTGACAAGTTCTGTCATTCATTTGTAAATGTCTTCTAGTTGCAGTCCACTCAGGGCAAGTGTAAATTACTATGTATGTTAGTGTTTTCTATTGTTTTGTTTTTTGTTTTTATTTTTTGTTTTTTGAGACAGGGTTTCTCTGTGTAATAGCCCTGGCTGTCAAACTCACTCTGTAGATTTGTCTGGCCTTGAACTCTGCCTTCCGAGTGCTGAAATTAAAGATGTATGCCACCATGCCTGGCTGGCTAGTATCTTTAATAACAAGAAATTAGAGAAATCTCCAAATGACCTCGATTAATTACTTTTCTCATCGCTGTGACAAGATCCCAGACATGGGACAGCTAAAGAGAAAAAGGGGTTGTTTTGGCTTTTGATTCATATGATATAGTATGTAATGTTGGGGAGTGACAGGGATAGGAGTCTCTTGAAGCTGTGATGATAAATGAATGTGAATACCTTTATCATAAATAAATAGCTTTCTTTAATCTGCCGTGTGTTCAGTGCCGGACCAGCGTATAGAATGGTACTACTTACATCCTTAGAGGATCCTGCCTCCTCTGGTAAACCTTTCTAGGAAATACCCTCAAAGACATGTTTCAAGATGTGTTTCCTAGGTGACTCCTAGTCCAGTCAAGTTGACAAGGAGGATTAACCATCATGTCCTCAAACACCTGTACAAATGAGTAGAGTGTAAAACCAAAAGGAAGACAGACAACTGAGAAGGGGTGAGATGGAATACCAGTGAGTCCCTGAGAAGAAAGTTTGTCAGCTCTTTTCCAGAGAGGGCTCACACACTGCCATGGGTGGTGGAATATGTAAATGACTCATTTTCTAAAGATTAATAGTTATTGATATTATTCAGAATAAGTGTCTGAAGTACTAAGGAACTTCAATGGGTGTTGCAAAGTTCCTTTTCTGTTTTGAAAATACCTTCCTGATTTACTTGAGATTGCTTTGTTATCATCAACAGTATCAGTTAAGTGTAGTTGTTCAGATCTTTGCTAGTCAATGAGTGGTCCATGCCTAAATAGTGTGATGTCACCTCAGACCTTTCTGGAGGTGAATAACATGAGGCTCATTCTAGATCTTCATGTGTGTTATGCACACATTAGAATTTGACAGTTACTTCTTTGAATTGTAGGTTCCAGTTTTTTGTGGGAAGATGTTTTGTGAAATCCTTTATTTTATATTTTAAGTTCTGCTTAAAATGGAAAAAAATATTTTTTTTCTGTTGGCATGTTTTCTTATAAAAATAAAAATGGTTTTAAATTATAACCTATTTATGTAAGAATATATTTTTGTTCAAAAATGGGTGAACAAACAGACTTTTGAATGAGGCTGTTTTTCTATTTTATCTGAAATGAAAATGATTAGACCCTTCTCCTGAGTTGATATGCTCAGAAATGATATTGGTTTGCAATTGAAGTTATCAAGATAAAAATAATTTCAATACAAAACTCAGATGTTAGAAGTTCTTGCTGCACAGGATCAGAGACTAATCGTTGTCTCTAATGGGATTTGTCTATTCTAAGCATACTAGACTGACATTCGTATTTTGCATTGAGTTACAGAATTTTTATGCTGGATTAGACTTTCTCAGCAAGCTAAAATAATTCACATAAATTTTGTAATTACTTTAGCTTTATCTGAAGTGGGTCTTTAGCGTGGATCTGCTTTATCACTGTCCTTTAAAATACTGTCCATGGTATTGAATAAGTTTCCAGAACCTCAATGACGGATCTCTTCTCATCACTTGGAACTGGTGCTTGGTGTTGTATGGTCTAGATTCATATTAACATGAGTATTACTATGTTGTTACTAAGATTATTTTGACATTTTAAATAACTTAGTCAAACTGCCAGAATACTTCCTTATGAGTTCTTGCTGATGTTTATGTGACTGGTCACTTTTGAGACCAGTCTGGTAGCATTTATAAGATTTAAATCTTCCTCCCCTCAATTCTCCCATCAGCTTGTCTTCCAGGTAGTAGACCATTTTCACATTCAGTTCAAGTTTTCTCTGCTTAATTAAATGATTGACCAAATCTTCAAACCACCAGAGTTTTCTCCTAAAATCAAAATATTCTTGTTCTGATTAATGTAGAAATGAGGTTGGAAACATTGTATTCCAACTTCGGCCAGCTTGTTTGCTGCTCACTCAGCTTGTTATTTTCTGAATGCAAAGATGATAATTCAATAAGCAATAGGAAAATAGAAACTCTACTTAACCTTTAGAATATGAATTACCATGTCTTATAACATGCAGACTTACACCAATATGTTCAATCTGAGAACACTCAGTCAAAACCTTTGTTGTTTAATCAGAGTAAAGTGTTATCTGGTGAGAGGAGATGAAGTCCAGACAGGTACAGTTACTGTAGGAGTCATAGTAATATTGTAAAGTATAGTCATGTTAAATCTCAGTCCTAACATTTCTTTTTGAGTTTTTTACTTAATTAACTTCCGATTTTACAAATTATACCACTATTGCTTTTGGAAAAGGTGATGGACATTTCTGAGGAGTATTAGTGTATTTAAAATAACAAGTCTTCCTGTGTCAAATTTAATTAATGTCCCCAGTGAAAATAAAACAAGAATCTCCTTAAAGATTACTGTGTGCATTTTCTTTTGTTATTACAGCTGTGTCTCTACAGTGTACTTCCTAGGCAGAGATATCATAGCCTGATATAATTTGATCTCCATTTCTCTGATGGAAGAATTGGGATATCAGGAATATGTATGCACGCAGTGCAGAGACAGGTTAACATAACATATAAACCCTGACAGAAAATGGCTACTTCCTTTATTCATCAAATTGCTTGTGACGCTTTTAAGTATTAGTACATAGAAAGTCTGTAAGTTCTGGGACTGCATCTGTGTTGATTCTCTTCATTATCATGATCTCCAGCATTTAGTAAATGATAAGAACATATTCATTTACTGAACATACAAAGAAAGTATAATGCCTCCCTCTTTCCTTAGGAGATACTTCTGATCTCTAGGTCCAAATCCATAGACTCTAGTGACTTTCTCAGTGTGCCTCAGTGTGATGGGCCGTCTATTTGCAATTGTGTTTCTCTGGGGCTACGTAGTCCCAAATTGCTCACATATCAAAATGCATTTCCTTCATTTATAGTTTTTTTTCAGGATTCTTGTTCCATTTTAAGTGAATTCTTTTATGTCAAAATTAAAATGTTGTAGAGATTCAAAAGAATGGCAGTTAAATATGCTTATTCCTGAATGAGGGACATGAGGTCAAACTTCATACTTGTATTTTTCTAATTATATAGCAGTAGATGAAAAAAAAAACAAAACAAATGTGCACCAGCATGCACAAAGCTGAGTTCAATCCTTAGCACCACATAAACTAGTTGTTTTGGCACACCTCTATAATCCCAGAGCTTTAGAGGTAGAAAATTGCAGAAAAGAAAATCAGAATTTCAGTCATCTTCAACTACCTAATAAGTTTGAGCCCACCCCAGGCTGTTTGAGACCTTGTCTCAAAAAACTAATACATCATCTACCTGTGATACATTTGAAACTTGTAAATTATGATAAAATTAACCCCACAGATTAATATTAAACTTAAAGGATTAAATCAATTATCAAAATTAATCATAATGATTAACTTCACTATTATCTATTCTGTTGTATTTAAGACCTCATTTAGATATGCCTCTTTCTATGCCAACAAGTGGGCATGCTGTCTCTTGAGTCTGCCCATTCAACCCTTTCCCATGTCCTGCCTTTGAGTACTTGGTACAGTTAACCATAGTCATTTGTCTGCCAGATCCGATGATCTCTCTCCATGTTCATTTATATTGTTCATTAACAGATATAAAGAACTCGTTCTTCACTATAAAGCTATCCCCTCCATTTTAAGATTCTATTTCTATTTTCTGGACTTCTGATTATTTCAAAAGGATCAGTTTTTTGTTTTGTTTTTTTGGTGGGGGGTTGTGGTCATTGGAATATGATCATCTAGTACAAAATAATGCTGAAGAACTTTCTTCTTAATTCTTTACCACTAAGAGAGTCCTTCCTTCCACATCATGCCGTCTCCTGTCTCTCTCCCACCTGTCCATCACACAGACACTCTTTAATCAGTTTATTACCGATTACAAGATCTGTTTGTTCTCATTCCTAATCCCATACTCGCATAACCACAATTGTGTTCCTCTTTCCATCACAGATTTTTGGTCTTTCACGGCTATTGAAAATTTTCTTTCTTGTTCTATCTATCTCCTCATTATGGATTGAACTGCTGAGGTCAGGTTATTAGATACAGCTCTCTCTCTCTCTCTCTCTCTCTCTCTCTCTCTCTCTCTCTCTCTCTCTCTCTGTGTGTGTGTGTGTGTGTGTGTGTGTGTGTGTGTGTGTGTGTAATGCAAGTATATCTAGGTGAGATCCCTATGAACAAGCAGGTGCCTATCTCAAGCCCAAAGCAGACTCCTCTGGGAAACAAACCCACTGGGACCTTGGTCTTAGACTATCAGCCTCTAGAACGTTCAGAACATTAGTGTCTGTTTAAACCACGCTGTCTGTGCTGTGTTGCTTCGCTGCCCTTTGCCCCTCACAACTTCTTGCTTTAACTAAAATCAATGAACATTAGTTAATATTCTTCACTTTTTCCTTTTTTGTTTTTGGGTTTCTAAAACAGAATGCCACTATGTAGCCCTGCTAGCATGAAACTCACTCTATAGAGCAAGCTGTCGTTGAACTTGTGATAATCCACTTCCTTTTACCATCCAAGTGCTGAAATACTAGGATGCCAGTCTACCACTTCACACTTGCGATTCTGGCATTTTCTTATCTCAAATGCTGTGATTCTCTTCCCTCAATTAAAGTCTTCTCATAAAAACATTTCAGGGACACTGCTTGACTCTTCCCTCACTGAGGTACTTTGTTTCACCTTTCCTTAAGTCAACGTTGGTTGGGAGTCATCTAGATCACAGTAAATACATCTGACAAGATGTGCTTGTATTGTCCTTTGTCCTTAGCAGAATATAGAGAACAAGTATGGTTTCAATAACATGTAATAAAAACAACCTTCATGTACTCATGTACATAGTTTCATCAATATTGTAAACTCTAGCGAGTGGTAGCCATATCATCTCATAGTGCCTTCCCAGACATGAAGTTACAATTGTATATGAATTTATAAAATGTATAATATATTAAATCTGTAGTATATTATACTTAATTTTATATGTATGCAAATGTATATAAAATACTCACATATTTATTTATGTATTTATGTGCTTGTAACTTGTGAACTTGCACAAACAAAATTGAACCAGTTAGATGTGAAAAGTTTTACTTATCCAGAATTCACTGATCTTCTAGCTCAGACCAGCCTTTATGTGTGAGTGGTGTGTGTGTGTGTGTGTGTGTGTGTGTGTGTGTGTGTGTGTGTGTTGTGTTACTGTGCTGTATGTGGTTTTTTTATGTGTTATGTGTGAGGAGCTGTATGTGTGGTATATGGTATGTGTGTTTGTGTGTGTGTATTATAGGTGGGGTGTGTGTGTATGTGTGTATGTGTGTGTTTTGTGGTGAATGAAAGCTCAGAAATCTGCTACAGAGCTTTGAATGAGGGCTCAGTCAACACACACACAAAAACTCTCAGAAGAGTTCTGCAGCAATAACCTGAAAAAATTCCATCCTCCAATGACAATGGCTCTAGTTTAGCTGTAGCTGAAAGTTTTCCTGTGTCCCACCTGGTCCACAGCCGCTCAAATCCAAGTAAACACACAGAGGCTTATGTTAATTAAAACTGTTCTGCCATTAGCTCAGGCTTACTACTGACTAGCTCTTACACTTAAACTCAGCCCAGTTTTGTAAATCTATACATCACCACATGGTCTGTGGCTTTACCTGTGTGCCATTACATGCTGCTCCCTGAACGGCGGGCTAGTGTCTCCTCACTCAGCCTTTCTCTTCTCAGAATTCTCCTTGTCTGCATATCCTGCCTATAATTTCTGCCTGGCTACTGGTCAATCAGCATTTTATTAAACCAGTGTACAAAAGCATTATCCCATAGCATTTAGCTGTGTGTCTTTCACATCTGCCAGGCAAATGCTAGGAAGAGGGACAGCATCAATGATGGGGTGCTTACAGTAGCTCCTGGAGTTCTCTCTCCAGAAATGGGCTTAGTTGCTCATAACTGCAATCCTGGTACTTGGAACTCTAGGGCAGGAAGAGTTTAAGGCCAGTTTCAGCTACATAGTAAATTTTGGGGTATCTTGGGCTACAAAGTGAGGCCTTGATTCAAAGAAAGAAAGAATGAATGAAAGAAAGGAAGGAAGGAAAAAGAAAGAAAGAAAGAAAAAGAGAAAGAAAGAAAAACAACAATAAAGATATCACTCCTACTCCAGTGGGCATATTTTACTACTTCTAAAATCCTGGAAACCACAGATCACCACAATTCAAAGACTTATGTCAGAGGGATGAGAATAGCACTCTTCCCACACTTAAGGGTGATCACCAATAAGTATTTATTCTGAAGCAAATGGGTGACATGAATGCAGACAGAGACGATTCCTAAATTTCCATTTCTTCTCACTCCATCATCTCTCGGCATGTACTCTCCCTACTTGCTCACCACCAGGGGTCTTGTGTTCACATGCTCACACTGCTCCAGTGCAGTTCACGCTGAGCTCTTCACACAGGTATTGCTGCTCACCTTTACGAGGAAGTCCACTCCCAGAGCAAAGCAAGACCTGCATGTGTTCAAATCCTGCTCCTCACTCTGAACAGCTGATCTTGTTCTGTGGCCTTGTGAAGAAACACATGATAATATAACATGGGAGGAACAAAGACCCATAAACAGCTTTCCATACTGTCTCCTATACAAATAGGACACAAATGTTTTCAAAATACTGAAGGTCATGTGATTTCTGTCTGTTTTGGAGTGTGTATATAAGTGTGTGTGTGTGTGTGTGTGTGTGTGTGTGTGTGTGTGTGTGTGTCCATAGCCATGCAGAAGTCAGAGGTCAATGTGGGTTATCTTCTTCAATCAGACTGTTTTGTTTTGTTTTTAGAATGGGTCTCTCACTGAACATAAAGTTCCCCAGACCTGCTGGTCACTGATCCCTGAAGACCATCCTCTGTCTACCTCCTCAGAGCTGTGGTTACTATTTACAACAGTGCCTAGCCATTTATGTGGATGGTAGGGACTGAACTTGGGTTCTCACATTTGTACAAGAACTTTGGCCACTGAACTATCTACTCCTGCCTCTTAGAAATGAAAATCCTTCTCAGATTAGATTCTTGTTTTTTGTATTGGTTTAATTTCATTAATTTATTCAATTAATCAGTTTACAAGATTGAACATCTCCCCTGTGTTTGATCATGAGTGACACTAAGCAATTGTTGTCTTACTCAGCTCATGATGCTGTAAGAAGATATACTATGCTGGATAACTTCAAGGATAAGCTTATTTCTCACATTTCTAGAGTCTAGAAGTCCAAGACCAAGACATCTTTTTCTGGTGACTGGGGGCTTAGTGAAGGCTGATTCCTGGATCATAGACAGCAGTCGAATTATTGTATCATCAGTTGGCCTAGAAAGGAAGCAAGCTCTTCTCCTAGATTCCTGAGTATATAAGAATCCTCTTCATGAAGTGCTCTAATCACATCCCCCAATTCTCCCTTTCTAATACTATCACATTAGGGCATTGGATTTCAGCATTTAAAGGAGTTGAGTATGGAATCCAAGCATCTACATAATGCCTCTTAATGAAGACAGCTGACAATAATGAATATTTCGATGCATGATTTCATCTTTTCAAACCCTTGAGAGGTAAATAGTATTCTTTTACAGTAGCAACACTGACTTGGAGAAACCACCTAACTGTCACATTACTGAGACAGAAATTTTCAGTGTGGGCACATCAGTCTGGGATTTTTGGAATTCTGGGTCTAACTCTGTATTGCTATGTACATAACATTATAACTTCCCAAGACCCTTATGGCAAGGTTAAATAAAAGTAAAATATAAAACACTATTTTCCTAATCTGAGTTCTGTGATAGAAATGAGAAATATAGGACTGGTTGCTTCTGTGGGGATAGAAAGAGGACTTGGGATGCTGTCCCTCAGAGGATGAGTGTGAGGAACTAGCAAGCTTTCACAGTTGGCCTAAGTAAGGCTGGACCCTGCTTAAGGAGAGAGCAAGCCTGGGTAACAGGGAAAAACGGGATTACAAAGTCTTAGTTAGTTAGAGGATCAGACACACTTGACATCACGAGGGACTTGGAGTCCCTCTGATTCAGATAAGATGCTGTGGGCTTTCTAGGATGTTGAATGACAGCAGTGAGGATGGCTTAGAAACAGGACTTCAAAAGTAATATTTTAATCAAAGCTTACTTCCTCTGAAGACAAATTTGATTTTGCTCTGGGCTGATTGACTCTGAGGTTCGAATGAGCATGAATGCAATTAGTCATTTGCCTCCTGGAAATGAGGGTGGACCTTTCTAATGTCCCTTGTAATTTTTAAATGTGTACAAATCAAATTCACCTAAAGATCATTTCAGTTGCAGAAATTCATAGCCCCTCCAACACGTTGATCACAAATATTAACATCATTTAGACAAAAAACGTGACCTGACCTTTAGAGCTTACCACATAAAAACATGTAAATGTAAAACTCCTTTCAGCTGAATTAGCATGTATTGAAATATTTGTGGAATAATTCTGTCATGGCAACTATGCATAATTCCCCTTGTCCTATGCTCTGCATCTTTTCTGATTGGAACACACACACACACACACACACACACACACACACACACACACATACACACACACACACACACACACCTAATATATACTCACCATTTTTGTTATGGCAGACTAGACATACATGTGGTTTGTTCTTTTCTGAGTGTTTTATAGCAAATGAGAAGCCTGAATTTTTTAATTCAACTTGGAGTTCATCAAAGTCTCTTTTGTCTGATAAAAAGTTGGTGAGTGTGTTGATGGTTCATTTTATTTTCTATCTGGAAATATTTTACTTTGTGCCATTAGGTTACTATATAAAATATAAAAGGCTAAAAAGTTAATACTGTTTCTCTCTCATATCTGGTGATGGGAAGGAAGACTAAAATCTAAGTTTCTGCCTTCAAGGTCAGAAAGGGATTTCCAGACTGATTCAATTAGAGCTTGATTTTATAGGAGTATAGGACTTAAGAGCACTTATCCAACAATTTGGCTGGACTCTCACTATAGAAATAGAACACATTAACAGGAAACCATTAAACACAATTTCCGTGTGAATAAGCCCGCTTGGATGCTTTGTTTCTGCCATGGCAGGACAAAGCACAGGTCCCTACTTCCATCAATTACCAGTCACCGTGACAACAACTGCTATTAACTCTATGGTCAAAGGCATTCATATTTACATTTAAGAATGACACAACTCTATTCTTTTCAATATTAATGTACCTCCCACAGAATTCCTGCCTTGACACTTACTGGAGTAATGAATTATCTTTAGTGTTTGTTGGTTTTCTCCTTCTCTTGGTCATTCTGTTCTGCAGTGTTGTTCAATGTGTCTGACGAGGGAAAATGGTTCCAATTTCACATTAATGAGAGAAAGCCAAAAAATATGATTATAGTCAGGGTTTTTATTCAGAATAGTAACTATAAACACAAAATTGAAACTAGCTTTGGAGTTAAACAAAAAAAAATTTCCATTTATGGTTAAGGTTCAGTTTTGGGTAATGTATTATTTTTCTGTTTTGGGTTTCATACTGGTGTGATGGTTCAATGTCCATAACTGGAATAAAGACACTCATGTACAGACAGACAGACTTCTCATTTGCTGTCTGACACTATGGGGCTTGGGCAGCACATTTACCTTCTCCATGTCTCACCTCTTCTTCTGTAACAACTAACTCCTCTCAGAATTACTGTACAGTAAAGTAACATCTCAGTCTTCCATAATCTTTACTGAGACTCACATGGCAATAGACAATGGCTAACCCATATACCGTATCAGCAAACAAAATCTGTGTGTGTGTGTGTGTGTGTGTGTGTGTGTGTGTGTGTGTGTGTGTGTGTGTGTTGGAGAGAGATGAGAATAAATCAAGCAAGAATCCCCCTTCTCGGAGTTTATATTTTACAAAAGACAATAAAATACAACCTCTATAGTATGGAGTAGGAGTTCATTGTTCTCAACATTTGCAACTTGACTATGAATTTAAGTGCTGTTTCTTTGTGTTTCTGTAGATAGTATATACACAAGCTCATGTAAGCGTGGGAGAGTACACACGAACATAGGGCTGTCTCTCTATTTTCTCCACCTTTTCTCTCCTCTTAAGATAAGGTCTCTCACTGACCCTTGAGTTTACCAATTTGGTTAAACTAATCTGGTCAGAAAGCCTAAAGGCTCTTTTTATCTCCATTCCACACCACCCAGGCCTGGGATTACAGGTCTATCCTGGTGCAATGGGCTTTTTATGCCACTTTTGAGAATCTTACAGCAGGTCTTCATGATTGCATGGCAAGCATTTCAGAGTCAGCCGTCTTCCTAGCCCCTGATGGTTTTTTAAATCCCAAATTTTAGTTGATGTGGATCCAAAGCTTTCCTTTAAGGCTTCTTCAGTACTTGTAGTAGCTAAAGGCAGTCTAGGGTAAGCCCAGAGAGCGCTTAGAAGTTCTTCCTTCCCTTGTCTTCCATAGGCCACATGGCAATGACTCCTCACTCTTGAACCTGTGTTTAAACAGCTCTGCGCTGACACACAGAGGATATCACCAGCCCCTGTGCTTAGACCCAGCACAAGCAAATCATGGTCCAAATGCCCAAACACCAGTAGATAGAGATGCAATTACTATCCAACTGAATGAGGTCCATTTCTCTAGTTCTTATTTTGTCTGTCTCAGATTGAGTCATTCTCTGTCTATATGTATCTGTCTGTTTCACTAAATTAGTGTGGAAAATTTATACAGCTTTTAAATGGGCTGAAATTTCAGTTCTTGTTTCCTTGAAGGAAAGAATTAGATGACAGTACACAGTTGAAGTAGACATTTATTTGGAAAATTGAAACAAAGTAACAGGAATCTTGATTTTTCCCTCAGCTCTCTGGCCCACATGATTCCCATTGAATGAATTCACATAAGACATACACGTAGTGTGGAAGATACTATTTATTATAAAGTAAAATCGAGTACCCTCAAAGGATGAGATGGGTAAGAACCAAGGAGATCACCACAGTGGAGAACACTGCTATGGGGTGAGAGTTGACAGTGACCAAAAAGACTATTGAGAAATATAACACTCTCACATCATGGTCCTTGACAGTGAGAGCGACCACTGTGGCAATTTGAAGCCCTTTCATAGGATAAGAGTGAGCAATGGCTGGGGAGATCATTGTGAAGGACAGATCTGCCATGGTATAGGGGTGGACAATGGGCAGAGCTGAGCTCTCTGTGTGCTTACATAGAGATTTCCTAAAGCTCCCATAAGACATAGCTTTCCCAAGGGGCATAATCTTGTTGTGGTCCTGCAGATAGACAGGGCCGTTTAAATTGACTCCTTAACTGAAGGGACAGTGGTAAGAACTTGGTCAGTAAGCTTCCTCTTAAATCTTAGCATTTTCATGACAGTTCACTAAGTCCCATCTCTACCCAGGGGCACAAATGTGACACATTCCATTATTTTGAGTAAAACTCATATAACAGAATCAATCCATTAAAAATTAAAGAAGGAAAAGAAATCAGTACAAATATTCATTTTTATCATGAAGAGATAGCTTTGCCTTGATGGACCAAACGCCTGACCACCTCCACTCTCTTCCCATTTATCTATTCTGTTGAGCATTTCATTGGTATTTTAAAGTGTAAGGAGTGGGAATCATGAAGCTTTCTTTCTCATTTACATGGTATTTCCAATCCTAAAAGGGGTAATTGTCATACTTCTACCATCTTTCACCCAGTTTGTTCACATGGAAAAGTATTGCTTACTAGGTTCACAGGAGGTGGGCCTGTCACTGTTTATGAAGAAGGAGTCCATTCACAACCTTTTAGCCTGTGCATTTCTGAATAGCTACCTAACTATAGGACATTCCAAAAAGATTGGATCAGGGTTTCTACAGGAAATAACTCGTATACTTTTTATAAAATTTGCTTATGAATATTAATGAGAAATATTTCTGAGGCATATCTATGGGATAGCATGACCATTTGTCCTCCAAAATGACGGACAACTGGATCTCCCTTTTAGAATATTTCTTCCCAGGATTCTCTTGAAAAATTTACAAGAGCTTTTTGATGAAAATTATATGTTAATGAAGCTGGGATACCTTGAGGATGCAGAACTTTTGTCAGTAAATCTGTTTGTCAGCTGGAAAAGTTCCAGGGTACCTTGGTTCTGATACAGCAAGATGAATCTCACAAAAGGACATTCTGATCCTGAGGTAATAAAACAATAAAATACTGATGTGATTTCTTGGTACTGTGTAACTAAGTACTTACATTTACATACATCACCTAAGTTTCTCGCGTTCTTCTGAGATTAGGAATCACAATTTGCTAAAAGAAAATAGATTTACTTACATTTTGGCCAAATTAGGGTATGTGGGGTGGTTCTCATTTCCTCCCACAGCCTTAGGCCAACCTATGATTTATAGAACACCTAGAAACAAAGGTTAGAGTATGTATAAAGTACGTATAAATTTAAATATAAGATAGGTTAGTGGGTCTTTTCCTGAGGACAGGCAACATGATCCCAGTGTATTATTTATTTGAGTCCAGAAAGGAAAAAATGGAGTCTTAAAGATTCCCACACACACACACCTTTTTTTCCTTTTTTCTAAAGAGCAATGAGTCTGGTTTCTGTCATGAAATATCTCTAATCATTTCTGACCTGATAGAGTTCTCTGTCTATAAGGCCATTCTTTTAAATGTTTTAATTTAGTATATATGAAACATATATATATATATATATATATATATATATATATAAATAGATAGATAAATACATGTATGTGTGTGTATAATTCTTCCCAGATCTTCAAGACCCTCAAAAGCAAAAAAAAAAAAAAAAAAAAGCAAAAAACAGTAAGACAAAATTACAAAAGAAAGAAACAAACAAAAACAGACAAAAATATAAAGTTCATTTTGTGTTATCCAACTAGTTGTGGACATAGGGCCTGACCTGGAGTATGCTTGATACGCTATACTAGATAGATCATGGCCCTAGGGGAAAACATGCTACTATAATTCAGCTAAAGGAACATAGTAATAAAATATCTCTTAATGATATGTTGGCACACCCATAGGTGAGGACATCACTCAATATTCTTCAGAGAAGCTTCTTCTTCCAGTAGATGGGGTTAAGAGAGTCCCATAACTGCATAATCTGCAGAGAGTGAGAGACTTTGGAGCACTCACACCTAAATCAGTGTCGTTATCAAACCTTCCCCTCAAGGATCAGGGATCTATATGAAAGACGGGCAAAACACTGTTAGAAACAGAGGTGGTGGATGACTACAAGGGAACAGTATCTTCTCAACAAAACAGGACTGATACACACGTGAGCTCATAGACTGTGGTAGCATGCACAAGATCTTCACAGGTTCAAAACAGACAAAATCCCAGTATAGAGAAGAGAAAATTGATGCAAAAATCTCACCCTTAACCAAGAAGTTATTTGTAGTTGGTACCTTCTGGGGAGGGGAAAATGTAAGTTCATTCTTTGATAAGTAGAGGGAACAAATTTTCTGTATCTTTTCTTGGGCTGTCAGCCTCAAGCTCCAAATCTTTACATTCCCGTCATGTACAATCATTTTTAAAATGTAAAAAGGGTGATAGGCAGATAGCTAAAGGGACATGCACAGATGAACCTGTACAGTATTTTTTCCCAGCTAGTGTCAGCATTACATTGTGTTTACAAACTCTCACTCTCTAACTGACCAAAGACCAAGACACAGATGCATGTCCTTGGTTTACTTACAATCATTTCCTGCCTATCAGGCCTCAGCTTCAGAGGAAAATCATCTCCCTATCAAAAGGCAAGCACCCTTACTCTCAGATTCTGACAGAAGTATCAGCAACACATAACAGACTGTCTCCTATCACATGCACTTCAATGACATTGTATGAGAGAAACCTATTGCTCACGAAGACTTTTTTTTTTTTTTCTTACCAGTGGAGGACTACTACACATTCTTTCTGACCCCTTTATCTCAGCTTCTGGTTTGTTGAAACAGACATATTACAGATTTGCAATCCACTCTCACTATGTCTGTATTAAGGAAGTTGGGTCCAAGTTTTGGTCCTAGCCTAGCCTTGAATTAGGAGTGGTAGATTGTCTGTACCAGGGATGTCTAATTTGTGGCCAGCAAGCTGCATGCATTCCAGAATAGCTGTGAATGTGGCTCACCAGATTTGTAGATAGGTTCCAGTGTCAAAAGGTGGGATAATCCTGGATTAGAAGTTTAGACTGATCTAATCAGGACGATCCCCACCCCATTGCCATGCTAGACAGTTTTCTTTGTAGTAAAATTGATATTATAGATACCAATTTAAATGGACAGTCTCTGGATGTGAGATTTGGATATGAGTTAGCCATGAGCTCTTGATTCCTTTGAGGACCTTGGATTTGATGTTAGTTTTCCTAGAAGAGGGAAAGCTTAGAGCAGCTAGAATGGATAAACTAGAAAGGAGAAAAACACTTCTCAAGTATTGACAGATACATGAGCAAAACCAGTTATCAAAACTGTCATTCCAAATATGAAGAACAGGTTTTGAGATATTCTGAGTGGATAAGAAATTCACAAATAAGAATAACTTTATACTGTGATGCCTATGACACCTGAGTGCTGTGGGATGGTCTGTATGTCAAGTGTGTGGCTGATTGGTCAATAAATAAATCACTGATTGGCCAGTGGCCAGGCAGGAAGTATAGGTGGGACAAGAAGGAGAATAAAGCTGGGAAGTGGAAGACTGAGTCAGAGAGACACTGCCAGTTGCCTTGATGACAAACAGCATGTGAAGATGCCGGTAAGCCACGAGCCACGTGGCAAGGTATAGATGAATAGAAATGGATTAATTTAAGCTGTGAGAACAGTTAGCAAGAAGCCTGCCATGGCCATACAGTTTGTAACCAATATAGGTCTCTGTGTTTACTTGGTCAGGTCTGAGCGGCTGTGGGACTGGCAGGTGACAGAGACTTGTCCTGACTCTGGGCCAGGCAGGAAAACTCTAGCTACAAATGGCATCCAATGTGGTAGCAAGAGTTTCCAACTAAAACCTGAGAAAAAAAGATTCTAAAACAGAGCTAAAAACAGCTTCCTAATTGTCTCTCTCAAATGAGCGGCAACTGCTGGTTTGAGCTACTGGTGGGTTCCTAGTGTGCGCTCGAACTGCAGTATGGCCGGAATGAGGCCTCTGCAAGTGGCACATTAAGCTGTGTGGTGGATTTAGCCTTTGCTAGTACAAAACAAAAAAAGAGGTTTCTGGGCTACACGCTGCTTGGATAAAAGCATAGACCCATGATAGCTCCCAGAGCTGGCGGTAAACGTACAGCCGCCATGTTGGGAAGCTGAGGTGGGCAGAGCCAGCAGCCACAGCTGCTGCAGTTTAAAGCAGTAGATTCACAATAAGACAGATTCAGATGTAATAGTTTACAATGTGTGTAAAAGATACGTAGGCTTAAAAGAGACAAAAAAGGTGATATATACGGTTATATAAACAAATACATAGTTTTAAAAAATAAAGTCTTTAAAGAGACAGTAAAATTAATATAAAAAATAAGCCATGTGAAGATGAATATTACACAGAGAATCTGGATTGTGTTGTCTTTGGGACTTTTAACTGCAGAAAAACATTTGATCATAAAAGATGTTGAGTTAAACCAATGTGTATATTTTAAAGATACCTTGACTTCAAAATTTGGATATAAGGATATGTTGCTTTGGAAAGGAGACTCTGCTTTTGTTCCCACAGAAAGCCAAAGGCTATGGATTTGTTCCCGATTAAGATACAACAGGTTTGACCAGCCAAGACCCCCTGAAAGGTCTCCGATGACACCAAGGCCCAGATGATCCAACATCCAGGATGGTTTGAAGGCAACTGGCTCAGACGATACACCCTCATGGACTATTCCATAATCCTAAAATTTTCTTTGTGTCCCCAAAAGATACAGCGCTCCCCTCCAGCAGGAAGTAGTAAGAGAAGCTACACCCAAATTCCCAAATTATATGTAATTTTACTTTGTTAAGGTTGAAACCTTCCTTTTTGAAAAAAAAAAGAAAAGGGGAAGTGCTGTGGGATGGTCTGTATGTCAAGTGTGTTGCTGATTGGTCAATAAATAAATCAATGATTGGCCAGTGGCCAGGCAGGAAGCATAGGCAGGACAAGGAGGAGAATAAAGCTGGGAAGTGGAAGACTGAGTCAGAGAGACACTGCCAGCCGCCACGATGAGAAACAGCATGTGAAGATGCCGGTAAACCACGAGCCACGTGGCAAGGTATAGATGAATAGAAATGGATTAATTTAAGCTTTGAGAACAGTTAGCAAGAAGCCTGCCACGGCCATACAGTTTGTAACCAATATAAGTCTCTGTGTTTATTTGGTCGGGTCTAAGTGGCTGTGGGACTGGCAGGTGAGAGAGATTTGTCCTGACTGTGAGCCAGGCAGGAAAACTCTAGCTACACCTGAGGCCTTTCAACTAACTTCCTCAGATTTCACACAATGTCTTACCTCTTGAGAGAGTCCAATTCTTGGCTGAATATTTTCGTTGGGAGATAACACCTACTTAGAATGTTATGTGTTCTTGAACAGATTTTATTCCATTAATCATTTCACTGCTACTGTTTCATTCTAAAATATTAGAACAATTCTAATGTTGTATGCTTTATTCATGCCCTCAAAACAACAATACAGTTGCTAGTAAGACTGATAATGAAACAATTGGGTGAAGTTTTGAAAAATAAACTAAATAAAGCATAAAATAATATTTTCTGATGAAGTGTATTCTAGTTACTTAGAGGCAATTATAACCATGAATAAGAATTTATGTTCAGAAATATCAAAATTGATACAATGATGTCTATTTTAAATAAACTCTTAGGTTACCTAACAATAGTTTAAAATTATTTGTAATTGAATAGAACATAAATTAGAAGCTGATGAATAGAATCCAAGCATATATAGCATCTCACATACATTTTTAAGCTAGAGAGAACATCACACAGATCTTTGACGTTTTATTGATATCTTTTTACTTATGTAATTTTTCTTAGGTATGAGAGCTCTGTCTGCATGTATGCCTGCATGCCCGAAGAGGGCATCAGATCCCATTATACATGGTGTGAGCCACCATGTGGGTGCAGGAATTGAACTCTGAACCTCCAGAAGAACAATCAGTGCTCTTAATCACTGGGCAATCTCTCCAGTCCCTAAAAACTTTTTTTTACAAAAATTGTTTATTTATTTTAATTTTGTGTGCATTGGTGTTTTGCATACATGTATGTCATTGTAAGAGTGTCAGATCTTAGAATTATAGACAGTTGTTAGGTGCCATGTGGGTGTGAGAGTTGAACTTGGGTCCTCTGGAAGAGAGCAGTCTGTGGTCTTAGCTGCTGAGCTATTGTTCCAACCCCTCTACTGATACCTTGAATCTGGTTCTTTCTTGATTTCAAAATATTTTTCTTTATTCTTGAGAATTTAATACTTGTGCACAATGAAATATGATACTTACCCTTCATCTTTCTCTTCCACTCTCCATTTACCCCCAACACGTCTTTCTCCCAACTTTTCTCTTTCTCTTTCCTTCCTCCTTTTCTTCTCTTCCTCATCTTCATCCTCCTCCTTCTTTCGCTAAAGTCCAATTAACACTTTCTGTATGTGCATGTGTATTTGACCACCCATCCAGGCATGGAAAATCTACAAATATATGGTGTTTTCTACAGATCCTATTGAATAGTATGAAGCATCAACTAAAGATTTAAGAAAATTGGACTTAATCCATGATTTTCCAAGTCCTGAAAAATGAACAATCAGTTAATAGACATCTTCAAAGTTGTAAACATCCCAAGTCCAATTGAACAAATGTAGAAAAAAATAGACAGACTCCAAGTATTTTAGAAAAAGATAAATTATATTCTTGTATGCTAGTAATTTTCTTTCTTGTTCCTTACTTAATAAACAGCAGGCTACTTAAAACAACATTTTAGTCTTTATACTTATCACCCAAACTCCATTTTCAGATCATTCAGATTTTGTTGGATCCTCAGCCATATCTAACAATTGCCTGTCCTTGAGTCTGTGCATATAATTTTATCTCTTCTAATATAAATTCACATTTCCTCTACATGTTCTTCAAGAGTTTATTTAAATTTATCATTTTAGGAAAAAATGATCACCTCACTCTCACTCTTTTATTGAACTTATATATGCATTATCAATTCATTTAAATATAATGTACTCAATATGTATTTCACTTGGGGCACTGTAATTTTCCAGAGAGACCATGTAGTCTTCTTTTTAAATGGAAGGTAGAGGCTTTACCTTAGTTAGCATTTCTATTGCCGTGAAGAGACACAATGACCGCAGCAACACTTACAAGGAAGACATTTAATTCTGGGGGCTGGCTTACAGTTTCAGAGGTTCAGTCCATGATCATCATGGTGGGGCATGCAAGCAGACATGGTGCTGGAGCAATAGCTGAGATTCCTACATCTTGCAGGCAACAGGAAGTTGACAGAGACACTAGGCAGTATCCTGAGCAAAGGAAACCTCAAAACCTGTCCCCACAGTGACACACTTCCTCCAACAAGGCCATAACCACTTTAACAAAGCCATACCTCCTAATAGTGCCACTCCCTAAGAGATTATGGGGACTGATTATATTCAAACTACCACAGACTTTATAGTCAAATTAGGCAAAATTTTAAATCTTAGCTCAAAAACACTGCATTCCACGGTTCTGCTTATCTATAAAAGGAAAGCAATGGCATATCTTTCATTCTTGTTATGGGTACTTAGTGAGAACTCACATTAAACACTTAACATTTGGTCCAATTCTTTTTCTATATGTAGACTTAAAACAGTGACCATTACTCTGGAGGAAGAGGTAGGGAAAGAGAGAAAATTTCTAGTTCATTGGAGTGGTGATACAAGACAAAACAGAAAAGAAGGTCAGGGCTGAAAAGAAACTGTTCCCCTGTGGAAACCCTTCCCCAATATAGAAAGCCATGCATCCATTCATAAATGGACATACTCATGGCCATGCTAACTCTTGTCTTCAAGTTGTGGTTTTATCTTTATAAATTATATTTTGAATTATTTGAAATATTTATGATGAAGCATCTATGCCATCACTTTAGTTTTTGATTATCCGTTTAGAAGTCCCATATTATATTTTATGTAGTGTGGTGGTAAGGTACATGATGCATCTCTGAGCTTGAGCTATCGTAGTAGAACAACACTGATGCAATGGCATGAAGAGCAGAATTGTGTTTCTTCATAAAATTCAAGTTCAAAAAGCAGCATGGTTGGTTTCTGGTGAGGGTCCCATTGCAGGCATACATAAGGGTACTGCAGAGTTTCTGGTGAGGGTTCCATTGCAGGCATACATAAGGGTACTGCAGAGTTTCTGGTGAGGGTCCCATTGCAGGCATACATAAGGGTACTGCAGAGTTTCTGGTGAGGGTCCCATTGCAGGCATACATAAGGGTACTGCAGAGTTTCTGGTGAGGGTCCCATTGCAGGCATACATAAGGATACTGCAGAGCATGCTTACACAAAGTGAGAGAACAGCCTCCTGTCATCTCTTGTTAAAAAGACATTAATCCTACCATGGTAGCCCTGACCTCAGGACCTCATCTGTGTGGCTAATATCAATTACCAAGCTGAAAGGCTCTAAATTCACCCAGGAAAATAAAATCTAGGATAGTAACATCTATGGCAGATGATCTAGATTAGGTTAAGGTGGGATGGCCAGTCTTCATTTTCCACATACCCACTCTATGGTTTGGGGTTTCAGACTGAATAAAAGGAAAGAAGAAGCTGAACAGTAGTATGCACCTCTATATACATTCTGACTGTGGATGTAAAGTGACCAACTGCCTCACATTCTAGCCACCGTGACATCTCTGTCATGCTGGACTACACACTAGAACTATGAGCCGAAAGAAACCTTTCCCTGTCAAAGTCACTTCACTTAGTGAGCTTTATGACAGACATGGAAAATAATGAAGATATCATTTAAACTTCATTATTTTCTAACATCCCCATCTCCAGATATATTCACAGGGGTCTGTATTTCAAGATATTAATTTGTATTGGCAGTTTAGTTTATAGAATTAGAATAAAAAGACGTGGCTATTCAATCACAGACACAATGTAACTGTAGATTTTAAGGGGACTTAGTTTTTACCCTTACTTTATAAATGAGAAAGCTGAATACACAAAAGTTTCGATGGTTTTTCTGATATCATTATAACAAAAAAAATAAAGAAGTCCAAAAATTCTCTGTTAAGTTTCTGTAGTCTTCTCCCCATATAAATATCAGACAGAGTAATGTAGATGTCTGCCAGCAACTCTGACTCTTCCCCTCTTCTCAGAATTCTCCTAGTCTGGCTCTTGTGCTCAGCCTCTCCTGCTCAGCTGTTAGTCAGTCAGCTTTACTATTAACAACGAGCATAATCTACTTTTTAAAACCTTAAAGAGACAGGTTTTAATCTTAACAAAGTAAAATTATATACAACAAAAACAGTTATCAAGTAAGAATTACAGTTTCAATGTCTATTTGTATTTAGAAAAATTAAAGAAAATACTCTATCATCTTTCTTATCTTTGTGAGTCCAAAGTTTTGTATCTAATTTATCTTTTATCACAACTAAGAAAAACCATCTAGTCTTCAACTCCATCAAAGACCACAGAAGGAAGAAATGTTACCTAACGGCAGGGACATCAGACTGCCTAGACAGTCACCCAAAGTTTCTCTGTAACGTTGGGGCATCTAACTCTGGCCTACAGGCCTAGCATATCTGACAGACTTTCCTGTAAAGCAGGGAATTTTGAAGGACTGTCCTACCTTGCCTTAGCAAAGTTAAGCAGCCACCTTTCTTGGTCCTGATGGTCCAGTTTAGAAAGTAACTGTCAGCAATTGAGGCAAGGACAATTTCTTTGCCCACATGGCTAACCTTTGCCATCAAGAAAACAAACTACACACAGAGTTTCTTCAATGTCCATCATCCTCTTTGAATAATTGTTGCTGCCAGAAGTAGATATGTCTCACTGTCCAGAAAATTCTAAGTTCTTAAAACATTTTAAATGCCATATTCTGTAGGTCTTCAAAGTGTTTGAAGATTGCCTATCTATCTGAAATATATCTCTGTATACCTAGAAATCCTAACTAACATGACTATAAGTTTGACTATTATAGATGATTATTAGTCTGTGTATCTTAATTATACATTATATTTTTAAATGAGTTGCATAAACATAATATCTTAAACAAGAGTAGAAATATATATACAGAATAAAAATTAACTTTTAAATTTGTATCATTAAACCCAAATCCATACCAATATAAAATATGTAGGATTAATAGTTGTTTTTGAATTAAAGTAGATTCAATAATCTACCCTTTTAACATATCATTTCTCTATCATCCCCGTTTGCTTTACAATGAGATCCCTGAATCTGATCTCCTTTGTTCCGCTTTTTTCTGACAATTGTCAATAACAACTTGTATCCAACCCCCTAAACAATGACAAATATCCATAATTTATTTTGGGGAATGTGAGCATAGTTCTCTGGACTACTTCCTGTTAATTGGGGATGCTGGTGATCTTTGGAAGACCCTGAGAAAATTTAGCATCATGATCAAGTCCTAACGGGAGTATTCTGTGGGGCTGGATCATCTCAATCAGCAGCCCTGAAGCTGTTCTGGATGCAGAACTCAGAGGAAATTGCAAAAGAGGCACTCTGAAACATTGGATCATCCGGGCCATCTGTTCCCATGAGAGGTTTTTCATGGAACTTTCCTTGATCACACCTGATTTTTCTTAACCCAGAATGAATTCACAGCCTCTCATATCCCATGGAAACAAAAGTATAACCTCTCCCCCAAGGTAACATATCTTTTGACTTAAATTTTGAAGTCAAGAAAAATTTTAAAATATATAGGTTGGTTTAATATAGCAGTTTTCATAATCCAAATTCTCTTAGCAGTCAAAACTTTTAAAGACAACACAATAATACACATAATCCAGATTCTTTATGTATTTTTCATCTTTACATGGCTTATTATATATTTTTATTATTTTATTTATTTTAAGGGACTTTACTATTTTATTCTTCAACTATTTTTTTGTGTACTCTCTCTTCTCTCTCCCAAGCCTATGCATATTTTTAAACATACCATGACTCATTTAGAGGCTCTCTTTGTCTGAATATGTCCTTCTTGCATCTGTAACCTTTTCTTTCTGCAGGAACAGAAAAAAAAAATAAAAACAAAGAAAGAAACAACTGCTGTGTAGCTTAGATCATGACATGCTGGTGCTGGCTCTTCCTCCTCAGTTCCCTAAGAGTCTAGCTAGTATCATGGCAGAGACATGTTTACTGCCAGCTCTGAAAACCATGTTACTATTCTAACTCTGGGAAGTTTCTGGGCCCATGCTGTCATTAAGTAGCATGCTGTAGGCTACTTATAAATGTTTCGTAGTAGGGCCTTTT
Source organism: Peromyscus californicus insignis (assembly GCF_007827085.1). Lineage (NCBI taxonomy): Eukaryota > Metazoa > Chordata > Mammalia > Rodentia > Cricetidae > Peromyscus > Peromyscus californicus. The sequence goes on along the minus strand of NW_026294617.1, from coordinate 5,756,118 downwards.
AAAAGAGCCGCCCATTTTTGCTACTAATGCTGGTCAGTAAGACCTCTCTTAAATGACCCATGCCTCTGCCCACCACCAGTAAACAGAGCCAACTCGAGAAAATGCAGCTACCAAGAAGCCATGCTTGACTCCATTCCTGTGTGTCTAGAATCCTTTTTTTATGTTTTGTCAGGTTTTATGTGGAAATTTGGCCACACATTGAAACGCCATATGTAGGCAAAGATTTATGTCCCTCCAGCAACTCCTAAATACCCAGCAGCCACTTCCCACACAGAGGCTTATATTAATTATAAATGCTTAGTGGTGGCTCAGGCTTATTACTAACTAGCTCTTAAATTAACCTATAATTCTTATCTATGTTTAGCCACGTGGCTTGGTAATTTTTCTCAATATAACATTCTCATCTTGCTTTCTCTGTGTCTGCCAACCACTCTGACTTCACCCTTCCTTTTCCCAGAATTCTCCTAGTCTGGCTTACTTGCTCAATCTCTTCCTGCCCATCTATCATCTAGTCTTCTTGATTATTAACAATGAGCATAATCCATAGCAGAGTAACACTTCTGAACAAGCCACTGAGAAGTCATACACAGAGAGATATAGAAAACAGAACAGAGAAGTTTGAGAGAGGGAGAAAAGATGACTAAAAATGAGTCTGTTAGTGGCATATTGAAAACAGAATCTTGCCTGTAATACAAAAACCATCTGAAAAGAGCAGCAGATGGCACAGAATTCTGTTAAAAGCAGTAGCATCCCAAACACCATAGGAATTGGAATAGATACCCTTGGGTTGTTATACTATGTCCACATTAGGCTCTAATTTGAGCTTAAACATTTTTGCCCTAAGATAATTTGGGATAATTTGAAGCCTGGGGGTTTTGATTTACTACAGGACAAAGGCAGAGTGGTGTTAAAGAACTTTCAGATTGTAACTTTTGATAAAGTAGAAGAAATTAGATGAACATGAGCCAGACAGATCCTGTGGGTAGAATGCCAATGACAACACAGCAGCCATTATTCAGACTGTCTAACAGCAGTTCCCGATGGAGTTGTGCCTGAGTCTCACTGCAGTAAAAGTGATTAAATCCCAAAAGAGCTGTCCCATTCAGGTGACCAGGAGACACTGAGTGCACAGGACATCAGCAGTACTGTGGTCAGTACCCATGACTGGAGCTGGATTGCTTGGCTTACATAGGAAGAGTCTGAATCAGGCATTGCAAATATGGGGCTTTTCAGAAGAAATGGAAGCACTCCATGGGGACTTGTGATTGAGCTTGTAATTCTGGTATTCAAAACTACAAAGAATACCTTCACTGAGGTCCTTGGCAATAGAGTCTGAAATAGCTGAAGTCATATAGCAGGGTTAATGAGTTCCTCACAGAAAGAAGTAGAAATTTCCACATCTTACTGGAGTTCTTTTTTCCATGTTGGATTGGGTTGAAAGGAGGAATGCAGAAGAGAACAAGAATAAGCGGAGTGTCTCTGTTGGTAGAGTGCTTGCATAGCATGTACAAGGTCTTTGGTTCAATTCCAACACTGCATAAACCAGGCGTGGTGGCACTTACCACAAGATAAACACCAGGGAGCTGGAGGGCGTCTTCTGTTACATAGCTAGTTCTGTGCTACATAAGACCCTGACTGACAGAAAGACAGACAAATAAGAATGGAAAGAAAGTCGGTTTTACTGTGAAGAACAGAGAAAATGCTAATAGAAAAGATTTAGCTCTTGACAAAAATATATAATCCTGTGTTAACACTAGAGAAACTCTATAAACATTAGACAAAAATCTAATCAATAGGTAATTAACTTCTACAAAGCTCATTGTTAAAGGATTTTGCAAACACAGTTGTTCATATTTTTAAGAATGATGTTGCTGAGCAGATGAAAAGATGAGATAATTTTTCTTCTTTTTTTTATAATTATCGTAGAATTGTGTTTATGGATGTGTGTGATAATCAGATACCTGTATACAATGGGCAATGATCAAAATGGGATAATTAACATTTCCATCTCCTAAAGTATTCATCATTTCTCCTCTTTGTGAGCTTTCAAGCTCCTTTCTTCCAGCCATTTATAAAATATATAATGAGTGATGTCTCAACCATCCTATTGACTTTGGAACACTGGAACTACGTCATGTGCTTGTGATGTTAGTGAACTGTTTGAGACTCATCTGTAACTACTCATTCTTCACTATTTTTGAGGATTTTAACAAAAAACTTGTGCTTATTTTTTTGAATGTTTTTTTATTGAAAATCAGGTGTATCTGAGCCTATATTTCTTAGTTGCTGACACTTCTATGGTAAATGATTTCTCCAACAGTCTGCCTATTTCCTATAATGAGTTTAGAGGCACCCATTTGATTTGTGCTTTAGTAGAATGATAGGGTTTGCTGGTGCTTGGGTTTTTACACAATACATTTCTTGAGAGAGTTCTATCTGGTTTCTGAGTAGTGGCACTCCATCAGCACACAGAACAAACATTCTTCAAGCAAAATGAAAATTGCCTTTGGATGTCATTCCATCAGCTGTTCCATTTGAAAGTCAGAAAAACAGTGCAGTGTTGTTTATTTCTTTCCTTACTTTTCATTTTCTTCTGCAACCTGATTTTTTTTACTTTAAAAATTACATCTTCATTATGTGTGTGTACATAAATTTGTACATGTGTATACATGCATAATTTCTGTATCAAGTATATGGAAGTGAGAGGAAAACTTGAAGAAGTCTTTCCCTCCTTCCACTGTGTGAGTTCTGGTCTCCAGGGTTGGCAGTGAGCACCTTTACCTGCCAAGACATACTGCAGGCACTACCACCTAGCTATTGCACAGTTGGAGAGAAACAGACAGATGCTACTGCTAGATCATTGCATTGTGAGGATTTTGTGTTTTTAACAATATTAAACAGAACTAAATTAAGAAAGATGCATCCATAGGTTTTTTTCCCTCCCTCACAAGCTCCTAATATGTGGCTTATAATATTAATGAAAAGATTTGAGAAATAGCCCCTACCATAAGCAAGAATGTATTCATAGGATAATCATAATATTTTTATATTAGAAAAGGCAATCTTCAAACATCTCAAAAGTATAGCATTAATTAATCTTGTCTTGAGTGCCACCAATTATAATATATAATAAAGTATATATTACTGAGTTTAGGTGTGGAAATATGTTCACAACATAAGTAAATTATAAAATTATGTGTATAGTATTTTGTGGCAAGTAAAAACACTTTCTCATATTGAGGTATAATTGTGGGAGGTGGTATGATTTTATTCAGTGGTGTAGCCATAAATGTGTTGCTCTTGTGACACTTAATAATTTCCCACCCATGTTCAATCAAGTCTTATTAACACTCAGTGAATGGATTCCAGAGGAAGACATGAAAGCATCAGGGGTAGGGGTCACTGGTTGGGAAGTTCTGGTGGGATAGAGAACACAATGAGGGAGGAGAATACGGGTAAAATGACTAACATTCATTACATACATGTGTGAAATGTTCAGGCAACAACAGAATTCAACAGGGGGGTCACTGGTTGAGAAAGTTCTGGTGGGATAGAGAACACAATGAGGGAGGAGAATGTGGGTAAAATGACTAACATTCATTACACATATGTGTGAAATGTTCAGGCAACAACAAAATTCAATTCACTTAGAATCAACAAAGGACACAGTTATCTGTGATTTTGTTTTTATTCTTGACCATGTGGTTTTTTACAGAGACTATATATTACCAGCTATTGTATAATGCTAATAAGAGAGATTATTTTTATAATGAGAAATACCACACAAATCTTTATTTCTCAGGATCTAGTTTAAACTGTTGATATAGACATACACTGGAACTAATTATTATAGCTCAAATAATGGTCCTGAAATGGCAAGCATCCTAGAAAGCACTGGACAAATGATACACTTTGAAACTCACTGTAACTCAAGACAACAGTGATGAGATGAGCAGTGTTGCATAACCTACTTTGGCCATTTCCAGCGATGGCCACTGTAGACAGAGGGCTTCCCTTGGCTACGTTTTTGTGCTATGATATATTGTATTTTATTTGATTCTGTTCTTTATATTTTGATGTGTTCCTCAAAAAATAAATATCTTGAATAACATGTTTGCAGGTTACACTTCTATCTGAACTTATCATTTACCCTAATTACAATGTCATCATGAGTAATTTGTCTCAAATAGCAATTTTATGCTTTGCAATTATCTTTACTATTAATTGATTCTGTGTGTAAGTAGGCATTTGAGGAAGTGAAATGAATAGGATCTGTTTTTTTTTCCTTTTTTTTTTTGGTCAGAAAGGAAAAATTGATATTAAGCTTTGAGTGAGCAAAAACTGCATTGCTTTGGAAGGACAAATGTTTTTCCTGCCAAAGTGTTACTAAGTGATTGATGAAAATTTGTGTTAGTTTTCTGTGTAATTGAAAATTACATACATGATTTTCATGTTATTTTACTTTTTTTCTAATTATAAATGTAACTTTTACTTAATTTTTACTGAATTTTTAAAGGTCTGATTATATCTAGGTCTTGATGTACCAATTTTCTTAAACGATGTAATTAAGTGTGTTCTAAAAAAAAAATCTATGACAGTGGCGTTTTGAAAAAGCCAGTATAAATTTGTAATGGATTAATTTTATATTATATCTGAGTCATTCACTAATGCAAATGCTAATTTGAAAGCTTGGCTTGTTGTTGAGTGACTGAATATATTTCAGTGTAGCAGTTTGTATTATGCCCTTCAATGGTTGAGAAAAGCTTTCAATTTAATGAGTTCATTGTATTTTTGAATATATGAGAAGGATAGGCAAAATGCAATTAGAAAACAATACCCACAAATTAATATGTATATTTTTATATGAACATTTAAAATCTAAAAGGAGTTTTGTGTTCTCTAGTTGAGGTAAAGCAAAGATTTTTAGGTGTGTGATCTGTTTTTAATTGTAGAGTGGATTCTAATGAAGGAGGGAATTTAAATTTTCATAGTCCAAAGAAGAGATGAGTGGTTTCATACCTTTGATGGGGATACTTTTGGTACCGAATAAATCTCTTTACAAGGTTCTAGCTCCTCTCTTCCATTTGCCCATTGACTTTTGCCTTTTGATAGACCTATATTGGCCTTAGTGCCTGGTAGGTTAGTACACCCAGTAAGATAAAATATTATGTGTCTTCTGACTACTGTAAAATACCTGATAAAAAGCAACTTAAGGAAGGGAGGAAGGAAGGCTTATTTTGCCTCACATCTTGAGGGTGTAGTCTATCATGGTGGGAAGTCATAGTGATGTGAGACAGCTGGTTATTTCGCATCCATAGGCAGGACGCAGAAAGAGATGAATGCTGATATTCAGCTCAAATTCTTTTATTTATTCAGTCCAAGCCCTCAGTCAATGGAATGGTGTAGCCCACGATTAAGATGTATCTTTCAACCTCAGGTAAGCTAATCCAGAAATTATCTCACTGATACGTCTGAATTTTGGTTCCACAATTCCAAATCCCATCAAGTTGACATTCAACACCAGAGGCAGCTGGATGCTAAGAGGAAGGGCTATGTTGGTCAGTGTGGACTGTGAAACACAAGCAAATAGATAAGCAGAGTCACATTTTCAGAAATAGAGCTAATTTCAATTTAAAGAAATTAATTTCATTCTTATGTTAATGAAATTTTTACTTTTTAAAGTTTAAAACAACTCTTTTTTTGTAATGAAATCATGGTATTGATAGAAAACAAGTGTTTTTGTTTTTGTTTGAAATATAACTTTTGGGAACACAAAAAGATAAATATTTTGCTTTGGTCTCCCGTATATAGTTTCATTCACTCTACCAATAAAAATTAATCCTGGAGAAAATAAATAGAAACTAAAAAAAGAAAAGCAGTTCCTCTCTACATTCAGATTGGCAGGCAGTCCTGAGACATACAGTGACTGACAGAGCATATCCCCGAATCAGGAGATGAGGGTGGAGACGATGAAGACAGAGGTGGAGGGGGATGAAGATGGGGATGGGGATGGGAGCGAGGGAGAGAGCAAGGTGGTATGGAGAGATTGATTTAAATAGGTGGCAGAAGAGGTGAAAGAGAAGACAAAGAAGAGAAAAGCTCTCCAAAGTTCACCACACTTCTAGTTCAGTTATTTTTTCTTGATTTCAGTCCAGAAGTCTCTGGAAAGGACACTGTCCAGCTCCCTGAAAGACCCTTGACAATTTTTATTGAAATTGCTAAGCCCATAGGGGAATATGTAGAGGCATTGTGGCATCAGCACCTTGTTGAAGGTGGTACATGGCTAACAAGAAAGCTTGATTGTGGCTTTTGTGCTCTTTTTCAGACTCTGTTGCCTAAAGTTATGCAGATGGCTTATAATGGTGAATTTCTGTGCCACTTTCCTAAATTTCTGATGCTCCATTATCTCTCTATGCTTCTTCAAGTACGCAGAGCCAATTTCTACTTAGAATAAATCTCTTTTTAATGTTCAACACTCCCTGTCAGTGGGTGGGAAGCCCATGGGTAACTCCTCAGCAGGAAGCAAGGAGCTCCTTTTCTTTATTTAGTGTATATGAGTGCTTTATTCTGGAACTGAGCTGAAATTCAGCAAATCTTTGTTACAATAATATAAACATTCTTCAGAATACCAAAACTGCAAGGCCAAAAAATACATGAGCACCACCCCAGCACAAAATACTTAGAGAAATAAGATTGAAGTTGTATGCAACACATTTTCCTATATTGGATAGAATGAAATATTATTTTATTCCTGGGAATTCCCTTATGAAAATGAACCTAGTATTTATTTTTGTTTCTCACCTTCCCTTTTTTCCTTCCAACAATATAACCATTCATATACTTATCTTTTTAAGATCAATTAAAGTATAAGCTCTCTTTAGTTCAAGTTTAAGAAATATATAATTGGTTATAAGTCATATATATATGCAAACAATTAGTATATTAGCTTTAGAACATTAAAACATTCTCAGAACTACTTGACTTGATGATAAATTGGTAGTCATGTATGTTTTAGTTACTGTCATTGATTATATCTCAGATTGTACATAACAGCAAGGGTATGCTAACTCATGCATTATAGAAAGCTTAAGATTTTTACAAATAAATTATAATGTTCAGGGATGATTTCTTTTGAAGTGTATAGAATGCCCATATCAGAATCCATGTCTTTTGAATACTATGAGGTCTATTCCTTCGCCAGTGGTGTTTCATCTTGCATGTTAATGGTCCAGACTGTAGGTAGGAATGTAGGAAGGGAATCACTGAAGGGGTATTCTGCGGTCAGTAGTCAAAGCATCACTGTTGATAAATACCAAAGGAGAGTAAGCCACAGACTATAGAAATCAGAGTTCCAGATCCTTTCTTCTGGAAAAATATTCTTTTGATGTAGAATATTTCTTTAATCTTTAGTACAAAGTTTCATATCATCATTTGAATTTGTACACTTACTGTTGTCCTTCAAAATCTTGAAGAACCTGGAAAGGGGCATGAAGGGGAGTTCTGGGCATACTAGCAAGTTTCTTTTTTGATGTAGGTGTTATTTTATCAGTCAGTGAACACAGAAACTTGATATTTGTATATTTTTATTGTCAACATTTAAATGCAATTTTATTTAATAGGAAAATCTCAAGAATATTTAAAAATTATTGTCAGTAGTGTCTGTAAATTAGTGGATGAGCATTTTTTGAGGGACAAGAATGGAGGCAGGAGATGAAGCTTATCATTGTCACTGTTTGTCACCTGCTGTGCACATTGTCATTCACTGTGGTAATCACTTCTGTGTAGCTGTGACCGAAACACTTGACAGAAGCAGCATAATGGAGGAAAGCATATTGATTTTGGCTCCTAGACTGAAGGTGTCAGTCTATCGTAGTCAGGACGACATGGCAGAGCATAGTAGCTCCATCATGGAGTGAAGAAGCAAAGAGAGAGAAATATAGGCAGATTCTGAGAAAGATTTAGCCCTGAGAATGTGCTCCAGTGACATATTTCCTTTACGTAAGCCCCATCTCCCACCTTTAACTATTTTCCAATAACGCCATTGTAGAATCAATCAATCTATTCATTAAATCATAGCCCTCATGATGAAATTATTTATGTAAACATTATTGCAGACACCTTAGAGCAGACCATGTTTTGGTCCAATTAAGCTAGAAATTGATATTACCCATCACAAGCATCTCTTGAGCACCAGAGATATGCAGTGTCTATATACACAGCACTCCTTACTTCTCCCATGAACTTACAAAGTAAAGTGTGTCTTCTCCATTTTGCTTATTAAAAAACCCAAGAGTTCAGCAAGGTTTAAGATGCTTTCTCACAAATCTTGTTTCTGTGTGGAGGCAGGCTTCTCCTTATACAATATATATGAATTTTTGTTCTGTTTTGTTTTGTTTTGGTAATTATAGGACTTACCTATTCACAGGCTTCCAAAAACTAAACTGCTGTTTGCAAGGGTGAACTGTGAGATGTGTGTCGCATGGCATAGAATGAGACTCAAGAAATCTCAAAGGGATTAATGCCCATCCCTTCCGTCGAGGTGGAAATCCATCATCGCTGTGTGGAGAGGCACTGCTGTTAATTTCTCTGCCCTCTGCAAACAGCCATCTGTCTGAGATCTCCCTGAAGTGGCTGCCATCCAGGATGGCTGTGTTGCTGCAGCCTTCGAGTGGTTAGAGCGATGTAATGTCTGTGTTAATAGCTGCGAAATCACAGCAGCAGCAGCTAGACCACTCCAATAGAACAATGTGAGTTGGGGTAAGTTTGATGGAGCAAAAGAGTCCTGCTGGCTGTGTGATGAAGAGGCAGGATGGGCAGCAGAGACAGGCCCTGCAGTCAGCAGCTGCAGGCTTTAGGGGAAGGACAGGATGATCTGGAAAACGACAAGAGCTGGCTGGCGGCAACACCTCAGGGGAATATTGTTCCGCAGTCTCCTCTCCGTGTGCATCCCCCATCATATGCAGAAGCTAAGGAAATGAAACACACTCCTAAGATCACAGGACGTAAGTAGGTACAGGTGGATGCCAGTTTGGAGGAGAGAAAGTGGGAAAGCATGGCAAGAACCCCAACCAACAACAGAGACATGTCCAGAGCATTTGCCTCATGGCTTCCTGAAGTTAAAAAAGCCTCTATGAACTGAGCATTGGGAGACCATCAGCAAACTGACATGGCCTACGCTACTCTTCATCCGTAACTCCGTAAATATTTTTTGGATTATAGGGCTTGGGGGGGGGGTGAATAGAAAACAAGAAGGATTTTATGATTCCTGCCAATAAGAAATGTGTCTATTAGTTTAGGAGATAATGTCTATCAAGAAAGGACAACTAAGAACTGAATGCAGTAAATTTTAACATGCAAAAGGAATGGTATGGACAAAAAGGACTGTAGAAGAACGGGACTTCTGTTGAGTAGAGTGACTGCTATTGCAAGGAATGAAAAAGTAGCCAGGATTGGGACTTTTTAGGCTTCTTGTCTGTCTATAACCACCCCTAGTACACTGTAAATACCCCACTGAAAACTGTATCTCATTCACAGGCAATCATTGCACTTGATCTACCCAAACTTCTCAAGAACATATTATCATATGCCATCATTCAGTGCGCTGGAGGAATGTGGATTATAAGCATTGAGTAGGCTGAGGTAAAGGTTTATTACAAAACAAAGGGGCTACAGAATCTGTTTTTCATAACACCAATGGCTCTTTGAATCTTACTACTTACTTTTTGATCATATCAAACCGTCAGTGCACTGTCAATAATATGCCATTAAATAGTTGGTTCTGCATTGATGCTATTTACTTTCTGTGGCATCTTTTCCTTCAAAATATTTAAAAGAGAAAACAAACATATTCAGTTTAATCAACATTTAATTGTATGAGCTAAACAAATAAAAACTTGGTGTTGAACTCTAAATCATATTTATCATTTTCATAAGCCCACACTGTCCTTTCTTTAGCTCTGTCACTTATTAAGTAGGAGAGTAATAATAATATCTATTATTTAGTATGTAGCTATTCTGGGCCAGGAATTAGAAATACTTTACCCATATCATTCCATGTAAATATATTTTTCATTCTAATTAAATGTAAAATTAGGCTGAATTATCTAGGAATGAAGCTAAAAGAGTTTAAGTATTTTGTGTGTGTGTGTGAATTTCATGCATGAGTTCTGTGGGATGGCCTTTCTATACACTGTGAATAACTACTATTGGTAAATAAAGGTGCTGTTTTGGCATATGGTAAGACAGGGTAAGAGCCAGGCGGGAAATCCCAGAGAGAACAGGGAGAGAAGACAGAGTACAGTCACCCAAGGAGGAACAAGATGCCTCCAGACCCATAACGCCACGGCCACGTGGCAACACATAGACTAACAGAAATAGGTTAACTTAAGATGTAATAGCTAGCTAAACATAAGCCTGAGCCATAGAACAAACAGTTTGTAATTAATATTGAGCCTCTGAGTGATTATTTTAAAAGCAGCTGTGGGACTGCAGGACCAGGCAGGACAGAGAAAAGTGTCCCTTTACACGAGTCTGATATTTATGTCATTTCCACCCCTCTCTCCCTTCTCCAACCCATTTTTGTCCCTCTACACCCTCTCAAATTCATGACTTCTGCTTTATTTTTCTTTTTTTTGAGATTATAAAATAATTACATAATTTCTTCCTTCCTTTACCTTTCTCCAAACTCTTCCACTTAGCCCTCCTTGTTAGAAATGCAACTTTAACAGTATGATCAACAACCATTGTAAAAACAAACTTGAATTTCCCCAAATTAAATTGCTAAAACTGAGAAGGGAAAAATAACTGTAATAAAATCTTTGTGACAGAGGATTGCAAACACACACACACACACACACACACACACACACACACACACACACACACAAAATGACATGAGCCTGTAACGAAAATCACAAAGCAAGCTGAACAAACACCAGCAAAAATAATACAAAGATGGATGCTCAATTGAAGATAAATCTAACATTTGGAATTAGTACATGTTAGTTGACAAGAGTTTAAAATCAGTAACAATCATGTCATGAACTCCAAGGAAAAATAAACTATGAAATTAAAAACATGGAAAGGGAAGCCAAGTGCACACAGTGTAAATGGTATTTACAGTAGTTATTAGGAAGAATAAACATGATCAGAGTGCTGTGTAATTCCATATCAACCACATGTGAAAAACTAGAAAGAATTGTCAGCACTGGAAAATTGCGTACTAATGTGCCATTCTGAAAGATGTGTCTGGGTTAGCTGTTCTGGAGAAAAGGCTATCAATGAAGAGATGCTTAACGCTTTGTAGACAAGATCTTACTGTTTCCCAGTATTGCAGTCTATCCTAGACTTCATTATATGACTTGGGTTGGCCTCACACTTACAGCAATCCTCCTGCCTCTGCTTCTTAGTGTAGTGATTACAGTTGTGAGCCACAGCATCTATATTAGCAAGGCATTTATAATGACAGCCTCATTACATTGGCCACATGACAGAACTTAGCTATGTGAATTCTTATTTTGAAAATTAAAAACACAGGTTGAGTGTGGTGGTGCATGCTTTTAGTCCTAGTACAAAGGGAGACAGAAGCAGGAAGATCTCTGTGAGTTCAAAGCCTGTATGGTCTACATAGAAACTTCCTGATCAGCCAGGGACACACAATGAGATCCTATCTTAAAAAATAAAAGCAAACAAACCAATGACTACCACAATAGCAACAACAAACAACCACAAGAGATAACATTTGTGTTTTTAAGTAATATCTTTGATAACTTAGAAGTGAAACACTATAATCAGGCCATTCAGAACATTTCATAGAATTTCAAATTAGCAGTATTTTTCAAACATACTAAATTTCTCAGGATTTTGATTCCAGAAAGCAAAGACTAAGTTCATTATTGTTCACTGAATATCTTTGATACTAATTTGACTGAATAAGTGAATGAAAAAATAAAGAGGATGTTACTAGAAATCCTGTATTTAAACTGATGTATATATGTGAGTATATAAATACATATGTATGTGTGTGTATTAAAAAACACATAAATAATCTTAAATATACTGAGTGTAAAATCCCTAGCCAGAATGAAGACTATAGCAAACACACATATACACAAAGAGATAAACATGCAATGCTGCTCCTTATTTCACAAGTATAACTGAGGACATAAAGTGTGGGGGGGGGGCGTTGATGGAAAAGGTAATCAAGAATAAAGGGAAGAGTCTAGGCGGCTCAGTGGGTAAAATCATTTAATTAGCAAGTCTGAGCATCCAAGTTTAACACCTCCAGTGCCCATGTAAAGGGCAGGAATGGATGCAGTGAGTGTCACACATCTATAATCTATGATCATCGATAAGAGTGATGAGAGGCAAAGATGGAGGGTCATCCAGAAGCTTCTCAGCATGCTATTCTGGGTTACTCAGCTCAGCAGCAAAAAGAGACTCCAGTTGTATATGTGAAAGGCAAATCCCAGCTCCCCTCTCTGACCTCTATAAATATGTCTTAACACACACACACACACACACACACACACACACACACACACACACACACACACACACGCACTAAAAGAGTAAACACTTTAAAAAGTTAAAAGAATAAAAGGGATCCAAGTTTGGGCTGGTGGAGTCTGTGGATACTCTTCCTGGTCAAGAGGCGTGAGCCACTAGTGATGTCTCGCTTAGCGCTTTGCGCTTGGACTCACGGAACCATGCAGAGCTGCCCATTACACAGCTGGTTAGCAGAAAAGCAGACTTTGAAGTGCGGCTGCAGGTTTCCTCTTCCTTGTCTTTTGGTTTTTCATGTATGCTTCTTTCTTTCATATTGAGTATTTACAGAAGACATATACTGTATTATTATGATTTGTTTGAAAAATATTTACTAAGCAAAATGGTAGCAATTGATTGTTCTAGATGCTCAATAAGACCATTGCTATAAGTCAAATAAAGATTGACTAAGCTTGGTCTGCTTTCCCCTTAAAGATACTTTTAAAAGGAAATTTCTTGTGCTTTAAAGGAAATTAAGCACTAGAAAATATATCCATCTTAAGCTTTAAGTCAGTAGGTCTGTATTAACTTTTCACATAATAGGGCCCACAAATATAATTCTTCAATGTGTTCTTGATTTAGATTTCTTTGTTTTGTCATCCTGGAAAATCTTCTGTGTAAATTTCTTCTTCCTCTGTTGTCTCTCATAACTTCCCTTTGGTCTCTTCTGTATCCTCTACATCTAGAATCTCATCCTTTTCTTCATACTCTTATGCAAAGTATTATGCATATAACATATGCAAAATATATATGCAAAGTAATATGACCAACTCTATTTCTCATTTTGAGCTCTGTAACTCTTTTCCTTAATTTTATCTCCAGGAAAAAAAAATGACTTGTAGATACTGCTTAGCAAAAAGTTTATAAGTACATATACAAGGTGACAGTTCCTTTGGGAGCAAGTTAATTTCGAAATTCCAGACTTTCAAGGTTTGGGGCAAAATTTGCTACTTAGCAAATATATCTAAAAGAACTAGGCAGCAAAAATGCAGAAAGAGTGGATTGTTATTTCTATGCAAGACATGAATGTACTCACGAGGGCGGGAACATCATCTCAGGCTAAGTTTTGTCTGCAAATAAATACAGATTGAGTTGTCTTCCCATCAAATTGGACCTTTAAAGTTTTCATAGCACTTTGGATCCTAGAAATAAAAATGAGGGAATGTTGTTAGGTATACTAAAACTTAAGAATCATATCCATGCATTTACTTGCATTCCACCCATAGATCCCTGAACAGTCATGATAGAAATAGGCATGGAGACAATCATTTTCAGTAACAGACTTTCACGGCACTGGCTAAATCATGAAATATTTCATTTAAACTTTTTAACTAGTATCTTTATATATCTTATGATATTCTATGAACAGGAAATAGACTTGATACATCATCCAAAAGACTTTAGGTAGGAATTCAGATTGAATTTTTGTATAAGATATATCTGGCTTTAAACCTTATTTTTTTATTTCAGTTTATTTCATTGAATATATTTTAATTATATCCTTTCCTTTTCCCTTTCACTAAATACTTTCAGAGTCTACTTTCCTACCTACACACATTTCTGTTCTTCCTCTCTCAAAAAGAACAAAAATGCAAAAGATAAGATTCAAAACAAACGAAACTCAATAAACCAAAAAAAAAAAAACCTCTAAATAAAACAAAAAATGTATACCAAAAACCAGACAGACAAACAAACAAACAAATGGTATTTATTTTGTGTTGGACAACTACTTCTGGGCAAGCAGCTTGCCCTGGAGTTTGATTTATATACCCAGAGGAAATTGACTTTCCATTTCCCAGTACATACCAATTGCAAATGGCTTTTTAGTAAAGGATTGGTGTCTTCAATACTCTTCAACTGCTGTGACAAAACAAAAAAAATCAATCAATCAATCAATCAATAAATAAAGCATGTAATTTGAAGATGGTGATTCCAGAGGGTTAAAGTCCATGACAATCACGGCAGGGAGCATGGCAGCAGGCAGGTAGGCATGGTGCTGGAGTAGTAGCTGAGAGCAAGTAGAAGGCAGAGAGGAAAAGAAAACTGGGAATGGTCTGGGTTTTTGAAACCTCATGAAATTAACCTCTGGCAAAGAAAATAGTTTCAAGGATCCTGAATCTCAAGACAAGAAGTAACTCAAGTTACATTGCAGAATCCCCTAATTAATCAGTAAATTACCAACATTGAATATTGAGAAGTGAGAGGAAATTTAGGATTATATGAGGGAAATTTGCTTTAAAATATCAACAAGAAACCCTCACAAGCATCTTAGAAACTTCTGTCTGTGTCACAAGTTTTAGTTCCTCAGACACTTTTCTTCCTAGAAGGCCATAAAGAAGTTGCTTGATGTTTCAGATTAAGGAGAGACTCCCATGTGGACCTGTGACACCCTTGACATTCCTTTTGCTTCAGTGCCCAATACAGTCAGCCAAGTTTTTGACCCCCTAGAAAGAAAGTTAGAATATATTTCTCTGGAGGAATCTAAGCAATTTTAGAACAAGAGACACAGCAATACTAGGAGGGGGCCTCATCACATATATGGCTTATCCTGAATAGAATTCCATACTAGGAAAAACAAATCTCTTGAGCTTCCCATCAACTTTTAGTCTCTGTTACTATTGTAAAGCCCAGGTCCAGTAGACATCTTGAATAAGTATTCCTGTCAAAACTCTAACAAACAGCCAGACGGTGGTGGAGCATGCCTTTAATCCCAGCACTCCAGCACTTGGGAGACAGAGGCAGGTGGTTCTCTGAGTTTGAGGCCATCCTGGTCTACAGAGCAAGTTCCAGGACAGGCTCCAAAGCTACACAGAGAAACCCTGTCTGGAAAAACCAAAACAAACAAACAAACAAACCTTTAACAAACAAGGAAGCTGAAAACTGAAATCAAATTTTCGGTAGAAAAAAATTAAAACAGAAAATCTATTGATGATAGATTCAAGGATATAAGAAAATATGATGCTTTCAAAACAGAACCAAAATTGTTAGAACTATTGAAGGAATGCAGCCTCTGGATACAAGCTAAAAAAGCAACGAATGAAAATTCAAGCATGTTTCAGATATAGAGCTGAAGAATTCTCAGAGAAAATAGAATAACCATCAGAATTACAGAACTACAAATTTGAAAAAAAAAAGAAGGCAGATTTTAGAACACAAGTGTTCAGTTTAAAAAGAAATATGCAGTGCCTGAAGCTGGAGGATGAACTTCTAGCCTAAGGACTGCAACATTAAGCTTTAAATTCTGAGAAAAAAAAATCACCTGTGGGGGAAAGCAGAATTAACAAGAATGTTTAGGTGATTACCACATATTTCACATATTTCCTTAGATTAAGCATCATCAGAAATTTTAAAAATGTTTCAAAATTTAAAAATATCATAAAATATTAATTTACAAGCTAGAATTCTATAAGTAAATATTGTATTAACTAGATGAAATATATAATATAAAGATAACTATAATAAAATATTTTTAAAATGTTGTGTGGACAAGCATTTAGCTTCAAGTACATTGTCTTCTATTCAAACAAATAGGCGAGCCATGGGATGCAAAAGTCCAGTATTCTGTAAAAGGGAATCCTGAAATAGAGAGGAACTGGGTTAGAGATGCTGGGGGACAGTCCAATGGGTAGAATGTTTGCTGCTCAAGTATGAGGACCTGAGTTTGGGTCCCCAGCACCCACATGAAATAAGCATTAGTCTCTGGGTGTAATATTCAGCACTGATACTCCTTCTCTTGCCTCCTACTTCCCTCCTCTGCACTTAATCCTCCTGTTCCAGCCCCTCCTCCACCCATCCATAGCTGTCTATTCTATTCCCTTTTTCTAGGAATATTTATTTGTCCCTCCTAGTCCCTTAATATATACCTAACCTCTGTGGTTCTTTGGATTGTAGCTTGGTTATCATTGACTTAAGAGATAATATCCAATAAGCGAATACCTATATTTTGGAGTCAGAGTTACCTCATTCAGGGTAAATTTTTCTACTTCTATCCATTTACCTGTGAATTTCATGGTTTTATGTTTTTTTAACAACTGAGTGATATTCCATTGCTTAAATGTACCATATTTTCTTTATCAATTCCTCTTTTGAAGGAAATCTAGGTTGTTTCTCATTTCAGGCTGTTATGAATAGAGCAACAACAAACATGGCTGAGCAAGTTTCTCTGTGATAGAATGAAGCATCCCTTATGTATATGCCCAGGAGTGGTATAGCTGGATCATCAGGTAGATTGCTTTCTATCTTCCTGAGGAACCACTACACAGATTTCCATAGTGCGGTACAAGTTTGCACTCCTACCAGCAATTCGTGAATGTTCCCCTTATTCTATACTGTCACCAGCATAAGCTGCAATTTGTTTTATTGATCTTAGCCATTCTGATGTGTGTAAGACAAAATCTCAAAGTAGTTATGATTTGCATTCTCCTGATGACAAAGGATATTGACCATTTCTTCTAAGTGTTTCTTAGCCACTTGAGTTTCACCTTTTAAGAAATCTCTATGTAAATCTATACTCCATTTTTAGTTGTACTTTGTTTTCTTGGTATCCAGTTTCTTGAGTTCTTTATATATTTGGATATTATCCCTCTATTGGATGCATAGTTGGCTAATTGTTTTCCCATTCTAGATGCTGTCACTTTGTGTGAATGATAGTGCCCTTTGCCATTCATAAAGCTTTTGTTTTTATGAAGCCCTATTTATTAACTGCTGCTATTAGTGCCTGTGCTAACCATGTTCTGTTCAGAAAGTCTCTCCTTGTGCCAACGAGTTTGGGCTATTCCCCACTTCCTCTTCTATCAGGTTCAGGTCATATGACTTTATGTTGAGGTCTTTAATCCATTTGGAGTTGAGTTTTGGGCAGAGTATTAATTTGGATCTACTTGATTTGTTCTACATTCATTTGTCCATTTTGACCAACAACATTTGTTGAGGATGCTTTTTTCCTGTGTGTATTTCCGGCTTCATTATTAAGAATAGGGGGTCCATGATGTATGGATTTATATTAGGTACTTCAATGTGATCCCATTGATCAACATATCTGTTTTGTGCCAATGACATGCTGTGTTGAGTACTATTGTGATGTACAAAATATTTGAGGTTGAGGACTGTGGAACCTCCAACATTTCTTTTATCATTCAAGATTGTTTCAGGCTGGGCGGTGGTGGCACACACCTTTAATCCCAGCACTCGGGAGGCAGAGCCAGGCGGATCTCTGTGAATTCAAGGCCAGGCTGGGCTACCAAGTGAGTTCTAGGAAAGGTGCAAAACTACACAGAGAAACCCTGTCTCAAAAAACAAAAAAACAAAACAAAACAAAAAGGATTGTTTCAGCTATCCATATGTTTTTCATGTTTCCATGTGAAGCTGAAAATTGTCCTTTCAAGATCTGTGAAGGGTTGTGTTGCAACTTTGATGGGAATTGCACTGAATCTACAGATTGCTTTTGGTAAGATGGCCATTTTTACTATGAACCCATGAGCATGGGAGATCTTTTCTTCTTTGAATACCTTCTTCATTTTCTTTTTTCATTGTGTTACAGTTCTTATCGTGAAAGTCACTTGCTTGGGTAGAGTTACCCTGAGAAACTTAAATCATTTGAGGTTATTGTGAAAGATGTTGTTTCTATGATTACTTTTTCAGCTTATTTGTTTATATGAAGGTCACTGATTTTTATGAGTTAATTTTTTATCCAGCTACTTCACTATGTGTTTATTATCTGTAGGAGTTTCTTGGTGGAATTGTTAGGATGACAATATCATCTACAAATAAAGATACTTGGACTTCTTCCTTTCCAATTTGTATCACATTGATCCCATTCAGTTGTCATATTGTTCTAGCTAAGACTTCAAGTATTATATTGAGTAGGTATGGAGATAGTGGAAAATCTTGTCTTGTTCTTGATTTTAGTGGAATTGCTTTGAGATTGTCTCCATTTAAGTTGATGTTGGCTATGGGGTTGATGTAAATTGCCTTTATGATGCTTAAGTATGTCCCTTGTATCCCTAATCACTCCAGGACTTTTATCAATGAGGTGTGTTGGATTTTGTCAAAGGCTTTTTCTGCATCTAATGAGATGACTGTGTGGTTTTTGTCTTTCAGTTTGTTTATACAGTGAAATACATTTATCAGTTTACATATTCTGAACCATCCATGCATCTCTGGGGTAAAATCATCTTATGGTGCATGATATTTTTAATATGTTTTGGGATTTAGTTTGCAAGTATTTTATTGAGAAGTTTTGCATCTGCGTTCATAAGGGAAACTGGTCTGTAATTCTCCTTTGTTTGGCCTTTATGTGGTTTGGGTATCATGGTAACTGCAGCCTCCTAAAATGAATTTGGCAATGTTCCTCTTGTTTTTGTTTTGTGTAATTTGAGATGTATTGGTGTTCACTTTTCTTTGACAGTCTGGGGAATTCTGCAATTCTGAACCACAGTCATCTGGCCCTGCACTCTTTTTTTTTTTTTGGAATGGAGATTTTAATGACTGCTTCTATTTCACTAGGGGTTATAGACCTGTTTAAACTGCTTATCTTACCTTGGCTTGACTTTGGTAAGCAGTGTATATCAAGAACATTCTTTCTTTTAGACTTTCTAATTCGGTGTAGTGCTGGTTGTTTTTTTTTTAATTTTATTTTTATTTTGCAATACAATTCAGTTCTACATATCAGCCATGGATTCCCTTGTTCTCGCCCCTCCCGCTCTCCTCACCTTCCCCCCAGCCCGCCCTCCTTTCCCATCTCCTCCAGGGCAAAGCCTTCCCCACAGACTGAGATCAACCTGGTAGACTCAGTCCAGGTAGGTCCAGTCCCCCTCCTCCCAGGCCGAGCCAAGCAATCCTGCATAGGCCCAAAGTTTCAAACAGCCAACTCATGCAATGAGCACAGGACCCGGTCCCACTGCCTGGATGCCTCCCAAACAGATCAAGCCAATCAACTGTCTCATCCATTCAGAGGGCCTGATCCAGTTGGTGACCCCTCAACCATTGGTTCATAGTTCATGTGTTTCCATTCGTTTGGCTATTTGTCCCTGTGCTTTATCCAACCTTGGTCTCAGCAATTCTCGCTCATATAAACCCTCCTCATTCTCGATAATTGGACTCCCAGAGATCCACCCGGGGCCTAGCCATGAATCTCTGCATCCAGATCCCTCAGTAGTTGGATGAGGTTTCTAGCACGACAATTAGGGTGTTTGGCCATCCCATCACCAGAGTAGGTCAATTCGGACTGTATCTCGACCATTGCCAGTAGTGCTGGTTTTTAAGTATGAATGTCATTATGAATCTCTGGATTCCCTCAGTGTCTGTTGTTCTGTTCCCCTTTTCATTCCTAATTTTGTTAATTTGGACCTTCTCTTTCTCTCTGTGAGTTAATTTGGTTCAGGTTTGTCAATCTTATTAATTTTCTCAAAGAACTAACTATTTGTCTCATTGATTCTCTGTGTTTTTATTGTTGTTTGCTTCTATATAATTCATTTCAGTCCTGAGTTTGATTATTTCTTGCTGTCTACTCTTTTTGGGTGTGATTTTTTTCTTTTGTTCTAGAGCTTTTTATTAGACTGTTAAGTTATTAGTCTGATATCTCTCTTTTTTTTAATGTAGGCACTTAGTGTTATGAAGTTACCTCTTAGAACCTGCTTTCGTTTTGCCCCTTGAATATGTTCTATATTCATTTTCATTCAATTTTGGAAAGTCTTGAATTTCTTTCTTTATTTCTGTCTTGACCCGTTTTTCATTCAGAAGTGACTTGTTCGGTTTTTATGAGTTTGTAAGTTTTCTGTTATTTCTGTTGTTGATAGTATTCAGCTTTAATCTGTGGTGATCAGATAACATATAGGGTGTGTGATCAGATGGAGATGGGTCAAGGGAGGAGGGGAAGCCACAGAAAGTTCTCTGACAGAGTTGGGGGGATGAACCTGTGGGATTGGATTTGGTGAAGAACATGAAGAGGTGAAGATCAGCTGTCAGCCTACCTGCTTCTCTTGCAAGAGTGGCCTGAAGGTTCCAGGGAATGCCTGCTGAAGTTGGTAGCTGGGATAAAGTGATAAGTGGTGAGAAGAAAGATTGAAAAATTTGGAGGAGAAGATCTCTGTAATCTCCTGGAAATTGGGGAATGAAGGGAGGGGCAGCCACAGCAGGTGTTCTGCTACAGAGATATGTTTGGCAGAGAGAGGAACAAGGCTCAGAACCTCATGAGTCTTCCTACCATGCAAAAAAGAAGACCAATGAGTAGAAGAGAGATGGAAGGAGGGGGGCGGGGAAGATCACACCATTAATCAATACTTTCATATCTACAAAATAAATTTTTGTTGAAAGGTGAAAGAGCATTAGTGACATTCTCACAAAGATTAAGTTGGCAGTGTACATATTTAGCAAATCTGTCCTTTAAACCCAGAAGGACAAACATGGTATGTACTCACTCATATGTGGATACAAGCTATAAAGCAAAGGACACTCAGACTGCAACCCACAGAACCAGGGAGGCTAGATAGCAGGGGGGACCCTAGGATGACTGTGGCTTATAATAAGTTTTGGTTTTACTCAATTACTGGGCAAGCCTCAATTAAACATTTCATTATTACAATAAGAATTTATACTGTATCAAGCTGATAATAAATAAATAAATAAATAAATAAATAAATAAATAAATAAAAAGAAAAAAGGGAACATTAAAACAACTTCTTCAGGTACTGAGAAGTTGACAGGTATTAGACAGTTCTACTAAAGCAGTAAATAAATAAGTAGTTATATATATATATATATATATATATATATATATATATATAATTGAAATCACTGTGCTTCCTATTCCTAATTTTCTGAAAGAGTACTCTTTTAAACACTGATGGCAAGTATACCTTGGTGTACAACACATAGATAAGTTATATGATTGACAGAAACAACATAAACAACAGGAAAAAGTGCTTGGGATGTTGAGATTATCCTGTTATTAATCACCTGTACTGTATAGGAAGAGATACCTCACTTGAGGATGGTGTTAGACTAATTTAAAATATACATTGCCCTGAGAAGTTATACAATCCCAAGTGGTAATCTCTAAACACACATGCACATGAACAACACTAAGTCGACTCCACAGAATATTCAGGGGACAAAGAAGATTGAAAGAGGAAAGTTTGTGAGTATCTTGGGATGAGATGACATATATTCAGTACTCATGTATGAAGTTCTCAAAAAATGTTAAATAACCATGCATGAAAAAAATTTTATATATATATATAATAATATATATAATATATATATATATATATTATAAATTCTAGTGTGACCAATAAATTTAAGGAGATATAACTGATAAATTAAGAGGGCATAAAATAGAAACACATAAAAATGTTTATTTAAAACCAAAGGAGAAAAATGTACTAGTTATAGGGAAAAGCAGGCACACAACAAATATGGAAGAGCTATAAAGTAGATGGCTATTGGTTTAATTATATAAATAATCATTTTGTGAATGGCCTAAACATATATATGAATTAAGGGGATAAAAAGCAATTTAAAAATATGTCTATGAAATTTAATTTAAATATAAAAATTTTGGTTGTAAATTATGGGATAAAGATCTGTGTGCTAACCATAACAACAATAACAACAACAAAATAGAGTACTATTTTAATTCCAGGAGTCTAGCTTGAGAAGAAAGATTATCAGGAATTGAAATGGGTGTTGTATATGATGCACCTGCTGTGTGTCTAAAACCTAGAATTTTTTCATTTGTCTTATTTTATTCATTCCTTACGAAACTCTAACTGTTGAGTGGCATTTAGTCTATATTTGAATGCAAGGATATTATTATATATAAGAATGGCATTGTATATTAGTCACTGCTATACAAATTATACTAAAACCAAAAAAAGATAAATCAATATTTGAAAACTAAATGTTTAGCTGACTCAATACAGCATTATGTTGGTTAATATTCTATTACTTTGGTTGTCATGGGGATTTATCCAAACAGCTGACACTGTGATTGTGTCCAGGTAGGCAAGAGACCCAGGAAGATGCATGGTCAGCAGATCCCTGCATACAAGGATTTTGTCACATGTGGTCTATGATCATGTTCTTTAAAGGTATGATGCCATGCAGGCCATCACTCAATGCTTTTGATAGTTTCAACTGTTTTCCAGTGTTTCACAACCTAGCTACATCACTTGACACACAGTTTCTTATATGTTTAACACAGCTGATCTGTTGGCCAGGTGAAGGTTTGTTCTCCTGCTTTGGTGTCCTGCTACTATTTATCACCCACAGACATCACATCCTACAGAGTAGAGCTGGCAAGAGCATGGCTTCTACATTGCTGGTCTGGCTAGAATCCAGGGTCTTTTGCCAATGATCTGCAGTCTCATTTAACAATAAAAGGGACTGATGTTATTACTTATGAAACAGCCTAAAGATGCCACATGCTAGTGAGTCCACATCTATTATCACTGCTCTGTCCATGAGCATTTAACACTACTGACCTCACTCATGGTTATATGAACCTCTGAACCATGGACCTTGTGCATAATCCATTCACAAAATGGGGAATTTGCTATTTAGTAGGAAGTGGAAACGCAATGCTTGCCACTCTTATAGAGAGCAGGAGTTTAGTTTCCAGTACTAACCTTGGGATTCGGTTCTGGTCTAGTGTGTGATCAGAACACCAAGGATCACACAATTAAACAAAACTGCCTCTCCTTCTCCCAGAAACTATAAAATGTTAATATCTCCTCAGCCAGTGGTAGGATTAAGCATTTATCTTCCCCACTCTGCTAGGATTTTTGTCTAGGTAGAGCTTACATAAGTCTTGTGCATGCTGTAACACTCACTGTGCCTCTTGTTGTGTGTTGAAAACACTGTTCCCTTGAAGTTATCTTCTCAGGCTTTTACAATCTTTCTGTCCCTCTTTTACAAGGAGCCTGGAGCCTTGTGGTGAAATATGAATGTCTGATTTAGAGGTGAGCGTTGGACAGTTCTCTACATCTTGACCTGTTGGGGCTTTCTGTGTTAACTGCCAACGGATGAGAGCTGAAGGATGCTCAGATCTATGAGTATAACAACAAAGTCATTAGGGTCATTTTAAAGATGTATCAGAAAAGGTCTTTGTTTTTTAAGACTTTGTTTGTGTGTGTGTGTGTGTGTGTGTGTGTGTGTGTGTGTGTGTGTGTGTGTGTGTATGCATGTGTGTGTGTGTGTGTGTGTGTGTGTGTGTGTGTGTTTATATATGTGCTTGTAGGTCACCAAGGGGCTAGGAAGAGGCATGAAACAGCCTGAAACTGCAGTTACAAGAAGTTTTGAACCTCCTCATGTGGGTCCCGTAACCAAACTCCAGCTTTCTGTGAGAGCAGCAAGCACTACTTTCCATTAAACTACCTCTCCAGCCCAGAGCAAATTCTGATAATATTATATGCTCCACAGATCAAGAATATTAGGAAAAAGCCAGTATATAATTTACCACTGATGATTACATTGAAGAAAACACAAAACTACTTTGACCTTAGCAAAGGCTCGTAGCTAAGCACAGGCTTGATTCTGTAATGTATGAATTAATGGAGGGTGAGCACATCTTGAACACAGTCTGCATGGCTTGCTTCCTTTTGCTTTCTATGTAGTAAATGTAGAAGAGGAAACAGTCACGAATGAAGACCAGGAAAGTTGTTTTTAGCATTGCAGTTGGGTGCTAATTTCAGCAGTAAACCACAATTGACAATGTGGTAAGACAGAATACTGAAGATGGGTGTCATGAGTCCTATAGTTAAAAAAGTTTAGGAAGATAATGTTGTATCAAAACATGAAGTGTAGGGGTATTGTGTGGTACTCATGCCTCCAGTGATTGTAAACATATATTGAGTGTGTTTTATGACAAAATACATTTGCAAATATGGAAATTTTTCATTTTTTATTCAAAGGATGTTATGAGGCATGCATCTGCTTGAAGAATACTAATGGAAATTAGGTAATAAAGAGCAACAATGAGGCACCATATGAATCTGAACAATACAAATCAGGTTTTGTTTTGAATTCTGTAAATCACAGTTAGTTTCTGTGATCAAACCATGAAACTTCACTGTTGGATCGGAACTAAAATGTTTTCATGTCAGATCTATCTGTTCTGCAACCAGTGGACAAACAGCTTTTAACTCAGCATGCCAGCAGATTATTTGAGGTGTTTAACCATTCCATCTCTCCCTTGTTCATAATTCATTCACTGTATCAACAAAGAATCTCATTCATATTTGCTGTTTGTGTGACTGGAACACAGATGCTCCCAGAAGTATGTTGTGGTTTTTTTTTTGGTTTTTTTTTTGTTTTTTTTTTTTTTTGGAGGAGGGGAGCAGCGCTTATATTGCAAGTGTCAGGACTGGAGTTTGAATCGTCCAAACCCATAAAAATACTGGGTGGATGTAGAAGCTCACTTGTAATCCTATTGTGTTCAGGAGGCAAAGACAGGACCCCTAGAGCAAGCTGGCTTGCTAGACTGCCTATATTGGCCAGGTCTGGGTTCATGAGAAAGACCTTCCCACAATATATCACGTGGAATGAAGCCTTTGAAAACACCTGGTGTGAACTTCTGGCTCCCACACACATGCCCATACACCTCTAAGCATGCATTCATATTCATACCAGTAAATGGGAATACATACACACTATACATGTATGTGTTCAAAATCAAAACAAAGATTCTTAGGGGTAAGCCCTACATGCAGTTTATCCTAAGGAAGGAGGAGATATAGTGACAAGCTTCCCCACATTTTTCATTCAAAAGAAGGGCTCCAATCCAGAGGACCTCTGCATCTTCTGGTTTTATGGAACTTTTCTTCTGTGAGTACAACTTGAATTACCCACTGATTAACCAAAAGAAACACTTCCTCCCAAATACACTGAGGCGTGGCTGCAGAGAATTAAATCTTTGTAGAAAATGCATTATAGGTCTATAGCAGTTCTAATATTTTACTCACTGGCTGTCCAAGTGGTCCTTCATAAACCTCATACATCCTGGAAAACAGTCTCTGTTCTCATCATGGGAAGTTTGGAGACCTGAGGAACTATGCGTTCTCCAGTCTTATTCTTTCATTCTCACAGTAGCCAGTAATGCTCGGCTATTTTGTGTCTTGAATTGCTTCCTAATTGTGTCATGTGCATAATTCTTGAGGAAAAGATCTTGTGTATTTCCCTCTGAGGAGCACTTGAACACCCACTACAGACATAAACATCAAAAATTTATTGAATATGAAAGTATTAGCTACCTCTAAATTCAGTTGAAGTTTCTCCGGGTGCTAGGGAGATAGATCAGTTAGTAAAGAGCTTATTGCTCTGGCAAAAGGACCTGATTTTGGATTTGCAGCACCCATATAAAAACCAAATGCTACAGACCGTGCCTGTGACCTGTGTGCTATGGAAGTGGAGACAGGAAGATGCCT
Source organism: Peromyscus californicus insignis (assembly GCF_007827085.1). Taxonomy (NCBI): domain Eukaryota; kingdom Metazoa; phylum Chordata; class Mammalia; order Rodentia; family Cricetidae; genus Peromyscus; species Peromyscus californicus. The sequence continues at coordinate 5,730,157 of NW_026294617.1, read as the reverse complement.
GGAAATTGCTGGCTAGACAATGTAGCTAATCAATGAGCTCCAGGTTCTGTTAGAGATCCTGTTTCAGAGAGTAAAGCAGAAAGCAACAGAAAAGATATTTGATGCTTGACTGACTCCACATACACACACCTGTATGTGCATGCTAACATACATATGGATACACATACCTAGTAAGCAAAATACCCACAGCCTGAGACTCCTCAGGCATTAGAATACAAGAGATTTCCTTAACAGTCATTTATGGAAGCATCTATCCCGTCCAAGGACCAACTGAATGACACTTTTTATTTTCAGGTCCATAATTCAGTTAAATTAGTTAATAATAGTTAATATAGTTAAAAATCACATTAAATAAAATTGATCAATGGGGAAGGGCTGCCTAAGACATTGTGGTGGAGTTTTGTACCTTCAATGCCTTTGTCTTAGTTTTCAGTGATTTCCCACTCCACAGTGAGGATAAGACATTTAAAGACATCAGGGAAGGAAGATAAGACTCAGGGAGTTTGTCAAGCAACTGGATCTCACTCCACAAAGGACAAAATAGCTATACCTCAGAAATGAGAGCAGCAATTGAGTGGTTTCCGGGTACAACACTGGCAGGCTCCTGCAGCCGAGAGTGGGGTGGCCTCCGAGCTGCGATTACCTGTGTCCAGCAAGACTGCCTGTGCTTCAGGAGATAAGGAACACAGAGAGGTAACAATTCTCTGCCTACGAGTGTGAGAAAACTAAAGTGGAATAAGTGGGCCCTTCAAGTTGGAACAACAGGAGCCGAAAAGCTTGTTGGAGTTGAGCTACCGACAAGTCCAGAATAGAAACGAGGCTAGTTCTCTGATATCCCGACTGCTTTCCATAAAGTTTCTTTCTGAGATCAATACTGAAAGTTCTCATCCTCCAAAGGCATTCTTCTTTGCTCAATTATTCTATGACTTGTCATACATAGTGCTTGACAATAACTACTCACCACTAAAGAATGTCTCTAATTTTATATCTTGGATGGTACTTTCTTCTCTCATCTTGTATTTTTCATATTTCACCTCAGAAAAGGGGGTAAGGGTTAAAGAAAGCTAAAAGTTCACCAGAAATCTACTTCTAGTTTGTTCTTTTGTGTGTGAATTAAGGGAAGGAGACAGTTCTATTTCAAAGAAATCAAATAAGTGAATACTTATGAATGTGGACTGGAGGAGTAAGGATTCACAGATGAGAAACCTGCATGATTCTAGAATATTCTGAGAGAAATTCCCTCAATAAAATAAAGGATAAAACAGTCGAGACTAAAAAAAAGTTTTCTTGGACACTTCATTTTACTTATTGGTAATGGAAAAAAATTATAGTTTACTTTCTAAAAATAATTTTAAACTTTATTTTTATTTTATGTGTATGGGTGTTCTGCTTGTGTGTGTGTCTGTGTGCCGTCTACACTCAGTGCTTTTGTAGGCCAGAAGCGGGTCATGGATCCTCTGAGACTGGAGTTACAGATGGTTGTTATCTGCCAAGTAGGTATGAGAATCAAACCCAGATCCTCTGGAAGAGCTACCGGTTCTCTTAATCACTGAAGAAATAAATCAGCAGTAATAAATCAGCAGTTCTCAGCCAGTGGGTCATGACCACTTTTGGGGGTCACATATCAGATATTTACATTATGATTTATAACAGTAACAAAATTACAGTTATGTAGTAGCTACAAAATATGTTGGGAGTCACCATGGCATGAGGAACTGTATATAGTAAAGGGTCACAGCATTAGGAAAGTTGAGAACTACTAGTTTAAATGCATTAAAATTCAAAACCATAAAAAAAAACAGTAAAACAAGTATGGTACAGGGATGATAGCTCAGTCAGTAAAATGTTTGTTTCATAAGCACAGAAACCCGAGTTCAATCCCTAGCAGTGTTATAAACAGCTGGGAGTGGTGTTGTGTTAACCAGTGCTACCCAAACATGAGCTGAACAAAGGTGAGCTCAATGGACAAGCCAAGATGGACAGGAGAAAATCAGTGAGGTCTCAGGCCTACACAAAACTCCTTCTACAGGTAACTGAAAAAAAAATGGAATTGGGAGAGGAGGTCTTCCCCAGGGAAGAGCACATCAACCAGTGTACAATGCCAAATAGTCATTCCTAAAAAGTTAAGAGAGAGACAGAGACAGAGAGAGAAGGTCATGAATCTGGAGGAAAGTAGCAAGAGGTATATATGATAATTTGAATGGAGGAAAGGGAATAAAAAAATAATTTAATTATATTATAATCTCAAAAATAAAAATGTTCAAGTGATAGAGAGAGAGAGAGAGAGAGAGAGAGAGAGAGAGAGAGAGAGAGAGAGAGATGCATGAGACACCATCACATATCAAGGCTGAGGCAGGAGGATAAAAGTTGAAGGCCAACCTCTGTTCTATGGTGAGATATCATCACCATAAATAAAAGTAAATAAAGAAAGAAAATTTAAAAAATTGTTAAAGATTCCATTGTACAGTGGCACAAAACCTCAAATTCACATTTGACCAAAATATCCATTTTGTATTATTTTGGTATTTATTGCTGCTGCAAAATAATTCTGTATATGGTCTCAAAATTTACAAGCTCCTGTGCTAAATTCCGCCGCAGAGGTTGCTTCATTGGTTTTCTCACGTCAACATTTTCTGATGCTGACAGCATGATGAGGAGAAGGGTGAGGGGGAGTGTGTGAAGGTTAGGCAGCTCATGAGTGACTGAAACAAAACTTGACCCCAGGTCTGTCTGAATCTGGAAATTGCTCTCTCTCAACCAGTGCACTTTATTGCCTGACAATGAAAATCAATGTGTTGAAAGGTTTTAGTCAAAATTGCTTTTACTGTGTAAGAAATGGGAATATTGGGACCTACAAACAACCTTGAAAGCACTGGAATTTCTAGCTACTCTTTTTCCAAGTGGTAGCTTACTGTCTTTAGTGACTTACGTTTTTATCCTTTACAACTGACTGACAATATTTGAATATCTGCTTGCAAATGTGACTGAGAGTAACTATGGAAAGCTGAGCTCTCAGATCTCCCTTTCCTCCTCAGTGGAAACAAAGCAGGCATTCGGACTGCTGAAGCATTTCAGTGAGCGTTCCGATTTCAAGTCAGATTAACTTAGTTTAAAGACATCTGAGGAAAGGCTTTGTGTGCTAGAGTTATGCTAGGGTGAAAACTACATGGCTGTTGTTTGGAAATATTTGGTCATTATACTCTTAGCATTTCAACAATGACCTAAAGAAAGGAGTGCTATCTTAATGTGTATGAGATTTATTGTAGGCATATTAGTAAGGAGAACTGCACCTGATACTTTTGCAAAGGCATGTGAATAATTTAGGCTTCCTACTATATTTTCTTTCCTGTAATTTAGCAGCCTGAAATTGCTTCCATATACAAAAAGGTGACAACAGTGTTTCCTGAAATGGACTTGTATACAAGGATTTTGTTCTTTACATAAGAATGGAAAACTGAGCATTAGCAGGACAACTTATTTCCCCTGTTTTATTAAAAGCAGGCACTGCTGTCTCCAATATAAACAAATAGACATTGTTTTTTAAAATTTCTCTCCTTTTTTTGCTGCCCACAGCTCTGCATTGGTGCACAGAAGAGAAAACTGTGCAGAATTCTGGGAACTACTCTTGATTTTATGAGAACAGTCCCCTCAGTGTGCTCTGTGCAGGGCTCTCAGTACCTCCAGTCCATGAGCTCAGGGTGCTACACTCAGCACAGACATACACATCTGTGATTCCATGGTGTGAAGAGAAGGATCATGGATGAATATATTTGGATATGTGGCCCTCCCTGGAGGCTGCTTTCCACTCACTGGGCTGCACCTTTAAAGGAAACTGACTCTCGCTTCCCAGAAGTTTTAATTTGCCAATATTTGCTTAGCTCATGATAGTACCTCATGCCCATCTATGGGCAGCATAAACTGAATTGATGGTTTTAAAAAAATAGTCAGAGAGAACATGAAGTTGGTTGAGCAGAAAAGTGGTGGATCTGAAAAGTGGTGGGTAGTTGAGGTTGGAGATGAATATGATCAAAGTACAGTGAATTTTATGCACCTACAAAGAACTAATAAATATGAGGGAAAAAGAACTTAAAGGCACCTTATATCTATTTCCTAAAGATTTTACCTTATGAATTCTGCCCACCACTGTTCTATTTAGTGTCAAAAATTCAGGTGATGATCAAAAGGATGTATATTTGTTAAATATTAGTAGATAGTTTCTCCCACTGAACATTATTAATTATTTATATAGTATTGTATCATTCATTCAAGAAATTTTACAGAGCCCAATAGTGAAGAGAATGGAAATTTTTATAGCATTGGAGAGAGTTTTTAAATTTTGAGATATTAAAAATAAATCTACATGAAATGCATATTAAAAATTGTAAAGTTGGCAATAAAGATAAATAAGTGCAATTCTAAGGTTTTAAAATTTTTTTTGTTTTGTTTTGTTTTGTTTTTCGAGACAGGGTTTCTCTGTGTAGCTTTGCGCCTTTCCTGGAACTCACTTGGTAGACCAGGCTGGCCTCGAACTCACAGAGATCCGCCTGGCTCTGCCTCCCGAGTGCTGGGATTAAAGGCGTGCGCCACCACCGCCCGGCTGGTTTTAAAATTTTTTATCTCCTGGTATTTAAGAGAAGAAAATGATGAAGCCTTAGTTGACTGCCCTGGAACTGGCTACGTAGCCCAGATGGTCATTGAGCTCACAAAAATCTGTCTGCCTCTGTCTCCCAGTGATGGGAGTGATTAAATTGTGTGCCATAGTGCCAGGTTTAGTTTCTGTTTCTTATCCTTAACGTATTTAAGCACAAAAGGGATTATCAGATTCTAAATAGTAACATTACTTAGATAGTGTCATGTTCCCAATGAACATTTATAAATTAATTATTTATTTATAGTTAAATGCCAACTATATTATACTTTTGTGGAATGAACATTTTCTTTTTTTTCCCAAATTAGTAAGAAGGCAAGATTCCTTTTATAGAAATACATTTTAGAGTAAATCTTGAGATTATATAATATAAATTATAATTTCTCTGACTTTAAGGAAAATCAGAGAAAGAAAATTGTACATGTAAGTGTGGTGGTGAGAGACAAATGGGGTACTGCGTGACAGTTTACAGACAGACTTAGAACCACTCAAATCTACTTAGTAAGTGCCATATTCAAGAATGATACAGAGGCATTTTAAAACAATCCAGGATGAGAGTTGAGCTGACAGATATGAAGCATAAACATTGGTGTAGATAACAATGTGTGTCAGATAAGAGCAAACACATGGGGTTGCACAGCAATGTGTATCAGATAGATACACACAGACAGGTGTTTGTGTCATAAACATACACTCATTCAGTTGTGTAAAATATTGCATATCTTATAGGCATACACACAGTTTTATAGTGTATATCATATAGGTGTACACAAAGGTATATACAATAGTATGTAGCAGGTATACACAGCAACGTGTAGTAATGTTAACACATGGGTGTCCATAGCAATGTGTATCAAGTAAATACAATGGAAAACAGACAGTGTGCTGTTCACAGCCTTCTCTACAGACCTATGTCTATTATTTCATTTGGTTGGCCAAATATTTTTCCCTCAAAATATCCAAAACAGTGTAAATATTAGATACAAAAATTGAACAAATTTTAAGACAGAAATGTAGCTGAAGTTTTCCTGTGTCCCGCCTGGTCCACAGCCACTCAGACCCAAGTAAACATATGACTTATATTAATTAAAACTGCTTGACCATTAGCTCAGGCCTACCATTGACTAGCTCTTACATTTTAACTCAGCCCATTTCTATTAATCTATATGTCACCACGTTTTCCGTGGTTTTACCTATGTGCCATTATATGTTGCTCCCGGGAAGGCAGGCTGGCATCTCCTGACTCAGCCTTCCTCTTTCCAGAATTTCTCTTGTCTGCTTATCCCTCCTATACTTCCTGCCTGGCTACTGGCCAATCTGCGTTTTATTAAGCCACTGTACAAAAGCATTATTCCACAGCATTTCTCTCTCCCCCCTTTTTTAATTAAAACTGCTCGACCATTAGCTCAGGCTTGCTACTGACTAGCTCTTGCACTTAAGCTCAGCCCATTTTTGTTAATCTATATGTCACCATGTGTTCCGTGGCTTTACCTGTGTGCCATTATATGTTGCTCCCTGGATGGCAGGCTGGCGTCTCCTGACTCAGCCATCCTCTTCCCAGAATTCTTCTTGTCTGCTTATCCCGCCTATATTTCCTGCCTGGCTACTGGCCAATCAGTGTTTTATTAAACCAGTGTACAAAAACATTATTCCACAACACAGAAATAATTGATGGAGTTTAAGTAAAGACAAAGATTTTGTACAGAAAAGTAATATAAAACAAAAACATCCTGTAGATTTTGTAATGGATTTTCTGTTATCTTAAACAATTGCTACTTTGGATAAGCAGCATGCTTGGATATGTATTTCCCAAAACACAAAAGAAAGGAGATCTGGTTAGTTTTGGTGCTTGCAATGTGAAAAGAAAGCAACTGCCTTCCCCGCAATCCGTGTAAATGAGCCAATATCTCTGCATATCATTGCCATAAACAATGGCTCTGGCAGGATTTCTGGTTGACCATGGATCTGATCTGGAGTCCAGTGGACCTGTAACTGACCTTTAATTCCATCATTCAAACAATGAAGAAGTAAAATTGATGGGACTTGTATGTGTCAGGGAATGGAGAAGTGGAAGAAGATATAAAGTTTGGTCACAGATAAATTGACATTCTCAAAGAAGTTTCAAGGAGACAAAAAATAGCAACAGTTGTAATTGAGACTAAAAACTCTTACAAGGCAGTAATATATGTCAAAATTTCAATATAGGGCAAAAAAGAATACCTCCTGGTAAGAATATTTGGACAACTCCGCCCCCCAAAAAAACCCAAGAATGCCAAAATTGAAGATCAAAAGTTAACAAGGGAGCCAAAATTGATTAAAGAAACAAAAAGAATTTAAAGATTTCATAATAAATGGATACAGGAATGGTGATATCAAAAGATACCTGGGTGTAATTAACAATGAAAAATGTGTCTTTATGTATAATCAATAGTCTGATTAAAAATTAAAATTAGGTAGCTATACACGCTAGAAGATTCATAAAAATGTTAATGTGTTTGTTTGTAGTTACTATACTCAAAACACTTTATATTCTGTGAAATTCACTACTTAACTAATGACCAGAGAGCGAGTGAATCATAAACACTAAAGGATAAACAAAGATTTCAGCATATTTGAAAAAGAGAGGTTACTTTTGGCTAGCAGATCCAGGATGAAGTTGGAGGAAACACAGAACTTGAAAATTATTCTCCATAAATGAAGGCACAATGAAACCAGGGATGGTGAAGAAAGTGAATGTGAATTGAATGAGAACAGTTTGATCCTGTATCTTCAGGAAGATCTAAGAACTACATAATTGTAGGTAGATCTTTCTCGGAGACTTATTATTAATTATGGAATCTAGGCCTTAGTTTAAGCTTGTTTCCAATCAATTATTATTATGAAACCTTGGCCTTAGCTTAGGCTTGTTCCCAACTAACTCTTATAACTTAAATTAACCCGTTTATAGTAATCTATGTTCTGCCATGTGGCTCCTCATCTCTCCTCCACACTGTACATCCATCACAGCAAAATTCCCCATTTTGCTGGTGAATCCCTCATACCAGGTTCTTCCTCTGAGTTCTTCTCTCTCCCCAGAAGTCCTGCCTATCCTATTCTGACCAGCTATTGGATGTTCAGCTCTTTATTAAACCAATCAGAAGGTGCCTTTGCAGAGACACATCTCCACAGTTTACAAAAAGATTATCTGACAACATGTGGCTATAGGTAAGGCAGTGACTATTCATACTGTTTTAATGTTTGGTGCAGAAAAAGGATTTATTTAATATGTCTGATGTTGGAAATCTGGTGAAGGTTCTTTATGCACCATGCACTGAAAAGTCACAGAGAACAAGGACAGCAGGATTGCAGCAAAGAGGGACTGATGTGGGAGTCTTTGTACAAAGTCTGCTCACATCAAGGCTGAGGTAGTCACTGTGGAAATAGAGAGAAGATATAGAGAGCCAGCAAACCTGGCCAGCCACTGGATGTTAGTTTATCACTCCCGGGAAGTGGCAGTGTGCCCTCAAGCTAGTTCCTCATTCTGGTGCCATCTTTCTTTCTTAGTAAGATAGTTTATGGTGTTTTCCTTCTACCTGTCTCAGAGAGAGATGCTGTCAGAATCGATTACACATATTTCCCTGAAGTAATCTAAAATGCTTTAATTCTTTGGAGAGGGACAACATGCAAATTCAATTATTCATTATGTATAAAAGAGGAATACAGAATGATGGATGTGCTTAGCCAACAAAGAATATTTAGACAAAAAGAAGCCATGCAATCAATATGGTGTGTAATGTGGACCACTAAAGACACTGACAGAAGAATGATGAATGGAAGGAAAATGGGTGGAAGAGAAGAATGTATTAATTGGGGAGCTAAGACAGGGACTGAAGGTCATGTGGTTTCTGTATGTGAAAATTTTCAAGAGAAAATGTACTTTAGCCTCACCATTCACTATCAACAAGTAACAAGAAAATGCTTTAAATTGAAATTTAAGGTCATTTGTTAGATTTTTGAAAAGAGATATAAAAACAGCTAATTATGTAGGTGTACATTCTGAATTTTAAATCGTGAGTAATCAGCTTTATAGAATAACATATCATTTTAGACAGCAAGTCCAAAGGCTAACGAATGTGAGAGAGGACATGATGGGCAAAGGTTGAACAAAGCAAATCAAGGGTAGATAGGAATAGTTCTGGGGTGCAACTCATAGCATGATGGCTGTGAGTAGTGATGATGTTTTATATACTTCAAAATGTTAGATCAAAGAATGCTGTGTATTTTTCCATACAGAAAGAATAAAAGTTTTAATAATACATGTTTAACCAGATTTAAGCATTACATAATACTTTACATTGAAATAGCACGTGATAAATTTATGCCATATCACCCCTACAGTTGCAAAGTTAAAGTCACTAATGTTTGGGTTGACTTTTGATCAGGATTAGAATTTAATGAGGTTGGTCCTTTAGGCCTTCCCTATCCCTCTCTTGGAAGAATGGTCCCAGTTATAGGCTGTGGTGAGACTGACTGGGAGATACTCAGAGCCCAAGAGTCAGGTTACCATCAAGCTCTTAGCTGGTATATGTGCACTAAACAATGTAAAGAAAGAATTCTAACAGTGAAACTGGATCTTTAGAAAATATCTTTTGCTTCTTCCAGTCTAGAATTAAGGGTTGGATTGACATGGTATTTATCATAGATCAAGTGTGTGGTGAGCTGTTAGGAAATCACTGGGAATAAAATGGGCTGTGTCACCATTTGACATCAGTGCTGTGACCTAGGGCAGGCAGAAGAGTTGACGTTCTTTTGAATTGTATGTTTTTGGGACAGTCTTTCTCTGTAGCTCCAAATTCACAGTGTAACCTAACCTACACTCAAACTTACGGACAGCCTTTCTGCCTCTGTCTCTGCAGTCCTGGAATTACACCGTAAGGAACTGTACCTAGCTAGGAGGACTGACTTTGATTAGGTTAGAAATTAATTAGATTGGTCTTCTAGGACTTCCCTCTCCTTATAGCAGAGCTCGACCAAACTAGTCATGTGACCTCTTTCCTCCTTAGAATGTCTTTAATGAATTTCTTATCAGAAAACCATACATTTAAGGCTCAAACCAATTCACTAATGTTCAAGGATGTCAGAATCATAGGAAGGAAATCTAGTGGTGAAAGCTGAACTCGGAGCTCTTTGTGAGGTATACATAGTCTCTGATACAGTGTCTCTGGTGTTTGCCCAGTCAGATGAGTGGGATAAATCCAGACATAGAGAAGAGAGAGTGAGGCTGAAGGTGAGACACTGAAGTAAGGCTCAGCTAACTTTGAAATCCTACAAACAGCAAAGCATTACAACAGAATGCTTCCCTGAGATCAAGCAGGAGGGTTGACATATTGCTGATGTCATTCTACCAAACCAACTCTGTTTGTTTAATTTCATTTTTATTTGTTTCTTTATTTATTGAGACTTGATCTTACTGTTGTAAGCCATGCTGTTCTCCATTCAAACTCATGATCTTCCTGACTCAACTTCTGAACACTGGGATTACAGAGATATACCACAAAGCAGCTGTGTTTCTGCTTGCACTATATAGTGTAGCCCCAGATGTTACACATTAGGCATCTTCATTCAACAAGTATAAAGCATCTTCTCAGATAAAGCCGCTGGGACTCAGTAAGAATCATGAACTCTGAGGATCTACTTGGTCCTTCCTACTCCGGGGTGCACGTGCCAGGAAATGAGGCTGATTTGTAAAAAAAAAAAAAAAAAAACTCAAAGGGGTTCCATCTTCTTAGCCAGAGACAAATATTAAATGAAGAATTTAATTTCAACTGAGAATTGCCAAGCCCTGGTATTCACTAATGATATGATTCCTTTCTTAGCTTTTTGGGCTGGTCAGCTGAGTATCTTCCCTTTGCTTTGTGTTTTTGCTGTAGTATGAGCTGATTGCCACTTAGTCTTAGGGCATCTCAGACTTCGTTAGCCTCACTTATATTGTGGTCAGCTGTGCACAGATGGGAGGATGCTCTTGGGATTAAAGGACATGAATGATATTGTAAAACCCATAAAGCACCAGAAAATCAACAAGGAGGACAATTATGATACTCGGGGCTGTGGAAAAAATCAAACTAATCAAAGGAGAATGGTTCTGGCAGCTGGTAATATTAACTTGTGGACAAGCTTGAAAAGGATAGTAGAATTAGTTCTATACCCTTTGCTTGGCTCACCCATAAATGAAAAGTCTATACCTGGCAGGCAGAAGGACTCCCATGCTTTTGTTCCATTTTAATTTCTCTTTGTCTGAATGCAGATACAGTGAGAGAGATAAATGAGAAGAGAAGTAGATCTGTATGTGTGGCAGTAATAGCTATGGACAGTTGGTTCTCTGCCTTTTCAGTATCGAGAAAACATCACAGAGGACTTAGTTACTCTGCTAGCATAATCAGTTTCAACTTCGCTCTGGCTCACGAACTCCAAAGCAATTCTTCAGTCAAATGTTGATTTCCTGTTTCACCTGCAGCCTTCTGTCTCTAGGCTGCTTCTTTCCAGAGCCAGTTCACTAAGTGAGCCAAGTGGGAAAAAGAAAATGGGGTTGTCCCCTTGCTTTGAGAAGGACGCCAGGACATGAGCTGAGTAGAGGCAATTGCTGGAGGGTCACTCCGAGATGCTGACATTGGACATGCTCAGGTGACTCTGGAATTTTTCCATTTTTCAAAAGAAGTATTTGAGCCGGGTGGTAGTGGCGCACGCCTTTAATCCCAGCACTCGGGAGGCAGAGGCAGGCAGATCTTTGTGAGTTCGAGGCCAGCCTGGGCTACCAAGTGAGTTCCAGGAAAGGCGCAAAGCTACACAGAGAAACCCTGTCTCGAAAAACAAAACAAAACAAAAACAAAAAAAAAAAAAAAAAAAGAAGTATTTGACTTCTTTTCTAAACAAAACAAAACACAAAGCCGGGCGGTGGTGGCGCACGCCTTTAATCCCAGCACTCGGGAGGCAGAGCCAGGCGGATCTCTGTGAGTTCGAGGCCAGCCTGGGCTACCAAGTGAGTTCCAGGAAAGGCGCAAAGCTACACAGAGAAATGCGGTCTCGAAAAACCAAAAAAAAACAAAACACAAATGTTAATCATTTTATCTGGAGATTTCATTGAAGAGCACATAAGATAAGTGATGAGATTACATTAATTAAGCAAGAAAAGTATTGACAACACATAATTTAGGATAATAAACAACATCAACTTAAAAAATTACATGAGTCAGAGTTGACTACAACTTGTTCATTTTCTAAGTTGCACATGTTTCAGTCAATAGTCATTTCTTAGTGTGGGGTATATCTCAATTCATTAAAGGGGTATATAAGTATACAGGTGTATTTAAGTATGGCAATAAAATCAAATGGAACCAACTACATTTATGTGAGAGGAGCCTTGTGGCCAATATCTTACTGTAGCATTTATTTACCTTCTCATCTCATTCATCTTTGTAAGACAAAAGTGAGGCACGTGGACCTTCTCTCCGAATCTGCAGCATCAGCATGTTTGTCAGGAGCAGTCATGGCAGAGATCCGTGTGAATTTTCAGTACTGGAAATTTGACAGCGAAATTCACAGTCGATAGCCTTATAAGAGGATGCTTAATTTGGCTTAATCGGTAGTGCCAATCGCTTCTTGCAAGTAATGACAATGTTCTTTCTACCAAAAAAAAAAAAAAAAAACGCTTCTAACAAAGGAGGCGGGGCAGTGAATGTTTAGAAGCTAGCTAATCACTACAGTATCCAGTGAGGGCTAGCACAGGTGTGCGCATGCATACACACACACACACACACACACACACACACACACACACACACACACACACAGCTGTTTGTCACCTTGCCTTCTGTACAGCACATGGGCAATTTTTGTTTGTTTTTCAGGGAATCACCTTTTGTCAGAGCAACATTAACATTCTAGGATGATAGTGCTGCCTGGAAGAAGGAACTCCAGAAATTTAAGGAAAAAAAAAAGAAAGAAAGAAAAAAAGAGCCTTTTTTGTGAGTCTGCCATGTTTAAGACTCACAAGCTCATGAGACTTGAAGTCAGTCCCTCGACACTCCTGAGTGTCCTTCAATAAAGTGGAAACAAACTGCCATTCTATACTCGTCTCTCAGAACTGCTATGATAACAAAATGGACTGAAAATGACCAACACAGACTCAAATTGTGAATCAAGAGAGCTGGTCAACTCTACACCTTTGAATCTCTGTAGACGGTTTGTCATGAGCATAGTATGTTCCTGACGACAAATGCATCATCGGTAGTTGACACGTTTATGTAATTTGGACATGATATTTACATTTTCTTCCATTTGTTTCTGGTAGTTTGGAACACTGAATTAAGCCAGTGGGACTCTGTGAACCACTAACCTTGGTGACAAATGTGTGGCAATTCTTTTTCTTGTTGTCCATAACTGCTTATCTATCCCCAAGAAGCCCCTGTCTGTTTTTATTGCTATTATCTAATATTTCTCCATTTTGTCCTTGTTTTCTTCTGTAATCCTTCCTTTATTTCCGTCTTCCAGCTCATGAAAGGAAGTCCAGTTATTAGAGAAAAAATTTCACTGGTTTGCCACCATTGGTTCCTCTAAGAATATTCCTTTAGGAATATGGCTTCCTTTGTAATTATTAAAGTCTAATTCATGGTAACTTTCTCTTTCTTAACTTTCCTTTTGTATTTGTTCTTTGTGTCTTCTATATTGCATCTCCATCCCATTCATTTCCCTATCCCTTGCATATCTGCCCACTGCCCTTACAACCTCTCCCCAAAATAAAATAAAATTTAAAATAAAAAAGAAAAAGAAAAGAAAAAAGAATAACTGTCTCACCATGGAAGCTGTGGTATGAAACAGTGAATTACACAGTAAACGCTTTTATCCATATATATTTACTTACAAGTGTTCATTGCAATGAGTCAGTGGTCTGGTTTGAGGCCTCTGGTTTCTGCGACACTATCGATGATGGGCCCTCACTAGCACTCCTGTGGGTTATCCTGTTGCTGCCTGTATTGTGGAGATCCTGCAGCTTTGGGTCTGCAGGACCAGACCAGTTCCTTCACGTGCTCCAGATCACAGATCGGGTGAATGTTGGGTGGGCCAACTCAAAACTCTGGTTCTGGGCCTGAATAGTTGCAGGTTTGGTCAGCCTGCCATCTCTCCCTTGTCCTCACCCATATAGGGTAAGCTCTCCTATATTGCCCTGGCCAGTTCACCACTTGAGGGATGAGCAAGGGGTGGGGCCAGTTCTCCCCTTTCACATCCTCAGGGTCAGCTCTCCCACACCTACACCTTCAGGGGCAGCTCTACTGTGTTGCCCAGGCATGGCCACTCTTCCAAGTGCAGCAGTTGATGAGGGGCAGAGACGGGTCTCCTGCTCTTATGACCTCAAGGCCAGATCTTCCACCTGCCTCAGCCATTTGTAGGTAACAGGGCCATCTCTACCCAACCCATGCTGCCACATGACAGATGAGCAATGAGGACAGCTCTCCTATGCTCACATCTTTGGGGCTGGATCACCCACACTCCACCAATGGGGTTGACACTGTTGGACTGCCCAAGAGAAGTACAGGGCCTGCTCTCAGAAGTGTTGCAGCTGTTGGGAGTGAGGGGAAGCTCTCCTACTCATAGGCCTCAGGGACAGCTCTCCCACCTGCCTTAGACATTGATGGTTGGGGTGATGGTGGTGGGGTTGGGCCAGGGAGAACATCTCTCCCCCATCATGGTAACTTTCTTAATTTCTGTTTATTTTCCTACATCTAATAAGAGTCTAAACAAGATTATAAAATTGAAGGTGTCTTAGAGTGATAACTAGAACTTTTACAAATAAAAAATTGCCAGATTTTGTAAAATATTGAAAATGTTCAAATTATAGCTTAAGTATGAAATATAGGTATGATGTCATCAAGTAGCTCTTCAGTCAGAGTAATGAGCAACCAGATAGAAGGAATTTCTCTTTTTTTCATAGTGGTTTCTTGGTATCTGGCTCTGAGGTAATAAAAAAATGGAAAATTAGCTTATGTGGTATAATCACATAAGTGTTTCAAAAACAGCAAATTTGCTTTAATACATTGAAAGAGTCTCAACTGCTATATGAATCTAGCTGGAATATTGCTATGGGGAAATTCATACACACACACACACACACACACACACACACACACACACACACAGAAAATGCACAGACCACAATTTGACTCAAAATTGTCTTGTAGAGAAGTCTTGGGCAGTTGCAATGCTATGTAAAATAAATCAGTTACTGTCCAAGAATTTGCAGTCTTAAGGAAAGGATTTAGATGGGGTTGGTGCTGAGTTCCCATGCTGCCCCTCCATTTCTTTTCTACCTAAGTGTCCTGTTGCCCCTCCACCTAAAGCTCAGACGATCTAAACTGTGGTTGAAGGACCAGTTGCTTTGGTTTACTTTTTTCATCGTCAATCCACTAGATACACTCCTCCTTACTGTTTGCTTATGCCCAGTACTGCTGCTGCTCACGCCTCCTGACAGGATGAGAACTAGTGTAGCCCATAGTCAAAGGCACTGTAAATCACTGATGCAGCCATGTGACAGCCATGTGACATTGCCAGGAAGGTCCTGAACCTGCCTGCTGTGCTTGAGCTTACTCTTAAAGATAATTTGGTTACATGTTGGAGAACGTTGTCTTCCAAGCAATGCTGTCTTCAAATGCTTAGAATTTCCAATCAGGCAGAGTCTCTGTCATTCACCCATGGTTTCTCTTTCCTAGAACAAACCCTGCTTCTTCTCTCGCTGACTTCCTCCTCATATGTTAAAATTCAAACCCTGGTGTCATTTTCTGCAGAAAGCCCCCTGCTACCACAATTCAGAGTCTGTTATTACATGGGGACATATCAGATACATTAACAATACTCATTCCCTACACCCGAGCACGTGGGCTTATCTTTATGAAGAGGATCACTTTTAAAGCAAAGCCTGTCTGTTCTTTCACTGCCTGGTGGTCACTGTTGATATTAAATGTACTTAGTGAATAAGTAAACCATCCAATAGTCCAAGCGACGTGTAAGTAAAGGCACTACAGAGCAGGAAGTATTTATTCTGGTTAAGGGAAGTGGTCAAGGTATTACTGGAAGTACTATTTTAACTGGTCTTGGGGGAATACAGAGGAGCAGCAACTTCACACTGCAGAAAAGAATTAGATTACAGTCCCATCAAAGACCTGTGGCTTGCCTTGCACATCATGTGGAGCCTGTGGCAGATAAAGCTTGAGAGAACTCTAGAGGAGGCTGCTTGCGAACTTAATTTGTAGGACTGTGAAATCATTAGAGATTTGGGGCACTGGGGGAAGATTCACTGCTGTGTTGAATCCACAGGTCCTACATAATAACTGGAGACAATGCAATGAGTTCAAACTGCTACTAGAACAGAGCAACAAGTATCCATATAAATTATCTCAGGGCCTGGAGTAAGAATTAAATAACTAACATTTAAAACACACCCAATAATATCTGACTCAGTATAAGCAATCAATAAATTTCAATAACCACTCCCACACTAAACTTATTATTCCTTAATGTTATATATAAAAATTTACTCATTCTATCTCTGTATGTGCATGTGTGTGTGTGTGTGTGTGTGTGTGTGTGTGTGTGTGTGTGTGTGTGTGTGCATGCTTGTGTTTGGATAGCTACACACATAACTGTATATCTGGAGGTCAGAGGAAGATTTCAGGCATCTTCTGTATTGTGTACCACTTTGTTCCTTAATAAACAAATTTGGTGAACCTGGAGCTCACCATTTCAGCTAGGCTGACAGAGCAGTGGAGTGGCCTCCAAGGATCTGTCTGTCTTCACACAACAATGAGGTTATAGGACCACGTGACCATATCAGGCGGTTACATGGGTGCTGAGGATTGGAACTCGGGTACGCACGCTCGCATAGCAAACAGTCTTATTTACTGAGCCATAATCTTAGCCCTGAAATTAACAGTATTTTAATGTCAGGTATGTATCCACAGTGAATGTGAACACTGAATTTGTTTTCTTTATTATATTTAGAAGTAGATTATGACCAATTGTCTCTGTTCAAGCAAAATCTAAATACAATATTTCCCTTTCCAGAATTGTATAGTACACAATTATTATGTGCTCATGTCATTCTAGTAAACATGCCAATTTATCTTTTTGTGTTAGCTCAGGATCATAATGGTCTTATACTATGGTGGAACTTTGATTCTCGCATTGGGGGCAAGGATTTTCAGTATGGAGAATTCAAAGTTCCCATTTTGAGTTATCTCTCCTTTCAGCACACATAATAGGATTTTCATAGTGCTCATCAAAGATAAATGGCTATTCCTGTTATTTTTCTTTGCAATGAATTATTTTAAAAACATTAAATTTTTGTATGTCATTTGAAAATAAGCTCAAGCACTATATTTCAAACTTAAGGAAACCAGTCTCCTTTCAGGCAATTTTAATAAATTGGGGAGCCTTGTCACTTATTATGGTAAGTAGGGACTCAATCAGATTACTAAAAGGGGTGCTAATTCATCTTTGCTACTTCAATTCCCTTAGGGACACTGTTTTATGATTTCATATTCTAACTGTAAGCATCATATATCTATATATTTTCATTTTCTATGTTATGATTAATTACTTGCTAGTTGACATTTTCAGTTGGGTCTTATTTTCCTCCCACGTAATCACATCCAATCATTCCGTTAGCCTTCTGTAATTTTATGACAACTCGTACTGAAAGTATTGTGACTGTAAATGAATGTTCTCAGGCTTCTGATGGCCTTGTAATTTAGGACCTATTAATGGCAGACTGAGGGAGGGAAACCTCAAGAACTTAATTGCTTTTAAATTGGCCTTAAATTGTAATTAGAGGAGAAGAGAAGTAAGTCATAACGTGAGTATTTTTATCACAACAAAATTTAGAGTTGCAGATCCATCAGAATACTGTTTTTGTTAGTGGAGGAGAAAACTTCTGGGTAATTAGATGTGTGTGAACACTCCTGCAATACTTAGTAGAGAGTGAGAGCAGAACCTGAGGGATTTTTGTGAGTCTGAATAGAGCAGCAGGAAAACACCATACTGCCTGAACAGCCCCAAGTCTCCAGGAATCAGGCAGAAAGGCAAGGCTGTGCTATCACACATACACTGAACCTCAATGAAGCCTTCTACTTCTCCATGTGTATGTTGTTCAAGCAAATGCAGCTATGGGGAAAAGTGAATGAGCCTGGATCAGGTGTGGTGTGGGCATTGATGGCCAGACTTACTCATCTACTGATTCTCCAGTTGATTTCTGTTTAATCTGACTCACCCAGCAATGTTTCTTTATCCCTCAGCCCTCCAGCCACTCCCAAAACTCAATGAGAAGAGCTGACCTTTCCCTCAGAAAAGAAAACTTACGTGGTCCAGGGAATTAAAATTAGTGAGTTCCATGAGAATAACTTTTAAAAGCTAGCTTTTCTTGAAGCATGTATGATTTGATTTCTTGAATCCTGCACTTTTTATAGTGGAAAGGAAGCAGTTTTAGAGGCTGAGAAGTCCTCCTAGAGTGACATAGGGAAGGAAGTCTATGATATGTAGACTTGGCGTCATTCCAGGGCATTTCCTGTGCTTTCTGGGGAAGCGACAGTTGTAGCGAAGATGATTTCTTTGCCTTTGCAGTGAAGTGACTGGATATGCAGTCACAATACAGATGGCAAGTGGTAACGAGACAGGTAAGAATGTATTTACCAGTATTTTCTATGCTTCCTTTGTCAAGTGAATGAGTCGGGAGCCGTTTATAGCATTATTCACGTAGAAACAGTCTGTGCATGCGGAATTAGCTGGAGAGCTGGTTTTTATTTTCACAGTTGACTTTTTAGAATTATGAAAACTTAACTTCTTTAACTCCATTTGCTTTTCCGTTGTTGTGACACATTGTGTAATGAAATTTTATGGTGAGGTAAAGCATTTACCCTGGAGAGTACCTGCTTCAGCTGAATTAGATGGAACTGCATGAATTGGACACACTTCCCATTCTGTCACAGAAGAATCTTGCTTTCAGAGAGCTTGGAAAAGAACACTGGGAGTCTACATTGTAACACAAATAGAGAGATCTTGCCTTTCATCTTGTTTCCTACTTTCTCGGTGCTATCAAAAACCACTTAGGTATTATCATCATTAATTTTGATTATACATTTAAATACATAATAATAATGATAATACAATGTTTAATTTTAGGTGGACTTCTTTTTCTTAATATGTAAGGGCAGCTTTATGTAGGCTCATTCTTCCTGTAATTGCACAAAATACACTTTAGAGTACTCCACTCAGTACTGTTTAGATGGTTTGAGAGGCATTTCTATTTCTAAATACATAAAGCAGGAAATTTGTCAGGATTCCCTGTCTATATTTAATTTCTATTGTCCTAAGTTCAGTATCTCCTTGGGCAAGTACTGAGAACTCTTACAATAAATGCCAGTTCTTTTAAATTCAACCCTGCAGGCTTCAGGATGGAGTGTCAGTAATCCATCGTACCAATACATTCATGCAGGAGCAAAACAGCTGTATGGGGGCAGAAAAGAAACTGATTCCATCAGTGTTTAATACTTTGTTGAGCTTCCATAGTGTGCCTGGTACTAACTGGGCACCTCAATTATTCTCCATCTGTGCTCTCTCCCAAAGCTGCCAGCCGTCCCACTGCTAGGGCCCTGAGGCTGATGGCAGAGAGCCCGACACAGTAAATGGTACAATCTAGCATTTCTTCCTGAGCTAGCCCAGCTAGTTAATCCAGTAAATAGATCACTCCATTCCCGGCACTGGCTTAGATGATGAAATAAAGCTGTGGTTGCCACAGCTTTAAAGACGACTTTGCACAGAAAGGTAGTCATCAGAATGCCATTTAACAATGCTTTAATGCCGATAGGGTGGAATGGCTTAAGAATAAAACCACTATAAATGAAAGGCGTGTGGGGGGGCAAGGTCTTAACTGATCAAATTTGTGAATAGGATATTAAATGCATCCATCTCTGGTCTCAGTTTTATACCCTATCAAATATTATGAGCTCAACCAAATGACCTTCCCTGCCAAACCTTTGGAAAAACCCACATACTCTTTAAATTAATAGACATTTCTCACTGTTATTTTGAATTTTCTTAGTAAAATGGGCATCTGTGGTTCTCCTTAATGTCAAAACCAAGTCAGATGCTATTTGATGAGCACAATTATAATTGGTTGGGATCTGTGAAGTGGTTAGCTTGGAGCAAGAGGCTATGATATCTAATTCTTCTAATTATATCACATTTAAAGAGCTGTTATTAAGAGATAGGAACTGAAAGGAATTGTGCTAAGTTCTGATGTCTGGCAGGTTTCTAATATATAATTAACATGTGGTAACATTGACAACACCCTTACTCTGTTGAGTGTACTAGGAGTCAAGGGTCTGCTAGATGTGGAACCAATTTCTGATGCTCCTAGTTTCCTATATTTTCCCTTCAGGAGTACAGGTGAGTTGGAGGAAGGAAGTCACAGAAATAATTTTGCTGAAGACAATAACAGAATTGGCGATGTTCTGTAGAGGTCTTCAATTCAGCAGCTTCAAAGCCAAGAACAAACAAAGCTACAGACTAGAGAGATGACTCACTCAATAGAGCACTTCCCATGTAAGTAAGGGGGCCTGAGGGTGGTCTCCATTAATGAAAGAAAGAGATAAATGGAAGGCTGTTGTGGTTCCAGCACTAAAAAGGCAGAGACAGGAGGATCCCTGGGACTCAATGACCAACTAGTTAGGCACACTTAAGAGACCTACATCCCAGAAAGAGACACTATCTCAAAAACCAAACAAAAGCCAAGATGGCTGCTGAGGCATAACATCTACTTTTAACCTCTGACCTCCAGGCATATGTGTGTACACATGTATGTGCACCCACATCCATGATAACACAAACATACACAAAGTTAAATACAATAACATTTCAAAACATTGTGCTTTAATATGACACTATATAAACTACATATTATCATAAAGATAAATGATGAAGTGAAAATAAATATTACATTTTTACTTTTTCAGAATAAAATATAATTAAATAATTCCATCCTCTTGTTTCTTCCCTCTAAATTCTCTCATATACTTCTCTTTGTGCTCTTTCACATCATGGCCTCTTTTTTCATTACTTGCTGTTTCATTCATGTATGTATATGTACACACATATATATTCCTAAACACATAAATGCAACCTGCTCAGTCTGGATAATATGACTTGCATGCCTGTTTTGTGAGCTGGCCGTTATGACCATTATGGATAACCATTGGTGTGCTCTGCCCTGGGGAAGACAGTTTCCCCCGCTCTCAGCACTCCTTAGTCGGCCATAATTGTTTGCACAGTGTCGAGGCCTTGTGCACCTTAATATGTCTATGTTGTCGTCCTTCTTCAGCTCATGTTTATTCAGTCATGTAGTGAATGTAAAGTTTAAAACCTGATAAAGTGGTTAGAGACAGTGACGAGGTGAGTGGACTGGAATAGTAACTATTTACCCAAGGCTGTTCCACTAATCACGTATTTTGTCTCATAGCTAATGCATTCAATAGCCCAAGCTATGTGACTTAAACTGTTCAAGTTAAAATGAAGAATGGGGACAGGAAAAGAGGAATTAGGAAACATCTCAGGGCTTAATACTGCAGAAGGAAGAATAAGGACTTGTGGCCCTGTCTTTTCTCCTTGAATAGAATTTGGAGCAAAGGTAACTAACGTTTATCTTCCTCTCTCCTTTCCCAAGCTAATACTCATTTTCTCGAAGGAGATTGCTGATCAGAATCAAATCCCACTTTCTTCTTCTTTCTCCCTCCCACTCTGCCCTACAATTCAACTTCCTAATTCCCATGACTTTGGATTCTTAAACTTCCAGCAGTCAATCATGTAGAGAGCCATGCTGTAATTTGCTGCTTTTCACGTTCTCAACTTGGGTAACAATGACTCCGAGGTACCTTTTGCTGGCTCAAGCTGATAAAGAAAAATGTATGAGTGTTGGCTTCTTGAGTTTTCATCATGCCATGAGTTACATAATGAAACCTGTCTAAGTTGAACTCAAAAGCTATTATCCTTCTAGCACTGAGATAGAACACAGAAAGATCCATTTAGAATCCGTTAGCCCTGTATAGCTTGGGAAATCAGGTTCTTTTCCTCTAAGAAAAGGCTCACTGAAAGTAGTTATTCAACTTCCCACATTGTCAATATTTTGTGTTAGCAGCCCTCGGGAGACATATGGAATCCTAAGTTCTGATCCCTCCATCAGGTTGTTCTCCCTTGTGAATGTGGTCTCATCTATTCTGGTGGTGTTTGAAAAGCTTTCACTCGGGGTCTTCTGTGACCTTGGTGTGGTGCACCATTTGTGCATCATTAAAAGGTTGTAATGAAGTTCTGCTGCACGCAGATTGTAAAAGGTCAAGCAGAAAGCTGGGAGCCAATGAGGTTGGGAAGAAAAATTGTGCTAGCTGCGGAAGTTGAGGGATTCATTATATTGATGCTGTGGGGTTTTCAGCAGAGTAATAACCGGGTTAGCAATAGAATGTAAATCTTCTCAGCCACTTAGTTGGAATCTGCTCCTCCTTGATTTGTGGGGATATATTTTTTAACAGAGTACAAGGAAAGTCATTACACTCAGAGGAAAGCCAGTGGATTGGTAAATGCTTTGTGGATGGGCTAGCCAGAAGGACAACAGAGCTAGAGGGATAAAGCATGTCTGCCTTCCCAGTTGCCAGTGTGAGAATGAGAAGTGTTATCATGCAATATGAAATTATTGCCTCAGAAAAGGTTTGCATAAGTAACTGCTTTAATTCAATAAAGGATATTCAAGGCTGGTATTAGCTTCCATGGTCAATAGGTACAAGTCTAGATAATTAAAATGTTTAAAATAGCTACCAACAAAATTAATTAAAAGGATTTGAGATAAAAAAAAATAACATCAAAATAGTAGCATCCTCAAATTAGTTCACTTAAAAAGAATCCTTAGGGTAAGGAAAACCTGTCACGGTTGCCCTACAAGAGGAAAAACCTCTCAGAAACTGATGCCTAACTATTGAATATTGCCTGGAGAAAGCATCTTAAAATGGGATTCAGGAAATCAGATCACCATAACAGCCATTGTGTTATGTGTCACAGGGTTGCATACAGAGTGAGATAGTCTTTTCCATAAACAAGTCCCAAACTATCTGTTGACATTATTCAACTCTCTGAAATTTGCCTAAGAGTAAATAGGAAGCATAGTTATTCCATTAGGCTAACAAACATGTTCCCTGGATGCACACATGGGCTTTTTGGTGGGAGTTAAGAAAGGAAGCAACTTTGTCCTAGAGAAGGATAAACTGTAATTAAGATGTGTCACATTAAATCAGGATATGGGTGCATATGTATAATGAGATGTCATGAAAATGGACTACAGTTCTCACACAAAATTCAACCTTTTGTGGTTAGCACATATAACCAGAATGCAATTTTATGGATTATTTTAATAGTTTGTGTATGTATCAAAGTTTATTTGTAATGAACACATGTGACATTGTATCAGTGCTCAAAATATTTCTGTTTTTAGAGTGTTTAGATCAGGAATGCCCAACCTGTAGACAGCTTTCTACACCATGAATGAACTCTCAGAATCATTTTTACAAGTATATGAGTTCCCAATTCATTGAGAGACACTCTCTAAAAATAAGATGGAGAGCAATAGAGGAGAATACCTGATATTGACCTCTGGCCTCAATATGCAAATATACTCATACTCAACCATGTACATGTATAGAGTAACATATATGTATACATATATGTATATGTATATATATATATATCACAAGCATACAAACACAGATGCACACACACATGAACATGCACACACACACACACACACACACACACACACACACACACACACTCACAGATAACAGGCACATGGGCAGACACACAAATAAGAAATGAAACAAAGAACTCCATGAAATTCTATGTGGTGTTTTTGGAACCTGGGATGGATAAGCTGTCTGTAAGTAGACTAGGATGGGGCTTCACAGTATTGGGAGGCGGAGGGCTGAAGAAGCATGGGGAGACGAGAGGAAGTCACAGGGAAAGGATAGGCAGTCCAATCAAGGGGGAAAAAGCTACCAGTTTGGAGATGGTGTGATACTCAGTAGATTAGAGCACTTACTGCTCTCACAGAGGACCTGGGTTCTGTCCAAAAACCCACATGACAGCTCACAACAGTCTGTAACTACAGATCCAGGGACATGACACTCTCCTTTGATTTCTGCAGGTTCTTCCATGTACATTTGGAAAACATATGTAGCCAATACATGTAAAATAAATAAATAAACACATATATACATAAATAAACTTAAAAATGTTTAAAGCTAACAGTTAGGTGTTTCAAAGTAATATAAGAATGTGGATTCTAAGGCGATGTCCTAGGATGAGTTAAGAAAGACATGAAAGGCTGAGCTTATCACACCATTTATTCAACTTTTGACATACCAACTCTTCTTAAAGGTATAAAATTTTGATTCTATATTCAACAGACTTACAATGGTAGGGTGTGGGGGTTTGAATGAAAAAGGCCCTCAAGGGCTCATATATTTGCATGCTTAGCCCCCAGTTGGTGAACTGTTTGGAAAGATTAGGAGGTGTGTTCTTGTTAGAGGTGGTAAGTCACTGGGAGTGGACATCCTGCTTTTTCTCTGCCTCTCTGCCTGCTGAGTGTGGATCAGAATGTAAAGCTCTCAGCTACTGCTCCAGAGCCATGTCTGCTTTTGTGTGGCAACACAAAAGCAGATATGATATAATGAACTAACCCTCTGAAACTCTAAGAAGCCCACAAATAAATGCTTCCTTTTATAAGAGTTGCCTTGGTCATGGTGTCTCATCAAAGCCATAGAACAGTGACTAAGAAACAGGGCAAGCAAAAGAGAAAAATTACTGTAATATATCAACATCACTTAAAGATAAGTATACAGAGAAGGGGCAAAAATGCAATAAATGAGGTATATTACAAATGCATATTAAAATTCTCATTATAGAGCATAAATTTTAAACATGTCTTTGAACTACCATATGATATGTGTATACATTATATAGTGCTTTTTGCTTTCTAGTATTTTTATTTTTCTTTCAAACGTATGCTGGGAATTGAACCTAAGCCCCTATGTATTAAAGGCATGTGCTCTACTCTGTCAAAAATTACATCTTTTGAGGCTGGAGAGGTGGCTCAGCAGTTAAGAACACTTGTTGCTCTTCTAGAGAATTCAAGCTCTGTTAGCAACACCCACATCAGGCAGGTCACAAACACTTGTAGCTGTAGCTCCAGGGCATCTATCATCCTCTTCTAGCCTCTGTAGGGACTACACACACACACACACAGACACACACACACACACACACACACACATACAAATAACAAATATAAATCTTATTAAAAATAGTAACCTGCATTTCCAGCCTATTGTGTAAGGTTTAAAGCAGAGTCAATTTATTTCTCTTCACCACTTCTTTGTGATGAACAGTATATTCCAAACTTTTAGAAACAAATACCATATTATCATTGTATATAGTCATTGTGCTATGTAATACCACACTAGAATACATCTTAAGGAAAAAGGAAAATGAAAATCCTACATTCATAATATCCAGAAATGAATGGTCAACACTACATTCAAACTTACATGACATAAAGTACTAATCAGAGAAATTCTCATAAAATCAGATATAAATAATGGAAATGGGACAGAAATAAAATTACCACTTAAAGACAGACACAAAAATAAATTGAACTAAAAGAACAGAAAAGTAATAAGTATGCAATACTAATTGAGTAAAAGGGGAAGACAGTTAATATAATTTTAAATATAAAAATATTGACTGAAACATTAAAAAATTAGGCCAGTATACATTATGAAGACAATAATAAAAAATTATGAGAAGACAATAAAGTCAAAGAGAAAAAAGATAAAATATCTACTGACAGAAACAACTAAAGGTCATGATCCTGCTTTATCAAACTTTGAACAGTGGCTACAGATGATAACATGGGTTTGAGATTGTGGATATTTTTCTTGAAAAAACACACAGTAATACATTCACAAAGTGAAGTACTTTCTAAACCATGAAAGTAGATGATAATATAAAATATGAAATAACTATCAGTATATATTTCTAAATAAAAAGTCAAACTTGAAATAATTTAGACTCCAAGTAACATATTATCTCCAACATTTAACAGAAAAAAAATATGTCATGCCTGTGAAGAAACACCAAAACTTTGCCTATATACAACAAAATGTCAATGAATAGAAATGAAACTCTGTGTGTGTGTGTGTGTGTGTGTGTATCTAATAGTTTTGATGCTTTTAAGATGGCAATCATTTCTATCATAGTAAAATAAATAAATATCTTCCTGATGGTCCATTATTTTCCTCTTCATACTTTACAATGTAAGAACATTCAGACAGCTGTTATAAATATACTCAAGGAATTAAAAGTTGTTACAATGTTACAGTTAATAACTCTCAACAGAGGGAAATAAAACTAAATAAAGTATTAAAGTTTTAAAAACACACTAAAATTTTGTTTCTCAAAAACCTTATAAGAATAAGTACTGTTCAAAGCCCTGAAATCTCAGACTTACAGATATAATCCCAGCATGGAAGGAAGTGAACAGAACTGTCTTCAGCTGAGGAGTCATTGACAATTGGTAAGAATGGGAGAGGAAGCCCTTAGTAGATGGAAAACATTCCACTGGAAGGCTACACACCCAAGAGCACATGGACAACCAAAATTGGACTCAGTCAGTTGTAAAGAGTGGAAATGGACAGAGTTGTGTGGATAGGCAACAGGGCAGAGGAAACATGGGAGAATGGGGAGGGGGAGTATGTTCAAAAGAATAAATTCTCATGATACTAGTAAACAACTAAAGAAAAGAGATGTTGGGCAGATGTGTTACATGGTATTTCTAATGCAGTTGTTTTTATATACGTAATCTTTTAGTCAAAACAAATGATGATTAGGTACCTTAATGACCTTTTAGAGACTTTCTTATTCTGGTGTTAGGAACAGAACCCAGAACTTCTTGCATCCTGTAGAAGTGCTCTATCACTGGACTATACTTTCAGATGCCATTTTTGAGATATTAAAGGGTTGCCACAACAGATTTGATAGACTTAATGCCAACTGCACTACTAGACAAGTGATTGACATACTAAATATTTATATTCTCACTAGTGAAAATTTTCAGAAACAATTGATTCTCTATATGCTTTTTTCTTTTGTTTACCAGAGATCAAATGATCAATTCACTAAAGCAACTTAAGTAATATAAAATTTGACAGTTTTTTTTTAAAAATAAATAATTTTCTTGATCAAAGCAAAAATTTTAATTACATCATGAGAATCTGACATTTGCTCAGGTAAGTTAAAATATAATCAGTAATCGGTCAACCTACTCCAATGTTGACTGTGTGTTTTTGTTTTGTTTTTAATTCTTGTTTAACTTTAATTTATGGCTCATATACTCATTCCATCTAGAGGCAATTTTGAGGTAGATTCTAGAGTAATGGGGGCAGTTAGTATGTATGTATGTCTAACTTTGAGAATAAATGAACAGTCCCACTAAGTGAAATGAAATGCTGGCTTATTGTCATCACGTGGGTGGAGCGGACGTCACACCTCTGCAATATGCATTGCCTCATCTCTACATTGTAATTGAGTTGTGCTGCAGGCAAAGTTTCCACAGGACTTCAAAATATATGACTAGATCCTGTTAGAAATCCTAACCTATCCACAAACTATCAGGACCAATGTCTCTCCTGGTGTTTTACAGAGGAGACATGTGGTATCTAGTGACTCTTCAAATACTTTCCCTAAAACAAAGTGTTTTCCTCAAACTGAGATTCTTAGTGATGAAACAGAAGTTACCGGAAACTTAACTTGATTTGCCCTGTCTTCAGTTCTACTTTCTCGTATTTCTGAGCTCCTTGCTATACACATTGTAACTACTTCACTGAGAAGCTGCCTTAAATAAATCCTATAGTTAAGGAAATTCACAAAGGAAAACAAGTAATATTATGTTTAAAATTGTCACAAATGGCAGATTCTTCCTCTTCTTCAATTGCGGCAAGACTGAAATCACCTTGATATATCTGCCTTTCTCCTTCCCTGCTTCTCCCTTAAGTAAAACAATGTGAAGATAAATTAACACTAGAATATGCTTTGGAAGTGCCTAAAACTGATTATAGAGGCATTGTGGGTTGTGGTAACATTTTTATTGTTTGTATTTAGAAACAGTAGATCAATATTGTGAATTTAATATCCAGAATTGATTTTCTTGTGTTTTAAATTAAAGATGAGATTTATGACATCCTTTCTTTAGAAAATGTGACTGACAAGTCCACACAGGAAGTCAGTGTCTTTCTTCCCATGGCCTGGACCGGGATAGATGGAGTTTTAACTGCTGCTAAGGCAGGCAGCTCTGAATAGACTTGGTGGAAACAATTGTTCCCAGGTCTGTTCTGCTTAGACAGACACACAATGTTTTACTAGAGGAAATTTCATTTGGTAGAGTTGTTAGGAGTATGTGCAGATCAGCTCCATTTCCTAGCTGAAGTCATCTGTTACACATGATGTCTGGACCTCCAGATCACTAAACTGAGACACCCTTTTTAAAATGTGATAATCAAGTGCCTTTATTTGAAGAAAATAGCTTGAGGAACTTCAAAAGGATGTAAACATAGATATAAAAGTAGAAGTGCTTAAGCAGAGTTATCAGGAGAATAGGGCAAAGAGGTGCTCTAGTGTTTGCTCAGAAAAGAATACAACTGAGTTTCTCACTTTAAAGCATGGGATTTCCCCTCAGCACTCTAGCCTGAGGCAGACAGATGTGGGTAAGGTTTTAGTAGTTTTTTTTTTTTCCTTTGACTCATTCCTGCTAACAATGAACATTCATTTGCATTTTAGCCGGACCTTTGTGCATTAACTCCTGAATATGGGCATTTCAAGGGACAAGAAGATGAATAAGATGGAAAGTATTCTAACAGCTAGGAGCTCTGTCTGCTCACATTAGGACCCTGCTGCTGGCTTCAAGATGAATTAGGCAGCAAAGTCAAAGCAGTGTATGAAATACAGACATCGTATGCAACACATCCAGTGGAACGTTTTCATATTTACCTTGGACTGACTTAATATGCAGGCTTCAAGAATTTGTGTTTAAATATTATGGATTTTGAAAATATCTATATGCCTGAAAAAGAATTTAAATTTAATACAGAAATGATCTGAGCCATAATTTTACTGCAATCAATCTTAATCACATTTTACTTCATTTTGTCACATTTATCATGATATTTACCTAAAATAATAGATGAAATATAGTAGATTTTAAAATTTTTAATAAAAATTCAAACTGGAAATTGGAACAGCAAATGTATTCCACATTGATGTGCGTGGAGTGAGGTGGGGGGTGATTCTAAAACCTCATTTAATGCTTAGATGGAGAGAAAGAAATGGTGAGGGAAAGGTTGAAAACACAGCAGTGTTATTCTGTGCAAATCTGTGGTGTGACATCAAGGAGGGCAACAGAGTTACAAAGTCATTCTAGAAGACAGAACACATACCCAAACATAAATATGGGCTTAGTATTCCCTGGAGACAAGGAGCTCTGTGGTGTAGTATGACTGTAGATGATGTGCAGAGTGAGTTTGGCGAACCCGAGACACAGAAGATGTATTATATATTCTATGGTGGAACCTCGAGGACTGGGGCTAGAGAGAGAGTTCTGTTGGTGTATGAGGAGAGGACCTGAGTTTCCCCAGCATCAAGGTTGTGTGTCTGTAACCCTAGCATTGGAAGGATGCCATGGAAGACAGACACAGATTCCCAGAAATCATTCCACATACAGCCTGGCAGACACACAAGCTCCAGGTTCAAAAAGAGGCTCTGTCTCAAAAATTTAAAAAAATAGGTAGAAAGTAACAGAGAAAGACATTTTATATTAGTCTTTGTCCTTCACACATTTGCAGGTGGACTTTTCTGTCCCACCAGCTGCTCCCCCAAATAACCACAGAGACTTAATATTAATTGTAAATGCTCAGCCAATAGCTTAGGCTTGTTTTTAGCTATCTCTTATAACAACCCATTTCTATTAATCTATTTAATTAATCTATTTATTAATCTATTAATTGTTTACCTCATGTACGTACTTACCATCCTGCTCATTCTGCATCTCATGGCATCTCCTGATGACTCCTCAGACTCTGCTCTTCTTCTTCCCTGAGTCCTCCTAGTCTGGCTCTCCTGCCCAGCTGTAGGCCAGCCAGCTCTTTATTAACTAGTGAGAGTAATACATATTTACATTGTACAAAGAGTGTTCCACATGCATGCACACACATGTGCATACACAGGTACATATGTCATATGTGTATACTTCCCCTTCACAAACAAAAGAAACAAAAACTGATCCTAAACCAAAAATCGTGGAGAGATAGCTAAATGCATAGGAAGGATTCAACTGTCTTGGATTAAGAAGAATTTGAAATATCAATGTGGTATTTGGAAATTTACCTCTGCTATCTGAACCTAAGCCATGCTTGCAGAACACACAAAGGTTTGAAATACTAGTGAGAAGGGTCTTCTCAGACCAACAAATGATCTTAGGATGAAGGAAAAGAGAAGGGTTGTTTAGGAGGCAGTTTGATTAATGAGGCTTCAGGTTTGTGTAAATATAGCACATGAGTATGAGGGACTGTGTGTGTGTGTGTGTGTGTGTGTGTGTGTGTATGATATCTTCTTTTTATGGAGAAAAAGAAGCCTTGTTCTATAACCATGTGTTCTTCAGCACAAGTGGACACTATGCTGTTGAAGGAAAAGAAACAAAACAGGTTGAGCTTTGGACAGTTGGGCCTGAAATTGTGAAGTTAGAATACCCAGGGGCAATAGGCAGATGTCATTGATCATTCAGTTGTCTGGACAGCTTCTAGGCTGGAGGTCAAAATAAGATTGAAAACCATGTCAATATATGAGATTCATGGCACGAAAATAGTGTATTCCTGCCTGGTCTTGATGCTCTTTTTGGAAAGGCTGTGGAGTGGGGTTTGAAACACCAAGGCTTGATTTCCGTCTCTGAAACATGCTAATTGCGTAACACATGGTGAAGGATTTAACAGTCCTTGCAACTCAGCACCCTTATGTGTCAGGTGGAAATAACAGAACTTACTCTGTAAAGCGGTGATAAGCCACAAATGACTCAGCTCATATACATACCTAAGGCAGGGGTAGGGTGAGATGACTAATAAGCAAACAGTCATTGCAGTTAGTGTGATGTTGAGTCATAACATGAACGAGATGAGCACGGAGTGATGGCCCATACGAGAGACTGGAACAATGTTATTAGCCTGATCTTTTTTGTTATTATTTATCTCAGAAAGAAAATAATGGTAATCAAAGACTAAACTGGAGTGGACTTGGATCAAAGTTTTATTATCAAAAATCTTTTTCTTCCTTTAAGGACAAATGCCTATTACTATATATTTTAGTTGCTTTATGCTTTGCAAATAATTTGTAATATGTACATTTCCTGACATTTTACTGTAAAAATCTATATATTAAGTATTAGATCTTCAGCTTTCAAACTATTTTATTAAACTACCAGGACTGGCTGAGTATACATACTGACAAATGAATATGAATTTGCACATTAATTAAAGAGGTAAAGATAAATTTTAAAACAAGTGAAAATATAAAATCAAGCATTGGAACTCTTTGGTGGCCACATGAGATGAGAAGAGGGAATTAGGACACTTTTAAGGTTTTGTTACTCTGTCATTTTTTTGGAATTTTTTAGAAGGTGACTGAGAATTTGACCCAGGAAAACAGAGAAAGGTTACCTGAATGTCAAAAGTCATAGACAAAGAGAATTGTGTTGTGTCCCGTGACAAGAGGAAGCTATTCCCACAAGATTTTATCAAATAAACATTTATAAAATGTGAGTCTGAGCCCAAATATTCTCATTACAGTCAGTTGCTTTTGAAGCAGAAACTGTTTGTGAAAAATTTTGCCAAGGATATACAGGTTGGATTTTGTCCCAAGTAGCTTACACATGTAAGTTACTATGTCTAACTGAAAGATCAGGAAAACTTTCTGAAGGAGGAGGCATTGGAAATTAGAGATTACAAAGCATTTAAATGCAGTAGAAGAGGGAAAAAGGGTACAGCATAGCTCTGTAGTGCGAAGCTTGCCTAGCGTATGCATGGCCCTTAGTTTGGCTGCAGAGACCACCCCAACACTCTCTCTCATTCTCTCTCTCTCTGTCTCTCTCTGTCTCTCTCTGTCTCTCTCTGTCTCTCTCTGTCTCTCTCTCTCTCTCTCTCTCTCTCACACACACACACACACACACACACACACACACACACATACACACACACACACACACACACACACATACACCAAAACAAAAAGTGTTAAACATTTCAACCCAGGCATGAGATGTGTGAGGCTAAGCATGAGGGGTTGCTATGAGTTCCTTGGGAAGAGCTCTGACCAATGTGTCCCCCTCTTGATGGCATGGCCTAACAAACAAAACCCTCTGATTGGCTTCGCATGAGTGGGTGGGCTATGTTATAAAGAAGTCAGAAACAAAGTATTCTTGGCTTCCAAAACAAGGGTGGAGTTCTAGGTTAGGCTGGGAACTCCGGGGAGTTCTGGGCTAGCCTGGGCAAAAAAGTTAGGTACTTTTAAAAACTAAACCAGAGCAAAAGAGTGGAAGAGGTATGGGGTGACTGAGGGGAAATAAAAATAATTATACCAGCTGGATAGAAGAGGGCAGGAAACACAGTGGAAAATCTTTGGAAAGCCAGTCTAAACTAAGATTTATTCTCACAATGAATACTAATTTTGTTCAGTTGGCCACCATTTTTCCTTTTTACAAAAGAGAAAATTGAGAGCCAGATGATTCACTGGTGTTCCTAAAGGTCACTTAGGCTTGATGGAAGTCTACTGAACTCAAGAACTTCATGTCCTTGAGAAAAAGGACAAAAGAGTAGGAGATTTTGATCTCTGGTAGCTGAAAAGTAATGTCATAAAACAGAGACCTGTGAAATCAGCAAAAAACTAACTTCAGCAGGAGTGTAAATAGCTTACTAGCTTGTGTAACAAAACTAATAAGATCTCCCATTTCAGACAGGAAAATGTAGACTCGAGAGTTAGAACATGACTGTTTATGGTGACAGAACTGAAGAAGTGGAGGTCCCATCAAGGTTAGAGGATCCGGCTCAGGCTCACTTGGAAACTGAGCAATATCATTGTGAGTCAGACTGGATCTGCAGAGCTTTCTACAAATGTTGCATCCCAGGAATCCATGTGAAAAGCTGAGTGTAGTGGCATGAGTTTACAATCCCATTAGATTATAAACAAGTGGATTCCTGGAACTTCTGGCCACCCAGTCTGCTTAAATAGGGAAGTTTCAACCAGTGAGAGTCCATGTCTCAAAAAAAAAAAAAATCAAAACGGATGGGGTCTTAAGTAATGATACTTAGTGTTGACCTCTCTCTCTCTCTCTCTCTCTCTCTCTCTCTCTCTCTCTCTCTCACACACACACACACACACACACACACACACACACACACACACACACACAGGATAACAGAGATGTCAGCTGTTTAACAAAATAATGATTAAGGGTTGGGTGTGTAGCTCCCTGAAGAAAAAGACCATGGGGTTCACGGAAGAGCAGCCACGGAAGAGCAGCCATGAGAACCCAGGGATTGTGAGTGACTAGAGCATGCTGGAGTGAGCCGTCACCAGGGTCAAGATGCTCATTCTTGTGAGGGAATTCTGCAGTGGAAATGACTGTACCTGAAAACACTGGTCGGTTACTTCCCTCAGTGTGGGCTATCACACTATTGACAAGGGAATAATGGATCACCCTTCTGCAGAACTGTCCTGGTGGAATTTTTTGTAAGTAGCAGCTGGCTTTATTGCATGAGTGATTTGTTAGGTTATATTCAACAACATAAAATGTATAAATTAAATGTCTCATAATATTTCTAAGAGAATAGTAAATCGATAAACTTATTTTAGATTCCATGCCTCCAATAATCCTATATATTGCCAAAGATGGACATAGAATATTTTAATTCAACCTTTTTATGGAAAGAGATTAGAAATGGAAAAGAGAATCATTTTGTATTAGGAGTACAGAAATGCTCCTTCAGTATTGCACAGCACCTTATTCTACTTCCAAGTACATAAACAAATGTTAGATATTTTAGTACTGTATTTAATATTAACCTCTTTATGTATATATATATATATATATATATATATATATAACAGAACTGCAGAATTCTCAGAGAGACCCTTTCAATTCTAAACAATTTCAATAGGAAAACTTAAAAGCATAACTTTGTACATAGAGGTGATGTGATTACTCTAAAATTATTTCCCGAGCTGGTAGAAAATTTCTAAAGCTTGAAATCACTTCTTTGGATTAAAGCACACATTCTCTGCTCTATTTCTCTTTTTTCTAGAAGTTTGTTTGTAGCACTGAAGCCTGAAAGATTATTTTGGAAATCCTGTTGAACACCTTAATTTACTTCTTCACATTTGATTGAAAGTATTATGGTCCTCATTTCCAGCTAACCTTAAAATCAGATTAACTGGTGTGACATCACTCAGTTTTCTGAGAAGTGATTGGTGGATCAGACATAATTAACTGCACTGCTTGCCTGGTTACTACAGTGCCACAAAATTCCACAAAAGTATATAATAATAGTTAAAATGGTTAAAATTATAAGATCCACGGGGTCAAAAACAATGTGATCCTTTTATTAAAATAGTATTTTAAAGTAAATAATAATTTTTACTTCCATATACCTAGTGCTGGGAATGAGACAATGAGTATACTGTTAGTGCCAGCTAACGGAAATGGTGGATTTGTCAAAAATACTATTAAAAAGACATTCCAAATGAAAGCTTCAAATTGCCCATGGCAACTACCACATGCTTCTGTGTAAACAGGCTCATTGGATTACTATGAAAACTAAGAGAGTCAAACAGATCACGTAAGTCACAATTGCTATCCATTTCTATTGGCAAAGATGATGGTGTATTAATATTACAGATAAATTTCTGTGGTTTAGGTATTATATGTGAATATATTTAATAGTAATTGAGATGATAGTACATATAATATAAACATTAAAAGGATATATAACTAATTCTCCACAGTTTTAAAAATAACTAGATGATGAAGAGTGTGTGTAACTTTCACTTGTTGAAAACGACAAGGATAATGTCATTGTAGCTCAATAGTGTGAGGAATGGATGATAGTGTGATAAATTGTACTTTACTTTTCTAATGGATATAGAGAGCAGTTACTTCAATCAAAGTTATGCAGATAATAATTGCTTTTTAAGATTCAAACTTTCTTTTTTTTTGTATGTATGTGTTTGGGGGGCATTTGTATGCCACATGTACCACAGGTGTTCAGGTGCCTTAGGAAGGTAGAAGATGGTGTTATATTCCTGGCAATGAGAGTTACAGACAGTCTTGAGCCATCCCGTGTGGATGCTGTGTACCAAACAGGGGCCTCTGCGAAAGCACACAGTACACTTAACCACTGAGCCATCTCTATATCAGTTGAAGACAACTCTAAACCTCATAGTATCAGTTGACTGTGAACCTGAATCAGAAGATAGTAAATAAATTTAAGTGGTATCAAAGCCAATGGATCTGAAATAATTTTGATCAAATGATCTTTAAAATAAATTCCAGACAAGATTTAAAATGTTATCAAATGAATCAAATTTTACTTCTACTACTCAAGCTGACAGGTGACTTCCCTAGAGTGTACATATTGTAATTGGGGCCTGATAGGCAAATACTTCTACATATTATTATGGCCATTCTTCAGTTTGCAATGGCGGTGTCCTAAGTGACAATAAGACTTACTTTAACGTATTTACCTTAACCACTAGAACTACCAAGTACAACAAAGAGAATATAAAATAATCTACATGTGATTATTGGTCTTTGTGGATAATAGTATCTAGACATAAATTTCAGTAGAACTGAAAATAATCTATTATTGTCATGATAAATATGTGTTAGATCAACTTATGCATAGAAAAAGCTAAGTTAATGCTAAAGGTATAGTCTCTCATTGTGTAGAGAGCCACTGTGGATGGAATTTGAATCTGCAATGGAATTAAGGACAAGTACTTATTTTACAAGAGTCTGCCCATGTGTCAGGTAGTTTAATATTGATAATTCATAAGTAATATTTCATAGTTATTTTATGCTGTATCTAACATCATTCCAGCAATTATAAAGTAAGTCATTTTTATCATTTTGAAAGTGTCAATCATTGGCTTTTAAGTATCTCTGATAAATTGTCAAAGAGATCTCAGAAGACAGGTAATTAAATCTCTGATATTTTAGTTTTTGTCATGCTTTTTTTTGTCATTCTGAACAAATATTTTGTACCAACCTTGTCTCTATTTTCATGAAGAAGACAACCAAATGTATATAAATTTCAGGCTAAAAAAATGTAAACTTTTTTGAGAGTATAAAGTAGGAGCAGGGGGCAAACCACAGAGACACTGGGCATGTGGTATCACCTTTATCATCCTTATGAAGTTCACTAGCATCTCTGTGGGACTTGCTGAGGTCACATACTAGCAACATACAATTCTTTGTCTTGTTTACTATTCATGTATGACTTTTATAAGGTGAAGTCTATTGTAAAGATTAAAAATAAAGGAAATGTAATAGAGAAGACCAAATATTAAAATTGAAATCAAAATTTAAGGTTCAAGTCCTGAGTTGGATTCTTAACCTATATAATCACACCTAACCAATTTAATGTTTTTTAATCCACAATAAAGACATCCATATATGTTAAATTCAAATAAATAAATCTACCTGCCAGAGCTTGACATATTTGAAATCTTTCTTTTCATATAATTTTATCATGGTTTCAGGTAATCCTATACAGCTCACTTCATGATTCTTAATTTTTGTTGCTATGCTTATAACAGATTTCCTTAGATGTAAGAGCTTCTTGTGTTTGATGTTAAAGAACACTAAGTTCCATTTTAATGAAAGAGACATGAACTTTCTTAGATAAGAGTATTATTTTACCCTCTGAAAAAGTATCAGGAACAAATATGGTAGAATACTTAGTATTTTTTCAGCGTGCAAGAATGAACACAAAAAGATAATAGGAGAAAGGAAGAATAGGAAGAAAGAGAAAACAAAATTAAGCAAGATAATCAAGAAAATGTAGGGAGTTAAAAAAATGGTCTATGAGCTAAGATCTTGCAAAGGACATGAGTCTGAATCTCAACACTCATATTGGGTGGCCCAGAACTGCATGTAATTCCCACTCAAGGAGATCTGATGCTCTCCTCTGATCTCTGTGGGCACCTGGACTCACACACACATACACAAACACAAGTGTACACATAGTTTTTAAATCTTTTAGGTGACAGTACATTTGGGATAGAAACAAAAGATAATATATTTCATCAGCCCTCTGTTGCCTTTCAGAATGGTTTCACATGGTTGAGACTGTTTGGGACCCTTAGAAAATACTGACAATACTTCTTTTATAATCTAAATTTCTTTTGTCCCTGTGTGTCTAGCTGTGTAGTTCTTTTCTGTTGCTTGTAATGCAATACTACAGACTGGATATGCAGAAGAGAAGTTTATTTTCCCTTGTGACTTCGGTCCAAGATTAAAAAGTCTTATCTGGTGCTATGTTCTGGGAGAAGATTCTTGAGCTGCATAGGATACAATATACTAAGAAATTGTGTGTGTGTGTGTGTGTGTGTGTGTGTGTGTGTGTGTGTGTGTGTGTGTGTATCCTTGGTCTCCCTTCATGTAAGGCATGTGGTCATGGAGTTTTCATCCTCATGACTTTATCTGATCCTGTCACCTGTCAGGGCCATTTCTAAACATGATGATCAGTTTACTCCTGTCCTCATAATGCCTTACAATAAAGATCAATCTGCAGAATGTCAAAGGGTACTCTACCACATTCAGACAATAACTCAAGTTAAGAAACAATTCACATACAACATCTTGTGCAACTATTAATAATTGCTAATCTGTTTAAGTAGCTGGAAGTAATAGGCTATTTCTTTTTTCATTTTTTTTTACTTTTGACAGCTTTATACATGTGTATAATGCATTTGAGTTGTTTTAACTCTCATCCTCTTCTCTCATCCTCTCTCCTACTCTCATTTCTTCCCTACAAGGCCTATTGTGCTTTCATGCCTTATTATGTATGTGATCCACTGAGTTTCATTAGATTTGATTGAACAAGTGTGGATGGGAAATTATTTACTGGAGCTCAGGCAGCTAATCAACAGCTCTGCCACTAAAGAAATTGGCATTCCTATCTATGTGAGCCCCTTCAAGATTCAAGGAGCATCATAGAAGATGGTGTCGCAAAACATGAGCCAGAGGATTGGATATATGCAGCAGCGGGTGTCCTTTGGACATGCCAGGGGGTTGAATAGACTATTTCTCACATGTGTGTAGTATGCATGTGTGGAGACCAGAGAACACCTATGGGAGAAGGTTATTTCCTCTCATCATGGAGTCTCTGGGACTGGATTCAGTCTTGACACAAAACACCTTTACAGCTGCCTTGTTAGACCCCATAATTTACTTTTATGTATCTTACATCTGAGTCAATATCCTATCAAGTGACAAACTCTAGAGAAAAAAAATTATTTTCTAAGAAAAAAAAGTCTACTTCTACTTTAAAAGTGAGATGACATGTGACCCCTGTAGGAGGAAATGAAGCATTATACTACTTAGAGGGGGAGGCTCATTAGGATCCAAGTGTGTCCGCCTAGATAGCCTAACTAATTTTACAGGAATTTAATGCACCACTAAAACATTGAAATCTGTGAAATAGCTCCACTTTCTTGGTTTTTAAATTAAAGTGGTCTTACTGAATGGAAGCACCTTACCTGTATTTGTAATAGCAAAGTGTGTGTGTATGTGCACACATACACACACACACACACACACACACACACACACACACACACACAAAACAAACCTCAGGCAAGACAAAAAACATTTATGTGTTAAGACTTTTATCTCCAGGCTGGAAAGTTAAAATCACTGGCTGATCTTAAAGAGGATGTAGATTCAGTTCCTAGCACCCACATGGGGGCTCACAACCATCTGTAACTCCAGTTCCAGAGGATCTCATTCCCTCTCTGACTTCGTGGACATCAGGCATACATATGGTGCACATATACACATGCAAACAAAATGCATACACACATAAAACAAGATAAATAAATTAAAAAAAAGTTTTCTCTCCTCCAGCTGAACAAGATGCCCAAAGGAAAGAAGGCCAAGGGGAAGAACTCCCCCACACCCCATCATAAAGAAACAAGAACCAAAAAAAGTGATGAATCCTCTGTTTGAGAAATGGTCTAAGAACTTCAACATTGGGCAGGACATCCAACTGGAGAGAGATCTCACATGCTTTGTCAGGGCCCCGCTACATCAGACTGCAGCAGCAAAGGGGTGTGCCTGCCATTTCCCAGTTCACCTAGGCCCTGGACTGGCCACCAACTCATGGTACTACTGCCTCTGTTTCCCATGTGCTGGAACAGCAGGCATGTACTACCATGCTTGGCCTCATGTTGTTATTTCATCTAAGACCTTAGATCTAAGTAGATCCCTGGGCAAGTGAACAGTTCATTTTAAAAGAGGTAATTATGCCTGTGAAATGATGCAATAGAAAAGGTACTTTCTAAAAAGGTTGAGGAGCTAAGTTTGGTTGAGTCCACATAAAAGAAGAGACGAGAACTGATTCTCACAAGTTGTGTGACCCTCACATGCCTGTTATGGCATGCATAAACATGCATGTGTCATACACACACACACACACACACACACACACACACACACACACACACATACAAAAACAAGTAATAATTAAAGCCAGGTGTTGTCGCACACACAGGAATCCCAGCACTCACAGGCAGAGCCGGACTTTTAGCACAAGTTAGCAAGCAGCCGGGTTACCACATTGTATTCCTGATTCCAGGGAAACCTGGGCTTATGAGACCCAGTCTCAGAAAAATTTTAAAGAAGTAGTAATTCAGAGAGCCATGATA
This sequence comes from Peromyscus californicus insignis, assembly GCF_007827085.1. Taxonomy (NCBI): domain Eukaryota; kingdom Metazoa; phylum Chordata; class Mammalia; order Rodentia; family Cricetidae; genus Peromyscus; species Peromyscus californicus. The sequence continues at coordinate 5,690,373 of NW_026294617.1, read as the reverse complement.
GATATTTTATATAATTATACTAGCTTTCACTTTTGTCACTTTTGGTTCAAATGGGAGCAGTTTAAGTATAAACTATGTTACTCATTCATTGAAGAATAATATTCAAAAAAGAGCAAACCAGATTGGTGAAGAACTGAAGATAAATTGGTAAACGGAATAAAAGGATATATAATATAGCAAGTAAAATCAGAGCTTTAAAATAGTGTGGCTTAAAAAATTGGTGGGTCTCAAAAAAAGTGGGAATTGGGTGGGGATGAAATGGATGGGAGAAAGTGACGGGCAGTGTATGCGAAGGTAACAGAAGCAGAAATCCATGGATGACATTGTCAGTGAAAACTTGCAGCTACCACAGTAAAAAGCATGTATATAAAATATTGATAATGTATATGTGACAGAATTCCAGCTTACTTTTTGCAATATTTGCTCTTTATAATCTTCTTTACTGAACATAAATTTTAAAAAATACAATTTATATATTAACACTGGCAACAGATGATACACATATATAATAATCATAATTTAGCATATTATTAGTTGTTTACATTTTTATATGATGTTTTATAATATATCACAACAGTAACAATATAGATTTTTGTGCTAAGACTGACTGAATCTGAGTGACATTTTTCTGTTACTGAGTTGCCTCAATTTTCTACAGTGAAATTCTTCATGTAAAGAAATTAAAACAACGTCTAATAGGTAGTCAGTATATGTTATTGAAAGCACATTATTCATGGAAAATACACAAATATTCAGTGGCTCGTGGGAACACAGATTGGTCGAGTGTGGTGTACATGTCTGTAATCACACTGGAAGGCTGATGCAAGGATTACAAGACAGCTCATGCAAAATAATTCTTTCAGGCCATTCTGAGATACATCAAGGGACATGTCTCAAAAAAGAAAGAAAGGGAGGAAGGAAGGAAGAAAGGAAGGAAGGAAGGAAGGAAGGAAGGAAGGAAGGAAGGAAGGAAGGAAGGAAGGAAGACAAAAGAAAAAGAGAGAGGGGGTGAGGGAAGGAGAGAGAGAGAGAGAGAGAGAGAGAGAGAGAGAGAGAGAGAGAGAGAGAGAGAGAGAGAGAGAGAGAATGAAAAACAAAACCCGAACTAAAAAGCTAAAATCTGTAATTTTGTTTGTGATATGCAGTAACACTTCACTCACCTGTTTAGTGCACATTCAAGAATGTAGATTTGTTTGTTTTTCGAGACAGGGTTTCTCTGTGCAGCTTTGCGCCTTTCCTGGATCTTGCTCTGTAGACCAGGCTGGCCTCAAACTCACAAAGATTTGCCTGCCTCTGCCTCCTGAGTGCCGGGATTAAAGGCAAGGCGTGCGCCACCACCACCCGGCAAGAATGTAGATTTTAAGCTTGAATATTTATAAAAGAAGATCTCAGAAAGTTCATGGATTGATGATCATGTTAAACATTTTAAAATATTCTCAGGGTCTCACTCAAATAGCCCATCGCCAAAGCTAACTCCTGTTGAGGGGACTTTTACCACATTAGCAACAAAAACAAGTTTTGAAAAGACAGTATCTTCTGGAAACAGTCTCTGGCAGGAGTAAGGTCAAAGAGCTGGGGTCCAAGTATCGAGGACACAGACTAGCTGTAATCACGGAATGCAAAACAAACCCAAGGACCCTTCATTTTGCAAGGAGCCAGCCAGCTCTGAAAGTGAAGTACCCTTGTGCATTTTCTCATCACAGTGGTTACCAAAGGTGATGACTCTGTGGGATTATTAACATTGTTATAATTAGAACTCACTATTTCAGAAAGTAGGAACATTTTTCACACATTTTAGATTTTTTTTAATTTAGTTCTTTCGTGTAGGATGATGGTGGGAAGATATAATTGCACGAAGAAGCTGATTTCTTTAACAACCTCAAGATAATTGAGTGCCAATACAAAAATTCCACATTGGGTTTTCTTTTCAAACTCCCCTTTGGAGTTCCTGACACATTTTTATGGTATTGCACAGACACTTAAGATACAGCTATGGTCAATTAGTTTAAGCAGTTGTTTTTGAGAAATAAGAGAAACTCTTTAGTCGGTAGATGGAAAATAAATTGACATTTCTTCACATAGAATTTTTTTTGTTATATGTGCCTTTCTCCTCTTAGCAAAGATCTGGCAAACTCCAAAGAGGGGAAACAACACAATTTGAACATGTGTATTTTGTTCTTATATCCTTTGTCTTCTAAAACTGCAACATGCAAATGAACACAGAAAATGAAAATTAACAGTGATGTTACATTAATCAGCTTTCAATATTCACAAAATTGGTGCAAAGGGAATTATTCTGGCCTGAAGATGCAGTGATGTCAACTTGCTCAGAATTTCCTGCGATTATGCTGTTCTAACCAGAATGTTTCAAGTCTTCCCTGTTGTCTTTCCTACGGTCCCTCGTAAGCTGTAAAAGTCAACTCTCCTGTAGTTCAATCATGATTCGTGTTTTACACTGTAATGATGAACTTCAGCCTTAATAACTTGATGTAGTTAATTCCAAATATTTAAACAATGTGAAATGAGATTTAGCTGTAAGTCTGAATCTTGATTCATTTTCCTGTCCAAATGGAGACAATTTCTTCACCCACAGACTCCAAATTTAATTTTACAACTCACCAGCAAATTAGCAACAGTCCTTGAAAGAAAAAGAAACATCTTATTAAACACATTTTGATTAAAATTAGCTTCAATTTCACAAATAATGCAGTAGTAAAAACATAAAAACTATTTATTATATTTTGCTCCTGGAGGTAGCTGCATGCTTGGAAAAGAGAGTATGGCAGTATGAAGAGCAGCTGCTTATGAAACACTGCCTTCTCTTAACTCTGCTGTGGATTTATAGAATTTCCAGACAGACATGTTACTTATAATAAAGCTATTTAAAATTCCTCATTTAAATGAAGAAAATTGCATTTATTAAATATTCCATTGCTTTCCATGAATTAGCAACTAACTTATTTATAAATATGTTTCCTTTAAATTGAACCTGGAGAAATGAGAGTGAATTGAAATCATTTCTCATCCAGTTTATGCCCTTTCAGGAGTTCCACTCTTACCTTCTAGCCTTGTTTAAATCACCTTCCATCCCGGTACTCTCACCTCATTCCTATCATGTTCACTCAGTAGAAGTCCTTACTGGGAGTCCCTGTCCACATGCTACCCTGCACTCTTTCTGACTCCTAAGAACACTGGGGTAGACCCTTCACATTTTGTCCAATATGGCAGATTATTCTAGAATAGGAGAAGGTTGTTTGTTATCTGATTTATAGTAAAATGAATTGGTTATGATAAAATGTAATATTCACCCAAGAACTCTGAAAGGCATTTAATATGTGTGTGTATGTGTGTGTGTGTGTGTGTGTGTGTGTGTGTATACAATTATTTTCAAACCAAAGTACCAAACACCTAACCAATTTTATGCTACAACTGCAATCGCTTTCTTGTTAAAAGATATTTAATGAAGTGTACATATGTACACATACATATTTGTGTGTATGCACTACTCTGGGTTGTATCATCTAGTTATCATTAAAGATTTTTTAATATTTTAACTCAATTATTTATAACATGAATATATAGCCCTATGGAAAAACCACATATGTAAAAATAATTATTAAGAACTTTAAAATGATCTGATTAAATCTTGGTAGAAATATACAAAGGTGAATTATAATAATGATAAAGCATGGAAAAATACTTTTAAATTAGCATAAGTAACTTTATAAGTAAATCATACCTAAAGTGACTGGGGAAAAAGCTGAAAGTATTATAATAGCATCTGCACATTAGCAGCCATGCATATGGAAATATTTGTCCCCTGTCTCTCCTCTGGGAATTCTAAAACTTCTCAAAATGCTGAAAGTGTTACTATATTTAAAGTAAAGAGTTGAATAGACCAACATTAAATGATGTGTAAGAATCCATTTTCCTCCTAATAGATCAAAGGATTAGAAAAGAATCTATAAAATCAGCTCTGGTTTTAGAATGTTATTTCAGCTTCGTTATTTTATTTCCAAAGATAAAATCCAGAATTCCTTTTACTATAGAAAATATAATTAAACTGGAGATGTAATATAAGATCTTTCCTGGCAGATTTTTTTTGTATATACACCATTAATATTTTTCCCAAACAAATAAAGGAGTTGATAAAATTTTCTAGGGTAGTTAACCATAAAATTATAAAATTTCGAGTTCATGTGTAACTTATATTGCCCTGAGAAGGTTAACAATGCTCTTTTGTTCAGCCAAAAAGATAGTACAAAAGAAATATTCATGTTTATATAAGAAGAGAAAATGGATGGTTGAAAAGGCCTTGAGGTGATATATAGATGAAGGAGATATTACAAGGTCCTATGATGTAAAGTTTATTACTACGACAAAGGACTTCATTTATTGAATTTTCAAAAGAAAGGGGAGAGACATGTAGCTGGAGAGTTTTCTCTCCAGTCCCACCAAGCCCTGGCTGTCCGACAGTTCACTTATAAAATAAACACACAGACGCTTATATTATTTAAACTGTTTGGCCTAATGGCTCAGGCTTCTAGCTATCTAGTTCTTACATCTTAAATTAATCCATTTCTATAAATCTATACTTTGCCACGTGGCTTGTGGCTTACCGGCATCTTCACATGCTGCTTGTCACGGAGGCGACTGACAGTGTCTCCCTCCACCTTCCTGTTCTCTCAGTTCTCCTCTCTGTTAGTCCCACCTATACTTCCTGCCTGGCTACTGGCCAATCAGTGTTTTATTTATTGACCAATTAGAGCAACACATTTGACATACAGACCATCCCACAGCAGAGACAAGTATCAAAATTATTAACCAAAAATATCTTTAATTTCTTACAAAAAATGTTCATATATTTCAAAATATTTAAGAGGATGTCTCAAATCCAATTATTATTTGCAGGAAGCCTTGATTTTGTAATAACTTTAAATAGAAGTTGAGGATACTATAGAAAAAGACTAAGGTCTCTTTTTAAAAATCAATAGCCTTTAAAATCCCAAATGCTCTCGCTGTTGAGATGAATAAAGAGCAAGAATCCATCCTGAGCACACACAATGACTTCTATTACAAAGGAAAAATGAAAACGCTGCTGTGACTGCCACAGCCAATAGATCTCACCTCGGTGTATACTGTACTTTCTTCATTTTTAATTTAAATGCATATAGTTCCAGCGATGGGAACATAATCAGTGTTCACTTGTTTCAGAGCATAACAGAAGATGTAGAAGTTTTTCCCATAAAAAAAATATAACCTTTCCTGGGTGTCATTTGCTTAAAATATTTCCCCTGGAAACTTCTCTAGTTGCTTTTAGTCTGTGGCTCCTGCTGGAGTCTGCTCCTCATCACTATTTTACTTCTCACAGCTAGAACCTGCACCAAACATCAGGAAACTGTCATTTCTGGCTTCAGTTTAAAGACATGTAGCTTAGAGTTCAGAAAATTGTATTATTATTTGGAAATAAAAACATTTTAAAAAGATAAATTTACATTCTGAATTTTTTAAGCTTGGAAGAGCACACAATTTTATGGGCACACAGACATTCCCAAGTACCTGAAAGCATTTTATTTCATCATTTGTTTCCAAACCTTTGTGCTAAAATGGTTCTCTATTTTATAAAGGCAAAAGAAATCATAAAGTAACTAATACATTTGAATGCAAAGTTCCTTTAGTAGCTTTTTCTCATTATGAAAGGTATCATCACCAATAATTGGTTCAGGGGTATGCAATATTCACATGGAGTCAGATGAGATCCATTTAGTCCAATTAAATTCAAATAGCAGTTCACTGATAAACAGCCAGAATTTCTACAGCAAATCTGGAGATGCATTCAGATAGCTCCGGAACACTTGTCTTGGATACTGTAAACAGTGGCTCTTCAAACCGTATGCGCAGCCCCAGGTTTTGTGTAGACACATTCACTGTATCGATACTGACCAGTAATTTGTTATGTATTTACCAGTCAAAGGTCAGCTCAAATGAAAAAATGAGCCTTTTATTAATAATCTAATATTATTTGTTCACTGTCTAGGTTTCTATTAAAAATATCATATTTTGAGGTAAGGAGGAGAGAAAAAAATTTTCTTGCGTACTAGACAGTACTTCAAAGCTATAGAGAAACTACTCTATAAATACTAACTAACCATAAATAAATAAATAAATAAATAATAAATAAATAAATAATAAATAAAGTGAGCACGTGGTTATATAGGCAATCCCTTGACGTGCATGCAGGTGACCCAGAAAACATTCTCTTTCTAGAAAGCAAATCACTCTATGTTTAAATTTTAAGTTCAAAGAAATAAAAGGAAAGAAGGAAGGAAGGAAGAGAGGAAGAGAAAGAGAAAGAGATATTAAGAAGGGATTGCCCATTTTGTTTCTGCCTCTAGAAAAGCTGCAATGGTACCTCAGGGAAAAGAGCACCGGCTCCTAAGAAGACAGGCGGTTGGTTAACCAGCTCAGTGTTGTTTCAGCACTAGTCACGTGGCTGCAGCTATTGTTGCTCGTGTCCTCCATGACTATGCCATGCCCTTAATACACTGTTTATTAGTCAGTCCTTCTCATTGTTCTCCTCCTCCTCCTCCTCCTCCTCCTCCTCCTCCTCCTCCTCCTCCTCCTCATTCATGGGGCTCAACTCAGGGGAGCTAATGACAGGAGAGGAAGTCATTCCCTTTAGTGATGTAGCCGCTGGGAAGACACTCACTCTAGCAGAAAGCTCCATATCCATTTACAAGAGAGTCCCCCTGATTAAATCTAGTGGGTCACAAAGTAAAACAACACAGAACAAAAAGACATGAAAATAGAATGGGCACTTTGTATCAGGAGGGGAAAACGTTGGGGTTAGGAGTAAGGTAAGAGAAGGTGAAGGATTGAGCATTACCAGAATGTATCATGTATATTATAGAACTATAAAAAACTAAATTAATTAAAAATAGTTTTAAAAAGAGAGGGTTGTTATTAGAGAATAAAATTGGAAGAAATTCTCTATAATCATATCAGCAAAACATAAGGACAAGAAGTATCAAAATTCAAAAGACATAGCAATATTTATATAGGATACACAGTGAAATTTAAAAGAAAAAATATTTTATTTTTGTTTTTGTTGTATTTTCTAGGATGTTATAATAACTTTCCAGGAAACATGAGTGTTTCCTTCCTACTCAAATCCTGGTCCCTACACTTTTATCATAAGCATTCGTAATGCTTATGATGGGCAGCAATGCAAACTCAATCCTCGTCCTGAAACATCCAGGATATCCTTATTTAATCTAAAGTTAGACAATTATGTGTAGCCTTCAGCAGTATCTGCTACCCCTGCTGGCTTCTCAGGGCTGCTAACTGGCATTGAGACATTGACGCACAGCTGGATGATCCTGTTGTAACCTGCAGAAGCACACAGCTGAAGTTACGAGGTAGCTTTTCTTTACCAGTCTCTCTGCTGACCTCCCGTGACCTGGGGGCTGAAGGAAATGAATGTGGAGTTAGACTCCTGAGATGAAATTATAAGTGATTGCCAGTCTATCTGGAGAATTCATGATTGCCAGGCTTGAATGTTGTGCATTGCTGACATAACCTTTGAAAATGGCCATTTGTGTGTGTTTTCTCGTGTATTCAACAGTCATAGAATACAATCTCCTGTGAGATTATTTTTAAGATTCTTTAAGTGGTTTATGCTTCCTCTTAGTGCTTAGATATACCTTTCTATTGTTTAAAAGGGGACACTCCAAACAAATTAGCTAGCTTTCCTTCAAATTTCACCTGCTGTACAGGTTTCTTTCTTAGCTCTTAGAAGATATCAACCTACACACCATTCTTGGTCCAAAACAGACGGAGAGGCTGTTGTTAGGTACTCCTCATGATTTCTTTACTGTTCTTGTGTGCACTCAATATTTCTATTGCTTTTGATGAAACAGTAACCAACTATACATTGAACCTCAGCTGAAGTACAGCCTACACATTTCAGAATTCCTGAGACCCCATGAAAGAAACAAAGCTGTCCATCCTTCTGTGAGATCCATTTTCTGGAACTGTACTTAGGTGGAGCCTGTTCTCAGGTGACTCCAATGGTAAACACACATATCAGAAGATTGGCCTGTTACTCACATGGGGTGACATTTTTCCAATGAATAGAAAGTTCACCTGAGCTTGCCAATCGTGGGATCTAAGTAATTATTTAAGTACCAGTTAATTTTCATGTAACTGATGAATAATGAATCAGAAAAAAAAAAAAAACCCAACAGTTGGAAATCCCAGGGAAGGATAAATTCTCACCGTCTCATTAGAGTAGATATTTAGATTCTTTCTCTATTGGCTAGCTCTATGTCAATCCTAAACAAGTATTGCTTATCTCCTCCCTTTCCTTCTCCTATTTTTCTTTCTCTAATTTAGATTTCTAGTTCAGTAAGTTTTCTATTTCTGTTTGAAGATTGCCTTGGGCATCACTATTGGATCAGTGTGGTCAAATATTTGTAGACTGCTTCCTAAGGTGAAATATAAATAAATAACGGCTAGTTATTATGTGCTGGTATCACATGTGTTTTGTCTCCTAATTCTCACAACACTATGAAGTTGGTACTATCACCTCTATTTCAGAAGTTGGTCGTGAGTTACGACGGATTGCAGAACTTGTTCCAGGTCCTTTGGGTAGTGAGCAGAATCAAAGAAAGCCAGGAAGATTTTGTCAGAATCAACAACCTGAACTGTTTTGCTACATTTCCCCAAGGTCTCAGATTCACTTTTTGTTTGTGCCTAGTCACAGGATCAGAGAGGTAAAACACACAGCAGAGTTTTATAAATAGTGAAATACATGTTTTAAAAATATACAACTAAGGGCCAGGGCTGTAGCTCAGTGGTAGAGTACTTGCCTGGAATGAATGTAATGATCCTTGGTACAGTTCTCATTACTGCCCCCTAGAACAAAAGGAAACACAACAAGCCAGCAATGACCACTAAAAAAAAAGAAAAGAAAAAGAAACAATGAAGATGCAGTGTGTTGAGAAAAACAAAGATGGCGGAATCTGATAGACCCATGGAGGCTCCAAAGGGTGACGTGAGAGAGGAAAAAGAGTCCGCAGAGCCTGCAGTAACTCTTCAACAGTCAAAAAAGAAAAAAAAAGAGTCAAATCTGTGGGGAAGATGCTTTTAAAAAGTGGACTCACAAAATGGGAAAGATGGCAGAACAGCGCTGACCACAGTGGAGAACGACGAATCTATACCCTTTCCTGGCCGTGTCTCAGCCATCAGGTTGCAAGCACAGAAGTTATGCCTGATAAGCCTTGAGGCTGCCTGCATCTAGGACCGAGAGACAAGCTGCGGCCTGGAGCTCCTGCAGAAACAGGTCAATGCTGATTTGGGTGGGCCCTAGGCCACATTCTGCCTCCCAGCATGGAGCTGCCGTGCCTGCAGCCCTTGCTGCTTGCCCTGCCGGCTGCCTGCAGCTACAGGCACAGCAGCTGTGCACGAGGCTTGCACACAGAGGACCGGGCGGTGTGTAGCTGCCTGGAGCTCCATTGGAAACATGCTGAATAGGGCCCGCCAGCTATGATAAACAAATATGTGATGGAGAGATGGGAAAGATGGAAGAATGGAGCTGTGTGTCAGTGGTGGGGAGAGAGAGAATTAGAGGGACAGGTGTGAGAGATGGCTCCGGTCGGCAGGGGAACACAGTGTTGCTGAGTAGGTCAGGGTTGTGCAGCAGCCTGGAGCTAATGCAGACTCAGTCCCCCAACACACTATCCAGCTTCGTGATCACCCTGGTTCTGAGCAACGACAGGGTGTCGGAGATGAACAGTTCATTTTCTGGACTAGACTTACTCAAAAGACATCTATAGTCGACGCTACCCCTGAAAGCCGTGTTGGTATCCATGGCTCTGATACACTGCTCCAGGCTGTGTTGAAGCCTAACGCTCTGTGATCTGGTCAGCCAATGGAGGCCATGTCAATGTTCAAATCCCTTGCTACCACAGTAGGCCAGGTGGACTTCCTTGGTCTGTGCTACCAGAGGAGGTCATATTAGCGTCAGTGGTTCAGGTTGCCATTGGAGGATATGTTGATGTGAATGACATGAACTGCCATTTTGAGGTCCATGGTTCTGCTGCCTCAGGAGACCATGTTGATTTTGTGACTCATGTTACCACTGAGAGTCATGTGGACGTCTGTGGTCTGTGCTGCCACCTGAACCCATGTTGATGTTGGTTGTCTGGATTGCTGAGGGAGAACATCTTGATGTGAGTGGCTTGTATTGCTGCCTAGGGCCGTGTTGGGGTCCATGGTCCTGCTCCAGCCAGTTGTGTTGATTTCTGTGGGCCATGCTGCTGCCAAGGGCCATGTTGATACAGATGGCCTGTGCTGTCACCTGAGGCCATATTGATGTCTGTGGCTCAGACTGCTGCTGCCAGGGACCATATTGATGCCCTTGGCAGATATTGCCCCAGAGGCCATGTTGATGTCCTTGGCCTGTGTTGGTGCTGAGGGCTATGATGGTGTCCATGACCCATGCTACAGTAGAGAGCCCTGTAGATGTCAGTGGTCTGTACTGCCACTGGAGACCATGCTGAGGTCTGTAGCACATGCTGACCCTAGAGACCATGTGGATGTCTATGGTCTGTGCTGTCACCAGAAACCATTTATAAGTCTAATGTCAGTGCTCTCACAGACTGTAAGGGACAAGGAAGCTACTTTTGCAGTGACATCGATGACTGCAGACTCATGTTTGGGAAAGAGGTACATAGTCTTCTCCCTGCCCCCCCCCCAAAGTAACAGTTTAGATAGGAAACCCTCAAAGAGAACTCTTAAAAATTGTGATAAGTATGCTGAAGTGTAGCTCTTTACAATTAATGGCTTCTGGTGGAGTGCAGGTAGGGAAGGATTCAGTTTTCTTTAAGGGGCTGGCCGCTGGGAGACAACCATACTCCAGTAAGGATATGGGCAACAGAAATTGGACTTGTGGATTTTTTCTTTTTATTGTCTTCTTTTTGAGGGAAGAGAGGTCACAAGGGTGGAGGGTGGGTCTGGGAGGACTGGGAAGTGAGTGTGATCAGGGTGCATGATGTGAAATTTCCAAATAATCAATAAAAATATTATGTTAGAAAAAATTAAAACATTTTTTAAATGCAGTGTATTGTTGACAGCCACAGAATTAACACAGAGTACAGCATCTCCTTGTGCTTTCTCTGTGAAGATGCTCCTGCTGCAATACTACAATGTTTGATATGGGAAATCAGCCTTTAACATTGCTTGTTGAACCTCTTTTTTTTTCCCCCATGAAGAATGAAATGTGTATTTCTGCCACTGACTTTGATTTTCATCAAGGTAAAATAAACTGTTTTTGTTTTCAATTAAGATATTATAAAATATTACATCAAATCCAACCTAAATATATATTTCTACATCTTCTACATGATAGTTTGCATCTCAGTCATTACTAACTTATGGTTCCTTGCCTCTTTATGAATAGTGGATGTAGATGATTTTGCTCTGGCCTAAGCTTCCCCAGAAGAGGCAAGCCCCCAGGTGAAGAGGAAGCAGAGGCTTTGACTGAGCTCTACTGAGGCTCCTCTGGAGCATGGTCAATAGAAATGAACCTCTGAACGTCCCTCAGCTTTTCTCTCACCATATGAAATGACAAACCATAGAATAGAAAAGAAAAAGAAAGGTAGGACAGGAAGGAGGCAGTTTCTATCATACAAGCTACACATGTGAATGAAAATGTGTAGGAGAACCATGAGCTTATCAGCAGGTTTTATTCTCCCTATGTGCTTGCCTTTTCCTCCTGTGTGCTCTAAGATCAGCTTCAAACTCAAAACTGTCACTACTAGTTATCATCTTGTATTTTAGAGAGAAAATATGAAAGCCATGCTCATGAAAACATATTTTAAAGAGAAAACAGAGTGGTACTATTCATAATATTTCCTTAATTTTCCTTCACTTCAGAGGGAAGGAAGATCCGAAAAACCCTACTCTGTTGCCACAATAGCATTTCCATGCAATGTGCTTCTGGTGACCTTCTGAGGATACACAGTTAGTTCATCCCCAGTGTCCTTAAAGAGAACAAGAATGTTCAGCTTAATTGGCATTCAGAAGTTATGGACAACTGCCAATTCTAATGCAGACTATAGAATCTAACTTCAAATGTGTCTTCTATCTTCTCTTTCTTTACTCCATCAAGTCTTTAAATTTTCTAAGCCGTTATCAAGATGAACTGGCTTCACACCAGGGCTTTGGAGAAGAACAGCCTGGGAGCTCATTGCTATTCTCTGGGACTAGACATTCCCAGGGGCCATACCTAAAGCCAGTGAATGCAAAGAATAAATCAAACTCTGGGAGCTCTTGAAAAAGCTCAGTTTTCTTCTGAGAATGGAACTTTAACCTTGCCTGGCACATCAGAGATCTAAAGAATACAACCTCCCATTTATTTGCATTAGCTAGAAAGGCATTGTGCCAACATAGTGTCTGATTTTCAGCAAACACAATTTTGTAGGAGAGAGTGGAAAAGAAGGATTGAGATATGTATCTGAAGTAAATTAATCCAAATACAAAAATCTACTTATGGTTAAATAAGTATAAGCAATAATGATACGTGTTTTCAGAAGTAAGCTTTTAAAAATAAGAGCCAACACTTCTTATTAGAAGACACAGAACTTTACAAAGAACACAGCCCCCGGCTAAAAAGCTGTGATACACATAAAAGCTGGCATGTGATCTATGAAGAACACAAGGAAAGGAGATCTTAGTGTACTTAAAAAAAATACTTATCTATCAATCTCATCAATAGCGCTAATGCCTGGCCACGGGTTAATGGCACATATTAGCATGTAGAAGGGAAAGCATGGCAAGCAATTCTTAAAGGAGTGAGCTTGATGGCATGATTGCCTTTTCCCTTAATCTGACCTTCCAATTAAATTGTTCATATTTCCAATACATCTATTTCTGGTAGTTGCTATGCACCTGATATTTAGAGAAGCATTTCAGTCAAGTAAGTAAATTTAGTTAATATTTAATATTACAAGCAAAGACATTATTCACTTTTTTTCACTCCAGCATATCACATAAGGAGATGTATTATAAATTTCTTGTTCTTGTATTCCTGAAGTAGACAAGTTCTTCTGGGCGCCACTATCGTCCTTATGTTGCTCTTTTTGTCTAAAGTAAACTTCTTGTGTCTAGTCCGTTTCATCTTTTGAGATTCAGGTAAAATGTCACTTCAGCAAGGTGCATGTCCCTACCAAGTATAAAATACGTCTCACCAATTCAGCCCTTCCCTTTCTTTCTTTGCATTGATCTAACATTGTAATCTCATGTTTGCTTACCTAGGTATTAGTTGCTTGCATCTTCCAACACCCTGAACTCTGTTATGCCTTGGCCATGCCAAGACATATCACTGTATCAAATACAGAGATAGTGTCGTAGGATTTCTATTACTGTGAAGAGACGCCACAACCGTGGCAACTCTTATAAAGGAAAACATTTAATTTCGACTGGCTTACAGTTTCATATGTTTAGTCCATTATCATCATGACTTCTACATGTGGATCCACAGGGAGCAAAAAGAGACTGTGAGTACACTAGGCCTGGCTTGAGCTTCTGAACCCTGAAAGCCCACCCTCAGTGACATACTCCCTCCAACAATGCCACACCTATTTCAACAATGCCACACCTACTCCAGCAAAGCCAACTTTCCCAATAGTGCCACACCATATGAGCCTATGAGGCTATTTTCATTCAAACTACCACAGATAGTAAGCAATGAAACCTGAATAAATAAATGAAGCAAAAGGTGGAATATATAGGTACGTACATTTGAAATTCAAGTTTTTCTTCTTTCACGTTCCTTGGTTCTACTTAAAGCAAAACAAAGACTAGCCATCTCAGAGAATTGCATTGTGTGATTTTAATTCCTCACTGGTCTCCCCCTAACTCTTTGTTACCCTCTTCTCCATGTTCTCTTCACAAGCCTGCTTTTTATTCTGTGTTAACTATGTCTTCTAAAGACTCTATCCACTTCTAAGTCTAGAATTTGTCTTTGGGGTCACATGTAGATCCTTTATTAACTTATTATGTATATACACAACTAAATTCCCCCTCCAAGGACATATTACTACTTTCCTTACATGCATGTATCTCTTACCTGAAAACCTTCATTGATTCTTTCTGGTCCTCATGTATCCAGAGCTCACAATCATGTTTTTATTTACATGTCTATGCCCTCTGATAAATTATGAAACTTTTATGTGTAGAAATCCATTTAATGGTCTTAGTTCCTAAAGTGATGAGATGGTCCCTGCTGATGTTCAGTGCTTATTGGCTTACCACATGATTTGGTAGTTTGTGTAGGTATTTTCAGAGCCATGTTTAATGGGGAAAATGATGTCATACTTATGGTGTTGCTTTTAAAAATTATATTCCACCCCTTCATCCTACAGCTTGGCTCTAAGTTGGGAATCATTCAATTATTATCATTACAGCACCACCAAGTCCAGGTCTTCCCTCCCTCACAAAGTCTCCTTTGAGAGCATGAACACTAGTACCTGGATGGCCTTTGCAGGACTGCCATGGCATATTCTACTACATGTTGGTAAATATTCTTTCTCTTTTGCTAGGAAAAATAGTTTTCCTGATCAGCATCAATGATTTTTTAACATATATTTTCATCAGGAGAATAGACAACCATGGTGAACCATTCACATTTTTTTTTTTATCATTTCATCAATGTTTTCACTGGAAGAGTTCAGATCTTTACTTTTAGAAAAGACCTCATTAGAGTAAAACGTGGGTCAAGGTTTACTCTGATCAGAGACTATACAACACCTAGTCTTCCTGCCCTGCCAGAAAAATCCAAGAGAGTTCCACAAGCATGTATGCACAGTATTGAGTATCCCAGGAACCTTATTTAGGGGAATTTGTAGATGGAAAATGAGACATTTAGGACTAGATGAATCCTTTCCTACCTTTCTATGATATTTCTTCACAGTCATCAAGGCAAACATAAAATCATTTTAAAAGTTGAAATAAATGAGTCAACAAACAAATAGATTTGGAAGATGTTAAAGTTTCAAAAATAAGAGTTATAAAGGTACATTGTGAAAATAAATTACATTGGCCTGGAGTTGGATTTAGTTCAAGAAGAATAAATAATCTAATTTTAGTCACAGATAGGTAGCCAATAAAAATCAAATTAAAGGCCCTCCTCACACATCTTATAGATTACTCTTCCAGAAAGTCACCAGCAATTGGAATGAAGCATGCTAAATCAGATTTCACACAGATGGTAAGGGAGTCACTTTCTTGTATTCTTGTAGAGGAGCCTACGTATATCTATATATGTGATTATATTTATATATGCATTTTAAAATGTAATTCTCCTCACTAATGGTACAATGATTTAATATACTTTTTTAAAACATGGAATATTTTTCATATAATATTTAAATAAGTACAATAAATAAAATAAGTTAAGTGGAACTATTAAAATAATGTGGGATGTATACATGTATAGTGTACACATATGTATATGTACACATATACATGTGGTATGGTAATAGATGTGGTAGTCATGATGGAGAAAGGAGGGAGAACCATATAGACCTGGGTATTCTCCTCTAATCTGTACCCCACAGAGACTCCAAAAAGGTTTTCACAAGACATGGACTGAGTTCTTCAAGTCATCATCTTGCAATCAACATACTGCAGTGGTGTAAAACTGGAATACAGCTGAATGATATATAACCAGAGGAATAGTATTTGATACAGAAGTATGTCTCTATATAAAACTGCCATCTTTGTAACCAGAGGAGTAGTATTTGATACAGAAGAATGTCTCTATATAAAATTGCCATCTTTGTAACCAGAGGAGTAGTATTTGATACAGAAGAATGTCTCTATATAAAATTGCCATCTTTGTAACCAGAGGAGTAGTATTTGATAGAGAAGTATGTCTCTATATAAAACTGCATCTTTGTAACCAGAGGAGTAGTATTTGATACAGAAGTATGTCTCTATATAAAATTGCCATCTTTGTCTTATTTTTTGCAAGCAATAAGTCAAAATTTTAAGACTTTTAGGGACTTACCAAATGATTTACTCAGATAAATCAAACTTATCTGAGTGTCCCAGTGACTTACTTAGTATAGGTTTTCCTTCAGATGGAATGGGCAGTTGAGAACAAGTGGCCTCTCTATATATGATGACTGCATTCTATTTTTTCTGTACTAGGTACTCATCTAGATGGTGTGGATTCTCACAAGACTACCAGGTTTACACTAAGTTTTGGTCAAAGTAGTCCAAAATAAAATGGTCAAACAGGGCTAAATCCAAGGACTTAATCTTTATCGTAAGCTATTAGATTTATTTAGCTAAATTTAAATAATTCATAAATACACAAGTGTGTTGTTCTTTAGAAACCTTTCCTAAATTAACTTGGATTAACATGAAACATCCTCAGTTGTGAAGCTACCCACACACGCTGAACTCAAGAGCAAAGTCAATTTTCCTTGTTGTCACGGTTTACCCCTTTGAAGAGGATCTTTCTATGTCTCATTGCCGACTCTCTCAGTCTCCGAAGTCTATTCGATCATTCAGAAATCATCCTACAGTGAACGAAATGGACTCTCCAGTCCTCACCAGCCTTCTCCTGACAGATTTGGATTCACAGATTACAATGAAGCCTCATCGTACAGCAGGACAGTCAAATTTGGAAATGAAGTAAGCAAGACAGATGGCCTAGTGTGGATACATCACTTGTCTCAGAGACGCATGTGTCGCAGACGTGTGGCCACAGAGGCCTCATGAAGACACAAGCAGTTTGACTGAGGCTCAACATCATTTGTTCTCTCAATCACTACACTTAGCATGCTTGTGGAAATCACAGCAAGAGGACTATCTGGAGCCAGTGTTTTGAAGATTTTTTAAAATAAGAAATAATTTCAAAGATAAGACTAATTATTGCCATTAATCATCATCACTAACAAATATTACAAATGAGTTGTTTCAAAATTTATATGTGTAATTATAATGAATTTCTTTTATATGGTAGTTATTATGAAACAATAAAAGCGTATGAAAAAATCTCTTCCCAAACTGATTGGTGTTTACTCTAATCTCTATTCTGTATTTATATTGCTCTATTTGTCTCCTGGTCTTTCCTCTTTGCATGATCACATGCAGAAGTACTCCACTCAGGTACTGCTAGGTGCTACCTTCTTACTTCTCTATTGTTGGTAGTTAAATAAGAATTAGGAAAACTAGGTTAGGACATTAGGGAACCAGCATAGGAATTTGTACATTTTCCTGAACCACTTCAGACTCTTTAAATTAAGAGACCATGCAATGCTATCATTGTATGCTCAGCATCTAACACAGCCTAACAAAAGACTCTTGTCATTCACTTTTCTTAATGAAGAAACATTAATTTTTATGAATGGTTAAATTCAGATTATGCCAACAAGTAACACTCCTTTAAATGGGAATTCAAATAAACTCCTTAAGGAATGAGTGGTACAAGTTCTTTACATAGTTGGTTTTAATTAAATTACGCACTTAAAAACTAAGAAAGCAGGGTGAGCAGGCACCTCACAGTTCCACGATGACTACCGTTGAGAAAGCCAGTTCTTGAGGTATGGATGTAGCTCAATAGCAGACCATTTGTTCAAATATATGCTTTGTTTGATTCCCTGTCCTGGGAAGAAAAAAAGAAAATGAAAATGAAAGAAAGGAAGGAAGGAAGGAAGGAAGGGAAGAAGAAATAAGGGGGCAGACAGTGAGAACAGGAGGGTGGGGAGGAGAGGAGAAAGGAATGAAAGAACAGAGGGAGGTTAGAAGGGAGA
The DNA here is from genome assembly GCF_007827085.1 of Peromyscus californicus insignis. Taxonomy (NCBI): domain Eukaryota; kingdom Metazoa; phylum Chordata; class Mammalia; order Rodentia; family Cricetidae; genus Peromyscus; species Peromyscus californicus. The sequence goes on along the minus strand of NW_026294617.1, from coordinate 5,672,548 downwards.
GAACAAATAAGTCCGTTCTTGGAACATACTATCATCACCATCATTTACCTCATCCTTTTTTCTTTTACAAACTAGATGCCAAGTCATAGATCACATGATACATTTATAATACAATCATTAATAACTGGGCTTTGATTTCCATATAGTCATTCAGATTCTAGGTGTCCTTCATTCTTGCAGTAACTATGTACATTTTCAGTGATCTTTGTTTATTCAAGCAGTGGTTTTATCAGGTGTAATTTTACCTTAGTGGCATTATAATGGCAATATATTTAAAAGTAGGTGGAAGGTCACCTTGAAACTGGCTATCTTTGAGATATAACAATGCTGTACAAAATATCTAGATGGTTAAGGATAAATTTTTGACTTGAAATATTTTAGTAATCTTCTGTGACTTAAAAAAACTAATGATAATGTCACGATTGAAAAGCATCTGTTCATTTATGTCCTTTACATTTTTATTAGGTGTGATCATTTTTGAGCGGTCCAATTAAAATGAATACTCCCTGTGGATATTCTCATTTTTTTATTTTCTTAATTAAGAATATCTACCAGAATTTGTTTTTAAAAGTGATTCAATTTGCAGAAATTAGGGCAATAGGTTTAAAAACTGAGATTTTCATAAATGGCCCCAAAGGCAAGGGAGTATGTCAATATTCTTCTTGAATTAACACCAGAATGTGAAGATTCATTAAGTAAACACATTATGTTGTGAAGAGGGAGGTCGTGTGTGTGTGTGTGTGTGTGTGTGTGTGTGTGTGTGTGTGTGTATCTGTCTGTCTCTGTGTATATCTATCTGTCTGTCTGTGTGTGCTTTAAGCCAATGACTCTGGCTTTTGCCACTGCAGAATAGCTGAAGAGCTTCTACTCATTTCCACTTGGGACACTTTGAGAGTAGTGTGACAATGGTTATAAATGTCACTGTAGAAAGATGTTAGCTACGTATAAATGACTATAATTATCTAATTTTATGAATGTTTTCTTAATATACAGTTGGGAAGTTTCCATTCATGGCAATGGATTTCAAATACTTAATCACTTCATTCCTGTTATTATTCAAAATTTTAAGTATAGCTCAACTTATAACTCAAATCATCTTTAGATATAATTCATACTTATTCTTTCAGATAAAAAATAATGAATGGATATGGAAAATGATGAACAGTCTACATAACAAATATCAAACAGAAAATTTGGCAGTTGTTCAATGTATCTGATCAGTACAGACTGTCAACTGGAATATTCATGTTCCTAAAAAAGAGCTTTTTAAGTTACTTGCATTTAGGTGTACAAAAGAAATGATTTTTATATATTAGTTTAGTATATGCAATTCATTTCTATTAAGTTTGTGTTAAAAAACATAATTCTACTAGTTGCTCAATCTTTTAAACTAGGCAATCATTTAATTCAAAATAATTTCAATTGATATGTATATTGAGGAAAATTATGTAGTGTTTGGAGCCAGTGTATCCAGCCATAAATGAAAACATAATGTTCAGTGGGACAATCTCTCTTTGGTTTGCAATGAAAGTAGTTTTGAAGAGCTATGAAGCAGCCCCTCCAAGACAGGAGTGAGCAGTGTCAGGGGCAGGGACAGAAGCACAGCTCCACTCTGGCCCTGCAGCAGCCTGGAGAGTTCCTGGAATCTTTCAGAGATGTCAGCTCAACTAAAACTGGATCCTTCACTTCAGTGCAGAAAAGAATTTCAGGCTGAGCCACTGTAAAGCAGCATTGCGGTTTATGTGCTCAAAGAAAAGAAAGGTTTCGCCAGAGAGCATGGGCAGGTGCTTCATAAGAAGAGGGACTAGCCGGGCGGTGGTGGCGCACGCCTTTAATCCCAGCACTCGGGAGGCAGAGCCAGGCGGATCTCTGTGAGTTCGAGGCCAGCCTGGGCTACCAAGTGAGTCCCAGGAAAGGCACAAAGCTACACAGAGAAACCCTGTCTCGAAAAACCAAAAAAAAAAAAAAGAAGAAGAAGAGGGACTAGAACCTAAGTGCCAAAGGATGACTAAAAACTTTCCTCTTTCTTCTTTTCAATACATGGGGTTAAAGGATTACTCAGGGTTGCCTTGGATAGGACACAAGTCACATCAGTTAAATCCTGAAGGCAAAACTGCTGTGGTGTACAAAGAAGGCAGGATGCCTCATTTTCATGTAAAGTGTGTTTCTAGTTAGACTCATATCAAATTGCAGATTTACAGCTGGATAAGGAAAAAGGACTTAAGCAATGTTGGAATTTTGATTCCCAGAGGACAAAAGCCTTCAACTAGACTCATAGTGGAGGGTTCCTTTTCTGTCCTTACCCGATAATGTAAAACGAATCTTAAAAGGTCTTATAAATAAGACACCTGGAGCCAATTATTGGGGTGAAAGCTGAAAGATCAGAGAAGCAGAACAAGCCACAGCCAACCTCACCTTGACAACTCCTCAGTCAATCCTGCCTCCACGAATCCTCAGACTGAAAGCCTCTGAGTCCTCACCCCTGAACTGCTTAAAAGCCTCTAGTTCCTGGTCCTCACGCCTTATATACTTTTCTGCTTCCTGCCATCACTTCCTGGAATTAAAGGTGTGTATCCTTCCCAAGCAAAGACATGAGATCTCAGGTGCTGGAATTAAAGGTGTATGCTACCACACCTGGCTCTGTTCCCAGTGTGGCCTTGAAGAGGCCAGATGGATCTCTACCTCCCAAGTGATAGGATTAAAGGCTAAAGTTGTGTGTGCCACCACTGTCTGGTCTCTATGTCTAATCTTATGGCTGGCTCTGTCTCTGACCTCAGATAAGTTTATTAGGGTGCACAATATATTGGGGGATGCAATATATCATCACACTATAATTCCCCCTGTTTTTCTGTCCTGCATCAGAAGGTGTGGTATAGACTCTTATTAGAGATGAGGATGCCCACTCATCACCACAGGCCAAGTCTTTCTAGTAGATAGGGACTCCTGGCCAGGGAATCTTGGGAAGTTACAAGTGTAACTGTCTACAGTGTGTACTGCTAGGCTCTAAGCGTTAAGTCTGGATTTGCTATTCCCGCAAGCAATCCTCCATCAATTCCCCCAGGGTATCATTTCTGCTTCTGTCACTGATCCGGCATTAACATTCATCTGATAAAATCAAAGCCTTTCCCCACAAGTGCTGGACCAAGGCAAACACATTCCCAGAGAAAGTAAAAGGGAAATTTGCATACAAATCTCCTTCATAATGTTGCTAATTTGCTGCAACTTGCAGTAAAGCTCTTAATAAGATTAGCCAAGATCAGGCCTGTTTCCACTGAGAGTTTGATTTGCCTTCCCAAATATTTTTCCTTTTATGTGTGCCTGTGTACTTGTTAGACTCAATTATTTGCATTTCACCATCTTGTAATTTATAGTTTTTGTAGTTTTGTGAAGTTAATGCCCCCCCAAAAAATTTAACGTAATTATGTACACAATCAAAAGTTTGACTTGTGTATCATATATCATATACATGCAGTGTGTGTATGTGTGTGATATAGTACATTGGTTAGTGAAAATAAAAAGAGGGTCAATAGAGAAATTTTCTTACAAAATTCAGGAAATCTGCTGCCTGAATGTATAGAAAATACCTGAGATAGTGGGAAAATATGTACAGCACATATGTCTGAGAGTGTCATAATTCTGTAGTCCTCTTCAGGAACGATCTGCTAACCAGAATGTGGTGTAACAGACAGTCCCTGAATGACACAGCTTTGGCCTGCCAGGGTTCATGTAAATGAGGATATTTAAATTCTTCTCTTGAAATTTCAAATAATTTGAAAAAAGTACTTGCAGAAAGACTTCGTAGCACTGACTTATCTAAACAAAGCAAGTTATGTCATCAATGCATGAAACGTACATAGTTTATTGCTGGCTGCCATAAAAGGCTCAGGGAACGTTGCCGGGAGGGGACAGGCAGGTTCTAAGAGCCAGAGGGTCAGGGGGTGTGCTGTGAGTGTGTCTCCTGCCAGCGTCAGAAGCTAAACCATAAAGTCTCACCAACATGACCACCCAAGCATGAGCTGACGTGCCAACGTCACCAACGGACGTGCCAAATTGAACAGGGACTCAGCCCTACACAAAGAACTGTAGGCAACTGAGGAAAGCTGGGGTTAGGAGAAGTGGTCTAACCTGGGCAAGAGCACATGAATCTGTTGTCCAGTGCCAAATGGTCATCACTAAATCATACAGAAGTAACATTATATGGACTAAGCAGGTTATATTTAGGAATATAAATGTATATACATATACATGCATGCAATAACAATTAAGGAAAAAGGAGGCCATGAGTTTGAAAGAGAGTAGGAAGAGGTATATGGTAGGGTTTGAAGGAAACAAAGGGAAGGGAAGGGCATTTTAATCATATTATAATCTCAAAAATAAGAAATAATTAAATATATTTAAAATACAATTTTTATCAGAACAAACATGGAGCATTTTGAGAAAAATGTATGCACACAAAAAGCTGTGACATTGAGTCGAACGACATAAAACTAAGTGTGGAAATAAGGTTCCACAGCAGTGATTTATAGGCTAAAGCTACTGAATTTAGCTGTTCAATTCAGGCTAATTCAGCTGTTACAAAGTATCTGTGGAGAAGGACGTGTGATGCTCCACCTCTGCTGGAGCTCCTGGTTTCTTCAGTAAGTGGTATATGGAGACAGCAATTGTGATTTTTCAAAGGTTCTCAGGCACCTTCTATTTTATTTAGTATCATGAATATACAAAATACATATCATTTTTTGTTTGTGTTTGAGTGGGGATTGCAGTCAGCAGTGATTATAATTAAATTTTGAGGAAGTTAAACTTATTCACAGATTTTTCAGCTAGGGCTCCATACTCCTGACCTAGGAGTTGCTGAAAGTGGGCTCTGCTTCTTAGTCTTTCCCGTGCATCCCTGTACCTGAGAATCTTCTTAATTCCAACTTTCATTGAATGAATCCAGAAAGAAGTTTTCTCTGAGTTTCAAACAGAACAGGATTCCTGATCTGTCTAATAATCATGCTAGTAAGAGTGCATATGACATTAAAAAGAAATAGAACCTTGTCCAGTTTAAAGAATTTAGTGTATAGAAGTGAATGGCCTATCTGAAGGTCAAAGAGGGGGTAATATCTTAGCAATACATATTATATTAGAAAATACATTTCTTAGGAAATGTGTTATGTGTTTTTTGAGGTAAGTTAGCTTGGTTAACTTAAATAAGATCTCATTAAATGAAAAAATTATGCCCCCAAATGAAGATATCAACTGAGTTGGTCTCCCTGTTGTGAAATTCTGATATGAATCATTTAAAATATAAATGACTTTATTAAAACTGGACATTTCTATTAAAACCCAAAACAGAGTTTAAAACTAAATGTGTAAATCAAAAGTGAATGTGTGGTGGGTACAAGTAGGAATTACAGAGGAGTCAAATCCAGCACTGACAGGAAACCAGCTCTAACTGGCCTGGTAGCTGAGGGAAACTGTTTCTGTCCAAGCTGACTTGGGTCAGTGTTCCATCAGAGCAACAGAGCGCAAGCTGGAACAGGGATGTTCATATGCATGCTGCTTCCTGAGTTAGGCTGTTTAGTCTTCTCAGCTTTAAGGGATGTTAAGGGAGGAAGGTCTCTCTTAGTTGGTGATGTATCTTTGAAATGTTTAATTAAGTTCCATTTAATTAAATTCCATTTAAATGTGGATTACTATTAGTTCTCTTGGAGTTCTGAAGTTTCAAGTGAGGATTATAATTCCATCATTAGAGTGACTAAAACTCGGGGATAGATGTCAGAGATTATTTGAAACTTGTACATATGTGCCATCAGCAGCCACTGAGAACAGCTTTGTACAGAAATAAAGAGGGAGGTGCATATAGGGTGCAGCAGACCTGAGTTCTAGTTACTTGGGTAATTGAGGTAAAAGAATTTGAGGATTACCTAATCCTAGGAGTTTATCTCAGCTTGGGAAACATAGCAAGAGCCATTTAAAAGGAGACAAGGAGAAGAAGAAAGAAAGACATAATTACAGATGCAAAAAGTTTGAAAAAATTGCTAGAATAAAATATGCTATCAAGGAAAGATTATTTTTTTGTCTTTTTCAAATTCACATAACTCATGCAAAGTCAATTCTCTTGCATAGAGGTCTTACAGAAGGCATGAAATTGTGATATTTTTGCTAAGTCAAGATTTCTTGTGGCAAATATTAGGTTGATAGATCAATGTGGTAGCTTGAATAAGAATGGTTCCATACGCTCATATATTTGAATACCTTGGCCCAAGTTGGTGGAATTGTTTGGGAAGGACTAGGGGGTGTGGCTTTATTGGAGGAGGTGCTTCATGAGGTTGACTTTGAGGCTTCCAGTGTCCTGCCATCCCCAGTGCATCTTTTGTGTCCTGCTTGGGCATGGAGATGTGAGCTCTCAGCTGCTGCTCTGTGTTTGCTCCACCATTATAGACTCCAACTCTACACTCTTATCTTTTATAAGTTGCTCTGGTCATGGTGGTTTATTACAGCAATACTGAACTCACTAATACAGGAAGTTGGTGCCATGGAATGGGCTATTGTTGTGACAGACCCGGTCATGTGCTTTTTTTGGAAGACTATGGTAGCTTTGGAACTTTAGTCTAGAAAAGCATTTGAATCCTGTAAGCAGATCTTAGTGAGCTATCCTAGCAAGAGCTTGGAAGGCAGACTTGGGAGTTATGCAGACTGTGGAATACAAACTCAAGAGGGTTCAGAAAAGAACAATATCAATACTAGGGCTAGAAACCATCCTTGTGATATTTTGGCAAATAATGTGGTTTTTCTGCTCTCAACGTAAGAACTTGCCTAAGCGCTGAGTGGTGGTGGTGGTGCATGCCTTTAATTCCAGCACTCAGGAGGCAGAGGCAGGTGGATCTCTATGAGTTTGAGGCCAGCCAGGTCTACAGAGCGAGATCCAGGACAGGCACCAAAACTACACAGAGGAAACCCTGTCTTGAAAAAAAAAAAGAACTTGCCTAAGCATAAATTAAAAAGTAATATAGATATTTATTTGACTGAGTTTCCAACACAGCCTAATAGTGACTGTGTCAACTGGTTATTATCAATTGCTCTTATGCAAGACTATAATGAAAAGGAGCAAATGATGCAAAAAGAAATAGAAAACACACAGTTGGAAGAGAAAAAAGAGCATCGTGAAATTTCAAGGCTTGTGCTGAAGTAGATAAGGACATAAGCAGAGGTGTGATCTGCAATGGAGTAGAGGGAAGGGGGTCTCAGGCCAAGACTTTACCCATCTGAGCTTCCAGCTTGGGAAAGAACAAGGCATATGGAGTTTTGTGCTTCTATAAAGCAACAAGAAATCAAAGCTCTTGCACATGTGACTCAAGGGTTTAGGGTTCACCTCAAGATGGTAGCAACAGTGTTATCCACGTGGTACTGGCCCAACGGCCAACTGTTTTCTCATCTTTCAAAAGTAAAGGACTAGTTTATCTCATCTTTCTCAATTTAATTTTCTTCCCTATGGCATCTGAATAAAGTTAAATCTCCTCACTTTCTCCACAGAGCTGCTTGTGATCTGGTTCTTCCTACTGAATTAATACTATAATTAAGTCCATTCCTGGCTTCCACTTCCGCTTCCAGGGCTGTTTTCCCTGTTCAACCAAGTCTTTTTTTTTTTTTTTTTTTTTTTTTTTTTTTTAGGTAAAGTATATATTAGAGTTTTTGTTATGTGAAGGTTTTTGTTTACCCTTTTTTTTTTTTTTAATTTATTTTAATTTATTTTGCAATACAATTCAGTTCTACATATCGGTCACGGATTCCCTTGTTCTCCCCCCTCCCGTCCCCCTCACCTTCCCCCCAACGCCCCCCCCCCCCATTCCCATCTCCTCCAGGGCAAAGCCTTCCCCACAGACTGAGGTCAACCTGGTAGACTCAGTCCAGGTAGGTCTAGTCCCCTCCTCCCAGGCCGAGCCAAACAATCCTGCATAGGCCCCAGGTTTCAAACAGCCAACTCATGCAATGAGCACAAGATCTGGTCCCACTGCCTGGATGCCTCCCAAACAGATCAAGCCAATCAACTGTCTCACCCATTCGGAGGGCCTGATCCAGTGGGGACCCCTCAGGCATTGGTTCATAGTTCATGTGTTTCCATTCCTTTGGCTATTTGTCCCTGTGCTTTATCCAACCTTGGTCTCAACAATTCTCGCTCATATAAACCCTCCTCATTCTCGTTAATTGGACTCCCAGAGATCCAACCAAGTCTTTATACAGGTTGTAGTTGGGTCCAAAGAACACTTTGCTTCTTTCTCCATGGTTCCTGGAGATCAGTTAAAATATCATCTCTTGGTACCTGAAATCTCCATTCTAGACAGAATGAAATATTTCCTCATTTATCAAGGACAATTACAACTTGCCTACTTGCCAGCATTCCATTTGGTTGATAGCATTTTTCCCTACCAACCTATCACAATGACTTTGTTTGACTAACATATTACATGGCTAGTGTCTTTCTCCATGCTCTGTGCAGCCTCTCTCCATGTGGCCAAGCGAGAAGGCTGGAGTATATCTGATTTCCAATCAGCAGGTCTTGTCAGAAACTCTTTTTATTTTCTAACAATTATGTGATGTAAACAGAGATACCAGTGGATATGAATTTTAGTTTGTATAAATTTCTCTTATATTTTCATTAGTTATTTAGAGAGACTCTTGTGTGTGCATGCCAGTAGTGCTTGGAGGATAGCTTGCCTGAGTTGATTCTCTCCTTTCACCTGTGGGTCCTAGGTGATGAGCTCTGGCCGTCAGGCCTGACAGCTGCCTGAGCTGCCTAACCTGCCCATGTTACTGAATTTTGTAGCTTGTAATTTACTCATCTATAGAACTGGGGTGATGATTTGAAACTTATATTAGTTTGTATTCTTTTATCCAATCATGTATGCAAAGTAGTACATCATAGATTCGGTTAATAATCTTAGACACAAACTTTAATGTCTTTTAGCAGAAAGTGACAAGATTGGACAGTGAAGAGCCACAGCATTTGGAGTTCCAGCTCAGGTACACCAGAAGAAGAGCCTGATAAGGCATTCCAGGGCATAAGACAAATAAAGCATTTAATTGGCTAATGTAGAGTCTTAAAGTCCCTCCTTTAGGTTGTTTTTGATTGGTTAATTTTAAGTTGTATTTCATCATGAACACTAAGCTAGGTTTTGGTTTGCTTATGTCAAAGCACATAGTGCTGGAATCATCTCACAGTGATGGCCATCCAGCTAGTTAGTTTATCATCCTTCAGTCATTCAGTGCTTTTTCTTTTACCTAAACAATGGCCCTGTGTTGTAAATGTCTGTTACTCTCTTTATTGGTCTGTTTACTTCTTAAATGCAAGGCCTTGCATGTGTCTTTCTTTTTTCCTTGGTCCCTGTCATGGTATTTCTCACACTGTAAACCTGTAATGCACAATTAACATATGCATGACGAGAATGATGGACTGAGAGAATGAAGGAAAATGCATCAGTCGTCTTTAATGAAGGATAATATTTTATATAGCCATTCTATGCATTTTAAGTGTCCTAAATGATACAGGCATGGAGAAATTACTCTTGTTTCTGAGAGGAAGACTAGGAACTCTCAATAGAGCAAATGTATCTGGAGAAGGCTTCAAGAAGCCTGTGAGAAGGGAAGACACTCCAGCCAGAAAGCATACATAATTTGTTTTTGCTGCATAGTGAATATTTATTTTCTAAAATTATATGTCAAAGTTCAATGTTTTCATCCTCGGAAGAGAAGAAGCCCACATGGTTGCAATTCTTCTTGAAGATGAAAGCATTATTACAGTGCAGCCTCACAAACTGATGTGCATTTAAAAGAAATAGCAGCTTTCCCCCACTTTCTTGGGATAAAGTGTGTGTGCACACACACACACACGTGCGTGTGTGTGTGTGTGTGTGTGTGTGTGTGTGTGTGTGTGTAACTGAAGGATGTAAGATGTTCATTTTCCGCTTTACTTTTTAATATAATAATCATCTCTTGAGACTACAGTTGAAATTAATAAAGATCTTTTGGCTAAAATTAGAAGGATCTATTTGCTTTGACAAGTTCTAACTGTTTATAGTGTCGGATTATTTTCAAAATATTACAGACGTGGAAAAGGGGTAGAATTAGTTTTGAGTAAAATTATGGCTTGTCTGCAGATAACACAATCAACCTTTCAAATGCAAGCTCCTCTTTCCAAGTGTAGTTGTTAGGAAATGAAAGCTTTTTTCATATGCTAAATAAGAAAAATGATGATAGGAATAGAATCTCTTTTGGGGGAAGAAATAACAAAGAATTGGATTTTAGCATGACTTTCGAAGACATTTCCAAACACAGGTGCTCCCTGGCTGTTGATTGGTTGATTCGATGGCCTTGATAGGGCTGACAGCTCATGAGAGCGGGGAATTGAAGTTCATGGGCATCGAATATCATGACTGAGCGGTGTCTGATCCGTTTGAGGATGGAAAATCAATAGTCTATTAGATTCATCAGGAGAGCAGGAGGAACAGGAAGCAGCCCGGTGTGCCTTCGTCACTGGGGCTTCACTAATTAAGCACCGCCTTCCGATGGAGGGGAGCCTGGAGAATTGAACCGGTAATGAGATTCAGACTTGAAGTAAATGAAGCAACTTCACCATAAGGCATACTGACAGACAATTAAACCTCTTTATCAATGCAGCTTTCATCCAGAAATAAAATCTCATATGGCAGCTATAAAATAAATGCGGGCCTAGGAAGTACTGTGAATCGCTTCCTCAGCTCACAGTTGGGCTTATAACTTCTGCATTGTTTTGACATTTGGGCTTATTTGCATCAGAAGTTAGTCATCCCGAGGCTCGTTTCAGCTTCATCTTTCCACAGAGAAGTTTCTAGTGTGTCATATTCATTGAAATGTTTCAAGAAAGCTTTTGATTAAGCATAAAACTGATTAGAGATAAAAAGCAATTTCCTCCAAAAATTTTTGGACTGGAAAGAGGGGACATTCCAATGAGTAATAATTGCTGTTTGAATTTCAAAAAAAGTCTTCAATTTTTTTCAAAGTCGTTAATTTTATAGATCAAGACTCATTCTTGCTTTTTCAAATGTCAACTTTTTCTCTAGTATGAAAGATTGAGCCAGAGTCTCCCATCTGAATTTTTTCAAACTGTGATAGGATTTATTTTAAACATACCAATGAGAGAATAGGACTTTATTGGCAATGGACTTGCTGGTGAGTGGGCAATTATTAAATGTGTTAAACATACCATCATAGTGTAGTGAAGCGACATAATATTTTATAACCAATTATGTCTTTGTGTAAAAGTCCTTTGGTCATGATGCAGTGTCACACTGGCTTAGGGAACTGCACAGAATATAGTGCTACCTATTAGAATCACACCGTACACCTCCCCACAAAATTCTTTTTATTAAGGATTTATTTACTTGTGTGTGTGTGTGTGTGTGTGTGTGTGTGTGTGTGTGTGTGTGTGTACATATGTGTGAAGGTGAAGGTGCCTGTACAAAGATGCCGAGAGTGTCATCTCTCCTCCACTATGCTCTCTGCCTTTTCCTTTAAGCTGAACCATTGCCTAAATTTAAAACTTATATATTTCCACTTTCAATGGAAGCCAGCAGGCACTAGGGACCTTCCTGTCTTTGCCCTGCATTAAAACTGGGTTACAGGCATGAGCTAGATGCCTGGCTTGTTACATGGTTGTTGGGAATCCAAACGCTAGTTTAATAATTGAACAATAAGCATTTTGAACAACTGAGTCCTCTTTCTAGGACGTTTGTATTTATTCTTGAACAGAGTTTATAATGTATGTTTCTCTGTTACATTTATAGAACATACACCCTTTATTTGTTTATTTGTCAATGATACTTAACACTGTATACTTTATGCAACAGATTCAAAGTGGGGTTTTTTTTGACCATTGATAACATTTACTAGTTTGTTGTTTGAGTAAAGATAGAAAAATAAAACATCTAGCTTTTTTCATCATGTGCAATAGTGATATTTTATTTTGTTTATACTTATATAGCTAATATAATTTCCCATTTATTTTAGTCTTTTCATAGTGACTTCTCATTTCTTCTTTCTTAAATCATTCTTCTTTAAGCTCTTGTTGTTTCCTGGTTTCTTCTGCTTTTTTTTGTTTGCTTGTTAGTTGCCCTTCTGTCTGAGTTGGATGGCTTGGTTGTTTGCATTTAGGGAATATTATGATAATACTGTAAAGCTTCAATGACGTTATAATGCTATTTTCCCCAAGTTTATCTTGTTCAAATTGCCTTTACCCAACATTTATTTAGAACATTGCTAGAGGATATATTTACACCATTACACAGATAAGTGAATTCTTCTATTTGTTTACTAAAAAATAATCTATGAGTTGTTGATACTCGAGTGTTCTATATGTGCCTTGTGGTCTAGAGCATCCTGGAAAAAATTAGCCACTAAGTATTTTATATTTGTATAAAAAACAACATGTAGTACACATTTGATGCAAGTGAAATTTAACTGTCAGTGAAATAATAAGAATTATAATAAACATTTGTTTGATGACTTGTTGGTATAGAAGCTGAGGGTTGCTTTTCTTTAAGTCTGGTATAAAAAGAGGATTTTGAAAGAAGTCAGGGCTTGAGAGAAGACTTACAAATAAATAGACTCTTAGTCAAATAAAAGAGAAATAAATGGTCATGATCATGGAGGTGTGTGAGTCATCAGAGTTGGGTCAGTGGTCTCTTTTATCAGGACCATAGGAAGTAATGTGCCATGCTGAAGTGTTAAGATATTATTCTGCAGTCGGTGAGAAGCCAATGCAGATTTCTTCTGATCAGGTAGTTATGACTGCAATTCTTAAGAACAGAAAGGAACAAGCATCATAAATCGTGTTCTCATGTGGAAGCAAAGTGGAAAAGCATTAGTCATCACTGAGTTCGGTACAAAGGCTATTGTATAAAAACAGGTGAAAGTTATTGTGTTTCTGCTGGCAGGGGAGAGTCAAGGCAAATGGGAGCAAGAGGCAGGTTAGAAAGAAGATGAGAAGTAAGAGCTGTCTGTGCAGTATGGAAGAAGGGGAGGAATTGGTCCAATTTTCTAGCTTTGGAAGCTGGATCAAAGGTTTTCTAGTTAGCTTGATCTTTTCAACTAGGCAAGTATTATCACTATATTGAGGGATCTCTCCTTGGATATATAAAACTCTCTCTGACTCTATTAATGTTTCCACACTTTAAAATTTTATCTAATGCATCCCTACCACTTTCACTATTGCAACATACTAATAAAATGCTTAAGGACCCATGGCAGAGTATGTTAGCAGCAGTGCCTTAGGTTACTATTGCTGTGATGAAACGCCGTGATCAAAAGCAACCTGGAGAAGAAGGTTTTATTGGACTTACATATCTTGAGTCAGAATCCATTTAGGGAAGTGAGGCAGGAATTCAAGCCTGGCAGGAACCTGGAGGCAGGAGCTGACTGATGTAGAGGGCATGGAAAAGTACTGCTTACTGGCTAGTTCCTATGATTGTGCAGTTTGCTTTCTTATAGACCCCAGGACAACCAGTTCAGGGATGGCACCACCCACAATGGTCTGGGCTCCCTCACATCAATCACTAATTAAAAAAATGTCCTATAGGCTTGCCTATGGCCCTATATTATGGTGACAAGTACTCCATTGAAGTTCCATCCTCTCAGATGACTGACTCTAGCTTGTGTCAAGTTGATATAAAAACTTGCTGGAAAGGACATGACTGCACCTAGGTATGGTGGAGGAGAAAATTGTTGACTTTGAAGCCATTGTGCAAATAGTTACAGTATCCTATATAAATAAATTCATTTTGTCTCTCATGGCTGCACTTCTCAAGGAAGTGCCAGGTTAGCCTTTGCCTGGTACCCACCTTAATACCTGAAGGTGATTCATGACTATTGTTGATGGAGAACCTGTGTTTTTACCCAATCCTGTGAAAATATCTTTATACAAACACATTTCTTCATTCTGTGGTAGGAACTTTAACCTTCTTTTACTGATATGTAAAATGAAATTTTAAAAGGTAAATTACTTATTTAAAGGCTCACATTTCCCACCGTCTACCCTGAACTCTCCAGCCCAGGGGCTGGGCTGCCCTTCCCCCAGAGGCTCTTCCCTATATAATCCAGCCATTTTGGTTACCTGCCCACATTTTTGTACTTTTAGCCTCCTGGCTGCTGCACCTGCTTCCCCCCTCTCCTCCTCTCTCTTCCTCCCTCCCTCTCTTCCTCACGGCCCAGCTCAGTCTGGTCATATCTACTCTGGACTTGCCCAGATGTCCCTGCCTCTGACTATGCTCTCCCACATACTTACAATAAATTTTCTCCTCCACCATACCTAGGTGCAGTCATGTCCTTTCCTTTCCTTTCCTTTTCAATTCGTCTTTCATTCAATAACAGTAGCAAAATTACAATCATGAGGTAAAAATGAAAATTTATGGGTGGGGGTCCCCACAACATGAGGAACTGTATTAAAGAATGGCAGCATTAGGAAGTTTGAGAACCACTGACTACAGAAAAAGTTGTGGAACTCAGTCCCATTGGATACATTTTCAAAGCACACCTGTACCTACGACTCAGAGAAAATTTCAGAGAGAGGGTAAAAATTCTCCTGTTTTTACCCAGAACATGTCTTCTCCTGACCTTTCACATTGGAAACCTGGCTGTTAGACCTTCAGAGATGAAGCAATCGCACCCTACCTCTAAGGGATCTCTAGATTCCAGACATCATTTTGTAGAATGTCCTGGTCTCCATAATCATTCATACTAATTCTCATAACAACCTATTATTATCTATTTCTATCTATTTATCTATCTAAGTCAATATCTACTATCTATCTATATCTATCCATCTACCTTCTGTCTATCAGAACCTTGGTGACTGCAACATCCTTCTATATCATATATTGCAACTGTAAATGTATCTCTAATTACTCCAGAGTGTTTCATTAAAATATAACATATAGAAATGTATTACTTTTAATTTCTTTACATAAAAGAGAGTAAAATAATCACAAAGTCATGAAGACAAAAGGGACTATTTGCTGCTGAAGCATGAGCAGAAAAAGCTGGAAAATGAGTGGTGGATTGAATAAAAATGGCCCCCATAGGTCCATATGGAGTGGCACTATTGGAAGATGCAGCCTTGTTGGATTAGGTGTGGCCTTGTTAGAGGAAATGTGTCACTGGAGTGGTGGGCTTTGAGGTTTCAGAAGCTCAAGCCAAACCTAGTGGCTCACTGTCTCTTCCTGCTGCCTATGGATCCAGATGTAAAACTCTCAGCTACCTCTCCAGTACCATTTCTGCCTACATACCACCATGCTTCCTACCATGAAACCTCTGAACCATAAGCCAGTCCCAATTAATTTTTTTCCTTTTTAAGAGTTGCCATAATCATGACAATATAACCCCCACTAAGACATGTTGGTATACTTATTTCTAGGCACAAAAACAATGAGAACCTGCCAGCCTGGTCCACTTTGATATGTCAAATAGGCACCTCAGCTGCTTGTCCTTGATTTGAAACTTAAAGGTTATGAATCATAATGTAAATATCTGATATTCAGGATATCTGATATGAAACTCCTGTGAAAGAGTCATTTCAACCCTAAAGGGGTTGCAACACACAGGTTGAGAACTGCTATTGTAGTAGTTTTTAAGAACCAGGGGATCAGGGAATGTCCTATGAGATGTGTCTCCTACTAATGAGCAAGAGAAAGTACCAGAGGTAGTGGGAATTCTAGCTAAAATAAGGTGACAGGATTCTTGATAGAAACAGGTAGTATGGATGGGTAACGGCAGACACCAAGGGGAATAGGGTTCAGAGGAGCCCACAACTGGCTGGTGAAGGCATATTCTCCACTACAGCCAATATAAGGTCTTACCTGGACTGGTAATCTTTCCATGTCCCACAGCTGACGTTTCCCATGTGCTATGTTAGACCGAGTAAAGTTTTTGGTTTTTGCAAACATACTGTCTAGAAGTATTTATGGCAAAATGTCCCATAAATTCAGAAAAAAAAGACCTAAATCCTATACTTTTAGATGCTGAATATTTCAAATAAATGTGTTGAATTCTTTCCATTAGCTTTTCTTTTTCTTTTGTTTAACCTGTAGGATTATCTGGTATATTTAGAAAGTAAGAAATAAAATGAATTAATTATGCAATCTGAAGATAAATAAATTCTAATAATTTAAAAAATGACATCACTGTATTTTGTGATGACATTTTTCTCTGAAGGAATTTTTAAAAAATTGTAAGTTATAAGTTTCCAAATGAATGTTTTTTTATACTAATGGCTTCCTGCTGACTGGACATTACATATTGTACTCCACTTTCAGGACTGGGCTGAAATATCTTTCAAAGTCACTATTGCATGCACCAAATGACCATTATAATTTGGGAGGGGTGCTTTTTCATTTTTTAAGTCTGAGGATCCTCCTCTTGTTTATCTGTGTTCTGTTTCATTTATCTGTGTAATACTCATAAACATTTTATTTCACTAGCAGATTCTCTCTTTTCCCTTAAAGATGAGTTTTATTCCTATCTGACCTTATGACTCCATAAGGAAATTAAATATTAAAAATGTGCTTTCAGCTTTCCATATTGTGGTTCAATTGAATTTTTATCCCAGAAAGGAAAGCATTGACAATAATGGACTACAGCTTACTGGCATATTTTAGGGTGAGTATAGTTGTGAGAATATTTTAAATATCTGAGGATCCTATTCAGCTTTACCTTTAGGGTTCATCCCAAAAAAGAAATGCTTTGAAATTTACATTTGGAGTCATTGTGCATTGATGTTATGAAATCCATATGTAAAACAAAGTCAGACAGAATCTGTCCACAAATTCTCTGTCAGTTAAACAGGCCCTCGTGTGAATGACAGACATTAAAAAACAAAAAAACAAACAAACAAAAAAACTGTACACACCTAAATACTGTCTCCGTTGAATTCTGCAGGAAGTTCTGCATTTTCTTTTCTTTGCCTTCTTCTTCCTCTTGTGTCTTCAGCACAGCATAACTTGGTCTGTGATTTTCAGATGTGAACATTCTGCCAGCATGTGCTTCCTCGGACTTGTTAAGGCTTGAAACTGCAAATGTTCACTTGTGTGACTTCTTCTCAGTGAACATTTCCCTGATTTGTAGTTATTTAGTTCCGGATTCCACTGGGAGCTGTACTACATTTCCCTGTAGATTTCGGCTTGCCACTTCCATACCTTCCAAATGAGCTCATCAGAGCATTCTGTTTGCCTGCCTGTCCTGTTGCTGTATCTGGAATTTGTTTTCATCTGGCTGTTTTAAGTGGATAATTACTTGCTTTTCTTTGTATTTTTCAGGTAAGATTAGATGTTATTGTTGTTGTTGCTAGGATTTAGTATGCAGAAAACCTGAAGCTAATAAAAATAAACAATTGTGTTCTTTATTAATTGACTGTAATATTTTGGGGAATTTAAATATACGGTAAATAATTAGTGTCTGTTATCAAAGGTCAGCTATTCTGACACTCACCCCAAAGGCAGGCCCAGCATATGCAGGCATCCCTTCTCATCCATATGAATGATTACAGGAGCCACATGGTTACCTAATCTCAGTTGCCCTAGTCCTTATGTAAAGTTCTATAAAACCTATATGCATCCCTGTGAATATTATAGATTATTTTTAGATTGGACAAGAAATTAATATGTTGTAAACACAGTGTAAATACTCAGTGTACTACATTGTTTCAGAAACAAAACAGAAAATATCTATGCATGTTCAGTACATAAACTTTTTAATTAAAAAAATATATAATACATTGTGATCATATTTTCCCTCCCTCAACTTCTTCCAGATCCTCCCCACCCAACTTCATGTTTTTTCCCTTTATATCACCCCCCCCCAAACAAAAACAAAAAATTAAAAGTAAAACAAACGTCAACAACAAAACCCAATAAGACAATATGTATTTTTTTATTGTTGGTGGTTCTATAGGCATAGAACTGAAGGATCTGAGGATCAGTTGTTGTAACTACTCAGAAAACATTCCCAAACCTGAGCAATAAGTAAAAATGAGGGTTAAAGAATATATTTGATGTAGATGGTCAGCACTTGTGATTCTGTTGAGGGATTGTTTTCCTAACATAATGCCTAAATTGTCTAGATAAATGCCTCAATTTTTCAATGTATTTTGATTGTGTAAACATAGATCTTTAGAAGAATTTCTTTTAATCTGGGAATATTTGGGATAAAACAAAGACCAGTTGAACAAATTTAAAGTACTGAACAAGAAATTGTCCGTGAGAACAATCCTTCTATATATTTTGGTAACCTGTTAGTGCTGCCTTTTAAAGGTCACCTTCAGAAATACCCAAAGCAACTGTTGAGAAATATTTGTTGTCAGGCCTTTCTGTGCATGCTAGAGTGCCACCCAACTCCGAGGACTTTGTTCTCAGTGAACAGCCATATTCTAAATTAACATCTATTTTTTAAAAGGTATTTTCAAGAGTTGAAATTCTGCAATTTCTTTGACTACTGGACTTCAAATTTTGCTAACTCACGAGGCAGTTCAAGGGAGAAGCTTCAGTTTCTAGTCCATAGTGCAGTGATAAGTGGTGGCTTGTCTGGGAGTGGATAGTATGAAGTTCTGCACTACAGAAATCCCAGTTTGTAGGCCAAACAGAGGCCCCTTCTACTTCAGCCCTGCCATGTGGAAGAGCCCAGGCCTCACATTGTAGCTTACTGTTATTGCTGTGAGCTAGACTGCTGGATCTGTGTGTCCTCCCCTCTCTCTGTGCTTATATGATAGTGATTATTTCCCATGCTTTCATGTCTGTTATGAATTTAACAAATGAGTACAAAAGTGTGTTAATCTCAGATGCATAACAGTGAAATATTTGCTAAATAAACAAGTGCTAAGTAGAGAAAAGATAAGAGACTGCAGTATTAATGTGTTACTTTTGTTAAGCTAAAGACATTTTTTTAATAAATGTGTATACTCCAAAAAATAGTCAAAGGAACAGTAAACACAAAAGATAAGAATAGTAATTATATGGGTTGTGGGAAGGAATGAGCTGTCAAATGTAGGTTATAAGTAAATTTCTGCATCCATGTGCTGTTTTATTATTAAAAGTTCACTGGTAGATATGTATTGAAGGAAATAAATACAATCCTTTTTCTCTATCACCATATCTACAAATTAAAAATGTAACCTTATTCTGTTTCAGTGCATTGTGAATGTAAGAACTAATTCACAAGGTAGAATTAGAGACTTGTGAATATAACCATTAAAATAATTATAAGAAGATTCATTATTGTCATTGCCATTACTCTGAGCTGATCACTCAATTTTTGCTTCTCCATTTTTAAGTCAGTGCCATTTCAGTGATATTTGCTAATACCACTCTATTCTCCTCAGCGTTCAATAGATCCATGACACAGATTAACTGCTCAGGTTGGACACAGAATGTACTTTATATCTTCGGTTGTATTGAAAAGTCATTTTAAAATGTCACTCATTACTTTCACTTCCCCGTTAAAATAATGGATTTGAACAGTAGGAGAACAGAATAAATTGATTTAGAAATCCTGATTTATGAGCCAATACCATCACCTTTTAAAAGATATGTTAAAATAAAATGTGGATTATAATTTATTTTTCTGATATGGCTGTTATTCCTTTATCTTAGATTAATTAATCAAGTGCTCAGAGCATAGTAGGCACTTAGTGTAGAGAAGTCAGTGAACAAACAAATTTATGTATTTACATTTGGTCTCTAATTGATCTTTACAAGTTGATTCAAACCACAACCCTCTATGTTAATCAGGAACAATTATGCACATGCTAACATGTTAAAGAAATCTGTGTATAAACACCTGTGCTCACATGTCCAAAGTACCCTGCAAAATTTCTATGTTCTCATTTTCAAAAATATTACCATAAAAAGGGGTTAGTGAGGAAAAGGTGAAGAAAATACTCAAAACCAGTGCCCTGCATGTGTTAGATTTTAATATTTGTTTCTTATTATTGTTATTGTGAGTGAGAACTTGACATTTTTCTAGACTTGAAGGCATATTCCTTAAGAGTGTTTGTCAAAAAAAAGCATGAACTCTCCAAAAAGACTAATTTGAGCACACAAGTACATTCAGATACTAATTTCATGCATTTTCAAAGCCGATCTTCAGAGAACTGAACAACAGCCTGGGGGGGGTTGAGTTCTGAATGTTTCTGGGAAAAAGTGGAAAAATGAAAGTCGTTCAAAAATAAAGGTGAGTCTTGCTTCCAAAACAAGGCAAAGTTTTATGAGACTTGTTCTTCGTGATTTAATTCTAATATATTCTATTCTTATATTCTATTCTTGTATTAGGGGGACGTGATGGTAAAAATGACTTGACTTTGGTGAACTTGTCTTTTTCTCCTCATTCTTCCAATCCTTAGCCAGAATCAATTTCAGCCCCCCTTGTGTCCCAAGAACTTTGCAAGCATTTCTTGATGTAGCAGTGGCGGGAGTGGTGTGTGTTGTTTTTTATCTGGTAGTAAAAACTAATAAGCTTGACTTCTTCACTGCTGCAAAGTTTTAGTGAGCACCCAGTCTCCTGGCATTAGTACCCTGGCTTGACTATTGATTACATATCTCAAAATTTGCAATAATGAGGGAACTTCTCTGACTCTCTATTTAATTGTTAAAAAATGGGGTGGAAATAACAATTACATCACAGGTATCTTTTAGTGACTTAAAATGTATTCTTGCATAAATTTTAGGACAGTGCCTACTATTTAGAATACAATACTGTAAATTGTCTTTTCTGATACGTCAGTTCACCCTGAATGAAATTAGCTATTAAAGGCTATTTGAAAGCACAAGTCCTCTGTATAGCCAAATTAGAGATCTGTACATCTACCAACAGAGATTTTTAACATTAGCACAGATGGAACTTTATGACAACACACCAATAGTAGTGACTGCTGTAATTAAAATACTTTAACAAATTAATAGATATTGTCATTTCTAACTTTACCTTCCTCTACAACAGTTTTATGTTAATTGTTACAAGGTTAGCTAGAAAGAAACCTTGCTAGCTAGTCCACACGTGTTGAGTGAGTCCTCTTATGGAATATATACTTCTACATCCTATTTCTTTAGCCTGAAGTCCTGATTTTTTTTTTAGTCTTGTTTTGTATACACAGACTTCAGTTTTCATGCCATTTGATTCAACCTGCTTGATTTCCTGGCTGTCTTCACCCGGGATTCTAGAGTCTGAGAAGTAGTCAGGCAGCACACAGCTTGCGGGAACAACTGTGTTATAAAGTTAAGGGAAATAATTTATGCAATTCATTAAAATATCGATCTATGAATATCAACTTAAAGCTCTTGGTAAGTACATTGAAGTTATAAAAATGATCTCTTCTATCATTATGAATAATTCCCAGTTTTAAATGACATATAAAAAATTTCAAAACTCTTTGGAGTGTTTTAAATATTTTAAAGTGTATGCTTTATCAGTTTATATGATACGTTACACAGACTTTAAATTTCAACTAGACCAAATTAAAAAAAAAAATTGTCAAAAACAACAACTACCAAATGTGTCCTTTCCTCTCAGACACCATGACCACACCAACTCTGACAAAGGAAAAGCATTGAATTGGGGCTTGGTTATACTTTCAGAGGTTTTGTCCGTTATCAAGGTGGGGAGCATGGTGGGACACAGGCAGATATGGTGCCTTGGAAGTAGTTGCTAGTTCTATATCCAGATGCGGAGGCTGCCGAAGAGTGAGACTCTGGGCTTGGTGAGGGCTTTTGAAACCTCCCTCCAACAAGGCCACGTATCCTAATCCTCCCAAATAGTACCCTTCCCTGGTGACCAAGCATTCAAGTCTAAGAGCCCATGGGCACCATTCTCATTCAAACCACCACAGTCTGCCATGCCCCATTGAGGCTATACTACTTGCATGCACTTGAACATTACAAGATGCTTTAAAATTATCTACCTTATAGATGTCCACAGAAAACACATCTTCCTTCTTACTGTGTTTCTACTTTAGCTTAATGGTTCTTAGAAGGTCTCTTCTCAAAAGACTAGAATTTTCCAAGACTCAAGGATCTCTGACTTTTCAGAGTCTTCACACTCATAACTGACACATAGAAGAGCACACATCATATTTTTTTCAAACAAAAACTGAATCTCAGAGTGATTTGCTTAAGGTTGCACATCCAATAAAGAGTAACAATTGTACTAAAATCTAGAACTCCAAGTCTATTGAAATGTGTACCCATGCTGGTTAACAAAGGAATATTGACCACACCGACACCTGTAATGGGCCTGTCCTTGTCAGCTCTCTTTGCTAAAATTAATTAAATTTTGATTGTTGTACTTGAAAATTATAAGTTGAAAGTCAGTAGAGAAATGTGACCATAGCAGTATATTGAAGTTAGTTTTAGCCAAATTGTATATGGCTCCTTGATAGTTTTGTGACTATCAAGGTGATTGGAAGGTGATTCAGTCATTTGAAGCTTGTCAGTGAGAGAAATAAAGGTGATAACTGCACTGTAGAAGTTCAGTGGACGAACCTTGTCACCATTATTGCTGCAAAATTAAGTAGGAAAATAGGATTGCTTTTGGAGCACTATGTGACTAGGTACCTCCTGTGAACCACAGCAGCAGGAACCTTATAAATTTTGCCTCTGGATATTACTTGCCTTCCCTACTGAACAGGAATTTACACCCTTATGTCAGAAGTGACATCAAGATAGCACTGCATGGAGAAATACTTTATCCTGGGATACAAGACAAGAGAAAGCATGGAAAGGTTCACTCATGGACTGTGAAGAGAGGAAGGAAGCTTTAGGAATGTTCATCTTATATATGATACAAAAAAGAGAATGTTTCTGGGATTGGAAGTTTTTGTCATGAAATTAGCTATGTAATTTTGGTACATATGTGCTTAGAACCATAATGTTCTCTTGTTCAGCACAGATCTCTTTTGGTCAGTTTAAAGTTTATTTTGTGATAGTAGCACAGTGATATTTGCTTATTTCCTGGTTCCAATTGCTTGGAGTACCTTCTTTCATCTTCTCACTGGAAGCTTTTTATCTGTCTATCTATCTATCTATCTATCTATCTATCTATCTATCTATCTATCTAATATTTTGGTAGGTCATGTAACTGTGGAGATCTGGATACTGTTTCCAAATCCAGTGTTTACTAAGCTGAGGTTTTTAATTTTTAAATTAGAGAAATGAGACCATTAATATTCAAAGTTGTTGAAAATTGTGTAATAAATTCTTGTCATTTTGTTAGTTTTGTGGTGATTATTTTCATTATTTTCTTTTTTCCATGTCTCTTTGGTATATGTGCATATGTGTATGTGCTTTTACATGTGGGTGAACATGTGTGTATAAGTGCACACACACCCATGAATATGTGTACAAGTAGAGGCCTAAGGCAGATGTTGAGAGTCTTCCTTGCTTGCTCAGTTTCTACCTGATTCATTGAAGTTCTATATCTCAGTTGAACCTACAGCTTACATGTATGCCCAGTCCAGCTAATTCTGGGTGCTCTCTCTGATTTCTAAGCACTGGACTGGTAGGACACCATACCTACCCAGCATTTGCATAAGTTCTAGAAAGCCAGAGGGTAGTCAGAATGCTTGTGGCAAGAACTTGTTCCAGTGAGTCTCCCACCCCAGAATCTGCAGGTGCTTTACACTGATCGGGGAGGGTTGGATGAGGGTACCACAGAGCAAGGGGATTGTGACCTTTGCCTGTGAAGGTGGGGTTGGCGCCCTGCAGAGAAGGAATGTGTAAGCTCCACCTGTGGATGCAGTACTTGCATTGCGTGGATCCTCACGCACGATGGCTATCTTTTTGTTGTTTTTGTTTTTGTTTTTAGTTCGTGGGGTTTGGGCTGTGGAATTTTCTTGCTGTAGTTCAATCTAGAGTCTCGTGCATGATAGATAAATGTTCTGCCACTGAACTATATTCCCAGCACTGATTTTGGACTTTAATATTAACTCAGTGAAAAAGTAGAATTCAAATACTCTTAGATAATGGCAATTGAAATTAGAGGGCATATGAGCCATATTTCAGTTAAATTTTATTTTAGCCCTAAATGACTTCCATTCATCCTATCATTTCACTTCTTAGAAGAATTAATAGATAAAGTATGTAAAATGATTTCTATTCCAGAGGGAAAGTATACACTGGAATTGACATCTTATAATAAAATAGCATAAGGCTCAATGCCTGTTCATATATATTATTTTATCTTATATTTATAACAATCATGAGAGTGGGCTTAGCAGATGCTCCTTTATCCATGTTATGGATTAGCAAAGTAATAATAAGCACAATTAAATCATTTTTTCAAGGACCTGGTTTCTTTTGATCTTTTAATGACAACTTGTAGCTTTGTGAATGACTCTGTTCTCATCTTCCTTTCCATTGTTCTACTACCTGTAATCGGCTTCCATCCAAACTGGGGTTAGTGGCTAGAGGAGGGGAGGACATGAGTTTGTAACATGGCACCACTTTAAAATATCTGGATGTAGTAGAACACACTTGTAATGCCAGAGCTTGGGAGGAGGAGATGAAACTCTCAGAGCTCACCGGCCAGTCAGTAGAGCTGCTCTGGGAGATCCAGATTCAGTGAGAGACCCTTTCTCAAAAACTAAGATGGGAAGTGCAAGAGGAAGACACTCAGTCCTGACCTATGTTCTCCACATGCACAAACATGGCAATCTGCATATACATGTGCACACACATACAAAAACACATGCACTTTAAAAGTTGACTCACAGGAAAGAATGAAAATTTCAAAGCACAGTAAGTAGATCATGGTTTTTCAAGTCATTTATATCATTGCACACACAGCCTCACTGGGATAAGTGTGTCAGCTGCTGAGGAGGAACATGGTGGATGGCAAGTGATCAGCACCACAAACACTGTAACTGCAGCCACACTGCATCCTGATTTGGCCCACCATATACGAGGCTAGGAAACCTATGAAAAGATTTGGTTTATTTAAGCCAAGATTACATTGGAGTTGTATGGCTTTCATTTCATAGATTTATTTTTATATTGCCTATTACTAGTGTCTTCTATTTAACATAATATCTGAACAGACATTCAATCTAATCCTATACTTCAGGATCTGAACTAATCTGTCTCCAGAGAGGACAAAGAAACCCTATATGCTGGAAATAAATTGACTTCATTGGGATTTTTTATTTTTTCTCTGTTAAGGTCATGCCATGAGTACTTATTTTTTCTGATCTTAATCCACCTTTATCTCTTATTTAATTAATTTGTTTATTTTTGAGAGATAGTCTAAAGTAGCCAAGGCTGGCCTGAAACTCCATGTAGCCTGTGGTGACCTTGAGCTCTTCATCCTCTTATTTCTCCTGTGTCTGTGATTTTAGGCCTATGACCATGTGTCTGGCTTTATTCAGGTCTTGGAACTGAGCCTCTGATGCATTGTAGATGTATACATGCTCCCTGCTATCCGAGCTGCATCCTTTCCCTTCCTCAACTTTTGACCTTAATTTTACCTTTTTATAGTTTCAGATGTAAAATGTATGAATTGTTAGAACTGGTATTATTTACCATAAAGCAAATTAATTTTTAGAAGGAGGATGGGAGGAAGCATTTCCTCTGAATTCTGCTTACAGCCCTAATCCCCTTCTTTGTGGTATAGCACTTGTATGCATTCTACTCTTTTTGCTGGTTCAGGCAGCCATGCCTGCTTTGGCTCTAGAACCCCAGAGAGCTTTCCCTCCATGATTTTACTTGTAGCATCTCTCTCTCCACTCTCTACTTTCTAAACATTGATTAAGGCTATAGTTAAGAACTCTGTCACCTCCAAACTCTATTAAATTTTTAAAGTAGATAGATCAGTGGATGGGTGAATAGATAGATAGATGATAGATGATAGATAGATAGATAGATAGATAGATAGATAGATAGATAGATAGATGGATGGATAGATGGATAGATAGATAGATAGATAGATAGATAGATAGATAGATAGATAGATAGATAGATAGATAGATAGATTTGTGTATGGAATAGGATTATGGATACAAGTCTACAGGTTCTGGAAGAGGCCAAAGACATCTGGTCTCTTGAGATAGAATAACAGGTGATGAGCTGTGAGGTGGCATTATAGGTGTTGAGCTGCCCAACATAGGTTCTGGGATTTTAACTTGAGTCCTCTGGAAGAACATGAGGTACTCATAATTATTGAGTCTTCTCTTTAGCCCTAAAGTAGATATTTTTGAGGCATATATAACCTTCCAATAGGAGATAATGTTATAGTATGGCTTCATTACTTTAATAATTAAGTGCTGTTTTAATTCTTAAAATGCTTGTAATTCATTCTTTAACAATTCATACATGTACATAATGCAATTATATCAAATTCATCCCAATTACTCTAAGGTTTAATTTTTCAAATCATTATTCATTCACTTGTGCAAAAAAGAACATTTTAGAAAGGAAACTCCTGGTCATTTTTCAAGATTTTTTTAGCTGTTCAGCATGTAGATATGGGCTGAGGTCGGGAACTAGAAGGAGGTTTCTACTATTTGCCTGTCTAAAAGGCCTAGGAAAGTCTGAGCACTTGTGGGAGATCTGCGACATAGGTGTCACTTACAAGTAGGATACAAAACACAGGGTTGCTGGCTTTGTTGCTCACTGAAGGAGACAATACGGATTTTCTCTTTGCATCCCTGACTTGTTTAGATCACACATTCCTGTGTGAGTACTGCCTGCGTTCCTCTGGCCATTTGCCAAATGCTCCTATGCTCTTTCCATGTTCGTTACTGTAATGTTTTGTTAAAGTAATATCTGCTAGTGCCTGGCCAGAAGACATAGAGGAAAAAAATCATTAGGTATGTTTTTCCATACACACTAGAATATTCATGGCTCAATTAAAATAGTCACATGGTACACAGTAATATTTTGGTCAGCAACAACTCCTAGGATTTTTGTGAAGGTGAGGAATTCTTATTGTCTACTGACTCTGTAGCCATTACATGTGTTAATTACATGTTTTGATGTTGCTGATGTGAACAAATTTTGTGCTGTACAAATTATATAAAGATACAGCATGTATGGTAAAATGCGTATAGGCCTATAGGGTCAAGGAAATTAGCTCAGACAAGTTGCCAAGGCATTCACAAAACATACTCCTTAAGAGCCAACCTGGAGTCTGCCTGAGGGCCTAGCAACAGGAGCTGTCAGAGTTCCTGGTCATGCCCAGCCAATGAGGGACAACCACACAGGCTGGGTGCTGGGAGAAGGGTATATAAGGCCTTCCCTGTTATTGAAAAATGAGTTCATTATTTGCCTTCAATGGATTCCTAGTGTCTGTGTCATTGATGCCACGCCTTCTCACCCCCTCCCCCGAGGAAGCCATTAGAATCCAAGCTACATCAACAAATAACTGTTTTATTGCTGTGTGTGTTTATTTTACCATGCTCTTACTATTATTTTAGAGAGTACTCCTACTTATAAAAATAAAAATGTATTGTAAAACAATATGCTTTCTTATGATGGTAGCAGCCATACATGTCTTGTGTTTTCTGTGGTTTTGGATTACATCCAAGAAGATCCTTTGTAAGACGAATTGCTAAACGGTCTAATTAATAAAAAACCTGGAGCCAGATAATGGGGTAAAAACTGAGAGATCAGAAAAGCAAAAAGAATCCAGCCATGTTCTTACCACTTGGAAATCCTTAGCCAAAGAGAGCTATTTCCTGTATACCCATGCCTATATGCCTTTCTATTTTGCATCTCACTTCCTCTCATCACCCATCTACATCATTTCCTGTCTGTCTGTACAGACCTCCAGACCTTTATGGCTAACTAGTGTTAGAATTTAAGGCATGTGCCCCCACACCTGGCTCTGTTCCCAGTATGGCCTTGAACCCATAGAAGATCAAGATGGATCTCCTAGCCTCCTGAATGCTAGGATTAAAGGCATATGGTACCATTGCCTGAATTCTATGTTCAATATAGTAGCTAGCTTTTTCTGCTGTTCCTCAAATAAGCTTTATTAGGGTGCACAATATATTGAGGGACACAATATATCACCACAATCCTTTGTGAGGGGTAAGATGTGGTGAGACTACATCAGTACACTTTCTAATGTTCACACAAAGATGACATCACAGCGGTGCAGTTTTTAGATCCTACCACAGCCGTTAAGCCTAATTGCATCATAAAAATAATGGGTGCCATTGCTGAAAACTCGGGAAATGTAAGTGTAGTAGATGAAAGACCAAATGTTTTTTCTACTCACATCCCAAACATCGAGTTTATATATTCAGAAGTAATATACCATCAAGACATTTTTTTCTCTTTTTAATTAATGCTTTGAGAATTTTATACACAATGTATTTTGATCAAATTCACTCTTCTAATTACTGTTCTCAGGCCCACCACCCTTCCCTTCCCATCCAACTTCATGTACTCCTTTTTTTAAACACATAAAGTATAGTTTGTCCACATACTCTTTGATGTATAGCTATCCACTGGAGCTTGGTTAACCCACCAGGGGCTATACCCTTTAAGAAAACTGACTCCCCTTCCTAGTAGCTACTAATTTCCAATATCTCCTCAGCTAGGCATTGGACTTCAAATCCACCTCTACTTTCCAGGCTAGGATTTTGTTAGGCTGAAGTTTGCACAGGACTCATGTATGCTATCTCAACTCCTTTGAATTCATATGTATGTGTAACTGCCCTTCTGTTTCTGAAAAACTATTTCTGTATAATGATCTGCACATCTGGCTCCTACATCTCACATTTGCTGTGTCTTTTGATTGTATCTGTCTTTCTGACCCCTTTTCTACAAGGATTCCTGAGCCTTGGGAGGAGAGATTGTTATGTAGCTGTCCAGTTTAGTGCTGAGCACTCTAAGGTCTATTTTTCTCTGTACCATGGCCTGTTGTAATTTTCTGTACTCATTTCTATGAACTAAAAGTAAGTATTTCATAATAAATGAACCTGAATATAATCAATTTCCTGTATTTCTGCAACATGTTTTTCTCCTTCTCCTTCTCCTTCTCCTTCTCCTTCTCCTTCTCCTTCTCCTTCTCCTTCTCCTTCTCCTTCTCCTTCTCCTTCTCCTTCTCCTTCTCCTTCTCCTTCTCCTTCTCCTTCTTCTTCTTCTTCTTCTTCTTCTTCTTCTTCTTCATAATAAGCTATGGAAAAGGCAATGCTCCTTGCATCACACATATATTTGCCCCATGTTCTAACCACTTCAGAGTATGCTGGAGTACTGGATTTGCTATGGTTTATTTTCAAGTCCCACTTACATTAAAAAAAAAATGTGTAAACCCATTAAAATGAACTTACTGTTCTTAGTTTGAATAAATCTCTGTAACATATCTAATGATTCTGAGGACATCAATGAGGGTTCTGCTAGGAACACTAAAGCAGCTTCAGATCCTGAGTTTATTCTCATGATGACTATAGGATAATGTGTATAATTTACTTAGAAGCTGAACTCTGGGTGATAGTAGGGAGATACTTTTACCAGTGAGTGCTCTGGGAATATTTGACAGGGACTCACTTAGAATTTTCTAGATCAGAAATCCCAGTCTGTCCTCTATGAAATACTGGTAAACAACAGAAGGTCTTTGACCAAAGCAATTCCTTTCTCAAATAATGTATGTCTGCCTTATTTTCCCTTGGCTACTCACAGTTCACTGACTTAAAGGTGAGTTTCTACAGTAAAATATCACATTTATCTTCAGCCTCCCTAGCATTTTCTTCTACTAGTCCTAAACTCCCTAGGATGTGGATTAGATAGTTCTCTTATTGTTGTGATAAAGCAGCTTCAGGAAGGTGTCATTTTTTCTGGTGGAGAATTTGAGGGTACAGTCCTGCATGGTAGGACACTGTGGTGGCAGGAATGTGGAGCAGCTGGTCTCACCTTGACCTCAGGCAGGAAGCAGAGAGTGATGAATGACAGTCCTCAGCTTGCTGTCTTTTTTCTTTCAGTTTGGAATCCCAGGGTGGTGTCACCCATGCTTGGGTTTGTCGTCCCATCTCAATTAATTTAGTCTAGATAATTTTTCTCAGTTACATGCAGGGATTTGTTTCCATGGAAATTCCAAGTCGTTGCAAGTTGGCAATAAAGATGAAACATCTTAATTGTAAAAATAGTAGCTTTATGCCTGAAATGTCACTATCTATAGTTTGAAAACCACCATGTAATGTAAATGTAAACTGTAAAATAAATTAGTTTTTATTCCTGAACTCTCACTGTTCATAGTTTGAAACCCAAAAGTGCTTACATTATAAACTGTCCATTAATATTAAAATAACCCTGACCATTAAACCCAACTATCATGAAGGAACTGAGCCAATAACATCATGATTAAGGGTGAGACTATCCTATGGGTGCTGTGAGCTGATGATGGAACACAGCGATAGACACAGCACACAGCAAACACGCAGCAAACATGGCCGTTTCGTTGTTCCCACATGCTGGATATCTATCTCTATGAGACACTTGCAATTTTACTCTTTAGAAACTATTTTCTGTGATTTTTTTCACCTTTCTAAAGACTTTGCACTTTATCTTGTAACACTAGCAAACACACAATTTAAAGCAAGATATGACATAGTAGCACTTGTTATAGAAATTTTTTTTCTCTCTTTCAGAAGTGTAGGGGTTGGATTACACAAGAAAAATTTAAACCATCAAAAGGTGGAGTTTTACATTTGGAATATATAACTTTCGGGGCCAAAATATTATAAGTTAAACCATTAGATCCAAGATTCAAATTAGGAGCTATTTGGTCTTGACCCTGACACCTAAGCCTACAGCAGTTGAGGTCTGTTCCTGAACTTAGCAATGTAAGTTCAAAAATCCATATAACTCTCAATATATCTGAATCCACATACCAGCAAGCCCTGTTATCTTACTGATTTCAGTAAATGAACAGTCTGGTCTGTAGCTTTCAATTTACTCCAATTTATGCACTGAGAATTACCTTAGTGCCAGAGAACTTCAAGTTCAACTTGAATGATACCTTTAGAGTCAACTGAGTAGCCTTGCATGTGCCCTACATTTGGTAAAACATCAAGAGTTCAGGCCAAACCCACATGCTCATTATTTCTGCTGCTTTGGCACAGTGACTAGTGACAGCATTGGAAAGAACAAAAGCAGTGAGTTCTGTATGAGAGCCACTTGACCTTTTCCACTCTACTTGACCTCCACTCTGTCCACAGGTCCTAAGTGAAATGAATCTGCTTGAGAGTGCTATTGTTGGCAGCACCATTTTATTTTGAGATCACTGACAAGACACACTGCCAACCAATGGAGTGACCTGTGCTTTGTGAGGAAGGACTGTGTGTAGAGTGCAGGGCAGCTCTGCTACATTGGTCCACATTTGTATTCTAGACAAGCTGGCAAGTGTATGAAATTAGCTAATGCTGTCACACTGACTTGGGATGTGAGAGCTTCAAATGGTCATAGAAAATAATTCTAAGGTAGGCTGCCAGCACAGGAAAAGACAAAGAAATATTGCTTTATAACAATAGAGTAAAGTGTAGTTATGAAAATATTCACTCAAGGTATTAAAACACCCAGTTCTTAAACATTGATTTCTTCATCAAATATGAACAAGTATTTTCACCTTCAAATCTCTATACCACTCAGAATCTCACAATGAGAAGTATCTTTTCATCTATTAAAGCATCCATCACTTAAGGTTACTTTAAGGATTTTACAGGGACAAAATCACAAACTAGAATATAGCAGAACATATGTTCCCAATTTTTCTGACTTTGTAGGACTGAGCCTACATGAGCATATAAAAATGAGAAGCTGAGCTCACTATTCCTGCACTTGACATTCCCTGCCTTACATCTAGTAGACATTTTTGCCTCTAATTTTCACCCACACTTTCCTACATCTATTCTTTCACCCTGCTTCATATGTGTGAAAAAAATGTCACATCTTTCAATAGGAAAGACTCCTCTGCCTCTGCTTGGAAACCTTTGGACTGTCTGCATGCTGCCTTGAGAGGTATGGGAGGATAAAGGAAGGCTATGAAAGGACAGAATTCAAGAAAACAAGTTTCCCCAGAAACTCTCTCTGTTCATTTTTAGTGTCCATAAAAATGCTGCAAATTGTTTAATGCTATCTGCATCTAATCATTTTTTCCTCTAGAAAAATATATTCCTTCCTGAGAGAAAAATATTTTTGTACTTAAAATTGTAACCCATTTTAAAGACTGAACATTCTCCAAGAAGCTTCCTAACCACAAAATAAAAATAATAGAGCCATGCAAAGGAATGGCCTTGCTCTGTTTTTTCTTGCTTTTACTGGAAGTCAGGTTATACCCTTGGTGAGCCGAAAACCCACCAGAATCTGTTAGTCCTTTATTATCTTCTTCCCAGAGGGTGAGAGTCTTTTTTTCTACCTCTCTGATGACATTTTCAAAATAATTCTGGTTCCATAATAACCTCTTCAGAGAGAGAAAGAAAGAATGCAATTTATGCCATCCCCATGATCATCATGTAGCAATTTGCCCTTCAGATTTGGCAATGACATTGTGCCCTTCAGATTTGACAATGACATTAAGCCAAATCATGGATTAGGGGTAGACCTTCCAAAGGAAATAACATTTTCCCTGAATTCCCCAACATGGAAAAGTATTCTTTTGATTGATCACTTTTATAGCTTTTAAATAACAGAGAATAGAGAGGTTTTCTTTTTTCTTATGTATGTAACTTGGTATGTTTATAGTGAGTGTCCAACTACAGTTTCAGTAGTATGTTAATGTGTGTGTATGTGTGTGGATCTTATCCTTGCTTAAATGAGATAATAAAGCATATTTTTTTAACAGTATGTACCTTCAAAGCAAGGGCCCCAATATGTTTTAGGTAAGCACTTTTTTAGTGACCTACACTTTACTTCCTACCTGTGAAAGCTCTCACAGATGGTGAGCATATATGAAATATGCACTGATATTTGGACGTGACTTGGACTCATGCAGAATAGCAATACCAAATACTAGCATCTGTGCTTTCAGGTAAAAGGCAAATGTAATGTTCATTGCTTAATTTAATGCAAATTTGCCTAAGAAGAAGCTCTCTGGCATACACTGCAACTCGAAAGGTTTTATGATGTGAACTCAAAAGCCAAGAGACAGCTATGTCTAGCTAGACATGGAGACAAAAATCAGTGTTTAAAGACAGGAGAGCAAATGGTCACCTGAGCAGGAAGGACATTGAGGTCTGTCAGTGAAAGTTTGCCATGGACAGAAAGTTATGGACCCTTGGAGGAGTCAAAGATTTCTGCCTGAGAGTTGATTAAAGCTAAGGGTTTTGGCAAATGTATGGTTTTTGTTTTGTTTTGCTTTATATTTTTATTGCCTTGCTTTGGAAATTCTCTATTGGTTTTAAAAAAAGCTACCTTCACAACTTCTTCCTTCTTATCTTGTTTTTATCATCTTGTTTCATAGACTTATAAGCACTCGTTTTTTTCTTCTGTGCATTCTTAAGGATGAACTTCTAGAATGGCTCTGTAATGCACCCCTGCTGCTGTACTGGGTCTCTTGCTTCTGTGCCTCCTGTGTAGACAAATACCATGACCCAAACATACCTGGGTCAGATGTTATACCAACTTTCCTCTGAAAAGTACTGGTTCAAATATCACGGATCTGATTTCTTAAGGGTAGGTGCAACGATCCATGACTTGCTTCATCTTTTAGAACATTCTACTAATGACCACCGTGTCCTTCTGAGACTCCCCCACCTCACTCTGTGTTCACTTCCTATCCTCTCTCCTTTTCAAAACATTGTGGACATGAAAAAAACAAAACATGAAACAGTGTTTAATTTGAAACCTTAATTCTAAGTTACGACATGTGTTGGTTTGAATAGGAATGGCCCCCACAGACTCATGTGTTGGAATGTTTGGCCCATAGGGAGCGGCACTATTAGGAGATATGGCCTTGTTGGAGTAGGTGTGGCTTTGCTGGAGGAAGTGTGCTACTGTAGGGGTGAGTTTTTAGGTCTCAGAAGCTCAAACCAGTTCACTTCCTGTTGCCTGTGGATCAAGATGTAGAAAGTTCAGCTGTATCTCCAGCACCACATCTCCCTGCATGCTTACTTGCTTCTTGCCATGATGATAATGGACTAAACTTCTAAACTGTTAGCCAGCCCCAGTGAAATGTTTTCCTTTATAAAAGTTGCCATGGCCGTGGTGTCTCTTTACAGCAATACAACTCTAACTAAGACACTGTCCCTGAGGTGGCGTCTTTAGTAGGTAAATAAAGTTAAACGAGGTTACAGTAGGGCGCTGGATCCAATAGGAAGAGGCACCTTAGAGAAAGTAGGAAAAATAAGCGCCCTCCCTCTGTGTGTGTGTGTGTGTGTGTGTGTGTGTGTGTGTGTGTGTGAGAGAGAGAGAGAGAGAGAGAGAGAGAGAGAGAGAGAGAGAGAGAGAGAGAGAGAGAAATAATGTGATCATAGGCAAGCTAGAGAGACAGACTCTACCAAGAAGCAAAATGCTGAGCAACTTCATTGTAGGCTTTGTGGCATCAGAACTATGAGGGAATAAATGTTTGTTACAAAGACCCTAGGCTGATGGCGTATAATGCAGATCCAACTGCCTTCTGTTGTGACTAGTATCCTCACTGATGTTCTATTCATAGATATTATCTGGTGAATAAAGAACAACTGACCATTAATTCATTGAAATACTTCTTAAGGGGCTGGTGACATGCTCAGTGATTAAGAACACTTGCTGCTCTTCCAGAGGGTGTATATTTAGTCTCTAGCACCTATGTTGGGTGGCTCACAACTGCCTATCACTCTAGCTCCTGGGACACCACACACATGTGCACATATACACACACACATACAGATAAATAAAAAACATTTTTAATTTATATTTATTTTTTATTTATAAATATTGCATTGTGGTTAGTTCTGAAGCCATATACATATAAATAAGAAAACAGACTCAGCAGGTTGCACTTATTTATATTTGTGCATGTGTGTGTGCATGTGTGTATATAGCAATAATAAAGAAACAGAGGTTATCCACTTGGGAGTGGTGGAGGGACATAGAAGGGATTCGAGGATGGTAGCTGGGGGCGGTGGAAGGAAAGGGCATGGGGTAAGTGCTACAGTTCTAGCTCAGTTAAAAACATTAAGAAAAGAGCCGGGCGGTGGTGGCGCACGCCTTTAATCCCAGCACTCGGGAGGCAGAGCCAGGAGGATCTCTGTGAGTTCGAGGCCAGCCTGGGCTACCAAGTGAGTTCCAGGAAAGGCGCAAAGCTACACAGAGAAACCCTGTCTCGAAAGACCAAAAAAAAAAAAAAAAAAAAATTAAAAAAAGAAAAAGTTAAAACACAGAGATTCTTCTGGAGCACACATTTTCAACAAGGCCTGTTATTTGGTAACAGGAATGCATTAGCATTTGTCAGTAAAGCCACAGGAGTGTCTCCTTGCTCTGTGGATCAGTCCTGTGTATGATGTGGGGAAGCACAGAAATGAAATAAATACACCGCAGACTCTCAAACGTGTGTGTGTGTGTGTGTGTGTGTGTGTGTGTGTGTGTGTGTGTGTGTGTTACAGTAACTATGATTGTGCTAATGCTAAGTTATAGAAACACAAGTTCTCAGAAGAAATTTATATTCAACTGGAGTTTGCTTAGGATGTGACCACACAGAAGTAGAAGGAGCTAATCTGAAAGGAATTCAGGAAATTTCAGGAATGGGCAAAGACTGTTAGCTGGGGAATACTAAAGGCTGCAGATCATCCTTGAGGACAAACTAGTGAGATATACACTTAGCTTATGACGTAACACGGGGATGGGGCAGTGGCTTACTGGACAAGGTGCTTGCTATGAGAGCCCAAGAACCTGAGTTTGGATCCCCAGGACCCATGTAAAGCTGGATACAGAAGCATGTGCCTGAAATCCCTGCTCCCCTAGAGTAAGATAGAAGATAGTCATAGAGGAAACCCTGGAAGCTCATGGGCCAGTTTCAAAAGAAAGCATGAGTTCAAAGTCTCTCATTCTGAAGGGATGGGACAAGCTGGAGCTCACATTCAGGTATCATGCTATACTCAGAGCCCTGAACTTTGTTCTTTTCAACTTACATCCAAACTACTTCTGCTGCCCCTGAATTGATCGTGTAGATTCTTCTGTTTATTCCTTTGTTTGTTTGCATGTTAAAAAGATCAAGACCACAAAGCTAGATTTTGTTTGTACTCATACTGCTCTGTGTATAGTAGCCTATCACTGTTGGATTTGTTAGTTTAGTAAGTGTAGGCATCAGGATATGGTGAAAGAAAACAGACTATCTGTAGTGGTATTGTGTTCCCCAAAATATTGTGCACCCTAATAAACTTATCTGGGGTCAGAGAACAAAACAGCCACTAGATATAGAGGCCAGAAAATGGTGGCACACACGCCTTTAATCCTAGCATTCCAGAGGCAGAGATCCATCTGGATCTCTGAGTTCAAGGCCACACTGGAAACAGCCAGGCATGGTAACAAGAGCCTTTAATCCCAGGAAGTGATGGCAGGAAGCAGAAAGGTATTTAAGGCGTAAGGACGAGGAACTAGAACCAGGTTAAGCTTTTAGGCTTTTAGCAGCAGTTCAGCTGAGACCTATCTGGATGAGGACTCAGAGGCTTCCAGTCTGAGGAAACAGGATCAGCTGAGGAATTGGCGAGGTGAGGAAGCTGATGCTTGTTCTGTCTCTCTGATCTTCCAGCATTCATCCCAATAACTGGCCCCAGGTTTGCTTTTAATTAATAAGACTCTTTAAGATTCATGCTACAACTATCCAAATTGACAAATGTGGGTGATAAACCAAAAGTCATAAGCCCCCCTCAAGTGTTGAACAAAGTTGCAGGTATGTATACACCAAGTGCTTAGTGGTTGCAGATTATATTTTTCAGTGCACTCTTTTCAGTCCAGCTCAATACAAACAGTAATATTAAATAAATACTATTGAACTTAATTCCTTGTATGTTATAAGTGATATTACATTCTTTATCAGCTAATTGTTCTTATCCTAATTGCTAATATGGTTTGGGAGTGGGCTACACTGCACAATAAAGTCTTGCTTTGCCTGGGGACTGTGAAGAGAAGATCAGAGGCTCCAAAGCTATTCAAATGCCACACTGAAAAGCTAGACTTCTGAAAACCATGAGCTCCCGAGGACAGTGATGTGATTTCTCTAAGCTGTCTTTGCATTGTTCCTAATCTAGCGTCAGCCATGGTATTTACACAGTGCTTATGAAAACAAAATAAATAAAGTTGATGTTGATGAGAAGGAGATTTCTTAGTCTCCAAAGACTTTAGAAGTTTTCTGTCTGAAATTACAAAATGCCATATGCATCAGCACTGAATGCTACCTCCATAACTACTACTCTAAACTGTATTGCACCACATTCAGTTGTAGGAAGTTTGTAGGCATGCTCAACGGGTATTCCTTGGTGTCCTTTCCAAAAATGTTATTGGGACAAGATGATACTGGAAGTTATGCTTGACACGGGAAGCAAGATAGTTCCTATACAGAAGCCAAAGCTTAATAAATATTTTACTTTACTGTCATGATTCATCAAACTTAGTATTTCAAAGTTCTGTCTGAAATATCTTCTGTAAATAGTTCAACCAAACCCAAATATGTGAAAACTTGATGAGCTCAAATAACACAGACATTTAAAAACTGTGAAATTGTCCACTCTGCCATTTTCAAAGCTTGACAAATGTATAGTCTAAGTGTATAATTGTTTTAGCTTTTTTTTTTACACATTATAAAAGCATAGTAATTGAAAAGCACTTGACTCTACCCATGTCTTCTGGAGGAATTCATTACCGCAGTACTAATTCTTTGGACAGGATAGCATGGAGACCTCTCCCTTTGTGTCAAGGGCAAGGATCAGAAATGAGAACATCGGCCCCTTTGTCTGTGTCCCTGATAAAGCAATAGTTTCATCATTCTCAGACATGGCAATGTTATTCCCTCTCTGACATCCCTGGTGCTCCATCTATGACTCTGTGGAAATCCAACTCTTCAGAACTCTGGGTCAGGACCACAACACCAGAGAAAACACACAGTGCAGATGCTCAGTGGACTTGACTATGATAACAAACAGTGATTGTATACACCCACTTAATCTTCCACATACTATATTGGATGCGATAAGCTGATTGCATTTGAAATCTCTATCTTGGATCTAAGGGAATATATGTAAAATGTACTCCAGGCTTTTCAAACACAATAGTTTATAAGAAAGTGGCAGTTAAACAGAAGGAAGAAGAGCTCGGCATAGTGACTCAAGCCAGCAATTCTAGCAATTGGGAGAATGGGACAAAGGACTGGGGATCATAGTAAGACCTTGACAAAAACACAAAGGAGAAATGAAGGAGAAAAGGGTGAACAATGTGGTCAGAATGTGATGTAGAGGTGCTGTGAACTCTGATACACTAGAAAGCATCTTGTGTTAAACAGCATTTCTGGTTCTAGTTGACTTTTTTCTAGATTTTGTTCTCTCTTCTCAGTGCATAGAATACTTCCTGCCAATATATTTGATGAATGAGTGAATGAATGAATTAATGCTAGCTGAAAGACCATTGCTACAAGTCCTACTAATGTCAATAAGAAATTGAAATATAAGCTTAGTTTAAATACTGTGAATTTTTTCATTCACTTCAACAAGAAATCTATTTTAACAAATAAATCTACAGATCAGGCTTGGCCTATGGGCCAGCTATTTTCTATTCATTTTATATTCATTTTTCCAATAGACAATAAATTCCTAATAGTTTTTAAATGATAATAATTTAAATTTTATTTTCAGATACTCTCTGGCTAGAGTAATAAAAAATAGTAAAATGATAGCAGAGACAGTAATGTATAGGATATGTAGGAATTACAATAAACATTTGGTTTTATTCTCAATCTGTCCTTAGAAGAATCTAGCAGGAAGTTGCTCTATCCCCATCTCACTGCCTCTGGAACTTCCAGCCTTCCCCCACAGTTCTGATTGAATGGCTATTAGTTATTGACCTGCTTAAAAACCAGCATCAAGGCCATGCGGTTCTCTTCATTGTACATTCAGTCAACCCAGCTGACCTCAGAGAACCAACAGTGCCGTGCTTTCGCCTGCTCAGCTGGTAGCTTGTAACTTGTCCATTTTCGGACAAGCTATTTCAGTGGACTTTATAAAAGAGCCACCTGCCTGGACATTCATGAAAACTGGGCTCTTTAGATACAGTGCTGCATGAGGCATGCTGAAAAGACATCATAGAGCATATATGGAGGGTCTCTTTCCCTCCACCTCAACTAAAAAGGGGTGTCTGCCTGCCAAATGCAAGCTGATCAGGGAAATCAAAACAGAAACGGGAAAGGAATCAGGTGGGGGCAACGGGGGGCGCGGGGAGATTCCAGCTCACTTTATGTCTTTGCTCCTCGTCATTGCCTAGATGAAGTGGCTTTTATTGGAACATGTCTGAATATGTATGCTTAGACTATTCTTAACTTGGAGGATAAGTGACCTAAATCAGCAGGTAAGGGTCATACAAACATTGCTGTCTTGCCTGTCTTGACTGATCTTAATTGGGTTTGCGAGTCTCTGACTTCCAGGGGGATTTTACTGTCCTCTATTGTGAGGATTTGGAAGTGCTATGGCCCATGCTACTGTTTGCTTCAGAATTTCAAATACTACACTGCTAAGTACCTGACCCAGAATCGAGAAAAAAGTGTGCTTTGTATTAATACAGCCATTTCACTCCTCACCAAATATATAACAAACTACACAGAAACACACAATACACTCATTCATTTACTTCATTTATTGTTTATTTAATCAATTTATTATTATTTATTCACTTATTCCAAGGCATATAGTATCAAGTGGGGCTGAATGTGTCCATGTCCATAATGTGCATTTAATTTTTAGGAAAATCTGACAATCTCTCCACAGTCACTAAAGGTAAATGTGGGTACAGAAGATGCCTGAGTCAAGCTTGTAAGATACGTGAAAGACTGATTCAAAATTTCATTGACCCAACTTTAGCTATGTTGCTGAGTAGGATACTCCAACCAATGAAATTACATAGGTTTATTTTAAACCCAGTACTTAAAGTTAATTTCATGCCATTGTATGCAATAATAGCTTTCTAAAAGCATGCAAAGGTGAAGTAGCTAGTGAACATTGTGCAATGAGATACTGACTGTAAGCAAAGTGATTGTGAGTACCAAGCGCATTTTGTTTTGCTACCTGTTGAACACATTAGTAATTATCATAAGTTTCAACTGCTGTTTTTAGGTAAACTACTGTTAGGACAATGCTGGTTCCTGGATTCATATCCTTCTTATAACCACTAGCCTCCAGAGATATCAGTCTGTTGCTAGTCTCCAGAATGCTGGTGCCATTCACACAAGAAAAGAGACGTAATATCACAGCAGATAGCAAGCAATGCCATTCTCAAATGCGGTAACTGTCATGCATACTTACTTGCATGATTACAAAGTGTTTTCTAATTGCCAAAACAATTCCTGGTTTCTAGAAGTCCTGAACTCTGGGAAACCCAATGGACCAAGTAACTTTGAATGTGTGTCTGTATTCTGGGAAGCCTAAGGATCAGTGTACAAGCAACACAGAAAAAGAGGATGAGCTGGGGGCTGGCGGCTAGGGGAGTGCTTATGGAATCTGGGGCAATGGGATAGACACCAATGAAGGAAGACGAACACAAGCCTCATTAGAGAGGTGCAGCTACATGTGTCAGCAGAGGACAGAAGTAGAGGATGAATTAAAAACAGGATATAGGAAGGCTTAGAAAGTTGGCTTTAATGCTGCAAGTTAGGAACATGTAGACCAAACTATTGGCTGTAGCCAAATTTATCCATTCAGAAACTCACTATTAGGCCCTGTGTTTTATACTGCTTGGTGTTCAGTACCTGCTTAATACTTAGACAATCTCCTTTTTAAAAAAAATCATCACAAGGACACATTATTTTGGTGACAGATCCTTATGTGACCCATATATATGGGTATGTTTATACATGCGTGCACACACACACACACACACACACACACACACACACACACACACACACATCCTTTTCCTAAAGAAAGACAATATATGGATATATTGTTCGTTAACTGTCATCTCATGCTAAGCCAGGCCACCGGAAGGACTTAGATGTTAACCTGCCTCTTGTGCAGACTGGCTCACCTTCCAGCGTCATCTTCCTGATCCTGTTTGAGGTGTTTGCTACATATGAAGGTAACATGATAAGTTGGTCTTTCTCTAAAGCTTATGTAGAGAATGGTCACACTCAGAGTTCTTTTTGCACTGCTCAACCTAGTTGTAGCAAATGCATTATATATTTCATTATCCAAACTAATTTATGTATGTTTTCTCACATATTTCTCTTTGTTCTGTAAGTTCCTCAATTAGTGATAAGAAGGTTACATAATTTACATTCAAAATGAATTATGAAAAGACATACCTGAGTTCAAACTGTGAAGTTTTTTGCATTGGTTAGATGGTTTGGAGCAAATAATTCAATCTCTCTGAAGCTCAGTGACTCATCTGGAAAATGGAAATAATATTAATATTTAATAGCAGTGATATGAAACTGCTATTTTATATTAATATAATTTACTTTTTTAAGACTCCAATATATGTGGAAGTGGCATGTGTGTTTATCTGGATAAATACACTATATTCCTTCATATTTGAAAGGAACTGAAGCAGGGTTGTCACTTGTGGATAACCCTTCAATTCAGTTATTACTAGTGAAATGATACCAGAGTTTGCCAAGCATAAGAAGTAAATGTCTAATGAAATAACAAGTGAGTATAGGCTGTCATTGATTAAGAAATTTGAATGGATACTTTTGTCTTTTCCTGAGCAAGTCATTGTGAAATTGAAAAACAAATCTCAATAGGGCAGACACTCTCAGAACAGGGCTCATGGTCTGGTTTGCCTTTGTCTTTGGTCCTTAACCTCATTTCCCAGACTTCTTGATGTCTGATCACACACCAGACAGCCCTGTCTTGTTGTACATTCTTAGTTTCCATTCATACTTTTGTTCAGTGTTCTTGAGAACACTTGTGTTCCTAGGAACAGGATGTCAACTGTATTGGGCCAGTTTTTGTGGGAGAATGAAATGCATAGGACTCACATGTTCCTGATTATGAAGGATAGAAACATTTACAATACACGTATGTGAGTGTGTACCTACCTTTCTGGTCATTTGATAGAAGCTAAGCCAATAATATTAAATGATAAAATAGTCTAACAACTAAATTTTGCAAAATAAAATGAGACAGATTCAGGATGTATGCAGCAGCCTATTCCTTCCCACCATCACAAGTATATTTCAGAGCTGCCTTTTTTCACCTAGAAAGATATTAACAATTTATCAGGAAAAAGTGATTCATGAAACAGTGTTCCCCCCTCGTGTGTGTGTGTGTGTGTGTGTGTGTGTGTGTGTGTGACTGTGTTTTATTAAAATATATAGACACAGGAAACTGTCTTGAACAATATATACTGAAATATTAAAAGAGTGTCTCTGGAAGATGTAATTAGAGATGATCATTATTTTTCTATGTGACTTTACGTGGTTTAGCTAATGGCCTATATTCCCAGAAAAATAAGCTAATATCTATTTCTTTTTCACAACATATAATTGGAAAATAAGCTTTCAGATGCCGAAACTGACAAAAGCCACTTGAGAGTCCGACTCACATGTTTGTATTTTCACATGAGCTGTGCTTTAATGACTAAGGAATTCCTTCTTGTTTCTTAGCTTCTAATTCTTCACTGTGGGAAAAGATGTGGAAATG
Organism: Peromyscus californicus insignis; assembly: GCF_007827085.1. Taxonomy (NCBI): domain Eukaryota; kingdom Metazoa; phylum Chordata; class Mammalia; order Rodentia; family Cricetidae; genus Peromyscus; species Peromyscus californicus. The sequence goes on along the minus strand of NW_026294617.1, from coordinate 5,629,740 downwards.
CCTTGTACTAGAGAAATGAAGTCATTCCTTCCTTTTTTTGGACATCTCTTGGTCTTTAATTAACCTGATATTCAAGGGATACTTCCAGGATATTGTTACCCAAATTCACTGGAATTAGCTGTTGACTGCTCGTGTTAATCCCATGTGTTTTGATGTGTTAATCTTTTAATATTATTAGGAGGAACTGGGTTTGAGAAAAGGGTCAGAGCAAGTTAAAGATGGATCAATCTTCAGATAATGGAGTTATTAGGATGTCAGACAGAGCAGTGGGTTAAAGGAAAGGAGTCAATCTTATGCACAAAGAAGAGGGACCAAGATTAGTTGACCTCACCAAGTTAGACTTAGAGACGAGGTTCCTTGAATGTCTGGGTGGTACACGTGTTCAGAGTCTCCCAAGGACATTCCTGGATAAAGAGAGCCCAGAAGAACAATGGGCCTAGTTACTATGCATTGAAAGGGACTGTCTACAACCCTTCTCCACCTGAGCTTGTTGGGGAAATGCCACTTCTGGAAATGGAGGGGAAAGAGTCTGGGCTCTTGTGAGAGAGCTGTGTGAGGAGAAAGACAGACTGCAGAGGAAAAGCCACATTGTAAGGTTCGCCACAGAATCAAATATGCTAATTGTATATTAGATATATTAAAAATTGTGATAAACACTGTGTCAGATTCTTTGTACTGTCAGTAACAACAGAAAAAGATCATTGCAATGTACTAAACCATCTGTTTATTTGTGTATTTGTCCATAGAAGTTCTACAATGGCTAATGTTTCTGTCTGTTTTAGTGATATTCATCAGAAAGCTTCAAAAGAAGTTCAAAACACAGGCATTACTACTTTGACTTGGCTTCCTCCTTGTATTTCTTCGTTATCACTTAACTGTGTTCACATAGCAAGGAGAAGCACTGAGAATCACCCGTGAAGTATTTGTTCAGCAAAGGACAACAACTTGTAGTGCAACAGTTGAGGGCAGGATTGTGCCATTGATCAGCTGCTGTTTCTACAATGAAAAGACACATGACTTTCTCTATCCTGGAAAACAGAGAAATTGCAAATTTTCATGACATTACTCTACAGGTTACTAGTTCATCAAGAACGATTAAGACATTAAACCAGGAACTATAAGTGGAAGGCATCTGAGAAGTACCTCAATTGAAAAAAAGCCTCCTTAAGATTGGGATGTAGGCAAGCCTGTAAGGCATCTTCTTAACTGGGCAGGTTATATTTGTATCACATATAGTATATACATATATACTACATATAACTGTAACCTGCTCAGTCTGTATGATGTCACTAATATGTATGTTTTCAGGGCTGACCACTTCATAATAGATAGCCAATCATGTGCTCTTCCCACTCTTGGCATTCCTTAGTTGTCTGTAGTTCTTTGTGTCAGATTAAGGCCTCATGGTCTCTTGTCTATCAACTTTGGCATGCTTAGCCAGGGATCAGGGAGTTTGCTATTGTAAAGTTAGGAGCTAGACTCATAAACACTCATCCACATGACTGCCTAAACATAAGCTGAACAAGGACAACAATAATTTATTTTCAAATATTCCCTTAAAAAATGGGAGGGTGTGCTGAATAGTTTTATGTCAGTTTGACAAGCAAAAGTCACCTGGGAGGAGGGAACCTCAGTTGAGAAAATGCCTCCATAAGATTGGGAGGTAGGCAAGCCTGTAACACATTTTCTTAATTAATGACTGATGGGAGAGGGTCCAGCCCACTGTGGGTGGTGTCATCCCTGGGCTGGTGGTCCTGGGTTCTATAAGAAAGCAGGCTGAGCAAGCCAGAGGAAACAAGCCAGTAAGCAGCACCCTTCCATGGCCTCTGCATCAGCTCCTGCTCCAGGTTCTTGCCATGTTTGAATTCATGTCCTGACTTCCTTTGATAATCAACGGCAATAACGAAGGGTAAACCAAGTAAACCCTCTCCTCCCCAAGTTGCTTTATTCACACTGTCCTAGCATAGCAATAGTAACCCAAACTAAGGCAAAAAATCATGAATTACTCTTGACTTTAGTAGGAATGACTATGTGGTCTGATTTTACATGATCTACTCTTTCTTATTTGAAACTATTTCTAACAAAATGAGAGAAATGAGACAGTAGGTCCAAGCATCCAGGCTCTTCATACGGCTACTCAGCATTCTGATTGCATCCGTCAACTCATGTCATAAAGACAGGACATCCAGACTTTCCTCTTCATGGCTCTTTTCTTTTAAAACTGCTTCAGACAAAACAGTTTGACTACTCTTGTAAGTCTGGCCCTGTCTTGAGGGATTTATGGATTTTTTTTTCAGTCTGTTTATAACCTCCTGTAAAGCTTCAGGAACCTTTTGGATTAATCATCAATAAACATTTACTAAGCACTTCCCAGAGTTCAAGGTTCTCTACCAGTCGCAGTGGGTTTAACAGTGTTCTGGGGAGACTCGGCTACTGCCTGGGGTGTCAGCAAAGTGATTCTGTTCCTTGTCCGGTAATGAGATTATTTTACGTGATCTCAACAAGGAAATTCAATCCAAGGAGTGACTGAATACATCCTAGGTACAAGGCAGCTCTGCAAGAGTGGGAGGGAACGGCACTCGGGCACTGAGGTGGGGGGTGTGACAGGATGTGCTTGCTAAACAGTCCCCCGCGGACCTGATGCAGTCACTCTAGTCTTTAGTCATGGATTAACCAGACTCAACTCCTGTCCTCTACACTATGAGGGATGCCAATACCCTCCACATGTTTGCTACAATTTCTGGCTCTCACAGATTCTCACGGTCACCTCACCCTCCTCTCATGCCACCATGTTAATGGCGTTGGTGTGTGTCTCCATCGTGACCTTGGTTCTTGGCTTTTTGTGTCAGCTTTGCCTTCCCCATTGATCTTCACATGAGAACACAGAACATTTTGTATTCATTGTTTCCCAAAGAACCTGATGGCCAGTAGCAGTAACATACGTGTGAAGGAAAAAAGTGAGATACCAAAGTCACCGCGCAGTTAAAATCTGCACAGGTTATTGACTCATCTCAGGATTTGCGGCTTCTACCAAGCTTTCTTCTTGCCACTTAAGCTTCTCTTGGAAAAATGCCTTTAGAAACTTTTACATTTCACCCGTTTAATCTCGCCTTCAGTAATGATTTATATAACATTTGTGTTGTATTATAAATACATAGAAATATAGAAATGCTTAAAAGTATACAGATGTACTGCCTGGATTACATGCTAGTATTATGATACTTCACATAATGGCTTGGCTATTGGCACATGTCGGTGTCCATGGGGGTCCAATACCAAACTCCCAACAGTTACTGAAAGAAGTCTTTATTTTCCTGCTTATACAAATCAGTGATGTGCTTTTTCCTACTTAAAATCCCAGAGACATTTTTGGGATTTTGAAGAAGGAAGGGTTACTCTCTTATTAATTCTAGTACAAGACAAAGCTTTGGAGCTCTGCTGGAAGATAAGGTGCTGTTAGGTTCTTATGCAGGACCTGCTTCCTCCACAGTTTTGATCTTGAAGATGAAGGAGAAGAATTAATTATGCATTATTGTAGCCATAAGAGAAAAGATAGTGAGGACACATTGTCAGAAGCAGGGTCCTGGCTAAGTAACCAGAGCAAAAGGGACATTTAGAGGATCATTTCAGGAAACAGTGAACGTGGAAGTTGGTTTGGGAAACAGTGAGTGAACATTTGGGAAACAGTGAGTTGTCAATATTTGGAGGTGCAGAATCCAGCTGTATTTAATGGAAATCCTGAGGTGAAATGGGAATAAAACGGTAAAGTAGCACGGCTTTGTCCACGCTGTCAATTCAATATTTATATATGTATGAAGCTATTTAGTAAAAAAAAGACTTATTCTGGCAAGCTTTATAATTTAAAATGAGTTGAAGGCTTTAAGGAGAGGATGCATGTATTTCTTTATGAACCTGATGAATAAATATTGTCCACTTTCTGACCACATTTGATTTCAAGGCCAAGAAACCGTCCCTCTAATTGACAACCAGCATGCTGGCACATAAAAGGATGGAGGGACACAAAGTAGCAAAAGACTTTGACTCATCCTGTGTTCCCACATAGCTACAAAGGAGCCCCGCAGCTTCTGAAGAAATGACATGAAGCTGTGTGGTGTGGACTGTGGCAATTCTTAGAAAACTTAATGCCCCCAGAGGATGAGGGTGCTGAATCATATGAAAAGCATTGAAATACATTCTAACCAGGACAGCTACAGTAGGTGACTCAGTCAAAGCAAAGGCTAATTGTGGCATCCTATCTTCACACATACAGAGAAACTTGTCAAACAGTGTGCAAGAGAGACCAAGGGCCATTCCCCACTGGTACATCCCATGGGGAGAGACACCCTTCCAATAGTTCAGCTTTCTTTGCAGAAACCATTGTAGCTACTTCTGATATAGAAAAAGACAATTTAATGTTCTAGCAAAGTTCTGGGATTAGTAAACCATTTCCCTAATGTCTTTATTGTAATAGCTATCATTTTGATCATCCCACATATAACATTATTGTTTCTTAAGATTTCTAATGCATCTTAATCAGACATTTGGTTTCCTAAGCTAACCACTGCTGAGGCAATTTCACAGGTATTTCTCAGAATATTTATTTTAAAATAGCTAATTAGGTAAATGTCTGAAAATACTACAAAACTGCATAAAATAAAGCTTTCAATTTTTTAAAATAAAATTATGACTTAGAGTCTATGATAGAATTTAACTTAGTAGGTCCTAATGACAAACAGAGAACACGGGACTGTTCCCAGGTAAAGAGTCATACATGTGATAAGAGAAAAGATGCACATTCAGAAACATGTTTCTCAAACTGTCCAAAGGTTTTAAAGAGTTTGTGTGTGTGTGTGTGTGTGTGTGTGTGTGTGTGTGTGTGTGTGTGTGTGCTAGGTACTGAAACTAGGGGCCTGGTGAATGCTAGGCAAACACTTTTCTATCTAGTTATATCACCATCTGGGAGATTTTAATGATTTCTGCTAATAACTCAGCTAAACATTTTAGATGGCAAGCTTCATAGTCATTCTTTTTCTAGATAAATACATTTAATGTTTTCAGAATTCTGATTTATTAATATATACTATAGCATTTCCTCATCTTGTGGGGCAGACAGAACGTATACCTAGTCACATGTCTTTTCAGTGCTAGGGATTTAACCAGGCCTTTCATGTGCTGGTCAAATTTGATACCATTGAGCTGTACTCTTGGAGCCTGAACAGAAACAGGTTTGGACATGGTCTGTGTGAAGTCCAGACCTAAAATGCCGTAACAATCACTGTGCTTACCTAATATTTAGATCTACTTAAAACAATCAAAGTCCATGAAAAACACTTTTTTATGGCTGGGATCAGTGACTTAGAGGAACAGCTTCAGGGAAGGAAGACTTCTTTCAGTTCCTGCTTTCTGAGGTCACCTGGCTCCATCTCTGTAGGGTGGAGGTCAGGTGGAGGTCAGGCCAAATGCTGTGGTGTGAGAGAATGGAAGAACAAAACAGCTTGCCTCATGTTGTCGGGAAGCTGAGAGACAGGAAGGAACAGTGCTTTGACACCCTCAGAGGAATGCTCCTAGAAACCTGCTTCCTCCATCCATCCGAAGGATTTTACCAGCATGCATCAGCACCACAGCTGGAGAATCCTACCTTCAATCCAGGAGGATCTTGTATTCAAACCACGACTGAGTATGGAGCATCGACTTTAGAAATTAAGAACTGTCTTGACTGAGTAATTCTTAATTATTTTAGAGGAGTAGCTCATAGGAAAACCATTTTTAAGATTCAGACCTAGATCTGGTAAGATGCAGAAATGGAAATTATTAGTATATCATCAGAAGTCACAATTCAGTAACACAGAAAGCATCTGTTATGTGCAAAAAAATTTTTTTAATTTTCAAATCTACTCCTTCTATTTTTTTTTTCTGAAATCAGCTTTCTTCCTATTCTGGTATGTCTAAAGATGTGCACACATGTGGAAGCCTTTGATCTTTGCTTCATCTGGAAATTATTTTAAAACTGCAAGATTGGAAGAGTCCTTAGTAATCGAACAGCCTGTACCCAAGGACACAGCAGATGTCTGTATGCTCCAAAAATATATGTCGTTGAGACGTTAGGGGGTTCACATTGCTACAGAGCGGGGAAGTAAGACACATATATATCATATTTGTGGGTTTTATTATATCTAATCCAGAAACTATAGGAATCAGTTCCAAGTACATCCTCCAGCTCTTCTTCATAAACACTGTTCCTAAACTCATGTCTCAATATTTTCAAACTTTAACATCAGCAGATGGAATGTGAGGCTGCAGGGCCACACTCACAAGAGGAAGGATCAGATGTACACTCACCCATCAACTTTCACTAAAAATGTCCAATGATTCAGCTGTCAACCAAGTTTCAGGCACTTGTGTGGCATAGGAATTTCAGTCTCTCTCTTCATGAGCATTCTAGTTTAGGCCTAAACCCTGCTGAAGATCTTAGACCACTATTCTCAATGCTGAAGACTGCACATTTTATCACAGCAACATCCTTCATTCTTTGTATTGTTCTGTTCTATCATACCCTTTGCTTTGGTCTTAGTTTAGGAGTGTGTGTGTGTGTGTGTGTGTGTGTGTGTGTGTGTGTGTGTGCGCGTGTGTATGCCCAACTGGACATTTGAGTCGAGTTTATCTTCTCAATGGAGGAAATGTTTCTCTGTGTGTGAGAAGGGAGATGATAAGGAAATTAGCTGGTGATTGTTGACCCCATCTCTTATTCTCTCAAAGAGCAGGAAGCATTTGCATTCTCCTCTGAAAGAGAGGCCTCACAGTCTGAACTCGAATCTCTTTGCCTCCCCATTTATTGACTCAGTCTAAGAAAACTACTGTAAACTACTTATGTATTATTTTTATCTTCAACAAAAATAGCATTTCCCTCATGGCAATTCAATATAGTTGTGAACATCTAAAACTGGTTTCTAAGTGTCCAGCAATTATTAGTTACCAAGAGATAAAAGGAAGTTATAAAATATAGTCCTTGCCCTCCATGTACTTAAAATGATGATAATGTAACTATTAAAATTAGAAAACTCAAACTTTTTATGAAAAAAAAATTATTTAAACTGCAGTAATTTATATTTTACTGCATTTTTTCAAAGTAACTCATACTGTTCCAAGGTTAATTATATACTAATTCATGGCATGACACAGAGCAGATAAGTGAAAGAACGTGTGGCAGTCAACGAGGAACTTCACTGTGGGACTTACCGTAGACTGGCCACTCAAAAGGTGTGAAATATCAAGAATAGTGTGGCGGGCGTAGGAAGCACTTCCAAATCCTCAGATATGAAGTTTTGGTCCGTAGCCAGCAGCACTATGGAGAAGTGATTTATCACAAAGGATACAAACCTCATGGGGCAATAAATCATTGACAAATTCAGAGCTGAATGGGCTACTACAGGGCGAATCTTAGTTGGAAGAATTAGATCAGTGGGGTCGTGTCTTTGGAGACAACGTGTCTTGTCGCTGGCCCCTTGATCACTCACTCTTTATTTACAATATGGGATAAATCAAGTGGCATTTTTTTTTCTAATATGTGCTCCTTACAACGTCTTCTGTTTTACTATTGTCTCCAAAACTATGAAGTGAAGGGATCATGAAACCTCCAAAACTGTGAGATAAAAACCACCATTTTATCATTTAATTGACTTCTGCCAATACTTGTTCATACCAATAGAAAGCAAACTAACATAGCCTATTTTCCCAAAAGAATCTGTCCAAGGGATCTTCTTTTGTTCTTGAATATTTATTAATGATATGTTTCATAAATTATGTTTGCATTGGATAGAGTTTGGAAAGGACTGCCATAATTTCTACCTCCTTGAATAACAACACTTCATGGATTATCTTATATGTATTTTATCTAACAGAAAATGAAATATAACAACAAATAAAACATAGACGTTCATGAATAATTTTCCTCACTTCACAATTTTATGAGACTGATAAAAATATAAATTACAAATTTTGATTATATGTATCAGTTTTTACTTTAGAAGTCTCTTACCTCAGTTTTAATGTATATTTTACCTAACTATATACACAACCTTTGAGAAACAATTTAAGCTCCCAAGATTTTAATTTACTTAAAAAATGTTTTAAATGTATATATGTGTGTATGTGTCTGTTTCTGTGTGAGCATATGCTATGTGAGTACAGATGCCTGAAGAGAGCAGAAAGGAGAATAGAACTCTGGAAACAGAGTCGCAGGTGCCTGTGAGTTACCAGACATGTTCTGGGAACCAAAATTCAATCACTGGAGGAGAAGTGCCCTTAAGCACGAGCCACCTTACCAATTCCATGCGCTCAGGCCTTTCTTCTCTTCTGCGGAAATACTAAACCTAAAATTCATTTTGACAAATTCAATGAATTGATGGAAACATCAGATAAAGTAGATATGGATTAGCTTTTTTTTTCTTTCTTTCTTTTTATTTTATTTATTTATTTATTTATTTATTTTTGAGACAGGGTTTCTCCATGTAGTTTTGGTGCCTGTCCTGGATCTTGCTCTGTAGACCAGGCTGGCCTCGAACTCACAGAGAGCCTCCTGCCTCTGCCTCCCGAGTGCTGGGAAAAAGGTTTGTGCCATCGCCACCTGGTTTGGATTAGCTTTTAAAAGTCTTGCTTTAAGGGATTTTTTTTTTACCATGTTCTACTCAAAGATCTATGTGTCACTTAGTATCTAAGGCTGACAAAAGACTGTAAGTATGCACAGTAAGTCAATACTCATACTAGTTTTTGCAATTCTTTGGGAATATATTCATGGATCTATATTATTTCAACTGTTTCTTCCGTGAAGGGAAACATTATTGAAGGGTGAACCTATTGTTTCTGGGTTTTTTTTTTGTGGGGGGGGCTCTAGTCAATTTCCTAATATTGAGAAAGAACCAAAACCAGATTATCTGAAAATGTGGTGTTCCCACACTACTCTGGAGTCTGCTCACTTACTAACTCTTGGTCACGGCCAGTCTACCTTCTTACCTTCTACATCACTAGCATAGAACAAATGGATCACTTGCCAGGTGCCTTTAATTCTAGCAACTAGAAGGAAGAGGCAGGCAGATCTTTGTGAGTTTAAAGTTAGCATGATCTACATAGTAAATTTCAAGCCAGCATGGTCTATCTACATAGTGAGTCCAAACTAGTCAGCCAGGGATACATGGTAAGATCTTATTTTAAAAAAAAAAAAAAAAAAAAAGCTGAGGCTGTATCTTGGTATCTCATGAGTGCATGCCAGGCATTAGGTTCATAGGTTCAGTCTTCAACACTGCCAAAATGGGTCACTCTAGCTGCAGGGATGATACATTTGATTCAAAATTACCGTGTACACTATGTTCCAATGATGCTATTTGTTAATGAATAGGATCTGATACAATGCTTTGGATAAGTTTTAGATTATTTGATTTGACTTTGGTGTAAATGGGTTTAACATAGCAGGTTTAGGACTGATGAAATTTTCCTATATTCTATAAATGTATACACATATATGGAATCCTTTGCATTTCAATCCCAGATAAGAATTGTTTCCAAATTTATGCAACTTGTTTTAAGGAAGCAAGATTGTATCCTCTTAAGCATTAAAGAGATTTGAATTATTTGAATTTTTGTTATAATATATTCTACATTAATTTTTTCTAGCTCCTAATGTTCTTAGTTTAAGATTGAGTTCATTTTGCATAGGTGAGAAGTCCTACATATTTCCACAAGGTTTTCTTTTTTATTTTCTATTCACAGAATGATAAAACATAAGGAAAAGATTGTTGAGATTGTTGAGAAATAATAGGGAACTGGAGAGATGGCTCCATGGATAAGAGTACTTCTTGCTATTGCAGAGGACCACAGTTGTGTTCCCAGCACCCAAGGCAGCTGTAAGCTCTCTGTAACTTCAGTTCCAGAAGATCTGGTGCCCTCCTTCCAGCCACAGAGGTCACTGCACACATGTAGTGCACATACATAAATGCAGGCAAAAACGCATTCACATAAAATAAAAATAAGTACATCTTTAAAAACTGAATAATCTAGTTTTATCAATTCACTTCAGTGCATAAATGTGAAAAAAATCACTGACACTTAATTTTCTAATTGTTTTATTATCGTACCTAAAGAGGATTTGAGCCCAAATGCTTTTAATACTTAGTTACAAAATCTTTCTATAGAAAAGTTAGGCTATATCCTAACACTGTCTTGTTACAGAACTAATATTGAAATAGCAGGTTTCAAGCTGGGCGGTGGTGGCCCATGCCTTTAATCCCAGCACTTGGGAGGCAGAGCCAGGCGGATCTCTATGAGTTCGAGGCCAACCTGGGCTACAGAGCAAATTCCAGGAAAGGTGCAAAGCTACACAGAGAAACCCTGTCTCGAAAAACAAAAAACAAAAAAAAAAAAAAAAAACAAAAAAGAAATAAAAGAAACAGCAGGTTTCAGAGCTAGAGAGATAGCTTAGACATTAAGAGCATTCACTTATCTTTACAGTGATTAAGTTCAGTGCCTTGTACCATATCAAGTGGTCTACAACCATTTCTAACTCCAAGTTCAGGAGATATGATGCCCTCTTGTGGCTTGTGTGGGTAACTGCACTCATGTGCACATACATACTGATGAACACACACATTTAAATTTAAAATATCCATCTTGAAATACCAGAAGAATTTTTAAAACAATATTTTAACTTAAAATTGAGAATTTCCTGTGAGTACTGTACTTACATCATGTCCAACCATCCCTCTCCACTCTAACTGCTTCATTGTCCCAGACTCTCACTTCCTCTCGAATTCATGAGTTCTTCTTTATTAATTAAATTAAATGATTTATTATTTATTTAACTATATACCCTCCCCATAATAAGTCTATTTAATGTTGCTTATATGTACATGTTTTTAGGGCACATTACTTGGGATTGGCTGATCTACCTGGGAGCTTGTCCCAGAGAAAACAGTCTCCCTTTCTCAGCAATCGACTGCCAGTAACTCTTCATAATAAGTGGCATATGAAAACAATAACAAGCCAGGCAGGTGACTCAGGCCCTTAGTCCCAGCATCAGGAGAAGAAGGTAACAGATCTCTGTGAGTTTAAGGCTAACCAGATCTATACAGTCAGTTCTGGGCTAGCCAGGGTCACATAGTGAGACTCTGTCTCAAGAAAATAACAAACAGTTTTTAGAGAAGTTTTGCTCATAATAAAGAAAGATAATGTAAATGAGTTTCACAAAGCCTTCAGCCTACATCCTGACATATTGGGTCACATTTTACAGTGAACCACCGTTGATGCATTGTTACTCCAAAAGTCGATAAATTGTAGGGTTTCCTCTTGGCACACAATCATGGGTTTTGACAGATGTGTAATCATACAAATAACCATGGTAATACAACCAGGGATAGTTTCTCTGCCCTAACAGTCCTTTGCATTTGCCTACTCACCTCTTCCTCCCACTATTTTGCTTTCTCCTTCAGTCTGCCTTTTCAGGACTCACACAGTAGGTAGCATTTTCAGGGCAGAGTCTTTGACTCAGTAAAAAGCACTTAACCTTCCTCTGTGGCTTTTCATGGTTTGATAAGTTCATTTTTATTGAGAACAAACTAATGCTCCTTTGTCTGGAGGTACCAGGGTATCCTTTCACTGCTGAAGGACATCTTGATTGCTTCCTCGTTTTGGCAGTTATGATTAAAGTGAAGTGAGTAAGTGTGTGCAGAATTTTTGCACTGACCTAACCTATGATTCTGTCTCCTCGGGTATGTACAAGGATGTGATCGCCAGCTCATGTTGCAAGAATACTTTTGGGTTGATAAGAAACCACCAAGATGTCTTGGAAAGCAGCTGAGCTATTTGACATTCTCACCAGTAATGAAACGTTGTTCATATCCTGAGCATTAAACACCCTAATTTTGCCCCAACCCTATTCTCCTACTCTTGGTAGCATACTGACCCACTACCGGTCCTCTTTGTGTAGGTGCCTATCAGCTCTTTTTCCTACTGATAAACCACTTGCTTTACTGATGAAATTTGCGATTTCTTCTTACGCTTTAGATAACAGTCCTCATTCAGACAAGTCATTTGTTACCACTTTCTCCTTGTCTTTGGTTTGCTTTTCCTTCTCACAAACACTTTCTTCTTTAGAGTTAGAGCTAGACACCAGATACCATGCCTTACATTCCGTGCCTTACATCCCATATTTACTTTAAAGTTACACATGCTTTTAGAAAAGTGAAATTTTATTATACCTTAATTGACCTACTTAATCAATTCATCATTTTTTGACACATGCATTCATATGCAAGTTTAAGGGCAGCCTTTTGAATGGAGGTAAAGGAGAAATTAATGGGGGGATAGAAAGGAGGTAGAGGAAGGAACGGGAGGGGAGAAGGGAAGGGAAACTGTGGTCCATATGTAAAATAAGTGGGAAAATGTAATAAAAACAAACAAACAAAAAGAAATGTTGACAACTGTAAAGAAAAAAAGTTTAGTTCACTATTTTGATTGATAGATTAGGTCATTATTATTTTTCCTACTTCATATATCACTTCCTGTAATGCAATTGATTGTAAACATATCCACATCCAATCCTGCAAAGGTATAAGATGGTAAATAATGGGTTCCCACTAAATGTTTACTAGAGGATAAAATTTTACCTTAATGCACATGTACTCAACACTAGCTCAGGCCAGATCTGCTTTTCTCTCATTGGTGCCTGGATATATTGAGAATAGGTTTGATTAGAAGCTATTTAAATTTTAATTTACTAGGGAAAAGAAAACTTAATGTTGTCAGACATGATGCAGCCTGATACTCGTTGGGTTCCAGAGCCTCCTGAGTTTACCAGGATGTGTGGAAAGATGTGTGCATTTGTGCACAGTACATAGTGTATTGCAGATGAAGCAACTGGGCTGTTAAGTGAATGAGCACAGGGTAAACGCTTGGCTACTCCCCAGTAGGGTACCACAGTACTAAAATGATCCCACTCTTGCCTGCCCCAGTCATCATTTTCACAACTACAGTTGTATAAATATGATAGGAAACTTCATATTTTAGACAAATAGAAGTAAATTTTATTAGGAAACACAAGCTAAGTACATGTCTAAGCATTTTATAGATACTATTTTGTCACTTTTTAAACCCATATCAGATTATGAATATAATTATTATATCCATTTTATGAATGAAAAAAAATGAGACAAAGAGAAAGCAAATTTTTGAATTTTACACTATTAGTGGGTGGTCACCTCTAATAGTGTGGTCCCTGGGCTCATTGTGACAGCAAATGACTGAATGCCATGTCTCTCCTTTCTAGACTATCAATGTTCTTGAATTGTTCATGCTTGACAACTTGTCCTTCAGTTTTTTCATTGCACAGGTTTCTAAAACGAAAGATTTTGTTACAAAACAATTTGAGAAATGAGTTGCAGAAAGAAATACCCCTTCAAATTAACTTATTTTCCCTAGTTGTTCATTTAAAAGTTATATACATTTAATAGCTTTGTGATTTCATATATATATATATATTATATATATATATTCTTGGGAATACTATTAAGAATTTATCTTAATCTCTGCA